>NC_067476.1:93573756-94941256 GCF_947179515.1 Apodemus sylvaticus | reverse complement strand
AGCTCCTACTCCCAACTAAATATAGATCAGAAAGAGACTGCATCTGTCACTTTCTATCTCTGTTAGATGCAACTAGAACAGCTTAGGGGGATAAGAGGATTACTGTCCTTGAGAATTCATCTTTCTTCCCCTGTGTTTTTAGACTCAAGAGTCACCAGCCAGGCGATCTGATTATCCTATGCTCGGTTACTTATTTGTTCAGCAAATAATTACTGATTTATGCAATGAGTTCGTGGGTGTGGAAGGAAATAGATACTGTCCCCTAACCTTCAGGGATGTAGGCAAACAGAATAATGGAACAATGAATAGTTCAAAGAAAATCACCCCAGTGGTGACGAGGGCTCTGCTCCTCCCCAGATACAAATAGTTCCCTTCTCTAAATCTCTTTCCCGCTGCTCTTTGGCACAGAAAGAAAACTATCAACAGAGTCTGGGCCCAGATGCAAAGGGTAGAAGAAAGGACGAGTGGAGAGTAATGAGGTTGGACTGCCACACTCACCATGGTCTCGTCAACAGCCTATCAAACAAAAGCAAGACAGAATGTCTTGCTCACATTAGCCTGGAACTCTGTGTAGCTGAGGGTGGCTTTGAACACCTGATCCCCCTGCCTCCCCCCTGCCAACTGGTAGAATCATTTGTGCCCCTCATCACACTGACCTTATGTGATGCTGAGGACCAAACACCGTTTTCTGCATGCTACATAAACACTCTACCAACTGAACTACTTCTCCAGCTCCAGAGGACTTGTTTCTTTCCCCACATTTGGTTCCTACTTCACATGCCACATGCCAACACATCAAGTTGCAATACTTCTCTTTTTTAGACATACTTTTCTATTTGATAACCCGATTCTGTGGGGAACACAGAGGTCCTTGTGCTCACTAGGGAAGCCAGGAATGTTAAATATGCAAGGTTGTCTTTTCAAGAGAAAAGATGTATAATTTATTTTCTGCCAAGAAGGCTGGAAATGGAGGTGGCTACTAGCCTAGGTAATCCCTGTGCTATCTGTAGGACCAGGTCACATCTGGCACCTCCTGAGTTCCCACAAGAAGGAGGTAGCTAATAGTCTAAATGACAATTGCATTATTTGTATGGGCAGGGGTTCTCCAAGCTCCCACAACCAGGAGCAGATGTAGCTAACAGTCGAGATGACTTTTGTGCTATCTGTATGACTGTATGGAAGAGCAGACATGTATTCTGAAAAGAGTTTCAGTGTAACCATGCCTCATTGTGCACACAGGACTGTGTTGCACTAGGAAACTTTTTTCCAAATTGTACTATACTTAAATATGCCTAAAATAAACTGCCCAGTGTCAGGCTCTACACGTTTGAACCAACATCAGCTACCTGAGTCCTGTTGAACCAGATTTCTTTCTTGCCCCACAAGACTCGACAACACTTTGCTGGCCCTTGTGTCTGCAGAGACCCACCCCACTCCCTGCCAGCTCCTCATGAGAGAAGTCAGGCAGCATTACAGAGATGAAGAGTTGCCTGTAGATTCAGCAAGAATATGTTTACAAGTAAATGCTTATAGTCATGCATGCCTTTATTGACATACAACTTGAATCAACGAGAACAGAAAAGCCTGTCAAGGTGGGAGCTACCTGCCAGGATAGGCAGAAGGGCTAGCTATCTACCAGGAATGTTCTTTACAACCTATTCTAAAGAGGATATAAAGAAAAGCTGTCTCTGTGCTACTGGACTCTGCTGGACCTTGTCAAAGATTTAAAGCTGGACCTATAACCATTCTACCCTGAATGTACCCAATTTCATCTGACCTTAGAAGCTAAGCAGGGTCTGGCCTGGTAAGTAGTAGTTGGATGGGAGATCTGAATCTGAGCCAGAAGTCAGTCTCTCTCTCTCTCTCTCTCTCTCTCTCTCTCTCTCTCTCTCTCTCTCTCTCTCCTCTCCTCTCCTCTCCTCTCTTCAAAACAGTGTTTCTCTGTATAGGTCGATGTTTTGTTTTATTGCAGTTTTTTTTTTTTTGTATTGTTCATTGTCATTTGGGCACCCAAGACTATGGCCCAGCTTGTTATAGATGTGATCTACCACTGAGCTGCTGCCTCGGCCCCACAACAAAAGATCTTCTGGGGGGAATCACCATCCCTGATCTCAAGCTCTACTACAGAGCGATAGTGATAAAAACTGTTTGGTATTGGTATGCAGACAGGCAGGAAGATCAGTAGAATAGAATTGAAGACCCAGAAAAGAACCCACACACATACAATCACTTGATATTTGACAAAGGAGCTAAAAACATCCAGTGGAAAAAAGACAGCATTTTTAACAAATGGTGCTGGATCAACTGGAGATCTGCATGCAGAAAAATGCAAATCGACCCATTTTTATCTCCTTGTACAAAGCTCAAGTCCAAGTGGATCAAGGATCTGCACATAAAACCAGACACACTGAAGCTTATAGAGGAGAAAGTGGGGACAAATCTTGAACACATGGGCACAGGGGAAAAGTTCCTGAACAGAATACCAATGCCTTATGCTCTAAGAACAAGAATCGACAAATGGAACCTCATAAAACTGCGAAGCTTCTGTAAGGCAAAGGACATGGTCAATAGGAAAAAACAGCAACCAACAAATTTGGAAAAGATCTTTACTAACCCTACATCCAATAGAGGGCTAATATCCAATGTATACAAAGAACTCAATAGGTTAGTCTCCAGAGAGTCAAATAACCCATTAAAAAGTGGGGGTACCAAGCTAAACAGGGAATTCTCAACTGAGAAAACTCGAATGGCCCTAAAGCACCTAAAGAAATGTTCAGCATCCTTAGTTATTAGGGAGATGCAAATCAAAACAACACTGAGATTTCACCTTTTACCAGTCAGAATGGCTAAGATGAAAAACTCAGGGGACAGCGGATGCTGGAGAGGATGTGGGGAAAACGGAACACTGCTCCATTGTTGGTGGGATTGCAGGCTGGTAAAACCACTCTGGAAATCAGTTTGGCGACTCCTCAGAAAATTAGTACTTCTGCTTATTAGTGAGTTATTAACTTATTAACTCACTAATAAGCGGGAGTTAGCCCAAAAGCTATACCACTCCTGGGTATATGCCCAGAAGATGCTCCTACACATGCTCCACTATGTTCATGCTGCCTTATTTATAATAGCCAGAAGCTGGAAAGAACCCAGATATCCCTCAACAGAGGAATGGATACAGAAACTGTGGTGTATAGACACAATGGAGTACTATTCAGCTATTAAAAACAATGAATTTATGAAATTCTTAGGCAAATGGATGGAACTAGAAAGTGTCATCCTGAGTGAAGCAACCCAATCACAAAAGATCACACATGGTATGCACTCACTAATAAGAGGAAGTTAGCCCAAAAGCTCAAAATAAACAAGTTACAATTCACCCAGCCCAGGAAGCTCAAGAAGAAGGAGAACTTAAGGGTGCTTTGGTTCCTCTAAGAAAGGGAACAAAATACTCACAGAAGCAATAAGGGAGACAATGTGTGGAGCAGGGGCTGAAATAAAGGCCACCCAGAGACTGCCCTACCTGGGGATTCATCCTATAAAGTCACCAAACCCCAACACTACTAAGGACAGCAAGAAGTGTATACCAAAAGGAACATGCAATGAATGTCTCCAGAGGGGCTCTGCCAGAGTCTTACAAATACAGAGGCAGATGCTAGCAACCAACTATTGGACTGGGCATGGGGTCCCCAATGGAGGAGCTGGAGGGTGGTCCGGAAGAGCTGAAGGGGCTTACAGCCCCATGGGAAGAACAATGATTTTGGCTACCCAGACACCCCAGGACTCCCAGGGACTGAACCATCAACCAAGAGGCACACATGGTTCCAGCCAAAAATGTGGCAGAGGAAGGCCTTGTTGGGCATCAGTGGGGGGAATGGTCCTTGGTCAGGTAAAGGCTCAACAGAGGCCCCAACAAAGGGAAACTGAGGCGGTGGGGTGGGGGTGGGGGTGGGGGTGTGGGAGTGGGGTAGGGGGATGGGGGATGGGGGTGGGGGGGTAGGGGGAGTGGGGGAGTGTGTCGGGTGGAGGGGCATATACGTGGAGGCAGGGGGAGGGAGGAGGAGTTGGGGGTCTTTGGGGAGGGGGAAAATTGGGAAAGGTTTTACCATGGCAATGTAAATGAAGATGATCTTCAATTAAAAAAGAAAAAGAAAAAAAAGAGAAGATGCCCTTATTTCCACAATAATAGGTTCCTAGAGAAATGCTGTTATAGAAAACATGATGATGTGATCATTTCCATCCAAAATAAAGACAACTGTGGAAATAAAAAAAAAAAAAAAGAGAGAGAGAGAGAGAGAGAGTTTGGAACCAACCCTACTGCGTGTTTTCTAATTTAATGTTAAGAAAGCGATAGAGTCCGTTCATGAAGGAGAGAGTGGAAGCCCTCTACTTGTCCAATGCTGCGGCTTGGGAGCTTCTCTAGAATTAAAATAACCTGGGAGAAAAAGTATAAAACCTTTTGTGAGTTCCTGATGTAAATTTAGCTCTCCAAACTGAAATGTGATGTTCTCAGGCTGTAATGCTCCAAAAAGAATTCTAAGACTGTAAGGAAGAGACTTGAAAACTTTTTGTGCTGTGTCCCTGTGTGACACCAAGGCTGGTTTCCCACCCCTGGGCCAGGAGCTTTGTTTCTAGCTGGGCCACTTTGCCATCTCCCTCCCTACATGGCCTTCCTGAGATAGATGCTGAGATACTATCCATCTTTGTGCTTTATCACAGACCGCTGCACACAGTTAACAGACAATAATTGTGAAGTGAATCCCAAAGACAGAAACTAGAACTTTGTGAGGGGTACTATGGCGGCTCACATGCCCACACTCTAAGGACAAGTGTTACAGTAAGATGATAACTGCATCGGGACATGCCATACCACTTGACACAATGACGAGGGAATGTTCACTGTGAGCACAGGTCTCAGGGCTTTAGTTCTGAAAAAGTCTTCCTCTGGATCTCAAGGCAGTCCTTCTGCATCAACCATTTCAGTGCTAGGATTCCGAGTGTGAGCCACCACAGCTGTCCTAGGGTGGAAATTTTGAAATGTATGGCCACGTACATAAAACAGTGAACGTACTTCTACCAAGCAAGTATTTTTAAAAGAGAAGCTCAGATAAAAAACAACAGAAGACAATTTTATCTTTGGATTAAGACCTCTTTAATATACATAATGTATAGTACTTCATATAATTTATTAATGTCATTTTTCTATAGGACACTGTAATTAATTCAGTGACATTAATATTGACCTCATACAAAGGATGAAAGCTGGGTTTTCTTGTGTACCAAGTACAAAACATGTATTAGGAAGTTACTATAGACAATAGTTGCACGAGATCGACTTCAGGATGACTTGGTTTACAGTAGTCACTTCACACGGTTTTCCATCAAGACTCAGATGCCACCTGGTGCAGCCAGTTTGTGCGACGGCAGCTGTGGGCCTGACTACCTCCTTTTGCCAGCTCCACTTTTGCCTGTTTTACTGCTGCCACTACTAGATTTGCCAGAGGATTTGGAAGAGAAGAGTCTTGTCATAAACTCAGAGACATCAGGCAATTCATGGTTGGAATTCAACATGTTCATTGACTGCTCCATCTCCTGCAAGGAGAAAGCATCAGATATAAGTGGTGTCCCCCTAAATCTATTGAATCATCTGCAGGTATGAACATATAAATAAGTAAGTACTCTCTTTTTTTAAAATATCCATATCATTTTTTAGATTTTGCAATTTGGTAAAGAACAGATTTTTTAAAAAAGGTTTATTATTTATATATGTGAGTGCACTGTTGCTGTCTTCAGATGCACAAGAAGAAGGCATCAGATTCCATTGCAGGTGGTTGTGAACCACCATATATGCTTGCTGAGAATTGAACTCAGGACCTCTGGAAGAGCACTCAGTGCTCTTAACTGTGCCATTTCTCCAGCCCCAAGTAAGTACTGTCAAGACAGTGTTACTAAGTAAAAATAGGTTAAAGGATCAAAATATCTGGATTAGGCATATTAAAGTTATACATTTCAACTGTGTAACAGGTAAGGCACACAAAGCCTAAGTACTATGTTTTAGTTATATAAAAAGACATTATCATTTACCAAGACAACCAACTGAATTCATCTTATTGAATGGAAACAGCTAATTGAACACAAGGAAACATAATACTGCATTTACACAAACTCTTAGAAGAATATGTCACGGGGAGTAGGATAAAGTTGAAAATCTCAGCCTCAGCCTCAGCTACAGAGCTGCAGTTAAACAGAACAAGCACCAGGACATGAGCCAAATGACAGGACGGGAAGCTGAGGCAGAAAGACTTACAGTTTAAGGTCAGCTTGGGTAACTTATTGAGATTCTATCTCAAAGCAGATTTTAAAACTGCTTAAAAACTAGCACTAGGGATGTCGCCGTTCCAAGTGCAGAGCATTTGGAAGCGTGCACAAGGCCATAGTTTACTTTCCAGTGTCCATAAACACACACAACACACATACACCATACACACATGCACATACACACCAGCCTGGAATGCCATTTTAAAAAAAGACACAGCATGACTCAAAAGTCCATAGCTCGGCAGCCAGCTTACCCGTCGCATGTCAGGATCACTTGTGTTGACCACTTTAGGCAGAAGCACAAATATCAATAATGGAAGAACCATCATCATAACCTGCAAAAGAAAAAATATTAGAGCCCCTTTCTTTCTCTTTAGCTTGTGAAACAAAGCCCATTTTAATAACCAACATCAAGATTCAAGTGTGTACACAGAATAGAATAGAATAGATCAGAATTGCCATGACAGTACTGAGCAGCGTGGGTGGTTGGCTGCTGTGTGACTGCTGTGGAGCATCTGAGATGGCTGGTCCTGCTGTGTGTGCCTGGGCTTTGCTGACAGCACACTTCTTCTATGTGCCTCTCTCTTCGTAAAGAGTTTAGTTTTAATGCAAGTAATTTCCAAATGAACTGTCTGCTCATTGCCTTCTTCCTACAAGCTGGCACTGGGATTGCTGATGGCCAGAGGGCTGCTCTGTAGACAGCTGTGCTGCTCCTGGAGGACTGCGCCACAGCTGTTAATTACATCCTCTAGAGCCTGCAGCACAGTGCAAGGCACATTCGTTCTGAAGATGACCTAGAATCCTTTAGCACTTGACACATTTCTGTGCAATTTCAGAAATGAGAACACCAAGGATGAATCCAACAGAGACTCATTGCTGGTATTTCTCTTCTTAGCCGCTCTCCTGTCTTTTAGCTCTGGTAGTAAACTCTAGATGAAAAGCCCCCAAACAGTACTGTTTATGATCTCAGTAGTTATCAGTAAGGAACCTAATCCAAACTTAGAGAATCCTAAGATAATTCAATTTTTAAAAACAGAATTTTGAAAGGCAAATTTGTTTCTAAAAGTTGTATCTACTAGTATTTTACAAGTAGGATCACACTCAGTTTCAAGATTAATACTTATTAAAATAAACCAAGGTAGTATCTCTGTTCACTACCCATGTTTTTTTTTTAATATTTTTATTTTCTATATTCTTTGTTTACATTCCAAATGATTTCCCCTTTCCCGGATCCCCCCTCCCCATATGTCCCATAAACCTTCTTCTCTCCATCCCTTCTCCAATCACCTCCCTCCTTTTTCTCTGTCCTTATATTCCCTTCCCATGCTAGATCAATCCTTTCCAGGATCAGGACCCTCTCCATACTTCTACATGGGAGTCATTTGTTATGCAATTTGTGCCTTGGGTATTCAGGGCTTCTGGGCTAATTAATATCCACTTATCAGAGATTGCATTCCATGTGTATTCTTTTGTGATTGGGTTACCTCACTTAGGATGATATTTTCCAGATCAAACCATTTGCCTAAAAATTTTGTGAATTCATTGTTTCTAATTGCTGAGTAGTATTCCATTGTGTAAATATACCACATTTTCTGTATCCATTCCTCCTTTGAGGGGCATCTGGGTTCTTTCCAGCTTCTGGCTATTATAAATAAGGCTGCTATGAACATAATGGAGCATGTGTCTTTATTGCATGCCGGGGAATCCTTTGGGTATATGCCCAGGAGAGGTATAGCAGGGTCCTCTGGAAGTCTCATGTCCAGTTTTCTGAGGAACCTCCAGACTGATTTCCACAGTGGTTGTACCATCTTACAGCCCCACCAGCAGTGGAGGAGTGTCACTAGCCATGTTTTAAAGGGAAGAAAGAAAGCCCTACTGCATGGGCTGGGGATGTAGCTTGTGTTGTAGAGTACTTGCCTAGCATGGAGGAGACCCTGGGTTTGATCCCCAGAACCTCACAAGACAATTAAGCATGACAGTGTATCCCTGTAACCCTAGCACTTGGGAAGTAGAGGCAGGAGAATCTGAAGTTCACTGTCATCCTCAGCTACACGGCAGGCTCAAGGCCATCCTGGGATCCATGGGACCCTTTCTCAAACAACAACAATAAAACATTACATGTCCCATTAACATGCGCTGGTTAATAAATGACAGAACATTTATCAATGGGCTAATATACAAACAGATAGAATGGACAGGTTAACTCTATATACAACTCAGTACATACTCTCATTCTATCTAATATCCCATGAAATTTGATTTCCTCCTCAACAGTTATTTCAGTTGTGCATTTATTATGAAATACACAGTAAAATTCTCATCCCTTTCATTATCTGTTCCCAAGGACACTAGTTTCCCAATTCCACCCTTCCCTCTCACAGGAGCTTAAAGTTTCCAACTGCTAGAAGCAAACCAGCAATTAGTAAACTGCTCATACATACCATTGGGTTCATCAGAAAGTCTGTCCAGCCCCATGACTCCCTCTTAATAAAGTAAGAGGGTGGACCTGAAGATTTCATTTGGAGAGGATAGGGTAATCTGACCACTTCTGACGTTTTGATGTAATTCACATATCTTGCTCTGATAAGGAAACAGGAGAAAGGGGATTCTATGAAAAACAAGACTAGGGGCTGGGTGAGAGCTCAAAAGTAGGACACTTGTCCAACATGGGCAAAGTCCTGGGTTAAATCCTAGGCTACTACAAAAGAAAGCACACACACAAAGCAGAACACACTAAAGTGAGGCTAAGACCTACTTTGTCAGCACTGCTGTAGACTTACCAAAGCACAAGCACGTTAGCATCTAATCTTTTTAAATATAAATCTTTTTAAAATTATTTATTTTTTACCTTATGGGTGTTTTGCCTTCATGTATGCTTGCATGTGTATGCAACATCCAAGCATGCCAGAAGAGGGCTCAGGTTTAAAGGACTTTAAAATGGGAAAGATTCCTTTAACACTGGAACTAGAGTTAGACATAGTTGTGAGCTGCCATGTGGGTGCTAGAAATTGCAGCCAGGTCCTCTGCAAGAGCAGCCAGGGTTCATAACTGCTGAGCCATCTTTTCAGCTCCACATCTAAACTTTCAATCTTGAAAGTCTGGTCAAACTGTCTGTCTAAAGCACTCATATGGTACAAAAACTAGATTTGGAGTCTTCTAGCTTCATTACTTCCTACACTTACAGGTCCATATAACTCCTTTGCCTTCTTTTTATATCAAATGTTATTTTAAGCCTGGTTGTGAAGGCAAATCTGTAATCCTAGCCCCTAGAAGCAGAGGAAGAAAGAGTTCAAGGCCAGACTGAGCTACACAGGGAGCTGCAGGTTTGCCTTGGCTTTATGATACTTTGTCTTAAAACAAAACAAAACAAAACAAAACAAAACAAAACAAAACAAAAAACCAAGCAAAATTCCTCAAAATTCTCTTAGAATCTTTCCCATTTTAAAGTCCTTTCATTATATGTAGTAATAAATTTATTTTACTATACATACAAGTATTGGTTTATACATTTATGATGGTCTAAGACATACATTACTGAATACACCCAATTTTAATGCTATTTTGCAGGAAAAAAATATGACTCAAGAAAGCCATAGAAAATACATTGGTAATAGCTCATTTTTACCAGAGATGCAGTTAAAACAAAATTCTCAGCTGGAATTGGTAGCACATGCCTTAAATCCCAGCACTCTTGACTTTAGTAGAGGCAGAAGCAGCTGGATTATATGAGTTTGAGGACAGCTGGTCTATACAGTGAGTTCCATGCCAGTCAGGGCTACATGCCTCCATGAGATCCAGCTGTGGGGAAGTTTCTCAACTAGTGTTCAAGGGGGAGGGCCCCTTATGGGTGGTACCATCCCTGGGCTGGTAGTCTTGGGTTCTATAACAGAGCAGGCTGACCAAGCCAGGGGAAGCAAGCCAGTAAGAAACATCCCTCCATTGTCTCTGCATCAGCTCCTGCTTCCTGACCTGCTTGAGTTCCAGTCCTGACTTCCTTTGGTGATCAACGGCAATGTGGAAGGTTTAAGCTGAACAAACCCCTTCCTCCCCAACTTGCTTCTTAGTCAAGATGTTTGTGCAGGAATAGAAACCCTGACTAAGACATCCACTTTACCTTTGAAATTGTCTATTTTCTCACTGTTCACTTTTTACATTTTGAAATCTTTTCTTCTTTCTTTCTCTTTCTTCCTCTCTGTCTGTCTGTCTGTCTGTCCATCTGTCTGTCTGTCTCAGTGTTGGTGTTGGTACTAGGCTCAAACCCAGGGCTTATGTGAGGCAAGTATTCTACCACTGAGCTATATCTCCAACGTTTATTTATTTCCGCATTGCTATCATTGTCCATTTGTTTATGTGTATTGTATTTTGGGTAAATTCTTTTACTACATCTTCCAATTCAATAGACTTCTCTTCAGTTATTATATATGTTAATCTTTCCATTTCAATGACTGTATTTAGTGTAGAAGTTCTATCTCATCTTCTTTCAAATATCTACCACCTACTTTGATATATCATTTGTCTTAGAAGGAAATCTATTTCTTTTTTATTCCTATAAAGACTAACATTTCTTTAAAGATTTATTTATTATGTATACTGCATTCTGTCTGACATGTATGCCTGCAGGCCAGAAGAGGGCACCAGATCTCACTATAGATAGTTGTGAGCCACCATGTGGTTGCTGGGAATTGAACTCAGGACCTCTGGAAAAGCAGTCAGTGATCTTAATCTCTGAGCCATCTCTCCAGCCCCCAAGGACTAACATTTTAATTAAGACATAGCTACAAATTTATATGTAGTAACCTTTATAATAAGAACAAGAGATATCAAGTCTTTCTTTAATCACCTAAAATATACTTTTAAACTATTTTAGCCCATATCTAGTACCTATAGTGTCTAGTACCTACAGGTCTGTTTCATGGATAGCTCAATACACACTGTTTTTTATTTACTTTGAACTTTTAAAGTAGTTTCAGCAAATAGAAATGTTTTTCTGAATTTAAACAGATAATAGGGCATCACCTTCCAGGGAATATGTGCTACTCTTCCAGCTATACTAACCAAGGATCACCTTCAATCTTTAGCTTGGACACTCCTAGACTTTGTGAGAAGTTTTAAATTTATACCCCAGGTTACACATTTTTACCTATTCAGTGCATGTTTGTGGGCACAGAAGTGCCCCAGTACACTTGTGGAGGTCAGAGGACACGCTGCAGGAACTGGTTCTTCCTTCCCTCATGTGGCTCTCAGAGATAAAACCCTGGTCATTAGGCTCCATGCATGTTTACCTGCTGGGTCATCTCATGACCCCTTTTTCCATTTTATCAAGATCCTTACTTTGACATAAACTCCACAATTACATCTGATAATTCCTTTACTAAAATTTGTAGTGTATCAAGGAGGAGCTATAGAAACTTCTTGATCAACTTTGTAGCAATAAGAGGGATTATCAAAATATCCCAATGAAAAATCCTGAGTAGTATTTCTAATTCAAAAAAGTTAAATAATTCTCCACTTTAAAAGTCACATTTCGATAATAACTTTCACAGTACTTCCCCACAACAGTAAGTAATCTTACCTTTACTCTAAACAACTATAGTAGATGTCATGAACATCCACCCAGAGGGAGGAAATTCCATAGTATCAATGTTCAGATTACAAACAAGTGTAGAGTAAATGTTTTAAGAAATAACTGTGGTTTAAGCAAGAAACTCTCAACCTTCACTATAAATTCCAAAAGTGTTAATGTAACAACATACTAAGTAGACTAGACTTTGATAAAAATAAGCTGGGTATCCTCACCGCATTTTTCCTTTTGAAGTGATATCGACACGGACAGGGTCAAACTTGTAAGCTGGAGAAATAACTTCCACTACATAGGAGCCAGAGGGAATATCATGAACCACAAAGCTCCCATCTGTCCTGGAAAAAGGAAAATTCCACTTAATTACATCTCATCGGTACCTTAGTCTTTCCCTGTTAGAACGCACTTGCTTATTTCCCCATAGTTCTCAAAAAACATAAGAAAACAAGACGTGGTGTCTCACACATATAATCCTAACACGGAGGGCAGGGGGAGCTTAAGCAGGAGTATCACCATGGGTTCAGGGCCAGCATGGGATACAGAGAAAGTTTCAATATAACCTGGGCTACAGTGATTAAGAGTGCCCCAAACAAACAAATAAACAAGTGGAAGCAGCTAACCAAACAGAAAACACAGGTATGGTGATATCCTGTAAACATAAAACTCAGGAGAGCATGGCCAGAGGATCACTGCTGATTTGAAGCCGTCCAGAACTACATACAGAATTCATGGCCAGCTTGGGCTATGTGGTTTCTGTCCCTCTTCCCAAATAAAGAAAAATGGGAAAAGTTGGTCCTACATTTTATGCTACTGAACTCTAACAGTTTCTAAAATTAAATGAGCCCATGCCAGAGTAATAGAGATTCCTTCTGCGGGTACAAATGGCAGTAACAAAAGAGCAGTTTCTACGCTGAAGCTCTATCTTTACTGAAGGAAAATTATCAATGTATATTATTACAATAGTACGGTACCAATTTTATCATGTTCCCTCAATATATTCTTTTTGTTAAAAAATAATTCTTCTAGTTTGTATTTTGTTGGCTTTCTTTTTCACACAAACATCTTAAAATAGTAAATTGTCCCATTTATTATAAATAGTCCCATTTACTGTCATTACTTTTTGGCTGGTTATATAGAAACCCACAACTTTGTAGATAAAGTCATCTATCTTTTCTTTATTTCCTCTAATCCTACTAGGGTTATTTGTTTGTTTGTTTGTTTGTTTGTTTGTTAAAATCATCCAACCAAAAGCTGTTGATTCCTTCTTAGAAGTAAAAAAATAACTTGTCTAGAAAATGAGAAAAGTGTTCCTTTTGCCGGGCAGTGGTGGCGCATGCCTCTAATCCCAGCACTTGGGAGGCAGGGGCAAGTGGATTTCTGATTTCGAGGTCAGCTTGGTCTCCAGAGTGAGTTCCAGAACAGCCAGGCCTATACAGAGAAAACCTGTCTCCAAAAAAAAAAAAAGAAAGAAAAGAAAAAGAAAAAAAAAAGTGTTCCTTTCATTGCAAGTATATATTAAAGTAAAGCATAACTGAACTATAAACATTTAAGATACCTTATTCCTGAGCTGCACATGTTCACTCTCCAGACCCACTCTCAAAAGGAGAGTCCTAGCAGCCAGCATCAGGGGGTTGCATGTGGTGTGGTGAGAATTAGGAGACATCTGTCTAGCCAAATCAACCCTGACAATCGATGAGATGACAGATGTCACAGTCTTATCACCCTCACATGCTCCAGATTCACTCTACCTTTCTCTTTGTATCTATAGGAAAGGAAGAAAATGCCCTTAGAATATTTCCTCTACAGTTTTGCTCAGGACCATGGCTACATACAAGGCCCATCCCACCCCTGTGCCCCATTTCACCCCACCCTAGTATATCTAAATTTGCAGTAGCCTCTTTCCTTCCTTGTCCTTCCAGCAGAGGTGGTAGTAATTTGTTGGTTTTGCTTTCATGTATTATTGGATAAATACTGTTGAGACTGGTAAGCTCCAGGGTACTGCACAATCTGATTATTTCTTTATACCTTGATGAATATACTGTTTTAATCCATTGATTAAACTCTATGTGAACTATTCTAATTTTACTGCATATTCTGCTCTTTTGTTTTTGGAGATAAAAGTCTTGCTATGTAACCCAGGATGGCCTCAGATTCATGATGCTACTGCCTCCCTCCCAAGAGCCGGGACATAACTGTGGACATTACATCCAGCCACTATCTGCTTCCTGATACACACTGACAGGATCAACTTCAAAACATTTTTTTTCTGAGCAGAGGGAGAAAAAGAGAAACTGATCATTACTCAACATAAATAGAAAAAGCAAAGGTTGGCATGAGGAGACACCTGTAACCTGTGAGGAAATGAACACAGGAGGACATGAGTTTGAGGACTGTATGAATCACACATGAAAGATTCATTTTAAAAAGATTCAAGGGTTGGAGAGATATCTCAGCGGTTAAGAGCACTGACTGTTCTTCTACAGGTCCTGAGTTCAACTCCCAGCAACCACATGGTGGCTCACAACCATCTGTAATAGGATCTGATGCTCTCTTCTGGTGTGTCTAAAGACAGCTACAGTGTACTCACATACATAAAATAAATAAATAATTCTAAAAGAAATTTCACAAGTAAGTAGTACATAAGTTTATAATTGCAAAACAAAACAAAACAAAACAAAAAACCTGGCAAATACCTAACTCTCCAGAGCCAGAAGACTGGAAAAGCGAGTTGTGGTTTATATGCACATTATAACATTAGACTATGAATATAATATTATAATGTGGCTTGAGTACTCTTTAACCCAACTCCTCTCATCTCCATTAGTAAAGTCCCAAGCTACTTCCCCAGAAACCAAAGCTACAGTCGAACTTGTGTGCTCGTTATTCAAAACAGCTATAATACAAATTACCTACCTTTTTTTAACAAGACTGTCACCATAAAAAACATTGATTCTCAATCAGCCCTTCTATATGATTATAAGAACATGAAGTAATAAAAAATGTTCATAAATGTAAATGAAAATTATGTTCTTATATGCTTTACTCTTAATGACAAGTCATATGATCCTACAGAGTTAGAAAAAATTTACTATAAAACATTAAAGGTTATTATCTTTCTGTTGCATCTTTTTAAAAGAAAAAAATCTTGTTTATATTTTCTTCAATAAACATTTATTTGTGTCTGGGAGTTACTCCAGGACCTCTTGAACACTAAGTCCCACCACAAAACTCGATTGGCAGCTTTTTTTTCCTTCTTTGAGACAGGGTCTCAACTCAGTGGTTCAGCATGTCCTTTAGCTTACGCTACTTCTGCTTCCAATTCCTGAGTAGCTGAGATGCTAGGCTTATGTCACTGTGCAAGGATAAGAATATCTAACTATATATTAAATTGTAAAATATCTCCAAATAAAAATAAGTGGATTTCAAGTGTGCTATATACTGCGGAAGTTGAATACTCAATTAAGCCTTATCTTCCAAATCTTAATGGGAATTTATTACTTATGAAACATTAATTAGGACAAAATTTAAACAATACCCTAGTGCCAGATAACATTAAAATACTGGTTGTCAATTTGCCATTATTTATTAATCTGAGGTTGAATATCCCACAAGCGAACTTCAACAATCTACAGAAACCTGCAATTCAAATTTAAATGCCCACATTTAAGATGAATGGTTTTCAGATATCACTAGTTGGTCTATAAAGCCAGCAAAGAAATATTTTCTTTCAGTTCATAGTTTCAAATTCAAATACTGGAGGCAAAATTTAAAACATCACATTCATGCCTAGCAGAGTGAAAACGGACTGCTGGCAAAGCGTCAAGAAATCCATGCCACCTTTCAATATAAACATAAATCACAAACTTAAGAACAAGAAAAGAACAATTACGTGTAAGGAATCTTGAGCAACCCTGGTCTGACTTAAATGACGACTGAGATATCGCAAATCCCTCAATGAATTCAATTGTAAAAAGAACAATAATCACAATCTCGGGCCAAAAAAAGCACTCTTTGATTAGGGACTTCAGGGCCCATTAATTTTAGAAGCAGGGCCATTAGCCTTACAGTCTATGTCATCACTGGGTGCCCTTTGGGCTTTGACAATCCCCACTTGTTTAGCATCTTTCTACACAACACCAAGCTACCAGAAGAGTGACATGTGGAAAGCAACTAGGTTTCAGAAACACTAGACAAAATGCAAAGGAGGTAAAAACCCAACAGATAAATGAGAGTCCCCTGGGCCCAAGTGTGATCCGCCTCACACTGGGGCCAAAATGGGGCTATCAATAAATGACCCCATAGGTTTCGGGCACCTGGGACCACTGTCCGCCATCCTCGTTGCTGAAGTACCTGACTGCCTCTCAAGGTCTCCCAGCATAGACCGTTAGTGGCACCGGGGCTTTCAGTTTCTGACAGCTACATTGCGGGTCCTGACAGCTGTCCTAGATGGATACCCTTCCAGCGTCCACCCCGATCGCCTTCCTGCTGCCCTCAGAATGCTCACTTAAGGAAGCCGACATGCTCTTCTCCGTCTACCAGCACTCGGGCCGCGGAGATCCAGTCCTGAGGCTTCACCCCTGGAACAACCGCACGTCCCTCGATCTTAAAACGATCTCCCAGGCCGACCCCACTACCTCCCGGGCCCTCGGCAGCAGCCCCAGGCACCTCCGAGCTGTGGGAATCTCCTGATAATAACAGAAGCAGGATGGAAAAGAAACCCCACAGAGGACCCGCCATGACAGCAGCTCTGAAGAGTCAGGCCTACGGCCCGGAAGCCCTACGCCGCCGCAAGGCCGCTACAGCGGTCGCCTCCGTCGCCCGCCGATGTCGTCATCACCGCGAGCCGGATCCAGCACCGAGCTTGTCCACGCCCCCGGAGAGAAGTTGTGACAGCTGACTAATCAGGAGAAGACACGCAGAATCGACGCTCGGAATGACCCAGGGCTTGGGCTTAAAAGGTAGCGAGGCTTTTAAGTAAAGATGCCAGAGCATGTAAGGTAAAGCTGAGGTGGCAGAGAGTGTATTGCTGTAGCGTCCACTGATGCAGGTCTTATCGTGGGCGTAAAGGATAATGAGAAGGACGAGGAACTGAAGTGTTGAGTGCTGGGTCTGTAGCTAACCTTCAAACATCGAGTCTATCATTTTCTCAAGGTTCTTGCTAGCTCTAAATAGTCTCCTTTCTACCACATATCTCCGTAAAAGACCCTGTGCAGTCTTCCTCCATAGAAAAGTTTAAAAACAAAACAAGAAAAGAACGAAACTCCTGAGGAAGAGTGGAAATGCAGAAATGTAGGCTGCAAAGGAAAAAAATTTTTAATGTGCAAAAAAATGGTGATCCATGTTTAAGAAGTACGTGGAGAATGTTTATTTTCATTCTGTTTTTAATGTTTTGGTTTTTTTAACGTACACAGGCTGAAAACTGAGAAAGTGAAGTACTCACTATAAGTGGTCTGTGAAGTACCTAATACGCAGACAGGGCAAATGGCAAGACCACCAGAAAACAGTATCTTCCTAAAGCCATGCTGCGTCTAGCATCCTTCTTTCAGTTCTTAATTTTTATCTACCAAGAGTGTCTCAACCCTACTTCCTGGCTCACTGTTTCCTGGCTAACATACTCTTTTCAGAGTTGATACCTACCTGCCTTAAATAACTCAGTAATTGAGCAGAGGCCTAAATACTGTAAAAATTCATCCATCTTCTCTTCTACTAATACTCTTCTAATTCTCTTCTATTCAGTTTCTCTGGCATAGAGTTTTTCTTGCTGCAGAAATTAATACACCCGACTTTATGCATGTTCCTAGTGGTCTCTATCTCCATTCCTTGACTCTGTGCCCAGAGATAATCTATAAGCAATAACATAAAATTAAAAATATACACATATGGGGGTAGGGAGATGGGTCAGTGGTTAAGAGCACTTGCTACTCTTGCAGAAGGCCTGAGTTCAGTTACCAGCACCCACACTATGCCTCTGTAACTTCAATTACAGGTGATCTGATACCTCCACAGGCACTAGGCACATGTGGTTCACATACATACATACTGGAAACAGTGAGCAGCATTCATATACTTGATATTAAATAAATATAATATGCAACATTGTATATTTATTTGGCCTTTAATGCACAGTATATAAATAGTGCTTGTTTTCTAAATAAAATCAGTATGTTGTGAACTTTTTTAAGACAGGATTTCACACTGGTCTTGAACTTTATCAGTTCTTCAGCCACCAAAGTGCTGGAAGGATTGGCGTGAATTGTGAGCCATCACAGTCAACTCAATATGTAACTTAATTAAAATGAATATATTATAATACATATGAATATATAATGTGTGCAGCTATAATGCATCTCTATTTTACATATATATATGTGTATATATATATATATATATATGTATTTGTACACCATCTATCTAATAGCAAACTATAAATGCAGTTCTTCATTTTGCCCTTTTTACCTAATGTAACTTGAAAGAAAATCTCTTTTTTGGACTGTGTTTTATAGACAGGGTCTTATACCATAGCTCTGGCTTGGAGTTCATTATGCAACCCAGGCTAACCTCAAACTTGTGGAAGTTTTCCTGTCTCAGCCTCTCTAGTGCTAGAACTACTGCTCTTGACTGTAAATTATCCCAGTGGTATTTGGATTGGAGTTTCCTCATTTTTAAAATAAGGCTGTGAGTACCCCAGTTTATGCATCTCCTGATTCCCTACTAAGAGACATTAAAATTGTTCCTAATCTTACTGATTATGCTGAAGTGAATTTCCTTAATCATGTGATTTCCATGTCCATATGCAGAATTCTTTTTTTATCCATGGTGATGTGTTCCAGTATTTCTAATGGGTGCATAAAACCCCAGATAGCCCTATATGGACTCTCCTATATACTACCTACAATTAAGCACAGTAAAAAATTAATGATTTTTTAATAAAATAGTGTAATTATAGTAATAGATTGCACTAAAAGTAGTTATAGCATATAATCAAAATCCAACAGAAGCTGAGGAAAGGAGGGGGTGTCTTATGGGTACAGCAGATGATGGAAAGTAGTAGTTGACCTTTTATCTCAGTCTCTCTCTCTCGCTCTCTCTCTCTCTGTCTCTCTTGTTGTTGTTTGGTATTTCAAGACAGGGTTTCTCTGTATATTAGCCTTGGCTGTGCTGGAACTCACTTTGTAGATCAGGCTGGCTTCAAATTCACAGAGATCCACTTGTCTCTGCCTCCCAAGTGCTGGGATTAAAGGCATGTGCCACCATGCTCAGCCTCAGTTTTTTCTTTTTACAGTACTTTTTTGGGGGGAGTTTTTGGTTTTTTTTTTTTCCGAGACAGGGTTTCTCTGTATAGCCCTGGCTGTCCTGGAACTCACTCTGTAGACCAGGCTGGTCTCGAACTCAGAAATCTGCCTGCCTCTGCCTCACAGAGTGCTGGGATTACATTACAAGCATGCGCCACCATCGCCCGGCTTTACAGTACTTCTTAAGATATTGTAACTATTATGGACTGAGTTGTATTCCTGCAAAGTCAATTGTTGAAGCTATAACTGCCTGTAAGAATATATCCAGATATAGGACTTATAATGAAATGACTAAAGTTAAATATCATAAGAGCAAGACCTTATCTATCAGGCCTGGTTCCTAATAAGGAGAGAACAAAACATGGGGGCATGTAGATTCAGACAAAAAATACCATGTGGAGAAGAGATCTCAGGAGAAACCAACTGTAAGTATCTCCCTCTGGGATTCCTACATGCTGGAACTGAGGTAATAAAGCTCTGTTGTTAAACAGGCCAAACTGGGTTGCTATGGAAGGCCTAGCAGATTAACACACCATCCTTTGCTGTTGCCCATAGTGGGAATGGCTGGAGCAGGAGACACATCAGGCAGTGGTGAGCTCATGAGAGCAGCAGACTCTTGGGAGATAGCTTCAATGAGACAGCTCTTTTAATAGGGAAGCGAAGGTGACTTAAACCTTAGGGGATAGGTAGGGTCTTTCGGGGTGAGTGTACATCATTGTCCATGGCCAGGGCACTGGGTGCCTCATTTGTATAAGGAAGAATTCCACATGCTGTCAAACATGACTTTATAAGTGGATTGGAAGTTTGGCTACTGGGCTACTGTTACCTCCTGGGGTTGGGGACAAAGGCTAAACACACAGGCCTGGGGCAGCTGGCAGGGCAGCAATCCTACTCCTGTCAATTTTAGGATTAGAATTCCAGGGTTTGTACAAACCTTAAACCAACTCTTGCTCTTGGGTGCTCCCCACCCCCAGTCCCACAGTTCCCTGGTCCCACAATCTTTGACCATTTCTCCCCATCTTTCTCCTAAATGCAACAACCAAAGTCTCTGTTCTCTGCTACACCATGAATGGGATCTGCATTGTGTTGCAGATTTAGGGAAAACTCCATGTGTTTGCCAAGAAGACATTTCATCAAAGGCAAAAGCTCCAAAATAGCAGTTTTAAGCTGCAAAGTACTGCTCACCATGTTCACTTTTCAGTATAGGAGGAGCTGAGTTCTCAAGACAGTTTCAGTGTTATTTCAGATCCAACCAGGGCAGACATAAACATTATTGAACCTATTGTGAAATAGGGAAACAAAATTCTTAAATTCAGGATTTAAGAATTTTTTTGAGTGTTGGATTACACATTCAGATGTTATTTCTTGCTTTTTGTAAAAGCATTCTTTGTGTTTCTGATATTTTTGCAACAGTTTGTATTTATTTTTTTAATTAAGTTGAAGTATCTAATATATATATTGAAGAATCTACAGATAACTCTTGAAATTTGAATCAGCCCCTCTCCAAAACCAATTATCCTCCCTTGCTGGAGTTTTCCTAATCACTTAATGACATATTTGGCAATAGGTCTGGCCATTTACCTCTGTCTCAGTATTCTGCTTGTTAGTATTTGTGTGGAGTCATGGTGATTCTCTAGCCACGTTCATGTACTGGCTTTCTAAATAGAAGAATTGTTAGGTTAAAAGGGAAATCATTGCTTTCTTTTTTAATAGAGTATCCACTGTAATTCCTAGGAAACTTCAGCTATGCTAATCCCCAAACACTTTGGTATTTATTTGAGGATGACTTTTGCCCTCTTGAGTTTTCAAATCATATTTACTTCAAATAGTTAAGCTAATCTCTTTCACTCAAATAGACTGTAGCCAATTCTTTTAGTATATTTTTCATGTCTGTTGGCCACCTAGGACTCTGGGTTTAACTCTCAAAAGCTATCTCTAAAGTTCTTTGCAGTGAAATGAATCATCTGTCTGTCATAGGGAATTCAGTATACCTTTATGTCTTTCAGAAATAAATAGTAATGGAAAGACTTTATTCATTTGACTTGAAGTTCTTATCCTTCCATAAAATTCTGTGAAAAATAAAAGAAAAACAAATTGAGGAAGAATGAAATATGGTAAAAATCTTATAAACATGAAGAGGAAACCATCATCTTTGATGGTAGGAAATGATAATATCCTAGGTCTCTTCGTATATTCTAGATAAAGTGCTTTGTAAATATTAGAATGTATTTCTCAATATAGTAAGTACTGTGTTTGAGTAATGGTGGTTGAGAAGCCAACATCTAAGGTGGAAGAAGTTATGGTACACTAATTATTCTTGTGCTTTAAGTCTGCACAGCTTTTCACTGGCTTGGGCTGTGGTGTAGGAATGTCCTTGACACCATGGGGGCCTAGTTTAAAGGATTAGCACAAACAGCTGCCACGCACAGCAGAGCAGTTAAACCTGAGTTTCACCCAGGGAGCTTGAGCCTTTATTCAGTCCCTGAGCTCTGCCTTTCACATGCCAGCCCTTAAAAAGCACTGAGAGTGTTTATAACTGCACACGTGCAATCATTGTAGTTCCAGCATGTCTTAATTTTAGTCTAAACTTTATAAAAGTTATTGTGAAATACACATTCAATTTACTGACACAACCATTTGAAGTTCACATTTAGTTGACTTAAGTGTATATGCAGAGTTGAGCAATACTCCCTCCAGACCCTTTCATTTTAGGAAACCGAAACTACATATATTAAAAACAAAGCAAAACAAAACACCCTCATTGTCCTGCTTTGCCAACCAACTTATGACCACTTCCTTTCTGTTTCTGTAAATTATCTGGGGCTCATATAAGTCGACTTAGAGAAGGTGTCTTTTCATGAGTAGCTTACCTCACTTAGCACAGACTCATCCTTGAGGTTCATACATGTTGGAACATATATCAATTTTCTTTCTTTTAAAACTGGGTAATGGGTTCAACTGAATGTATATGATATGTTTTGCCCATTCCTTCAGGTTACTTCCATTTTTGCTACTGTGGGCAATGCTGTTATGAAGAGGTCCCTACACACAACTGTGAATACGTTCTTGGGGTTACACATCAGTTCTCTTTTTGGTTTGGATAGAGGTATTATGCTGTTTTCTATGATGGTAGCACCATTTAATCTTACTACCAGTAGGGTAGTGTTGCAGGTTGTCTACACCATGTTAGATCTTGTTATTTTAAGTTTTCTTTTTATTTCTTTGGGGTTCCTTGTGTTGATTTGAATAGCAACCATGGAGCCAGGTGTAGGTGGCCTTGGTTTGCATTTTCTTTATATCCACAGATCTTTTTCAGGCTCTTTGTTTTATTTCTTTAGAGCTTGTTGACCTTTCTGTGAGGAAATCTCTTCATTCCTGCATTTTTAAATATATCTTTCTTCTCTTTTAAAAATCTTAGCTAAGAAAGATAAAGAGTTTGTACATATTAGTAATGTTTCAATTTTTTGAAATATTTATGCATGTATATGTTACCTAATGTTTACATAGGTTTAAACATATTTATCTCCCCAGAACATTTGTGATTTCTTTGTAGTGAAAAATTTCCAAAGGTTTTTTTTCTAGGTATCTCTGAGCCTCTTGTTCCTATCTAGGTATAAATTAGTACTTGTGATAAACCTTCCTTCTTCTCCCCTTCTCCTCCTCCAGTTCTTTTTGTGTGTAAGACAGAGAGAGGAGAGGGGGGAGGGAGAGAGAGGGAGTCACATTATTGTGTAGTCCAGGATAGCCAAATTCCTACTGTGTGGCTCAGGCTAACACTGAACTTTGAGCAATCCTATTTCAGCCTTTTTGAGTACCAGGATGATATGTGGGGCCACTGTAACTGGCTCTCCTCTCTATCCTTACCAGCCTCTTCTCAGCTTCTATAAGCTCAACTGCCTCAAATTTCACATGAATAAGATCGTGTGATTCTCATCTGACTTATTTCATTTAACATAATGAGTTCCAGTTCTGGTCACAGAATTGCAAATGGCATAGTGTCATTTTCTTTATGGTTTACAGTATTGTATTGTGTATGTATGCCATACTTTATCCATTCATCATTTCATGATCACGTCAGCTGTTTCTATTTCTTGGTTATTATGAATAATGTCCCTTTGATATACTGATTTAATTTCCTTTGAACAAATACCCAATAGTGGCATGGCACAATTCTATCATAGCTTTATTTCTAATTTTCTTAAAGAATCCTCAAACTGTTTTCCACACTTGTTATATATTTTTTCACCAACAGTGGACAGTGGTTCCCTTTTTGCTATGTTCTTGATTGACAGTACTGTAAATCTCCTGCCTCAGCCTCCTGAGTTGGTAATATTATAGGTATCCACAATTACTCCCAGACCTTCTTTCGTGAAAGTGAAAACATATTCCTGTAATATTTCCCGTGTTGTTTTACTTTTTTAAAAAAACCAAAATTCCAGAAATGTCACTTCAGTATATGTTTGTGATTTGTATGTCTTTTGAAAAGAAATGCTTATATAAAGTTACTGCCCATTTTTTAAAAATGTTAGTATTTCATTTTTTAAATACATTTTAAACTTAAATATATCAAGCATATGTGCCTGTAGTGACTGTTCTTATTCAAACTACCACAAAGGCCATTAAAATGTGTCACTCATGAGTTCTACTAGCTAGAGTTTTATCACAGGCCACCTTATGATTTGAAAGGTCCTCTTCCTAAACCAGAAAACTTCAAACATTATATTTCAGGACAATATTAGTACAAAGACATATATAATAAAGGCAGATCTATTATTTTATATTCTTTCATTTTATTTCCTTCTTAGTCAATGAAAAGAATGCATTTTTGTGACCTCCTAAATGTGTCATAGGCTCTCGGCATGCACTTATTATGCTTAACAATAAGCTGGCTGTGGTTTATTGAGGACTAATTCAGAATTCCACAAGACTGGCAACTGTACAATGCCTGGCAGGTTGTTAAGCTCCCACAATTAACAAGCAGAAGCAGATAGTTAGAATTCCTCCAGTGTTCTGACAGGATGCTCTCTAAACAAAGTACCCGCAGTGTGCTGCAGATTACTCATCCTCTTTAATAGCTATTTTCCTGTTTCTGAATTATAAAATACAGTTGGCATATTTTATCTGCCATTACCATGGGACTTAGCCCAGAAAGTTTAATGATACAATTAAATATATATTATCATATATATTTATATGATACATTTATCATATTTTAAGGCAGATACTACTGAAACTCAGATGTCAACCATTCAGCCCCTTATTAATAAAGCATATACATTCAAAGCATATATGAGTGTATGAATATATACATATATGTTCCTCCATGGGCTTAATTTCTGGTTGTCAAAGCATGGATATAATAGTTCAGTCAAGCCGGGCGGTGGTGGACACGCCTTTAATCTCAGCACTTGGGAGGCAGAGGCAGGTGGATTTCTGTGTTTGAGGCCAGCCTGGTCTACAGAGGTTCCAGGACAGCCAGGGCTATACAGAGAAACTCTGTCTTGAAAAACAAAACAAAACAAAAATAGTTCACAGTCCAGTCCTCTTTTATAAAATAAACACAGATGACTCACATGTTTCTCTCTTGGACTTTTTTGAAATCTAAAGGTTCATTTGAAGGTTAAAGTTCATTACTGCTAGCAGGAGACTACTTTAAACCGTGAAGAAGGTGGTGGCAAAATGCAAAATGCCTCGAAGACTATTTGAGAGAGAGAATATATGCTGTGCTGTTGGAAATGAGTATCTATGACTGCACAAAATTTAGGAAACCTCAGAGAAAATAGAATAGAATGCTGACCCTCATTGTACCCCAGCAGCAAGTACACATCAGAAGGGACTATGTCTTAGAGTCAGACTGTGCTCTTGGTCAGGTTCCAGTCTGTAAGAGGGATGTTTACAGCAAAGTTCTTAGATAGCAAGGGCACACATACTCAAGTGGAACATGTCGTACGGTATATTTTTCATTTAGAAAAGAACTATTAACCACTCCAGGGGAATGAGAAGGTTCTGAATAACTCAGAGAACATAAAACACCTTCTTTGATTTCAATCAGGTTGGTAAACTCAACATATCAAAATAATGATGTTAATACAATTGAGCACTTAGAATAATAGTTCAACAAAATTGTTATATTTCTTTTTCTACCATTTTGCCCCCACCATATGTAAATTGACCATAATAAACCTGGTTGCTATGGAATAAGCACAGATGTTATCAGATACTGAGGCATGTTGTCAGCTTGCAGAAACAGCAACAGAAGAGTCACTCAAAGTTTTTGGTTGATTTGAGCGAGAAGCTCAGATGAGGTTGGGAAAGGACGCATATATGGAAGCACCAGAGATATTCAGTTCATCTTTGCACAAGAATGACCTTTCTTTTCGAAAGAATTACATGTATTTATTTTCTGTGTGTTTGTGACCATGTGTGCATCCATGCACATGCATGCTTACACCATGCTTTATGTGGTGCTACTTTCAGGAATTGCTTCTCTTCTTGTGTCATGGGTTCTGGGATCCAGGCTGGGGTTGCCAGGTTCAGTGGCAGGCATTTTTATCCACCGAGCCATCTGTCAGCCCAAAGAGGAATCTCGTAAGTTAGATAGAAGAGATTGTACCCAAGGAATGAACAGAAAGAGAATATTTAGCACTTGGCAGAGAAGGTGTAAAAAAAGAATCCAAGTAGTGCATGGCTGGACATTCTGACTTTAATCTTGGGGCTTTGTGAATCTTTATTTGGAGTATTAACAGCTGTTGTTTCACCTGCTCCAGATTTATTAATAGTGGTTACAGAAAAAAAACCAATCATCATATTTTCACATGCCAAATGCAAAGGACTAAAAACAAATGTGAGCTATTATTATACACAATCTTCCAACAACAAAAAAAGAAAATTAGGTGACAATCCAGTCCATTACAATAAGTCATTCCGCAGAATTTTGCACTGACAGTTGTAGTGCATGCAGAAAGATGATTCAGAATTCTGAGTTATAATGGAGCTATTCCCAAACTTCCTTCAAAACCCCAAATAAATATGCAGCCCTGAGAATTAATTATCCTTCCTAAAGAAAACCTTCCCATGCACAGAGAGATTGACAAGACTTCCAGGCTTATGTGCAGATGACCAGAGCCACTCTGGGAGGTTACTCAGCATCAGCCACCTCCTGCACACCCCCAGGAGACTGACTCAGTTTGGCTGGGACCTGCTTTATGCACTTCCCTATCTATAAAATCCTCTCACCAGTGAATCTAATGTGCTTCAAGTTTGAGACCTGGTGATCTAACTCTGAAGAACAATTTTGTTTGCATTACATAATAAATAATCTAGTAAAAAATTCATTGAAAAGTATATAAAGGTTGAGCTCTATTTTATATCATTTTTGGACATTCATTTTATGTGTGTAGGTGTTTTGGCTGCTTACATGTCTGTACCACCTTTGTGCATGCACCTGAGTCATGGAGAGAACAGAAAACAGTGTGGGATCCTCTGGAAATGTAGTTACAGATGGTTGTGAGCCTCCACATGGGTTCTGGGAATGAATGCAGACCCTTGTGAAGAGCAGCCAGGGCTCTTAACCACTGAGACAACAGTGGTTAAGCCCAAAGTCCAAGCCCTAAGTTTTATTTTTAAACACAATGCTTCCAGTGTGGCTATCAGTCAGTAGCAAAGTTCTAGAAGTAGAAATGGTGTTAGTTCTGAAGGTAATAACAAATTTATGTCCAGCTGTGACTCATCTTAAAACAATGTAATGGTTTAGAGTACACACAAGCTTTGGGCTCAAAACAGATTTGAAACTGCAGCTATGTCAATTGCTAACAGTAGAGTCTCGGCTAAGAGACTTTGCTTTGCTCACTCTCAGTTTCCTCACTTGGAAAAGGGATTAGCCTGCTTATTTATGCCATAAGGGTCATTGTGAGCATTAAATGAGATGGTTTAAATGAGGCAGCAGGCAGAATATTATCTTTTTTTTTTTTTTGGATTTTTTGGATTTGGTTTTTCAAGACAGGGTTTCTCTGTGTAGGTCTGGCTGTCCAGGAACTCACTCTGTAGACCAGGCTGGCCTTGAACTCAGAAATCCACCTGCCTCTGCCTCCCAAGTGCTGGGATTACACCCACCACCACGCCCGACAGAATATTATCAATAAATGAAAGTACTATTACTATTGTGGTGAATTGTTACTATGATGGCTTCAGTATGACACAAGATTACAAACAGGATTGATTTAACGAGCTTTAATGTGACCATATATTTATTCCAGGGATGGGTGAAACATTTACATTTTTCATTCTACATGCCAGCATCAAATCTTTCATCTATTTTAAAGTAATTAATCTGTTTGTTAAAGTCATTCAGAAATTAACTCCCCTATAATCACACAGGTATTTCATTTTGCAGGAAAAAATAATTTCAAGATCATCCTCTATTAAATAGTTAGGTCAAGCATAGTTGGGCAAATGAGGACTGGTCTCAAGTTTTTGAAAATTCCTTCAATGGCTAAATACCTGTGTCATAATTCAGGAAACATAGTAGTTATAGGAGAACTCAAGGTTAGTAGACTGATTTTATGTAATAGGCCAAATTTTCCCCTCAAAACCAGAATGTCGGGGTTGTAGAAATTGCTCAGTATACCTGCCACACAGTACGTATGCTTGACACCTAGGATGCATGCAATAATCTGGGTGTGGCCCCATGAGGGCCTGTAACCACAGCACCATTAGGGTCAGAGACAGGAGGATTGTGAGACCACCTGAGCACCCCCCTCAAAAAAGGCTGTAGGTGTACAGCTCTTCTCTCTCTCTTCTCTCTCTCCTCCCCTCACTTCTTTTAGCTCCTCCTCCTCTCTCCCCTCCAATCACTGGCCTCTTACTGCCTCAATGTGAATGGATAGGAAATAGCTTGTTACATTTCACCCTTTCTGTTTAATTAAAAAAAAACTTTCTCTCCAAATATGAATTGAGCACAACTATTACCATTTTGTAAATTATATAGTATAAGACAGACCTAACACCCAGTCCATCCTCTCTGTTAATCAAACAGAACCTCTGTCATCTATTCTATCTTAAAAGACTATAATAATTAATACCTGATTCATGTCTTGGCTATAAATTGTATGTCATCTGAAAACCATCTATTTAAATCTATATCACCTTTATCTCAATGCTAAACAGCGTGGACTGGCTATGAGACTAACAGTCTTCAACCCCATCAGAAATCCAGGAGTGACTAATAATAACTGAAAATAAATAGGTAGCCTAACACAGATTCCAACACTTAGCCAATTGATAGAGACCACTGAAAACCTGGACAGTCCTTCTCAAATGTTGGAGCATTGGTCTTCAGCCTCCTGGCCCAGGGTCATCTGACAGACTTAGAAAGACAGGAATTATTAAGGAATAGCCATTCTGTCTCGGCAGAAATCGAGCTGTCCCAACCTGTAAAAGTGTTCTTTTTCTGGACAGTATTTTGTCTGTATATGAAGAGAGGCAATCTTTGCCTCGTGGCTGTCTCGCCACAGCTGAAGTAATTCACAGAAGCTGTCAGGAACAGACTAGTCTCACCAGCAAGTGTATAAGTAACTCTAAATATCACATTCTGTGGATTTCTGATGTTTTTGAAAAACAGCTATCTATGTAAAGTAATATGGACTGTTGTTTGTTAACTTCTTTCAGCTGTTTTTTATTAAAATCTTGAAAACACCCTAACAATAACCCTGTACTTTCTTTTGTTTTTTTTTATTCGATATATTCTTTATTAACATTTCAAATGATTTCCCCTTTTCTGGGTCCCCACTCCCTGAAAGTCCCATAAGCCCTCTTCCCTCCCCCTGTTCCCCCATCTATCCCTTCCCACTTCCCTGTTCTGGTATTCCCCTATATTGCTGCACTGAGTCTTTCCAGAACCAGGGGCCACTCC
Organism: Apodemus sylvaticus; assembly: GCF_947179515.1. Classification (NCBI taxonomy): domain Eukaryota; kingdom Metazoa; phylum Chordata; class Mammalia; order Rodentia; family Muridae; genus Apodemus; species Apodemus sylvaticus. Next base: position 94,912,164 of record NC_067476.1, on the reverse strand, counting down.
TCTGTTCTTCTTGGACATCATTTGATGTGTGGATTATGTCTTGGGTATTCAAAGTTTCTAGGCTAATATCCACTTATCAGTGAGTGTATACCATGATTGATCTTTTGAGACTGGGTTACCACACTTAGTATGATATTCTCCAGCTCCATCCATTTGTCTAAGAATGTCATGAATTCATTGTTTCTAATGGCTGAATAGTACTCCATTGTGTAAATATACCACTTTTTTTTGTATCCATTCCTCCGTTGAGGGACACCTGGGTTCTTTCCAGCTTCTGGCTATTATAAATAAGGCTGCTATGAACATAGTGGAGCATGTGTCCTTATTGCATGCCTTGGAATCCTCTGGGTATATGCCCAGGAGTGGTATAGCAGGGTCCTCCAGAAGTGTCATGCCCAGATTTCTGAGGAACCACCAGACTGATTTCCAAAGTGGTTGCACCATCTTGCAATCCCACCAGCAGTGGAGGAGTGATCCTCTTTCTCCACATCCTCGCCAACACCTGCTGTCTCCTGAGTTTTTGACCTTAGCCATTCTGACTGGTGTGAGGTGAAATATTAGGGTTGTTTTGATTTGCATTTCCCTAATGACTAATGATGATGAGCATTTCTTAAGGTGCTTATTGGCCATCCAGATTTCCTCAGGGGAAAATTCTTTGTTTAGCTCAATACCCCATTTTTTGTAGGGTTATTTGGTTCCTTGGGGTCTAACTTCTTGAGTTCTTTGTATATATTGGATATTAGCCCTCTATTGGATGTAGGGTTGGTGAAGATCTTTTCCCAATTTGTTGCTTGCCGTTTTGTCCTTTTGATGGTGTCCTTTGCCTTACAGAAACTTTTGCTCCACTATGTTCATTGCAGCCTTATTTATAATAGCCAGAAGCTGGAAAGAACCCAGATGTCCCTCAAAGGAGGAATGGATACAGAAAATGTGGTATATTTACACAATGGAATACTACTCAGCAGTTAAAAACAATGAATTCATGAAATTTTTAGGCAAATGGTTGGAACTGGAAAATATCATCCTAAGTGAGGTAACCCAATCACAAAAGAATACACATGAAATGCATTCACTGACAAGTGGATATTAGCCCAGAAGCCCTGAATACCCAAGACACAGTTAGCATATCAAATGACTCCCATGAAGAAGTAGGGAGAGGGTCCTGATCCTGGATAGGCTTGATCCAACATTGTAGGGGAGTACCAGGACAAAGAAAAGGGAGGGGGTGATTGGAGAATGGGTGGAGAGAAAAGGGCCTATGGGACATATGGGGAGGGGGGAATTGGGAAAGGGGAAAGCATTGGGAATGTAAACACAGAATTTAGAAAAAAAAGAAATATTGGGATAATGAATAAAGGGACCAATCACTGGGTGGACTTCTAGTTTGGACAGAGGAAGAGAGGAGGCAGGAGAGAGTGAAGGGCCTTTTTTGATGGAGATAGTGAGAGGGAAAGATGTAGCTACTAGTGTCTCTGGGCTTATATGGTGAATTTATATACATAAATATATTTGGTTAACTATTCAAGTTTAAGAGTCAAGCTTTACCAGATACTTGGAAGGAGTGGGTGCTGGGCAGAAGTGTGGGACTCCCACCATTTACAGAGTCTGTGGCGGAGAGGAAACATAGCTGGGATGCTGTGAGAGCTAACTGGGAAAGATTGGCGACAATGAGATCTGACCTGAGCAAGACCCATCAGGACTTAGTGAAGAGGTCTGGCAGGCAGTACTTTATATAATTATTTTCCCACCACAGTCTTACAGTTAACAACCCATGTGTCTTAGGGTTTCTATTCTTGCTCATGACCAAGAAGCAAGTTGGGGAGGAAAAGATTTATTGAGCTTACACTTCCACATTGCAGTTCATCACTAAAGTAAGTCAGGACTGGAACTTAAGCAGGTCAGGAAGCAGGAGCTGATGCAGAGGCCATGGAGAGATGTTTCTTACTGGCTTGCTTCCCCTGGCTTGCTCACCCTGCTCTCGTATAGAACCCAAGAGCACCAGCCCAAAGGTGGTACCACCCATAAGGGGCCCTCACCACTTGGTCACTAATTGAGAAAATGCCCCACAGCTGGATCTCATGGAGGCACTTCCCCAACTGAAGCTCCTTTCTCTGTGATAACTCCAGCCTGTGTCAAGTTGACACACAAAACCAGCCAGTACACCATGTATATGGAAATGAATCCTAGTGGCAATAAAGGACTTGCAGATTCCTTATTGACAGTCTTGTTAAAGGAGATATTCTCTTGATAGAAAACTGCGTGCTAGTTGGTGACAGAACTAAGAAGTATGGATGGCTGATAAGAACTGGCACCTGGTTCTTATCTGAATGATTTGGTTTAGTATAAACACCCAATAGCTTGTTGTCTTGTTGTCCAATTATTCAACAATTTCTATTGTTTTTTTGTAGTTCTGATGACTGAATACAAGCCTCATACATCACACATTGACTCCTTTTTATTTGTATTTCAAGATAGTGTTTCACTGTGTAGCTCAGGGTGTCTTTGAACTTGTAATCAAACTGCCTTAGGCTTGTAAGTAGCTCAGATATCAAGTGTGTGCTACCATATCCAGCTTGAACATTTCTTCTTCACCTTGCACAGACCTAAGAGCTGGCAATAACTGAGTAGCTACTTGTTTCTATTGCTGTGAAGTCACCATACCCAGGGAAACTTATAGAAGAAAGAGTTTATATGGGGCTTACAGTTTCAAATGATGAGTCCATAACCATCCTGGGCATGGAGCATAGCAGTGTGTAGGCAAGCATGGGACTGAAACAGCTGAGAACTCACATCTACATTTACAAGAAGAAGGCCGAGAAAGCTAACTGGGAACAGTGGAATTTTGAAACCTCAAAGCCCATCCCTGCTGACACACCTCCTAAACTTTCCAAACAGTTCAACCAATTGGGGGCCAAGTGTTCGAATATATGAGCCTGTGGAGGCTAGTCTTACTCAAACCATGACACTACTTACAATTTAAATTAAATAGAGCTGCTTACAGTGCACCAGGGTCAAGGGAGTACACAGAAGAAGCACTTTACACAAAAATCATAAGAGAAGTATAAACTAAGATATTAAGCTCAACGACAGAGTATTTGGGGGAAAAGTGGGCGGGTGGTTGAAAGAAAAACAGTGGAGAAAGTAGAAGTATTCTCAATACAGTTTGAAGGCTGAGAATGAATTTATACCCATCTGTCAGGTCAAGTGGATTGCCCAAAGAGTGCTCTGACACCCAGTGTGTGTGTGTGTGTTCATAAGCATGATCTTGAGAAGAGACCTGAAGTGATATGAACATCACTCACATTGCAAGTATCCTTTCAGCTGATTTCAAAGGATGAGTGAGAATATGGTAATTCTTCTAAACTCCTGCCTCAAAGACTGCTTGTGAAATAGGTTCATAAGATTTCATCATCAAAATAGTTACTTTCTCAATTTACTACAGCCTTATAATAGCACCAAGAAATTCCAGTTAGGTCACTAGCAGCAGTGAGCAGAGGTCATTAACGCTGAACAGATCCCAGGTCAAAATGAAGTGAGTTAGCCTCCGATTGGGTGGCTATAGGATAGGTAAGGATGCTGTCATTCCTTTTTATCTACGGTTTAACTCCAAAATATAGTAATTTTGTTAACATCAACAATAAAACAATTCCAAAGAGGCAACAGTGATGAAAGAATCAGTAAGCTATGAAGTTATCTGTCTGAATTAATTTTGTATTTGATGTGTACTATTTGAAACTGATAGTCACCAATCCTTCATTCTGAAGCAATCAACCCTAATTTCCTGTGCCTACCGAAAAGAAGCCTTAGAAATCACAGACACACAGCCATATCTACCAATCTTTTTCTTTTTGGACACTGATTTGCATTTCTCCTTAAAATGTGTGCACCTATTCATAGAGTTTATAACATGCACACAGTAAATATATCTAACAGGATTTTTCCTCAATAGTATTTTAAATTTATTTTTCATAATTTAAAAATTATTTATCTGAGAGGGATAGATAATAGGTACACATATGTTCATGATGAAGGCCAGAAGAGGACTTTGGGTGTCCTCTAGAACTCTCCACTTAGTCCTTTGAGGTAGGGTCTCTTCCTCATGCTGGGGCTTATGTTTCCTTGACCAGAGGAGAAGCCAGAAATCTCCAACAGCCCTCCTATCTCTGCCCTCTTGGAGCTGGGGTTACGGGTCTGCACAGGATGGCCAGCTTATGAGGGTTCTGAGATCTGAACGCTGATCCTCATGACTGCAGAAAGCAATCTTAACTACTGAGCCTTATTTCCAGCCCTGACATTAAGGTTTTAAATGTCTTGCTTTTTCTGATTTACATATAATCTGTTAGCAACAAGACAATTTATGAAATAAGTTCATATATTTTTGTTGAGTTAATACTTTCTTATACTTCTTTGTTGATATGGTGAAAAAGTGAAATAGTAATAAATTCCAGTGAAATAAATAGAAAGGATTCTTATCAAGTTTGTATCATTGCAGGGATACAAAGTTCATCAGCGTACACAAATCTGTAAGTATAATTTGGCATAGAAACAGACTTAAGGATAGAAGCCACATGATCATCTAAATTTAAATAATTTCAATATCACTACATAATAAAACCCCAAGTGGAGAAAAATAGAAGTAGAAGGAATATGCCTCACATGAGAAATGCTACATATGCAAACCTATAGCGAGCATGATTCTAAATAGGGAAGAAATGAGAGCATTTCTTCTAAAATATGCATCGAGAGAAGGATGCCAACTTTTTTTGGTATTCAATTTAGTGCTCAAAGTCTTAGCTAGAATAAGAGAAATTAAAAGGTTATAAATAGGAAAGGACATAAATTTATCCCTACTTTTAGAAAACATAACCTTGTAGTTAAAATACTAAGACTCCACTAGAAAACCTAGAATTAATAAACACTTTCAGTAAAGTAAGCAGGATACAAAATAGACATAAAATTAACAGCTTTGTTGTATTCCAATAACAAATTTGCTGAGAAATAAATCAGGGTCAATTCCATTCATGAATACTCAAAAAAACAAAAACAAAAACAACAACAACAAAAAAAAAAAAAACAAATGCTGGCCCGGGGCAATGACTCAGTCAGTAATGGCACCTGACTCATGGCCATGAGGAACTGAGTTTCGATGCTACAAACCCACATTAAAGCTGTGTGCGGTGGCACATTCCTGTAATCCCAGCGCTGAAGGCAGAGATACATGGATCCATAAGCTCACACTCCAGCTTTTCCAGCTCAGTCAGCAAGCTGGCTCAAGGTTCAGTAGGACATGATGTCTCAAAACCTAAGGGAAAAGTAGCAGAGGAAGGCACACATAATCTCTATCCTCTACCCTCCGAGGACTTGGGAAACGAAACGAGCAATGCTCGGTGGCAAATGTTTGACCACGACACGATGAAGCTTATTATTTTGTATTCTGACATTAAAAAGAATTGAAAGATGAGGCCTGAAATATCCAAAGAGATGGTAAGACCATTAGGCTTGAAATGGGGTAGATTTATCTTCAGAGACCAGGCTCCTAAATGACTTTTGAGGAATGACTAAGAAAAGGAAGACTTGTTCACTCTTCCTGTATGTCCCAGATGAAGCCACTTCCTATGTGACCCTGTCTCTAGAGCAGACTTCCTAGGAAATTAGCTTTCTGCTCATGTTAAACCTATTATTAAGAAGCGGGGTGTAAGCCTCCAGATTTAAATGATTCGTTAGGAAAAATGCTAGAATTATCTTTTGACTTTATATCGCTTCTTGGCCTTTTGGCTAATATTAAGAGTAACTTTATATTCAAATTAGGAATCTCATTTACATGTGTGATTCTTACTGTGAAATGACATGCTTACAAATAAAGGAGGGTCTTCTGTATTACTTGTCTTATAAATTTTCTGTTTGAGTCAGGCAGCATTCAGTAGCTTGTGCCTTTGAGTGGCTCCTGCCTTTGATCTCAGCACTGGGGAGGCAGAGGTAGACAAGTCTCTGAGTTTGAGGCAGCCTGGTCTACAGAGAAAATTTCAGGACAGCCAAGGCTACACAGAAAAAAACCCTGACTCAAAAACAAAATAACATAAAACAACAACAAAAACCAATAAAATTCTTAAAACCCTAAGTTTTCTGCTTTATAGTTAAATTGAACAAGTACCTTCTACAGTATCAAAGGATTTATAGAATATATTATAAACTATATATAATTCAAACTTTAACAAAATTAATTTAGATAACTACATATTAATATACATATAAATTATATATTATATATGCCTAATACATAATCTCTCACACACACTCTCAGGCACATGTACTGGGAACCAAACCCAAATCCCATGAAGAGCAGAAAGTGCTTTTTAACATCTGAGCCATCTCTCCAGTTGCATGGGTGTCTTCTGAGACAATGTCTTGCTATACAGTTCAGTTTGCCTGGAACTTACTATGCAGACAACACCGGCCTTGATGCACAGCTTTCCCAGGCCTCAGTTCTCAAGTAAGTTATGGGACTACAAGTGTGTGCCATCATGCCTGGTAAAACCTTAGATTAAAAAAAAAAAGCATTTCTGCTATTAAGAAGAAATATGAGGGAAAACCTTCAATATCTCGTTAAATTTGTTAAAATAATAAATAGTATTTTTTAAAAGATTTATTTTATGTATATGACTACACTGTAGCTATCTTCAGACACACAAGAAGAGGTCATCGGATCCCATTAGAGATGGTTGTGAGGCACCACATGATTGCTGGGAATTGAACTCAGGACCTCTAGAAGAGCAGTTGGTGCTCTTAACTGCTGAGCCATCTCTCCAGCCCCTTAAATAGTATTTTTAATTTTCCTACTTTATCTGTAATTGTAAAGAACAGTACTATGGAGCTGTTGTAGCAAAGATAAATGTCTGAAAGCCTGTAGGTGGCAGGCACAAACATGTAAGATATATTTAGACTGCTATCAAAATACCTGGGACTTCACAAAGTCTGATCTTTACATTCATGTAAGATTTAATGTTTTATACAAAAGAAATACATATTAGACATACCCTGAGTAGAAAATTCTTTGATAAACCACAAAATTTATACACATAGGGGGTAATAGGAATGACTATTTTATTAAATGTGTATCCAAAGGTTACTTTCTTTGCTTGTCTGCTGCTATTTTGGATGAGAATTACAGCATATGGTGGAGCCCAAGGAAGTGGTGTCAGACTGGCTGCCTGCTTTCCTACTTCCTAGCTGTGGAGCTGTGGCCAAACCAGTTACTCTTATGTTCTTTCATTTCTTTTTTCTTTTTGTTTTTTTTAAACATTTTTAGAATTTATTGAATATTGTCTTCATTTACATTGCCTTGATAAAACCTTTCCCAATTTACCCCCTCCTCAAAGACCCCCAACCCCCTCCTCCCATCCCCTGCCTCCATGTATATGCCCCTCCACCCAACACACTCCCACCTCCCCACCTCTGTTTCCTTTTGTTGGGGCCTCTATTGAGCCTTTACCTGACCAAGGACCACTCCTCCCACTGATGCCCAACAAGGCCTTCCTCTGCCACATTTTTGGCTGAAACCATGTATACCCCTTGGTTGATGGTTCAGTCCCTGTGAGTCTTGGGGCGTCCGGGTGGCCGAAGTCATTATTCTTCCCATGGGGCTGTAAACCCCTTCAGCTCCTCTGGACCATTCTCCAGCTCCTCCATTGGGGACCCCATGCCCAGTTGATTAGTTGGTTGCTAGTTTCTGCCTCTGTATTTTTAAGGCTCTGGTAGGGCCCTCTGGAGACAACCATGGCATGTTCCTTTTGGTATACACTTCTTGTCTTAGTGTCAGGGTTTGGTGACTGTTTATATGATGAATCCCCAGGTACGACAGCCTCATTTCTTCCCACAAACAATGGTAGTACCTAACCACACTCCCCACCTCCAATTCCTGAGAAGAGGAAGCACTAAGTTTTTGTAATCTCCAAGAGTCCTTTCTTTTTCCCTGCTGAAGCCCTCAGTTTTATCTAAGGCCGACCTTCTTGAAAGAAAAAGTGAGGTGTTTGTGTACTTCAGTAGTGTCTTTGATATGCAGTAATATATATGTACATTATGAAAAGGCCAAAGAATTAGAACATATCTATTAATACACATTATATATCATATAATCATAACAACTGTTGGGGAAAAAAACCAAAGGGGGAAAAGGTATAATAACATTTTGCCTTAGGCAAGGTGCTAAACTGATGAAAGGGCTCATGTGCAGACACAGCTCTGCTGTGCTTCACATGACTAGGTCTCAAAGTGCTGACTGGATCACAAACTGCAAGTGACTCAGCAAAATCTGTTGGAAGGGAGAATGCTAGTTCAAATAATGGGGTGTGATGTTCCTCTGAATGCAGAGAGTCAAAGCAAATAATGTACTAGTGTTGTGTAAGTACGGCAATCTTCAAGATCTTGAGTCTACAAATAGGTCAGATCAGGCCACGGTGAAGGCACTTAAGCCTATAAAAGATTAAGGATTTATGTCAGCTCCTGGTCTTCAGGAATGCAGAACTTTCAGTGTGACAAAATGTGGACCAAATATGTCAAGGCGTATTAGGCAGTTTTATTAAGATCACCTTTCAATTGTGGCATTTTACACAGAGGTTGTTTGACATTCTGAAGACTTGGTATCATATATTAGAGCTAGTAATTATTTTTGGACACTAAAATGAAGTCTGATTCATATCTCAAAACCTATGTAAATAAAACTTACTTCACATGAAAAACCTTTCTGTGCCTCAGTTTGAAGCATTTAAATCTCAGGTCTTCAGATCCCAGCCCAGTGTTTCCTCTAGTCATTACTTGTGACTTTGCTTGAACTAAGGGATACTTCCTCTAAGTCGTTAAAGAGAAAACTCTAGCTGTTGATGTAGCTCAATGTTAAAAGTATGATCAGTATATGAAATCCTGTACTAAACCACCAGCATCCCAAATCAACCAACCAACCAGCACCTCAATTACCTAACTACATCAACAACTCTGATGCAAAAAGTTCCTTAATTTCCTGTGAGATAGTTCAGGGAATTTACTTCTTCTCAGTTAACCACACCCATATAAAAAGAGTGTTTTGGCATATGGCTTGTATTAGAAATGTAATCTGTAGTCATTGCATAACCACTGTACAGTGCCAATTTTTTTAAGAAAAAAATATTTTTAGTTTAAAGCATCATAAAAGGAGACGGGGACATGCTCATTTAAAGATTGGTTTTTATATAATTTATACATTTTTTCCTGTGAAAGATTACATCAAAAACACAAAGGACAGGCTGGCTGGAGACACAGCTCTGGTTAAAAGCCTGCACTGTGCTTGCATAGAACCTGAGTTCAGTTCCCAGTACCCATGTCTGGTAGCTTACTAACACCTGTAAGTCCAGCTCCAGGGTAGCTAATGCCCTCCCCCAACTCCCACAGGTGTGTGTTCATGTGCACATTTCACAAACACACTCATATACATAATAAAAAATAGATTTTAAAAGAAAATATCAAACAGCCCTATAGTTTTCTTGCCATATGTATGTGTATATGTATATATGTGTGTGTGTGTGTGTGTGTGTGTGTGTGTGTGTGTGTATGTAAATATTTCCCCCAAAGAGCCAAAACACACAGCAATTAGGAAGAAAGTTTACTGCCACAATTTAGGAAAGAAAGAGTGTGGAGGAGAGGGCAGGGGGGAACAATACTTAGAATTTACCAAGTAGCCACTTACTTACTCACTAGGACTCAAGGTGTGTAGTCCAGCAGGCTTATTACCATGACATATCAAACATGACAACGATTTTTATATATAATGGGGAAGAAAATGTAAAAGGAAGAACCACAAAGGAATGGGAAATCTTTAAAAAATAATTGGCAGTTTCTCTTGTAAAATGGCCAACCAAGTCTTTCAGTGTAACTAATAATGGTGTCCTACCACGGAACATCAGCATCAGTAAGTTTTCAAATCCTTAGCTCAAACAAGATGATGATCTGGAAATGATGTAATAAAAATGTGTATGGAGTTCTCATCAGAAATCCCTCCCAGGATTCCTAGTCTACAAATATGCAGGGCACAAGTAAGGAGCATAAAATAAACGTTGCACAGAAACCACAGGTAACTGTTATCCCCAAAGAATAACCTAGTGGGTAATAATATCTAAATGGACAGATCTAGTTCATACATACTTTTTTCTGTGGTACTGGGACTCAGAGCTGTGCACATGTTTTGCCAAGTGCTCTACCACTGAGTCTTTTTATATACATATACCCAATTCTTTTATATAACATTATAAAAATGAACAGAATGACCACGATATATCAATCTCACTATTAAAATAAAATTCCATAAGAGTTCTGATTATGAAAGGCTCAAGGTCCCGACTGATGCAAGGGCAAAGAACTTCCCTCTTCTAGTTTGTAGAAAAAGCTAAGCCGGGCATGGTGACCCATGACTAGGACAACCTCAGCATCTGGGAGCTGTGGCGGGAGGCTCAAAATATTGAGCCATGGCTGTACAGTGAGATCCTGTCTTCAAAACCAAAATCAAAACAAAAACAAGAACAAAAGCCCACCACTTGTTTTAGTGCAGTGCACTCCTTTTACGTTTGAGTATGAAACTGCTTAGTTTTGGATTTTCCCAAGTGTGAGGTTAAAATGTAAAGACTTCCAAAGTATGGTTTTAGAACTATAGTACATTTACAACTCTATGAAGTGCAGAATAATTACCATTTGTGCTGCGTGTCAACACATAGCAAGGAATTGGTAGCTCATGGACAGTCTCATCATCATCCAGTTGATACCTGATAATCTCGCTGTTCAATGCCTGTGCCCCCACAGCCACAGGTAATGGTATGCAGCAGAAAATGTTAACATGCTTTTGTACCAGTTAGCTCAAAATGGGTGCAAAACTGTCTTAATTCTCCAATAAAAATTTGAGGAAATCTGACGTATGCCTTTAGAGAACTTTATCAGAATGACTCAAAGTTGTATTCATTCAACTGGAAGAAAGAAAAATCCAGTCTATTTGGATTTTGAGACTCTGTTCTTGTACAGAACTTAGTTACTGTGTGGTGAAGCAAACATTTCATTGCTATCATTAAGACTTTTTATGCCAGTTGCATTTAAATGTTCATAAGCTTAGTACTCTAGCCCTCAGATTCCTGTTAATCAACCTCACACTGTAATGGTCTGAGCAGTCAGCTGTGGCTTTTATTCTCTGAAGACAGAACAGGAGATAGTTTAAGAGATAAGATCTAACTAGAAACTCAAGCTGCACCTGATATAACAAATGGGAGTGCCAGCTGCTGCAGAAGCTCACAGAAACTATATGTTTTATAAATACCCTTTAATTAAAGTATTTGATTTCAAAGATACAGTGTGGTTTGTCACATCACACTAGACAACAGCTGCATAAGTACTTAAAGAAAGCACCCACATTTCATGTCAATCAAACACAAAATTTGTAAACTCCCATATCAACCTATATTTTCAAAAAATTATTGAGTTCTGGCTCTACCTCCCCGTTGCTGAGATTACGGCAAGCACTGCCATGGGCAGCTTTCCTGTGGGTGCTTGGGATCTGGACTTAGGTCCTCATGGTTGCACAGCAAGCACTTTACCCAGCTATTAACTGTATCACAAGCCTAACAAATTAGTTTGTTCCAATTGCTATACTTGCATGCAGTTAGCCACTCTTAACAAGTAAATTTTATCTTTAAAAAGATGTTTATAAATGATAAAACAAAAATATAGAATATTTTTCAAGTCTTAGGGTACTAATACATTTCTGATATTTTGCTATTTGTTGGCTTAGCAAGTGTTAATTCAGAAACCCTGAATGTAGAGGCCAGAGAGTCAGCACAGGGGTAAAGACACTTTGGTCTGATACTGTAAGTCTGCCAACCTGAGTTTGATCTTGGAAGCCCATGTCAAAGTGAAAGGAGAAAGCCAACCAACCAGTCCCTCTGACTGCCATGCATGCACAATGCACGCTGCATGTACAAAAAAAATCAAAGTTTTCACTAAGAAAATAAAAATCATGAATCAATTGGATCTTGCTGGCAGACCTTGGGCATAAACTCCACAGCCAGCCCCACAACACCCAGAGGAAGCTCCACTTCCAGGCACTCTAACTCACTCAGGATCACAGGGTCAGAAGAAAGGAAGACAGAACATCTGTCTCAACACCAGGAGTAACTGGGACCAGTGGGGCCCAGGCACACAGGAATTTGCCACACCCATGACATGGATTCCTTCTAGTCTGTCTGGGCCCATGCCCTGAGCAGACCTTGGGCTCAAACTCCATAGCCAGTCTCACAACACCCAGAGGAAGCTCTACTTCCAGGTGCTCTATAACTCCACCAGGATCTCAGGGTTCCAGGATCCCAGGAACTTGGTCACACAAGGATCTTGGGGTCCCAGAGGTAGCTTGACTCCCAGGATCTCAGACACACCCAGGATCTCAGGATCCCAGGATCCCAGAATCACAGGATCAAAGCAACAACTTGACTCTGAAGAGTTCTGACACACCCAGGATCAGAGAAAGGACAGGCTCCAGTCAGATATAATGCAGGCAGGTAGCACTAGAGATAGCCAGGTGGTGGGAAGCAAGGGTAAGAACATAAGCAACAGAAACCAAGGTTACTTAGCATCATCAGAACCCAATTCTTCCACCATAGCAAGTCCTGGATACACCATCACACCGGAAAAGCAAGACTCAGATCTAAAATCAGTTCTTATGATGTTGACAGGACTTTAAGAAGGACATAAATAACCCCCTTAAAGAAATACAGGAGAACACAGGTAAACAGAAGCCCTTAAGGAGGAAACACAAAAATCCCTTAAAGAATTACAGAAAAACACAATCAAACAGGTGAAGGAAATGAACAAAACCATCCAGGATCTAAAAATGGAAAAAGAAACAATAAAGAAATCACAAAGGGAGACAATCCTGGAGCTAGAAAACCTAGGAAAGAGATCAGGAGTCATAGATGCAAGCATCAACAACAGAATACAAGAGATAGAAGAAAGAATCTCAGATGCTGAAGATTCCATAGAAAACATTGACTTAACAGTCAAAGAAAATGCAAAATGCAAAAAGCTTGCAACCCAAAACATCTAGGAAATCCAGGACAAAATGAGAAGACCAAACCTAAAGATTATAGGTATAGAAGAAAGCAAGGATTTACATCTTAAAGGCCCAGTAAATATCTTCAACAAAATTATAGATGAAAACTTCCCTAACCTAAAGAAGAGATGCCCATGAACATACAAGAAACCTACAGAACTCCTAATAGACTGGACCAGAACAGAAATTCCTCCTGTCACATAATAATCAAAACACCAAATGCACTACACAAAGAAAGAATATTGAAAGCAGTAAGGGAAAAAGGTCACGTAACATATAAAGGCAGGCCTATCAGAATTAAACCAAACTTCTCACCAGAGACTTTGAAAGTTAGGTGTCTTACAGACCCTAAAAGAACACAAATGCCAGTCCAGGCTACTATACCCAGCAAAACTCTTAAATTACCATAGATGGAGAAAACAAAATTTTCCATGACAAAACCAAATTTATGCATTATCTTTCTAGAAATCCAGCTCTACAAAAGATAACAGCTGGAAAAGACCAATACAAGGAGGTAGACTACACCCTAGAAAAAGCAAAAAAGTAATCTTTCAACAAAACCAAAAGAAGATAGTCACTTCTAACAACAAAAATGACAGAAAGTAACAATCACTTTTTCTCAGTATCTCTTAATATGAAAATTAATATTACCAACACATCCTAATCAATTGAAATTCAAAAATGTGAGGAATTAGAAATTTGTTGGCTATCACCTAGTGGTCTCTCTATCTTAGTAATTGGAGAAATATGACCAGTATTGTATAATCCATATACACTTTCTGCTTGTTTGTACATGACAGTGTCTTGCTGTGTATCACATAATGGTCTTGAAGTCATGCTTCTCCTATCTCAGACTATTGGTACGATTGTTTATTGGATGATTTTACTCTCTACTCTGGTTTTCAGAACAGCTTACATATTTCAAAATTACTTCTACAGTCAAAAGAAAGGACAATTTCAGAGGTGGCTTATAAGAGAACAAAGAGCGAGACTGAATGTTTTGCTTGATATTTATGATTATTGTATCAATTTTGAAGATGACCTTATAAGTTACTCTTTTTCTGAGATGAACACTTTTCAAAATTATCACAGTCAATGATAGAATCTTACCCTCAACTAATGTCTGTGTCACTCTCCAAGCAGAACCATTGTGCAGTGAAACAGTTGATGAATGACTTCATGGATAGACCACCTACCTTAACACACACACCATTTCTTTTTTCTTTTCTTTTCTTTTTTCTTTCTTTCTTTCTTTCTTTCTTTCTTTCTTTCTTTCTTTCTTTCTTTCTTTTTTTTTTTTTTTTTTTTTTTGGATTTGGATTTTTCGAGACAGGGTTTCTCTGTATAGCCTTGGCTGTCCTGGAACTCATTTGGTAGACCAGGCTGGCCTCGAACTCAGAAATCCGCCTGCCTTTGCCTCCCAGAGTGCTGGGATTACAGGTGTGTGCCACCACCGCCCGGCCCATTTCTTAAATGAATGTAGCCTGTTCCCTGCGGGCTGAGAATGATGACAATCACTCAAGTCAAATAGCTTTGACCATAGCAGGAAATCTGTACCCAAATAATTGTGCCTACAAGTCATTCCTTCGCACAGCAGAACTGTTAACTCTTAGCTTAGTTATTATGGTGGTAAAATCCTTTGGGGATGTGAGGGACACTGAAGTACAGCTGTATTACAATGAACTCCAATGTCTAAATATTGTTCTTATTTTGGGTTTCTACCACAGTAAAAGCCAAAATTTTAAGCTCTACTAAAACTAAAACAAACAAAATGACTTTTTATGTTCATTTAATAACATGTCCATTGTGGCATAAAAATTATATTGTGTTGAATATAATAAAAAATTAAAATGAAAATTAAAAAATATTGGATCTTCCTGTTGGTGCTCATTGAAGTAGGGTCTCTGAAACTCAGGCTGGCCTTGAACTTGGGCCCTTAAACACTAGGATTAGAGACATGTGTACCAACATATGCTAAAAAAATAACCAAACTTGAATCTGTACTTGGTTAAGATAATCAGTATTTTAGGAATAATATTCAGAATCATATTGTTAATTTTTTTAAATATTTAAATGCATGATTTTAATAGTAAGCAATATAAATGGTGAATTCAGAGTTGACAAATGCTAAGAAATTCTACCAATGCAACAGTGTAAAAACCTTAATATGTTTTGTAAATCAATAGTACAAATCCTACATCTCCCTTTATTCCCCATGAAAATATAATAACCTTTTTCGCTGATTGTAGCAAGTATTATGCTCAGGGAAATATTGAGACTTCTTTTGCTTGCTAGTATTATCATCAGGGTCTCAATATTCACCTTTTGTGGCCTGGAATTTGCTATGCATTTAAGGAGAGGCTCAGAATTCTCATACTCCTGACTCCGCTTCCTCAGTGTGGGGATTTCAGGCATGAGCCACTATAGCTTATACACACACACGCGCGCGCGCGCGCGCGCGCACACACACACACCATATATATACATATACGTTACCTTTACTAACCTTAGTTCTTATTAACATTTATCTATTTCTATCCCAAGGCAATTTTCCTCCAAGACAGAATACAATGATTACTTTTAAACTAAGAATACAGAATCTATCAACTGAGGATATGTTATCATTCATTGGTAGAGTATTTGTCTAGCATGTAAAAGGCCTTGGGTTTAATTCCTAATGCCACCAAAAGAACAGTATGTAGGCAGGAAAAAACTGTTCTGTTAGGCACACTTTAAAACTATTTGTAGAAAATATTTTCAGAGTGATGACATCAGGAACTGAGCTTATGGGTCTTAAAAGTCAACTCTTAATTCTATACTGACCCAACAGTCACAGCACTGCTTCCTATTTAGAGAATGGGCTACTACAAAAACTCTTCCTGAGCTTAAGGAAACACACCAAGGTATAAACTGAAACTCTGCATCATTTAAACAAGCCTTACCTGGGGTTGATAGCACACATCTGTAATTGCAGCACTCAAGAGGCTGAGGTAGGCTGGACAGTGGCGGCACATGCCTTTAATCCCAGCACTTGGGCAACAGGGACAGGCGGATTTCTGAGTTCGAGGCCAGCCTGGTCTACAGAGTGAGGTCTAGGACAGCCAAGGCTATACAGAAAGACCCTGTCTCGAAAACAAAAACAAAAACAAAAACAAACAAAAAAAGAGGCTGAGGCAGGAGAATTTAAAGTTCAAGATGAGTCTTGACTGCAAAACACGACACTATCTTAAAAATAAATGGTGACATGACATTTCTTTTTACACAGAAACCACATTGTTCCCAATTAATTTCTGTGTGTGCATGTATGCCAAGGTGCATGTGCGTGGAGCAGAGGACATCTCGTGAGCATTGGTTCTTTTCTTCCACTGTGTAGATTGCAGGGTGGCACTCTGGTCATCATCAGGCTTGGCAGCCAAGCACCTTTACCCACTGCGCCATCTTGTTAACACTGTATTGCTTCTCTTTATATGACAACTTTCTGACATAAAAAAAAAAAAGCCATGACAAGCAATGGTCAAAAAGCAGAATCATACTAAGACGGCTTCCAAAGTAATTCTCTAGCTGGGCATAGTGACACACATATAATACCTGGATTTAGGAGGCTAAGGAAATCCTGTTCTGGGCTACATAATGAGAGCCTGTGTCTCAAAAAACAAAAACAAAATAACAAAGCCCCCAAGAAATCTTCAATATTTTTTGCCTCTTCCAAAGAAGTTAAGAGTAACTGCTCAGAACACAAATCATTCTAGTAAAATGCTGTTAATCAGCACAGCAGCAGGACATGACTATGTGAGGCCTTGGGAGACAGAGGCAGATTTCCTGCTTACACACCACACAGAATTCCAGGCTTGCAAAACATATTGGAATTGTTTTCACCCCTAAACCCTGCAGTTAAAGAAAAAGGTGTTCAGTTACCTTCAACCCTTTTTAGTAAGAGAGTAGGAAACCATATGTAGAGTATAAATTAATTTTGATTAAAAATATGCATTTAGCTAGGTGTGGTGACACATGCCTTTAATCCTAGCACTTAGAAGGCTGTCTCAAAAACCTGCCTCAAATAAAACCAAAACTCAAAATCAATGCCTGCCAAAACCATTTATATCTCTAATACCAAATTAAATGGAGAGAAAGTCAAAGCAATTCCACTAAAATCAGGGACAAGACAAAGCTGTGCACTTTCTATAACTATTCTATATAGAAAACAACCAAAGGAGACCAAGGGGACACAAATTGAAAAGGATGAAGTCCAAGCATCACTGTTTGCAGATGATATGGCAGTATACATAAATGACCCCCAAAATTCTACCAGGAAACTCCTACAGCTGATATACACCGTCAGTGAAATGGCATAATACAAGATTAACTGAAAATAAAAATCAGTATCCCTCTTATATACAAATGTGACAAAAAGGTTGAAATCGGAAACAATGCCCTTCACAATAGGCACAAATAATATGAAATATCTTAGGGTAACTCTAACCAGCTGTGAAAGACCTTCAAGTCTTTGAAGAAGGAAACTAAAGAAGACCTCTGAAGATGGAAAGATCTCTCATGCTCATGGGTTGGTAGGATTAACATGGTAAAAATGGCCATCTTACCTAAAGCAATCTACAGATTCAATGCAATCCCTATCAAAACTCTCAACATGATTCTTTACAAACCTTGAAAGAACAATACTCAATTTCATATGGAAAAATAAAAAAGCACAGGTTAGCTAAAACAATCCTGTATAATAAAAGAACTTCTGGAGGTATCACTGTCCCTGGTTTCAAGCTGTACTACAGAGCTGTAGTAATAAAAACTGCATTGTATTGGCATAAAAACAGGTTTGTCTGGAATTGAATCAAAGACTCAGAAGTAAATCGCACACCTATGGACATCTGATTTTTCATAAAGAAACCAGAAATAGGGAAAAATGGGTGAAAAGGCATCAATTAATGGTGCTGGCCTAACTGGATATCAGCATGTAGAGGAATGCACATAGATCCATACTAAGATAAACAATTAATAAGTGGAACTTCATGAAACGGAAAAGCTCCTGTAAAGCAAAGAAAATCAATAGGACAAAACAACAGACTTACAGAATGGGAGATTTTCACCAACTCCACATCTGACAGAGGGCTAATATCCAAAATATATAAAGAACTCAAAGAAGTAGACAACAACAAGCTAAATAATCCAATTAAAAAATAGGATACAGAGGAGTCTCAAATAGTCAAAAAAAAAAAAAAGAAGAAGAGGAGGAGGAGGAGGAGGATGAGGAGGAGGAGGAGGAGGAGGAGGAGGAGGAGGAGGAGGAGGAGGAGGAGGAGGAGGAGGAGAAGAAGAAGAAGAAGAAGAAGAAGAAGAAGAAGAAGAAGAAGAAGAAGAAGAAGAAGAAGAAGAAGAAGAAGAAGAAGAAGAAGAAGAAGAAGAAGAAGAAGAAGAAATAATGTTCAACATCCTTAGACATCCTGGAAATGCAAATCATGATCACTCTGAGATTCCACCTTACATTTCTTACAAAAGTTAAGATCAAAACCAAAAGTGACAACTCATGCTGGTGAGGCTGTGGAACAAGGGGAACCCCCCTTCATTGCTGGTGGGAGTGTAGTCTTATACAGCTACTTTGGAAACCAATATGGCAGTTTCTCAGATAATTGGGAATTGATCTACCATGAGACTCAGCTACACTACTCTTAGTTGCTCAACAATGTTTACGGCAACATTATTCGTAAAAGCCAGAAACTGGAAATAACCTAGATGTCCCTTAATTGAATAATGGATAAAGAATATGCGATGTGTTCATACAATGGAGTATGGATAGAACTAGAAAAGATCATCCTGAGTGTGGTAACCCAGACCCAGAAAGATAAACATGGTATATACTCGCTTATAAGTGGATATTAGCCGTAAAGTAAAGGATAATCTTGCTACAATCAACAGACCCGGTGAAGCTAGGTATTAGGGAGGGGATGCATGGATCTCTCTGGAAAGGTGAAATATCTTGCAGGTGGAATAGAGGTAGATGAGGACATGAAGAGGAGGTGTCGGGTGAGGGGGGTAGAGGGAGAGAGTACTAGAAGAGAAGACTAGAATTGGGGGGGCATTTTAAGGGTTAGGTAGAAACCTGGTGCAATGGGAACTTCCAGGAATCAACAATGGTGACCCCATAGAAGACTCCTAGTAAGGCTTCTCTAGTGGACAGATTGGAACACCAACCCAGCCACAAAACCTTCAACCTACATTTTGTCCTGCCTGCAAGATGTGCTGGAATAAAAATGGTGCAGAACTTGTGGGAGTGGCCAGCCAATGACTTGTCCAAGTTGAGACTCGTGCTACAAGAGGGAGCCTCTTGACACTGCCTGGAGAGTCAGGAACCAGAGTCTGGAAAGCCCATGACAGAAACAAACAGGACCAGGGAACAAAAAGGAAAGTCAATGAAATAATTCCTAATGCTACTCAGCTACACTCCGATGGAAGCCTAGCAACAATCACCATCAGAGAAGCTTCATCCAGCAACTAATGGGAGCAGATGCTGAGACCCACAGCCCAACATCATACAGCGCCTGGGGAAGCCTTCAGAAGAGGGGAGAACTGTATGAGCAAAAGGGATCAAGAACACAAGAAAATGGCTCACAGAATCAACTATGTAGGGTTCATAGAGACTGAACTGATAATCAGGGAGCCTGAATTAGGTCCTCTGTATATACGTTATGGTTGTGTAGCTTGGCATTCTTGTTGGACTCCAAACAGTGGCAGTGAAGAGTGTCTCTGACTCTTGTCTGTGCCTAGGGCTCCTTTCCTCCTACTGGATTGCCTTGTCCAGCCTTGATATAAGGGAATATGCCTAATCTTATTGTAACCATGTTTGGTTGGTATCTCTGGGAGGCCTGTCCTATCTGAAGGGAAATGAAGGAGTGGATCTGGGGGAGAGGGACTAGAGAGAGAATAGGGAGAGGAAACTAAGATAGGAGAGGATAAATCTAAAAAATTTGGGGGAACTGTTTTCAAAAATCAGTATGTTCTTTAGTGATTTTAAAGATAAATATATTTAAAATCATTGTGATGATTACTTTGTTTTGTTTTTCAAGACAGGGTTTCTCTGTATAGCCCTGGTTGTCCTGGAACTCACTCTATAGACCAGGCTGGCCTCGAACTCAGAAATCCATCTGCCTCTGCCTCCCAAGTGCTGGGAGTAAAGACGTGCACCACCTCTGCCCAGCCTCAATTACTTTTAGATAAAAATGGAAAACACTCAGGAGACATTCAATTCTGAGAATTTACATATTTCACACATTATACAAAAATACTCACTGCATCTTATAAGTAGTCCTCACTTGCACAGATTTTATGTGGAATGCATACAGCCAAGAAAACAAATGTAACAACCTTTACGAGTCATATGCTCTATTTGTGTGGTTTGATTTTGTTGCAGTGCATTCATAACCCAGTTTCCTAAACAAAAGGGAGAAATTGTATTATTTTTCTTCTGGAACTATTAATTTCTGCCAAGCTGTGAGAAAAAACTCTGGAATATTAAACTACTCTAAACAATTTAGGTCCAAAGAGCCCACAGATTTGCTTAATTGTGTAAGAACTAATAATGCCAATTACTTGCCAGGCTTTGCGCCAAGTCCCAGGGATTGAGAGGGACCAGCCTTCTGGCCTCATGGCCCTACCAATCTGACTGAGAAGACAGTCATAGAACACTGGTAAGCTGGGGTAAGAAAACAGGGCTAGTGAGTATCTAGTGGAGGCCTGTACTAGCCCTAGAAGCTAGAGACTTGCCCAGGAAAGTGATTAACTGAATGAGCGGGGCAGAGTTGAGGCGAACAAAGCATTTTCAGAACAAGCACAATATACCCCAAAACTGAACCTAGTGCTTTTTGAACTAAAGAGAGATGCTGAGGTAATGTAAGTATGCTAGCGTTTAAATGGGCAAACGGTCATACGCTTCAAATTTTGGCCATAGTTAACAGTATTTGGAGATGGGAAATGTGGGGTAGAGAAATAAGGACTCAGTGAAGTCATGAGGGTTGGCCTCCCCATGATAGTGTCAGTGATCTTATGAAAGCAAAATGAAAGACTTGGACTACCACATGTGATGCAGCATGAAAACCCTCAGGAAGCAGATCTTGGCACACCTTGCTAAACTCTGCAGGCACCCTAACTGTAAGAAATAATCTGTGGAGCTGGCAATGTGGCCTGGGTGGCAGAGCACTCGCCTGACAATGCAGTGGCCCTGGGTTTGATCTCTAGTACTGCAAAGAACCCTGTATGGTGCACATGTCTATAATCCTACTACTTGGGAGGTTGAGGGAGAAAGAAGTTCTAGGCCAGCACCAGTCAGATGTCTCAATAGGGAATGCACTGTCACCAAGTCTAATAAATAAACTAAGTCCAATCCCCAGGACCCACATGGCAAAAGAAGAGACCCTATTCCTACAAGCTTTCCTCTGACTTCCACATTCCTCACTCCCCCAAAACATGAAAACAAGTTCAAGATCATCCATAGTGACTTAGCAAGTCATGGACAGTGTGGGAATATAACACTGTTTCAAAAAAAATTACAAGGTTTTTTTTTGTAATACAGTCTTAGGTATTTTGTCTTAAGAGGTAACAAGACACAATACTTTAAAAGACTATATGTAGAGAGGCCAGAGGATAACCTCTAGTGTCCTTATCAGGAATGTCTACCTTAACAATCAATGCAGATGCCAAAGGAAATGACAGGAACAAATGGACAGTGATCCCAAGTAGGCTAGGCCAGAGAGCCCTAGGGCACCTGTCTCCCTTGTGCTTACCACAATGTTCGGCTCTTTAACAGGGGTCCTGGGAATTGAACTCAGGTCGCCCTGTTTGCAGAGCAAGCACTCTGACTGAACTATTTCTGTAGACTCTCTTAAGAGACTTTAAAGAGTGGCATAGAAGAATGTATGCCTTACAAATTACCCAGGTGCAGCATGTATACTGAATGGGCTGTAGAGATGCAGGATCAATGAAAGGGACAAAGAGGTTGCTGGAATAATGCAATCCCTCTAGTTTAATGGAATGAGAAACTAAAAAAGGCAATAAGCAGAGAAAAATTTAGGGGTTACAATAACAGTATTTGATAAATGATTGAGAAAGAGTTCAAGAGAAAGAAATTTGCATCTCAGCAGTAACTGATATTAGGGATGTTCAATAACAATGCTAATCCAGGACCCATGAAGACTTTGAGTCTGTATGGGTAGTAGATGAAGGGAAACAAATATAAAATAAGGCCTACTCTGGAGCAGATAAATCCAGGATGTCTTAAGATATTTCTGCTTTCAATGGGTAACAGAATTATAACTTTAACTTCTGGAGCAATATTTAAGAAAACATGTATAATAGTAAACAATGTCTGAAAAAAGCACATTTATTTGGTCAACCAAAATATAGTTTCTCTTCTACACCCCAAATGAGAACAATTAATGCAGATGCCAAAGAAAATGACAGGAACAGTGTTTTTGAGATGTTTTCTTAAGGTGCTTTTCAAATGGTAACAATAGGGATCTTAAGGACAAAACCCAAGATCTTGAACACCAACATCTATCTACATTAAGTGTCAGAAAGCACACACCTCTGGTGATTCAACATATTCTGGGACTCAGTTACTTTCTTACTGTGATAAAAAGAAAAACTCACCTCTTCCTATAGCTTTGATGCAAATAAAAATTTATACAGTTTGAATGAAAATGTTAAGAATCAGAGCCAGGTGGTGGCGCAAGCCTTTATAGTCTCAGCACTCAGTAGGCAGATCTGAGTTTGAGGTCAACCTGTTTATAGTGCGAGTTCCAGGACAGCCAAGGTACATAGAGAAGTCTCAAAGAATGAATGACGTTGGGGGCGGGGGAGAGGTAGGGAGGAAGGGAAGTGGGGAGAGAGAGAAAGAAAAAAGGGAAAGGAAAAGAATCATTACTTTTTTTTTTTTTTTTGAGGGAGGTTTTTTTTATCCTTTTGTATTCGATATATTATATGAAGGGAGGTTTTTTTTTATCCTTTTGTATTCGATATATTATTTACATTTCAAATGACTTCTCCTTTCCTGGATTCCCCCTCCCAGAAAGTCCCTCCCCCTGTTTTCCAATCCACCCCTTCCTACTCCCTGTCCTGGTATTCTCCTATACTGCTGCACTGAGCCTTTCCAGGACGAGGGGCCTTTCCTTCCTTCTTCTTGGGCATTTGATATGTGAATTGTTTCTTGGGTATTCCGAGCTTCTGGGCTAATATCCACTTATCAGTGAGTGCATACCATGAGTGTTCTTTTGTGATTGGGTCGCCTCACTCAGGATGAGATTCTCCAGTTCCACCCATTTGCCTAAGAATTTCATGAATTCATTGTTTTTAATAGCTGCGTAGTATTCCATAGTGTAAATATACCACACTTTCTGTAACCATTCCTCCATTGAGGGATATCTGACCATGACCACACATTAGAAAAAATCCATTTACTTTAACTGTTGTGGGTGCAAAGTATTCAATAATGATTATCTATCACCTCAATAATCGAGCTGTCCCTAAACCTTCAAAGTTACCAAAGTATAAAAAATGTAAGAAGGTAGAAAAGTTGAGAAGGCATAGAGACCTCGGGTAACTTCAGTATGGCATTCTATTTAGCAGCACAATAACAAAAAAGCGACTGAACACAGTAACTGTCCTACCTTAAGTAGGATAACACAGTGAGTGGCCCTACTGTGTTCTTTGGCTCTTTGGTAGAAATAGCCCTATCCTAATTAAAATGTAGTATGAAAGGACTGTAACAGTAACAGAAATGTTCCAAATCCCTATTTCTTACACCTGTTGTCCAAGGAGCTTAAGGTCACCCACCACTCATTAGCTGAAGTGCAAAGGCCAAGGACAGAACTCAAGTGTGTGCTGCAAGGTAAGGCTGCTTCTTTCATTGCCCTGAGCATAAAAACTGAAGCATGTCGTCTTACTCAAAGTCAACAAATGTATTTAGGAATAAGAATTCTGTTAAAACAATAGTAATATTTCTTACTATATTTAATTTTTATTGATACTTCATTTACTTGAACTTTGATTTTTTTAAAAAGACAATGCTTAGTCAATAATCTGATCCATATTATTTGATACTGTGCAACTAAAAAGTTATAAGGCATGTTAGCTCTTACTTTCTCATCAAACCTGGAAATCTATACTATCATACAAGTCAATCATTCTATTTCTCTTTGAGAAGTAAACTATGCACACCACATTCTTTGTGATCACAAAATGAATTTATTAAGTGGATACTGAAGGGAATATGCAATCAGAAACCATAGAATTTCTTTGTGCATGTGAGAAGTTAATTAATTTAAAAGGATCAGACTCAAACCCTTAGTCTCATTAGCATCACACTCCTACCAAACCACATTAACCTGCTCAAATGGTTCAATAAGACAATGAAAACTAAAGGACTAAGAAGAAAGGCTGTAGTTCCCATCTTAAGGTTTCAGGATGATGGAGGTTTATGAAATTCCCACATTCTGAAAAATGACTTCTTACATAACTCACCTCACAATCACAAAACTGTAGTCATCTGGAATGACTCTAATCTGAGAATATAATAATCAATTACTACAACGGATATTTATTCTGTGCTGTACACAGATTTCTGGAATAATAGCTATACAAAACAGAATTCAGTGAAAAGTAACACTTTAAACATCTCCATAGCAAGAAAAGATTTTAGGGGTGGGGAGCTTCTCAGTAGTCACTGTTTAAGTTTTAAAAGGTACATTGGACTATGAAGAGGAAGTCAATTTCTCTTTTCTGGAAGCTTGCAAGCCTTATTAAACAAAGATGGTGGTCAGGAGTCGTGGTCAACTGCAATTCCATCTAAGACAGTTACGATTCAAACTGTTAAGACATTCCAGAATTGAGTACACTGATGCTTCAAATGGCCACATTAAAAAAAAACAAAACACAAACAATGCTTGCATATAGTTTGCTGGGATTTCATACTAACCATTAGAGGAGGTAGTGATGCACTGTGTTGGAACTTAGAGTACAATGTCAGCATTAACTGTAAACAATTCTGAAACATTGCATGGAACTTTTCAGAACACATTTAGTGACAAGGAATTAGATTTCATATAAAATTAGAATTAAAAAAAGCAAAAAATAGAAATATTTAGTAAATTTACTCAAAGAAAGTTTAAATGTTACAGAAATGAAAAATATTAGAAGTCTATATACAATAAAAAGTGAATATAAATTAGCCAACTCCATGGACATTTCCAGTTAAACATTCATACAAATACATCTTCACCTTTTTTTTCTGTATATAAGAATAACACATACATACAAACATAACATGAAGATTCTGACAAAAAAAAATCAGAGATGCTGAAAATTCCTCGTTTAAAAAAATGGTGTCAAATATATTTCAACAACATTCTAGATGAACATAAACCCCTGATTTAATTCCATGATTTTATCATGCCAGAAGCATGGTTGCTTTTAATTTTTTTAAAAAGAGATATTGGTATTGTAACACATTGGCTTATCAATAATTAAGGCATTTGTATACAGTATCAGTGTGGACAAAAATTTTTAATATTACTTACTATGATGTTTTAAGCTTTCAAAGTTTTTCCAACAAAAGAAAATAGCTGCACACATTTAAGTGTTTCTTCATAAAACACAATAAAAATGTTAATGATTGGTCTTTATAGTTCCTGGTAATAAGTTCTAGTATGCAAAAATAATGCAATTAATTTTGCATACTATAAATCATATTCTTATGCAGGACTGCCCAGGAGTTCTTGAGCACCACTCCCAAGTGGTCATGTACATTCTGACGCAGCAAAGGCAGACAGTCTTCATAGTGCACTTTCACCTCATTCAAGTTGAAGCTGCTCCTCCTGGATATTTCCACTTCAATGTGAAGTAGATTGTTAGGATTTCATTAGTGGTTTTATTATGTGGCTTTTTAAAAGAAAAAAAAATGGTTTTATTTCTTCCACAGCTCTCGGTTTTCAGGAGAGACGTACTTTTAGAAATCATATAATCCAGCACTGTCTTAATAGCCAAATACTCTTTAGAAGATGAAATCTCTCAATGTAGCTGTAATAAATAAGCATCTACATCCTTAAAGGAGGAAAGAAACATCCCATTAGTTAATTAAGCAAATACAAATGCGTTCAACCTGACTTTTTTTTTCTCCTTGTTTCTTAATTTACCGTAGTTCCCCTTGAAACTTTTAAAAAGAAGGAAGAATTCTTATTCAAAATTTTTATATGCATTTGTTCGCCCAGGTCCTAGGACACCATACATGTTTAGTAATGTTGAACAAATACAAGGGGTGTTTTGGCCCCTGTGCTTCAACAACTCTGATTCGTAGTTAACATGTGCAGAAGTTCTGTACGTGCTGTATGAACCAAAGCCCAAGGCATTGTTTGACTATTTTTAAAAAATAATTTATTTTTATTTTATGTGTATGAATGTTTGTCTGCTTGTATGTAATGTGCACCATAAATATGCACACTGCCAGAAGAAGCCACTGAATCTCTTGGAACTGAAGTTATAGAAAGCTTTGAAATGCAATGTATGTACTAAGAACAGAAATCAGGTCCTCTGTAATGAGGAGACCTTGAGATCTCCTCTCCAGATCCACTCCCCACCCTATAATCATCTCCTCTGATTTTTAACCTGGAGAAAAACAAATGGTGTAGTGGAGCAGTCCAGACTGCTGTAGGAGGGAGCCATTGTTTTTAGTGCCACAGGCACTTACGCCCCAGTAGATGATAACTCAGAAACAAAAAACAAAAGCAAGGCAAGAAGATATGGACGTAAGCTGGCCAGTGGTGGCACCTGTAATCGAAGCACTTGGGAGGCAGAGACAGGCAGATCTTTGTGAGTTCAAAGCCAGTCTAGTCTACAGAGCAATTTCCTACACAACCAAGACTATACAGAGAAACCACGTCTCAAAGGAACAAAACCCAAAAATATATAAAAGTGGTACGGGGACTTGGGAGAGGAAGGGTGACTGGAAGTAGTTGGTGAGAGCATTAAGATCATATGACCAGAATGCACTATACACATGAATGGGTCAAAGAAAACATTGATTTTTAAATTTTTTAATGAAAATATAAAGCTTTTAATGCCTTCTTTCCTTATTCACCTTATATCCTGCCCACTGCTCCCTGAAAACATTTATTTTTAAAGCAATATATTTGGGGGCTGATATCATAGTCAAGATTTTACTATAGACTTAATATTGAAACTTTAATTACTCGACAATTTTCACAATCACCATAGTATCTTAAGACTATGTTTATAAGAAAGCTTTTCCTTTTTAACAAGAAGAGAATTTAAGTTAACCAGGCACGGCAGCACACTCCTCTGATCCCAGCCAGCACTTGGAGCTGAGATAAGAGGAGGGTGATCTCAGCACTAGAATGGGCTGCATTCACAGTGACATAAGGATAGCCCTGACTATACAGACCTGTCCCAATAACCATAACATTAAAAAAAAAAATCAAAAGTTTAGGCAAAAAATGCTTTTCAGCTCTACTAAAGTCTTCACAGTAATGTGTTATGTATACTTGAAAACCATAAGCAACAAACAACTTCAGAAAAATAGAATTGTTTATGGCTTTAATCTAATGAAAGATTCTGAAGGATATTAGAGAAGATCAATTTGAAAAAAGTGTGGCTATAACACAAAACATTAAAGAAAAAACTCACTGTGTCAATAATCAGAGTAAAAGTAGTGAATCAAAAAAGAATTCTTGCGAGGCACGATGATATGTACTTTTAATCCCAGAACGTGGGAGGAAAAGGCAGGCAGATGTCTGTGAGTCTGAGGCCAGCCTGGCCTACATAGCACATTCCAGGCCAGCCAGGGCTACTGTCTGCGCAAACACAGAGAAAGGAGTTAAGCGAGGGAGTGAGAAAGCAGATGGGTTAGGGGCCTGGGAAATGTGGACAATCACAGAAAGTGTGTATTTAATGCTCGATCTCATCTGTTTCTTTTTACATAGGTAGCCAAGAAAACTTCATGAGCCAGTGACATAAACATTTCCTTAAACCATGTTTTTATTTCCTGGCAAATAACTACTCATGACAGCAAATGCCCAGCAGCAGGGTGGAAATACTTCTTACCACCAATTCTTTCTGCAATTATAACTATCAATGTCCTCTAGGAGTTTAAATATTAAAATCCCAACTAGCAATGTGCCTTTTTCCTGTAAGAGATAAGCATATCAATACAGATCAATACTAAATCTGTGTATAACCCTTAAATTACAAATATAGATTACCTTAGCTATATTACCAGTATATCCTGGAACCAAAGTAAGATGGTTTTCCTGTTCCCATAATCCATTCAACTGTTGCTTTAAAGTTTTAATATTTCTGAGGGAAAAAAAAAAGAAAGAAAAACAAGAAAGCAAACAGTAAGATACAAATTTGCTTTTAACTTACTTATATCAATATAAAACCATATAAAAAAGCCAAGCAACTTCTTAAAATAGTATATACCATGCCAGACAAAAATTCATGGATATTTGGTGGTCAAAGTAGGTGAAGCTGGGCGGTGGTGGGCCCGCCTTTAATCCCAGCACTTGGGAGGCAAAGGCAGGCAGATTTCTTAGTTCAAGGCTAGCCTGATGTAACTACAGAGTGAGTTCCAGGACAGCCAGGGTTACACAGAGAAACCCTGTCTTGGGGGGCAGGGGGGGGGGGGGAGTAGGGAGGTGAGACAGCAAGTAGGCATTTGTAGCAAGGGGACAACTTTCTTGAGTATGAAGTAGAAAATACTGTTGGGTCTACAAGGATTATGAAATTTAGGAGGGAGTCAGGAGGGAGAGACTGTGTTGTTTTTAACACCATCTGGCTTTTTGTTTCTTCGTTCCTTTTTTTTTTAAATACAGAGTTTTGCTATGCAGCCTAGCCTCAGGCTTGTGTTCTTCCTGCTGCGCTAGTGCTGGGGTTATAGGTGTGCTCCACCCAAGCCTGCCTTGAGTTCAGTTCATCTGGGAGAATCCTCACATGTTTTCAAGCTAAGGCATGCTGACTGTAACCATTTTCAGAGACCTGTCAGGATACTTCCATTCCTTACTGCGTCCAGGGCAGCTCCTTTCTTAGCCCTCACGTGTACAGCACATGTGTACAGCACATGTGTACAGCACATGTGTACAGTGCATGTGAAGGTTGCACCACTGCTTGTTAGACCTTGTGAGGGAGGGCTGTGCTAGGTGTGCTGTCTTACATCAACACTGAGGATGCTGGGACTGAAGACACAGTGAGAGTGCCACAAAACAAAACAAACGCAACATAAAAGGTAAGGTTCTAGCAGCAGGGATATAATGAGTTATGGGACTCCGTATGATCTTCATAAATAAAAAGTGCCTCAGTTTACTATTTCTCTGAAAATGAAGAAAATAAAATTATACAACGATAATCACAGAATAAACTCACTACTTTGTTTAATTAAGATCCTTTTCCATAGAAATTTCAGTACAATTATCTTTAAAGCTATACTTACCCATCACTTATAATTTCTGATTTAGATGAGAGTTCTGACCACCACCTTTTTATTACTGCTTGAAGCCAGTTTAAGCCAACAATTACATATCTGAAATAAAATATTGTGACAAAATTTAAGTGTTTTCAAATAAGCCTATAACAATAATGATACCACCAAAAGTCCCCACAGATATACACCAATCACTCCCCTTAAGAAAAATATATTTTACTACTTTTATGATCTACTTCACAAAGCCATAGAAATTATAGCTGCTCTTAGATCCTTTTGCAATTTTTCTTTAGTGTTTATATTCCTGTCCTAATAATACTATAAACTCCTTGGGAACAGAAATAGGGCTGGAGAAAATGGCTCAGTGGGTAAATGACTCTGACCCCAAAGCTGACAACTGAGTAAATGTGAAATTCACATGGTAGAAAGAGAACCAACTTCTAGAGGTTGTTCTCTCACCCCACTGTCACAATAAATAAAGTGTAGGTAAGATGTTTTAATTAAAAAAACAAAACCCAACAGGCATCGTGCATCTCCCAAATGTATAGGAAATCTCCTACCATGTACTCACAAAACTCAAAAATGGTGAAAGAGAAAAGGGAAGTTGAGATTTAAATTAGCACTTACTCTTCAAATCTGCTTTGAAGTAAAGACTTTACTAGAGGAAGTAAGTCTACACAGCAGCCAAGTGAGATACACTGCTTTTCCTCCTGTAAACTAAAAGAAACTTTGTGATAAAATATGAACTGATTAAAACTTGTTTTTCTTTAAAGCTTAGGTTTTTTTTTTTTTTTCTGGAAAAAAATTACTGTTTTTACCTATTGGTTAGAACAGGAAGGCAATCTACCACAACTCCAAGGTCTTCTATCCTGCGAGTACAAGACAGATAGCATTGCTTAGTGTCCTTAGTTACATTCATATAACAATCTTCATCCTCCTTTCAAGGCATTTGATATTAAACAACTTCGGTATTTATCATGAGTCAAGTACTGAGGATATAAAGGAAAAACAGGAATTGCTTCCAAGTGCCTGAGTGGGTGGAGGAGGCTGCCATGGACCCAAGAGAGAAACACAGAATGCAGAGAGCAGGACACCAATGCTAAGAGCTACAGAGGAATAGAAAACGACCAGGGAAAGGATGAACCACATCTCTTTAAAGAAAGTACTCAATGAGGCACGGGGTAGGCATCGGTAAGGCAGTATTTCAAAGACTGAAATATGATGAGGTGGGTGATTCTTAAAATTCCCAAAGGGGATTTTTTTTTTCAAATGGTAGGTTTCCCACATTTAGTTTTACAGATAAGAAAAGAATCCTAACCAGAAAAAGTAACAGCTTTTGTTACCTTTTTTTTGTTACTCTGATTAAAGTTTTCTGTATTCTTATTACTCTTAAATTGGTGATGAATGTAATTTAAACTATAGTGTTTCTATGGATGTTAAATACAATGTTTAAATTTTAACCAATAAAAACTTTCTGAAAAGTCACTTTTCATATCTCATTAAAAATTATTCATGTTAAACAGAAACAAAAACATCACACTCACCTTACTAAATAAGCTACAAGTTCACTTATACTTCTCTTTCTCCAGAAAGTCAAAGCTACATTCAGTCTCAAATTCCTGCTGAATAGAACCTGGGTCATTGTCTCATGGTCCTGAGAAACCTGAAAGGCAATCATCTCACTTGTTAAAAAACACACTGAAACATGACACAGAGTTTTTTTTTAAATGAAAACAGTCTGGTAGACACAGCTAAATTATGCAAAGGTAACATCTCATACTGGCCCTCAAAAAGGAATACTGTCATTTACAGTTGAATACAGCAAATGAATGACGTGAGCAAATTTAGTACTTTTTCTTTTCTCCCTCCTTGCTATTGTTTTTCCAAAAATCCCAGTAGTTTATACAGTAAGTTATTTGTAGTTGAATTTTAAGGATGTGGACACAGAGACAGGTAAGCACAAACTAGTGATTACCAAATGGGCAGCATGAGAGAGGAAGAATAGACCGGAGTGTGGTCCTGTTACAAACAAGACAAATGTGCCATATAAATGTATTTTTAAATAACGTATTGCATTCCTGTTATGAAAACTTTAGCTCAAAACTATGTAAGACAAAAAGTGAATACCCTACTGGCAAAAGTATCTGACGTTCTCCAGAAGCAATTACAACCACTAAACTGGAATGTGTCTTCCCAAATCATGCTTTAGACATGACAAATAGATACAGTAACACATCAAAAAGTTTAAAATTTTATTTAAAAAAAAAAACGTTTTTTGCCTATATATAAACATATGAATCCATAGGCATTTTCAATGCTAAAATACATATGGACTTTATTTAACAAAAAAATAGTAACATATTTTTAGTCTTTACACATCACCATTTATTTAGATTATTTCTGGTTTTCCTACAAAAGCTGTTCTGTAAACCCTGTGATGTGTATAAATGCATTTGTATAGTTACTTTCCTTGGGGTTAATTTTACAGTTATTAGATGTAGAAGCAGGTTTGCTGAACCAAGCCCCCCACTGGGCATTTCTAAGAACCCAGCAAAACTGATTAGATAACAGTTTCAGTGATCTACTTTTTAAGGTAAAATGTCTCTTTATGCTCTTCCTATTTATTTATTTATTTATTTATTTATTTATTTATTTATTGGTTTTTTTCAAGGCAAGGGTTTCTCTGTGTAGCCCTGGCTGTCCTGGAACTCACTCTGAAGACCAGGCTGGCCTTGAACTCAGAAATCTGCCTGCCTCTGCCTCCCAAGTGCTAGGATTAAAGGTGTGTGCCACCCCCCCACCCACCCCAGCTATGCTCTTCCTTTAAATGTCTCCTTGCCAACCTGTCACTTTGGATATTCACAGCAGCCTATCAGGCATTTCATTCTATTTCAGACGATGTTAGAGACAGGGGTTCATCTGTACAACTGTCTTAGGCAGTGAACACAATTCAAATACATATGTATTCAAAGAGTGGCTATCAGCTAATAGAGTAACACTAGGGGGGAAAAAAGGAAATCAAAACCAAAACAAAGCAACCAAGTAGTACAATAGGAATAAAGTTAAGCTAAAACCGAATTACCTCAGAAAAGAAAGCACTATATTTTGATGATGGATTTTCTGTCTGTGAAGACCCAGAATCACTGGTATTAATAACAAATGTCCGACTGTCATGGCGTAAATTTTCGGGTAGATGGCCTGCACAAGCCAGTTCATTTTCTTTATTTGCCATGTCACAGCCCCCACTTTTAGGGGACTGCTTAGTTCTGTAACAAGGATTTGGGAAGGAATGACGAACTAACTTTCTGTAGTAGAGTACCTTCCGCAGTTTATCTGGGCTTTTCACTGCTTGTCCAACTGTTCTGTAAAAAGAATGTAAGTGAAAAAAAAAAAAAGAAGAAAGGAAAGAGAATTTTTTTAAATGAAAATTTAATCAGCTACATTGCTAATTTACAATTTCAATCCACTAAAATTAGAAGAAAATAATTTAAAAAGTCAACTCTTAATTTGAAGAGGAAAATAAAAGTTATAAATTATCTGGAAGGCAATAAAAATGTGGCAAGTTATATACAAAATGGAAACAAAAGGACATACCTTCTGTGTCTTAAAATGAAATATTAAAGGCCATGGGAACAGAAAAATGGGAACACTTTATAGACATCTAAGCTTTTTCTAAACAACTAACACATTTTCTAGTAAGTGAAAAAATTATTCACATTTCGATATTTTAAATGTATTTATTTTAAGCTGGAACACATTTAATTTTGAGCATGAAAGAATACAACAAACAAAATCTTATAGAGTACAAGTTTCCAGAAGCTTTGGGGATTATTATTATTTTTACTTTTTGCTTCCTTACCCATCACAGAGAAGCAGTTTTCTCTCACCACAATGGACTGCCTCATCCCAGACCCAAATGCAACAAGTTAGAGACTAAAGTCTGAAACCATGAGCCAAAAGAAATGTTTTTTCTGAAACAGGGTCTCTCATCCTGTGGCTAAGCTTGCATTCACAATTCTCCTGACTCAGCTTCCCAAATGCTAGGAACCTAGGCATACACTACCACAATGGCCCCCAAAAACGTTTCCTCCTTATAAGAAGTCACAATATTTTACCCCCCCCCCCAAAAAAAAGCACATTTTTGAACAAACAGAAAGACTACAGAAATAGCTGTTTCCCATTTTTATCAATTTCTAATTCTCAGTTTAACAGAAGATGGCCGTATTCTCATTTCTGTCTCTGTCTGTTGTTATTTAATATTATGCTATTTCTGAACAGCTCATACTGTACACTTGTAAAACAGTGGACAAGGTGAACAAGGACTTCAGACACTCCCTGATGGGTTCCAGGGACCCCGGGCCACACCTTGGATACGCATGGTTTAGAAAGCTGCCCCTTTGACAGCTTTCGGGCTATTTGATCCTGAGCAAATCACCTGTTTCCTCTGACTTTCAGTATTCTTGTCACTGTTTAGGAATAATGGCATCTATGTAAGGAATAGCTAATGCTGATGCAGTAGTGCAGAGCCCAGCGCAGAGGAACTGTCTGATAACAAGTTAACTATAATTACAATAAAAAGAGTATTTACTTGTTTCATGCCTTCATCTCTAACTACCTTCAATATTTTCCTACAAATTTTAAAGATGCTCTTACCTACTTATGTAAGCAGCCAACTGTTTAGGAGATCTCTTAACCTGAAAACCAAAGTAAACAGTGGTATCATATACAGTTTTTTTAAATAGAGTTATGACTGATGTCAATAATGCAGTTTAAAACTCAATAGGTATTTTTTGGGCCAATGATTTCCTTGTCTTAATACCTTGTTTCCAACCACTAGGTTCAATATTGTATGTTGGTATGCTTAGTATGTATTATCTTTCTTTCTTTTTTTTTTTAATAATACCAGTCATATACTGAACTTAAAAGGGTGCTTATAATAACTCAGAACTTAATGTGGTTAAAAAAATATTTCACTATTAATCAACCTTTCAATGAACAAAATGCATCTGAGTTCCTTGTCAACTAAAACATTTATATCAGTTTATAGAAACAGTTTATTTGCCAAAATGTTCTTATAACTTCAGGAATATAATAATAGGTAATAATCTTAGGTAATAATTCACTTAACCTACAAAACTGCACAGATATGATTGTTTAAACTATTGTACTTACCTCCTTCATGTTCTTACTGGTGAAATTAGAGATCCTCTTTCTAGGAAGATCAATACTATTAGAGAAGTTCCGTTTTTTAACATGGTGAGTATCAAATGCCATAATCTCTTACGTGCCTAAACAAAATAAAAATAATAGACAATTTAAAAAGCCAAAGAACCCAATCTTTCATAGCATGCATATGCACATATATTAATAGCTCTGTGCTGTGCAAATGAGGCTTAACAGTAAAAACAAACAAAAAAAAAACAAACAAACAAAAAAAGACATACTTCGTGTTTGTGTCTGTGTGTAACAAATCTGTAATATACAGATTACTGTTTTCCAATAATACCTGTACAGTAGTACAGGTTGACTTGAAACTCAATGTTCCAACTCTGCCATTGCCTCCTAAACTCTAGAAATACAAATATAAGCCTTGTTGTAAATATTTCTAAAACCCAAAACACAGAAAAAGCACAACATATAGCATCACTGGAAATAAAGGCTCAGCTTCTCCTTGGCTAACGCTTAGTCTGGAGGCTGTTCTGTTGTAGAGTGAAAAACAAGGCAAGAAAAAAACCACGATGCTAGATCAAAGGGGTTCACAATAAAAGTCTTATTTTTAAAAAAAAAAGAAAGAAAAAATGCCTTCATTTAAAGACAGCGGCCTAGCTAGGTCATGGTGGTGTATGCTTTTAATCCTAGCATTAGGAGGCAGAGGCAGGTGGCTTTCTGAGTTCAAGACCAGTCTGGTCTACAGATTAAGTTCTAAGATAGTCAGTACTCTACACAGAGAGACCCTGTCTCAATAAAAAAAAAAAAGGAAAATGAACTAAACATGTCCAATTACTTCTGTTCCTCTGAAATGTCATTAAAATGAATAAAAGAAGAGGTTTTTAAAGATATAATATTACCATTATGGAGAAAAAGAAGAGATAAGAGCAACAACTTAGGTCTTTTCAACATAACACACATGAAATTCTGTATTTCAATTTAACATACAAAATAATTTATTTATTTTTTAATATGTATTTATTTTATGTATGTGAGTACACCATTGCTGTCTTCAGACATACCAGAAGAGGGCATCAGATCAGATTACAGGTGGTTATGGGCCACCATGTGGTTGCTAGGAATTGAACTCAGGACCTCTAGAAGAGCAGTCAGTGTTCTTAACCACTGAGCCATCTCTCCAGCCATTAAATTATTTTTTTTTAAAAAAAATATATTTATTTTTGCTGGGAGGTGGTGGCACACGCCTTTAATCCCAGCACTTGGGAGGCAGAGGCAGGTGAATTTCTGAGTTCGAGGCCAGCCTGGTTTCCAGAGTGAGTTTGAGGCCAGCCAGGGCTACACAGAGAAACCCTGTCTTGAAAAAAACAAAATAAAACAAACAAACAAAAATATTTATTTTTTTTATTGACTATCGTCTTCATTTACATTGCCAATGGTAAAACCTTTCCCCATATCCCCCCTTCTCCTAAGGTCCCCAACCCCTCCCTTCCCTCCTTCCCCCTGCCTCCACATATATGCCTTTCCACCCAACACGCCCTACCTCTCCCCCACCTCAGTTTCCATTTGTTCGGGCCTCTGTTGAGCCTTTACCTGACCAAGGACCACTCCTCCCACTGATGCCCAACAAGGCCTTCCTCTGCCACATTTTTGGCTGGAATCATGTGTGCCCCTTGGTTGATGGTTCAGTCCCTGGGAATCTTGGGGCGTCTGGGTGGCTGAAATCATTATTCTTCCCATGGGGCTGTAAACCCCTTCAGCTCCTCTGGACCATCCTCCAGCTCCAAAGTAGTTTTTATTGTTTGCTTGCTCCTTTTTTGAGAAAAGGTTTTACCTGTAGCCCAGACTGGCTTCATACCCCGACCCCCTCCCTGAGCTTCCTGACTATCAGGGTTACAAATATGTGCCAGGACTATAATTTTATTCTATGAAAAATGTAAACCCAAGGTTTTACACACTAAACTTCAAGACCCTCTATCTTCTTTCTTCCACTTGACTTATGAAGTCTTGCAATCAAGCTCATATTCTTCAGGGGGAGTTCACAAGATGTTTCTTTGGGAACTCTGACCAGCCCCACAGTAAATTATACATACACACAAACCTGTGGGCATACATACACTTCCCTTTAAAATATAGATACAATGATAGTCAAAGTGGCCAAAGAAGTTCCTGAGCGGGCGTGATGGCACCTATCTTTAATCACAGCACTTAAGAAGTACTCCCCAATTCTGCCTGAAAGCCATTGGTTTTCCATATCTTTCTCAACACTTATTTTTTTCTTCATTGTATAGCTATCTAATGAGTGTAAAATAGTATTTCATGTAGTTTTGATTTTGTTTTTCTAATGATTAGTAGTGTCTTTTATTTTTATTTTAAAAAATGCTACGTGTGGTTGGGATGTAGCGCCTTGAACACTTACCCATTTCCTTAGAGTAAAAATATTCAGACTCTCTTCTGCTTGACTTTTGAGATCCACAGTACATAATTGTTACCTACATTCACTCTGCTGTACTCTGACATCCCAGAACTTCATATCTCATATCTACCTACAGCTTAGAGCCTATTGATCAGCCCAGCTCTCAACTTCTGTAAGGTCACAGAAAACGCCACATAGGAAATTATAAGTTACTTGTCCTTTTGTCCCGGGTTTATTTCACTTACAAAATCTGTTTCTATACAGGTGACATAAGCTGTAAGATTTCATCCTGTTTTAGTGCTTTAAAGTATGCTTTCTGGTTTTTTTGACAGTCCCCCTCTCCTCCTCTCATTTAATGGGTACCCAGTATTTATTTATTTATTGTTTTGGGTTTTTTTTTTTTTGAGACAGGATTTCTCTATTAATCCTGGAACTTGCTTTGTAGACCAGGCTGACCTTAACTTGTAAACATCAGATATAGCATACATCTTCTTACAATAACACAATGCTTTCAATCAGTAGCTCACTTTAGCTGTCTCCTACCTCAAAGATAAAAAAGGATCCATTCATATACTCTTATAATGGCTGCCAAACCAAGAGATTAAACAGCTCAAAGTGTTCAGATACTCCCTGCTTCCTCACAACAAGGGAAACTCATTATACAGGAATGAAACATGCCTGGACAGTTCAAGACCAAGTTAGCTTTCTCTTCACATTTGTACACTATATTGACTATTCACATTGTATTTAACTCTGTAATTCAATTAGGCAATTTCTCTACCAAAACAAGCTGTTGAGAAAGACATGCTTTTCCTTATACACGTATTCCTTCCACATGGGATTATCTCCCAAGAGTCATGAGGATAAAAAGTTTTTAGCCACTATCTTCCCTTCTTCCTTTTCTCCTTCCTCTTAAATACATTTTAATTGGAGCTTTAAAACCAAAATCACTGCCCTATAATAAAAAATAGATAAACAAGAAATAAGTTCAGTAATGCAATGCTTTATCCATTTGGTCGCCTATTCATATAATCCCAGTGCTCAGAGTCAGAGGCAGAAGAGTCCATTCACAGACAGACTGTCAAAAGAACCAAACAAAACCAAATCACTTCCAGAGAACGTCCTGAAAAGTACATTTCTAAATTTCTAAATTTTAAAAGTAAATTTCTAAAAACTGTCTTTTTAAAGCCCGGGCAATAGCGGGTGTACTTCACGGGACTGTGCTTGCCGAGCATGCACAGGGCACTGAGACTGAATCTCTACATCCACAAAACTTAATAATTTAAAACTAACAACAACATGGCTGAAGAGATGGCTCAGCGGTTAAGAGCACTGACTGCTCTTTGAAAGGTCCTAAGTTCAAATCCTAGCAACCACATGGTGGCTCACAACCATCTGTAATGACATCTGCCGCCCTCTTCTGGGGTGTCTGAAGACAGCTACAGTGTACTTACATATATAAAATAAATAAATCTTTAAAAAAAAAAAAACAACTAACAACAACAAAAGCTTATAGAAAACAATGTACTATATAATTCTGGTGTGATGGCTAATCTTGGTTATCAAATCAACTACATCTGTAATCAATTAAAACCCAAGCAACTGGACACGGTTTTTGAGATTTTCTTGATTGTATCAATGAGTGAAGACTCACCCTAAATGTGGGCCATACTTTCAGGTGGGATAAAATGGCATAGAAAGAAACTTTTGCTTTTTGGCTGCTTGCCCTGACTCTCAATGGCAAGTTCCTCTATCCTGTTCTTGAGACATTCCTTTGCTGGAATTAGAACTTACTTCTTAGGGATTCCAAGAGACTGAAGATGGCAGCCTCCAAGACTAGAGCACCAGATCCGGGGCTGTTGAGAAATCCAGTCCCGTGGCCTGCACACTACCAGGGTCCTTTGCCTTTCCCTCTAGAGGCATCTGGAGTTGGATTACTCAGACCACAGCCTGCAAGCTACTCAAATAAGACCTGTATATATTCAT
Organism: Apodemus sylvaticus; assembly: GCF_947179515.1. NCBI lineage: Eukaryota > Metazoa > Chordata > Mammalia > Rodentia > Muridae > Apodemus > Apodemus sylvaticus. Next base: position 94,872,996 of record NC_067476.1, on the reverse strand, counting down.
TCCATCAGTGCTGTTCCCTTAGAGAACCCTGACTAATATACCTGGCTTATTTATTTTATTTTTTGAAAGTTCTATTAATCAACACCCCCAAATGAAACAAGAACAGAAAAAGACAAATAAGATCACATGATTTTGCACAAAAGACACATTCATCAGAGTGAGACAACCTAAAGAATAGGTTATATAATTATATAATCTCATTATATAATTATGAGCAGCTAATATTCAGAATAATAAGGAACTCCAAAACTGCTAAAACCTAGCAGAAAGAAAAAGAAAAAAAAAAAAAACCCAAGCAGCTCAATTAATGGGCTCTGAATCGTATTGTAGTTTGGACCTAGAATGTCCCTGAAAGTCTTCTGTGTTGAAGGAGATAGGGCCTACTGTGGAGTGTGGAGGAAGTAGGTCATTGGCAGCATACTTCTTATCTCTTAGCCCCTGGTCACTCCCCTGTCTTCTTTCTTCTTGGTTACAGTGAAGTAAACAGCTTTGCTCTACAAGACTCTGCAGACCAAAATCTCCTGTCTTGCAACAGGGCCACAGCAATAGGGTCAAATGATCACAACCTAAACCCTCTGAAATTGAGCCAAATTAAATTACTGCTCTTCTCAGGTAGTTTTCTCAGGTATTCTGTCACATTAGTGTAAGCTAACACAACCTAAACAGACAGTCAACAGGAATATTAAAAAGTGTTAGCCTACATCACGAATCATCAGGGAAATGCAAATCAAATCACAGTGAATTTTTACTATATTCCATTAGGAATACCTATTATCAGAAAGTACAGAAAACAAGTACTAGTAGCAGGATATATAGAAAAGGGAGCCCCTTGGGCTCATAATATAGCTAAGTAGTAAGGCTCTTGCCCACACAAACCTGATGCCCTCCATGATAAATCCTCAGAATCCATGTAAAGTTAGGAGAGAACCATCCCTCAAGAGTTGTCATCTGACTATGACACACATGCACTCAATCCCCCAACCTCCTATGCGCGCGCGTGCACGCCCACACACACACACACACTAAATAAAAAGTTTACAAAAAATTGATTGTTACATACCAATGATGGGAATGTATATTGTATAATCATCATAGTAAACTACAGAAATTGGTCAAAAAAAAAAAAACTATCAGATGATTCTATAGTTCCACCAGTGGATGCTTATCCATAAGAAACAATTCAGTTTGCCATAGATAACTGTACTTCTTTGTTTACTGTAGCACTATTCACAAAAGCCAGGAAATGGAAATAATCTGCTTATTAGTGAGTAGATAAAGAAAATGTGGTAAATATAAGCAATAGAATACTACAGAGGATGAGATCTTACAGCTTATGACACCTATATAGAAACAGATTTTGTAAGTGAAATAAACCCGGGACAAAAGGACAAGTAACTTATAATTTCCTATGTGGAGTCTACTAAAGCTGACCTTACAGAAGTTGAGAGCTGGGCTGATCAATAGGCTCCAAGTTATAGGTAGATATGAGATACGAAGTTCTGGGATGTCAGAGTACAGCAGAGTGAATGTAGGTAACAGTTATGCCCTGTGGATCTCAAAAGTCAAGCAGAAGAGAGTGAATATTTTTACCCTAAGGAAATGGGTAAGAGTTCGAGGCGATATGTGCAGCTTGATTCAACAAAACAATATGTACACATACATTACAATATCACATGTACCCTATGGATTTTCTTTTATGCTACAAATCTGTTTAAAAATACACTTAATTAGTTAAGAACCTACAAAGAAATTACCAGACTTAAGATGGGGATGGAGTCATAGCTCTATGTTAAGGTGCTTGCCTAGCACACCTGAAGTCTTAAATTCAATCCCAAGCATTTTAAAACAACAAGACAATGCTTTAATTAAAGTTACTGCTGGAGGACTATGGGCCATCTTCTCAATAACTAACAGGTTTTTCTATTTTCTAAACATATGATTTTTTAAAATGAGATCAGTCCTTTTAGCTTTTGTAAAATTAGGACAACATAATCTAATTTTCTTACTTCTGCCCACTTGCTTCATTTCTCTTTTTTTTTTTATAAAGAATGTGTATCATTTTTTTTTTAATTGAAGATTTTCTTTTCTTTCTTTTTTCCTTTTTTTTCATTTTTTTTCTCTTTGATTTCTCACTTTGAACTGATTCCTCTATGCCTGCTTTCAAGCATGCTCCAGTTTCTCCTATCAGCTCCTATACTCTTTCTGTTTTCCTTTCCTGCCAAATTTCTACAATGAGTGCTTTTTAACTTCCAATTGGTCTTTAACCCTTTACAATTTTGCCTTATTCTGCACCTCACTTCCAGAAGACCCTGCTATACCACTCCTGGGCATATACCCAGAAGATTCCCCAGCATGTAATAAGGATATATGCTCCACTATGTTCATAGCAGCCCTATTTATAATTGCCAGAAGCTGGAAAGAACCCAGGTATCCCTCAACAGAAGAGTGGATGCAAAAAATGTGGTATATATACACAATGGAGTACTATTCAGCCATTAGAAACGATGAATTCATGAAATTCTTAGGCAAATGGATGGAGCTGGAGAACATCATACTAAGTGAGGTAACCCAGACTCAAAAGATGAATCATGGTATGCACTAATAAGTGGGTGTTAACCTAGAAAACTGGAATACCCAAAACATAATCCACACATCAAATGAGGTACAAGAAGAACGGAGGAGTGGTCCCTTGTTCTGGAAAGACTCAGTGTAGCAGTATAGGGCAAAACCAGAACAGGAAGTGGGAAGGGGTGGGTGGGAGAACAGGGGGAGGGAAGGGGGCTGATGGGACTTTCGGGGAGTGGGGGGTCTAGAAAAGGGGAAATCATTTGAAATGTAAATAAAAATATATCGAATAAAAAAAAAGAACACACACACACACACAAAAACAATTTTGCCTTATTCTGGTCTCTCATGTGAAAGTGTATCAATGTGACTCTCTGTCACTAAAAGCTATATGGGAGCCAGGAATAGTGACAGTCTATAATCACAACACTCTGGAGGCTAAAGCAAGAGACTGAGAATTGTTGAGTTCAAGGCCAGTTGGACTACATAGTAAGACTTTGTCTCAAAAAGCAAAACAAGACAAAACAAAAACAAAATAAATAACAACAAAGAATGAAAGAAAGAAAAGAAAAATGAAAAGAGAAAAAACAATTACCTTCCCCACTGCAGTAAATAAAACAAAGCCCTACCAGAACCCTTTTAACAGTTCCTCGGCGAGCGCCCAGGCCATGGAAAGCTACTCCTTCCTCACTCGTCAGCCACCGCTCCGCTTCATGGTCCTCTGCTTCCGACACAGCTCTGTTGACTCTCTTGCTCATTTCACACCTCTGAGTCACTTTTCTTTCAACAACTCTATTTCTCTCTACATGAACATTAAGGGTGCAAGTTTTCACAGGGTCAGTTACTTTTCTAGACCAAGGCTCTTTCTTTTCTGTACCCAACTGGCTTCCATACCCACTACTAGTTTTTAATCAACATGTCTAAAACAAATCTCTTCACTTGTCAGTTAAATTATGGCACTTCCTAACTATCATACTTGAATTACTAAGAAACAAAAGTCTCTCCAACTAGAAACTTGGGGTTATTTTTATTCTTCTTTCTTTTCTTTCACCAAGCCACTAAGACTTCTTGAATCTTCCATCAAAATATTTCCTGACTCCATTCTGACTTCCCTTTTCTATTGTCAAAAAGAAAAGTAGAAATGGGCTGGAGAGAGCTGTTAAGAGCACTGACTACTCTTCCAGAGTTCTTGAGTTCAATTCCCAGCATCCACATGGTAGCTAACAAACCGTCTGTAATGGAATTTGATGCCCTCTTCTGGTGTGTCTTGAGACAGTAACAGTGAATTCTTATACATAAAATAAATATTAAAAAAATACTGTAAGAATAATTAGGTCTTTTTTTCCCACTACAGGTCTTCTCCTGGTCCCTATAAATCATCCTCCGTAATAACAATTAGTGTGTGCCGGATGTGGTGTCTCACGCCTGTAATCCCAGCACTTGTGAGGCAGAGGCAGGCAGATTTCTGAGTTTGAGGCCAACCTGGTCTACAGAGTGAGTTCTAGGACAGCCAGAGGTACACAGAGAAGAGAAACCCTGACTCAAACAAACAAACAAACAAACAAAAAACAAAAAAAAAACAAACCCACCCCCCCAAAAAACTAACAAAAAAAAACCAAAACAAAACAAATAACAACTAGAGTGTTCATGGAGAAAATACTAATACAGAATTTCCCAGGTTATGTTTTGTACTGGCTAGTTTTGTGTATCAACTTGACACAAAGTCCTCACAGAGAAAGGAGCCTCAGTTGAGAAAAGGCCTCCATGAGATCCAACTGTAGGGCATTTCCTCAATTAGCAATCAGTGGAGGACACTGTGGGTGGAGCCATGCCTGGGCTGGTAATGCTGGGTTCTATTAAAGGCAGGTTGAGCAAGCAAGCAAGCCATCAGCAGCACTTCCATGGCCTCTGTATCAGGTTCCTGCTCTGTTTTGAGTTCCTGTCCAGACTTCCTTTGGTGATGAACAGCAATGTAGAAGTGTAAGCCAAAGAAACCCTTTCCTCTCTAACTTGCTTATTGGTCATGGTGTTTCATCACAGCAATAAAACCCTAAGACATGTTTAAATTACATACATTTTAAGGATGCCTTACTCTGTTCAAGTAAACTTGGCTATATTGCATGTTAAAGTATTTATTTGAAATCTAGTATACCTAAAAGGTTCTGAGACATTAATTTTGTTATTTAGTTCTGTGATACCCAGTCTTGGCCACCATAGTTTTAGGACTGATTCATATATGTATACTAAACTATCTAAGTCCAGAACTCCCTCATTATCAGGTAATTATTGGGGTACTTTTTATTTATTTTTTTTGAAGGGTGAGAAGCCAGGAACAGTGGTTCATACCTATAGTTCTAGGATTTAAGAGGCAGCAGCAGGAAGATCAGAAGTTCAAGGTCATCTTCCACTATAGAGCAAGTTTAAGACTAACTTGGGTTACAAGAGATAAGCCCTCAAAAAAAGAAGGCATATAAATGAGTCCCTGTTAGGAGAGTTGGGAAGATAGTGCACTACTTTAGTGATTTTAAATAATGTTATAAGAAATCTGCTGGATGCCAGGCATTGACCTCTCTATGTGCACACACTTACTCATAAATACATACATTTGTTCTTTTTTTATATATACATGAGATGAATTTGCCCTAAAATCAACAACAATAATGCACAGAGTTGGGGCTGGACTCTAAGGATTCTCTTTCTACTGTTTATAATCTTAACTAATAAACTACACTGCCTCCCAATTAACAGATGTGAATACATATATAGATGATGCATATACTTAGGAATAAATAGACCTTCTAGTTCACGAGTTTGGAGGACCTTCTATTCTGAATCTATTTTCTCAATTGTAAAATATAAATATTATTGTGAAGATCAAAGTGAGATTATATACATTATTGCTATTAACACTCATAGCAGTTACACAAAACATAAATACATACAATTTAGTGCTTTGGAAAGCAAATTGAACACCAGAAAGCTTATGAAGTATGACCACATCTTGTCCTGCTATGTTTGGACTAAATAATTTACCATCCAAACCAAGACACTGCTGGGAATGAGATGAAGTTTTATGAAAAAGCATCTTAGGACAATAGGCACAAACTGAGTCTGTCCCATACAATCAGGATGTATAAATGTTTGAGCTCAGTCAATTCTAATGTTTATTATCCTACATCTATTTTTGTGATAATTTATTTCTACAAAAATTATCAACTAATCAAGTATAAAACTAAAGACACATAGTGAATAACTATAGACATATACAACATAAATAAACTTAAACTATATTATGCTAAGTGAAGGAAACTAAAATGTAAAAAGCTATTTTCATGACATTTTTAAACAGCAAAAATATCAACGTAGAAGGAAAAGTATCAATAATACCTAAGCAGGGAAACGTTTACTCCAAGAGAAATGAAGAAATTTTGGTGGTAGAGAGATGTTACGTACTTTATTATAGTAATGATCGTGCTACTATGTAGAAGTGAGAAGTTATAGAAATAGTATCTCAATAACTGCCCTTAAGGAAATTGGGGAATAACACTGTTGTATAGCTTAGCAGTAGAAAATTGGCAAGGATTTGGCTCAATCCCCAGCACAAGGGGAAAAATAGAGGAGAGAATCTATGGCTTTTCACTAGCGTTCTTAGACATTGGGCACTTGCTTGACAGAAGTGAGCAACTATGAGCTCATACCCATTGTTGTCCTTTTAGGAAACCAGTCTAGTCTTGAGTCCTGAAAGTGTCTGAAACATTCCTTAAAATACCTAGAATACACAATGAATTCATCAAATTCTTAGGCAAATGGATGGAGCTGGAGAACATCATACTAAGTGAGGTAACCCAGTCTCAAAAGATCAATCATGGTATGCACTCACCAATAAGTGGATATTAACCTAGAAAACTGGAATACCCAAAACATAATCCACACATCAAATGAGGTACAAGAAGAACAGAGGAGTGGCCCCTTGTTCTGGAAAAGACTCAGTGTAGCAGTATAGGGCAAAACCAGAACAGGGAAGTGGGAAGGGGTGGGTGGGAGAACAGGGGGAGTGAAGGGGGCTTATGTGACTTTCGGGGAGTGGGGGGGCCAGAAAAGGGGAAATCATTTGAAATTTAAATAAAAAATATATCGAATTAAAAAAAAAAACATGAACCTAATTTTAAAAATTGAAAAAAAAATACCTAGAATACATATACATTCTGAATGGACATTACCAAAGCCAGACCAACTGGTTCTAGTATTCATCTGTACAGGTTGGAGCTGACTGTGCAGACCAAGCGAAAGATGCCCTCAGTGCCCTTTGTATGCAGTGGCATGTGGGAGTTTAAAAAGCTCAATCAGCAGACATCTCTGGGCTTCTTCCATGCTCTCTCAACTCTCTGGGAACCTTACTGCCCACTGTGTAGTAGTATGTGTCACAGCTTACCGAGTAAAAACTAAAGACTCTCTTAAAACTTAAAAGACCAGTGCAGCTTAAAGGTCAGGTTCAAAGGAACCAGGCAGAATTTCCCAGCTTTCACCTCTGTGTAACTTGGGAACCAGCTGTTTTAGTTTTTTTCATGAATGAAAGTAAAAATATTTATGTAATTTGCCTTGACTTACTCCAAAAGAATGAAAAAAAACCTGGAAATAACAAAACAGGACCTTTGTTTTAATAGAGGAGAAAATTGAAACAAAGAGAAATGGGATCTTAGGGGATTTTTTTTTCTTTTTTCTTTTTTTTTTTTTTTTTTTTTTTTTGAGACAGAGTCTGATTATATAGGCCAGGTTGACCTGGAACTTGTTATATAGCTACAGCTGGCTATGGCCTGAGGACTGAATTCAGGTCATCAGGCTTGGTAGCAAGTGCTTTTATCCACTGAGGCATCTCTTCAGTACAAATTTACTTTAAAATTATTATTGGTGGTGGTGGTAAGTGCTTGCGTGTGTTCCCTCCCCCCTCTCTCCCTTCCCTTCTCTCTCTCTCTCTCTCTCTCTCTCTCTCTCTCTCTCTCACACACACACACACACACACACACACACACACGTACATACATGCATGTGCACTCATGTGGAAGTCAGAGGACAATTTTGTGGAGGCTTATGCAGACAAGCGCTCTTACCCATCCTGAGCAATCTCAAAGCAGCATCTCCCACCCCCTCAAATTCTTCCTGCTACAGGCTCCTAGTTTCTGGAACTACAGGCACACATCCTAGTTTCTGGAACTACAGGCACACATCCTAGTTTCTGGAACTACAGGCACACACTACCATGCCTGGCTAAAGGAGAGAATATTTTGAGGGTCAAAACTGATTCCAAAGTAGCAGGCAATTTAGCAGAAGAGTGATATTGAACATTACACAGAAACAAAAGAAAAAGGGGGGGCTGGGGAGACGGCAATAACATGAGATCAGGGGGAGACTGGGGGAGAGACACAGGACACGGCCAAACTCTGAGGACACTAAAGCTGTCCCACAAAGGAAAAGGATAGGGACTTCTAAGTATGCATCCTTCAATACAGAAGCATAACATTAAGTATCATTTTCCAAGCTTTTTTTTTCTTTTTGGTTTTTTTTTTTTTTTTTTTTTTTTTTGGATTTGGTTTTTTTGAGACAGGGTTTCTCTGTGTAGCCCTGGCTGTCCTGGAACTCACTCTGTAGACCAGGCTGGCCTGGAACTCAGAAATTCGCCTGCCTCTGCCTCCCAGAGTGCTGGGATTACAGGCATGCGCCACCACCGGCTGGCCCTCCAAGCTTTTGTAATAGACACACTCTATCAATGCTGCCTTTTTGTTGAAACAAAATGTTTCTTCTCTAGGAAATATTTCCTTTCTTCCTTTTTGCGTTATCATAGCCTCTGTTACTATGAAGATTGAATCTTTTTTCCAAAGCATTTCTTGATTCTGGTCTTGGTGCAAGATTTCCTATACTATCTCTCAGAAGACTCAGTTTTATATTTCAGTTCTGCCTTTGGCAGATAACAAATACACGAGGGCTTAAATGTAAGATATGACTGAGCACTAGCTAGCTTTAGTCTGTCTCCAGCCAAATTAATTTCATAGCTTTTTAAAACATTTAAAATTTTTCCTAAATTACGTGTCTGTATGTGCACACAATTGCTATGTGTGTAGAGCTCAAGAGGACAACTTATGAACAATTGCCTTCACTTTTCCTATGTAAATCACAGGGGTTTACATTGCTCACAGTCCAGAAGGATAGTTCAGCATGTTGTGGAAATCATGGTGGCAAACCCTTTCGGGAGCTGGTCGCACTGCAGTGAAAGGCAGAGAGAAGGAAGGAAGTGTGCTGCTCAGGTCTCCTTCTTTTGATTCAGTACCAAACCCCATCTCAAAGAATAGTGCCACCCACATTTAAGATGAGTCTTTCTACCTAAATTAACATAATCTAGATAATCCCTCAACAGGTATACCCAGAGGCCTGTCTCTTAAATGATCCTTTATCAATCTGGTAATCAGTATTAACCATTCATAACCACAAAAACCTGAGAATGAAAATATCTGGTGACAGGACTTAGTTTTTACTGCTTTAATTTTCTAATGAGTACCTAATTTAATAATAAATTGTTTAAGCCACTTGCTTTCAAATAGACTATATAACACAGTTGTCCTGGTTAAGCTTTCTGTTGCAGTCATAAACACCATGAGTAAAAGCAACTGGGAAAAAAAGAGTTTATTTCATCCTCCACTTTATTAAGGGAAACTGACACAGGAGCTTGAAGTAGAAACCACAGAAGAATATCACTCCCTCCCAGGCTCACATTCAGCTACCTTTCTTCAACAGCCCAGGCCCAGCTGCCTACGACTGGCACTGCCCACAGGCTCTGATGGAGACAGTTTCTCAACTGAGGTTCCCTCTCCCCAGATGAGGGTTTGTGCTAACTAAAATCAGCCAAAGCAATATTCCATTAATTCTCATAGAAACAATACTCATTTGTTCAGCCTGGGAGCTGAACCTAGGGCCTTTCATACACCAGGCAATTATATGTTCTACTACTGAGTTATGGTCCCAGGCCTTCTAAAATAGGAATTATTTAATCCCTCTCTGTCTTTCCTTTCCTTTTTCCTTTCCTTTTTCTTTCCTTCCTTCCTTCCTTCCTTCCTTCCTTCCTTCCTTCCTTCCTTCCTTCCTTCCTTCCTTCCTTCCTTCCTTCCTTCCTTCCTTCCTTCCTTCCTTCAACTTTCTCTAGAGGAATGTACCCAATATGCATTCCTTTTGCCACAGCCTCCAGAGGAGCTGGGACTACAGGCCTTTTGTGCCTTCTTGTTCTGTTTTATAAATTCCAACTCCATTTTAAACTGTCACATTTACTAAATTCATAACAAAATAAACTTGGCAAATATGAAAGGACTGACAGCTGTCTCTACAAAGACTTTTCTACATCAGGCTCTTGTTAGTAAAGGTAGAAATTACTATCTCTATCCATAGTAAGATGTGTGCTAACTAGCACATGCTAGGCAAGTGCCCTTCCACTGAACTATAGCCCCTTAAAATATGAATCTGTACTGTCATTCCTTTAATCTTCAAAATTTGACATTTAAATATAAAATTTTAGTTCAATGCAAGATTAAGTGAGGGGGCTGGTGAAATGCGCCAGACCTGACTGCGGACGTTGAAGGAGAAGCTACTCCTGCAAGCGCTCCTTTGAACCCTACAGGTGCACCATGGCATGCACACATATGGGCACACACACTAAAGGCAAAAAAATTCAGTGTGATGTTATAATATTCTTGTATTACTAAGCAAAAAAGGAAAGGCAAAAGTACAGCAAGAACTACAAATAGAGAACACATCAGGCGAGATCACCTGAGTGTGATCCCAGTGAAGGGAGGCTCGGGGAGCAGGAAATTGTTAAAACAAACAAACAAATCCCAAATTCAGAGTTACTGAATTTAAATCCATTACAGTCATTTATTAGGTGTATAATCTTGCTTAATGTGTTATTTTCACAGTAGTACTGTAGGGACTAAATAAAATAAACTTTTTCATGAAGTTTATTATAATAAGACAAAATCACATGAAAGAATACAAAATAACTATAAAAATCTGGATGAAGTGGAACACACTTTTGATCCCAGCACTTGGAAGGCAGAGTTAGGTACATCTCTGAGTTCGAAGCCAGCCTAGTCTACATAGTGAGTTCCACGATAGCCAGAAACTCTGTCTCGAATAAATAAAGAAATCCCAATCTTTCTGGTTACAGAATTCCGTCACTCAAGTATAGCATGAAGAATAATAGACAAACACTTATAATGTAATATGTTAGGTATGATGATATTACTGAAAATCTATCCAAGAGCTTGGCAAGAAAACTGCCTTTGGTGTTTGTTTTGTGTGTTTTCTTGTTGTTCTTTGAGACAAGGCATCTATATAAGAGACCTCCTGCTTCTGCCTCCTGAATGATGGCTGAAAGATGTGGATCACCACACCTACCATGAAAACTGTTAAGTTAAACTATGCAATACAAAACGGAGCGGTAGAGATGGCTCAGCGGTTAACAGCACTAGCTGCATTTCTAAAGGACTTGAGTTCAATTCCCAGCTTCCACATGGTAGCTCACAACCATCTGTAACTCCAGTCCCAAGAGAACCAAAGTTCTCTTCAAAGGCCACTGTGGTCACCAGGCAAAAATACCACACACAAAAATAAATGTTTTTAAATTACTTTTTTTTTAAAAAGAAAAAGAAATAGAAATAGAAAATAGGTTTAAAGAATTTCTTTACAAGTTCATCTTTTTAAAACTTTTGAATTAAAGTGTAATTATACCATTTCCTTCCTTCAACCCTTTTCAAATCCTGGCCTCTTCTGTCATTGTCATTATTACATATACACACCTAAATATATTAACACTATTTGCTTTAGTCTGTGCAGTGTTACTTGGATGTATATGATTTCAAGGCTAACTACTTGGTACCAAACAACCAATAAGGACTCACCATGGGGGGGGGGCATACTCATACTATCTATACTCCATAACTTTCAGTATTCCTTAGTTGCTTATAAGATCATCTTACAGCTTCTATTGAACAGGGAGGGTTTGCCCTGTGGTTCTCAATGATTATTTCACTAAATTTTTATCAGTGTGTTAAGTTTGCTTTCATAATTATAAAAGTATTAAAACAGAGCAGACATATACATCCCAGTTCAGAGCAGCAAAATTTATCCTTAAGAACAAAAAACTCCCCAGAGTTTAATACTAAACCAGACTTCCTCAGGTATTTTTAGTCACAAGTCAGTGAGAAGTGGGCTGCTCACAGGACAATATACTCAAAATGATAAATGGTGATCAGTCAAGAAAGACCACTAAAAAATTCAAAGATATTTGGGAAGGTTAAATTATAAGTATGCAAATACGTTAAACATTAAACTGTGCCATGGAATGTCATTAGTTTTACTTTCAGATAAATGATAGGTTGGCTTATCATCCTTATGGGGTTTGTTTAGGCCGTCAAAGTCTCAGGCAGCCCAGACTGGCCCCCAAGCGGCCATGTAGCCAAAGAGAACCTTGAATTGATTTTCCTGTCCCCACCTCCCAAGTGCTAGGGTCTTAGGTATTACAAGGCTGGTCTCTTACTAACCTTGAAGTCAAATATGGTCAAGTGGCTCTGATAAATGAAATATTTTAAAAAGGCTTTTTAAAAAGAGACTTATTTATTTTATGTATATGAGTCCTCTATCTGCATGTACACCTGTGTGCCAGTAGAGGACATTAGATCCCAGAATAGATGGGTGTGAGTCACCATGTGGTTGCTGGGAATTGAACTCAGGACCTCTGTTAGAGCAGCCAGTTCTCTTTAACTGCTGAGCCATCTCCCCAGGCCCCTCAAAGCCTCATACCATACTCCAATCTAGCCTGTAACTCACTATTGCGACTACGATAACCTTGGACTTACTTAATCCTACTTTAGCCTACCAAGCGGTAGAATTACAGAAGTCAGTCACCTCACTCCACTTTAAATCTAAAAAGTCAATTTGTGAGATTTTCTATCATTGTTGTACCTCTATCATGATAAGGCAGCCAAAGGTCAAAAAATTAGAACTCTACAGAAACACATTCCTGAGCAAGGTTACATAGAACAAAGCCCCCAGACAAATATGCAGCACACAGCATGGAGAAACAAAGCCTTGTTGTTTAAGTCCGAGACTCGGGAACTGTTTGCTACTGCAAAATAATTTAGTCTCTATACTGACAAGCCATACAGGTTATATAGTGAGTACAGAATGATTCAATCAGTCCATTAAATCATCTGTAAATTGATGTTCCCAAATAGACATAATTTTTAAGTATTACTTGAATTTCCAAACACGTCTGTCAAAAAGATTAAAAATTATTTAAATGTAGTTTCAGTAAACAGGTAATTCACTCAATGAATGTCATCCCATAAAAGCTGAGAATTAGTCTACCAATGTTTCTTCATCTCAAAGCATGATTTCTAGGTGAGAATCACTTCTTTTTCCTATCAGCCATTAGGTAATCATTAGGGATTAGTCTAGGGATGACAAAAATGATATTCTTTTTTAAAAGACAGGGTCTTACTATGTAGTCTTGGCTGTCCTAGAAGCTACTATGTAGCCCAGGCAGATCTCAAACTCTGCCTATCTCTGCCTCCTGAGTAGAGAACTCAGGTTAAAGAACTATTCTTTTTATTTTATTTCTTTTAAGAATTATTTATTTTATATGAGTACACTGTAGCTGCCTTCAAACACACCAGAAGAGGGTACTGGATCCCAGGACAGATGGCTGTGAGCCACTATGTGGCTGCTAGGAATTGAACTCAGGACCTCTGGAAGAGCAGTTAGTGTTCTTCTCTTAACCATTGAGCCATCTCTCCAGCCCTAAGAAGAACTATTCTTAAATACTATTTATTACTTGAGAATTAGGATGTCTAAAACAAAAGGGCCAGAGATACTACTTTTCAGTCACTATGCTATGAATCCTCCATGGAGAAAGTACCAAATTTTAGTCACTATGTAAGATTTATTTTTACTACAATAGTAATGAATCCTCCATGGAGAAAGTGCCAAATTTTAGTCACTATGTAAGATTTATTTTTACTACAATAGTATACTCTGTTGATTGCTAAATGGTACAGGGAACAGACAGTGTTCAGATTTTTTTTCCAGTGATGAACAAAAGTATATTTGGGATTAAGAGGAACAGACAGGGAAATACTTTTATAACAGTTCAGAAAGGTAGCCACAGGAAGAGTGGGTGCTTTACTACCACTGCGTAGCATGTGTATACTGCAGGGCTATGTTCTGGTTGGTCTGTATTCTGATTTCTTTCCAGATAATTGGAGTATGTGTGTACTATTCTTGCAAGCTTGCTTTTCTTCAACATTCACCCATTCCTTCATTTCCTCATTCACTTAACACAAATATCAAATGCACATGCTGAGTTAATTATCACTGTAGGCTCTAAGGAAATGTCTGAAGGTAACAAACACAAAGATGATCCTTGCTCTCAAGAGCATTTAAAATTCCATCCTAAGGGTGGAGAGATGGCTCATTGGTTAAAAGAACTGGCTTCTTCCAGAGGTCCTGAGTTCCCAGCAACCACATGGTGGTCACATCCATTTGTAATGGGATTTATGCCCTTTTCTGTTATGTCTGAAGACGTTGACTGTGTACTCAAATACATAAAATAAATGTCTTGTTTGTTTGTTTGTTTGTTTTGAGACAGGGTTTCTCTGTGTAGCCCTGGCTGTCCTGGAACTCACTTTGTAGACTAGGCTGGCCTTGAACTCAGAAATCCACCTGCCTCTGCCTCCCAGAGTGCTGGGATTACAGGCATGCGCCACCACCGCCTGGCTAAAATAAATGTCTTTTTAAAAAAAAAGAAAAGAAAAGGATAGAAAAGGATACTTGGTATTTAAAAAAAAATTGAAATTCTATCCTTTGATTCATTCTCTAATCCGATTATGAGGGTAGACTTTTACAAATGAGTTCAGAAGAAATCATCCTAATCAATTCACACTAACACAAGAAAAACTATTTCTTTCCTCTCCAAAAGTCTCCCCTTGAAAATTTTAGTGAATTTTACAAATTCACTGCTTCTCATAATTGAAAAAACCTTGGAGATTGTATTAATCAGAGTTCTTTAGAGTTACAGAACTTATGAAATGTCTCTCTATATTAAGGAGATTTACTGTGATGTCTTACAATCTATAGTCCAACTAACCCAACAATGGGCAGCCGTGAATGGGAAGTCTAAGAATCTAGTAGTTGCTCAGTCCCATGAAGCAAGTTGTTTGAGCTGGTCTTCTGTAGAAGTAGATTCCAATAGATGTGTTGCCAATTAAGTACATGCAGTCAAAGAAAAGTGACTCTTCCTTCTTCCACTGTCCCTAAGTGAGCCTCCAGCAGAAGGTGTGGCTCAGATTAATGGTGTATGCCACCACACTTGGATAAGGGACTTGCTTTGTTGCTGACTTTGAACTCACAGATCGCCTTTCCCCAATCCTCTCAGATTAAAGGTGTGTACTACCTTGCCTTGGCCTAAACTTTTCATGGCCACCATACCTAAAGATCTCAATGTCAAGATCCAGGTCAGAAATTTCTGTCTTCCAGCCTTAAGATCTGGATCACAGATTATAGATCTGGAATGATCTATAATCCAGAATTGGATTATAGATCATTCCAGATAAAATCAAGTAGACAACCAGGAATAGTCAGCACAGAGTAATTTCAGTTTATAAATGAGACCAAGTGATTTGCCCAAGGACATTGTGTTACTAACAGTAGAGGCCATGGCAAGTACGAATGCCTACCAATGGGTCCACAAATGGAGTCTTCAGACTAGTGAAAGAGGAATCTTACAGGTCACAGGGATCTGGGAAACTAGCTCAAGGCAAAAGGATTTGAGGATATGAATAACACATAAAGAAAAAAGGAGTCAAGGGGGGAAAGGAGTCAATGTGTAAAACTGTGTAGTCTGTACATTAAAAAGCAAAAACTCAAAATTAGCCCATTAAATTCTTTGCTTCATGACCAAAAGTAAAAAGAAAAGTAAAATATTTTGAAAAGAGGGTGAAGCAGAAAGTTTGCCATCTGAAATGTAAACTTAGTATTTTTTTTTAACTTAGTATTTAAAAAAAAAAAAAGTAAAAGCAGGGAAACAACTAATGTCAGGAGTTTGGGGAAGGATTAAGTTGATATATAGTAAGGTCTTCATTAGATCTCAGTAGGAGCCAGGTGTGGTGATACATACATTTAACCCATCACTCGGGAGTCAGAATCAGGTGATCCCTGCATTCCAGCCCAGCCTCGTGTACATAGTGACTTACAGACCAAACATTCTCATTAGGTTGTGTATGTGAATACAATTCACATTCCAGAGTGAAAATTATAAGCATACAACTTACTTCACTGTTTCCTCTGTTCTTTTATTGGCTTCTCAAACATCAAATCTTGGAAATACTAAAGATTTTAATCCTGACTTATTTACTTACTATTTGACACTGTCTCACTATGTAGTCCCCAGTTGTCAAATAATCTTTTCTTTTGGCAATGCTGAGTGCTGAGTACCTAGCTTAGGTCACTTTGAATTGTAAATAAGCATTCTGCCACATCTCTAGCTATTTTATACATACACATACATACATACACACACAAACACACACACACACACACTCAATCACTGCGTTCCAGTATTTCTTCCTTTGAATATCTATTCTGAATGTAAAGCAAAATTTCCAATTTCAAAGCAACACATGTGTACATGCAATTATATATACAAATATTGTGACTGTAAAAGCATTTTTTAACTTTTAATTTATTTTAGGTTTATTTTATATGGATGAGTAACATGTCTGCATGTATGTATGTGCACTATATGTATGCCTAATACCCACAGAGGTCAGAAGATAGCATCTGATTGTCTAAAATTGGAATTATGGATGGCTGTGAGCTACCACATTAGTGCTGGGAACTAAACCCAGGTCCTCTGCAAGAACAAGCACTCTTCACTGATCAACTATCTCTCCAGTCTCTAAAGAGTATTTGTTTAAACAACAGAAAGATACATATTTATTTTTAGTCTACTTATTTTATTAATTTATGTGTATGGGCTTTCCTGAATGTGTATCACATACATGTATGTGCAGAGACCAGAAGAGGGGCCTTGGAACTGGAGTTACAGCACATTTTAAGCCATTTGATATATGTGTTGCAAACTAAACCTGTTTTCTCTGAAAGAACAGCAACTGCTCTTAACTGCTGAGTGATCTCTCTAGCCCATAATCCCCATTATATAAAAAGAAAAGTAGTTATCAGCCTTTAAAAAGTTTCAAAAGAAGCCATACCTCAAAACATTATCAGTTGTTTTATTGGGATAAGTATTTATAAGTGATGCATTTAAACTTTTGAATTCTTTCCCTCCCCCCCCCCCCCAAGACAGGTTTTCTCTCCTGGAACTCACTCTGTAGACCAGGCTGGCCTCGAACTCAGAAATCCGCCTGCCTCTGCCTCCTAAGTGCTGGGATTAAAGGCATGCGCCACCACCGCCTGGCGCACTTAAACTTTTAAAAATTATTCTTAAACTATTTATTAAATAGTGTGTGCATGCACATGCCAGAGTGCAAATAGAGGTCAAAGGACAACTTTGGGGAGTTGGTTTTCACTTCTACCTTGCTGAAGAAGAGTCCTTTTTTTTTAATTTTTCTAATATTTATTTTATGTATATGAGTACACTGTAGCTCTCTTCAGACACACCAGAAGAGGGAACTGAATCCCATTATAGATGGTACTCCCATGTGGTTGCTGGGAGTTGAACTTAGGACCTCTGGAAGGGCAGTCAGTGTTCTTAACCGCTGAGCCATCTCTCTAGGCCCTAAAGTCCCTCTTGTTTTTACCATGCCACAATAATACTGCGGGTGAGGTGGTTCTCAAGCTTCTGAGGAATTTTGTCTCCCATCTCTCCTAAGCCTCCCATCAGAGTGTCTGACTGAGATTATAGACTGTGACACCTCATCTACCTCTTGGGGTCTTTTTTTGTTCTTTTAATGTGAATTCCAGAATCAAACTCAGGTCATCAGACTTCTAAATCAAGCATTTCTGGCCACTGAGCCATCCTGCTGGGCCTTATGATTTTTGCTTATGTTCTGTTTTCTATTTTCTATTATGTTCATTTTCTATTTCAAATGAACTTTTGTTATTTTTAATTTAGATAAAATAATATTTAAATGATTCTACCTTAATTTTAACATTCCCAATGCTCCTCCTTATCTCCTACACATCTCTCCTCCAGGACTGGAACAGCCTTTGGGAGAGCTCTAAACCAATCCTAATGACATTATAAAGTCTAGTTGTGTTCCAAAAATTTGCCATTCATACTTACCTATAGCATATGTGAGTGGAAGCCAGCCACATAACCAAGCAACATAAAATTAGGGTTTCGCAACCACAGCAACACTGATGCTTGGAGTGATTGTTTCTTATGGGGGTTCGTCTGATGCAGGATGTTTAGAAGTACTCCAGCCTATGGCCGGTAAATTGACAGTATCACCCTTTCCTTAAGTTTGACAACCCAAATATTCTATGGAGGAGAAAAACTTCACCCAGTTGAGAGCCACTGAAACAAAATTTTACAAATCCCCAAATCTGTGTGCTTGAGAACTCTGTGTATCAGACCTCTGACATGTCTCATTTATAACATGTTTGTGCTGAGAGCTCTGTGTGTGTGTATCAGACCTCTATGACATGTCTCATTTACAACATTTCCCAGTCTTATTTCATATGATGCTAACCAACATGAACTTTTAAAAAGACCAGGCTTACTGTTCGCAATAAAAGTACTTTTTATTCTGGATTCCTAGTCTTTGGACAATTTCTTCAGTAACACACCTGCCTCCCATCTATTAAATGTCTTACATAAGCCCTTCAGTTGTTAGCTCTGTAGCAGCATTACTCAGTTCAGATCATCATACATAACTGCACCAAAGAAGAAGAGTATGTTATTCTATAACTAATCTTACACCAAACTAACTTCCCTAATATCTGTTGCCTGGCACACTTCTTGAATATAGCTAACTGGATCCAGTACTGTGCTGGACACTGAGGCAGTAATCGCTGAACGAAGTTTAAAGGTTTCCATATGAATAAGTGCTGACTACTTGAGGTAGCTTGCTCTTGAGGTATATTTCTTTGCAAGGTGTTAAGTACATTCATTACAAATACAAAATAGTATACCCACCCAGTTCTAAAGAATCATGTTTCCAGCTGTCCTCTACAGTCTCTGAAAAATGAAACAATAAAACTTATTTCTATTTATCTTAGAAACAATTTTTTTTGGCTCAAACACAAAACTTAAGTGCGGCCAACACAAGTAGGGAATGTGGTTGGTGTGTGGATTCATTCATGTGTATACAAAGGTGTACTCACATAAATATCTCCGAAGCTCAAGTAAATAAAACAACACTTTTGACAGTAAGAGCAAGGCAGAGGAGACCACAGTGTACCCTCCGTGGAGCAAATAACTACGTAACCTCACCTAAGGTCTTGACCTCCCTGGGCCTTTTTCCCTTGTCAAAACAATGATAATACTACCTATTCCAAAGCAGCACTCTTAAAACAACTCTTAGCACACAGAAAACAAAATAAGTAGCACTCATTATGGTTTATTACAAATCCAGCTACTAGACAAGTCAAAACCTCCGTGCATAAACTTCTGACTTGAAGAAGCTGATTTAAAGGAAAGAAGAAAAGTCCTGAATGATTTTGTATAAGTTTTAGATGTTAGGTGGATTGGTGTCTCAGAATGCTCGTTAAGTACGAAACTGGCAATAATTACAGAACTAATATCTCTCCCGGTTACTTTTTTCTCCAGATCTGCCAAGAAATTGATATAGATGTTTTCAAGGAACTTTATAAGCCAGTACAAAACAAATCAACTCTTTGTTATCGCCATACGTAAGCCCGGTTAAGCACCTAGGTACAATTACAGAGTAACTTTTCAGAAAGCACAACATGGTTTTAAGAGTTTCAGTCAACGATTCTTACGCGGCTAAGTCAAGTGTCTGTCCTGAGAAACAAAAGCTGATCTGTCTGGGAATCAAAAATTCCTCAGAAAATAAGGAAATGCCTCTGCCGGGCCTAAGCAGCTCTGGGGAAAACCTGTCCTCGCACAGCAATCTTCTCACGCGTCCAGTCTTTCCCCGTAGGGTGTAGATGTCGACTCCACCCCAAGATAAATAAATGACAGCAGGTTTGATCCACGCCTCTCCAGCCAGGACCCCCGAGGCCTGCAGCTCCAACCTCCTAACTACCGCTCGCCCGGGGGCACCGCGGGAGACCGGGCCCCACCCGCTTGCGCTCCGCCCGGACCCCGCCGCCCAACCCGGGAAAGGCCGCTGCCGCGGGGCCTGCAGGTGGGCCCGGCTTAGCTGCTCGAGAAGCTTGCCGCACGAACAGCGGCGAAGGTCCCAACCGGGTCCGGCCGTCACTTACCGGCGCCTCATGGTACCGCAACGCCTGCGTCCAGCCACTGTGCTGACGAACCGCTCCCGGCAGCTCGGAGCGTCCTTCGGATGGCCAGCCGGGCCCCACTTCCAGCCATTCAAACAGCGCCGCGCGCGGCCCGCCGGGATAGCTACCCCGTGGGCGTCCTGCCGGGCCCCGCCCAGTTCAGGCTCCGCCCCCTCGGATGCCTGCGGAGGGGGACCAGGGTGCGAGGCAGCAGCGCCCCCTCGTGACCACACAGGTGCGCCTGACGTTAGGGACAATCTAGTAAGGGACTACACGTGGGGCAATATGCTGTTAAAATACATTCAGGAGTGAGGGAGATTGCACTCACTAATAAGCAGATGTTAGCCCCAAAGCTCAAAATAAACAAGTTACAATTCACCCAGCCCAGGAAGCTCAAGAAGAAGGACTTAAGTGAGGGTTCTTTGGTCTAGAAAGAAAGGGAGCTCTAAGAAAGGGAGCAAAATACTCACAGGAGCAATAAGGGAGACAATGTGTGGAGCAGAGACTGAAGTAAAGGCCACCCAGAGACTGCCCTACCTGGAAATTTATCCTATAAACAGTCACCAAACCCCAACACTTTTATGGACGACAAGAAGTGCATACCAAAAGGAGCATTCCATGGTTGTCTCCGGAGGGGACCCTGCCAGAACCTTACAAATACAGAGGCAGATGCTAGCAACCAACTATTGGACTGGGCATGGGGTCCCCAATGGAGGAGCTGGAGGGTGTTCCAGAGGAGCTGAAGGGGTTTACAGCCCCATGGGAAGAACAATGGTTTCCGCCACCCAGATGCCCCAAGACTCCCAGGGACTGAACCATCAACTAAAAGGCACACATGGTTCCAGCCAAAAATGTGGTAGAGGAAGGTCTTGTTGGGCATCAGTGGGAGGAATGGTCTTTGGTCAGGTAAAGGCTCAATAGAGGCCCCAACAAAGGGAAACCGAGGTGGGGGGTTGGGGGTTGGGAGTGTGTTGGGTGGAGGGGCAATAGTGGAGGCAGGGGGAAGGAGGAAGGGGAGGGGTTGAGGGTCTTAGGGGAGGGTGGATATCCGGAAAGGTTTTACCATTGGCAATGTAAATGAAGACGATATTCAATAAAAGAAAGAGAGAGAAAATATGTTCAGGGGAAGATGAATATCATTTTCATTTAAACGACCAGGATATAGTGGTTAAAAGTGTGGACTCTGAAACTGTGCCACTTTGGACGAGTCACAAAACGGTGTGCTTTTGAATTTCTCACCTGTAAAATAGAAATGAGAAAAATGAATCTGCTTCAGTATTGCTGGGGATAGCAAATGAGTTAATACATACAAAATGGTTTGGAGAGTAGGTGGCTCCTGCTAAACACTACATAGTTGCTGACTGTCTTTTTTTCTGTTATGTGCCACACTTCCAGGCTCTCTTTTAACATTTTTTATAAATTTTATTTAAAAAAAAAAAAAACTTGCGACTCCCAGCCCCCCCCCCAAAGTCACAGAGTGCTGCAATGATTTTAAGATAAATATGTATAATATAGGTCCTCTCCTCAGAAAGCAAGTTCAGTCTCCTTGGGGACTATGATATTAGGATGGGGTCTGTCCCTGACATATTTTTAGTTACTGGGGGCAATTCCCTTGACCAGAGCCTGCTCAGGGTAAGCCACTGGTAAAGGTTAACAGAGATGAGACTAAGTTTGTCTTCTGTGGTTGTTGTCCCTGGTGCAGAAGCCAAGCAAGTAGGGCATTTGATGTAACTCTTCCTCACGCTCACGTGGCTCACATTTTTAGATGCTCCTGTAAGATCTCTTAGGTCTTAAGGAAACGGCTGCTTAAATTAGGTTTGACAACATGTTTAAGGACTTCCTATGTGCCTCGCAGACTTGACTCCAGGTGTTGGAGACAACAGGAAGTGACTTGGAAAGTCAGAAAGAGTGCTATTCCCAATTCACCACACTGAGTGAAATCATGAAAGGTATATTCTAAATGCTGTGGCCGTTCAGGGCTAAGAGACCATTGGTTAAGTATAACGTAATATATTTGCCCTCTGCAATAACAGGGTCCTTGCTTAATCCAAAAAATAAGTAACAACAAAAAATTGAAGCAGCTAGTTCTGGGAATGGGAAGATATTTTTAGAATACTTTGTGTGAGCAACGTCTTTGAGAGTTTCTCAGATGATGCCAAGCACAAGCAGGCACATGCCTCCATGTATAGCCACACCTGTTAGCTCCAGCCGGGTGAGCGACTGAAAGGAACCAGGCAAGAAAGAATACTCCCTAAGCATGACTTCTACCAAGTAGGTGGTGCTGGTTTAAAATAAAAACGTAACACACATGAAGTCACTTTCTCTCAAGGTATTTCTTCATCATCATAAACGTGAATTTCTTGACGGCCTACTATGCAATAAAGATTATCACTGGGCCTCTGCAGAGGGGAATAAAGAGAGTAAGACAGGTTCTTACCTCAAGAGAGGCTGGGTGGTGTAGCAGCAAATGGCAGAGACCTGAGACTCGAAAACTGGTTTATTAACAGAAAAATCTTATTGAAAATAAGGTGTCCAGGTGCCTAAAGAGAAGAAAAGATCTTCGATGTTCTCATTTATGGAACCTGTTAAAATATAAACTCTCAAATAGGTTCTTTTCCAGACCCAGATTTTTAAGATTTATACCAGTAATGAGCTGCCAAGGTTTCCTGATGTTGGGGATGTGTTTGTGCGCTGTGTATTCCAGTGCTGAATTCTATACCCGGAGGTCTGCGGTTTTTTATGATGAAGCATTTCCTGAATCCTTGTTTTGTAAAACTTTGTTCTCCATTGTCTTCTGATTGGTCAATAAAGATCTGATCAGCCTACAGCTGGGGGAGGAGAGTCCAGTCACTAGGGAGTCTCCATTGAGAAGAAAGAGACTGGGGGAGACCAAGATGGCAGCTAATACCACGTGACTGGGAAGTGGCTGGGAAGTAGGCCAGGCTGGCATAGTCAGGTTAGAAACGCTCAGAACCCTGCCCAGCTTAGTGCCTGAAACTTTTAATAAATACACCAGGTCTTTGTGTCATTGTTTCAGAACAAAGGAGGGCATAGAAAAACCCTGTGCCTTTTACATCCTGGTCCTTGTACTTTAACATAAAGAGTAAAGAAAGATGTCTTGATATTGCAACTTCTGAAATACATACAAATTGTTCCATTTTGATATTGAGAACACCAATACTTTTCCTATCAATAAATTGAATTTTTTCCGTGATATTCAATAAAGTTTTTTTTTAAAGAAGTATGGCATGAGCCTGGGGAAATAGATCCATTCGCATGTAGTACTTGCTTTGCACAGTGACTTGACTACAGTCCTCAGAATTCATATTTGAAAAGCTAGCTGTGATGGCACATGTTTTTAATCTCAGTAATGAGGAGGTGGAGACAGGTGGGTGAATACCAGGCCTCCCCAGCCAACTGGTAAACTACTCAAAATGGGGAGGAGGGCCGTGGAGCTTAGCAGTGCTGGCTTTAAAGGCAAGCACTGCCGGTGGGGAAGGAACTAGACAGGCAGGCAAATCTCTGAATTCTATGCTAGCCTGGTCTACATAACAAAGTCTAGGACTGCCAGAGCTACACAGAAAAACCCTGTCCAATCAATCAATCAATCAATCAATAAGTAAATAAATAAGTAAATAAATAATAAAAGGGGAGAGCAGCAAGATGGCCCAGTGGGTAAAAGTTCATGCTGGCCTGGGTTTGAGATCCAGAACTGATGGAACCCATATAAGGGTGGAAAGAGAGAACCAACTCCTGTCAGTTGTCTTCTGATCTCCCTTTAAAAAACAACAGTGTCTGTCATTTGTGGTGTATGTGTTGGTAGGATATTTGATAAAGAGGTAAGAGGATTGGCAATCAGTAGTTTGAGGCTATCCTGGGCTACATATTTTTCTTCTACCTTTGGTCACTATCTAGAAAACCATCTCTAAACACAAACCCACAGAAACCCACAGCTTGCAGACTTCATTGCTAACACATAGCCACTCTATGGGTGCCCCCCCCCCCAAAATGACCAGGTGTGGTAACAGATAACTTTAATCCCAAGACCTAGGAGGCAGAGGCAGTCAGAGCTCCAGAGCTCCAGAGCAGCCAAGGCCTATCTCAAAACAAACAAAATATAGTACCTGTGGCAAGACCACTGGGGTTGTTCCCCAGCCTTTGTATGCAAACATGTGCAAGCACGGCCATAGAGACGTGTACCTGCAATCACATGAACATAAGTAAGAATAACCCATGCATATTTTTCATGTCCCAACAAGAATACACATGCACAAAAAGGTGGCCGATTCCAGGTCTTTACAGTGAGCAGTCTGCAAGGGATTCTGTTCTTCATCTTTCCCTTGAAAGTGAATACCAACTGAGTCAGTCTTCCCGCCTCATCCCCTAAATGTGCAGGGCCAATTGGTGGCAATGTGTAAAGAAGTCCATACCCATAGACACCCCACAGAGTAAAGAACTCTATGCAAAGACCTATGTGTACTCCTTAGTGGAATTAGGGGTGTGAATGAGGCTTTGAGCTAGGTCTACCGAGCTGGAGAGGGTTCTGACAGGTCTGCTGTTGCAGACAGAGAACAGGAAATGCACAGTAAGTTTAAGGATCACTGTCTGCCCTATTTGAGTCTAGTGGAGACAGCTGCGAAGAGAGACAGGCATGAAGACTGAAAACTTAAGTAGCTACCTGGAATGTTGTAAGCACCTGGGTTTATCAAGAGGTGGTGGTTGGAAACTTTTGGGGATACTGCAGAGGCTGAGACTTCCAAGTGAGGCAGTGACAATTTCTTCCTTTTTCTGCCAACTAATCTGTCACCAGGGTGCAGGATGGCCAAGGAACAGGCAAGGAGGACTGTTGGCAAGAACCTTACTTATGAAGATTTAGATTGGAGGTTTAGGGAACTATAGCATCAATTGCCTTGTATCTTATGTTCATCCACTCGGGACTGACACTAAGAGGACACTGTTTGAAGAGACCTGCCCACAGCAACAGATCATCTATGCCATAAGCAACATCCGCTACTCTACTTCAAGCACCTCTGGAAAATTCCAGCCAGTTGGCTTTGGCAAAGTCAATTCCCATCTTCCTGTGCAGACTGTGGGAGGAAGTAGCGGCAGCATGAGATAAGGTAGCTCCTGTTTTACTGGACTCATGATTGTTTCTAACACAATGCTGACACCTGGCTTTGTGCTAGTAATAGCAAGTTTGTTTGTTTCTAGTGGATAGAAGAGGGAAGTGATGAGAGTTTGGGGAGTCTGTTATGAAGACATCTTGTTTCTGAGGCATATGCATCTCTCTTACATCTTTACAGCTGGGAAGCAGTCCATTTTAGAGGAGACATTTGAATCTATCAATAGTTCAACTTCTTAGTGCATGATTCTCTTACAGAACTATAGTGACAGGTACCCAAGGATGGTCAGAGCAGCATTTGTTTGTTTGTTTGTTTGTTTTTATAATAGTGAAAGATGGGAATAATCTAAATGCCCATCTTTTGGAGATTGGCTAAATTAGTATGCATCTATGCTGCACATACTTTGCATCCTTGGAAAGCAATGAGCTAGATATAACAGATGCAGACGACATCCAAAACAGATTAAATAAAAGCATAAATTAATAGCAAGTTTAGTATGTTTGTATTGATATAACAAGTAAATCAAACACTCCATTCATAAATGTGTTGGGTTTTTTATATTTATTTGTGTATATAAGTCAGTTCTCTTTTTCCACCCATGTGAATCCCATAGATCAAACTCATGTTGTCAGCCTTGGTGGAAAGTGACTTTATCCACTGAACCATCTCTCCAACTCCCCATATATGTGTTTTAAGGGATGATTTTATCTTTTGAGGTAATAAACATTACTGAAGTCTGCTTCCCTTTGTATTCATTGTTTGGGCTGATGCAGTAAAACATGAGTGGCTTAGATGTCAGGAACCAACATCCTCACTGCTCTGGAAGTTCAAGGTCAGTGTGCATGCTTGGTCTGTCCAGGGCTTATGGTTCTCTTCATGGCTTGCAGAGGGCTGCTTTCTCACCGAATTCTCAAATGGTTGGGAGTGGGAAGAAAGCTATTTTCTGTCTCTTCTCTCTTCTTACAGGGTTAGTAATGCTATCATGAGAACTCCACCTTTATGACCTCATCCAAACTAAATGCTTACCAAAATACATCACACTAGGGATTAGGATTTCAACATAAGATATCTGTAAAAGACACAGACCTTTAGTCCATCATAGTTCTTTAAAAATCTAAAGTTGAATTGATTGTTGTTTTAAAAATTAAGACAAAGGAAAATTTTTTGAAGGACTTGAATTGGTCATTCAGATTTAGAAACAGTTGAGCCCACTTTCAAGAGGCAGAAGTTGCTCTCCGGAATGAATGGATGGATCCAGAGTAACCTAACGTGGAGAGACCTGTCAGGCCCTCAGTGTTGTATCATTATGACTCATGCTAAGGTTGTCATCCTTATCCTTTAATGGGTTCTGTGGGAATGGCAAGCCTCCCAGCTTCCTAGGCAAGTGCTGGAGGGGAGCATAATGGGGACTTGTTACAACTGAATTGCACAACACTCTTGAAATGAGAAAAGGTAACTGCCAAGAAGAGTGGTCTGACCAAATCAACATCATTTCAGAACACCACACCACTAACAAGTCATGCTACCCTGGCTGGAGCATCTTATGACACTGTGATCATGAACTGGGAAAGAAAAAAAGTGTAGAATTAGAGTCCATGTCGATATTATGTGACCACCCAACAGTAATTAGCAAGGTATGGTCTTCCTTACCATCACCCCACTAATGTGACTTGAAAACACAGACAAAATAGAGTGTGAACATTTCCCTTTAAGACCCTGTTACTGACACAGGGATGGGGTGGGGATATACATCATAAGAGATCTCCTTTGAGAGATTGTCAAAACAACAAGAAATTTGCAAATCTTATTGACACAACAAAGAGGTTCAGGCTCTATTAGAGCACACTGGGCTAACTGGTTGGACAAGAAAGGGTAGCCAAATAGAAGTATTATAAATATGCTGTCAGATGCTAAGATGAAAACAAAAACAAAATAAACCCCTCACAACATATCTATAAAAGATTTCTTTAGAGTTATCCATTCTTATCATTCTTGCAAAGCTGACTGAATAAAAACTTTCCTTGTTCAGGTTTTAATCTAAATGCTACTGGTTTGAGAAGATTGGCATGAAATAGCTTTTCTGACTCCTGGTAGAAGGCAAAGAATGAAATACAGAAACAAATACAAAAGAGGCATGGCGGTTGTAGCTCAGGGACAGGATAGCCATCTAGTATGTAGGAGCTCCTCCCTGGGTTTGATCCTCAACCCTCCAAGATGGAGCAAACACACATGTGCAGGTGTTCCATATAAAAGACAAACAAAATAACTCATGACCTACCAAATAGAGAGTTACCTATTTTCTATAATTAAAATGTTTGCTCAAAAATACAAAGTAAGGGAAATTTAATGTTTATTTTGCAGTTTTAGTATTCCTGGTGAGTTTTCCAATTGACTTCTAGTGCAGTCAGAGGCACACAAAGAGGCTCTCAAGAACTGATCATTTTTCTTCCATTCATTTGTAAAAACCCAAACTTTGTTATTTTAGGGCAATGGGATGCACCAATCGCTGCTAGAAAGAGCTGTGAGTCAGGTTCACAGGGAAAGACAGGATACATATGACCTGCTGGCTTTCCCTGTTGAGATTATAGACCAGCAGAATAGAGTTAGACAATACAAGACCTTGGAGTTCAAAGTGATAAAAGAATTAAAAACAGCTGTGGCACAGTTGAAAGTTGCTCATTTACAACTGATACACCTTGGGATAACTGCAGACAAGTTAATCCTGTTTTGCTTCTAACTGTTTACCTTATATTTTAAGCAGACTGGTTGTCTCCGCGCAGGCTCTCCTGGAGTGAAAACTGGTAAGTCTGTTAAAGACACCTGCAGAGGGTTTGGCAGAAAATCGACTCTCTGAGATCAAAACCCATACAAGTGGACCTCTTACGAGAGCTACATAGAACTCAGATCTATGTGTGTCTGCTTACGAGCAGACATGGGCACCACTGGGAGGTGTGAGGCAAAACACTGCAAGAGGAGGACCATGTTTTCTACCTGAGTCCCCTGTGAAGCACACCTGGTTGCACAGAGGTTGCTGTTTAAAGGCGTTCTTCAGACTAACAAATGACAAGGAAGCCTAAGCTCTCTCCATAAAAAGACATCATAAAGTATTTAGGAGGACCAGGTCCCCCCCCCCCCTCCGGGGTTAATGCCCACTGTCCTTTGATGGATGATTGTCCACTTGGTTGTTACCTTCTCATCTTAAAAATAATAAAAATGGAGATGTAGAGACCCTTATTGAGGTGCCATGCCACCTGACAGGAACTTGACATCGACCAATGTGAAGTTCCTCTCCTAGCCTTTGAGTGGGAACTTCTGTGTTAGCCATAATCCCCTCCACCTAGGGTGGAGTGCTCAGACAAAGGTGAAGCATATTGTTCTTCAAGGACCTGCAGTTTCCTGAGAAACATTAGCCACCTGCTGAGCAACTGAACTGATTCTGCTAAGAAGCTTCCAGCCTTTTCCCCTGCCTAAATATTTGGAGTTCTTCATTAAACTTTGAGACTTTGAACAGCAATGTTGTCTTGGTCTCCGTCTCTTTTTGCTGCCTTCCCATATATCCCCAGCTTCCCTTCCAGGTAACTTTGATGTAACTGCGGGCAGTTACAGGCACCCTTAGAAATCATCTCATCTAAGTTTATTTTACAAATGAAATTAAGATCTAGAGGGTCCTTCAGTAGTTCATGCCCATTCAGGTTTAGAATCCAGATTTCCTAGGTTTATGGAAAAAAAAAAACATGGCTCAGAGGTTAAAGAGCCTGTGCTGGTCTTATAGATAGGCGTTTCATTGCCAGCATCCTTGTCTGGCAGCTACCAACCATGTGTAACACAAGCTCCAGATCTGATACCTGCACATCTATGCACACACATCCACACAGACACACAAGAACATATACGTACATAGTGTTTTTGTTTTTTTGGATTTGGTTTTTTCGAGACAGGGTTTCTCTGTATAGCCCTGGCTGTCCTGGAACTCACTCTGTAGACCAGTCTGGCATCGAACTCAGAAATCTGCCTCCAGAGTGCTGGGATTACAGGCGTGTGCCACCACCGCCCAGCACGTACATAGTTTTAAAACTCCTAAAATAAAACATTTTTAAAAACCCACATATTGGTCATTTTCCTTACACAGCATACTTAAAACCACATTTTTTTTAAAACACAGGCAGGCAGGCAGACAGACACAAATCTCCACTTTAATGATAGTCTGATAATCTTTTCAAAAGAATAAGCAGATCCAGCCACAGTGGTGCAGATCTACAGTCCCAACACTTGGGAAGCAGAGGAAGGAAGATTGAGAGACCAAGGTTATCCACTGGCTACATGGTGACTGACGCTGGTCTGAGCTGTGTGAGACCCAAAATACAGACAAAAACAATGACAGGAAAATGAGCAAGTCAAGTTTGTGGAGATGTCCTTCATTTTTCTCCAGAAGCATCCCCACATGCATAGAGCAGTCCTCTACTATATCCTATTAGATGTTAAAGGAGTTGTAAGAAAGACAGAAAAACAAAACCACAAGACAAACAACCAAAAAAAAAAAAAGGCCCTGGATCATGCATCATGTCTTTAATTTTGGGAGAAAGAGGCAGGCTAATCTCTGAATTTAAGACCAGTCAAGGGGTACATAGTGGGACCCTGTATAAACAGGTTTAAAAGGAAAAAAAAAAACCCAACTAACTTCAGATAAGGAAAGAAAACTAAAAGCAATTCACTAGTAACCACTTGACAGTGAAATCTCTATAACTGGGGGAATGGGCCTCTAGGGGTGGGTGTGCAGCCCTTGATTGCACAACTTGTTCCTTGGCACTGTGTCCAGAATCTTGTGGCTTCATCACCTCTGAGAACTCTGGAGGCTGGAGAAGGGCTCGCGTGCAGGGCTTGGAAGGCATCATCAGGAGGGAAGGCCAGGCATACTGGGGCTGGGGCCAGTGGCAGTGCTGTCTAGCTCAGGGTTTGTTCCTTACAGAGGTGCTAGTCATTTTTTAAATTATTTATTCATTTTACATCCCACCGACTCTCTCCCTCCTACAACCCTTCTCCTCTGATTGGGTGGGGAGCCCCCTGGGTATTCGCCCCCCCCCCCAACTGGCACTTCAAGTCTATGTGAGGCTAGTCCCATCCTCACCCCGAGGCCAGCAAGGCAGCCCAGCTAGAACATATCCCATGTACAGACAACAGCTTTTGAGGAGCTGATCACTTCGGTGCTCAACTCCTGGGAGTCTGTGAAGAGGTGTGGTCTTGTGGCTCCCAGTCATGAAAAACACGTGTATGTGGGCAGCCACTTGGTGGTTTGACGTGCCAAAGCATCCATATCTGCTTGGTCATCATTTTTAAATGGTTTATTACATTATACTAACTGTACTGAAAATACAGTAGATATGAGCATCTCACTCCAATGGCTTCATCTTTCCTGAGATACCATTTAGCAAATTACAGTGAAAATTCTTGGGGTAAAGGAATACACTTCCTGGCTTACTCCTTGAGGACAAAGTAACTGTGATTTATAGTTTAAACTTTCATATAAGGAGGAAAATGTGATTTCATCAAGCAACTTTGTTTTTAAAATATGTTCATTAAAAATTGATCAGCACATAACTACCCTAAAAATTAGATATTACCTGAAAACTATTACTTAATACATACTAACATTTGTGATAGATATCCTACTTTATATTTTGTTTTACATATGTATAATTCTAACTTATTTCTACCGTGGCACAGTTAATTACAACTTATTTAATCACAACTTTTTAATCAACAGTTTTGCATTTCATGGCTTAAGTTATCTTCACATAGTTATCCTAGTTTCAACTGTGTCTCACAAACTTTAAATGGAAAATTCTAGATTAATGTCTTTTTTTTTTTTAACAGATCTGGACTCAAGCTTATTTGTAAATAGCATAGGACACTGGTCATCTGCAAATAGTGTATGGGTAGGTGTGACAGCCATCCATCTGTCTTCACACTGGTGGGAGCATTTTCTATGGGGCCTTCACACTGGCCTGGGCACCTTTGGGAGCCTGAGCTGGAGCTTTGGCCTCTGCCTTGGTTTGAACCTTGGGCTTTGGTTGGCAGAGCCTACGACCCTTGGCCATGTTGCTTCGAATCCTCTTCCCAAGAAGAGCAATGAAAGCCAGGAGGCTGAGTTAGCGGCTGGGGCCCTTTGGTATCTTGGGCTTGATGGCCTGAGGCTTCACAAGGGTCTTGATGGCCTCTGCGCGTGCACTCACTGCCTTCGCATTGTTGGTCTGCCTCTTCTTCAGGCCTTTCTTGTCCTTTTTTAGCAAAGAGCATGCTCCTCAGGAACTTGGGGTCAACCCTCTTAAGAGATTCGTATCTTTGTGACCGGGATTTCTTGATACCATTTCTGTGCCATTTGTGGGACTAGTTGTGTGTGGTGTGGTTCTTGGACTTGGCCATATCTGCACCGTAACCCGCAGCTCCTGCAGCACCTGGGACTGGAAGCTAGATTAATATCCTATATTGCAATGTTCTGAACAGCAAGATAAAATCTCACCCTCCACCACTCTGCCACCCTGGATGTCATTCCTGACTTCCTCTTTGCACATAGAACTGCCAAACTGGAAAATAATGTGGAGGTGGGAATCCTCAATGTGTGCAGATCACCATTATCTCTAAGAGTCAAAACTCTTAGTCCGCCAAGGAGGCATTTTTCAACCTCAACCACGCTGTCACTGTAGTCCTTTCCTCAAAACTCCAGCCATAACAAACAACTTGGGAATATTATTAATAAAGGAAATTAAAGAAATAAACAAAACTACTGTTCTTGAACTGATAATTAAAAAGTAGGCATTTAAAATAATAATTCTTTAAAAATGTACATACTCGTTGATGTAGCAATTCCACCCTTAATACAATAGGAACAGATGTCCTAAATGATTTTCACACTAACAGTGAATTATAAAAGGGGTGAGAGGGCGGGAACAATTTTCCAATAATAGGCTAAATTACAATACAGACAAGCCATTGAATATAAACTCCATTTTCCAATAATGATAATGCTTAATGATAAAAGAAAATTTGGGCTAGGTTACAGGCCAGTCTCACAACAGGCCAAAATTAGGCGATTATCCATCTTTTTGTATGAGGCAGGTGGAGCAATGAATTTAATTTAGACCAGGTGGTACAGTAAATAGTGAAAAGGACTTAAAGGGGACCAGTTAAATCCTGAACCCACCTTCTCTTTCCATTCCCAGTGTCTACCTCGTTGGGTTAGTTTGCAAGTTAAATTGAAAAAAAAAAATTAAACAAGAACAAGAAGACAAATACATAGCTCCTGCAACTCGTGGGAACATCGTACTCAGAGGTTGAATAACTCGCTCAAGGTCATCCAATTCCGGATGATCCCAGGATTAAAATAGGATTTCAATTTCGTGCTCTTCTTGGCTTCAATTCTTGTCATTTCGGAATTCAACCCAGCTCGATGGCGCACACCTAAGAGATCAGAGCACAAGTGAGAGGCGTGTCGCAGGGAGGTTTCAGAAAGCTGGTCTTCTGGGTCGTTTTGAGCCTGAACCCAGGCACTCTTTAGTCAGGATTCCCGACTAGACGTTTGTCGGGAACTCGTGACGTTCATATTATGCGCCGGAAGTGCACTGCTGCGAAATCAAGGAAGTCGGAGAGTTTGCAATCGCCGCTAGTTCCTACCTGCAGCAAGCAGCGGCGGGAGGGTGAAGGTACTTTTAGCCGGCGGCTGCTGTCATGACGACCCAGGGGGGCCTAGTGGCCAACCGAGGCCGGCGGTTCAAGTGGGCCATTGAGCTGAGCGGGCCGGGAGGAGGCAGCAGGTGAGTCTCTTGGGTGAAGCTTGGTGTCTGATCCTTACTTACTCACTCTAGAACCGCCCGAGATCCTGCAGACCTGGGCCTCAAGTGTAAGTCTCCGACGTGAGTGGGTGACACGCAGATGTTACCTAAGGAGCTTTTGTGCTGTGGAAATGATTTTTTTCCCCAAGGATCTTTTAGTTTTCCCAATAGACGGAGAACTGACGAACGCACGAGAGGGTCTAATTTGGGTAGCTACATCTGAGGTTCTTTTTCCTGTGGTTGATAGGGCTGGAAACCTGCGCTTGGGAAGTTGCAGTTTTAGTCTCTTTTAATTTGGTTTGGTTCTTTAGGGGCCGAAGTGACCGGGGCAGTGGACAGGGAGACTCACTCTATCCAGTCGGTTACTTGGACAAGCAAGTGCCTGATACCAGCGTGCAAGAGACCGACCGGATCCTGGTGGAGAAGGTACAGAGGTATTAGATGTTACTGTAGCATTTAGGCCAGTCCAATCTCACCTTACTCTCTGGAGTAGAGGTAAAGCAGCCGGTCATTATCTGTTTGAGAGCCACACTGCTTAAGATTCATATTACAGTATCTTACATATATGTTTCCTGACATAATTTCAGTGTGTTAGGATATTGTGTTACTTTTACCTTCAAAACATCCCAATCCTGCTATCATTTCTTACTGCCTTCAACCATTACATCATCAGCTGTAGACTAATCATCTATCAACTGTCCCTCCATCCCTCTATTTAAAATCATGGTTTCTCTACATCAGTATTATTTTCTATTTGGGGATAAGTACTTTTTTTTTTTTTTGGTTGGGGAGAATTATGCTGGGTACTTAGTGTAAGATGTGTAGTACTGATCTCCACACATTAGGTACCATTTATATGTTATGAACATATCACATGGCTTATGTTATTATGTCTTTCCATAATTGTGTGAACTAAAGATGTCTCCAACATTACCAAATGTTTTCTAGGAAGTCTAAAGAGGTGCGCTTTGATGAGCTTTAACAGTGTACACCTGCAATGAAACCACCCATTTTGAAAGAGAACCTATATTCAAGTCTCCCCCTTCTCAAATTCTCAGTATCCATCTCTGTATAGAGTTCTAATGGGTCTTATGTCCTACCTTGTCCTCCTTGCAGTCTCCAACCACAGCCATCAAAAATGATCCCTTTAAAACATGCCAGATCATCCCTACTCAAAATTCCATGTTCATTCAGTGTAAAAAACAAGTCTTCTTAGTATTAGACATAACTCTCCTTATACCAGTCAGACTCCAACTGTAGCAACTGTGCCCTACCATTTTTACATTTGTTTACTCTAGTCATAATGATTTCCTTGCTGCTCTGTAAGGATACCAGACAAATTCCCCTTTCCTGCTTTTTGTGTTTGTTCTCTATGCTTAGAATGCTCTTCCTCTGGATTCCTTCATAACATGCTCAGTCCCTCCCTTGGGGTCTCTCTAATATTACATAGTAAAGCCTTTCCACGTGCCACTGTTTCATTTATATGTTATGAACATATCACATGGCTTATGTTATTTAGCATCTGTCTTAGCACTCTTGTAAGCTGTATTAGCAGGCATTTTACAGCAGAAGTGTGTCCCAAGTGTTTAAAGGGGTGCCTGATATTTTCTTTCCTTTTATACTTCCCTTGCAGCCTTAATATTGCTGAATAAATGATTTTTATCCCATGGATGGAATGCATAATTCAGCTTTTAAAATATAAAAATGACAGTCATTAATCATTTTTGGATAAGTATTATCCCATAATGTTTTATCTTGGTACGTCAAAGTATGATTGCATTATAAGTTATAAAATGATGATTTTTAAAAGGCAGATCACAAAATACTTCTGTAACAACGCTGTGTTCTACAGAAAGTTATTTACAAATATGGCTGGTTTTTAATGTGAATGATCAAAATAGTTATAGTTATTTTTACATAGATTTATGTATCTTACACTTTGTTAGGATTAAGTTTATTTTCTTTTAGAGTCTATGCATGTCAGTGTTTTGTCTGCACACATATGTGTATTGTGTATGCCTGGAACATTCAGAGGATAGGAGAAGGCATTGGTTCCCCCAGCTCTAGTGTTATGGATCATTGTGAGCTATTGTGAGCACTAGAGACCAAACATCTGCCCCCTTGAATAAGCAACAAGTAATTTTAAACACTGAGTCATCTCTCCAGTGCCTGTTAGGATTTTGCATTTAGATTCATAAGTATTATAACTTTATTTTGTATATATATAAAAATACACATGCATATATACATGTCTCATAATGGTCTTTTAAGGTTTGGGTATTAATGATATTTGAATTGTAGAATTTTTAGTTTTGATTTGTTTCCTGCCAAAGGAGTTTGTGTAAGACTTGTATTTTTAGCTTTAAATGGTTAGAATTTTCCAAGTGGAGTGATCTGGGCTTCATTATAGGGTCAGCTTTGCTAACTGCCATGGAACTGTTTTTCCTTTTTCTTATGCAGTTTGTTTAGTCCTGTCTCTAGGAATGTATTCATTTCCTAAAACTTCAAATAGTCAACGAGTTTATAAAATTGTGAGTGTAATGCCTGTAGGATCTATAAAGCTGCCCCCTCCCCTTTCCTCTGGACATGGAAGAGTTGTCTTCTCCCAGCTTTGTCAGGTTTACCAGAATTGAATTTATAATCTTGCAAAACAGACAAGCTTATCTTTGATCTCTCATTTTTGTTTTCTTCTCAGAATCCTTTAGTTTGTTCTTTATCTGACTTTCATGAAATAGATGCCAAGTCTTCTCACATGTTCTTAAGATCATGAATTTCTAGCTAGGTGTGGTGGTGCCTATCTACAATCAATCCTACTAGTTTTGGAGGATGTTATAAAAAGGTCTCAAGTTGGAGGTCAACTTGGACATACCAAGATCCTGTCTCAAGTAACAAAGAGATACATTCTCAAAACTTGCTGGGCAGTGGTGGTGCACACCTTCAATCTTAGCACTTGGGAGGCAGAGGCAGGCCAGCTTGGTTTAAAGAGGGAGTTACAGGTCAGCCAGGTCTACACAGAGGAATGATGTTAAAAAACGAAAGACCCCCCCAGACATTTTCTATAGGGAAAAGCACAGTGGTATAGGAAAGGAACTTGTATCAACCCAGAGAGGCAGTGGGTCTGCAGAGTCAATTCAATGTAGCAGAAATTGAAGCTTGTTTACTTGACATAAGCATCAGCCGTACAGTGAGTGACTCAAGGGTAATGATCAGAGGTTTAAACTGTGTGTTTATTTTAGCGCTGCTGGGACATCGCCTTGGGTCCCCTCAAACAGATTCCCATGAACCTCTTCATCATGTACATGGCAGGCAATACCATTTCCATCTTCCCTACTATGATGGTGTGTATGATGGCCTGGCGACCCATTCAAGCACTTATGGCCATTTCAGCCAGTAAGTATTCATAAAGCAACGCTCCTTCCCTGGGTGCTAGGATTGAAGGCCAGTGCACTGGCATATTTTTGGTTAGAGGGTAGTTTGGTGGTGGTAGTTGTGGTACCATATATAATCTTATTTTTGGTTCTGTATGTATAAATTCAAGGTTTCATATTGGGAGTAAAACGGTGTTGACAGTGTCTGTTAATCCCAACAGCTTTCAAGATGCTGGAGAGTTCAAGTCAGAAGTTTCTTCAAGGTTTGGTCTATCTCATTGGGAACCTGATGGGTTTGGCATTGGCTGTTTACAAGTGCCAGTCCATGGGACTGTTGCCTACACATGCATCTGATTGGCTAGCCTTTATTGAGCCCCCTGAGGTATGGTAACTTGAGATTTCAGGCCAATAGAGTGTACAGTGAATAGCTAGTAGTCTGTTTGATGGTAGAAAATTGGAGTTGTTACTGAGGTTTTTTGTTGTTGTTGGTTTTTTTTTTTTTTTTTTTTTTTTTTTTTTGGTTTTTCAAGACAGGGTTTCTCTGTGTAGCCCTGGCTGTCCTGGAACTCACTCTGTAGACCAGGCTGTCCTTGAACTCAGAAATCTGCCTGCCTCTGCCTCCCAAGCGCTGGGATTAAAGGCGTGCGCCACCACTGCCTGGCTCATTTTTTTTTTTTTTAAAGCTTTTACATTTTCTTTTTGTTTTGTTGGGTTTTTTTGAGACAGGGTTTCTCTGTGTAGGCCTGGCTGTCCTGGACTCACTCTGTAGACCAGGCTGGCCTCAAACTCAGAAATCCGCCTGCCTCTGCCTCCCAAGTGCTGGGATTACAGGTGTGCGCCACCACCGCCCGGCTGCTTTTACATTTTCAATTGCATGCCTCTGTGTGTTCGTGTTCATATTCTGGAGGTCTGAGAACTTGCTCTTACAAGTTAGCTGGCAGAAAAAAAATCTATAGCACAACTTCTGACTGAAAATATGGGTTTGGGGAATTGAATTCTGGTCATCAAGTTTGGCAGCAAGTGCCCTTCCCTCAGAGCACTCCCATTGGTCCAGGTGTTCATTTCTTAGTAACAAGGGTTTCAAAGTTTACAGGAGTTGGGAAGTAACAGGGTCATGTATGACAGAGCTTGTAAGTGACTGACTGAGGTGTCTGCCATTCATCTCTCTATTGTTTCTTTTTTAGAGAATGGAGTTCAGTGGTGGAGGATTACTTCTGTGAACCCAAGGAAGCACCATGTATATGGACTTCATTTGCATTTTTAAGCTGTTGACTTCTACACATCCTCACTTAAAATAATCATGCATGTTGAGAAGAGCCATAAAGCTTGCATTTTTTCCATGGTGAGGACAGAGATTCTACAAGGACAGTGTGCAGCATGTTACAGCAGAAAAGAAACTATAGCACAACTTATGACTGAAAATAATGTAGAAAACTTTATTTATGTTCCCAGCACAGAGCAAAACAAACAAAACCAGACTCTATGTAAACAAAAGAATAGCAGCTGCTGAGTAGCAGCATCTCCTGTCAATAAATTAAGTGGTTGAGAACAATGCTCTAATGTTTCACAAGTTCCCCTTAAGTCTATTTTAATATTTCACTTCTATATAACATAAGCAGACTTTTTTGGAAGATGTGAGAAACTACCACTGGATTCAAATTATACATGATGAAAAGAAAAATAAACTAAAAAA
Source organism: Apodemus sylvaticus (assembly GCF_947179515.1). Taxonomy (NCBI): domain Eukaryota; kingdom Metazoa; phylum Chordata; class Mammalia; order Rodentia; family Muridae; genus Apodemus; species Apodemus sylvaticus. The sequence goes on along the minus strand of NC_067476.1, from coordinate 94,834,955 downwards.
AAAAGAGCATGTAAATATGCTTACATTGTAACTTAATATCCACAACAAGGAGTTTTTTTACATTTAGGGGGAATGAGGATTGGTGGGATCCTTGGGGCCACACACACAAAAAAAAAAAGGGCAAAAGAAGATGAAAAGCAGCAACTTTCCTCTGCCAAGAGGAGGCTGGCACCTGTCAAGCAGGCCCTGCAATTCAAACTCCAGCTTTTAAGGGAGCTAGGGAAGGCTGAGCGCCAGGGGTGGGGTGGGGGTAGGGGAACGAATGTTGCAGCCTGCCCTGCTAAACTCATAGGAAGACACACAAGCTGGGTCTTATAACAAGGCAGGAGAAGGTCTTCTCTTCCCTCTAGAAACATTTGGCCCCTTCCCCTAAGGTGCATTTTCTCTCTCAAGTTTTCAGTATTGCTTTATTTGCAGTGATTAAAAGAAATAAGACACTTTGCAGACAGACAACATAAGCAACACATAGACATGAAATGTTCTAGACAGAGATGAGTATAAATCTGGCCTAATAACTATTTTCCCATGTAACAGTGATTTTTGTCTTGGGGAATGAATAGCTAAATTAATAGCCACTATTCCTCTACCTTTTAACAGATTCTTAAGTAGCTCTAACCACAAACAGCCTTTCTAAAAGTAACCCTATTCTCTTCCCATGTTTGTTTGATATGGATAAAGTATCACTTTGGTCAGGGATAGGTGTGTTAGGCAGTTTCTGGGCAGGCTGGCTTTTACAGAATGAGCAGCTCCAATGCCTTGGGGTCTAGGGGATTATACTCAAGTATGCAATGGAGTGTTGGAAAGAGAACTCTGAACAGTTTCTACCCTCTGCAGGAGGCAAAGGAAAACATTCTGGATCCTTTGCTACCTCAAGTGTGCCTGGGAGGATGAAGAGCAAGCCATATGACTCAGCTTCTTAAGCCACATTTGAGGGTTTTCTTCTGTCTTGGGTTGAATTCTGGGCGTTCATTGTCCTATAGGGTATGGAGAGTGGCACAATTTACCATTAATGAAAGGAAGTTTATAAGCAGCCATGAATGTAAGCAAGAAGACAGTTTCTTAAGTAACTATCATGGAAACTATATGGAGGTTTCACATACTTGAAAATACTGCCCAGGCACAAAGGCTGCCTATGCTGGTAAGCCAAGTGTTTGTTATCAGTAAATTAGGGAAAAAAACTGATCTTACACAAGTATTTCCTTGGCACACTTGAGCTTTTTGAAAACAAAACCAATACAGCAGATCATTAGCAGATCATTTCAGAGTCAAGTTTCTAGAGTCAGAATGAATATAATATTGAAACGGGAAAAGCTCTGGGCATGGAGGTCAAGTGCCTCAAATCTGCACTATGGCTTTGGTGAGGAGGCCACAGATTGATTTCTTGTGAAAGAAAAGGTGCTTGCGTTGGGCCAATGCAAACCTGTATGCCAGTGTAGGCAGATGATTTTGGCACAGTGGAAAGGGTATGGCTTTCACACCCCCAGTTCCACTGATGAACCCCTCTGAACTCTGGGGCCTTAGAGGTGGCATCACACAGACCTAGCATCTCTTCCTTACAGGTTTTGCTTGTTTGTTTTTTAGACCAATGCCTACTAAGAGTAGAAGAGACCCTTTTGGTTAACTACAGAACAACCCACATTTCTTAGATAATAGCTTGTGTGCTTTGTGTTGCATAGCTAACCACTATGTTTCTATACATTTTAATAGGCACTCTTTGGAATCCCCATAGTTCAGCAATTTGAAAACCTGAAAAAACATTTTTACCTTTCAAAAAAACATTTCTATAGTAACACTACTGTCTGCATTATAACCACAGAATGGGTTTTAAAACAAAGACGGTTAAAATATACAGTGGTACAGTACAGGCAATAAAATATGGGGAATCTAAGTTTTGAGGAAGAAGTAGAGGCTGCAGCTATGTTTCAGGTTTTGTGTATCAGTATCTTTTGTTTGCATCCTGGCTTGCTGCAGGCTGTCTCTATAATGGTAACTCATTTTTTACTAAGGTGAGGTGTAACTGCCTGTGAACTTTCTAGTGCTTGCTGACCTGTGTCTTCTGAGACTCGTCCTAAATATTATATATGAACTTGCTTTCTGTTGTTAAATTTCTAGCGTATGTTTTACTAACTCATTACCTTCTGTGTGCCAAAAGGTTCCCTTTGGCTTAGCTTGTTAGTTTGACTTGCCTTCTCCTGCCATAGAAATAGCTTTTAGGACTTGACCCTTCTGCTGTTGAGGGCATATTTGCTTCTGCAGGGATGGCAGATCATGTTGCAGTCTAGAGCATAGTTGGGGCTCAGCTCTGCGAGAATAGAGTGGGAGTGGTAGGAAAGAGCTATCATCTCCATGGACGATGAGTCTCAGGGAAGGCCGGTCTGCGTAGAATCTCCCACAGCTGATTATGAGTAAATGGTGATGACCTCACTGCCACCACCCCGGACAAGGAGGACTCGCTCTAATCCCTCAGTGAGGACTTCTAGGAATTCCATGTCTTCAGAAGTTGTCAAGGAAATAGGATGATCAATAGTGCACTTTATAACCTGGCATCTAAGTTTATTTGATCATATGCCTACTCCGAATAGAAAAAGCCTGACCTTGACTCAACATCTATCTATATATGCACCCACTCATTCGGTCCTATGCATTAAGTTGAGGCCCTTGGACTTGCTAGGCAAACACCCTACTATGCTTCACCTGCTCTGATTTTAATTTTTTAAAATTCTGAGACAGGATCTCACTAAATTGCCCAGGATGATCTAGACTAGCTGTGGTACCCAGATAGACATTTGCAAATTTTCCTGAGATTATAGGCTTGTACCACCAAGCCTGGAATTGGATTCAGTTTTATATTTATGAAATAATCCTGGATTCCAGACCCTTTGTGTATTTAATACAAGACATCCTTATTTGTTCCCATTCTCCAAGTATTTGGATCTGAGCCAGGAGTCTTCTTCTTCTTCTTCTTTTTTTTTTGTTGGTTTTTTGATTTGGTTTTTATAGAGACAGGGTTTCTCTGTATAGCCCTGGCTGTCCTGGAGCTCACTCTGTAGACCAGGCTCGCCTCGAACTCAGAAATCTGCCTGCCTCTGCCTCCCAGAGTGCTGGGATTACAGGCGTGTGCCACCACTGCCTGGCAAATAAAAAGTTTTAAGTGCCTGGAGAGATGTCTCAAGAGTTAAGAGCACTTGATGCTCTTGCAGAGGACCCAGGAATGAGTGCCCAGCATGCATGTGGTGGCTCATGACCACCTGTAACTCAGTTCTAGAAAATTAAGCAAACTCCAGTCCTCCATGGGCACTACTCACACATGCACACATGCAACATATATGAAAAAATAAAGGCTTGGGGGGGTGGGGAGCAGGTAAAGACACGTGCTGCACAAGCCTAGTAATGTAGTCTGACTGAATAAAGGTCTGCCTCTGGCCTCCACACGCAGGCTGGTGTGCATCCATATGCCTCTGTAAATGTGTACACACACACAAGTCAAGTCAAAAATGAAAAAGAATTCACAAGTAATATGTTATCCTTTTGATAATATGTCAAAAATAAAAAGTTTTTTAAAAACCAGTTTAAAAGATCTCTAGATCTGGGCAGTGGTGGCGCACACCTGTAATCCCAGCACTCTGGGAGGCAGAGGCAGGTGGATTTCTGAGTTTGAGGCCAGCCTGGTCTACAGAGTGTGTTTCAGGTCAGCCAGGGCTACACAGAGAAACCCTGTCTCGAAAAAAACAAAACAAAAAACAAAACAAAAACAACAACAACAAAAAAAGATCAGAGAGAACCTAATATATAATTTCTACGTTAAGCTGCGTCAGATTTTTATACCAGTTTCTTCATTAATAAAATAAATGACCCATTTTCCTTAATGGTATTGCTAAGAATGAGCCCGTCTGTGTTACTATAAGGCTGGAGGGATCCCATAAAAATAACCCTAGGATGAAGAAGAATCCTTTGTCATCTTCTCACTTCCATTAAGAAGTCTTACGTGCTTCTCTAACTATCCAGAAGAAAGCAGCTCTGCAGAGTGAGGATCTTGAAAAGGAGACTGGATGGGTATTCTGTTTCTGTTTATCACTGAAAATTACAAGTCACTGCAAATTTACCACCTTAGTATACTCGGGTTCCAGAGAGAACATAATAACCTACTGCTCCTGGATCACTTCATCTCACAACTTTGGAAGCTCCTCCTTAGAGGAGGAGGTGGGAACAGACTGACTTTAACCATGGCCTAGCTGTCTTGAGAAGAATGTTTTCCCACTGGCAGCGTTATTCTTGGAAAGGATACAGTTTTCATCACCTTCAGGGTTTCGGGGTGGTCCTGGCATATTCAACAAGACCAGCTTTGCCTCATGGGACTTGTTCACTATGACTTCATTTAGCTTCACTGCTGTGTGCATCCGTCTCACATTGGACTGGTCCCTGTGTGGGGAACAAGTCAAATAATCAAGGCAAAAAGAAAACCAACTTAAAAATTCTTTATTTTGAGGCTCAGAGCTTTTTCACTTGACTATGGATAATGTGTTAATTTCTTTGTTATATTAACATCTCTAGTTTTCTTATTCTTTAAAGGTTGTGTGTGTATGGGATGGCAGCTTTTTGGGAGCTGGTTCTCCTACCAATTTACAAGAGATGAGTACTGGTGAGCGAATTCAGGTACTAAGGCTTGGCAACAAGCACCTTTACATAACAAGCTATCTTGTTAGCCTAGTTTTCTCATTGTTTGCCTGTTTTATAATAATAGACAAATAATATAGAAATGAACTATGTGGAGGAGAAAAAGATGGTTAACTTGTATACAATGTTTAAAATTGGGAGCTAATCTTCCTCAGTAAATAGTAATAGCTCATTTAGATAAGATGAAAACACCCATGTTCTGTGACTGTGTTCAGGTAGTCACATATGTACCACTGTCTACGACACTGTATTATAGGGTAAGCTCGTGAATGCAAACACTTACGGACGCATATTAAGTAGGTCCTGGAATCCTTCCATTGACTTGACCTTTTGCCCCCGGGATGCCATGTATTTATCCTTGGTCCAAGTCATGTGCACCTTCTCCTGGTAAGTTTCTGTCTCTTCATCCTCATCAGAGCCAATGCTGGTTAAGCGTAGCATTGAGTTTCGATCTTTCACCAGTTGTGCCTGGAGAAGGTCAAGCACAACTATTTTTACTATTCTTTTCTTATGCTTAAATGTTTTGAAGACAGTAAGTTATACTGGAGTAACTGAGACAAAGGAGAAGAAAGTACCTGTCTTTTTATATCACCAACAGGCTTCACAGAACAAGATCAGGTCAATTCAGCAAGGTCTTACCTCTCTGTCTCGCTCTGTTTTGGACAGCCGCATGTGCCGAAGCATCTGGGACCTCTGCTCCATCATCAGGGTGCGCTCGTATGTATAGGCAGATATGTCACTGTCATGCTGCCACAGACAAGGCACAAACAAGAGTTAACCACACATTTTTGTTTTTATTTTCTAAAAATCGATTATTTTTGTGTGCATTGGTGTTTTGCCTGTATGTATGTCTGTGTGAGGGTGGCAGATCCACTCAGACTGGAGTTACAAACAGCTGTGAGCTGTCATGTCGGTGTTGGGGATTGAACCTGGGTCCTCTGGAAAAGTAGCTACTGCTCTTCCCACTGACCCATCTCTCTAGCCCTCCTCCCCCATTTTTATTTTTACACCTGACCTAATAGAGAAGAACCGCCCCCAGCAGCCTCTCCTCCTAATAGAGAAGAACCGCCCCCAGCAGCCTCTCCTCCTAATAGAGAACCGCCCCCAGCAGCCTCTCCTCCTAATAGAGAAGAACCGCCCCCAGCAGCCTCTCCTCCTAATAGAGAAGAACTGCCCCCAGCAGCCTCTCCTACTTTGTTTAGCGTTCGGTTATAAGGGCACATGGCTTGGGGGATGCAAATTAAATGGAGACTTGTAGTTTTTAATATGATCTAATCATTATTCACTTCCTTAAAACAAACTGCATAAAACTAGTGTGACTTTTTAGCATGAATTAAATATTAATAAATAGCTAAGAATTTGGGACCTAGGTAAGAGCTGTGTTATAAATAACAAAGCAAACAAAAAGCGACCCAGGAGTAGGAAGATGACTATGGGTAAGGGCACTTGCTGCCACATCAAATGTCCCAAATTTAGGTCTAGAGATTCACATGATAGAAGGAAAAACTGACTCCTGTATATCATCCTCTGATCCAAACACACTTAACTCTGTAGTAAAAATGTAAATTTAAAAAAAGAAAGCAAAGAAATCAATTGTAAACATATACATCTTCTACTTAGGTCAGTTACTTAGGGTTTTGTTAGGCCTAGGTGATTAAAGCACACATTTACAGCTGAGTACATGCCGAACTAGATTCTAGGGAGAAAGCTAGGGCTGAAGGTGTGTGTTAGTCTCTTCTATTTCATGCTCCACTCCTCACCATCTCCACCACTTCCACGTCGGCCTCAATGCGCAGATGGTACAGGAAGGTGGCCAGGTCCTTCTTCATCTGGATACTGTTGTCTTCTAGTTGGGCTACTGTGAAGATCCGTATGCTGCATTTTCGCCAAACCTGACACAATGCCACGTGTACATGGAAAATTAGATGCAAGAAAGGAAAAAGTGGTTTCTTAAAAAGAGACATTTATATCTAGAATGACCTTGCTGTTGTATCAAGTAGGTGGTCCTTGCTTCCTGATAAGATTGACTAAGCAACAAATTACTTTCTAAGTTAACACTAAACACTGGCCTGGTGTTCTGAGTGGTGGGATTACAGGCACATTTCACCATTCCTGGTTTTAAGTTCTTAATTAAGAAAAAATTTGCTCATGTAGTATTGTGAAATTGGTCTTTGTCCCTGACTTCTGGCACATAGCTTGCAAAATCCTTGCAAGGGCAGAGGTGCTGAGGGTGGAACTGATCACCAATGGTGAATGATTTGTCAGTTAGGCCTATGTGTGAAAGCCTCCATAAAACCTTACTAGACTAGACTTTGGGGAACTACTGGATAACCGGGCATGAGACAGTTCCTCGAGAGCAGTACATGCCAGCATGGGCCCACAAACTCCTTGCCTTTATGCCCTGTACATCTCCTTATCTGTATCTTTTGTAATGTTTTAAAATTATAAACCAGTAAATGTAACAAACTGTTTTCTTTGGATTCAGTAAGCATGTAAACCCCTAAGTCAGAAGCATGGATAGAATAATCCGGGCTTGCAAGAAGACAGTGTAAGACTGACCATCAATCTACAATGGATAAGAGTGCCACCTACAGGAATTGAGTTAGAGGACACCAAACTGCTACCCACTGCAGAACAGGTGCTGGCTTCATATGAAGAGGGAAAACATATCCTCACTCAGGGTACACTGAGTGCTTTATTCAAACAGCAGAGCAATGATACCATTGCAAATTTAATAATAGAGAGCTGGGTATGCTGGCACATATCTTTAATCTCAGCACTCAGGAGGCAAAAGCAGGTGGACAAGGGCAGCCTGGTCTATAGAGCAAGACCCAGGATAGCCAGGACTGACCTCAAACTGATGCATTCTTGTATTTGGTTTTTCTGTTCTTTCCAAACACTGTCAAACATGGAAGTTTAGTAAGCTTGTAGAATTCACTTAAGGTGAATTGGTATAAAATATAACAATGATTAAAAAATAAAACCTTAAACCCACTCTACTTCTCATAAGGCTGGAGCTGGGATTATGGGACAGCCAAGAATAAGCCCTGCCTCTTCAGATTTTAAGTCCCACCACTACAGCAAGAGGTAAAGAGAGTGGCCCAGAACACCTTGTGCTGCTTCAGCAGGAATGGTAGCAGCATGAGCATGCCCCCATCATGCACAATCCACCACACATCAATGTTGCCCTCAGAAAACTGTTCCACATTGCTGGGAAAGAAGGAGACATTTTTAGCCACCAGCAGGGCTAGATGGGCAGCAGTTGTCACTCGAACTGTGCCTGTGGAGAGAAGAGCAAATTGGGATATGCAAATAATCTCTGGGATTTGCTTTCCACCATTTCAGGAAAGGAAGGTAATATCCATTGACATTTCTTTGAATAATGCGTCCTATTACACTGACTCAAGTCTGTAATTAGAATGTAATTAAAATAATTAATACATTACACTGACTCAAGTCTGGAGAGCTACTACTTGAGTGGGGAACCATGGTTTAGGTAAACAGGGATGCTTTCTTTATACTACAACATATTTAACACAGGATTTGTCAGTATGACAAAAGATAATCTTTCTAGTTCCTAGGGTCATCAGAATGAAAAATGACAACTGAAAATGACAGTTTGAGACTTTACATAGATAAATATTTTGAGGACATAAATGTAAAGATGAAGAAGGCAGGTTAACATCAGGTTAGTTTTTAGGTGGCTATCTAACAGTATGCTTCATGGCATAGTCTCTACTTTAGGACAGGGGTTAGGGTGACAGAGATTTAATTGAGTTCCCCTGCTCCCCACCCCGAACCCTCAGGTTAATACAGAATACTGTACCAATGAAAGTCTTCCATGCACGAGCATCTTCGCTCTGACGCCAGCCATTGGGCCAGCCCATCACCACTGTGTTGTGCTTCATGCCCCCAAGGCCACAGGACTGGATGAGGTGTGAGATGCCCTCTTTCAGCTTGGCAGCCACCACCAACTGGCAGAAGCCTTTTACCTTTTCTGCCTCCATTAGGTGCTTAATGGTCTGGAAAAAGATACAAAACTTCAACTGCTTTACCCTGGACTTTTTAACATTCCATCTAGCTTCATTCAGTATTTCCATCTCTCCCCAAGTAGATAAGACTCTTATCTCCACAGAAAACTTCAAGAAGTTAAGTGTGTTCACTCAGGTATCATCTTTGTCGGCATCCTCTGTATTCATACCTGGGGCTGTCTGTCCACATGGAGTGCCTCTCCCTTTTCCTCTACTCTGTGTGCTTCCCTTTCAGGTGGAGCACTGAGCACAGGGATGGCGGGCTGACAGGGTAAGTTCACCAGTGTAAACGCCATATTCTTGTCATCCCAGGCATGCCCTGACTTATTTTTTCAAGAAGCTTAATCTGAAGATCCTGAAGTTTCACTTCAGAATTTTCCCAGATAAGGTTTCCTTAATTTCTCCCTTTTTCTCTTCTTATATTTATTATGACATTAGAATGGTAAGGACACCTGCATTTAAGTTATTAGTGCTGCATTTAGTCAAGCTAACTTAGAGTTAAGATCATATGCCCATTTCTTACCTTACTCCTTTGTTGGAAAGGTAATAATGATGTACAAAATGGATATGATTTTCCCAAAGACACAAATTAAGCCAGTGGTTATCTAGAGTATGGCTCTTCATTTATAACCATATACTTTAAAAAAAATTAATTTTTGTCACCTGGGTTAAATGTTTCTGGAATTTCTAGTTTTTTTTTTTAATGGATTAATTTTATTTATTTATTTATTTATTTATTTTTGTTTTTTGGTTTTTCGAGACAGGGTTTCTCTGTGTAGCCCTGGCTGTCCTGGGACTCACTATGTAGATCAAGCTGGCTTCAAACTGAGAGATGTCCCTACCTCTGCCTCTCAACTTCTGGGATTAAATATGTCTACCACCACTGACTAGACAAAAAATTAAAAAAAAAAATGGTGTCATCAACCAAAAGAGAGAACATTGGATTGAATGATAAACAGGTTTGGGAGAAAAGGCCTTTTCTTTCTTTCTTTCTTTCTTTTTTTTTTTTTTTTCTGGTTTTTTTGGATTTGGTTTTTTGGAGACAAGGTTTCTCTGTATAGCCCTGGCTGTCCTGGAACTCACTCTGTAGACCAGGCTGGCCTCGAACTCAGAAATCCCCCTGCCTTTGCCTCCCAAGTGCTGGGATTAAAGGTGTGTGCCACCACCGCCAGGCTGGATTAATTTTAAAAATTATTTTGTGTATTTGTGTGTGTGTGTGTGTGTGTGTAGAGGAGTTGGACTCCCTGGAACTAGAGTTATAGGTGATTATGAGCTACCCAACATGGGCTGGGAACCACAGTCAGCTTCTCTGTAAAAGCAGTCTGTACTCTGAAATAAAATCCATTAATAATGTAGTGACAGCTGACAGTTTCCCCAAACAACAGGATTAGTTCTATCATTGACAGTATTAGGACAACACATGTTTATAAAGAAGAACCTGCTCTGCACAGCTAATCAGAACTAGCAAACTAAGTTCTCTTGATTCCATACAAAAGGTGGTAAAAAGAAAAGCCACCTTTGCCATTGCTGGTATAAGATTTAGGAACCTTCTCCATAGCTGAATAAATATCAGCATGATTTCTTTTACTTTCAGATCAACACACTTGAAGTCTAACTAGAAATTATGTTTATTGATAATCTCACAGGTAATGCTTTAAATGGGAAGAATAGATTTCTGTCTGAGGACATATGATTATTCAAAAGTCAGCACCAAGTTGGAGGCCTGAGCCACATAGGGAAAGGTATAACTTAGAAATCTGAGACCTTCCTGTTTGTTTGAACTTAGCTTTGTGATAAATTGATAAATCTTTTAAAAATCTTATTGATGTTCTGTTCAGGAACTTTTCCCCTGTGCCTATGTCCTCAAGGGTTTTCCCCAGTTTCTTTTCTATTAGTTTCATTGTGTCTAGTTTTATGTGGAGGTCCTTGATCCACTTGGAGTTGAGCTTAGTACAAGGAGATAAGAATGGATCAATTCACATTCTTCTGCAGGCTGACCTCCAATTGAACCAGCACCATTTGTTGAAAAGGCTATCTTTTTTCCACTGGATGCTTTCTGCTCCTTTGTCGAAGATCAAGTGACCATAGGTGTGTGGATTCATTTCTGGATCTTCAATTCTATTCCACTGGTCCACTTGTCTGTCCCTGTGCCAATACCATGCAGTTTTTAACACTACTGCTCGGTAGTATTGCTTGAGGTCTGGGAGACTAATTCCCCCAGAAGTTCTTTTACTGTTGAGAATAGTTTTAGCTATCCTGGGTTTTTTGTTATTCCAGATACATTTGAGACTTCCTTTTTCTAACTCTGTGAAGAACTGAGTTGGGATTTTGATGGGGATTGCATTGAATCTGTATATTGCTTTTGGCAAGATAGTCATTTTAACTATATTAATCCTGCCAATCCACGAGCATGGCAGATTTTTCCATTTTCTGAGGTCTTCTTCGATTTCTTTCTTCAGAGACCTGAAGTTCTTGTTGTATAGATCTTTCACTTGTTTGGTTAGTCACACCAAGATACTTCATATTGTTTGTGGCTATTGTGAAGGGTGTCATTTCCTTAACTTCTTTCTCAGCCTGCTTATATAGCTTATGCTCTAAGATCAAGAATTGACAAATGGGATCTCATAAAATTACAAAGTTTCTGTAAGGCAAAGGACACCGTCAAAAGGACAAAGTGGCAACCAACAAGTTGGGAAAAGATCTTCACCAACCCTACATCCAATAGAGGGCTAATATCCAATATATACAAAGAACTCAAGAACTTAAGACTGCAGGGAACCAAATAACCCTATTAAAAAATGGGGTACAGACCTAAACAAAGAATTTTCACCTGAAGAAATTCGGATGGTCGAGAAGCACCTTAAGAAATGCTCAACATCATTAGCCATTAGGGAAATGCAAATCAAAACAACCCTGAGATTTCACTTCACACCAGTCAGAATGGCTAAGATTAAAAACAGAAGACAGCAGGTGTTGGCGAGGATGTGGAGAAGGAGGAACACTCCTTCACTGCTGGTGGGATTGTAAGATGATACCACTATGGAAATCAGTCTGGCGGTTCCTAAGAAAGCTGGACATGACACTTCCAGAGGACCCTGCTATACCTCTCCTGGGAATATACCCAGAGGATTCCCCAGCATGCAATAAGGACACATGCTCCACTATGTTCATAGCAGCCTTATTTATAATAGCCAGAAGCTGGAAAGAACCCAGATATCCCTCAAGGGAGGAATGGATCCAGAAAATGTGGTATATATACACAATGGAGTACTATTCCGCAATTAAAAACAATGAATTCATGAATTTTTTAGGCAAATGGTTGGAACTAGAAAATATCATCCTAAGTGAGGTAACGCAATCACAAAAGAATACACATGGAATGCAATCATTGATAAGTGGATATTAATTAGCCCTGAAGCTCTGAATACTGAAGACACAATTAGCATATCAAATGATTCCCATGAAGGAGGAAGAAGAGGGTCCTAATCCTGGAAAGGCTTGATCCAGCATTGTAGGGGAGTACCAGGACAGGGAAAAGGGAGGGGAAAGATAGGAGAATGGATGGAGAGAAGAGGGACATATGAGGGGGAGGGGACTGGGAAAGGGAAAAGCTTTTAGAATGTAAACAAAGAATATAGAAAATATAAAAAAAATTCTATTGAACCTTATATTCAAAGTGGGTCAACGGACATGTAAATACATTCTTTTAAACTGATTTTTTACATCTATTATACCATTCAAATGCTTTACTGTCCTCTGTGATTTCCTAGGAAATCTGTTGTCAAGGGTACACACAGAAAAGCTTTTGTTTTGTTTGTCTTGTGAGTCAGGATCTTTCTATGTAGTCCTGGTGCTTTCTGCAATGACCAGGCTGGCCTTGAACTCAGAGATCCACTTATCTTCTGAGTGCTGGGTTTAAAGGCATGCACTACCATGCCAAGGTCAGAAAAGCACTTTTAAGTCAGTAGGAATAAAAGGATTTTTTAGCTTCTCTTATATGATAACATAAAAGGTTTACCATTTGGGGAGAGAATCACTACCTTTTCCTGACAGCAGTGTTGGCCTTTTAAGCCTGGAGAGCACAAATGCATGAGAAGCACAGACCCAGAAGCAGGGCTCCTCACCTGCTCTGCCGCAAGAGCATCACCATAGTTCTCCAAGAAGTTCCCCACGATGACAGAGCCCACAATAGTGAGTCCCTTTCCTGCCTTGAGCTGGGAGGCAAAGGTGAGGAGGCGAGGGTGCTTGATGTGCAAATCTTCATCCAGCTTCAGCAATACAAGCAGCTGAGGCCTGTGAAGAGGCGAGGGAGAAGGCACGTGGGTGTGGGGACAGATGGCAGTGTCATCCTTTACCTCAAGAGGTCCTCACAGTGCATTCAACTTTGACAGAAGATTGGAACCAGTGGAATGATAACATGAGGGTTCCTGTTCTCAGTATTACCTAAAACTGACTAATATTCACAGAACAACAACAATAAATATATAACAGTAAGTAAGCCAGCAGGGTTAGGGGATAGTTTAAAACTTGACAGCAGTTCCTTGAGCCACACAATTTCTTTATCTGGTGATCACGAGAGTGCAGCTGTGTGTGTTAACTATGAGCAAACACTACTAAGCTCTGTGTTGTGACTGCTTTACCTCCAGTTTTTAGTGTGAGGAGGACCTTCCTCTAGACGGAGCAAAGCGAAGCGGGCTGCACTGAGCGATAGCCCACGGATACCATCGCCCCATTCTTTCTCAGCCCTTAGGAGAAAAAGAAAAAAAGAGGGATAGTCAGTTTACATTACAGTAAACAGAAGTTCAAAAAAAAATAAAACACAGGATTGTCTATATCTAACAGTATGCTATGTACAAGGTAGAAGATTCAAACTCATGGTTGTGTTTTGTCTGCTGTCCTTACTAGCATGAGGAACCCATGTGAGATCGGCCCCTACAGTGGTCCACAATACAGGCTCCCAGGGTTACTCACAGAACCCCATGTGCATCTATTCAAAAGCAACTATTGGAACAGCAATTCAGATTAGGAAGTTATTTGTAATTGTGATTTTGAAAATAATTGAAAGTAAAGCCAAAGTAATCTGAGTCAGAATATAATTTATTTGCATTTCTGGAAGTTGTTTGAGGTTTTGGTTATTTCAACATTATTCAGAATTATTTCAGACAAACCCCTGCTTGAAATAGCTAAGCTGTTTACATTTGGGTTATACTTTTAAAAAGTTATTTATGTATATGTGTGGATATGCTCAGGGATGTTCATGTGTCTCTAGAGATCAAGACGGGTGTCAGCTCCTCTGGGGCTGGAGTTACACGTGGCTTGTGAGCTGCCTGATGAGTTCTGGGAACCAGACTATGGCCGTGTGGAGGAGCAAGTGTGACTAAGCACTTGGCCATCAGAGCTCCAGCCCAGTGGGTTTTTTTTGTTTTGTTTTTTTCTTTTTGGTGAGAGAAGAGTCCTGATATGAAGCCTAGATTGCTTTGTATTTGCAATCTTCCTGCTTCAGCCTCCTGTCTACTGTGACACCATGCATGGCCAAACCAGCCATTCTTTTTTATTTATTTATTTATTACAGTTTTTTTTTAATTCGATATATTTTTTATTTACATTTCAAATGATTTCCCCTTTTCTGGCCCCCCACTCCCCGAAAGTCACATAAGCCCCCTTCCCTCCCTCTATTCTCCCACCCACCCCTTCCCACTTCCCTGTTCTGGTTTTGCCCTATACTGCTACACTGAGTATTTCCAGAACCAGGGGCCACTCCTCCGTCTTCTTGTACCTCATTTGATGTGTGGATTATGTTTTGGGTATTCCAGTTTTCCAGGCTAATATCCACTTATTAGTGAGTGCATACCATGATTGATCTTTTGAGACTGGGTTACCTCACTTAGTATGATGTTCTCCAGCTCCATCCATTTGCCTAAGAATTTCATGAATTCATTGTTTCTAATGGTTGAATAGTATTCCATTGTGTATATATACCACATTTTTTTGCATCCATTCTTTTGTTGAGGGATACCTGGGTTCTTTCCAGCTTCTGGCTATTATAAATAGGGCTGCTATGGACATAGTGGAGCATATATCCTTATTATATGCTGGGGAATCCTCTGGGTATATGCCCAGGAGAACAAACCAGCCATTCTTGATTGCCCCTTTCAGCAGTGATGAGGTAAAATTCAAACTCACCCTTGGTACTCAATGTACTTGTAGATCATGCCAGCTATTACCATAGCTACAATGGCATAATACCAAGAAGAAATGAACATCAGAGCCAGACAGATACTCATTCCCATGAAAGAGAGGGCCCTGGAAAATGAAAATAAAAAATATAATCAAGAAGCATCATAAGCAGCAAGCAAAGATACCAGTTTGAGGGCTACTACCTAGACTATGGTGGAGATTATGTGCATATGTATTAATACATATATTAATAATGATATAACAGCTATTAATGTATGTTATATATTATGTATTTATATACAACATACAGTACACAACTATATAAAATATATGATTAATATAACAAATTATATTACTATATTAAAATTATAAATTATATAATCAATATATATCATATTAATATAACATATTCTAATACATACTATAATATATTGACACTTAAGTGTTAATGTTAATACATATTAATTTCCAGTTAATTACAGATAGAACTTATGTTAAATATCATGAAAATTGCTATTAGAAAAGAAACCTCCTGTGTTTGCCGTAGCAATGACTCTTTTCTTCTTTCTGGTGCTGTGGCTCAAACCCAACACCTTGTTCTTGTAGTCAGGCCATCTATCACTGACCCTTCATACCAGCCCATGTCGGGTAAACTCTATGCCTTACTGTTTCTGGGCAATTATGAACTATGAAGAGGGGCGCTACAGTGCTATCTGCCTCGAGGACAATTCGTACTTATTTGGAAAAGCAGGGATTGAATACCATCAGGAATCTGAAATGTGTTATTAACTATTTTTCGTATAAGTATTCCTAACATTCTTATGAGAATTTAATTCCCTTTAACTGTAGAATCCAGTGATGAAAAGGTATTGGCTTTTATAGTAGTTAAGGAGAATCTGGTAGTGACTCTTTTGAGGAAATAAATTATGTAGATAAAGTATTACTGAAGCCCTTTGTTTGCACCACTGCTTTTCTAGCTCTGTGTTGAATGTTCAAGTTAAATAGAAGAATTGTTACTTTGGAGACTAAAATATGACAAGCTCACCGCAAACTTTTAGCTAACGTTAAAGCTGTGGGGGAGGGCGGGTGGGAGTGTGAAGCCCAGCTGTAGGTATATACTTTGCCACATAAATGTGCCATCATGGGCCATTATTGGTAAGTGAAGCTAGAGAAGGAGTAAGGGAGTTACAAACAAGATCACAGCAGCAGGCACACACACGGACATAAAAGTCCACATGATCAGATGAGACAGATGACGGCTGGGCAGTGGTGGTGCACACCTTTAAACCCAGCACTTGGGGAACAGAGGCAGGTGAATCTCTGAGTTTGAGGCTAGCCTGATGTACAAAGTGAGTTCTAGGACAGCCAGGGCAACACAGAGAGACACTGTCTCAAACAAAATAAAAACCTAACAAATAAAAACACCAAAATTCAAAACTAAGCAGCCAAAACCTAGAACAATCTACCCTTCCCACCCAAAAAGAAAGAAAGAAAAAAGCACAGACGGCTCCTTCAGGACTGGCAAGCCTTTACCATAGCTTTTCACCGAGAGCTTAAGTATGTACCAGCACTGTATTAACGTGCACGTTAGCAGTATTCCTCCCTGTTACAAATTAGTAAAATAAGATTTCAGGAGGCTCTATGCTTTCAAGAAGATTACAGGACTAGGAAGTAGTGAAGGTGAATTAAAGACTTTGGTCACCTAACTTCACAGCTCACACCCTTAGTTACTGAGTGAAATTCTGTTAACAGTGTGTGAGTGAAAACTGATGAGAAGACGAAATCCAGTGCTCAGTTAAGAGAAAACTGAGAGGTAGATGTGCAAAGGGAAGGTATATATGAACCATAAAAGTACTTTATGTTTCTGTAGCTGTTATGTTCTTATAAAGTGATACATAACAGTTATGAAAGAGTAGGAAAGAAGGAATTCCAGCAACAATTGAACACTGGTGTATTGAGAACCCAGAATATCCTAGATTTCTAGAAAGATGAGAAGGAGGAAGAAGACTTACCAGTGATAGTAGCGGAATCGAGGTCTCCAGTTGGGGGTTCGCAGTAATGTTTGCAAGGCACAAGCCAAGTTCACAAAGAGGTAACACATGAGAAAAAACCTGGAGGAATAAAAACAATAAGGGGAATTATTATAAAATGGTAACTGGAGGCCTCTGCACTACTAAACCCTATTTATGGAGTACCAACCATTTAAAGAAACTTTAAGCCGAGCAGTGGTGGCACACGCCTGTAATCCCAGCACTCTGAGAGGCAGAGGCAGGCGAATTTCTCAGTTCGAGGCCAGCCTGGTCTACAGAGTGAGTTCCAGGACAGCCAGGGCTATATACAGAGAAACCTTGTCTCCAAAAAACCAAATCCAAAAAAACCAGAAAAAAAAAAAAAAAAAAGAAAGGAAGAAAAGGCCTTTTCTCCCAAACCTGTTTATCATTCAATCCAATGTTTTCTCTTTTGGTTGATGACACCATTTTTTTTTTTTTTAAATTTTTTGGCTAGGCAGTGGTGGTAGACATATTTAATCCCAGAAGTTGAGAGGCAGAGGTAGGGACATCTCTCAGCTTGAAGCCAGCTTGGTCTACATAGTGAGTCCCAGGACAGCTAGGGCTACACAGAGAAACCCTGTCTCAAACACACAAAAAATGTGTGTTTTCCTACATGTATGTTTGTGTACCATATGTGTGCTGAGAGCCTGTGGAGGCAGAAGAGGGTGTTAGATCCCCTTGCACTGGAATTAGAGAATTATGAGCAGCCATGTGTGTGCTGGGAGTTGAACCCAGGACCCTTTCCCCTTTCCCAGTCCCTACCCTCATATGTCCCATAAGTCCTCTTCTCTCCATCCATTCTCCTGTCTTTCCCCCTCCCTTTTCTCTGTCCTGGTACTCCCCTACAATGCTGGATCAAGCCTTTCCAGGATTAGGGCCCTCTTCTTCCTTCTTCATGGGAATCATTTGATATGCTAATTGTATCTTCAGTATTCAGAGCTTCAGGGCTAATTAATATCCACTTATCAATGATTGCATTCCATGTGTATTCTTTTGTGATTGGGTTACACAATCCTTGCTTAGGATGATATTTTCCAGTTCCAACCATTTGCCTAAAAAATTCATGAATTCATTGTTTTTAATTGCTGAATAGTACTCCATTGTGTATATATACCACATTTTCTGTATCCATTCCTCCATTGAGGGATATCTGGGTTCTTTCCAGCTTCTGGCTATTATAAATAAGGCTGCTATGAACATAGTGGAGCATGTGTCCTTACTGCATGCTGGGGAATCCTCTGGGTATATGCCCAGGAGAGGTATAGCAGGGTCCTCTGGAAGTGTCATGTCCAGTTTTCTTAGGAACTGCTAGACTGATTTCCATAGTGGTTGTACCACCTTACAATCCCACCAGCAGTGAAGAGTGTTCCTCTTTCTCCACATCCTCGCTAATAACTGCTGTCTCCTGAGTTTTTAACCTTAGACATTCTGACTGGTGTGAGGTGAAATCTCAGGGATGTTTTGATTTGCATTTCCCTAATGACTAAAGATGTTGAGCATTTCTTAAGGTGCTTCTCAGCCATCCGAATTTCTTCAGGTGAAAATTCTTTGTTTAGGTCTGTACCCCATTTTTTAATAGGGTTATTTGGTTCCCTGCAGTCTAAGTTCTTGAGTTCTTTGTATATATTGGATATTAGCCCTCTATTGGATGTAGGGTTGGTGAAGATCTTTTCCCAATTTGTTGGTTGCCATTTTGTCTTTTTTTTTTAAAGAATTATTTATTTATTTATTTCATGCATATATAAGTACACTGTCACTGTCTTCAGACACACCAGAAGAGGCCAACAGACCTCATTACAGATGGTTGTGAGTCACCATGTGGTTGCTGGGATTTGAACTCAGGACCTCTGAGTCCTGAGTCAGTGCTCTTAACTGCTGAGCCATCTCTCTAACTCCCCTTCCCCCCCCCCCCCGTTTTGTCCTTTTGACAGTGTCCTTTGCCTTACAGAAACTTTGTAATTTTATGAGATCCCATTTGTCAATTCTTGATCTTAGAGCTTAAGCTCTAAGTGTTCTGTTCAGGAACTTTTCCCCTGTTCCCATGTCCTCAAGGGTTTTCCCCAGTTTCTTTTCTATTAGTTTCAGTGTGTCTGGTTTTATGTGGAGGTCCTTGATCCACTTGGAGTTGAGCTTAGTACAAGGAGATAAGAATGGATCAATTCGCATTCTTCTGCATTCTGACCTCCAGTTGAGCCAGCACCATTTGTTGAAAAGGCTTTTGCCACTGGATGTTTTCCACTCTTTTGTCAAAGATCAAGTGACCATAGGTGTGTGGATTCATTTCTGGGTCTTCAATTCTATTCCATTGGTCCATTTGCCTGTCCCTGTGCCAATACCATGCATTCTTTAACACTATTGCTCGGTAGTATTGCTTGAGATCTGGGATACTAATTCCCCAGAAGTTCTTTTACTGTTGAGAATAGTTTTAGCTATCCTGGGTTTTTTGTTATTCCAGATACATTTGAGACTTCCTTTTTCTAACTCTGTGAAGAACTGAGTTGGGATTTTGATGGGAATTGCATTGAATCTTTTGGCAAGATGGCCATTTTAACTATATCAATCCTGCCAATCCACGAGCATGGAAGACTTTTTCCATTTTCTGAGGTCTTCTTTGATTTCTTTCTTTAGAGACCTGAAGTTCTTGTCATATAGATCTTTCACTTGTTTGGTTAGAGTCACATCAAGATACTTTATATTGTTTGTGGCTATTGTGAAGGGTGTCATTTCCCTAACTTCTTTCTCAGCCTGCTTATCCTTTGAGTATAGGAAGGCAACTGATTTGCTTGAGTTGATTTTATAACCTGCCACTTAGCTGAAATTGTTTATTAGCTGTAGGAGTTCTCTAGTGGAGTTTTTTGGGTCACTTAAGTATACTATCATATCATCTGCAAATAGTGATAATTTTACTTCTTCCTTTCCAATTTGTATCCCTTTGACCTCCTTATGTTGTCTAATTGCTCTAGCTAGAACTTCAAGTACTATATTGAAAAGATATGGAGAGAGAGGGCAGCCTTGTGATTTTAGTGGGATTGCTTCAAGTTTCTCTCCATTTAGTTTGATATTGGCTACCGGTTTGCTGTATATTGCTTTAACTATGTTTAGGTATGGGCCTTGAATTCAGGCCGGCTGCAGGGAGGCAGCTTGCACTGGTGAGTCCATTTAATACTTTTAGACCCTCCCACTACACACATTATTTTTTTTGAGACAGAGTCTCATTTATGTAATTTCGGCTGTCCTAGAACAGTCTAGATATATAGACCAAGCTGGCCAAAATCTCACAAACATTTGTCTGCTTCTGTTTCTTAGGCTGAAATTACACCATAATGAGTGAAGATGTATTACTTTATGTGTAAGGGTGACTGCAGAGGCCAGAAGAGGGCACTGAATCCCCTGGAACTGCAGACTAAGACACACCCTCCTCTGCTTAGCAAATAACTAGTTATCTTTGAGATACATGCCACTTCCTACAGAAACTTCTTCTCTATGTGCCATGCTTTCGAGGCACCCAGTTAGTTACCGTTACCATTCTCTATTCACTGTACTATATGGGGGACTCATGGATTCCTTACCTATCATCAGTTCCTTGAGACCGTGTGCCTTATATATCTTTATATTCACAATGTCAAGTAGACATTAACTCATTAGTAATTCACAGGTAAAAGAATAGAAGCCAACAGTGAAATCAATTGCTAGTGACTTATAAAATAAAGGCAGGGGCTAGAGGATGTAGTTCAGTAGTAGAGAACAGGCCTGGTGCATACAAGGCCCTGGGTTCAAAAGCAAGCATTATGAAAAAAAGGGGGGGGGGGGGAACAGAAGGAAAGAAGGTAGGGACTCGAATAACTTTTGAAGTTATACGAGTTGCTTGCATGTAGGACCCCTCCCTCCATAAAGATCAGAGTCATTTATAAAAGTTAGCTTTACATTTATAAAAGTTCTCAGGAGCACTCTTAAAGGTTTAACTGTGTGTGCTCACGTGAGTGCTCACAGAGATCGGGTGTCAGGTCTCTAGGAATGGTTACACATGGTTGTGAGCCACCCGACATGGGTACTAAGGACTCAACTTAGGTCCTCTGAAAGAGCCAGGCATGCTATAACTACTGAGCCCTATCTCCAGCCCCATCTCAGGAATATTCTTTTAAGTAAAGTGAAGCCTATGTTTGGTCAACTCTGTCATCATCACTACTTTTGGATGACTAATAGAAATCATGTTATTTATCATTAAGCAACCATAGTTGAGAATAAAGTAGCTCTTACATGGAAAGAATTGGGGCCACGAGATCCAGGGAGGCGATGAGAATTCCCAGCTCTGCTATGGCAGCAGTTAGAAGTAAGGCCCAGGTAGGTTCCCCATTAGCTTTGCTGTGACCAAAAACCTGTACACATGAGGAAAAACATCAGGCATGGGATTCTGACACAATGCGCCCATTTCAGACATCTGAAAAATAACTTCATAGCAATCATATGTAAACACATACAAAGGATTTGAGAGCCTTGTACTAAAACTCTAGATGTGCCTACATTTATGATTTCCCAATTTCTAAAGCTGAAAAGGGTAACATTTTTCATAAAACTTGAGGGAAAAAAGCAGAGGGCACAGCAAAGCCTCACTTACCCTCAGGAAAGGTATGATGTTGTCCTTGGCGATGGCTTGCAGCAGCCGAGGGGCACCTGTGAGGCTCTGAAGTCCAGCCCCACAGGTGGAAAAGAAGGAGCCAATCACAATCACCCACGGGGACGGCCAGGACAAGGTGCCGACAACCAAGTTCCCCTTCACAGCGTCCCCGAATCTGGGGAAGAGGTAAACAGTGGAGACATTTAATTTGAAAACAACTTCAGATTGAAGTTACGAAGACATTTACACAGTGACATTTTCTTGCTTAGAAGTTTTACAGTCTCAAGCTGAGTCACGCATGAATACTGCAAAATGTAAAGGTACAGAGTTTCATAAGTTTTCATAAAACATAATACAGAGTTTTCAGGCATTATGGCACACACCTGTCACCTCAGCTTTCAGGAAGCTACGGCAGGAAGATTGTGAGTTTGAGGGCAGGAAGACTACATTTTTTAGTTCAAGGCCAGTATAGTCTCTACAGTAAGCTCAAGGCCAGCAGGACACGCAGCAAGACCCTGTCTCAAGAGTAAGTTTCTGCACTAGGGAGATATAAGATATTGTTTACTCAGCATATTCCCAAGGCCTATCACCACTGTGGAGGGGAAAATTATTAATATATATTAATATATATATATATATTTCTTAATATATAATAAGAAAATAAAACAAACAGTACAGTTAAAAAAAACAAGCCAAGCGTCACTTACAGACTTCTCTGTAATGGCAATTAATCTGCTTTGGGGTGGAAACTGGAAGTGTAAAAAACCACAAAGCAGGAGGTCCGTAGTCGTTTAAGTCATTACGTTTTCTTCAGTGTGCCTGATGCCTGGAGGCTAGAGAAGGATGCTGAAACTACATGTGAGCTTCCAGGGAGGTGCTGAGAACTGAACATACTTTGCATGTTCCTATCTACTTAAAACAATTTTATATCATCCATTATTCTACTATTGATATTTTCATTAATTCATTCACTTTACATCTCAACTGCAGCCCCCTCGTACAAATATTCTATTATTTGAGATACTGTAATTAATATACACATATACAGAGTGTATTTTTTTCCTTGAGGCAGATTCCTAAGAATAACTGCAAAAATTAATATATCAAAACATTTTGATTTGTTTGAGATAATTTTGTATCCAGCCACTTTGCTGAAGTTGTTTATCAGCTGTAGGAGTTCTCTTGTGGATTTTTTGGGGTCACTTATGTATACATATCATCTGCAAATAGTGATATCTTGACTTCCTCCTTTCCAATTTGTATCCCTTTGATCTCCTTCTGTTGCCTAATTGCTCTGGCTAGAACTTTGAGTACGATATTGAATCAATCGAGGGAGAGTGGGCAGCTCTGTTTACTGTGTGATTTTAGTGGGATTGCTTCAAGTTTCTTCCCATGTAGTTTGATGTTGGCTATTGACTTTCATTCTATTTAGGTATGGACCTTGTACCTACTGATGGGACCACTGAACAGTGAGAAGTAGGTAAGAGTCCCAGGGCTTAAAAATGACTTGGATGAGGGATGAAAATGAGGGGAAACACCTAGGGTAGAAAGACACATTCCTTAGTGAGAGGTACTGAAGTGACGGTATTAACAGATGTGGAAAATATAAGAATTAGCAGCTTTCAGGGAGAGACCTGTCCACAAATATCTCACAAAACATGAGAGAAACGAAAAAATAAATACTAAGTCTTTATGAAGAAAATTAGTTTCCATTCCATTCAGAATGCCTAGTGTTAGTAAATAGATGCCTCTCTCTTGTACAGCAGATGCTGGAGATATGTCACAGTTTCCTTAACTTGCTCTACCTTTGTACAACTTTCTAGAAGTTCACGGGGGTTTTTTTGGAGGGAGAAGCTACTTCGTTGTATTTTACAAAATATCATTGGTTCTTATTATTTACTAGTTATTTACTGCTTGAAGCAGGAGGAATCCTTAATCTCAGAAATTTGAGGTTAGCTTGAGGAACATTGCAAAAATAAAAATCACAGGTATTTTATCTTATCATAGGCTAAATTATGCACATATATTTTAATCCCTTTCTAAACATTTTTTTTGTATTGGTAAAATCAAACCTAGAGTGTTGTATGCGCTACATAAGCAGTTTGATATATATATTCAGTTTGACATATATATGTATATATATTTATATATACATACATATGTCTGTTGTCTCTATATATGCATATATATACATATGTGTGTGTATACACACACACACACACACATTTAAGCTCAATGTATACATATTCTATTTTATTAGTTATAACCTGGTTTATTGATATTTGTGTTGACACTAGTGACAAAATGTCATAGAAGACAGACACATATGGTTGTTACACGTACTTGTCTCTGAGAACAACTCCTTCAATACATGCACCAAAAAGGACAACATTGCTTAAATCTGTTACATTGAGAGTCAAGGAAACTGTTGTCTTTTAGCTTTATGTAGTAGCTACACTCTCAGTAAATGAGCTGCTGAATTCATGACTTCCATAAATGCTCTGATGATGCTTATGAAGCAGCCAACTGCCTGGCTTCTTCAAGTTAAGCAATAGTGAGAGATGTCACTGGCACTAGATAAAAAGTACTCATTATCTTAGTTCTACTGCAGTATCCCATCATCATGACTCAAACCAAATTCCAAAAAAGGATACACACGAAGGATGTGGTCAGGATGGCAAGGACGGTCCCAATGGGAATGGACTTCTGAGCATCTTTCAGATCTCCAGATCTGTTTGACCCAGCCATGATACCTAGAGGACAAACAGCAAGTTAACTTCCCAGCTTTCTGGGCACTCTGATGTTCATACCGATACTGAACACTAGGGCTAAACAGAACACTGAGAACATAATTCTATCTCCTGAGAAAACTCACTCACTGTGGCTGATGGCCATCTGAAAGAAGTAACAGCCCTACCCACTTACCTGTGACAGAAGGAAAGAAGATCCCTACCAGAAGAGTGAAGGAGGTGGTGATATCAGCAAGAACATACTCATGGTTTAAGTTGCCCAAGACATCAGATGACTTGGCTGATGGCTTCTCAATTATCTCACCCTTAGGTAAATAATTACTCCAAAGGTTTTCTGCAAAGGGTTGAGGGGTGGGGTGGTTAAAAAGAAAGAGAATATAAGGATATAAGCAATATGGGAGTAATACAACTACATGGTTTCCTACCCAAACAATATTTAATCGGAGACGCCTACTGTTATTGTTATAACTATTGTAGTGGAGACTGACCTTTTACTTGCTAGGCAAGTACTGTAACATAGCTCCATCTCCACCTCAGCTCTTTAAATGTTTTTAAAGAATCATTGTTTCTTTAACATGAACACATGTAAGTATTATAGGATGAAACATAATATTTCTCATTTGTTTTAAAAAAATTTACAAAATATCTTAGTACAATAAATGTAGTTAACTTTTCTAACACAACTTAGTAAAAGTCAGGCAGACTAAATCAAATGTCCCATAAAGCCTATTTTTGAATTAGTTCTCTAATATAAAGCCTTTTAAAAAAGATTAGTATCAAAGCAGTTTTAACCCCTTAGTATGAACTTGCTTCATGGGCAGGCAATTTGTGGATAAAACATTTAAGGTGGACATCACTCAAGGAAAGAATTTCAGAAATGTAGTTGTAGGGAAACAGGTGTGTTTGGTGACATTAAAACAGTTCTATTTTAGCTATCACTGAAGGAAGATCACTGGCAATTTTTCAGGAGTACATTAAGTCAGACACAAAGGCAAATCCCTGTAGTCCTAGCTTGTCAGGAGCATGAGGCAGAAGGATTGCTTAAGCCCAGGAATTTCAAAAAATAGCTTGAGGAATATTGCAAAATAAAAATATTCACAAAATATTTTATCTTACCCCATGCTAGAAAGTCATTTGTCCATCTCTGTTCTCAAAAAAGGGCAAATTTTAACAGCTGCACTCTGCAGGGAAGCTCTAATTATAATTTCACTAAGAGAAAAATGGAAATATGCAAAGCATGGTGGTACATGTCTATAATCTTGCCAGTACTCAGGAGGCTGAGGCATGAGGATTCTGAGTTTAAAGTCATCCGTGAATACACATGGGATCCATGCTGCGTTCAATAGGACGTACTCAAGCAGTGGGCTGGGGTGTAGTTCCATGGCAGAGCTTGTGATGCTTGTCAGACACATTCCCCAGGTTCAACCCTTAGCATGCAATCATAACCATCACTAATTAAGGTCTAGGTCATCAGCTCGAGTGGGGAAGCTACTGCCTGTATTTGCTAAATGGACATGCTGTGGCTGTCAACGGCCTAAACAGCTACGCTTATGCTTAGGTATCAGTGCTGCCATCGGCTTTGTGTCAGAGATATTCTCTTTTACACTGGGCAGTGGTCCCTGTGGAAAATCATTAACAACTGGTCACAGTGGTAAGAAGAATTGACTATTTTATGCTGAGTCATAAAGGTATTTATATCACTCCCTTCAAGGCTCAGGGAACAATGTGGAAGTGGGGCTGGAAGAATGGAAAATCCAGAGGAAGAGAAGAAATCCTATAGAATGCTGACAACTTCTTGTGGCTCTGGCATGCTTAAACTCACAGCATCTCTGACAATTTGCACAAGATTTTCACAAGACAGGCTCTAATAATATGTCATATGAGGAAGGTGGGAGCTCACAAGACTCCACCCATTCATGAGGCGTTATACCCACCTAATGTGGTAGCGAGAGACATTTTCCTCAGTCTTGTAGCCACTGTAAGGTACCCATGCTGTTATAAACATACCACCCATAAACCTATAATCAGTTATAATGAAATTTAGTGTGTATGCAAACAAATAAGAGAATAATGGGTATGAGTCAATATGATCAAAATAATATAAGGTGCATGTATAAAATATAAATTCATTTTATGTGTAATTAATATACTATAATACAAAGTGAAAAAATAGGAGGAGGGATTTAAGATGAAGAATCTAAGATGGGAAAGCTTATTTCCCACTACTCTCCTTAAAGAAGAAACAACACAAAACAAACCGAGTCTAGTTAAACTCTCTAACTTACCAGTAATGATACCACTAGCCAACCCTGGAATGCCTTGGATCGAGGTGACATTATTGTGAACAAAATACTCATCACAGGTGGCATTAAAAAACTGACTTGAGTTGCAGAAGAATCCCCATAACTTTGATGGTACCGTCATGTTGCTCACTTCCATGGTCTTAGAGCAAATGTCAAGATGTCTTGATGACAGGGTGCGGTTACCCAGCATACAGACCCTAAATCAAAGCAAACAGAGAAGAAGAGAAAGATCAAGAAGAGAAAAAACAACAGGGAAAACTAACTTTAAAAAGCTGGTTAGTAAAGGATAAAAATGTTATTGTTCAGAGATTTTACTGCCATGGGTAGAAAAGGATGAGCACCTTCAACTGAGGTGACTTGTATTTTCTGCCAGTGTAACCCTCACACATCTCACAATATTTTAATATTTATCTTATGTAGCTGGAGGCACTGAGGATTACAGGGATTCAGTATTATGCCCAAGACCAAAGTCATATAAATGACAGATGTAGGCGATATGATTCAAACACAAGAATTGTACAAACAAACTATGTTTCATTATCTTCCAAAAATATTTGGCTATTCATCCATATGTAGACCCAAAAGAATCCTAGAGGGGCTAGGGAGGTGGTCTGGTGGGGTTGGAATTCTTGCTATGGAAGCATGAGCTACTGAGGTCAGATCTCTGGCGCCCAGGTTAATGCCTGGTGTGGTCATACATGCCTGTGATCTCAGCACTGGAAATGGGGGAGGGGAGGACAGTCAGTCTAGCTAAACAATGCAAACAACGATACACTCTAGAGAGCAATAGAGGACACCTGAAATTATCTTCTGGTTTACACAAAAGCACACATGTGGACCACTACAGCCCCACTTCCACACAATCCCCACTGCCAGCAACAATAATAAAGCCCCAGAGAACTTCTGCTTTTTAAAAAATGTCCAAATGACCATATTTCCATTTGCTTGTTTTCTTTCTAGACAGAGGAGGGGGGGAAGGGAAAGAAAGAAGGTAAGAAATGAAATGTGAAGAGGCTCGGTTGTCATGACCTCCTGGGACTGCCAGGTCTTCCAAGTCTTCTGGCCACTGATATATGACAGCCTGACTAGACCTCAAAGCACATCCCTCTATGGCCCAAGAGAAAACTGATTTTGACCTCAAACCTAGACCCAGTGGTAAAGAGGAAATTTAAGGATAATACAAATATTGACGCAGCTTTATTTTGTTCCACTACCTAGAAACATAGACAAGAATGGAGTAATAGATGCAGAGTAGAACACTTCTGAGCTACAAAAACGTGGCTAGAATCTGCGGAGCGATTCATACGGACACAGTAAGCCAACCCACCTACCACTCAGGCTCAACCCTCAACAATCCTAGTTTTGTTTCAGGTTTTCTCTAAGGTTTGATTTTTTTTTAACATATTATGCTGGAATTAAAAAAAAAATAACAAAATAGCTTGCACTGGGATTTCTTTTCCAACCAAACAAAAGTGGAGAAGCCCCAAAGGAGAACTGAAGCAAATGGAATTTTCCGAGTTGAGATACAGCTAAAATGTTGCATCTAAAACTTTTATAGCTTTGAAAAAGATCTTCAATTTATGGCCTGAAGTAAGAAAAATGAAAATTTATGGTGGGATTTATTACTGACATCACATAGAAGAAATACCAAATAGCAATCGGGAAATCACAAAGTTCCATGTTCTTGCCCTGCCATTGGCTGACTTTGGGGAAAGCCATTCTTTGCTGGATCTGGCTTTCTCATCATGAAAAGAATGTTTTTGTTTTCCCTGTAACCTATTTTAAATCAGCATAGTATCAATAAATTTGATCTCCTGCCAATCCATATGACTTCAAAGACAACTTCTATAACAAGATTACAAGTAACTCAGTTTCAATCAGCCTCGGTGTCACGAATCCATGAGACAGTAGGTGAGTCGGAGTGAGGGCGCTGCACAAATCCATCATTTCACGACTGCACCTGTTTGGCATGAAGCGTCCAGGCGACACCCATGGGATAAGATGGTCATTTCCTTTTGTACCTGATAACTCTTAGCACTTACAGTACCAAGACTAAAGTAAACAATTCAGGTAACTCCTTTAAAAAAAGATTTAATATGTATGGGTGTTTTTGCCTACCTGTATGTCTGTGTGCCACTTGTATGCCTGAAGCCTGTAGAGGCCTGAAGAGGGCACCAGATCCCCTGGAACTGGAGTTACAGTTGTGAGGCATCATGTGGGTGTTAGGAATTGAACCCAGGTCCTCTGAAGATCAGGCATTATTTTTAACTACACAGTCCTCTCTCCAGAGCGCTATTCTAGGATTCTTTTGAATTGATTTTTATTTTAAACTCAATTGAACATTGGTTGCTGGCAATGACTATGATGCAAAGTCCTTCATGGATAGTTCACATAAACACAATCATTATTAGGGGGTGGGGTGAGCACACCTAAAGAGAGGCACCTTAATGATGGCTACGACTGCTAGGTCTACATTTCAGGAGTGAAGAAGAGGGTCAACAAGACAGTACGTCAGGAAGCTTCCTTTTGGGAAACTGGACCAATAGGAAATCACTCCATGAAACTCTGGTGGAAATGTTCACATCACCAGATACCCTCACCAACTATCCAATGCTGACAATGTCAAAATAGGTACATACGGGAAGTGTGGTGGAGCAAAGGAAGACTTGATGGCACCAGCATAGATAGCCAAGATGGACACAATTACACAGGCCAGGAAAAGTGAGGCAAACTTATTCACATAGCGTACGCCGATGAATACCACCAAGACCATGAGGACCAGGAAGGCTGTGCCATAGACACGCATGTTGTTCAGCATGGCTGCAGACTCCTTGAGTGCGTCATCACTCCGAAAGATGGCAGCTCGGGGGACAATGTACACCTGTCAGAAGAGGAAAGAGAAGGAGAGAAGATGTGTGGCCATTTCAAAACGATCAAGTGCCAGGTGGTGGTGCCGCACGCCTGTAATCCCAGCACTCTGGGCGGCAGAGGCAGGCAGATTTCTGAGTTCGAGGCCAGCCTGGTCTACAGAGTAAGTTCCAGGACAGCCAGGGATATACAGAGAAACCCTGTCTTGAGAAACCCAAATCCCAAAAACCAAAAACAAAACAAAAAACCAACCCTCCCCAAAAAACCAAAACAACAACAACAACAACAAAAACAAAAACAGATCAAGTAGAGGGGCTATAATAGTTTCCTGTGAAGGAAAGGACAGCTAAACAAAAAATGACCAAAACATTAATTTGTATCCTTCTTTTTAAAATTAGTGATTTTATTTTTATTATTTTTATGTGTACTGTTGTTTTACCTGTATGTATGTTTGTGTGAGGGAGTTATATCCTTTGTACCTGGAGTTACAGACACTTGTGAGATGCTATGTGGGAACTAGAAATTGAATCCTGGTCTTCTGCAAGATCAGCCAATGCTCTTAAGGCCTATCTCCAGCCTCCTTTCTTCTTTTTAATAATGTATTTTTAGACAGGGTCTGATTACCTAGCCTTAGCTGGCCTGGAACTCAAAGAGATCCACCTGCCTCTATCTACTAAGTGCTGGGATTAAAGTTATGTACCATACTTGGCTACAAATTAACCAAAAAATTTTTTGGCTCTAGAATGTCTATAAAAATGTTATGTCATAGATTATTTTTATTTTCTATTTGCTATTCTATCTGCATTTACAAGAATTCTTTCTTTCTTTTCTTTTCTTTCTTTCTTTCTTTTCTTTCTTTCTTTCTTTCTTTCTTTCTTTCTTTCTTTCTTTCTTTCTTTCTTTCTTTCTCTCTCTCTCTCTCTCTCTCTCTCTCTCTCTCTCTCTCCCTCCCTCCCTCCCTCCCTCCCTCCCTCCCTCTTTCTTTCTTTCTTTTTCTTTCTTTCTCTTTCTTTCTTTCTTTCTTTCTTTCTTTCTTTCTTGCTTTCTTGCTTTCTTGCTTTCTTGCTTTCTTGCTTGCTTGCTTGCTTGCTTGCTTGCTTGTTTTTTTTCGAGACAGGGTTTCTCTGTATAGCCCTGGCTTTCCTGGAACTCACTCTGAAGACCAGGCTGACCTCGAACTCAGAAATCTGCCTGGAACTCACTCTGAAGACCAGGCTGACCTCGAACTCAGAAATCTGCCTGCCTCTGCCTCCCAAGTGCTGGGATTAAAGGTTATGAACAGAGAAATTAAAAACTCTTTCATTGGTATAAAGTTATAAAAAGAGGAGCTCGGGGTACAACACAGCCAGTAAAATATTTGCTGCCCAAGAATGAGCACCTGAGTTTGACCCCCAGGACGTGTGTGCTTTTCACCTCAGCACTGGGGAGGTGAAGGCAGGAGGAACCTTGGAGCTGACCAGATTTGCAGCCAAAGGTGTTGAGCCCCAGGTTCCAGTGAAAGATCCCATCTCATAAAACAAACTGGATGGCTCCTGAGGAACAGCAGGTAGGTGAGGAAATAGGTTGATCACTGGCCTTTATATGCATGCATTCAACACACTAGAATACACACATACAAACACACACACACAATATAGAAAAATAAACTTTACTTTTTTTCTATTGACATATGTCCAAGTCTTTTGTGTTTAGATATGAACTCCCTGGATGAGGTGATAAAGCTGGGAACAGTCAGTCAGAGGGAAAAGGACAGGCAAGTGAAGGACAACTCAACCTTTCTGCTTCAGCATGGCAGAAAGCAGACACCCCAGGCAGTCACCCTGAGTGGCTGCTATGCTTGCCTGAGCTCAGAAACCTCGATACCTAAGGACAAAATAAACAGAGCTTCTACACTGCAGTCCACAATTGCTCCATCACTTACCAGAAAGATTTCAATGGCACCGAGAATATACATGGCTGCTGCAAACGTGGTGCCAAGATAAAAGCAGAGGCCCACAGCCCCGCCAAATTCGGGGCCCAGGGCCCGGGAAATCATGAAGTATGAGCCCCCAGCTACAAGACAAAACAGAATGTGTACATAATAAAATAAGGGCATCACTAAAAGAACTGTAAACAAAGCATAAGCAATAATTTAAAAATATGCACAAAAAGATGTTTCAGACTTTGGGAAATTGAATGTAACAAAGCAGATTTGTTAGGGAATATGGTGTGTCCAATACTCTACATTTTATCACTATTAGGAAAAAACTGTAATACTTCCTACAGAAATAAGATACTCTAATAAAACATTTTATAAGCAAAGAGTGTGGATGAAATTAGAGCATTGTAGTCTAAAAATAATGAGATTTCAAAACCTTAAGCTAAACAGCATTCTTCTCTCTGGCTTCTAGAAAGTGTCTGTTACGGTTCCCTATGCACAACAGAATAAACACATTGCTTTCTTTGAAAGGCACAAACACAGCGATTCCTCACTGATAAGCTCTGAGTTCGAGGCGGCTACTGACCTGGCACTACTCCGTTCGTGGCAATGGCACTCATGGAGATGGCAGTTAGCATTGTCTGAAGAAGAGAAGAATGTTACTCCTGAGTAAAGTGGACATTCCTGTACTGCTTTCCCACGGTGGGAACTTCAGAGCACTTAGCAAACATTTTACTTTACCCGTTTTTATGAAGGGTTGCTAACATATTCAAAAAGAACAGCTAGGGAGAGTTAATGTTGCAAAGTAGGCTAAACTTGCCTACAGACTAGCTATAATGTCAATAATACAGTAAGAACCATTAGGGGGAAAATTAAAACATTATCTCATAACACAGTACAGAGGGGCTTGAAAGAGAGTTGCTGGAGGCACAGTGACTAGCTGGTAGACTACTTTAGTGCAAATGAGAGGCAAAACCAACAGTGTGGTAGTGGGGATAAGAAGGAACGGGTGCATATGAAATAGCTCAGAGACAACAGATTGGCCCTGGTGAACGGCAGATGAGTCAAATGTGACCTTGAAGTTTCAAGCTTGAGAAACTGGGAGTGGGGAAGGCTGTGCCCCTAAGTTATTAATAAGTTATGTCTGCTTAACCTGCATAGTGAGTGCAGGGGGAGGATGTAGTGGTTACTAAAACAACTGGGACAGTGGAAAGAAAGGGGGCAGGGATGAGACATAGAAGACAGCACTTTAAGTGAAGGAGAATCGGAATGGATTCTGAGAGTGCGAGAGACAAGTCCTGGGGAAAACTGAGTGGTTTCCAGGAAAGGGGTAAAAAGAGCTCAAACTAAGCCACACCCAATCCAGGCCCACCTCACCCTTCCAAGGCCCCACCAACTTTATTCTCAGTACATTTGGAATAGCGTGTGCATTTTGTAATGTTTTCTGTTACAATATCAGTGTTTTCATGTTCAAATTATCCATACTTTAGATTATTTTAAGACCTGCATTTTGTTTTAATATTTCCAAAAATCTAGGAAACCATATGCTATATATAGAACTAATGAATAATGGGTGCTTAGTGAAAAATTTTTTCGATTTTAAGATGAAAATTCTCTTTCCTGTTGGGGTCAGGAGCCTTTTCACATATTTTCTGTGCTTGTTACCCAGGAGGTCAATATACTCTTGGGAGCAGGAATGACACAGGAAAGCTCTAAGAGCCGGTGCACAACTTACACAGCAGCAGCAGATGAGGACTATTGCAAAAGCCTGAAGGACGCCAGCGGTGCCCACCACCCAGGTAAGACGCAGAAAGAGGATCACTCCAAAAATGTTCTGTAGACACGGGAGGTAGACGCCCATGAACGTCCCCATCTGCGGGCTCTGAAGATAAAAATGTAAGACAAAGGGGAATTCCATAGCCAGAAAAAACGCTCTGACTGCCGCGGTAGTCTCCAAGGAGTTGGGAAGGTTAACCATTACCTTCTAAGATCTCCTAGTAAACTTTATCACCATACTTCTATTATCTACATACATGTGTAATCTGGATAACTTCCCAGATGGTTTTACTATACCTAAACAATGGAACATTCAAAAATCTAAAAATGTCTATTCTTCAAAGTTGCTAAAATCCTTTTCATTAAAAAGGAGTGATGACTTGTAGAAATTGTTGAGAATTTATGTTCAAATTCTTCATAATAGTTGGTAATGAAATATATAGGGAGAATAAAAACTTACAGGCCAGTCGGCCCCTTTGCAAAGAGCTGACCTAACTCCTCTCTCCCTCTCCCTCTCTCTGTGTATTGACATAATTTTTATTATAAGAAAAATAGTAGCCGGGCAGTGGTGGCGCACGCCTTTAATCCCAGCATTTGGGAGGCAGAGGCAGGTGGATTTCTGAGTTCAAGGCCAGCCTGGTCTACAGTGTGAGTTCCAGGTCAGCTAGGGATACACAGAGAAACCCTGTCTCGAGAGAAAAAAAAAAAAAAAAAGAAAGAAAGAAAGAAAAAGAAAAATAGTAGTATTAAAAAAAAGTCTAACAATTTCTGGATATCATTATCATGGTACATGCCTATGATTCTAGCAGGAGGATAGTAAGTCCAAGGCCAGCCTGTCATTTTTGAGGCATAGTCTCAAAAGACCGAATCAAATAAAACAACCTCAAAAGACTTGTACCAGGCAGACAGCTTGAGCAGCCAGATAGATATGCTCCACCCCACTGATGTGCTAATGTTTCTTCCTCTTCCTGCAGTGCTGTCACATAGCTAACCACTTGGATGGTTTCTGCTCAAATCCACCATGTCAGAGGCCTCCCCTGCCCAGCCTACCAGAGTGGAAATTCCTTCCTTGTCAGTCTCATTGTTTTCGACCCTGCTTAAGTTTTGGTCAAGCATTAACTGACACTAAAAATGTTATTTAGCAGCTTAAAGAGCATAGGGACCCGGCTTCCCCCGTGGAGCTCCGATACTGAACATTCTGCCTGGGCCATGACGCCGATGTGCAGAATTGTCGTGAGTCCATAAAGCGTTTAGTACACTGTTTCTTAGCGTGGACTGATGCCCTGGATATGTCTTCATCATCTTATATACCGGCTGTGTCTTTACTTATCCTGGGGTGTGAGGCATCACCTTGGTCGGCTTCTTTTTCCCTTCAGTGATGTTCTCTGCCTCTTCATGTTCCTTTGCTCCTTGTGTCAGATTTGTATAGTTGGCCATGCGGTTGAGAAGAGAAGACACCTTTGGTCTGGTGTCCATTTCTTCCTACAAATCCAGAAATAATTTATGAAAGATACTGAAATTCATCAACAAAATAGACTCTCTACCAACAGAAAAGTAAATGATAAAATCTTTCACAGATAAATATTTTAAGAAAATTCTTCAGTGAGACAATTTTTCTTCACATTTGAAAGACTGTACAGAGCTGAGGGGGACAGCTCACTGAGAGAAGCTGCCTGCTTGCTCAAGGTCGGGGTCCAACCTCTAGGGTGGGGAAGGTAGAAAGAGACCATGCCTAATTAGGGCTACAAGCTAAGGTAGGATACAGAGTCCTGGGACTCATGCAGGCGTTCACACAAACGTGTATGTCTTTATGCTTGTGTTCCCATTGTCCTCCTCCTCCTCTGTCTTCTGCCATCCCTCTGATCCTCTCAAGAGGTGAGGTTCCCTTCCTTCACTAATTAGTCCCCACTTCTGCTTTCCTGTTACATGTATTCTATTATCCTGTCTCTACTTCTCTGCCACCTTAACATCTCTTCCTCCCTTCTCAGTCTGTGTTCTCTCCCTCTCCCTCCCTCCCTCTCTGTCTCTCTCTCCCTCTCCTTCCCCCTCCCAACACACATACATATTTACATACAACATATGGGAGAAAACATGTACTATTCAGTATCTGTCTTAGTTTGGCTTATTTTGCTTAACATAATGATTTATGCTTCCAAATGTTTTTCTGAAAATGTGATAGTTTCATATTTCCTAGTGGCTGATGAATTTCATTGTGCAGGTTGGAGAGACAGCTCAGTCAGTGAGTA
This sequence comes from Apodemus sylvaticus, assembly GCF_947179515.1. NCBI lineage: Eukaryota > Metazoa > Chordata > Mammalia > Rodentia > Muridae > Apodemus > Apodemus sylvaticus. Next base: position 94,799,546 of record NC_067476.1, on the reverse strand, counting down.
AGAGTCCTTGCTACTCTTCCAGAGTCATGAGTTCAGTTACCAGTACCAACACTGGGAGCCTTACAGCTTCCCTAACTCTATCTCCAAGGAAATATGATGCCCTCTTCTACCCCTACACATAAACATATAGATAATGGAAATATTACCTCAAAGAGTGCCAAATTTTTATCAAAATATTCATCTCCTTCTTCATAGTTGGAATTATTGAGATAAGCATTTCGAGCTTTTTTATGTCCGTCATCTGAAAAGAAAGGAAAACATTGGCTTTTCATGGGTACTAAGACTCCAGCACCAATAACTGTGTTGACAGAAACCACTTCAGATTCAAGTTGAGCATCAGTGGTAGACCTCAGTTAGTACTGCTTGGAGAATGTGATGTTCTGACAAAAGCCAATCAGGAAACCAAAGAAACCAACACAAAGTTCTTTTAATTACAGAGACCTCTGGAGGCCCTTCCCTGGAACTTACCAACAAATAAAAACACACAGTATTTCTTTCTTGGTGTGTTATACTGTTCTTGACAGGGGCTATTTTACAAACTGTTGATGCTGATAATGGGAGAAAAAGCTGTTTCCAAGGCTGTGTTTTTGATGTATGTATATGTATGTGCATGTGGTGTGTGCATATGTGATGCCAGGTATCCGTGTGTGTGTGTGTGTGTGTGTGTGTGTGTGTGTGTGTGTGTGTGTGAGGAGGAGGAGGAGGAGGAGGAGGAGTGTAGTGTACACATTAAGTCAGAGGACAGCCTGGTAGAGCTGATTCTCTTCTCCTACCTTTGTAGGGTAGAGGATCGCAGGTTGCCAGAGTTGCATGCCAAGTACCTGCTGAGCAGTGAGGCTGACCTCCTTCTTGATGCTTTTTCAATTATAATAGGGACTTAATCTTTGATGTTTTTTACAAGTTTTTTGATAATTTCACAGGATGTATTTTGAATATATTTTGAATATAACCCTCCCATTGCTTCCAACTCAGCATTGAGACTTTTTTTTCTTTTAACCTTTTCTCCTATGAGTTCCAGTTTGTATTGCTCAGCTGGTTTGGGGATTAAGGTATGCTCTGGTGTGTAGTCACACTATTAAGGTCATCATCATTAAATGATGACCTGAATCTCTTCTTCACAGCAATCATTAAATGTTAATAGCTCCTCAGCTGGTGCTGGGATTACATATCCCATCACATCCCCCCTGTGACAGATTCTGGCTAGCTGGAGCTTGTGTAGACCTTGTGCACACTGTATCAGTCACTCAGTTCATATGTACTTCTGTCTGGAAAACAGTTTCCTTTAAACCACCCATGATCTTACTATCTTCCTGTCCCACCACCCCCTTCACCAAAACCCCCAGCCTTGAGAAAACATATAAAAGTTCAGTTTAAGGCTAAGCACTCTGAAGTCTTTTGTTATCAGTAAGCCGAGCAGCTGGAGGTCAGTAGGAGTTTTTGAAAGAGGCTCACCATGAGGCCCAGACTGGTTTCAAACTCTTGACTATCCTTTCTCAGCCCCCAAAGTACTAGATTATAGGTGTGTCTCTTCATGGTCAGTATCTAGTATATTTTTGTATGAACCCTTTCATAATATTTTTATGTTGAAAGCACCTAACTGGAATCTAATGAACTAGCTGTAAGCAAACAAGGAAGAGTCCAAGCTCCTGAGACAGCAAAGCTTGTGTTATGTACTTCCTAATCCTTAGCTTTTTAAATTGTATATAAGTTATATAAATGCAGTCTGACAGGAGAGAAGAAAAAATGTATAAATGTTACTTAAAACTAAGATTTCTATTACTGAAAAAAGATATTAATATAAGAAATAAAGAAAATTGAAAGCACCATATATTACTTTAAATGTATAAAAGGAGCCTGGCAGAAGGACAGCAGACCATAGAAATGAGCTGGCTACCTGAGAGGATGAGAGGCTGCCACGGGGAAGCTCCTGAGGGTTGTGGGGGAGGGGCAGGAAAGGAGTGAACGACACAGGAGACATTCAAAATAGTATGTTTTAAGAAATCAGTTTTCCAGCTGATGTGAGGCCCCAACACACATACAGGAGAGGACTGCTGGGTCTGCATTCATTCACAGATGATATACCTAACCCTCAAGAGACTGGAGGCCCCAGGGAGTTTAGGGTGGGGGGGCGTAGGGACATCTACATGGAGACAGGGGGTGGGAGGAGGTATGGGATATGGAATAGTCAGAGGGTGGATGGAGGGTGGGGGGAATAAAATATGGAGTGTAAAAAATAAATGAAAAAAAAAGAAGTCAATTTTGTCAAGTTTTAAGGAAACAATATATACAACTGAAAAATAATACAAGAATCAAGTAACTATGTTGTCTGTTTTGTGCTAATAACATTTGAGGATGATTATATAGCTAAAGGCTAGTGTTTTTTGTTGCTGTTGTTGTTTAGAAACACATTGTAGCTAATTTATGACACACGGAACAATACATAAAAACCTTTGCCAAAGTCAGGAGAAAATAGGTGCTGGCAAGGATGTGGAGAAAGAGGAACACTCCTCCACTGCTGGTGGAGTTGCAAGCTGGTACTACCACTCTGGAAGTCAGTCTGGCGGTTCCTAAGAAAACTGGGAATGATACTTCCAGAGGACCCCGCTATACCACTCCTGGGCATATACACAGAGGATTCCCCGGCATGTAATAAGAATACATGCTCCACTATGTTCATAGCAGCCCTATTTATAATAGCCAGAAGCTGGAAAGAACCCAGATGTCCCGCAACAGAGGAATGGATACAGAAAATGTGGTATATATACACAATGGAGTATTATTCAGCCATTAGAAACAATGAATTCATAAAATTCTTAGACAAATGGATGGAACTGGAGAACATCATCCTAAGTGAGGTAACCCAGTCTCAAAAGAACACTCATGGTATGCACTCACTGATAAATGGATATTAGCGTAGAAGCTTAGAATTCCTAAGACATAATGCACATATCAACTGATGCCCAAGAAGAAGGAAGGAGTGGTCCCTGGTCCTGGAAAGGCTCAGTGCAGCAGTGTCAGGGAATACCAGGACAGGGACATGGGAAGGGGTGGATTGGGGAACAGCGGGAGGGAAGAGGGCTTATGGGACTTTCAGGGAGGGGGGAATCCAGGAAAGGGAAAATCACTTGAAATGTAAATAAAGAATATATCGAATAAAAAGAAAAAAGAAATAAGAAAACCTTTGCCAAGCCGGGTAGTGATGGCACATGGCTGTAATCCCAGAGCTCTGGGAGGTAGGCGGATTTCTGAGATCAAGGCCAGCCTGTTCTACAAAGTGAGTTCCAGGACAGTTTTCTACACAGAGAAACCCTGTCTCAAAAAAAAAAAAAAAAAAAACAAAAAACAAAAACAAAATCAAAATCAAAACAAAAAAAAAAAAAAAGAAAGAAAGAAAAAGAAAGGAAGGAAGGAAGAAAGAAAAAAAGAAAGAAAAGAAAAGAAAAAAGAATCCCTTATTAAGGGATTATGTTTTGCCAGTTTGCAAACCTTTGTTAAAATAACAGATCTAGGCAACCATCTCAATGGCTATGAAAACCACTGATAAAGAGCTGAAGTATAACCTGCCAGTGGGTAAATGGTGACCATGAGCCTGCTGACCAATACTAACATCAGTGAACGCAAGATACTGTTCATTCTATGCATTCTTAGCAAAAGAAAGGGAATTCAAGCTATTAAGCCTCTACAGAAACGCAGAAAATACAAAAGAAAAGAGAACAATACAGGGTAAGCATAACCAAAGATATAATCACCACAGTCAGAAATATGATAATTTCTTCAGTAAATCACAGGCTACAAGAGTAAACTTTTAAGATTAAAGCTTCTGATGTGACTGAAATCTAAGATAAGATCTTTGTTAGAACCCTGGCTCAAATAAACATGAAAAGACATTTCTAGAACAGAGAAATGTTGGGCTAGAGTTGACACAACTGCTCTTCCGGAGGAACTGGGTTCAATTCCCAGCATATACACAGCAGCTCACAATCACCTATACCTACAGTGACAGGGGATCTAACACCCTTTTCTGGCCCATGGGCACCAGATACACACATTGTGCATAGGTATATATGTAGGTAAAACATCCATATACATAAAATGAAATAATATAAAAAATTAAAAACAGGGAAATTTAAATACATGCTTTACTGGTAAAAGTTGCATTTATCACTCTTGGTCTTCTGCAGGACCAGGAAGCACTGGGGGACTAGGGTCGCTGGCTCCACTGCGATCTGAGAGTCTAGCTCTAGTGGTCTCAGAGGTCAGTGAGCTTAAGTGCCTAGGGTCCCCTGAGAAACTGTGGCTTTGGCTTAAAAAGTCTTTAATATTAGTGTGGGTGTGGGTTTTGAATCCTGAAGTTCCAGTGGTCACTGCAGGACCTGGAGTCTACACTACTGTGGTCTCCTGGCGGTTACTTAGAGCCTACAGCTTTAGCCACAGCCCCAGACAATACCCAGACTCAGTGGGTCTGCTATTTGCTATCCTGGCTCTAATGGAACCCCAGAATTCAGGCAATGATGGAGGTTATGAGCCCACCTGGCTGCATTGGTTCTTCATGTGCTGATCTACCCTGTTACCACATAGCTATTAAGGGATTATGTTGGTGACTACACTTGACAACACTAAATTTCTCCAGTCCACACAGGGAATTTCATACAGATAACCCTTTGGGAAGAATCACAGAAACACCACAGAATATAGTCCAAAGATGGAGAAGTCAAAACTGAAAGTCAAACATACTCTAAGAGATGCATTCAACACAAAAACTATGATATAGCTTTGTTCTGTGACACATCCCAACTAACTAAATCCCTAATGAAGGAACCACTATATAGATAGTTGAATGTCTAACAAAGAATTCAAAGTCTTACTTTTTAAAAGACTTAATAATGATCACATAGAAGATTCAAACAAATGGACACATTAAGGAAATCTATCCTAGATTTCAACAAGACAATCTCAAAAATGAATGCAACAGTAAATTGAAGGTAAAAATTCAAAAAATAAAGGAAAAATCTGGCAAGGAGACTGAAAAATGAAAAAAAAACCCAAAAAGAACAGAAATACTTGACCTAAATGATATTGTCAATAAAATAAAAACAACAGATGCCACTGTGAACAGACAAGAACAAGCAGAAGAATGATTTCAGAGATGGAGGACAAAGTCAAGATAACAATACAAATGAACACACATATTTTTGTGGTGACAGGTACATGAAAATGTAATTGATAGTAAATGCATGAAGCATTGTGAACTTTTAGTATTCCAAGTGTTTGGAAGGCTACTGGGATGTATATATAGTACTTGGAACTGGACAAATGTCTACATATGAACATTAGTATAGCTACATGATGATTTTATTTGTGACTTTATTACAATCACCTTTTTCTGAGATAGGGTTTCACTCTGTAGCTCTCTGACCTAGAACTCACAATATAGACCAAGATGGCCTTGAATTTGCTGATCCATCTGCCTCTGCTTCCTGAGTGCTGGGATTAAAGGTATGTATTACAATCCTGGCCCAATAAAGTGATTTTTAAAAGTGCATTAATTTACTTAGTGTTGTGAACATTTGGACACACATGACACTTGCCATGGACAACTTGTAGGTGTTAGGCCTCTCCATCTACCATGGGAGCCCTGTGTTGAACTCCAGTTATCAGGGTTGGCAGCAAGCACCTTTATCCAAGGTGCCCTTGCCACCCAATGATAAACTTCTAGTAGTAAAAACAAACAAACAAACAAACAAACAACAACAAAAAAACCCCATGGTATGTGAACATTTCTTTAAAATATTCTAGATAATTATTAAGGAATACATTTTATTATTATTATTATTATTATTATTATTATTATTATTATTTTAAATCTAGCATTAGGAGCATCATGTCCAACTCTGCCACTGCTGCTTGGATACCCCAGTCTCACATCTCAGATGAGTCAACTTATCTGTCAGACAATCTTTTTCTGTGCCAGCTTCTATTTGTTTGACTACTTAACTTATTTTGGAAAAGAAATAATTTCCCTAGAGACTTTGCATCATAGAAAGACTATGATGTTTACAAGACCTAGTTATCCTCATCAATCCTGACCCAGGTCAATCATGAAAGGTAGAGGCTTTGCAGAGAGGGGACCACAATTTGTGCTTTGGTTATATAGGAAAACATGAAACTAGAAGGAATCTTACTGAAAGGCATGAGTCACTTCTTGGCTAGAACATGGTGGCTGGAAACCAGTCACAGTCTAGGTTATACAGGAATGTCAGACACAAAGAAATTTCTAGATATTCCAAGTAAAAATATTTTTTTATCATGAACTCAGAATCAAGTATATATTCCAAGATCCTTGAAAGTCATATAAGGATTCTGGGGCTACAGAGATGCCTTGGAAGTTAACAGAACCTACTGTTCTTGGGGAGGATCTGCGTTCAGTTCTCAGTAATCCCATCAAATACCTCACAATTCTAACTCCAGTTCCAAGGGACTAGATGCCCTCTCCTGACCTCTATGGCACCAGGCACAGATGTGAGGTACATATCTCATACAGGCACCCTGTGCACACACATGCACGCATGCGCACGCCACACACACACACACAGACACACACACACACACACACACACAGAGAGAGAGAGAGAGAGAGAGAGAGAGAGAGAGAGAGAGAGAGAGAGAGAGATCTTTAAAAAGAAAGGATTATACAGAACAGTAAGATCATTTTGCACTGGCCGTGGCAATGACCTGACTTCAGCATCTCACCACCAATGCCACGTTTCTTCCCTCTCATTTATCACCCCAACAGCATGGATACCATGAGGAAGCTGCTCTGTCTCATGGCACTGTGAAACAGAAAACTGAAAACTTGTGTCCTAAAACCTGCTTTTGTCCCTTTCTCTGTGCACTACAAACTGACCCACACCTTCACCAAACTACACCCTCTCTTCTCTGTAATCAGAAAAAGTATATACCTAATATATTTTGTTTAAAGATCTTTATTGTTTGCCTCAATTTCCGCAGTGTTGCTCTTGTCAATTAGCAGTAACATTGTGTTCTGGAACCAAGATAAATTGCAAAACTGTTCTTTAGCCTCCTGGCCTTATCAGATGGTCTTTGCTGTCCTGATCTAGACAGAGATGGAACATTAAGAGTACTTAATTTCCTCTAATATATATCCGTTTGAACCACATCTACTAGAACAGGAAACATTGTCTCAAATGCTGTAAAAATTATTTATTTCAAGTGAATGAAAAGTTGGAAGAATATGAGATTTTCTGAGAAGTATGTTGGAAGTAGAAGTATGTTAAGTATTCTGAGAAATATAGTAGATATAGGTTTTAACTAGTGAGAAAGAAAAAGCTAATAATTGAGTTTGTTCTCTTGAACCTTTTTCTGAAAGGGAAGTGAATGAGGCTTCCAGGTTGGCTTGTTTGCTTGTTTCTTTCTTCAGTGATGAGGACAGACTTGGCACTCATGCATTCTAGGTAAGCCAGGCAACACTGTGCTACAGACTGATGCCCCACTAGGGATGCTTTTGGTCTACATTGTCAGCCAGGCAGAGCATATTATGACTGGCTGCTCTATTTCTTCTAGCTATAGTCTGCTTTCTTCCTCTTCAAGAAATCGTGCCACGGGGCTGGAGAGATGGCTCAGCGCTTAAGAGCACTGACTGCTCTTCTGAAGGTTCTGAATTCAAATCCCAGCAACCACATGGTGGCTCACAACCATCCCTAATGAGATCTAATGCCCTCTTCTGGTGTGTCTGAAGACAGCTACAGAGTACAGAGTACTCATCATATAATATTAAAATAAATAAAATCTTTAAAAAAAAAAAAAAGAAAGAAAGAAATCGTGTCACATGTCCTAGGGTTTTTGAGGCATTTGATTTTGGTGATGGCATTAATGTGATGCTGTGTTCTGTTTACTGTGGTTCCTGTGAATTGGCTTAAGCACATTACGTTTGTTATTTTTAGAGGAGAGAAAAACTGCTGCATAACTGCACTGTGATCCTTTACTTTGTCTGGTTATCTTTCTTTTCGAGATATTAACAAGCATTGATGATTAATGCCTGGATCCATTATTTTATGAGGGGTAAAATGTGATATTTTCATTCTGTTAGTCTTCATAGGTCACATATTTCAAATGAGGGAAATTCTGCCCCCCACACCCCAGCCAGGGTTTCTCTGTGTAGCCCTGGCTGTCCTGGAACTCACTCTGTAGACTAGCCTGGCATCAAACTCAGAAATCTGCTTGCTTCTGCCTCCCAAGTGCTGGGATTAAAGGCGTGCGCCATCACTGCCCACCGGGAAATTCTTTTAAATCTACTGCTTGGCTGTCAACTGGTCCAGTTAAATATAAAGCAGTCTTATTGTTCTCCCTCACCGAGCAATCAATGAGTGGGCACACAAGAGCACTCTAGTTATGGACAATTAGTTTTTAATTTCCTATTAAATGCTCCATCTTCTTATATTAAAATGACTATATACTTCTTAAATACTAATATAAGAAACACATAATTTTATACAGATATTTTTGAGATAGGGTCTATATAGGGCTAGCCTAAAGTTCATGCGTGTTCCTCATGCCTCATCTTCCTAAGTACTGGGATGATAGATGAGAACCACTATGACAGGGACATAAATTTATTTGATATAAAGCCTGTCATGTATTTTTAGCAAGTTGATTGAAAATGGTATTTGTTTATTTTTGAGGCATTGGAGATTGAACCCAGGGCCTTGTACATAGTAGATTAAGCACTCTTAACATTGGGCCAAACCACAGTCTGTGGAGATAATCTTAAAAACTGCTACGTGTAGGAAGACCCATACATGACTAATCTGGCTAACATTCCAGCATGGAAGGGGGAGGTGAAGTCGCAACCCATAGCTGGACAGCTATTGACAGGTAATGCTTCTGGGGAAGGGAGAGTCCCTTTTCTCTTAAAGTTTATGGCCTCTGGTAGGTCAACCACACTCCATTGGATGGCTCAATATCCTCGAGTATATGGGCATCATAACTAAACTCAGTAGGCTGTAAAATAAATAAAACAAAACAAAAACAACCCAAAACCAGACAGAAACTTTGTAGCAAGTTGGGCAGGAGGTAGGATCTGGGGGGAGGAGCCCAGGAGAGGAGCAGGGTGAATACAATAAAATTCATCGCATGCATGCATTTCATTCTCAAAAAAGTTAATACAATTTTATATTTAAATTAAAATAGAAATACTGTGTGATTCAGATTACAAATACTTTGTTTTGTCTGGACAATGCTTTTCTCATCTTGCCACTGTTAAGTTTTGGTATCAGGCCTATGAAAGACTCAAATTAATTAAAGTATTTATTTGGTTTCACATGCTATGAAAGAAGATTATACATGACTGGATATTTTATCCTCTCACTTTTAAGAAAATCTGTCAAGACTCACTGATGTTTGTCTGCTTGCTTTCTAAATTTTTTTTAAATAGAAAATTATACACATACACACATTGGGAAAAGTTCGCAAATTGTTAAGTACAGACTTGGATACATTATCACAGAAGTTTCATCTCCCATACATCACCTCAGCCTGACCCTGAGTTTTGCAAGAGAGCTGATGAGTCAGTGGGAACAGTAAATACATTAAAATCACGGCAGCCTGTTGGCAGAGCAGCATTTAGCAGGTCTGAAGATGCTGTTTTAAATCCCATTTGGCAAGGAAAGTCTGAAAGATGTTATTATAACGTGAATTCAGCAAGCAAGACAGTTGAGCCAGTGTTCCCTACAGGTGAGCTTACACTCAGGTGCCTCTTAGAAAAACCTGGGGCTTCCATTAGTGGTGTTGGGGGTCTGGCTTTGGAGGTGCTGGGATTTGTTTATTGAGATGCTAGGGTTGAGCCCAGGGTGTGCTGTTTGCTCAGTTAGTACTGTACCACTGAATTGCATCCGCAGTCCTGAAAGGTGGGGCACTTATAAAAAATAATAATAAAAATTACAAAATACAGTCTTTGTCTACTTCAATGCTGTTTGATAATTTGTGAACTGTATAAATTCTTACCCTTCCCCTACCTCCACTACACAAATATTCCTGGTCAGATAAAAAAAGTACCTGGGTTATTGAGCTTATCTTGGCAATTTCATAATTTAGGGGAGAAAAAAGATTGAGACAAAGTCTAATGTAGTGCAGGCTGGCCTTGTAATCTTGATCTTGCCTGTGTTTCCCACATGTTGGGATTTAAAGGAATGTGCTACCATGAGACAGACAGTCAGACAGCGAGTGAGCATGCATGCCCAGTTTCTTCAATACTCTGGTGCTTTTTCTGTGAGCAAACAAGTCATATCAAGTTCTTTCCCTGCTGTGGACTTTCTGATAGCACATTTTCCCACAGCTGCTATTGTGTACTCTAATAGCTAAAAGCTCAGTATGTGCAAACCTAGACATGCATACCACCATACAACATTAATTATTAACGTACAATAAATTTCTTATTCTCACCCATAACTAAAGAAGTATAATACAAACTAGAAACAACATTTTACCTGTTAGTAAATATACAAAAATATGGATTAATAATATCGGTTTGGGCGGGAGAGCTGGCTCAGCAGGCAAAGTCAGTTGCTGCCAAGCCTGACAATTGGAGTTCAATGTCCACAACACGCATGGTAGGAGAGAACCAACGCCTGAAACTTGTGCTCTGACCTCCACACACATGCTATGCCATGGTGTCATTCCCTACATTAAATAAGTAAGTAAATAATAAAACTTTAAAAATAATACCAGTTTCTGATAACAGAGTGGCAAACGTTCTTCCATACCCAGATTGGTGGGAGTTTATGGTGACTTATCTTGTTGAAAATGTATAAACTCTTTGAGAAAATTTGCATACAAATGCACTGACAACTGTGACCGCACATACTCAAGTACAAGATGCTCACTGCAAAATAATTTCTTTTAAAAAATGTGTAAGGGTATGGGTATTTTGCTTGCATGTTTGTTCATGTGCCACATGCATACAGTGCTTATATAGGCCAGAAGAAGACATTGGATTCCCTGAAAGGGCAGTTATAAATGGTTCTAAGCTGCCACGTGGGTGCTTGGAATTGAACCCAGGTCCTCAGAAAGAGCAGCCAGTGCTCTTAAGCAGCTGAGCCATCTACATGCTCTTTAATGTAAGCTTTTTCTCAGTGTTCTAGACATAACCTAATTGCTCCTGAAGAGGGGAAGTGGCTGAGTAAAACTGCAGTGACAACCAAGTCCCACTGCACTCTGCATAAAGAATGAAGAGATCCCCTACGCACTATTAGATACCTCAACAAAACATGACACAACAAAAGGCCATTCGAATGATACAATGCCACTGACATAAAGGGAAAAAGTAATACAGAACATGAACCTTTATAAATAAAATTTTCTAGAATTCCTAATAAACAGTCAAAATTAAGTACTTGAGAAGTAGAGTTGAGGTATTGGGGAGAAGAGACCCTTTCAAGAATTTGCTTTTTTTAATACTGATCTTTCGTGTTGCTTGGATTCCTCAATGCAGTATTTGTAGAAAGGAGTCCAAGTTGCAAGTATATGTCTTGAAGTTTACAAGTTCTGAGAGCTTATGAAATTCATGTCAAATTACAATTTCCCTACAATAAATAATACCTAGAAGAAATCGATTCACTTCTATAACTTGTTTCATAGGTAAGAAACTGGACTACCAATTTTATGAGTTATTCAAGGCATGCTGTCTATGAAGGCTTTCAGTGCTTACATTATTATTATATCTTAGTTGTTTGTGTGTGGGGTCATGGAGGATGACGATGTTGCAGTGTGCCGTGAAGGCCAGAGGAACCTGGTAGAGTCGGTTTTCTTTTTCTACTATGTGAGTCCCAGGACTCAAACTCAGGTTGTTAGGGGAGTGCTTTACCTGGTGAGTATCTCACAGAAACTGTGATTCAACACCAACATAATAAAAGACAAGAGTATCTGTACAGTCCAAGATATGACATAATATTATGACCTTAACTGTTATTGTACACATTCCCAACAGGGCATGTGTGCGTGTGCCACAGTGTAAGTGTAAAGGGCAGAGGACACTTTGTGCAGCTGGCTCTCTCCTTCCCATGTGCTGGGGTCCTGGGGACCAAATGCTGGTCACCAGGCTTTTGGGTCAAGCGCCTTTACTTGATTTACTATCTCTTGACTCACTTTAATCTAATTTTTAAATAATTTTTGTGAATATATGATGTGTTTGTGGGCAAACCTGCCACAGAACATGTGTAGAAGATAATGTCTTCTTTTCAATACTATCCTGGAAAAAGAAGTTCTTAAGATTTGTTTTTAGCTACAGATTATGTAAAATTATCTTTTAAAATGTAATTAAAAATTTTACTGATTACTGATTTTTTTTTTGTTTTGGTTTTTTGAATTTGGTTTTTTCGAGACAGGGTTTCTCCATGTAGCCCTGGCTGTCCTGGAACTCATTCTGTAGACCAGGCTGGCCTCGAACTCAGAAATCCACCTGCCTCTGCCTCCCAGAGTACTGGGATTACAGGCGTGCTACACTACCGCTCGGCTCTGATTACTGATTTTAATAATCAATTACAAAAATAGCTTCATATAGCTTACCAAATTGTAAATAAAGAGTGAAAGGCTTGAGGGGCCAAGAGTGAAGTGAAAGAATCAAAATAGCAACAGAGGGGAGAAGGTAATGTCTGCAGGGACAAAGATGGAGGTGACTTTACAGAGATACTTCCCAGAGCAATACTATACCTAACAGCTGGCTGTGTTCCCCTGTGATGGAGTTCTGACTCGGGTCTGAAAAAGAAACAATTGAAAAGGATAGAAAAAAAATGAATGACCAAAACAAACATTTATTTAAAACTCAAGCAACAAAAGTCAAACTAGGTAATAAGCAAAAACTTAAAAAAAAAAAAAAGAGCACTAACAAGAGTTAAAAAAAAAAAAACAGAATGAACTACTATAAAACAATGATCACATTCTTCTACACATTAAACACTGAATTACTGAATTATATGACCCAACAATTCCACATCTAGCCCCCAAAACCCCTGAAAGTGGGGACTCAGATATATATGTAACTAAGTTTCCAGTGGCATTATTCATAAAGGTAAAAGGCAAAAAACAGTCCAAGCTGTGCTCCGGCAGATGGAGGAGTGAAGGGAATGTGGGGCCCATGAAGGCTGCAGCAGTATTTCCATAAAAAGAATGGAATTCTGACCTATGATCTGTAAAACACAGATGAAACTTGAAACTATGCAAATGGAAAAAAGGCAGACAAAGAGCACCTATTATATAATTATATTTATGAAGAATACTGGTCACCAGCAAAGTTACAGACAGAAAGACAAGTGCCTACTGGGATGGGTATTATTGCTAAATTACCAGATGTACCGTTTGGATGATATGAAATTCAGGAAATTCAGGAGTAAGGGCAGGAAGCACTGTAGATAATAACTCCAAGAAATACATACTTAAAAACTGACTAAAGCAGGAAACTTTGTGTTCTATATTACTACAATAAAAAGTAAATAAAAAATCCTCATGCAGATCTGACCAGACAACAGTAGTTCATAAAGCAGAAGTATAACCTTTCAGGACCGGTGATATGAGGTACCTGAGTTTCTGCAGGAACCCAAAGGCACAACATGAGAGCATGTATTCCTACCAGAATCCTGTAATGTGACCTGAAGATCTAGTGACTGTGCAGCTCTGATAAAAACCTGTTTCATCAATAATAATGTCTAATGCATGAGGCACTGACATCCACCACTTAACATCAACCATTTGTTTAAGGTCTTGAAAAGCATTCAGGGCTAAATATGGAAACGGCCCTACTGCTTTCCTCAAAACTAAGTCTCTTGAGATGCTGTGAATTGCATCTGGCTTTCTTGCATGTATCTAAAGGAATGAAAATAAATTTAAACCATCAGTCTGTGAACAATGAATTTTACTAATTTTTCTTTTTTTTTTTTCTGGATTTGGTTTTTTTGAGACAGGGTTTCTCTCATAGCCCCGGCTATCCTGGAACTCACTCTGTAGACCAGGCTGGCCTCGAACTCAGAAATCTGCCTGCCTCTGCTTCCCAAGTGCTGGGATTACAGGCGCCACCACCGCCTGGCAAATTTTACTAATTTCTAATTGAAGTTTTATATTTTCTCCAATTATTCTGTTAGCAAGAAGCTATACAAAAGTAGCAGTGTTTTAGGTTTTTGTTTTTTTTTGGTCAGTGATACAAATTTTATTTTAAATATGTTACTGATATTTTACACAAAATGAAAATAATATTCACCACGCTTCATATATGTGTCATTAAATGTAACACTTTAAAGGAAAGAGGTAGGGGTAGGTCCTACCCAGGGGTAGGACATGGCTAGTGGTTGAGTGGGCTTGACCTCCACTACTTCAGAAAGCAATAATAAAGAGCTCCAAGACAGGAGGAATAAAAAGGAGCTCTTAACAAACTCTTATGTGAATTACAGTATCCCTGTCAGTATAGAATGTCAGCAAGAAAGACATAATGTAGACACCTTATTTCCACAATTTAAGTTTTAAATGATTAATATTATATTGTATTTTCAGAGAGTTTTCTTCCTTGATTTGATTTTGGAAAAGAGAAGTTTCAAACTTACCTATTTAATAACAGTTGGACCAACACATTAGCAAGTGAATCTGTAGCTTTTAAAAAATGCATCTTTTCATCTGAATAAAGGCATGCACAAGGCCTGCACAAATTCAGCCAGACAAAATTTCAGTGCTGAGAACGGGAAGTATGCACAAAGTCCCAGCCCTAACCAAAAAGCTATCTGCAGCTGTCAAATGCCGAGAGAAGGAAATCTGAGTTTTCTCCAATGGAGTGACATGGGCAGGCCTCACGCTCAGCACAAGGCAGATCCCATGTTGTGTTGTGTTTTATTTTTGTGTGTTCTTTTGGTTTTGCACTTCTTGAGAGTTTTTCTTTCATGTTTGTTTTTTGAGAGAGGAAGGGATGGGAGGAGGGAGGTAGAAATGATACAGATGGGTAGGGAGGTAGGGAAGATCTAGGAGAACATGGGGGAAAGGAGAGAATAGGATCAAAATACATTATATGAAAAATGAAAACAATTTAGAAATCTAAAAACAGACT
The DNA here is from genome assembly GCF_947179515.1 of Apodemus sylvaticus. Taxonomy (NCBI): domain Eukaryota; kingdom Metazoa; phylum Chordata; class Mammalia; order Rodentia; family Muridae; genus Apodemus; species Apodemus sylvaticus. The sequence continues at coordinate 94,784,449 of NC_067476.1, read as the reverse complement.
CAATCTGTCACACACCTTTGGAAGCAGAGAGAAAAATGTTTGTGGGTAGGGCTTATTTATAGATATTTTTTTTTCGAGACAGGGTTTCTCTGTATAGCCCTGGCTGTCCTGGAACTCACTCTGTAGATCAGGCTGGCCTTGAACTCAGAAATCCACCTGCCTCTGCCTCCCAAGTGCTGGGATTACAGGCGTGCGCCACCACCGCCCGGCATTTATAGATATTTTTATGAGAACCCTTACTACTTTACTATTGCCCATAAAATAATTATTTTTTATTGTTCTGTTGAGAATTTCCTTACCTAGTAACACTCATAGTTGAGAGCAGAAATATCATGAGGTTAGTTCCAGACCACAGTGATAAGTCAGTCATGTAATTTGTAATTTTTGGTTCCCTAGTGCACATGCAACCTGTATTTATAATACACATAGAAATTGTAGTTTCTATGAAGTGTGCAGTCACATTATATTGTTCCATAAACAATATACATACCTCGATTACAAAACACTCTATTGCTAGAAAATGTTCCTGGTCACCTGAGCCGCCATGAGCTGAAGCTTTACCGTGCACTTTTATGATATGGGGACAGCTTCTTTCCTTAACCAGCTCAAACAACCTCTGCTCACTTCAAGTTTTTCTTCCACGCCAACCTTTTCTCTCTTAGCTGAGGTTAGGACCTTTCATCTCTCCAGACCAGTAAATCCTTTCCCCTATCAGCAACAAAGGTTTTGTTTTCTTATCATTTATGTCATTGGAATTTTTTACTTCCTGTAAGAACTTTTCTCATTTGCCACTTGCCTACCTTTCAAAAAATCAAGTTCCTGTTCTCATGCAGATACTCAGAGATAAGTAAAAGAAAATTAATAATTAAGATAACTTTAGTTCAATTATCAGCCCTGAAAAATAAAAACCATAATTTGAGTTTGTAAATGTTAGCTAAGGAGTTAACTGAGTTAACTGGGCAAACCTTTCTGAGGAGATGATCATTAATAAAAGAGCTGGTACAGAAAGGCAGAAAGAAATTGGGGAACAGGGAGAAAGAAGGGAGGATAGGAAAGAAGAGGATAAAAGAGGGAGCAGAGAAGGGATAATAACACTACAGACCCCGTGAAAAAAATCACATGGAAACCTACTACTGTGTATATATATATGGACACATATATTAAAAGAGTTAAAATGGAGTTACCCCGTAACTGGGCAACAAATACAAGCTTAAGTCTAAGGAATGAGTTACTTCTTTTGGAACTGCACCCAGTAAAGTCCTGTACACTTCCCCAACAAACATTAGGCTATTGTCACTGCTTTTGACTAATCCTTCAGAACTTGATGAGTGAAGCAGTATTTGAGTCATAGAATACGGGGAAATCAAGTTGGTGGAAGCTTCGTCCCTCTAGTTTTCACAGTGCTAGGTAGGAAACACTATGCATGCTACCAGAAGAGACCAAAAACAAATTATCATCATCAATCATACCCAGAAATGAATACTGCCAGTTACAATTATAACAAGCCTGGCAGGAAACACCCACTGGTACAACAGTGACCTGGACATCATGGAAGTAACCAACCACTTTCTGACTGACTCTAAGGCCGCTCCCCAAAATGAAACCTACAGTTGACACCATTATGTGTTGGACCAAGAATGTGTGCCTAGACAGACCATAGGTCACAGAGGCTACTACTATTATTCTGCCAAATGAACACAGTATCAAACCCGTTCCTAATGACTTACGATTATACCCATAAATAATGTATTTCTCAGCTTTCTTCTGAGAAGCTTCTATCTGCAGTAGACCAACAGAGGGTAACCAAAGTATGTAGAGTAAGAGACATAATTAAAATAATAAAAATAAAATCTTAAAAAAAATAAAGGCCTGTATAAAAAGAAGGTAAGCATGACAATCTTGAAACTGGCTGCTTGGAGCAGAGGAATGGATAAAGAAAGGCCGTATCGAATAGGAATCAGCTCGGTACACTTGGGAACCTGTAATGTGCTGAAGTGTAATGAGCAGCACAGTGGTTAGAAAAGGTCAGGAAACAAGGAGGTAGCAGTTACACCCAAGGTCCTGACGACAAGACAATGATTGTCATTTTTATGTTGAAGAAGGTTTAGCATGACTGGAAGGTTTTATGTAGCCACACAACATGCCCGGTTAACTATTTTTAAAAGGCAGGCTGATAATTGGATTGTAAAGGGAGTAAGAACAGAAATAGGGTGGAGGGATGTCTCAGCTGTTGAGAGGGCTTGCGGCTCTTGCCAAGGACCTTGTTTCAGACAGTAGTAATCCTAATAGTAGGCTCACAATTGCCTATCACTCTAGTTCCAGGGGATTTGATACCATATTCTGGCATAAGAAAGAAAGGAAGGAAGGAAGGGAGGAAGGGAGGGAGGGAAGGAAGGAAGGAAGGAAGAAGGAAGGAAGGGAGGGAGGGGGGAGGGAGGAAAGGAGGGAAGGAGGGAACTCCGCAGATAGAGGGAATGCTGAGAACAAAGGTTTGAGCTATCCTATTCAGTGAACAAGTAAACCAGGTTATCAGAAGCATAAAGAGGGAGCAATAGAAGAAAATGGTATAAGAGAAGAGTGCAGGCAGTGAAGGAAGCATGGGTCACATGAGGCTTTTCTAGGATACAATCAGGACTTCTGAGTTACTTTGAGTATGATAAGAAGCCACCAGAAGACTTGACGTCTCACAGAATCACTAACAGACTGCACAATAATGATGGGGAACAAGAAGTACAGTTAGAAAGCGAAGATAATCCCAGAGAAGAAAATGCATCCTGAATAAGGTCTGAAAGTAGCGAAGATGACAAGTAGCAGTCAGAGTGGGGTATGAGCACCACAGAAGACTGGGACAGGACAAGTAACCTAGCTCAAGAGGTCAGCTTTCAGCCGTTTCCCCAGATAGCTAGGTAGGAGAGTCTATGTGACGACAGATCCGTGGCCTGAATCTCTGGTTAAGTATGTGGCTTCCCAGAAGTTAGTAAATACAGTAAGAGTTCTTTTAATGAGAAACAATTCAAATGTCTGTTGCTGAATAGATAAACTAAATGTACTATATATGTATAGCTAAATATTTGGCCTTTTTAAAAGGAAGGTATTTTGGAAACAAACTACAGGATAGATGAATCTTTGAGAATGTGCTAATGGAATAACTCAGTCACACAGAAAGAAAGCCAAGCATCATATGACTCTAGTCAAACTCAGAACCAGGAAGGATGGCTACTAAAGGCCGTGAGGAAGAAAGATGATTTGTACAATGACTCACACAGTGTAAGCGCTCCGAAGCTCTTTGGTAAAACAATGCAAAGATACTTAATACAACTGAACTGTACAATTTAAAAAGCAGGAGCTAGGCTTGGCAGATTATATTCCTATAATCCTAAATCTGAAGCTGGAGAATCTCAAGGTTGAAGAAGCTTGGGCTATACATGATAAGAATCTATATCCAAAAGACAAAAATAAATGTAAAAATGAAGAATTGTGTTACACTATGTCACAATTCAGAAAAGAACAGATGATGGTTTCTGCTTTGGGTGATTGTATTTTGGTGATACTGGGGATTGGTGGGCAGGATTTAGACACTGTGAAGCACAGGATGACCTCACAGCCTCCCGCCTCAACCTCCTGAATGGTAGGATCACCTTATAGTTTTGATAGATTGTGGTTTTCATTTACAGCATTTATAAGTCTAAAATAAATACTCAGTTTTGTTATTTTTAATATTTCCTTTGTTCATTAGTTTTTCAGCATCCTGTCTCCCACGTCACAAGACAGTATGGGCTCACGACAGACTTCAGAGAGGATGACGCATCATGAAGCTTAAATATAAAGCCATCTAACTAGCAACATACATTACTAATGCTATTCCAGTATTTCTGGGAAAAAAGCTGAGGGAGCAAACTTAAAAAAACTGCTAATGTAAGACCTTGGTTCACTTGGAGACTTATGCCATATTGCTTCAAGGATATCAATTAGATAAAATGGAGACGTTAAAATCCAGGACTATCACTGATTGTTATCAGGACGGATATTAAAATTAAAAGACTACAGATTACAAAACATTATTTACAAGGCTGGTGAGATGATCGAGTGGGTTAACATACTTACTGATAAACTTGAAGACCTGAGTTTCATCCCTGGAACCCACATGAAGGTGGCTCGTGCTCTGACCTCCACTATTATAGCACATGTGTATACATGAAGAGTTTAAGTGTATCGACCTATAAAAATCTACTGATTGATTAGTCATTTGATAGAAGCTATATAATTTTGCTGACTGAATTTGCTCTTGTGCCGTCTTACCCGTCTCATACCTATCACACAGGCATATGCCTACTATTTCCAATTTTGGTTAATGACAGAAGTGAGACAATATTTGTATCTTTTTAAAACTTTGTGCTAATCCACTCTTTTACAGATCTCTCGTTTTGCTGAGGTACATAAGTAATTCATGTTAGCTTTCAGAGATATGCTCTACTATCTCTTTAGATATCAGTTTTGTACAATATTTAATCAGTCTATTCATTTATGATAAAAATATATATGCATGACAGCTTTGGAATCAACTAACAAATTTTTGTATAAAAATAAACAGCAATGATTATCCACAACAGTTGTTAGAATATGTATATGACAGATGCCCAGTTTATCTGTATTATTTCTACAGCATTTTCATGCCATGTTGTGGCTACTGTTGCTATCATTTCATTTTGTAGGAAAGACAAAGGGAATTCCCAGAATGGTGATGTATGGAGAGCCCACCATCATAGTGGACACACATAAGGGACAGTGGAAATAAGAATATAGGACTGGGAGGTAAAATGCAGGTAAGATTCTAACTCCACCATGCACTATTCAGTTACCCTGGGAAAATGACTATATATTTCTTAGCTTTAATTTTCTATTTAGGCAATGAAAATAAAATTTTCTATGAATATAATAAAACATAAAATTGTGAGGACTATATAGAGATAGAAGATACTCATTAAACAATTATTATTAAAAGAATTGAACATATTGGGCATCCATGGTATGTGGCTTTAATTTTAGCAACTTAGCAGGTTGGGATAAGAACACTGATTGAGCTCTCAAGACAGCACTTCAGGGACAGGGAGATAGGGGGTGGTTAGGAAAAGAGAGGGAGGGAGGGGGAGGAGAAATGGAGAGGGAGAGAGGTGTGCAGTGGAGACTATGAATATGAATAGACCCAGATGCCCCTCAAAGGAGGAATGGATACAGAAAATGGTATATTTACACAATGGAATACTACTCAGCAATTAGAAACAATGAATTCACAAAATTTTTAGGCAAATGGTTTGATCTGGAAAATATCATCCTAAGTGAGGTAACCCAATCACAAAACAATACACATGGAATGCAATCTCTGATAAGTGAATATTAATTAGCCCAGAAGCCCTGAATACCCAAGGCACAAATCGCATAACGACTCCCATGAAGACGTATGGAGAGGGTCCTGATCCTGGAAAGGATTGATCTAGCATTGGAGGGGAATATAAGGACAAAGAAAAAGGAGGGAGGTGATTGGAGAATGGATGGAGAGAAGAATGTTTATGGGACATATGGGGAGGAGGGATCCGGGAAAGGGGAAATCATTTGGAATGTAAAAAAAGAATATAGAAAATAAAAATATTAAAAAAAAAAAGAATATGAATAGAGACGAGAAAAGCTGGGCACGGTGTCACGTGGCTTTAATCACAACATTGGGAGGCAGAGGCAGGAAGGAGTTTGAGGAGAGCTTGTCTACATAGCAAGTTCTAGGCCAATCAGGGCTACATATTAAGACCCTGCCTCACATAGACATATCACATACAAAAGACAATTCCTAATGTAAGAAGCTTATAAACCAAATATAAGAAACTGAGAACAGTAGTAGTATTTTATTTATATTTAGTAACACCCTATACTTGAAAACTATTTTCATATATTTTCTTTGGTTCTCATGATAACCCTGTGCTATCAGTAGGAAATGTGTAAAAAAAAAAAAAAAAAAAAAGCCAATGCTAAGTTAGGCTCAATGCTCTGGCCAACACATGTAGAATCTAAACTTCCAAAACTAGTTTGATGGCAAACATAAGAGGAAAGAAAGCAAAGAAACAATACTATTCAAATAGCATTTTAAAATACCTTGGAATAAATATGACCAATAAAGTAAAGAATTTGTTCAATAAAGTACAGACACTGAGAACAGAAACTGAAGAAGATACTAGAAAATAGACACACACTCCAACTACATGCACGGATTGTGAGGATTTAGATTAAATGGCCATTTTACCAAAAGCAATCTACAGATTCAATGCAATCCCCATCAAAACGTCCAATACAGTTCTTTACAGAAATTGAAAAATCATTCTTAAATTTCATATGGAAATAAAGACCAAGAATAGTCAAAGTAACAATGGCAACGTGCTGGAAGTATCATCATCCCAGATTTCAAGTGGTGTTACAGACGTATAGACATAAAGCCAGCATGGTACTCACCTAACTACAGCCATGGTGTCCACTGGGATCAAATTAGAGATGAACATATAAACCTACTCTCCTATTTACTTATTTTTACAAAGAAGTCAACAATACACACTGGAGGAAAGAAGCATCTTCCACAGATGCTTCTGCTCAAACATGTTTGCTACATATAGAATAAAACTCATTATTTACTCCACACAAAACTCAATCCCAAATGGATCACAAACCTCAATATATGACCTGATATCCTGGATCTGACAGAGAATAAAGTAAGAAATATATTTGAACTGATTGGTACAGGAAAGGATTTTATGAACAAAATCTCAATATTGTAGCCATTAAGACCAACAATTAATAAATGGAACTTTATGAAGATAAAAAGTTGTTCAGCAAAGGACACCATCATTTGAATAAAGGGGAAGCCTACAGAATGGGCAAAAAATCTTTGCCAGCTATACATAGGACAGAGGGTTAGAACCTAGAAGATATTTTCAAAAAAAAAAAAACCTAAAAATTAAAACAAACAACACAATTAAAAATGGAGAGTGGTACTGAGCAGGAAGTTCTCCAAAGCTGAAATATAAGTGTCTGGAAAACTTCTTTATTAAAAAAAGTAATGATGCTTATCCTTTGAGTATAGGAAGGCCACTGATTTGCTTGAGTTGATTTTATAACCTGCCACTTTGCTGAAGTTGTTTATCAGCTGTAGTGGAGTTTTTTGGGTCACTTAGGTAGACTATCATGTCATCTGCAAATAATGATAGTTTGACTTCTTCCTTTCCAATTTGTATCCCTTTGACCTCCTTATGTTGTCTAATTGCCCGAGCTAGTACCTCAAGTACAATATTGAAAAGATAAGGAGAAAGGGGGCAGCCCTGTCTAGTCCCTGATTTTAGTGGGATTGCTTCAAGTTTCTCTCCATTTAGTTTGATGCTGGCTACCGGTTTGCTGTATATTGCTTTAACTATGTTTAGGTATGGGCCTTGAATTCCTGTTCTTTCCAAGACTTTAAGCATGAAAGGATGCTGAATTTTGTCAAATGTTTTTTCAGCATCCAATGAAATGACCATGTGGTTTGGAATACCCAAAACATAATCCACACATCAAATGAGGTACAAGAAGAACGGAGGAGTGGCCCCTTGTTCTGGAAAGACTCAGTGAAGCAATATTCGGAAATCCAGGACAAAATAAGACCAAGCCTAAGGATAATAGGTATAGAAGAGAGGGAAGATTTCCAGCTTAAAGGGCCAGTAAATATCTTCAACAAAATTATAGAAGAAAACTTCCCTAACCTAAAGAAAGAGATGCCCAAGGACATACAAGAAGCCTACAGAACCCCAAAGAGACTGAACCAGAAAAGAAATTCCTCATGTCACATAATAATCAAAACACAAAATGCACAAAACAAAGAAAGGATATTAAAAGCAGTAAGGGAAAAAGGACAAGTAACATATAAAGGCAGACCTGTCATAATTATACCAGACTTCTTGTCAAAGACTATAAAGGCCAGAAGATCCTGGGCAGATGTCATACAGACCCTAAGAGAACACAATGCCAGCCCAGGCTACCATACCAAGCAAAACTCTCAATTACCATAGATGGAAAAACCAAGGTATTCCACAACAAAACCGAATTTACACAGTATCTTTCCATAAATCCAGCCCTTCAAAGGATAATAAATGGAAAACTCTAACAAAAAGAGGGAAACTACACCCTAGAAAAAATAACCATAAAATAATTCTTTTAACAAACCAAAAAGACAGCCACATAAACATAATTCCACCTCTAATAACAAAAATAACAGAAAGCAACAATCACTTTTCCTTAATATTTCTTAATACTAATGGACTCAATTCCCCAGTAAAAAGACATAGACTAATAGAGTGAATACGTAAGCAGGACCCAACATTTTGCTGCATACAGGAAACCCACCTAAGAGACAAAGACAGATATTACTTCAGATAAAAAGGCTGGAAAACAATTTTCCAAGCAAATAGTCCCAAGAAACAAGCTGGAATAGCCATTCTAATAACAAATACAATCAAATTTCAACCTAAACTTATCAAAAAAGATAAGGAAGAACACTTTATAGTCATCAAAGGAAAATCTACCAAGAAGAACATCAGTGCTCCAAATGCAAGAGCACCCACAATTCATAAAAGAAACTTACTAAAGCTCAAAGCACACATTGCACCTCACAAAACATAGTGGGAGACTTCAACACCCCACTCTCAGGAATGGACAGATCATGGAAACAAAAACTAAATAGAGACACAGTGAAACTAACAGAAGTTATGAACCAAAAGGATTTAAGACATACCTATAGAACATTTTATTCTAAAACAAAAGAATATACCTTCTTTTTGACACCTCACGAAACCTCCAAAACTGACCATATAATCAGTCACAAAACATACCTCAGCAGATATAAAAAGACTGAAATAATTCCATGCATCCTTATCAGTTCACCACGGACTATGGCTGGTCTTCAATAAAAACAAAAATAGAAAGCAAACATATATGTGGAAGCTGAACAACACACTATTCAATGCTAACTTGGTCAAGGAAGAAATAAAGAAAGAAATTAAAAGCTTTTTAGAATTTAATGAAATGAAGACACAACATACCCAAGCTAATAGGACACAATGAAAGCAGTGCTAAGAGGAAAACTCGTAACTCTGAGTACCTCCAAAAAGTAACTGGAGAAAGCATTCACTAGCAGCTTAACAGCACATCTGAAGGCTCTAGAACAAAAGAACCAAATATACCAAAGAGCAATAGATGGCAGGAAATAATCAAACTCAGGGCTGAAATCAACCAATGATAATAATAATTTTAAAAAAAGAACTATTTAAAGAATCAACCAAACCAGAGCTGGTTCTTTGAGAAAACCAACAAGATAGATAAACCCTTAGCCAAACTAACCAGAGGGCACAGAGACAGTATCCAAAATCAGAAATGAAAAGAGAGATATAACAACAGAAGGTGAGGAAATCCAAAAAATCATCAGGTCCTACTACAAAAGCCTATAATCAACAAAACTGGAAAACTGGGATGAAATGGACAATTTTCTAGACAGATACCAGATATCAAAGTTAAATCAGCATCAGATAAACCATCTAAACTGTCCCATAACCACTAAAGAAATAGAAATCATTAACAGTCTCCCAACCAAAAAAAGCACAGAAGATGGGTTTAGTGTAGTTTCCATCAGACCTTCAAAGAAGACCTAATACCAATACTCCTCAAACTATTCCACAAAATGGAAACAGAAGGAACACTACTCAAATCGTTCTATGAAGCCACGATTTCGCTGATACCAAAACCACACAAAGATCCAACAAAGAAAGAGAATTTCAGACCAATTTCTCTTATGAATATCAATGCAAAAATACTCAATAAAATTCTCGCAAACCAAATCCAAGAACACATCAAAACAATCATCCATCATGATCAAGTAGGCCTCATCCCAGGGATGCAGGGATGGTTCAATATACAGATGTAATCCACTATATTAACAAACAAAGAAAAAAACCCACATGATCATTTCATTAGATGCTGAAAAATAATTTGACAAAACCTATCACCCCTTCATGCTAAAAGTCTTGGAAAGATACGGAATTCAAGGCCCATTCCTAAACACAGTAAAAACAATATGCTGCAAACCAGTAGCCAACATCAAACTAAATGGAGAGAAATTTGAAGCAATCCCACTAAAATCAAGGACTACACAAGGCTGCCCTCTCTTTCCTTACTATATTTATTCAACATAGTATTTGAAGTTCTAGCTAGAGCAATTAGACAACAAGAGGAGGTCAAAGGGATACAAATTGGAAAGGAAAAAGTCAAACTATCATTATTTGCAGATGATATGATAGTATACTTAAGTGACCCCAAAAATTCCACCAAAGAACTCCTAAACCTGATAAACAATTTCAGCAGAGTGGCTGGATATAAAATTAACTCAAACAAATCAGTGGCCTTCCTCTACTCAAAGGATAAACAGGCTGAGAGAAATTAGAAAAACACCACCCTTCACAATAGTCATAAATAATATAAAATAATTTGGAGTATGACTCAAACCAAGAAAGTGAAAGATCTTTATGACAAGAACTTTAAGTCTCTGAAGAAAGAAATAGAAGAAGATCTCAGAAGATGGAAAGATCTGCTCATGGATTGGCAGGATTAATATAGTAAAAATGGCCATCTTGCGGAAAGCAATATACAGATTCAATGCATTCCCATCAAAATTCCAAGTAAATTCAATCCATTGGAAACAAGACAGCATTTTTAACAAGTGGTGCTGGTTCAACTGGCTGTTAGCATGTAAAAGAATGCAAATAGATCCATTCTTTTCTCCTTGTACAAAGCTCAAGTCCAAGTGGAACAAGGACCTCCTCATAAAACCAGACACACTGAAACGAACAGAAAAGAAAGTAGAAAGAGCCTGGAGCACATGGGCACAGAGGAAAATTTCCTGAACAGAACACCAATAGCTTATGCTCTAAGATTAAGAATTGACAAATAGGACCTCATAAAATTGCAAAGCTTCTGTAAGGAAAAGGACACTGCCAATAGGACAAAATAGCAACCAACAGATTGGGAAAAGATCTTTACCAATCCTATATCTGATAGAGGGCAATTATCCAATATCTACAAAGAACTCAAGAAGTTAGACTCTAGAGAACCAAATAACCCTGTTAAAAATGGGGTACAGAGCTAAACAAAGAATTCTCAACTGAGGAATATTAAATGGCTGAGAAGCACCTAAAGAAATGTTCAACAACGTTAATCATCAGGGAAATGCAAATCAAAACAACCTTGAGATTCCAACTCACACCAGTCAGAATGGCTAAGATCAAAACTCAGGTGACAGCAGATGCTAGCAAGGATGTAGAGAAAGAGGAAACCTGAGGGATTGAAAGCTGGTACAATCACTCTGGAAAACAGTTTGGCGGATCCTCAGAAAATTGGATGTAGTACTACCTAAGGACCCAGGTATACCAATCTTGGGCATATACCCAGAAGATGCTCCACTATGTTCATAGTAGCCTTATTTATAATCAACAGAAGTTCGAAAGAACCCAGATGTTCTTCAACAGAGGAATGGATACAGAAAATATGGTACATTTACACAATGGAGTACGACTCAGCTATTAAAAACAATGAACTTATGAAATTCTTGGGCAAATGGATGGAACTAGAAAATATCATCCTGAGTGGGGTAACCCAATCACAAAAGAACATACATAGTGTGCACTCACTGATAAGTTGATATTAGCCCAGACACTTGGAATACCCAAGATACAATTCACAGATCACATGAAGGTCAAGAAGAAGGAAGACCAAAGTGTGGATTCTTTGGTCCTCCTTTTTTTGTTTGTTTGTTTTTTGGATTTGGTCTTTTTCAAGACAGGGTTTCTCTGTACAGCCCTGGCTGTCCTGGAACTCACAATGTAGACGGGTCTGGCCTCGAACTCAGAAATAAGCCTGCCTCTGCCTCCCAGAGTGCTGGGATTACAGGCGTGAGCCAGCACCGCCCAGCTTACTTTGGTCCTTCTTAGAAGGGGGAACAAAATACACAAGGGAGGAGATACAAAGTATGGAACAGAGACTGAAAGAAAGGCCAGCCAGAGACTGCCCCTCCTGGGGATCCTTCCCATAGATAAGACACCAAACCCAGACTCAATTGTGGATGCCAACAAGTGCTTGCTGACATGAGCCTGATATAGCTATCTCCTGAGAGGTTCTACCAGTGCCTGACAAATACAGAAGCGGATGCTCATAGACAACCAATGGACTGAGCTAATGTCCTCAATAGAGGAGCTAGAGAAAGGACCAAAGGAGCTGAAGGGGTTTGCAGCTCCATAGGAGGAACAATATGAAGCCACCAGTACTCCCAGAGCTCCCAGGGACTAAACCACCAACCAAAGAGTATACATGGAGGGACCCATGGCTCCATCTGCATATGTAGCAAAGGATGGCCTTGTAGAACATCAATGAGAGAGAAGAGGCCCTTGGTCCTGAGAAGGCTTGATGCCCCAGTGTAGGGAATGCCAGGACAGGGAAGCAGGAGTGGGTGAGTTAGTGAGCAAGGGTGGATGGGATAGGGTGTTTTCAGAGAAACAAGTAAAGGGGTAACATTTAAAATATAAAGAAAAAAAATAAAAAATGAATTATCATTAATGTAGGTAACTTCATCACTAAGAAGTGAAACAACCAAGGCTAAATGTTATCATATAAAGCTTTGATGAAGTAATATTACAGGTTTTATAAGAAGCTACCTAATATGTAGGAGGAACTGGATGGTATCCACAGATGACCATGTAATGCCTACTGTTACCACTTCAGACACACTGTGTACTCAGATAAGAGTACTTCGTCTCCCATCCACAGAGCATGGCAGAACATGGGAAGAAGCAGCCGCTCACAAGGTCATGGAATCCAATTCAAAGCCAGATAAAAGAAGAGAGAAGTTAGGAAAATGACAAGAACAACTGCACAGAAGAAAATGCTTCTGTGTAGTCTTCAAGCTGGTGTACCTATGCTAATACTTCCCATTACTTCTATAAGGAAGATTCATAAATTTCATTTATTATGATATAATGGTTATATTTATTTAATAATGATTAAATTCATTAATAAATTTAACTATTTATTGATTTCATATTGGCTACTCAGATCATTTTTACCTTGGGTTTTAGGTTTCAGGATCTGATTCCACCTTCTCACTGCCATCTTGACATTATTAGATCAAACTAAAAGTTAACTTTATCAAATATAATTTCAAGAACATCTTTAGAACTTATGTTTTCTTAAAGCCTACAATTGGCAACAGTATTTAATAAGATTAATAATACTTGTTCTTTATTTTTAATGTATACTGTATTTATAGCACACAAGTTGATATTTCACTTTGTGACAAATCTGTTGTTAAAAGTAGTCATGAAAGCTGTGACTCAAACTAAGTGAAAACAATAAATAAAATGTGAAGATGATTCCATAAAGTGAAATGCCTATAAATATAGTCCTTAAATGATTGACTCTAGGGGAATTTTCTTACTACCATCATATGAAATCTGCACAGTGTTAGCTGCAGATAGGATATTTAAAACCCTTAAAAACAATAAAGATAGTCGGGTGGTGGTGGCGTACGCCTATAATCCCAGCACTCTGGGAGTCAGAGGCAGGCTGATTTCTGAGTTTGAGGCCAGCCTGGTCTACAAAGTGAGTTCCAGGACAGCCAGGGCTATACAGAGAAACCCTGTCTCAAAAAAAAAAAAAAAAATCCAAAACAAAAACAAAAACAAAAAAAACAAAAAAAAAAAAACCCCAAAACAATAAAGATCCCCAAACCAGAGAAAAAACAAGCAGGGAACATGTCCGGATGGTTTGAGGGGTTTAGATCACATTATGAAAATCTTCGACACAAAAAAAGGAAAGGAAAACAATTGAAAAATTCTGAGTAAAACTCAAAATGAAAGCAGAATTTTAGCAACCAATATAAAATTAGATGAACATTAGATTTCTTAGACAGGCAGGTTCATCACAGCCACTCTGGGCCATTGTAATTATCTATGCTAACAACAGCATCTCTACAAGGAAGCTGTGGTACATGCCAAAAACAAGCATAGAACAACAAAACAATAACAACAAACAACACTAACAACAAACCCAGCATCTCTAAAGCATTCTCTAGGACAAGAGTAAGAGTTATTATTATGAGATTAGGTTCTACAGTGTTGCCTAAGCTGGTATTGAATTCTTGAATACAACTGATAGTTCCACTTCAGTCAGCCTAATTGGCATACATTACCTGGCACATAGTTACTGCTAATTAAACATGCAGCTGGGAACAGAGGTATCTTAGGCTTTCTATTACTGTGACAGAACACCATAACCAGAAGCCACATGGGGAGGAAAGGGTTTATTTCATTGTACAGTTTGCAGACCAAGATCCTAGGAAGTCAGGCCAAGAACTCAAGGCCAGGGCCTGAAAGTCAGCTAATGCAGAGGCCATGGAGGGCACTGCATACTGGCTTGCTCCTCCTAGCTTGCTCTATTTGCTTTCTTGAACACACCAGGACTACCTGCCCAGGGGTGGTACTACCAACAAAGCTGGGCCCTCCCACATCGGTCACTAATTAGGAAAATTCCCTACAGGTTTGCCTATAGGTCAATCTATAGGAGATCTTTTCTCAATTAAGAGTCCCCCCCAACCCCCTATGGATATGTTTAGGTTTGTGTCAAGATGACAAAACAAACCAGGACAAGTGGCATGCCTGAAATTTTAGTAACTTGGGATAAATGAGGTAAGAGGATTACAAATTGAAGGTCTGATAGAATTCTGCACTGAAACCATCTGGTCCTGTGCTTTTTTTGGTTGGAAGACTTTCTATGACCCCTTCTATTTCTTTAGGGGTTATGGGACTGTTTAGATGATCTATTTGGTCCTGATTTAATTTTGGTATTTGGTATCTGTCTAGGAAATTGTCCATTTCCTCCAGATTCTCCAGTTGTGTTGAGTATAGGCTTTTGTAGTAGGATCTGATGATTTTTTGGATTTCCTCAGTTTCTGTTGTAATATCTCCCTTTTCATTTCTAATTTTGTTAATTTGGATACTTTCTCTGTGCCCTTTGGTCAGTCTGGCTAAGGGTTTATCTATCTTGTTGATTTTCTCAAAGAACCAGCTCCTGGACTTGTTGATTCTTTGTATGGCAGAATTCTATCAGACCTTCAAAGAAGACCTAACACCAATACTCTTCAAACTATTCCACAAAATAGAAACAGAAGGAACCCTACCCAATTCCTTCTATGAAGCCACAATTACGCTGATACCAAAACCACACAAAGATCCAACAAAGAAAGAAAACTTCAGACCAATCTCCCTTATGAACATCGATGCAAAAATACTCAATAAAATTATGGCAACCGAATCCAAGAACACATCAAAATGATCATCCACCATGATCAAGTAGGCTTTATCCCAGGGATGCAGGGTTGGTTCAATATACGGAAATCCATCAATGCAATCCACTACATAAACAAACTCAAAGAAAAAAAACACATGGTCATTTCATTGGATGCTGAAAAAGCATTTGACAAAATTCAGCATCCTTTCATGCTTAAAGTCTTGGAAAGAACAGGAATTCAAGGCCCATACCTAAACATAGTAAAAGCAATATACAGCAAACCGGTAGCCAGCATCAAATTAAATGGAGAGAAACTTGAAGCAATCCCACTAAAATCAGGGACTAGAGTACTTGAGGTACTAGCTTGGGCAATTAGACAACATAAGGAGGTCAAAGGGATACAAATTGGAAAGGAAGAAGTCAAACTATCATTATTTGCAGATGACATGATAGTCTACCTAAGTGACCCAAAAAAACTCCACTAGAGAACTCCTACAGCTGATAAACAACTTCAGCAAAGTGGCAGGTTATAAAATCAACTCAAGCAAATCAGTGGCCTTCCTATACTCACAGGATAAGCAAGCTGAGAAAGAAATTAGGGAAATGACCCCCTTCACAATAGCCACAAACAGTATAAAGTACCTTGGGGTGACTCTTACCAAACATGTGAAAGATCTGTATGACAAGAACTTCAAGACCCTGAAGAAGGAAATGGAAGAAGACCTCAAAAAATGGGAAAACCTCCCATGCTCATGGATCGGCAGGATCAATATAGTTAAAATGGCCATTTTGCCAAAATCAATATACAGATTCAATGCAATACCCATCAACTCAATTCTTCACAGAGTTAGAAAGAGCAATTATCAAATTCATCTGGAATAACAAAAAACCCAGGATAGCTAAAACTATTCTCAGCAACAAAAGAAATTCTGGGGAATCAGTAACCCTGACCTCAAGCAATACTACAGAGCAATAGTGTTAAAAACTGCATGGTACTGGTACAGTGACAGGCAGGCGGATCAATGGAACAGGATTGAAGATCCAGAAATGAACCAACACACCTATGGCCACTTGATCATCGACAAAGGGGCTGAAAACATCCAATGGAAAAAAGATAGTCTTTTCAACAAATGGTGCTGGTTCAACTGGAGGTCAGCATGCAGAAGAATGCGAATTGATCCATCCTTGTCTCCTTGTACTAAGCTCAAATCCAAATGGATCAAGGGCCTCCACATAAAGCCAGACACTCTGAAGCTAATAGAAAAGAAACTGGGGAAGACCCTTGAGGACATCGGTATAGAGAGAAAGTTTCTGAACAGAACACCAATAGCGTATGCTCTAAGAGCAAGAATTGACAAATGGGACCTCATAAAATTACAAAGTTTCTGTAAGGCAAAGGACACCATCAAAAGTACAAATCGGCAACCAACAAATTGGGAAAAGATCTTCACCAATCCTACATTAGATAGAGGGCTAATATCCAATATATATAAAGAACTCAAGAAGTTAGACTCCAGAAAACCAAACAACCCTATTAAAAATGGGGTACAGAGTTAAACAAAGAATTCTCACCTGAAGAACTTCGGATGGCAGAGAAACACCTTTAAAACTGCTCAACTTCATTAATCATTAGGGAAATGCAAATCAAAACAACCCTGAGATTTCACCTTACACCAGTCAGAATGGCTAAGATTAAAAATTCAGGAGACAGCAGGTGTTGGAGAGGGTGTGGAGAAAGAGGAACACTCCTCCACTGCTGGTGGGGTTGCAAATTGGTACAACCACTCTGGAAATCAGTCTGGCGGTTCCTCCGAAAACTGGGCACCTCACTTCCAGAAGATCCTGCTATACCACTCCTGGGCATATACCCAGAGGATTCCCCACCATGTAATAAGGATACATGTTCTACTATGTTCATAGCAGCCCTATTATTTATAATTGCCAGATGCTGGAAAGAACCCAGGTATCCCTCAACAGAAGAGTGGATGCAAAAAATGTGGTATATCTACACAATGGAGTACTATTCAGCCATTAGAAACAATGAATTCATGAAATTCTTAGGCAAATGGATGGAGCTAGAGAACATCATACTAAGTGAGGTAACCCAGACTCAAAAGGTGAATCATGGTATGCACTCACTAATAAGTGGATATTAACCTAGAAAACTGGAATACCCAAATCATAATCCACACATCAAATGAGGTACAAGAAGAACGGAGGAGTGGCCCCTGGTTCTGAAAAGACTCAGTGAAGCAGTATAGAGCAAAATCAGAACACGGAAGTGGGAAGGGTTGGGTGGGAAAACAGGGGGAGGGAAGGGGACTGATGGGACTTTCGGGGAGTGGGGGTCTAGAGAAGAGGAAATCATTTGAAATGTAAATAAATATATCAATAAATTAAAAAAAAGAGAGGATTACAAACTTGAGGACAGTGTGGGCTGCATAGTGAGACTCATTTGGTCTCATCTTTTTTGTTTTAAAGGTGGCTTTAGAAGAATAAGCATGCACTTAGTAACTACATGGTTGTTAAGAAGGGAGAAAGGAGCTGGAGAGATGGCCCAGGGTTTAAGATTGCTCTTCCAGAGAACCCGGGTCCAATTTCCAGCATGGCTGCTTGCAACTGTCTGTAATTCCAGGATCCAACACCCTCACATAGGCATACAAGCAGGCAAAACACCAATGCACATAAAATTTGTTTTAAAACCGGTAGGAGAGACAGCTGGGTATGGTAGTGCGTGCCTTTCATCCCAGCACTCAGGAGGCTGAGTTCAAGACCAGCCTGGTCTGCATAGTGAGTTTTAGGACAGTCAGGGCTACACAGAGAAACCCTGTCTCCAAAAATCAAAAACAAAAACCAAAAAAAAAAAAAAAAAGGTGGGGGGAGGGGATGAGGGAAAGTATTATATCAGCTACTTTGGCACTTGTGCAACCAAATACCAGAAAGGTACTGTGAAGGTC
Source organism: Apodemus sylvaticus (assembly GCF_947179515.1). NCBI lineage: Eukaryota > Metazoa > Chordata > Mammalia > Rodentia > Muridae > Apodemus > Apodemus sylvaticus. The sequence goes on along the minus strand of NC_067476.1, from coordinate 94,766,099 downwards.
TGCTTTGGTAGAGTTTCAGCTTTAGCCCATCCTGGTAGGGAAGGTATGGTGGAGATCATGGAGGAAGTGGCCAGGGCCTTACAACTCTTTGGACCAGAAAACAGAGAACTTGTGCCAGAAGTGGGGCTGGGCTATATATAGTCCTTAAAATTAAAGACTTGTCATCCACTGACCACCTGTACTATCCATGCATCCCAAACAAAGGTTCTTCCAAAACAGTCTTCCAAAACAGCACCACCAGCTTGGGATCAAGTATTCAAACACTCAGGCCTGTGTGTCTCATCTCACATTCAAATCATAATCATAATGTCTTACGGCCATCTCATAAGACAAAATACATTTAGTTCTAGTTTTAAACTCCCCATAATACTAACAGTCCAAAAACTGATCAAAAGTTCAAAGTCTCCCATGAGAGTCTGAGGACAAGGATCACTTGGTAGATTGTGAGCCTTGTACGTATGACTAGGTTCAATTTCTAATATCATAAAATGAACACACAAAACTATGGTCTTGTCTGAGACTCAAGGTAACTTGTAGCTATGATCTGCTATAAAAATAAAATAGAAAGTAACATGGTTCCAACCAATGACAAACATTTCCATTACAAAGGGAAGAAACAGGAAACTGACAAAGATTAGATCAAATTCAGCAGGCAAACAACCTGTAACTCCATGTCCAGCCAGCATCCATATCACATGGTAACATCATTTGGCATTGCCTCTTTAGCCCTCACTGGCCACCCATGTGGGTTCTCTTTTCTTGGCAAACATTCCAAGGCCCTGGCATATCCAACATTCTATAGTTTCCATGGCAACTTACTTCATTTGTTGACCATTCAGGGCCTTTCTGTAGGGACTCTATAAGACAAAACACATTCAGTTCTAGTTCCATAGTCCCCATATTACTGCAGCTCTGTAGGGACCACTTATTGGCTAGCTTCATCAACTTGCATCTACAAGCCCATGCCTTCAAATCCCACACAAATGGATGATACAAGGTCTGGCTGCCTATTGCGCTACATTTAGTCCCCTTCAGCACAGCTAGTTGCCTTGGAGAACCTGCACAGCTAAATCTGGGAAAACATGTCCTTAGGTGGTCCTGGTAGAAAAGGGAACCCCTGTTATAATGTAGTCTGTTCAGACACTTTCTCCACTCCTTTCAAATACGTCTGCATTTTGATGTCCTGAAGCCCCTGATGGACAGGGTCTTGCTCCCATTGGCGTCTTTCCTATAACTATACTAATCTCCTGAACATTACAGCTTCTTTGTCTACACCTAGCCCTCCATGGCTGTAAATGTGCTCACTTCTTTCCTTCACAAACTATAGTTTTTCACATCTTCTTACTCCACTTTTTATTTTTAATTACCTTTGTACAATAGCCAGCAACAACCATGTTCCAGACTCAATGCCATTCAGTCTCCTTATTCCCTTCACTAAATTAATTAGCCCATGACTTTTAAGTTCAGCCTCACTTAAATTTTCAGGACATACATGACAAGACATAGCCTGATTCTTTGCTAGAATACATCAGTGGCTTCTAGTCCTATTTCTCAGAGTCCTTGTTCCCTTCTGAGACCTCAGGAATTTTATTGGCCACATTTCTCTCCCCATTTTGCTCCTTGGATTCCTATTACAATCAGCCCACTAAACTCTACTTACAGCATTTAAAGGTTTCTCTAGTCCACAGCTCCAAACTTTTCCATATTTTTCTTGCTTACCAGTTCCAAAACCTATAAACTCGTGTTTATTACAGTGACAACCCCACTGTCCAGCACCAGTTTTCTGAAGTAGTGACTTTTGCATCACTGTGACCAAATAATGAAAACAAAGGTTTTCAGTTTGATTTTGTCTTACATTTTCAGTTCATCATGACAGAGAAGGCATGGTCAGTTCAAGGCAGTGGCCATGTGCAGCTGGGGCTCCTCACATCATGGTGAACCAGGAAACAGAGCTCAAGCTAGAAGTAGAAATGGCCCATAACCTTCTAAAGCTCATTCCCAGTGACCCAACTCTATCAACCATGCCACCCACAGGTTCCATAACATCCTAAAATAATGCCACAAACTAGAAACCAAATCCAGATCCTGTGGGGGAATATTTAGCATTTAAACGATAACATGAGTCACAGGAATTAAAGACCATACTGTGAACATTTTTAATATTTTAAGTCTTTGATTCTATGACACAGACAATTAAGACAAAAATTCCTGTATCCACCCTTGTTTTCTTCAGATTGCCAGTACTTATCATCCTCCAGCAAATGAACTTAATAAGCTCTTATGAAGTGAAAAAGCAAAAAAAGCAAACTATCTAGGGAAACCAGGCAGCCAGCGAGAGAAAAACCATTTGGAATTAACAGTTGATTGGACCAGCTAAATAAAGATGCTGCAGCAGTCTCTAAAAATAATCATGAAAGCAGAGTGGTGCACGCCTTTGTTCGTACCACGTAATTTCTGGAACAGTGAGATTGCTTAGTGGGTAAAGGAGCTTGTCATCAAGCCTGGCAGCCTGAGCTTGATTCAGGGACCCACATGGTAAAAGACTATTCTTGCAAGTTGTACTCTGACCTCAATGCATACATGTACATGCTCCCACAACGTATACTCTGTACCACCCAAACACAAAAATAAATTTAATATACTTTAATGGCTTAATATGTTTCTAAAGTTTCAAATATAGAAATTGAACTATAAACAATTACTATATATGTTAATTTTTTAATATGTATGTACCAACACACAGTTTGATTAGTAAATGTACTTTGATTTTCTATTTTTAAAAAGAACAAATGGAAGCTGGAGAGATGGCTCAGTGGGTAAAAGGGACTGCTGCCCAAGTATGAGGGTATGACTTCAAATCCCTAACTCTCCTGTAAAATGATCAGGGTGGCTAGGTAGTCTGGTAACTAACCACGTGCTATAGAAAACAGAGACTGGGAGGATTGCTTAAGATTGCTGGCTGTAACCATAGTTCTGTACTCAGTAAGAGGCCTTGTTTTAATGGAAGAAAATAGAGATGGATACCTGATATCCATTGGTCTCCATGTGCATGTACACTGTAACATGTATTCACATACTCAAGTGTACATACCATATACAACACACACACACATACAAACTACACTGAATAAATAAATGGAAATGCAATCTTATTATGCATGACTTTTGAGGCTGGCCTCATGTTTCATCTGGTATAATGCCTTGGAGATTTATTCTATTTGTAGGTTATGAACGTTAGCTTTTTTAAGCTTATTACAAAATAAGATGTGATTCAAACATTTGTTATGGTTTCAACTGGAAGAAAGGCAAGTGTGAGAAACTTAATCCTGGATCCACTGTGACAGGGAGGATGGGCCTCAGCCCAGGTGTTAAGCTCTGAGGGCAATGCCTTCCTGGATGGATTGGTATTACTAATCTAAGAGCAGGCTTCTTATAACAAGGCGTTTGGTCCACTTCTTTCTTCTGTTGCTCAAGAAGGCCCTCACCTTATACTAATACTTTTATCTTGGACTTTCCAGCTTCCAGAACCATGGACCAATTCATTTCTTTTACAGAGGCTTAAATTTTAAGGGGGATGGGAAGGAGGAGGAAGAAAGGGGAGAACTGTGTCCACTTCTGTTAGCAAGGCAGTGCAACAACAAAGTACAGGCCTCTGTTGGGAGCCAGGAAGAAGCGGCTCTTCTCTGCTCTCTTTACATCTACCTTCTTCCCTCGGAGACAGGAAGGTCGCAGGCACCTCTACACGGCATGCCTCTTTTACATTTGTCCATCTCAACATTACCTTGAGGCACTAAAGGCTCTCATGCAGCCTTTGAGGAACAAATCAATCCTAAGCCATATTTTCCTGAAAGAGCCTTAAGAGTCCATTGTCTCACTCATCCCCAATAGTCCACTAGATCCAGAGTACTCTGCTAAAGAGACAAGAGTACAAGCTGGAATTAGGAATGAACGGACAGTGAGATATGCAAATACCCACCTTTGAGGTGGGATGGCATATGGCTGTAATATCCATACTCAGTAGCCCGGAGTACAATGATCTCAAGTTCAAGGTCAGCTTAGGCTACAAAACCAACAACTTTTTTTTTTAAAGATTTATTTATTTCATGTATGTGAGTACCCTGTTGCTGTCTTCAGACACACCTGAAGAGGACATCGGATCCCATTACAGATGGTTGTGAGCTACCATGTGGTTGCTGGGAATTAAACTCAATTTCTCTGGAAAAGTAGTCAGTGCTCTTACCCACCGAGTCATCTCTCCAGCCTACCAACAACTTTTAAAACTAAGAAAATAGTCACCTTTCTAGAATATGCTCTGAAACAGAACATTCAATAAAAGTGGTTCAGTTTATAGACTAATCCCACATACATTAAAATTTGGACAAATATATTCAAGAAACCTACTATTTTTTAACCAGATTTTAAAACATATTTTTCTTAGGAACTGTAAATGATCAAATGAAACCCTAGCATCCTTACTGAATTGTCAATTATAGGAGCCCCAGGAGTACCACAAACAAGATCAGCTCCTGGCATTCTTTTTGGCTGCCCAGCAGAACTAGACAAAAAGACACTATTGCTGAAGACTTTATACACCTTGGTTGCATGATATAGAGAAATCAAGCTGGAACCGACCTGGAAGCTTCTTCTGTGCGGGCTCGCTTCCATAATCACAGAAAGCACTCTGCAGGGCATTCAGAGAGGAAAAACACCAACAGTCTCTGTGCTAGTTTCAATATCCTTAGCCCAGAGAGTGGTAGTGTTAGGAGGTGTGACCTTGTTGGAGTGGTTGTGGCCTTATTGGAAGAAGTGTGTCGCTTTGGGGTGGGCTTTGAGCCCTTTCTCCTAGATGCCTGGAAGCCAGTCTTCTGTTTGCTTTTGGAACAAGATGTAGAATTCTTAGCTCCTCCAGTGCCATGCCTGCCTGATGATAATGGACTGAACCTCTGAACCTGTAAGCCAGACCCAATTCTTTATAAGAGTTGCCTTGGTCATGGTGTCCCATCACAGCAATGGAAACCCTAACTCAGACAGTCTCACCACCTGTAAACTCGGTGAACTACAAGGCCAACCTGTGAAGCAAGATGTGCCCACTTGTATAAAAGCAGCTTTACTGTTAGGGGTTAACCAAGTGCTCTCTGACTGATATGGTGGCCTGTGATGCTGGAGGGAATTATGTGTGGTATTGTATAGTCTATCCAGAACCCCAAAGAATAGATATCATAAGTCCTAGAGTGGAATTGTAAATTGTTTACTAGTTAAACCAACAAAGTATCAAACTCCCTGAGAATAAGTAGTGGAACCAATGCTCAGCACTAAGCAAGACTTATACCATTCTCTGTGAGGCTCTGGGCGCTTCATGGAAGCAGAAGTAGAATCTACAAGCTGGATGACAGAGAGAAGGGCTACAACATGACATCCTCTGGGAAATTATTAGATAGACACCACAACCTCAAAGTAGCTATGGACGCCTACCTACACTGTGTCTGAAAAAAAAAAAAAATGGGCCTGTTAACAGGTATAGAAGGAGGAAGGAATTAGGGGACCACACCCTCCACTGATAAACTATCTGTTAATGATAAACAAAGGGGGAAAGGGAGTCATTGCCTTCAGTTGTGTATCCACTGGTGATCCTACCAGGCTCTAAGGACTAGTTCCAAGGCAACGTTCACATAGATAGCTCTTGCTAAATTTAGGGAGACAAAAAATCAAACCAAAATTCAAGAACCTGGGAAAGGGACTGGGATGGATGAGAGAAGGTGTCAGAGTTGGGAGGGGAATAACAGAGGATAGAGAGAGTAATCACAATACAGTATATGTATGTATGTATGTATGTATGTATGTATTATGTATGTATGTATGTATGTATGTATGTATGTATTATGTTTTGGTTATGTTGCCCAGGCTGGCTTCTAACTCCTCGGTTCAATGATTCTGCCTTAGACTTTTAAGTTGTTGGGACTACTGGCTGGTACCAATATATCCTTCTAAGTAAACACAAATTCTCTGTGAAGTTTACACATTTATAGACTGTCTTGTTTTCAATTATACTCTTGAATGCTAAGTTCTACAGAAAAAAAAATCCAAAAAATAAAGATATGTTAAGGAGAATTAGAATCAAAGGATACTGACAAGAAGGGGAAAATATCAAAATAATTATGCTGTATAAAAGAGGACAGTAATACTCTATTATTCTATTCATATAAAATTCTCATAAATGTGAACAAGTGAATAGTGACAGAAAAGAAAACCCTAGCTATTGCTTGCAAACCAGGGAATTAGGTAAAATGCATTATAAAGAGCACAGGGAAACTTTTGTGGGTAATGAAAATGTTCATTATCTTGATTATGGCGACTTTTACAAGTACACTCATGTGTGAAAACTCATTAAATGGTGCATTTATGTAGTTCATTTTATGTCACCTATACCTCAATGAAACATTAAAAAAATGACTGTGGAAAATAGTTCCAACATTTTTTTTAAGGGATGATATTTCTAAATACAAAGATCTAAAACAAACAAAACAAAACAAAAAAACAGCAAGAGAGAGGAGATTCTGGCAGGAAGTTCACTGTTTTTGCAGTTTGAAATGTCCTGAAATAGAAACTACTTTTCTAAAAATATTAAGACTATCTCTTATCTTCCCACAATTCATAATACAACTGAAGAAATAACACTATAACTACAAGATCAAATACAGTGCTGCATTCCTATAATCCCAGCACCTGGAGGCCAATGCAGAAGGACCACATGTTTGAAGCTAATCCTCTGCACGTCAATCAATCAAATAAAATGTATAGGTTATGTCACAAGCACCTGCAAGCTGAAACAGAGTTGGTATGTCCGAGTGCTGACAGATATTGATAAATGGAGTAAACAAAGCCTGGGACAATCAGTCATGCCATCCCAGAGGAAATGGAGACCTGGAGTTAATGGAGGAGTTCAATGTGGTTGTGTGCAATTTTTTATGGTATGCAGAGAATGAAAGCATAAGTTCAGATAAAAAGCAATCTAGAGTAAAAGCAAGGAGTTGAGAGAAAGATGGCGATGGCTTTTTAGACTCTTGCTTCAAAGCTGACATTTCTAATGCTAACATTAGGATCTTTTTCTACAAAAGGTTCTGCTGCAGTAGGAAGCACAAAAGAGGGGAATAAGGGAACCCACCTTATATAAAGGGCTTCCTGGATTAAAATCATTTTATCTATGTGTTTATGTGCCATATTCAATTTCTACCATGTGTATGTTATACCTACATGAAAAATTTCCTTTAAATGGGATTTTTTAAATTATTATTTAAGTAAAAAACACCTAGTATAATTTCAGCAATACATGTGGGTTTTTCTTGCTGTTTTTTTTTTTTTTTTCATTTTTTAAACAAGTGTCACTCTGTAGCTCAGGCTGGCTCTGAACTTGTTCTAATGGTCCCCCTGCTAGATCTTGCAGTACCAGCCAACATACCCAGCTAACATTTTAAAGTAATTCTAAAAGTAATTATTTTACATTGTCTACATCCTACCACTAACCCTTAGTCTGTAAGTTTCACAGACTTACCCCCCACAGGTAAGGGTGCGCCTTCCTACATATCTGACAGGGAGAGGGAGACTCTGGGACAGTCAGATTAAGTCAAGATTCCTGCTTCTTCAGCTTTCTCAATTTTGGCATACTTTAGAAAAATATAGTATATTTGGAAATATTTCATACCAAATAAAAGAGCAATGCAACATGTACAAAATTTACAAGGAATAAAATTTCACAATTTTGAGGAATTCATATTTACAAAAGAAATAAAGTCTTAGAATTAGTAACTAAGAGAATACAGCAGCCTAGTAGTATAAGAGTTTTTAAAAGTGTTTATCATTACATGTGCATGTGAATCTACACATATAAACACACACATATCTATGTGGGAATGGAGAGAAGAGATATGGGAGGGTTTGGAGAGAGAAAAGGAAAAGGGGAAATGACATAATTGTATTTTAATTTATATTAAATAAAAATTTTAAAGTATGTTTTAAAAAGTATGGGTGTGGGTACAGGAATCCAGTGCCGGGAGGGAGGCTGTGCTACTGTAAGACTCTTCATCTGAGTCTGTACTGGCACTTCACTTTCCTGATCTACCATGGTTCAATGGTTGAGTCAATACTGTTAAGTGCCTGGGTTAACACCTGGCCTAGCAATAATAATTGCTATTATTACTATAATGCTGATAACATTTTATATGTAAAATGTCTGCCTCTTTCAATCTGTCAAAACCAAAAAAATACCAGTTTCTTTACAGGTTACCAGCTGATAATCTTGTTTCTTTGCATGCCCAAATTTGGACTGAAACCTGAAAATCTTTCAAATCTTCAATTTCATGGTAAACTTGGACATTCGGCATAAGTTTTAAAAAGTTGTATCATGGGGCTGGAAAGATGGCTCAGTGGTTAAGAGTACTGACTGCTCTTCCAGAGGTCATGAGTTCAATTCCTAGCAACCACACAGTAGTTCACAACCATCTGCAATGGGATCCAATGCTCTCTTCTGGTATGTCTGAAGATGGTTACAGTGTACTCATATAAAATAAATAAATCTTTTTTAAGTATATGCTAAATTATACACAATACATTCTTTATTGTATTATTATAATTTAGCATACTAAATATTGAGTATAGAATATAAAAGCAATAAGTAATATTTAAAATCAAATGAGGACATTTGGGGGCTTTTAATTTTTGAGACAGGGTCTAACTATATAGGTTTTTATGTCAGCCTTCCAAGTACTCAGATTACAGGCATGCGTCACCACACCCACTTACAGGTGTATTTTTATAGAGCTTTTATCTTTATAGTGTTCAATCTTCAATCTGGTATGTCTCTTGTGGGGCCAAAGTAACAGACAGTACATGAGGGTTGGGATACTAAGCAAGAAATCCTGGGAGTGAGCAATCCTAACAAATCAGTGTTAAGCAGTGTAGAAATAGAGCCAGCAAATGCTCAAGTAAGGGAGTGTTACATGTCAAGTCCACACAGTGTTTCAAGCTGCAAAGAATGTAGGGAAACATTCAGATTTATAGTCCTTGTTCTTTTTCCATGTTCTACGTATGTGTGGTGTATATGCATGCTTGTGATTTGCATGTATATGGACATGCATGTAAAGATCTAAGATTCCAAAGCTGCTTAGGCAAATCCAGAACTCACCGAGGGGGTTAGTCTTGCTAGCCAGCATCCTCTGGAGCTCTCTAGCTTCTGAGGCTGGAAAGACAGGCAGGCTGACCTGCCCAGCAGGCATACGAACTTTAGTCCCTCACACTTTCAGAGCAAGCATTCCAACCACTGAGCCACCTCCCTAACTCCAGAATCTGTATTCTTATTTTTTAGGTACAATAAAAATCGTTAGAGTCACCCCAAGATACTTTATGTTGTTTGTAGCTGTTGTGAAGGGTGTCATTTCCCTAATTTCTTTCTCAGTCTGCTTATCCTTTGAGCATAGAAAAGCTACTGATTTGCTTGAGCTGATTTTGTAACCAGCCACTTTGCTGAAGTTGTTTATCTGTAAGAATTCTCTGGTAGAATTTTTTGGGTCACTTAAGTATATTTGGGTCATATCATCTGCAAATAGTGATAGGACTTTTGGGGAGTGGGGAGCCAGAAATGGGGAAATCATTTGAAATGTAAATAAAAATTATATCGAATAAAAAAAATCATGACAAAATAATTGAGAAGATATTTGCAGGACATGTGAAGCCCTTCTTACAATTCTGAAATACTGGAGTGTAGGAGGCAGAAAAACACATCACCCAGCCAGTTCCAAAACTTTTAACTCAGATTTTACAACATACAGATCTGTTTCTGTTTTACAGTTTGTAAAACTTCCATATAAACAATTAAATAAAAGAAGAAAAATAAAGTTTTTAAAAATTTTTTTCTTTTGATCCAGGACAGCCAGGACTACACAGAGAAACCCTGTCTCAAAAAAAAAAAAAAAAAAAAAATCTTTTGAGATGGGGTCTCCAGGCTGGTCTGGAATTTGCTACGCAGATCAAGCATGAACCCAGAGATCCCTCTGCTTCTGTCTCTCCTCCTAAGTGCAGGATTAAAGGACTGTGGAGACAGAGGCCTGGCTGTTACCCAGGCTGGGGATACAAGTGTGCCAGCACATCCTACTGTAAATCTGCACTCCAGAAAATAACCTATATAGAGAATTTGTTGTCTTGTTCAACCCATTTTAATTTTAGTCAATAAGATAACACTGGTAAAAGCCACCATTTAAAGAATATTTCATGGGTACATAACTAATATGTAGCTAACAGCTACATCCTGTGAGTTACTAAGGTTTAACCATAGCAGAACTCTCACAGGATGCTCTTCTCCCAGGCTCCCATGGAGTGGCTGTTGGTAACAGAAGAGGGTATTTCCTCTACTTCCATAGGTCCATTCTGAAACTTCCCTTAGACTTCTATTTGTATCCTACTTAACATCTCCAATCTGCTATCTGTGTTTAATCCATAAGCTGATTTGAGGAGCAAGGAGATTTAGAACAGTTATTTAATGAAAATATTTATATGAACTTAATATTTAAATCAAGAAATGGATGTAATATACATATCTGATTAAGAACATGAAATAGTTAAGGTTGGTAACAGTTCTATAAAATAATTTACGTTTTTCTTTATTTGAGAAAGAGCCTCACTGTATAGCCCAGTCTGGCTTCAAACTCATTATCGCGCCCCCTACCTGAAACTGGGATTACAGGCTTGTATCACTATACCTAAACAAACAAACAAAAAATATGTTTAATAATCCTATCAAACTCTATGGGCCAAGCACATTAGAACTTAGCAAAATGATGCAATGGGGAGCACCTGTAACTAGGCGCCACCTCCAGTATGGATTACGGTGGCCGGATTATGGTGGCTGATAGCAAGCACTGGCCTGTCGGGGTGTCCCACAGAAAGAGGAGAGGAAATGACACCCAGGCCCCATCTACCTCCTCCCTCACCCCTCTTTACCACAGGCCTTGTGACTCAACTTTTTTTTTTTCTTCTCATAATAGCTTAACTCTCTCCTGATATCTTTAAATTATTCCCATTCTTGGTGACTTTTCTCTGTTCCTCCCCTAAGAATCATTTGGACCCCTACTCAGATACTGAGCTACAATGCCCTCCAGGCAATTTAGTATTCTTCTACCATCAGTTATCCAAACTATTTCCTTTTTCTCAATGAACCACTAATCACAATTATATTCATATTCAAAAAGGTATTTATATTTCTAAGTGTGATGTCAGACATGTATCTCAGAGTTATCTATCTCATACAGTCTTTGTAGCCACCCTGTAAAGTAGACATTGGTTTTATTAATAAGGAGAGAAGGGAAACAACTTGCAGAAAGTCACCCAAGTAGTAATTATTACAAATTGTCACTATTACTAATTAGGAGTAATCAGTAGGTCTGGGATTCATAGCCAGATCCCTGACTCTAAAGCCATTTTACTGCCTTTGATAAAATTTACACCTTTGGAACATTAGGAGGAAAGCCGCACACTTGTCCTGAAGTTAGTGAATTGAACGGCTGAGAGATGCCTAGTCACTGAACTGTCTGCTAAGCAGCTTAGGACCCTGAGATACAAATGATCTGACAAAGTCTCTGTCGCAGGCTGCTTACCCTCCGTCTGGTGTGGGGAGAGAGGGCAGCACAGGTGTGTAGTGCTACTTCCACAGGCATACTGCCAAGAACACAGTGCAGGGAAGGAAGGAACATGCTACAGAAGGCCAAGGCTCCGCTTTCTCCAGCAGGGCCTCCTGCAGACCTTCTAGTACCTCATGCAGCATAACCACCATACTTATTTTACTCACATACAATTTATGAAAATGTCCTTATATAGGCCAATAGCATGTACAGTATATTCAAACTAATGATAATAAAATACATTTAAAATTGTTACGTAAAAGTTAGTTTAGATCAGCCCTATTTTCATATTTCTACTTTATCTCAAATTATTTTATAGTTCAAATAAGCATATAAATAACATGTACTATATATTTTTCTTGCCAGACAGATGCAGAAGGAAAAAGAATGGTTGGGGTGTTATATCAGTGGTCAGGGTTTGAAGTAGAAAACAAACAAACAAACAAACAAACAAACGAGGTAGTATCTTCATTAGTACTAGTACATAAGCATTGTACAAAATAGGTTTCAATGAGTTTCTTTCTTCCTTTCCTTCCCTGCTTTCGATCCTGCTTTCTTTCTTTCCTTCTTTCCTTCCTTCCTCCCTCCCTCCCTCCCTCCTTCCCTCCCTTTCTCTTTCTTTCATTCTTTTAACTTAGAAGAGCAGGGGGCTAAAACTCTCTAAATTTCAAGCAAATGCGTCCAGGAAGGAGAGAGCTAAACTTTCAATAACAAGAAAAAAAATCCCTTTTCTTCTTAACATTATGGTAAAGACAATTGAGATAATACATTCTCAGTAGTTGTTCAGTTGTCAAATATTAGTTTATTCAAGTGCATACTCTGTGAAATGCTATGGAAAACACCAAATTAAAGACCCTTATTAAACTTGAGTTAGCTTATTTCTGTTGCTTTTTCCTTTTTCAAAGCAATTTTATTGAAGAAAATATATTAAGCCTAATAATGTATTATTAATAAAACTGGGTTCCATCAAACCTTTTATGGCTTTCTAGGTGGCTGTTAATAGACTGGTTTTATTACTCTCTTCTAACCCTCCTACCAAAAAACAAATGTCTCAGATCAAGGAGACTAGTAAAGATGAAATAATTAAAGGCAGAGGAAAAACAGCACAAAGAAATGAGATGAAGTACATCATTTACACTTTGTGACATTATTCAAGACAGTAGACTAAACGCTAAAGGAATTGAAATCATCAGCAGACGAGAAAGGGTAACTTCAAATGCACGCAGGCCTGAGAAACTGACCCTACTAGCTCTTCTACCTGAAGCCATAGAAAAGCAGGTTCAAATTCCAGACAGCACAGACCAACATTCACAAGCTGCTGCTATTCAGCAAAGCAAAATCACGTAGTGGGCAAAACATTTACACAAACTGTCTTCTCTACTGTCTCTCGACAAATCCTCTCACTCCAAGGATGAGAATGAATTAATGGAACGCATCTCTCTATAGCAAGTTAAAGGTTCCTAACACTTAAGATACTACCACAGCTTCTTGTCACGAGGAAGAACTACAGGGGATTTGTACATTTTCCTTAACTTTGCCCTCATACAGATGTTGCTGATGATTTATGAATTTTAAAAAAGAAGAGTCAAAGTGTAACTATACTTAATAGCTCAGTATTAAGACTTTAATTGCATGTTTAAAAATCCCAAACCACAATTCCCCAGGAAAGTATAACTGTCAACATTCAGAGGCCACAAGAGAGATAAGCACATTCATTAAATAACTGTATTAAACCTGATACTATGCTAGTCACCACAATAGCCAACCAATGTACTTTGTCTTTTAAGTTATTAGAACATTTGTTACTGATTTACAGTGTACTGGGTAAATTGAGGCAGAGTTCCGAATAACCGCAGGTTCACAAGTAAAAAGTACACAGAACAAAACTATCGAACCATGCTCCCTTTGTATATATTATATAAATGGCTAAGATTAAAAGGCCACTTGTCTGTTTAGTTCAAAGCTTTTTCTAGATAGAATCTAAGCCGTCTGAGAGAAAACTGAATTCTAAAATATGCATAAATGGCTTTTACTGTCTTTGTGCTTGAAAACTCTTTTCATACATTGCTACCGATTCAATTTCACCTGTTGGTAATGGACACAGAAAACTCTTTGTGGGGGTAAAAAACTGCTTCGTGGGGGAAAAAAGGCACGTTATCAGATATACCGGGAGTGAAGCGACTGAAAAACACGCCTTTTCTACATCGGCATCCCATCCGTTAAGCAACAGTTCGAAGACTGAAGGCCAAGTTGCCACTTTCCTCAGGAAAACTAGTCTGTGGGTCCCCAAAGCTACAAGCGCAGGACTTACCTGGTTCTTGGGGATCCTGAATCCGGGCTTTTACTTCTGCTGAGCTGGTCTCAGGAGAGAGGGCGCCAGTTGCCCCCTCCTCTGGGTCTTCTACCTTGGTCACGGTGAAGTGCGGCATTGTTCTTACAGACCCTTGCTCTCTGAGTTTAAATTTCCTTCTCGTGCGTCCCTGCCTCCCTCCACACTCAGAGCACAGCCTTGGGAGACAGTCGCTGGGAATCGGGAAGTACTGAGCCCACGTGACCACAGCCCCAAGGGAGTGGGACGCTTGAAGACACGCCTTCCGCCGTGTTTATCATTCTCTTAAAAGGCTTAAGCACTCCACCCCTAGCTTATTGTTATTAACCTGTGGAACTCCAACTGTCTGGGGTGTTTCTCCAGGCGGCAGAAAGCTGAAGCCCTGGCGGGAGCCTCCAACTTGTCTCCTTTAGTTAATTTATTGTCACCTCTCTGGGCTCCATCATCTCAACCTCATATTTATCATCTCTGTCCTTTTACTTCAAGAGAGAAAGATTAGGGAACAGTTTATTTCACAAACTACCCTCTTTAACGAAGACTGGCACTATGCCTGCTCAGAAAACAAAAGGTAGGCTGTCGGTTTCCACTGTTGCTTAAGGTCAAAGCACATGGGAAAACCTTGCAGAGTCAGTGAAAGGCTTTTCTCCTCCTTCAGGTGAAACATCTAGTTAGCCAATAGTTAATGACACATCACAATAGTTAATGACACACACAGTTTTTGATGCCCAGATGCATGTAAGGACATTCAAGAAGAGAAACTAATTTTATCAAAAGCACAAGTTTAAACGAGAAAACCATATTTAAAGTTTTAAAATGGTGTCTAAAGGAAGCTTCAACATAACTGTTTAGAGAAAAAGAACCTAAAGATATCCTTAAGGTGTCAGTAGTCCCACAAGCACACACTTAACATACTTTACTCCACAATAACATTGAACAAGCTGTATCAAGTGCTCAGCTGATTACACAGGCAGGGAGACAGATATGTAAATTAAGTCTTAAGTTACTTTCCTTGTTGATGTCAAAGCAAGACTTTGTCATTAGTAATGTCCTCTACCAGACAAGACTGAGTAAAATGTACAGACTAGAGAATAAAAGTATGTGATCATCATTCATTCAAAGCACACCACCTCTAAACAGGACAGATACAGTTGTACTAGAAACTCTACATCAGCCTCATTAATCCACTGTACAAACATGTAGATACAAAAGATGACTAAAGTCATGGTGAATGGTAAAGCAAACTTTAAAATACCTAAAGCCTTATGATAGGCAACATAGACTATATTTAAGACAAAGTTTACAAGTCCTTCACTTTTCCGTCACGTGTTCTAACAGTCATGGTTTGCATTCGTTCACCTGGGGGCTTTTAAAATACTGAAGCTTGGTTCTATCTCAGATGCTCATATTTAACTGCTTAGGCAATAGAGCTTGGGTCATAAGACTCTCAAAAGTCCCTTCATGGGGACTGAAATCTGAAAATCTTTCAAATCTTCAAATTTATGGTAAACTTGGACATTCGGCATAAGTTTTAAAAAGTTGTATCATGGGGCTGGAGAGATGGCTCAGCGGTTAAGAGCACTAGCTGCTCTTCCAGAGGTCCTGAGTTCAATTCCAAGCAACCACATGGCTCACAACCTTCTGTAATGGGATCTGATGCCCTCTTCTGGTGTGTCTGAAGAGAGCAGCAGTGTACTCACATACATGAAATAAGTAAATAGTGTTTTTTTTAAAAGTCCCTTCACATTGTTTTAATGTGCAACCAAGGTTTAAATAGAAGACTGCTATAGAAATTAAATTTATCATTGGAGAAGTCTATGTATATCTCTTTTTAAGAATATTTTCATCTCTATCTTCCACACCCTGCCCCATGTGTGTCTTTTGAGATAGAACCTCACTATTTATCCCTGACTACCCATGAACTCAAGAGATCCACCTGCCTGTTTCTCCAGTGCTGGAAATCAAAGTATGTACCCCCTCACCTGGCTTATTTAATATTTATTTCTTTAAAATAAACTGTCATTTGTTTTTGTGTTTTGTCCATATTTATAACTCAGCTACTCCACTGATTGAAGGAACTTAAAAGTATGAATCTGTCAAAGATTTCACTCTTAAATTCAGAGTTCAACATTCATTAAAACTTCTGGTTCCAGTGCATTTTCTACTTGCACTCTGCCTTTCACACCCATGAAGAGCAGGACTGTGGCTCCTGTGCTGTAGTTGGTTGACAGAAACACTGTTTACAAACATGTGTATAGCTTCTGGGTATAAGCCTAGATCCAAAGGTCGGAAAGAGCACTTAGCAATTAAGAGAGCATTCTCAGGCATTCTTGAGGACTCAAGTTTGAATCCCAACATGTACACCAGGCAGCTTACAACTATCTGTATGTAAGTCTAGTCCCAAGGAGTCTGATGCCTCTGTTCTCATTTACACAACCCTACATGCATGTGATGCATATGGACACGAACATACACACTAAAATGAAATCTTAAAAAAAAAAAATCTAAATGTTATCCTCTCACCCCCCTCTTCTCTAAAAGTCCACCAAACTAAACAAGTAGGAATGTGACAAAGTCCTGTTAATAAACTCTATGATAGGAGTAATTTATTTACCAACTCAGTGCTGTGTACCACAGTGGTCAGCAATTTTACAGTTCTCTCCTAGGATGAACTGTAGATAGAAGTGCAGGCCATAGAACACTGAGGGTGAAGTAATGATGTGAACAGAAAGCAATTACATAAAGATGAGACATCAAACACAGGTACTGAAAATGCAATGCACTGTCACAATAAAATATGAATACAATCCCACTGAGACAGCTAAAATCAAATGTGGCAACAGAGTAGTCTGAGAGAAAGCCCCCTCCTCACTGGCTGTGGCTGTTGACAACTAAGGGAGAGTCTGGACTTGCCCAGCACTCAACAACCTCCCTCTCAAGCACTTACTCCTAACAATCAAACACTGCTCCATGAAATGCTCATAGTCCCCACATCTCTAAAGGGGAAATAACTTAGACATTCATTCATAAGAAAAAACCAACAGAGTCAAAGCATATTTACTATCCAAGAATTTAAACATGAATAGATAAACACAACATGAATGTGTTTGCAGTGCTTTAAGGTTTTAAAAGAGTGTATGGCATGGAAAGTCAGATGAAATGAGTCTAAGTGTTTAACAACAGATAAATGGATAAAGAAAACATGGGTTTAAAAAAAAAAAACCAAAAAACTTTAATCCCAGCACTTGGGAGGCAGAGGCAGGCGGATTTCTGAGTTCGAGACCAGCCTGGACTACAGAGTGAGTTCTAGGATAGCCAGGATTACACAGAGAAACCCTGTCTCAAAAAACCACAAAAAAAGAGTATGATGACCAGAAATCATCAAGTTAAGAAAAAGAAGCTATTCTCAGAATGACAACTATTATACTGTGGCTTGTATACGGAATTTAGAGGGAACTGCTGATGAAGGAAAGGAGACAACAGAACAGGATCAAAGAACATAACACACTGAGTGAGTGAAAAAGTTAGAGCTAACCTACTGTTGTTAAATTCATGCTAATGGCCTAATTAGTACGACGATTGCCGAGAGGAGGAGGAGTGGAGATTAGCTGGGCTCCAATGTGGCAAAACTTCCTGAAATGAGGACAACAGAGATCTGGCTACGGCTTAGGTGTGTGCGTTTGTCAATTTCAGTTAATTCACTTGGAATGCCTCTTTGCATTTCACTGTATAAAGTTCACTTCAAGCAGGGTGGTCGTGACGCACGCCTGTAATCCCAGCACTCTGGGAGGCAGAGGCAGGCTGATTTCTGAGTTCAAGGCCAGCCTGGTCTACAGAGTGAGTTCCAGGACACCCAGGGCTATACAGAGAAACCCTGTCTCCAAAAAACAAACAAAAAAAAAAATTAAAACAAACAACTGACAAAGGACAATAAACAAATGGCTAAAGAACATTTGAATAATTTGAATATGTATGTACGCCAACAGGGATCATTAGAGAGAGCAATTATAAATACCTTGGCTATAAATCTAAAACATATTTTTACCATACAACCCAGCAAACCCTTTTGGTATTTTTAACCAAGAGTACTTAAAGATACAGTACAAAAAACAAAACAAACAAACAAACAAAAAAAAACCAAGTATGTATATAGCAGCGTTCTTCACAATTGCCCAAATGGTCCAAATAGGAATCAGCCCAGTAGCCGGGCACACACCTTTGATCCCAGTACTTGGGAGGCAGAGGTAGGCAGATTTCTGAGTTCGTGGCCAGCCTGGTCTATGGAGTGAGTTCCAGGACAGCCAGGGCCACACAGAGAAACCCTGTCTCGAAAAACCAACCAACCACAAAAACAATAAAAGGTATCTATAAATCAATATGATAAACACTTCAGCAGATTTAGACAGCAGACTGTTACTTAATAATGAGTAGAAATAAGCGAGTAAAATCAACACCACGGCATTAGAGATTATGCACTACAGATAACACAAACAAAACACTATCATGTTGTTGGGTGAAGCATTTTGATTCCTAAAACTTTAAAAATAGATTAATGAAGGAGAAAGGTGTAGTAACCTACAGAATAAAAGTTATGAGTGCACACTGCAGAAGTCCTTCAAGTTTTCTGTCTGTTTGACCATTTTCCTAATGAAACCTTAGGAATACAATGGAAGAAGACTCTGAGCAGAGTCCCTGTGGAACCACACTCCCTTCACACACAGATTCTAGACCTGCATAAGTGCTTGGCTTGAGCTTAGTGTAGAGTCATGGATGTAGAGAGTTGCTGTGCAGGTTTGAAATATTTACACTGTCATGTTTTAAAAATGTGTGGCATTTAAAATTAATAAGATAGTGAGGCCAGGCCAGGGATCTTTATGCAAAGGAGCATTTTTAATGTCTCCCTTCCACAGTGTTGTTTAAATTAGGACCAAAATAGACTAATTTTCTTTGCTAATAGTTTCAGTAAAATGTTTATTTCTAACTATCTTTAAATTGCCAGAATAGTCATCCTTCAAAAGAAGGAGACTATTTGGGGTAATTATTTTTAAATTATAACTTACCGTGCCACCCCATGCAATTACATATTTTTAGGCTGAACTTACAATTCATGATAACTAGTGATTTGTCTGATTCAAGCCATTTATTAAAAAAAAAATAAAAATAAAGATGAGTTAAACATAGTGAATAGATTAGAACAAGGACAACTCAGTAGAAAATTATTTTCACAAAAATTATCAAATTGTAAAACATTCTAATTATTCTCTCCAATGGCAAAAATACTCAAATTTTGGTCAAATCATATGTATTTTTATCTTGGTTTTTAGAAATTGAAAATTATATTATATATGAATATCCTGGAGCCATATGATCTTTATTTTTTGTTTATTTGTTTTTTGGGGTATTTTTTGGTGTGGGGGGGGGGGAGACAGGGTCCCACTATGTAGCTCTGACTGTTTTGAACTTACTCTAGACCAGGCTAGCCTCAAACTCCAAGAGATTCTCCTGCCTCTACCTCTTAAGTGCTGGGATTAAAGGTGTGTACCACCATGCCCAGCCTAGAGGCATATGATCTGATTGCTGAATGGTTTGGTTTTCATTTTTGCTTTCTTGTCTCATTTTGAGTCTTGATAGTAGCCTAAGCTGGCTGGATATTGTGATCCTCCTGCCTCAGCCTCCTTAGTACAGAAATAAGAGACATCATGCCCACCTTGAAATAGTTTTAAGTTTCTTCTAAGCTGGGCAGTGGTGGCGCACACCTTTGATCCCAGCACTTGGGAGGCAGAGGCAGTCGGATTTCAGAGTTTGAGGCCAGCCTGGCTTACAGAGTAAGTTCCAGGACAGGCAGGGCTACACAGAGAAACCCTGTCTCGAAACACACACACACACACACACACACACACACACACACACACACACACACACACACCCTAGCCCTGAAATTTAACTGCTCTATGTATTGTAAAACATGAACTATAACAAGTGCCATTTTATGCACTCTGGAACATCCTACAGATACATTATACATTATTTAAGTTTAAATAACTTACTTTTAAAATAAAACATAAAATTAAATTTGATCAAAGGTTCAGGCATATTATTTTTAAAAACTGGATACAGAAGCAGGAGAGATGGCTCAGCTGTTCAGAGCACTGGCTGTTCTTTCAGAGAACCTGGATTTTTGATTCTTAACACCAACAAAGAAACTCACAACCATGTGTAATTCCAGTCCAAGGGAATCCACTGCCCTCTTCTGACCTCTGTGGGCATCAGGTACATACATGACACACACACACATACAGGTAAAATAGCAATACATACACAATAAAAATAAAAACATTTTGAAATCAGAGCACAGATACAGCAGACTAGATAGTATGAGCACACTGGTCTTCATCTGCATACACCTTCCCTGGTCACAGAATTCTCTCATTAACTTGTACACATAGGACCACACCACCCAGGGTAAAGGTTATGGACGTATTGTGCTCACTAGGAATCCTCAGTGACAAGCAATGAACTCTGGCCTTGAAACAGATTCAAATCACATGAACCTCTCCTAAATTCCTACAGTTTTTAGACAGCATTCAAAGTACTTTCCCTGCTGTTAAGAGCTAAATAAATACCTGAGGTGAAACCTTCAAATCAAGCCCAATTGCTGACTATACACCTACAGTATTCACTTTACTTCAAATGACATTTTTAACAAATAGGAAAGGCAGTAGCAAGTACTCGAAGTAATTCCAACATATGACTGTTTTCACAATAGTTATGGTAGGCTTTCCAAGTCTGTTTTTTGAAACAGGGTCTTACTGTTAGTCCCAGCCAATCTGGAGCTTACTACTATATAGACCAGGCTGGTCTATACTCACAAAGATCTGTCTGCTGCTGCCTCCCTGGTGCTGAGATTAAAGGCCTGCACAACCACATCCGGCTTTAAGTAGATATTTTTACTAAATCATGGTAACAATTAGCCAGCATTCAAATAAATTAAAAATTACACTTTCATTTACACAGATACTTTTATAAATGTATAGAACATATTTCTATAATTTTCCTTCCTCATCCTCTTTTGCTCCTCTCACTCCCACCAAATTCTTTCTCTCCAGTAAGTACTCCTAGTTTCAGGCAGTTTTCTAAGTGACCCACTCAAAGTAATTGGTGTTGTTTGCATGAGCATAGTATGGGTTAGTCATGGCACAGGCTACCTACCAGTGGTTACAGCACTGAAGAAAAATAACTCCTCACCCACTTCTCTGGCAGCTGTTAGCTACCACTAACTCCTCATATAGACATGAGCCCTCATGAGCTCCTTTCTCTGTCATTTATTTAAAATGTCTGAACTGAAGAATTTATAAAATATAAAACTCCAAAACTCCCAAATTTTAATTTATCTTGTGAAGAAACCTATGTTACATGTTAGAACAGAGATCTTTGTGTGTGTGTGTCGGGGGGGGGGGGGGGGGGGTGTTCATATGTGTATGTGTAAGTCAGAAAATGAAACCTAGTGTTCTTTTTATGTCTTTCTGCTTTATTCTCTTGAGACAAGATCTGTCATGGAACTTGAAGTTCACTGACTCTGGAAAAGCAGACTGACCGGTGAGCTCCACATCTACCTGTTGCCATCTCCCAGTTCCAGGATCGGGAGAAAGCACTCTCCAACACAGAGTCATCCTCCCAGCCCTAGAGCAGCAATTCTGAGGTAAAAACAGTTGCATGAAATAAAAGCCCATTCCAGACTATTTATAACCAATGTTAGAGAAACTACTCCATCCCCACCCCACCCCCACTGAGTGTGGTGTCACTTGGCGGGTCAGGCACAAGTATGAAAAGATGATTAAATGCTGTTTTAGAATAGTGTTTTGCAAATTATTTCTGGTGAAGTCTTTTTCTATTTAATGAAACATGGTCTCACAGAGCCCAGGCCAGCCTCAAACTCACTATGCACTTAAAGCCCTGACCATCCTGCCTCTACCTTCTCAGGAGTGTGCAACCATGCCAAGCAGAATCTTTTAAATATCCAATTCATTACATGCTAATAATTTTATGAATAAATAACAAGGTGAATTAATGAAAAAATGAAATGAAGATATACCAAATAAATCCCATGATTTATTTGTATTTAAATCATGAAATTCAACAGATATAAGATTGCTCTATTAAGCTACTATGCAAGCTTCTAAAATTTCAATTTCTTACCTTACTTCCTCAGATAGGCAATATGACCCAGCACTGTCTGTATACTACAATCTGAATGGCTGTTCTGCAGAATGTTGTAAACATCTTAAAGAAGATAATGAGCAGTTTACTACTTAAATTTAGAGTTACTACTATTGCTGGAATCTAAGCATACTCTCATTTTCCAGTAAAAGATGTGCCTACACCTTCCCTATTTATCATATTTAGTAAACCCTTTTATCTATTTGCTACTGAGAGACTGAATAATAGTTTAAAATATCAAATTAATGGGCTGGAAAGATGGCTCAATGGTTAAGAGCACTTATTCTTGCAGACTTGAATTCAACTCTAGCATCCATATGGTGGTACACTACCCTCTTTAACTCTAGTCCCAGTGCTTCTTCTGACCTCTGAAGGCTCCAGGTATGCATGTAGTGCTCATACATACATGTAGGCGAAACACTCATACACATAAAATTAACTATCTAAAGCAACTTTCAATTTAAATGACTTAAAATTCTAAGTTTTATCTCACGTAGCATATAAGTACAGAAGGGTGAGTGAATTACTTTTGTGAAGACCAGGTAATAAAGACAGCAAGGACATACTATTTAAAACTATGATAAAAAATAAATAAAAAGATAATAAAAACAAAAACCAAAACAAACCAAAACTATGAAAACGGATTTCTATGAAATGGTTGTAGTGGCTAATATTTAATAAATTTTAGTGCTGAAAGCCTTAAAGATAAAAGATGGAAGACATTCCTTCCTGGTGGATTCATACTGTTGTAGAGAACAAAAGGCAGACTCCTCTGGTTGAGGCCTCAGGACTCTCAAAGGATCATCCATTTACTTATCCTATTAGAGTGCCCAGTAAGTCCCAGAAACGGGAATGAAACACTGTCCCCAGCCCTACATGAGTGTGAAGTCTTGTCAGCCAATGAACTATACATCTGTAAGTAGAAAACAAGGAACCAGGGGAGCATGACACCCCACCACTGCCCAAAGCTGTGGGGTGCTCACTGGAGGGATGTAATAAGATGTGATGGCTAGCTAACTTTGGGGCAACCTCAGTCATTTTTGGCAGCAGTGTCCAAACACTAAGTGAGGTATTACTGAATGCCTCTGGAAATTACGTGCTTGGCTCTTCTTTTTTTTTTTTTTTTTTGGTTTTTCGAGACAGGGTTTCTCTCTCGAGTCCGGGCTGTCCTGGAACTCACTCTGTAGACCAGGCTGGCCTCGAACTCAGAAATCAATCCGCTTGCCTCTGCCTCTCAAGTGCTGGGATTACAGGCATGCGCCACCATGCCTGGCTGTGTTTAGCTCTTAAAGTTGTCTCTTAAGAGTTTAATCCATGAGGTTGGAGTTTAATCTCAGCAGTTAAGAGCACTAGTTGTTCTTCCATAGGTCCCGAGTTCAATTCCCAGCAACCACATGGTGGCTCACAACCATCTATAATGTGATCGGATGTCCTCTGGCAGGCGGGTGCACATACATACATAAAATAAATAAATCTTAGGAAAATAAAAAAGTTTAGTCCGAGCTGTAACTTTCTGTACAGGACTGTTTTCCCCTTGGTCTAATTAATGTAACTGAGCCTAGGGACAAGTGGGATCCAAGAATCACCAAACAAAGAGGCAGCACTGGTAGCTAAGAATACAGACAACAACTCAGTTCCTCACTGCAGTTTAATGTCCCATCTACACATTTCATTTTTCTATTATTAAATGATTATCAGGTTAAAAATGCTTTTCTACTGATGGAAAGTGTACAGAATATAAACATGACACTATGCATCATACTGTCAAAATAGTCTTAAAACATCGGAAAAAA
Organism: Apodemus sylvaticus; assembly: GCF_947179515.1. Lineage (NCBI taxonomy): Eukaryota > Metazoa > Chordata > Mammalia > Rodentia > Muridae > Apodemus > Apodemus sylvaticus. Next base: position 94,742,097 of record NC_067476.1, on the reverse strand, counting down.
CAATGAAAACACAATCCCAAAGAAAATGTCCTTGTTAACAAAATAATCGATTAACCAAGCAATAGTAGTTTTGTGGTGCCAGCGTTGACCAGAGCCCAGCATATGCTATGCTAACAGTCGATCACTGAGCGGCTCCCCAGTTCAGGACCACCCTTGTTCATTTAATTTCTACTTTAAAGAAAAAATGGATGCTACAAATCACTGCTTTGTTTCTGCCCTTCTCCAAAAGTCCATTTACTCAGAGATTTCCTAAGCCGGCATGGTGGGGGTGAATGCCTAGTATCCAGGAACTCAGAAGATTGAAGAGGGAGGATCCATACTCAAGGCCAACTGAGCTATACAGCAGCAAGACTGCCTCAAAAAGAAAAATTACAAAGTGAATAAAGCAGCCAGGCAGAGGTGCTGTACGCCTTTACTTTCAGCACTCGGGAGGGAGGCAAGGGCAAGCGGGACTCTGCCTGGTCTACAGAGCTACACAAAGAACCCGTCTTAAAAAGTCAAAAGATAAATAAATTAATAAAAATAAAAAAGATAAGAAAAAATTCACTAAGACTTGGCTCAAAATATGAACATTCACTAACTTTACTGATAGACAAATGTAAAATATGCAATAACTCAGCAGTACTACACTGCACTAGATATGAGTACATCATTTGTGTATGTAACAATGAAGAATACAATGAAGAATACTGACTTTCCTTTAAGAAACATGGCCTCTAGCCTTCCGTTTGTAGTTTTCCTCTGATTGTCAGGCAAAATAATGTCCCGGGGTATTTCTTCCACACATCTGCTATATTACAATATAATTAAAATTTAATAAACATCCTGGCAGGGTTAACTTATGTAAGACAAAAATACTACTACTGGAATCACATAGTACCCCTTGGCTCAATCACTATTTTTCAATGATTACCATGAATTTGGCCAGTCTACTTATCTGATGCCTCAGATTTTTTTCTTAGACAAGAAAAAGTTTATCTTAGAACTGAAAAACGAAACAACACAAAACAAACAAAAATCCATGGTGAAAAATATCAAAACTTTTTTTTCAAGAAAGAAAAGAATTAGTGTCCGGCAGTGGTGGCACATGCCTGTAATCCCAGCACTCTGGGAGGCAGAGGCAGGCAGATTTCTGAGTTTGAGGCCAGCCTGGTCTACAGAGTGAGTTCCAGGACAGCCAGGGCTATACAGAGAAACCCTGTCTCGAAAAAAACCAAATCCAAAAAAACCAAAAAATAAATAAATGAATAAATAAATAAATAAAAAAGGAAAGAATTAACCTTATCTCTACAGAAGAACATGAATCCTGGCTCCTTCCTGTACTCAGTCCCTTCAGTGGGATAGAGCACACTGCTAACCTAGGGAAAAAAAATCAATCATAAGCCTTTTGTATGCGTCTTAGGATGTAACTAGCCACTTTTCATATTTTCAATAATGAAAATAAGCATTGTTTATATGTTTAAGGTAATAAATGCAAATATTCTCAAAGCAAAACAAATTCCAATTATATTTAGTTTCTCTTCTGGCATGCAGGTGCACATGCAGATAGGGCATTCACGTACATAAAATAAATAAATCTTGGGGAAAAAAAGAGTTTAGAGCTGGAGAGATGGCTCAGCAGTTAAGAGCACTGACTGCTCTTCCAGAGGCCCTAAATTCAATTCCCAGAAACCACATGGTGGCTCACAACAATCTGCAATGGGATTCAATGCCCTCTTCTGGTGTGTTTGAAGACAGCAGTAGTGAACTCAAATATATTTAATAAATAAAATTTTTTAAAAAAATTTAATCTGTTATAACTTCCTGTACAGAAAACTGTATTCACTCCTTAGGTGAAAAAGTACATGTGTGTGCACGAGTTTTACTTAATAGAGTTTTCTTTTTTCTTTAACCAGCAATATGTAAAGAAAAGAGCTTTTCATCAGAGTAAAGGCAAACCTGTCCAGGTAAGATGGAAGAAACTCAAGTGCCATTCAGCCAAAATCTTAAATGTAACTAAATGGTTATGAAATCAAACAGATAAATGCTATCAACTGGCTTTTGTGTAAGGACTTCTCAAGGTGACCAGAAACATACCAAGGATTATCAAATGCAGCAATAAACAGCAAACCAAAAGCTGCCTCTGATTAATTAGGTGGGGAACCTAGAGGCTGGAATGCAACTACTCCTGACTAAAGAGAGATCTCAAATACAACAGACTAAAATAAGAAGTGAAAAGTAAACATAAGGTCAGTGAGGTGACTAAGGCCAAAGGCATTCATCTCAAGGCCCAACTCTCGGGCTCAGTCTCTAGGACCTACATGCAGGAAGAGAAGCACCTCCTCAAACTTGCCTTCAACCTCCGCATGTGCCTCATGGTGCACACTTATACCCACAAAAAATAAAATACTAAAAGGAAAACTAAACTAAATATAAGAGACAAAACAACAAAAAACCCAACTACCTGCCACTTAATGACTTGCTTTTTTTCCTAGTTTTGAGCTTTTTAATTTTAAAAACTACACATTTTGAAAAATCTACTTTTAATTGTGTGTATTTACATGTGGGTAGGACTGTGTGCAGGTGAATGAATACCAGTGCCCTTGGAGTCCCAGCTCTGAGGCTGCAGATCCAGGCTGTTGTGAGATGCCTGGTGTGAGTGCTGAGACTCACACTCCAGTAAGGTCTTCTGTAGGAACAGTGTGCTGAGCCAGCTCTCCAGCCCTAAACCCTGCACATTTGAAAACTTCAATCTTGTCAGCTACTCTATGAAAAAAAAAATTCAGCATTTAAAATTTGCAGTTCTCATATCTGGTTGGTGTGTATGTGTGTGTGTGTGTGTGTATGTGTGTATGTGTGTGTGTGTGTGTGTAGGCTAATTCATGTGCATGCTGGTTGAAAGACAGATAATAAATAACTTTTTAGGAATAGGTTTTCTCTTTCCATCATGTGGGTTCTGAGACTGAACTCAGGTCATCAGGTTTGGTGGCAGGTGTCTTTACCCACTTACCAGTCTATGACATTAATTTATTTATTCTGATTTGATTATGAAACCACCAAGTATCAGTGAGAGACCCTATCTCAAAAGCAAGATGGGTGGCTGCAGAGATGATACCCAAGATTCTGGCCTCCACATATACAAGCATGTTTTTGTGTTCATGCTCACGTTTGTGAATGTTCATGCATACACACACACACACACACACACACACATGCATCCCACTTCAAAATAGGCACTTGGGTAGTAGAGGTAGGATGTTAATAAATGAGATGAACTGAAGCTGTAAGAGTAGCCCAGACCAACCTTTAGTATATACAACAAAATTTAAATATCTGGCTGGAGACTTCTCAGTGGCAGAACATGGCAGGCCATATAATTAGCAATGCAACAGACTTTGGGTTTAGTCTCTTAACTATACACATGTTCTTGTGTGTGGTCGTACATACACATACTCATACATAGACACTCAAGGTCAGCAGGAATAAAATGTTCTGTAAACAAGAAATGTTAAAATAGGATAAAGGTATACCTTAGAAGTAAGAAAACAGGGCTGACGAGATGGCTCAGTGGTTAAGAGCACTGACTGCTCTTCCAGAGGTCCTGAGTTCAATTCCCAGCAACCACAGGGTGGCTCACAACCATCCATAACAAGATCTGACTCCTTCTTCTGGAGTGTCTGAAAACAGCTACAGTGTACTTACATATAATAAATCTTTAAAAAAAAAAAAAAAGAAGAAAATGTTTCTTACTCATCAACCACTGAACTATTATTTTTCAAGCAAAATGTCCCATGTACATGCCTGCATGTGTTATATGTTATGTGGTTTTGCCATCATTTGTAATTAAGGACACTAGCGAGGTGTTGGTGGCAAACACCATTAATAACAGCACTTGAGAGGCAGAGGCAGAGTTTGAGGTCTTCTTGGTCTACAGCATGACTTCAAGGGCAGACAGATCTACACAGAAAAATCCTATCTCTAAAACAAACAAACAAACAAACAAACAAAAATTCAAACCAAACCAAAAAGATTTTATAAAACTTATAAAACCCAATTGAAACAATATTCTGTTTAACATTTAACAGAAATGCTTTTGTAATTCCAACAGTGAACATTTCAAATTTCTGTGAAAAAAAAAATCCGTGGAGATACATCCTATTCAAAACTAATGCCCAAAACTAATGTTCATAGGAATGGATTTATTCTCAGTTACCAAGTCTGTCAGGTGTAGACTGTGCATAAGTGCATCAGGCCAAAAGAGCAAGGACAGTGCGGACTGCAAGCCAGCTTGCTCTTCTCCGGCAAAGCCATATGCACAGCCACTGTGACCGGGGCATAAAGGTGGGACCTTGTCAGAAGTTGTGCAAAGTTCTTAGTAGTCCAGAACTGTTTATTAGTTACTAGGAGCAAACCATCTGTAATCCAAGAGAGGGTAATATTGCCCTGATAGGTCATTACAAGTTGCCTTAAAGAACAACACTGTAATGTCCTGATAGGTCACTGCAGGCTTCCTGAAACAGCACTCCCCTTATTATTAAAACAAAAAGCATGACTTTTGTAAGGCTCCATTACCTCCAGGCCTCTCCTCCTCCCCTTATGCCTTTCCATTAGTAAAGGTGATATTGGGATATACTGAATGAGAAAAGAATCTATTTTCAATTAAAAGCAGAAATCATGAGACTCCAAATCCATTAGCATGCCAATGAGAGCAAAAGCGTGTGGGCTTACTGAGGAAAGTCTTAGTGAGGACCAGAAGAGAACACTGAGGATCAGAAGGTGACATTATCCCTGTAGCAATCAATGGTACTTATCCTTATCTGGGGGAATTCCAGGACTGCCTCTATAACAGAAGATACTCTCCCTAAAAAGCCAGATCTTAAAAAGTTCAACCTTCCTTGGGAGAGTGAGAGAAAGTAGCCCTGGGTCAAGCCAAAGGCCTGTGAGTGTGCTGCAAACTCTCTACCATAAAGCTGAAACCTCTGGCATTGTTTTTTTCTGACAAGGGCCTATGATGCCTAGGCAGGTCTTGAACTTGTGATCTTGTCTCTGACTCTTGAGCGCACAACTCTATCTTAAAAGTTTTCTTTATAGAATAAAAGCTGAGAAAATAATGGCTCTTCATGTACTTTTTAACAACAATAAATAAAATTTGTTTTCCAAGTTTTTTTTCCTTTAGTGTATGAGTATGTGTGTGTGTGTGTGTGTGTGTGTGTGTGAGAAACCCAGAACCTTTCATCACACCTAAAAATACTCTAACAGGTTATCTTAATCTGAGGGCTTCTCATGACAATATTATAAGTAGATCTAAGAAAATTAGTATTTCTTTAATGTGTTTTAATACCATGTATTTCAAATTCCCTCAATTACTGTGACTTTCATTTGTTTTTGAGGCAGAGGCTCACTGTGCTGTCCAGGCTTGTAGGTATAACTGATTCCTCTTGTCTCATCTTGAGTACTGGACTACAGATGTACACTATCTACCCAGTTCCCATTATCTCACAAGTGTCTTTTTATAGGTATAGATACAGATACACACATCTGCTTCTCTGCTTCAGTAGTTGCCTTTCATCTCCCTTTATCACCATATATAAATATGGATGTGGCTGGCCTCGAACTCAGAGATCCACCTGTTTCTGCCCCCCAAGTGCTGGGAATAATAGAGTGTGCCATCACCTCTGGCCCTTCACCATTATCTTTTAAAATTCTGTTGAATTTCTGTTTGGGTATGTCTGGAAGTTCTTTGACTCACTACTAAGCACAATATAGATGTGATATCACACATTATATTAGGTGCAAAAACTGTGCTCCTGTCCTCAAGAACTTTATAGTCCGGTTGGGAAAGATAATATGTAAAAAAACCACAACAAAGGGATGTAGATATTGTACAGTCTTGACTAGGAATAGCAGAATGAATGTGAGACCTGATCAGGCTGACTGGAATATAGGACTGAATAAAAAGGTATCAGTACTCCTTGAAGGGACTATGTATATTGAAGTTTTTAACTGGCATTTTTTAACAATTCAAATGTAGTGTGATGAAATAAAGATTAAAATTATAATTTGGAAGTAATTTGGTGCAGGCTTGGAATGTGGCTTAGTTGACAGAGTGTCTGCCTAGCATGCAAGAGGCCTTGAGTTCCATCCATAGCATCACATAAACTGGGTGTGGCTCAAAAGGCCTTCAATCCCAACACTTGGGAGGTAGAGGCAGGTTCAAGCTCATCCTGATCACACAGAAAAGTCAAGGTCAGCCTGAGCTACTTGAGATCCTGTCACAAAAATAAATAAGTAAGTAAATAAATAAATGTGGTAGAAAAAGAAGTTATAATCTTTTATTTCATATTTTAATTTTGACATAGTGTATATAATCCAGTGAAAGGTTTATTAAGCCATGGAAAGCAGTTAGACCAGGAATTAATACACACTACTGCTATAAAACGAGTAGCTAAAGGTCAGTAAACTCTGGAACTCTAAGCTTTACCAAGTCTATCTTTCTCAAGACATTAAAAACAAACACATTTGAGGAACTAAAACTATTGAGGCTTCCGGAACACTTAAGGTCAGGAGGAACAGTATTTCCTGAGACCGGAAATGGTAAGTTAGCCTTGCTGTAACAAGTCGGTGGCTAAGGCCATGTTTTCTAACTTGTGTAGAATAGAATTTTTTAAAGTCTTTAAGATTCTTAAGGGAAAAAACTTAAGGAAAAAAAAAGATTTATGCTGGTCTGAATGTGGCATAAAACTAAGTGGCAGTTCTCAAACTTTTTAATTGAGTCTGAAAAAAGTAACTTTTCTCTTTGGATCAGCTCTTCCCACTAAATCAAATGAAAACTTCTAATGCAAGTCAGTCTGATCAGTCCAAGGTCAAGTCTGGAAAGTGGTTAATACGAACAGAAGTGGTTTCTTATGTTCTGACTACAAAAACCCAATATACAACATACAAAATAGTTATCTAAAGCTCAGCAGGGATATTACGTGGGAATCAGGCACTAGAAGCTCATCTTGTAAGTTCCATTTGTTCAAGAGAATAACATCTCCTTAAGTGAATTCAGTTATTTTAAATACTCTATAAGAACATAAACTTCAAAAAATAATTTTATGACACCCAACTGAGTCTTCGAAAACTCAGTTAACAACTTGCCTTAAACACTGACTTAGGAGTCAAAGCCCCAAAGCTCTCTAGAAAGCACATATCCAGCCCACTAAAATTTTAGTTTAGGCTTTTTTTGTGTTGTAAGCTATTTAATTTTTAAATTTTTTTTGTTATTTATCTTTAACCAAAAATAGTCATTTAGTTAGAAGTAAGACAAAAGTGAGGAAATCAAAATATACATTTCTTTGCCCTCTTGCCAGCTACCTTCTTAACGCCAAAAGACTAGTGTAGTGACCTACTAACTGTAGCTATTATTCCCACACTCAGAAAGGCATCACAGAAACGTGGGCCTTAATTCCAGGTGATTAGTATAAAACGGAATAGGGTAGTTACCCAGCACGGAGAACCCAGGGGTTGAAACATTCTGCTCTCCGAGCCTCTACTTACCCTCGGTAACATCCTGGGGGTTAGAAGTTCGGTCACTGGAAGGTTCTAGGGCAACAGTTGCCAGAGAAGTGGTGGCCCCAGACAGTTCACTCATAGGCTCACTACGGCTTGTTTCTGGCACACTTTCTCGGGAGCTAAATCTTACTCGAGAACTAGATCGAGAGCTGAGATCCGGGCTGGTGTCTGACAAACCTGGAATGTCATCAATCTTGGTTGGTGTCACCATGAACCGAACTGAAGACATCTTGGTGGTGGCTTCTGGAGGATGCATTTTTTTCCCTTTTTGACAAATAAAAAAAGAAACACTCACAAAAACTCTTCCTCCTACACTAGCTACTTCTGAATGCAAAAAATAGAAGAAAAAAAAAAAACCCTCAATTACCTTGATTTACATCCCACAAAGGCCCAATTAAGAATCCTTCTACTTAGAATTCAAGCCAACTGTTTTATAAAGTGCCCCGCCAGTTACTGAAAAATAATTTTTCGAGAAACAAAATGAGAACAAAACAATGCTAATCCTGTGTAACTTGGTTCCTTTAGAATCCTAGCTATCTCCCCTGGTCCAGGGTTGAGGGCTCCGTGCCATGATCTTACAGCAGCTGGCGACGCCTCCCTTCGCTCAACCCCCAGGGTCCGGATGAGGTAGTTAGTCCTTTATCTGCCGAGTGTCCCACGGTTCTAGCTGAGGACAGAGCATGCAGGCCCACCCTTATCAGGTGGATAGAGCGTGGATCAGATTACGCAAAGGTGTACACCAGCCACCTGTTGTGTATCAGGTGAATACCCCACAGGTCTGGCTGGGAGGAGGTGTGTGCTGAGCCACCCGGTGTTTTTGAGGTCGATAATCCACTTGGGTCTGGTGGGAGAGATGAGCATGCATAACGGGAAAATACCCCCACAGTACAGGATGGAGAAAGAGGAGAGCAACGTGAGGATGCCGAGGCAGAGTGGATTCCTGCCTCCCAGAGGTCTCGTCCTGGCAAAGGAGCTGGAGGCGGCGGCTAGCGGATCAGAACAGAGCAGCTCCCACTGCAGCAGGGTCGTGGCAGGTCGTCGCGAGTCCCTCAAGCCCACGACCGCTCGCCGTGTTTGCACTGCGTGTGACAGGTCGCGCTTTCCTCCCGGGCCCGGCGCCGGTGGCCTCTCGCCGGCTCTCCTTGGGTCTCGGCGGAGAAGACGGCCGAGCAGGCTGGTCCCAGCTAAGGAGGAGGTCGCAGGTGCGGGAGCCCGCGCCAGCTGATGCGGGTGCGCGCGCAGCTGTTGTTTACTACCCGCTAACCGTTTCGGAGCCGCAGCGCGAAGGAGGCCCCCTCCCCTGCAGACGCCCGAAGCCGTTACGTGACCTCGCCGCCCCCAGCCCCGGGCGCGGCGGGCTGTGCCCGCGCCGCCGCAGCCCTCCCCTTCCCGCCCCGCTCGTTCCTCATTCGAGGTTAACCGTCCAGAGAAGCCTGGGGAGCTTGAGGGCGGCGCCGTCCCGCGGGCGGGCAACAGCAGCCCCGCCCGGAGTAAGCAGCGCGGAGAAAGAGGGCAACACGCTTGCGCAGATCGGTGACTCTGGTGACTCGTAGAGCACGACGGGAACCGTAGTCCGCCCCGGGGCCTGAACTACGCGTGGCGAGCTTTTTCTCACCTGTGCTGCATGTACTCAGTATGCAGCTTAGAGGCAGGCAATGTACATTGACCCCGGAACCGCAAGGGTCATCTCTAAAATCTTTCTGGAAACCTTAACTTTATGGCACCCGAACCTTCCATTACTGTATCTAGTTACCTTTGATGTGACCTCTGTAAAATTTCAGTTGTCTTTTCTAAAGCGCCTATAACTTGTTCTTCATCGTGGGCTACTTTCCCCCTTCTTGTTCCGTTCCTATCCTTTTCAAAATGCAAGCCAGGCTTAAATTTCCACTAAAGAGAATTATACAGACATGGCAAAGACATCGGGGTATCTGCTCTGCAACATTTCCAGGGTTTGACCTACTTTACTAACACTAGAATGTTGATTTAATTCAAAATAACTTTCAGTTCAACCATGTTTTATTTGAAAACTTTCTGAAGGTTTGGCCAAAATGCAGAAACTCACTGGAGCCTCCTGAGTCCTTGGTTCCTCCTAGGTGCAAATAGTTAAATCAACAGCAGGAGGCTAGAGCGACCCTTAGTGGTTAAGAGTATTAACAGCTCTGAAGGAAACCCTGGTTCGGTTCCCAGTTCCCTTAAATGCCTGTAACTCCAGGTCTGCGCTATTAAGACCTATGCTGGCACTGCACTTAAGTACATATAAGACTTATATTTAAAAAAAAAAAAATGTAAAAGACATGGATCTAAATTCCCAGGTTTGGAAATTCCCTTTGATCAAATGACAATTCCCAATCTAGTTTAATAGCCTGGGAATAAAATGAAACCCGTTAAAATGTAAAACAGTATTAGATCTTTGAGTATCTGACATATCCAAAACCCTTGATTCTATCCTCATCAGTTAGGGTGGGGGCAATGTTAAAAAACCGGTTTGTTTTTTAAGTACACTTACTTATTTGGAGTACACAAATACATGAGTCCTCCTCAGTCTCAGGATCTGAACCCAGATCTGCAGATTTGTGGGTGAAGACCCTTGGCTGGCCAAAATACCTCTTTTGCTCTTTAGAGAGAAAGGGAGACATGAGTTCATGTTGCACAGGTTATCCTCAGATTCTATATAGCAGAGGATGACTTTCAACTTCTGACCTGCCTTCACTTCCCAAGTGCTAGAATTAGGTCACTAAACCCAATCTTCTGTATGGCTATGTGCATGTTAGAAAGGCACTGGGCCTGCATTGTTCTGTACAACCTCAACTCCCTTTTAGTTTTCTGATACAAGAACTAACTGCATAGCCCAGGCTGGCTTGGAACTCAGAGATCCATCTATCTCATTCTAGGCTAGGATTAGATGTCAGCTACCACGTACAGTCTGGATTTTCTGTACAGCCTACGGCTCGTGATTAAAACCAACAATTGTACTTGAAGAAATCCATCTTCTCAGGAATCTACCTTTTTGTTGTTTGTTTTTGTTTTTTTTCGAGACAGGGTTTCTCTGTATAGCCCTGGCTGTCCTGGAACTCACTCTGTACACCATGCTGGCCTCGAACTCAGAAATCCCGCCTGCCTCTGCCTCCCAGAGTGCTGGGATTACAGGCGTGCAACACCACTGCCTAGCAGGAATCTACTTTCTAAGGCAGCTTTGCTGGTCATTCAAACTTCAGACTTTACAAAGACATTTTGCAGTGTTTGCTCTCCGACATATGCCAGTCTTTTTGTGTATACTTCTATGCATTGCCTAGCTCACTCTTACAGCTCTTCTTCTTGCCTCCAAGCACATAATCAAGCTCCCTAAAGCCAGGTGTCAGATGTTAATAGCCAGGGGATCTTCTCAGTCCTTGCTAGATTCATGACAATTTCCTTTTCTTCATATTGACTAGTACTACTTCCAGGCTGAAGCCTTTTTATTTTTGTCTGCAGAGCTGGGAGAGTAGAATGCTAACAGTACTAATGTTCTATTTATTTTTGCAAGTGAAGGACAGAATTGTATCCAATACTGAAAAAACAAGAAGACACACCTCCCACCACAAACAGACTTCACTGACAACTTGGTTAAGAAACTTCCATGGGCTAGTGCACACCTTTAAGGTAGTGCTCAAAGTCTGAGGCAGTTAGACCCGAGATCCAAGGGCAGTCAGCTCTACATGGAGGCTCTGTCTAAAAAGAGAAAAAGGAAACTTCCAGGGTTGGACACACTTGTTATCCTATAAATCAAAATGTAATGGTAGCTCTGGAGAGAAGGGTGCTCTCCCAGAGGACCTGTGTTCTATCCCCAGCAGCCACATGAAGGCTCACTATCACTATCTCTAGTCACCAGGGATCTGACTCCCTCTTCTGGCCTTGGTGGTTACTAGCACACATATGCATAGACACGTGTCTGTAAAATACTAAAATACACATTTTTTAATCTTTTAAGAATTTAGAACATTTCTTCCTTTTTTTTTTTTTTTAAAGTTGTGCAGGGTGGTGGTGGCACACACCTTTAATCCCAGCACTTGGGAGGCAGAGGCAGGCGGATTTCTGAGTTCAAGGCCAGCCTGGTTTACAGAGTGAGTTCCCGAACAGCGGGGGCTACACAGAGAAACCCAGAAAGAAAAAAACCAGAAAGGTTTCAAAAAATCAGAAAGAAAAAAAAAAGAAAGAGAAAGAAAAAGTTGTATTTATTTATTATGTGTAAGTACACTGTTGCTGTCTTCAGACACACCAGAAGGGAGCATCAGATTCCATTACAGATGGTTGTGAGCCACCCTGTGGTTGCTGGGAATTGAATTCAGGACCTCTGGAAGAGCAGTAACTGCTCGAAACCACTGAGCCATCTCTTCATCCCCACAGAATATTTTTTAAAGGGGCCACTGTTAGACAGTAGAGGTTTTCTAGCTAATGCTGACCTTTGTAGGAGTCTTTCACAGTCTTTCCCCCGCCCCCCCAACACTCTTATCGTTGATGGCACAGTTTCATTGCTACAATGAGGGCTTAAGAACGTTTTCAAGTGGTCTTGTACTACCAACCATATTACCCTTCCCTCATTTTTTCCTCCAACAACACACAACATGAACTCTCAAGTCATTGTATGTTTAATAACCTGGCAGTAAGTCAAAACATGAAAAAAAAAATTGTTCCTTTTACGGGCGAGGACCATCAGTTTAGACTCATTCATCAAGCGAGTGAGATAGGATTCCAAGCAGCATGGGAAGGCTTCAAGGCTTACAGATTGACGTGTTTGGTTGCTGAGAATCGGCCGAGGGACGAGCAGCACAAGAGACCAACGAGCCCTCAGAGGACAGGACGCGGTTGCTGGGTCATGAGCACCTTGAAGCGTTTCTTGATGGTGATTCGGTGTCTTGAGTATTTGTCATCTGGGGAGAACCGAGCAGGATGGGCGGAGCAAGTCTGTTGTCCCATAGGGTCAAATTTCTGCTCAAGGAAAAATAAAAGAAAATGATCTCAGTACATGAGTGGTGTGATAGGAAGGGGACCAGAAAATGGGAAACATGAGGCCAGGAGACCGTGAGGGTCAGAACAAGAAGCCACTTTCTCTACCACGTTTTGGCTCCGACATGGCTAGTTCCAACCGCTCCTCCCATCTAAAGTTCTCGTCCTTTTGATATACAGCTGTTTCCTCCCCTTACCTTCAGCGTATAGACGCGATCGCCCTGCTCGTTGAGGTAATACTGGAGAAACATGACTGCCCCTCAGCAGACAGACGCTCGCTCGTTTACCGCTTGCCGCGTTTCTCCGGAGTGCGCCGCCTCAATCGCGTGCGCCAACATCCTTCCAGTTTGGACGGAAGTCTCTCCAAGGCATGCTGGGAAAAGTAGTCCATTTCTCCAGTGATAGCCATATGACCAGAAGGGGGCATAGTAGAGCAAGTCTTGCTTGGCCTTGGGTTCCAGCTTGTAGCATCCTTGCAAAGTTATTAAGATCATGGAACTGCCCACTGTGACCAAGGCACTGCCAGGGATTAGGAAGTAGGGATGGATGTTGGTTGAATATTGATGCATCATTCACTGTTTATAGCAGTCCTATCTTTAATTTCAAATTGCACACCCATTTCAGAGGCACCAGTTTTCTAGTTCCTGGAGAATCAAGGTCTCCAGGGTTCTCAACCTCCTATATACTAGAGAAGTAGTTAAGATTTTTTTTTTTGAGCCCTACTTTTTACATCCGGTTTCCCGCCCTAATTCAAATTATTGGCGGCAAAGAGTGCATGATGGGTATCCGATATTATGCAAAGCGAAAAGAGCGTAAAGGTTTTCTTATGAACCGGTGGATTTTGTTTTAGAGACCGATCCAAGATTCAAACTTGGGACGAGACCACAGATTCAGCTCTTTATATGGTGAGTAGCAGATGATAGTACAATAAGGTACATCTTCTCGGAATATTTCCAGTTTTTAAGACTGAAAAGTCGCAAAAGAGTCTAGTTTAAAGAATCAAAAACTAAAACCAAGATATTGCAAAATGATCGTTGCAGCACTATTTATAGTGGAAAAATATAGTAGCATACTAAATTTGTAGCCAGAAAAACGTAATTTTTTTTTAAAGTAATGACTATAGACGGTTTGCCTGCCGTTGCATAAGATACATTCAAAAAACCAGGGCGCTTAACCGGTGCTTGTAACCCCAGAAGTCCGGAGGCTGAAACGGAAGGATCTCTAACACCCAAGAGGCCGACGGCCTGCCTGGACAGTGTTCTAATCAGTGAGAAAAAAAACAAAAAAGTGATGTGTGTGTGTGTGTGTGTGTGTGTGTGTGTGTGTGTGTTCGTGTGTTCGAGATTTTGCAGTGGGTGGTGGGAACACAACAAACAGTTAATATTGGTATTTTCTGGCAAGGAGGACTGGATACAGCGAATGAAAGGGAAGAGTGCTTGCTGATGTATGGTTTATTTTGCATAGCCTGGATTTTTGTTTGTTCTGTGTAGGTTTTGATGTTATTGTTGCTGACTGTTTTAACACACACACACACACACACACACACAATTTTAGTAGTTTTCACCCTCCCATCTGCCTTTCTTAAACCCCTTGGACTCCACCTCAAAGCTTTTCTGAGTCTGACTTTTGAGTCATGCTAATATATTAATTTAAATTTTTAAAATTTTAATGAGAAAACTTTATGGTAATTTTAAGGCAGGGGTTGTACACTCAAGGGGCTAAGGTTAGAGAGTCTTAGATTTCAGCCTAGGGTACATAGCCAGTCTGTCTCAAAAATCCAAAAGGAACTGAAAAAGTGGCTCCGTAGTTAAGAAGCTTGACTCTCTCACAGAGGACCCATCTTCAGGTGCCAGCACCCACATAGCAACTCATAACTGGTTCCAACTCCAATTCTAGAGGCTCTGACTCCCTCTTCTGGCTTTTGTGGACACCAGGCATGCGCCCAGCTGCACAGTCATCCAACCAGGCAAACATTCACACACATAAACCTACATAAACTGTTTTAAAACTATTAAAGATTCTTTTCTTTTTTCTTTTTTAAAGGTGAAGGTCTTTAATACCAGTTCTCAGGAGGTAGAGGCAGGCAGATCTTTGTTGAGTTTCGAGCCAGCTAGGGCTAAAGAGTGAGATCCTGTCTCAAAAATCAGTAATCAATTAATTAAAATCTTTTTTTTAACTTAGTAACTTTTTCTAGCAAATGGGAAAAGGGCGGCGGCTCCATGAATTGCAGAAGTGTTGTGCCTAGACTGTTTGGGTGTTACGGACAGAAGGTTTTCTCAGAAGGTTAGTCCAGGCTTTTTTCAAACTCTTGCCTCCTGAGTCCTGGGAGTCCAAGGGTGTGTGTTGGCTTTTCAGGAAGGTGGCGCTCAGCCCACAGCAGTTGAACAGCCTGGATCATCTGAGACACTTCAATGTCAAGCATTTAGTTTTGTTTTTTGGTCGTTTTTTTTTTGTTTTGTTTTGTTTTGTTTTTAATCCTCAAGTATATAAACTGTGCACTCTGAATTTGGCTCAGAAAATAGAGTCGTCACTGAAACAAGCCCAAGGTCCGCCAGCGCTCTGTTATTAATAGTAATCCAGCTACAGAACAGGAGAAATGGCAGAGCTTGGGATTAGGTGTATTGTTGAAGGATAGAATAAGAAGGCAACAGCGAAAATTACAGTGTAATGCTGGGACAATGTACAAACTGTCCTAAAAGAGGACACCCAACAATCATGCTATCAAATTCACTGAGGGACTTTCTACATTTTGCTTCCTTACTACAACCCACTGAGTAAAATCTTCTCCATTCTCACTACACAATATCCTTTCCCCTCCCCCACTCTAGAATGCCAGAGTCCAAGATTCTAATTCTGTCTTGACCCTGTCTTTAGCCTACCTTCCTTGGATATCATCTGTTGGAGCTAGGCTATTGCCTGGATCCTGGACCCAACCATTTCATTCTGGAGCCTTCCAGACTGCCACTGTTGGTGTGCCTAAACCACCTCAGATTATGGCAGCAGATGGGAGTAAGACTAGGGGTAGTGGAGTGTGGGGTATCTGCCACCTGGGGACCAAGTCTGCCACTTTACCTAGGGACAAATCATTTAGGCCAACCTATAGGGGTTTGAGGAATTAGACCCTTCATAGGCATTAGGGAGCTCAGGGAAGTAGATTTTTACCATTAAGAAGGGGGAGGAGCGTCCTTGGAAATGAACCAAATTCATTTCCAATGAATGTTGGGACTGGATACCAATTACCCAATTGATTCCCATGGAGAGGCAGCACTCTAACATGCTTGGGGTGGAAACAGGCTTACAGATTAGTATAAGTGGCGTCGTCAGGGTCTCTGAAGAGTCATGATCTGTGTCTTCTGACATGCTCTAGGACTTCACCACGTGAAGTCAGGGCCAGCTCCCTTGATCTTTTTAGAAAAAGGCTGAAGGGTGGAAAAGTGAGATGGGCCAGGTCGATTCGCCTTACTCAGAAAGCTAAGCCTCAGTGGGGTTATTCACTCACGAGCCAGCCAACGGGGCCAGAGATTCTGTAAAACTGCTTGTTCCCAGGGCCTGATGGCTCCTTCTAACAGAGCTGGTTACTTGTCAGTTCCGGCAGCAGGTTTTTCTTTCTTTCTTTTTTCTTTCATTGTAATTTATTGTGCATGTATCTGGAAGATAGGAAGTCTAAAGTCAAGTTTCCATCTAGTTAGTGTTTTGGAGGGGATACTTCCATAGACTTCGATTTCTGAGCATGTGTGTGCATGCGTGCTCTCTCTCTCTCTCTCTCTCTCTCTCTCTCTCTCTGAGTGTGTGTGTGTGTGTGTGTGTGTGCGCACGTGCGAGTGCGCACACATATTTGTTTATTGAAATTGAACCTGGGACCCTGCATCTGCTAGGCCAGCATTCTGGGAGGCAAATCTGTAGCTCCAATTTTACTTTTTAGTTTGAGGTAAGGTCTCACGACGTTGCCCAGGCTGCCCTCTGTAGCCCAGGCTGGCTTTAAACTCGTGATTGTCCTCCAAAGTGGTTGTATTTACAAACCTGAATTTACTTTTTTTTAAAGATTTATTTATTTGTTATATGTAAGTACACCGTAGTTGTCTTCAGATACCCCAGAAGAGGGCATCAGATCTCATTAAGGATGGTTGTGAGCCATCATGTGGTTGCTGGGATTTGAGCTCAGGACCTTCAGAAGAGCAGTCAGTGCTCTTAACCACTGAGCCATCTCTCCAGCCCCCTGAATTTATTTTTTAAGTAAGTGTTTTTTAGTTGGTGAGGGGCAGTCTTTTTTGGTTTTCAGACTTGAGGAGACAGGCCATCTCAGCGACAGGGAGATGCTCAGGTTTCCTCCCTGTTGTGGAGTTCAGACCTTAGGAATATTTTCACTGTGTGCAGAACTTGGTGTAAGCCGGCCCTTTGCTGTATGGTTCAGACGAGTGTGAACAATAGGTTGTTCCTATTCATGTCTTCTTTATGGTCAGGAAGTGGAATCTGAGGGTACTGGTTTGTCAATGAAATAATACTGTTTTTTAAGAAAAAAGGGAGAAGTATTGCATGAAATCAGGCCAGTTGGGCTCAGTTTTTATCACTGAAGTCATGTGAGATGCAGGCCGGCCCTGCTTAATGAAGCACATTTGTGTGCTTACAGACCCTCTACTTGACCAGCATCCACATAGCTGGTCCCTAACAGGAGCTGTGTTCTAGATTTCTTTTTTTTTCTTTTAAGATTTATTTATTATTATATCTAAGTACACTGTAGCTGTCTTCAGACACACTAGAAGAGGGTGTCAGATCTCTCTATGGATGGTTGTGAGCCAAGATGTGGTTAGTAGGATTTGAACTCAGGACCTTCAGAAGAACAGTCAGTGCTCTGAACTGCTGAGCCATCTCTCCAGCCCCATCTAGATTTCTTCCTTAGCTCCAGTCCTGTGCTTTGTTCTTCATGAGCCCTAAACTTCTACTACTAAGAAGTAGTCTGTGCTGCCAAATTTCCTTTCTTTAAAAAAGGATTTATTTATTTACTTTATGCATATGAGTACACCACCATTGCTCTCTTCAGACACACCAGAAGAGATCAGCAGATCCCATTACAGATTGTTGTGAGCCACCATGTGGTTGCTGGGAACTGAACTCAGAACCTTCGGAAGAACAGTCAGTGTTCTTAACTTCCGAGCCATCTCTCCAGCCCCCATGTGCTGCCAAATTTCAACTCATCCATAGTTGAAACTGAAAGCACTGGAAATCTCCCTCACTTCCCCTCACTTCATAATGAAGTTTCTGGGAACCAAGAATCTAGGCTACCATATTCTGTGCTGGAAATTGTGCTTCTGTGGCTCGTGACAGGAGCTATAGGGCAGTTGGGTCGGGTGGCGTCCCTGTCTTGTGGAGTAGGTAGAGTTAGTAGATGTCCATGTCTGCTGAGTGGGGCTGCTCTTGGAGAAATGAGCTGATGAGTCCTAGAGTCATTGAGCCTGTTCACAGACTTCATCTTCTGTTATTTGGGGAGATTATCAGGAGCAAGAGGTATAGGAAAAGGAGGAGAGGGGCGGACCAACGTTAGTGAGACTGCCTTTCTCAAAGGTCCCATGAATGCTTCTCAAGGGCCTGGAATTTTCCCTGCACTCAGCGTGCATGCAGACTGCTTTTCCTGAAGAATGGGCATCAATCTTGTTTCACATCTTCTTGATCTGCCTACAGAGCTGGCAGGGGAGGTCTTCAGGAGTGGTTTGAGAGATGTTCTTAGAGGCAGAGATGGTTTGAGCTTGTTGTTCTTGGAAGATGCAGGACTATGTGTCTCTGAAAGGGAGCTACTTCTCTAGCCTCCTAGCTAAGGGGAAGGGACTACTTGAGAGGCACCCATCCATGTCCCTTCCTTCACACCTTGAGAGTCACTGCTCTGACCCCATAGGGACTAAAAGGAAGTCAAGTGGTCTAACTTCTCATCTTCTTCCTACACCCTTCCCTTCTTTGTCTCAACAGCCTCTCCATTACCAGGACCAGATATGGCCATGAAACCTGGTGCTGGCCTGTCCCCTTTCACTGCGCTTCCCTTTGCCCCACCTCCTCCGGTTCCACCAGACCAACCTCTCTGGGAGCCATCACCACAGCCCCCTATACCTCCTGTCTTCTCTCCAGGCAATCCTCTGCTCCTTTCTGCTTTCCCCAGCCCATTGTTGGTGACAGGCGAAGGCCCTGGCCCTGGTGTGGCTGGAACTGGCCAGGTCATTGTCAAAGTCAAGACAGATGTGGGGCCAGCTGAGTCCTCTCAAACTCAGAACCTTATAGTTACCCAGGCAGCCCTAAACTGGATTCCCTCAGGTGCTCCCTGTGGGAGCCAGGAGGGGCCTCCTCCTCGGTATGTGACCACCTCTAATGTGAAGACCATCCTGCCTGCTGTGGCAGTTGGAGTGAGCCAGGAGAGCCCTGCAGGACTTCCTCTGCAGGTTCTACCACCAGCTGCCCAACTGGCTCCCATTGTGCCCCTGGAAAAGCCCTGGCCAGGAACACAAGCAGCAACCATGGAAGGAGGCCCCGTGGCTGCACGGAAGCCCTCTCAAGGTGACCTTGCCTATGCTTCCAAGGGTGTTTATGAGAACTACCGTCGCTGGCAGCGCTACAAAGTCTTGGCCCGGACTCACCTATCCCAGAGTCCTGATGCAGAAGCTCTGTCCTGCTTTCTTATGTAAGTGGGGGTGGGGGGGTATCCAAGGTTGACTTTTTTTCCTAGGGCTTTTAGGGAGGACTCTAGGATAGACACAGAAGTTTCTGTTACTTGAGAATTCTTGAAGGCAGTTGTGAGAGTGAGAAGACACTGTTAAGAGAATGAAAAACACTGCTACATTCTTCCTGGCTTCTCAAAGACTAGCTACCACTCTGTGAAGTCAGGCAAGCATTTTATAGTAATCTTGAGAAGACTGAGAGGCTTCCTGTCATAAAACAGGAAGCAGAGATTGACATGTAGGTCCCTGACTCCAAATGTCAGGGCCCTGCCTGCCTGCCCTTTGACACTGACTGGGATGAGGTCGGCTGGGCCCTGACTCCTTCCTGTGGGAATGGGGAAGATAGCACTGGGTTAGGCAAAGATCTTAGTGTGTGTGAACCCTATCTTACTTAGGGGCCAAGGTGAAATGGGGAGAGAGGAAGCACAGTTGGCCCCACACATACTAGGTGTGTGATCAGAGCAGGATATTTAACACCTTTGCCCTCAGATTCCTCATCCCTAAAGGGGGTAATTATGCCTATCTCCAAGGGTTGGCCAGATTAGTGGTGCTTGGCAAAGTGCCTGGCATAGAAAATGAATCATTCAAATGGCCATTCTTTTATTAATACTATAAAAAGAGGAAGGGAGCCCACAAAAGGCCAAAGTATCCTTCCTTTGGAGTGTGTGTATGTTTAGCCAAAAACGCCTGGAGTTACAGGGTATCTCTTTTGTTTATATATTACTAATTACTCATCTGGGAAATTTTCTCTACTTCCCAACCAGAAGGGAGAGCTCTCAGCTGGAGACCATTGAGCAAACAGTCTCTCCTTTTTTAAAAACCAGACTTTGAAAAAAATATATACATGCTCCCTTCTAGTGGGAGAGCTTCTTCATTTGGACTTAAAGTCCTCAATGAACGCCACCTTACCTGGTTTCTTGAGATGGTTCTTGAGTTCTCTCTTGAGACCTGGTGGCGCAGATTTTAAATCTAGAATCAGTATGAGCTCTCAAGGTTTGCTTAGGACCCTGTTCCTCCCCTTTTATTTCTGGCCAACTCCTGCTCTCCAAGCTTCAATGCTATGGGTAGGATCTTACGCCAGGCACGATCAAGACTTTATACAGCAGCCATCTGGGAAGCTAATTGGATTGATGCTCAGTGCTGGGATCCTGGCTTCTAAAATCTGTGGTTACAGCAATCTTTCCCAGGTGGTTCCGATACTTAATGTTTAAAGACTTAAAGAGAAGCCAGAGTGGCTAAAATGAAGTCCTTGCTTTAGTCTGCACCCTCAATTTCCTCTGGAGCTTTCCAGAAGTAATAGTCCAATATTCTATTTGAAAAATCTATGATGGCATCCTAGAAAGAAAGAATGAAAATGGGAGGGGAAATCCCCAAACCACTATACATGTTTTAATTAGAGGCTTATGTTGGGATGTTGGGTTCATTAAAGTCTTCAAAAAATCAAGAGGCTCTGCCACCCCTCCCTCCCTCCCTCAAGACAAGGTTTTTCTGTGTAGTCCTGGCTGACCTAGAACTCACAGAGATCCACCTGCCTCTGCCTCCCAAGTGCTGGGACTAAATACATGCACCACTACCACCGGCAGGGTTAAATCCACTTTATATTGACAAACCTAAGTCTTTAGTGTCCAGTTAAGGCTAGCACTGGGAGAATTAAAGGTGGGTGCCCTTGATGATTTCAGAAGGTCAGGAGAAGAATCATTTGATTTGTGTGATCTGCACATCTCAGTGGGAAGGGCAGCAAGAATGGTGAACAGCGGGAGGTAGGGCTTCGGAGTCTGGAGGTCTTATTAAAATGGAACCTGACAGGGCTTAAGGGGCATACTAGTGAGAGACAGGGGGCTATGAACTGAGGTGGGCATCAGAACAGGTGCAGGGCACACCTTCACAATGTGTCTGACCCAATGGGGGTTTTAGCCCAGTGCTTCGTTCCCTGGCCCGACTGAAGCCTACTATGACCTTGGAGGAGGGACTGCCGAGGGCTCTGCAGGAATGGGAGCGCACCAGCAACTTTGACCGGATGATCTTTTATGAGATGGCAGAGAAGTGAGTTTGATGAACCCTCGGTCACCCTGCAGGGGTTGGGGAGTGGTTGAAAACAGGGGCAGCAGATGTATGTATGTGTATGGGGGGCTGGTTGTAACCGGAGCTTCAGCAAGATGGCTTAGTGGGTGCCACATGAGTTTGATCCTCAGGACTCACATGGAGGAAGGAGAAAAGGGGCTCCCACAAGTTGTCCTCTGAGGTCCACACACACACAATCCTCATACATGCCACTACACACACACAATGCAAATAAAAAGTAAATGGAATAAATTTTAAAATAGAATAAAGTAGTGCCACAGGAGGGCTGTAGGCCAGATGAGGGTCTCCTGGACTCTTCTTCTACCACCTAAGCCCTGGGGTTACTCCATCCTGTTTTTTTCTTTTTTTTTTTTTTTTTGGATTTGGTTTTTCTGAGACAGGGCTTCTCTGTGTAGCCTTGGCTGTCCTGGAACTCCCTCTGTAGACCAGGCTGGCCTCGAACTCAGAAATCTACCTGCCTCTGCCTCCCAGAGTGCTGGGATTACAGGCGTGTGCCACCACTGCCTGGCTCATCCTGACTGTTCTTAAAGCTCCCCTGCCTCCAGGTCTTTCATATCGAAGGTGTTAGCATAGGATTGACCCCAGGGCCTCTAAAAATCCCACGCTTAGAGAACCTCACCAGAAGGTTCTCTGCAGCTTACCAGATGGCAAGTGGCTATTGATATGGACCTTCACAAGCACTTTTCCTTTCCTGTCTTGCTTTGTTTTTGAAAACCTGTTCTCCCCCCACCCCCATTTCCAGGGAGGAACCAATTCTGGAAGAGGTTGGCCAGAAGAAACAGGGTACTGGATACCTAGAGTGGTCTCCTGACTCTTCACTCCCCATTTCTACAGGATAGCTATGTCTTAAAAAGTAACTTTGGCTGGCTGTGAAGTTGTGAGTCAACACACATGGCCCCAGGGCTGACATGGGAGTATCATTTGAGGCCAGGAGTTGAAAGCCGGCCTGGGCAACATAGTGAGAATCCTTATCACAGCAAGTGGGGAAGGAATCATTTCCCCCAAATGTATTTTTTTTTTTTTCTGAATCCCTGGATTTACCCTTGAGGACCTGTTTCAGCCTTTGCACTCTGGTGGGTTGTGCTTCCTGGTGGACTCTGCTTCCAAAATTCTGCCATCATTTTCAGTTGTAGAAAGGGGAAGATGAGGCCATTAGGAGTAACCCCTTAGAGTGCACCTCTAGACTGTTACATGGGCCACGCTTAGATGAATTCGCCAAGCTTATATGATAATAATTAGAGCACTGGGTGAAATTCATACGGCACAGAAGTAGAGGATATTGATTTTGTCCTGGAGAGTAATCCAAGCTGTATACCACCAGTTTCTTTAGTTAGCTTCTTGAATAACCATTCAATGGTGAAGGGACAATATAATGGCATTTCCCAGAACTGTCATTAGGCTGCTACCTACCTGTGAGCAGCTTCCCCTGCCTCACCCAACTTCAACAGTATTTAGCCAAAATGAGGGTACTTGGTTTCTTGGCCATGTGTGGATGTTGCCTGGTGTCTGTGTTACTGATGGTCTGTGTTACTGATGGTCTGGGCTCTTCATCTTACCGCAGACTGTGCTTTTATTTTTAAAAAAATATTATTTTTTCCCCATTTTATGTACATTGGTGTTTTGCCTGCACATATGTCTGTGTGAGGATATCAGATCTTAGTTACAGACAATTGTGAGCTGCCATGTGAGTGCTGGGATTAGAACCACTGAGCCATCCCTCCAGCCCTGCCTGTTCCTTCTTCCCCCCTCTGCAGGTTCATGGAGTTTGAGGCTGAGGAAGAAACACAGATACAGAATGCACAGTTGATGAATGGCTCCCCGGGTCTGTCCCCTGTAGCCCCTTTGAAACTTGATCCTCCAGGGTCCGTGGTCCCCGAGGCTTGCCAGCAGCCAGGTGAGGCTACTGTCTTTCCTGGAAGTGACACTGTATAAGCCAAATGCAATTGAAGCTGGGGTCTTGGCTCCTTTTGTCTTGAATTAGCTATGATCTTGGCCAAGTAAACTAACTACTCTCTCATCCAGATTATACATAGCCCTATACTTTATCAGCCTAAAAAATGGGGTTGGATCAGGTGGTCTCTTGGAATGTCAAGGTGTGTGGAAAGATTTCTAACGGTGCTCTCTCATACCCTCCAGCTTTTTATGATTTCTCCCCCAAAAGCTTGACCCCCATTCTGGAACCATTTCCTGAACCCAAATTTCTTCCCTAGGAAAGTAGATACCAAAGCTTCTTTCCCACTCTCTATCTCTTCTTCCCTCAGTGTACATTCCCAAGAAGGCAGCCTCTAAGACCCGGGCTCCCCGTCGGCGGCAGCGCAAACCTCAAAGGCCTCCAGTTCCTGAGGCACCCAAAGAGATCCCACCCGAAGCTGTGCAAGAATATATTGACATCATGGAAGGGCTGATGGGAAGCCACGTGGACACTGGGAAGACAGAGGAGGAAGAGGAGCAGCAGGAGGATGCAGGGATGTATCCAGACGCAAGTCTTCTGGGCTACATTGATGAGCTATGTTCTCAGGAAGTCTTTGTCTCCAAGGTGAGTGTGCTCTACGTGGCTAATATCTAATGGATACTGGGGGGCATCAGCTCTCTGGGCTTCTGCAAGTGGCAGGAGCCCCCATTCTACAATTTCAAATAGTTATTTGGGAGTTGGGTGCTATGGGGCACCAGCCATCGGGTCAGTAAGTTCAGTAGGCTCCATCCTATAATTTGGAAATAGGTATACATGCAGGTAGCTGATGGTTAAGGGCTACCACACATTTTTATAACTCCAGCGTGAAAGTGGGAGCATGATGGGCCTCAGCTTTGTCTCTGGAGTGCCTTGGCTTACAGATTAACTCCATATCAAGATTCACACCACTCTCCTTTCTGTTCCTCAGGTGGAGGCGGTCATTCACCCTCAATTTCTGGCAGATCTGTTGTCCCCAGAAGAACAGAGAGATCCTTTGGCTTTAATTGAGGAGCTAGAGCAAGAAGAAGGACTTACTCTTGCCCAGGTAAAGTTGGGAGGCAAAGAACACCAGGAAAAGGAGCCTGGCTGATTTTGTATAACCCTTTGATATACTGATACTGTTATTTTAGAGGACTTAGGTTTGGGCTCTGGGTTATATGAGGGCATAGAAATCAGCATTTGAATAACACAAGGATAATCATCACACAGTGCACAAAAGCATTATGCCTGCAGTCTAGAACAAGTAGGTAGGGGGATGAGGAAAGGCTCATAGCAAAGGAACAAAGCTCTAACACAGAATGAGCTACAGTATCTATCTTTGATATCATCATTTAAAACCCTTGCTTTTCTTCCCCACACTATCTACCATCTCCTATCACCCACTCAGCCACCTCTTCTCCTAACCACGTATAGAACTGGCATTTGTCCATTCCCTTCCAGCTGGTCCAGAAACGACTCTTGGCCTTGGAGGAGGAAGATGCACAAACGCCTCCAAGTTGCAGTGGAGCTCAGTCAGACTCAAGTCCTTCTGTTTCTGATGAAGATGAAGATGGGGGTCAAAGGTGTCGGCCCTCACCTGGGCTTCAGGGGGCTGCGGGCATTGTTCGCATTGGAAAATCTGCTTCTCCAGGCAAGCAGGCAAGAGAAGTGCATGGTGGGCAGGAACAAACACTAGGCGGTCCAAGGGGGATTCACAAGGATGGAAATAGTCTGTTATCCCCCAACAGCTGGGACCTGCAGCTAGAACTCACAGCGTCACAGGGAATGCCAGTCCCCTTGGGTATAGAGAGAAAAGGGTCTGGGAAGGCTATAAAACAGCTATCTGCAACTCATGATGGCCACCTGGGAGGTTCTGGGTCCTCTGGGCACTACCCAGTAGCAGATAGAAATCCAGAGGTTTTACCTTTCTGTTGGCAAGAAGATCCCCAACACACAAGAGCCTCCAATTTCGGTGTTGGACTTATAGAGCCAGTTCCTCTGCGAGGACTTGGGTTAGAAAAACCGACTTTGGCATTGCAGCTAGGACAGCAGATCGGGGGAGTTGGGATGCTTACTCAAGGAAGACAACAACCTTCAGTGGTTTCCCAGAAGGGCTCTTCAAGAGCCATGTGGGGAGAGGACAGAGGTCCTGATGTGGTTCAGAGTTACAGTCAGAACCATGCCCCTGGAGCAGCTGGCAACCTAGACAGGGTTGCTCTCAGCCCAGGACTGTGGCTGAGCAGTGACATGGATGCTGTAGGTTTAGAGTTTCCCTTACAGATCGAGAATGTCATAGATAGCATCCAAGACGAGACATGTAGAAGGGCGGACCAGGCACTGAGTTCTAGAAACAGTGCTTCTCCAGGTCCTAGAAAGAACACAGTGTCCAAGGATGTGGGGAACAGCGTGATTCCCTGTGGAGGCACAGATCCAACAGCTATCCCAGAGGAGAGCAACTCCTGCTGCTTGCCAGGGTCTTTGATGGCCAATGGTCCAGGCTTGAGGTCCAAAGGAAATCAAGAGCTGAGCCCTGAACCCATACATAATTCTAGTGATTTGTGGGCTGAAGCTTGCCCCCCACTGCTGCAAACACTTGACTCTTCCACACTGGGGTCTTCCAAAGACACCCTGATACCCACGTGCCAAGGCAATCTCATTATTTTTGGGGCTCAGGGTGCCTCCTCTTTCCCCCAGGCTAGCCAAAAGGCTGAGAACAGAGGCAATCTATTTTTTCCTCTGTTGGAGAACATAGAACAGGTCAACATACTAGATATTAGAAATGACAGTGGCCCCCAACGAGGGGTCAGCAAGGATTCCTGCTCGTCAAAGTTTGATTCTCATAACCTCCAAGGAGAGGGCAGGGAAAACACTGTTTCCTCCAAACCCACTGACCTTGTTGTACCTTTACAAGGCAATCAAGAATCTTACATACATGAGACAACCAAATTGACATCTGGCCAGAGCCAGAGAAGTGCTTCTCCCAGGCGGGGAACCAGGGATGCTTTTATTCTGAGAGAAATCCCTATTAGAGAAAAATGCACCTCAGCAGACAGAGCCAAAGGAGGTAAGAGAGAGGAGGAAGACGAAGAGCTCTCCAACTTTTCCTACCTTTTGGCTTCAAAACTCAACCTCTCTTCAGTAGGGCTTCCCCTTACTATTCATCACGCCTCTGGAGGTCAGGGAATTGTGAAAGCATCCCGCCACTCTGCTGAAGTAGATGACCTTGGCCAGCCTTCACCCCCTCCCAGGTCTGGGAAGCAAGCCCTAGTTGTGAGTCCAGGTACTGTAGTAGAGAGTGCCCAGCAAGGAGCTGAGTTTAGTGGTTCTGGGCAGAAACCCCTCGCTCTGGGAACAGCTCAGCTCCCACAGCCTCGGAAAAGGCGGCGTGACAGTTTTGTCACCAGCAAAAGGAAGAAACGCCGTCGTAGCCAGTAGGAAGCGGAGGGCCATCCTGCTCCACCTAGCAGAGAGGCTATTTTACTGCTGCTGCTCCCCCTGTGGAAGCAGCCTCAGCCCAGTGCTGTTTTTGTTGTTGTGCCAGAAGCTGGAGAGCCTGGGTCAGGTCAGACTGGCTAGGTTGCAGGGGGTCCTGTTAGTGGGAAGTAAAGGGAACGTTTGGCTTTTGGAAGTTTTATGGAGAAATAAAGATTGTTTTTGGTTTGAAAATGCTGTGTGCTCTTCTGTGTGAGGATCCTGGCTTCGCCATAGAACAAAAAGTGTTATAACAGGAGTCCCAAAAGGTTCGCTCCCTCTTCCCAAGACTGAACCCAGCATTGGCAGGTCTTGTCTGATAGCCTATTATTGTCTGCCTCCTTTAAGTCTACAGGGAAGGGGGGATTCTTTTTGTAGGTCAGACCTGATTTCTTAAATCTAATTTATTCTATGTATGTGTGTCAAGACATGTAGCACCTTGGGTGCTAGGAGAGCAAGGCTGGGGGAGGGAGGGGGCCTTTTCTTCCTTTAAGGGCTGGACAGGAAGGACTTCAGCTCATGCTACCGTAGGGGAAGCACCATGTGGTCAATGTGACCTGGAGGAGGTTCATTTTCCAACACAGGTCTCTGCTCTCAGTATGGGCGATGGAATAAACTCTCCATGGGACTGTTAAATGTGGAATAGCAGAAAGCTATATTTCTATCTTTAATGAGTGCATAACGAGAGGGAACGGGCTGAAAAAGAGGCTCATGAAGAAGTCAATTAAGATGTGCATATTTAGTAGGTGGTAACAGGAGGGGCAGATACAAAATCACAGTACGATTTCCATAGAGGAAACACCCCAGTCCGTTTGTGAATGAGAGAATTCAGGTATGGCCAAGATTAATCTGTGGAGTTTTTTGGAAATTCCAATGGAAATCTGGCAACCAACCATTCATCTCTTTCCTTCACAACTAATGACTCCACCCTCGGGACCAAGCTTCAGGTTTTTTTTTTAATAGATATATATTTATATTTATATATAAAATAGTCTTTTACAAAAAGACCCCACCAAACAAAAAATGAAAATAAACAAACAAAACAAGGATAACCAAGAAATCAAACCGGAGCAGAGGTGGGGTTGAGGCATAGGGTGGGCCTCTGGTGCTGTCCTGAGAGCAGGGCTGGGTTTGAGCTGAGGAAAGAGAGGGAGGTTGAGGCGCTCAGTCACCCTTCTGCTTGGGGGCCTGCACAGTCCCGTTGGCCAGGGCGGTGGGGCTGCCGGGGGACGAGGCATTTGGTATCTGGGAGGTGCTTCGAGGCTTGTGTGGGGGGCGTAGGTAGGCGCTGAAAAGCTTGCCGTACAGAGGATCATGGAGGGAGAAGTTCTGGAACTGACCTGGACAGGAAGAGTGGGAAACGGGAAAGTGACACCACTTGAGAAACACCTCTCCCATTCTCTTTCCTCAGAACCCATCCCTGCTCATCTGTCTGCCTTCTCCAATATAGCTCGACACCTCTTTCCTCACTTGCCTGGTTACCACCCACCTTGCCTCCTCTCAAGAGGTTCTGAGCCCCAACTCTCAGCCAGCTCCATGCTCAGAACCTATCCGGGTGCTGATGGTGCCCCCAGTGCCTGCCCCAGGGCAGAGGCGGCAGTGACTCACAGAGGGAGAGGCCCTGGCTGCATCCAGGCTGGCACAGCTCGGCATGCAGAGTCGTGGCAGCGGGGCGGGGTGAACCCAGCAACAGGTGCAGGATGGTGCTGAAGCCATCTTTGTACAGCAGACGGTCAGGTCCTTCTGCCTGCTCTTCAGCAAAAAGCTGGGGTGGTGGTGGTGAGGAGGGGGGAGGGAGAGGGAGCGGGAGGGGGAGGAAGAGAGAGAGGGAGAGGGAGAGAGGGAGGGAGGGAGGGAGGGGGGGAGAGAGAGAGAGAGAGAGAGAGAGAGAGAGAGAGAGACAGACAACTGTCAAGGCCTCTTCAGAGGGCCTCATCCTCCCTAAGAAGCCAGCTGATACTCCTCTTTTTCTAAGAGTGCTACACGTAAGCCTTCTTGTATCACTAATTCCTGTTCTTTCAGGACAGGTCTAAGATAGTCAGCTTCTGCCTTCTTGTTCCCAGGTAGGCCTTGGTGGGAGATTCTGGACATAGGCAGTTTTAGGCAGTGTAGCACTAAGGAGGGCCCCGAGCTTGCATTATCTAAGAGCTACAATATACTGCCTTCCTGGGATGGAGCTGGGGGTGGGGGGAGCGTCTCAGTAGCTGTTCCACAGTCACAGTCCCTCAAAGGTACCTCAAAGGCCAGGCGAGTCAGCTCCTCCAGGCTCCTGCCCCCATCCAGGGCTGCTAGTGCCAGGGCCACATTTCGGAAGTCCACCAAACCCTTGGCATCCTAGAGGGTGAAAAACCAGAGCAATGTGGGGACCGGATATCTTATCTTCCTCCTGCGCTCTGATTTTCTGTTCGGTAAGCTTAGAAATGATGCTTGTGCCCACTCTGCTCAGAACTGGCTAGCAAACGCCGCAGGACTCCTGTGAGTTCTCAGTCCACATGCTTCACTTCCATAAGCTATGCCAAGGCACGAGGTGACCAAGGCCTCCCACAGAGATCTATGAATGTCAGGGCATCCCGCAGGAATTCTGAAGTTGTCACCCATTCTGATATACCCAAGAGAGCATTCTGGGTTTCCAACCCAGACAAACTGGTTTTCCTCTGACTCAGCCTATGTGGCAGAACTGGTCCAACAGACTTGGGGGCCACTGGCCTAACTTTTTTTTTTTTAAATACTAAAAATCTAAGCAGGATAGATGTTATGTTTGTCGGGGACATGTTGGCTGAGGGATATGGTCTTTCTCAATTTAAGAAATCCACAGCTCAAAACTTACAATTTTTAATTACTTTAAAACCTTTAGAAGGGTCTAACTATATCACGTGGGCTGGCTTTAAGCCTACGATCCTTTGCCTCTGTTCCCTCTTAGTGTTGAGACCCTTAGCCTGTGTCTTATCAGCTGTGAGGGGTATAAACACCTGTCTAGTACAAAAACTTGAGTGTATTCTTAATACAGACAAACACTAGAATTATGAATTGACAGGATACTTGGGTTATATTTCTAGAAATACGGTTTGCCAAAAATAATCACTGGGACACCATCCCTGAACCTTGAGCTCTTTGGCTTGGAAGGCAAGCCATCCATTTTGTCCAGGGTTCTAGGCCATTACCTGCTGGAAGTAGCTGAAGGCTCCAGCCACTGTCTGAGGATCAGAGAGCTGCAGTTGCTGGGCGAATGCCTCTTGGCTGATCATTCGACTCCGGCCTGGCTCTGCCCCCATGTCCACAAAGCCAGGGGACAGCCTACAGCGGAATCGTTGACAGCAGAGCTCACTCAGTTTCTTTATGGATACGCCATGAGCAACCTGCCCTCCCCACCAGTACTGGGCTCCCAGCGCGCAGGCTCAGCAGCGGTCCCGAGCTCCTGTGCTGAGGGTCGAATGCAGCAGAGCCCTCCTTCCTGCCCTTGTTTCCCCTTTCTGGGACACGGCTTACATTCTCAGATTCAAGAGGACTTACCCGGCCTTCTGTAGCACCTTTCCCAGCTCCCAGAGCCGTGGTTCCAATGCTACCTTCAGCTGGCCCACCACGATCACAGGCAAGCTCCCTACAAACTCACACTCAGTGGCTGGAATACCCAGGGCCCTTCAGGACAAAGAAGGATGGAGATCAAGAGGAGGCAGCAGAGGACATTCACTGAGGTTTCATTACACTCCGTTAGACCAGCATGGTCAGTTTCCTTTGTCTTTTTCTCTCCTTGGTCTCCACTGTCTCTCAGCCTTTCCCCTTTATCCCTTATCTTTGCCTCAAAACCTCCTACACCTCCTTGTGGTTCCTCGGTTCAGCAGGACTGTTCCAGGAAATACTTCACAGAACAGCAGGAAGTAACTTGTAGTACTCACTGTGCCATGACTCTCTGGACATTGTTGGCATAAAGGGTGGGGTCCTTACTCTCCTCGGGGCTGGGCTGATAGACAGGGAGAAACTGAAACACGGACACAGCTCTCATCAGGACCTGAAAGCACGCATGGTTACTCCTGTTTTCCCCAGCCCACTAAGGGGTTCCTACCTCTACATCCACAATGCTGCAGGGCTGAGAGGCGGTGAGCCAGAGAACTTTGAGCCTAAGAGAGGAGAGATGGGTGTTCACTACTGTTTAACTATGAGCTACTTCTCCTGAGCAAGGCAGTGGGATCATTCTCCCAGTGATACGAAAAATGGGAACCCCCCACCACCCCCAACAGCTCCAGCTAGCCAGGAGGTTGTGAGAAGGACCAGAGAGGTGATGGGCAGGTCAAAAGCTGCAGGGAACACAACAGGGAGGAAGAGCAGCAGGAAAGAGAAGTCTGGGCACCGAGGCAAAGGGAAGAGGCATTCCCAGTGGTGTGCGTTCTCTAGAAGGGACCAGAGTTCAGAACCAGCCGCCAACTCCCTCCCTCCCCCTGAAACCCACAAACCAGAAACACAGGACAGTAAATAAGGAACTGTAATTACAGCAGCAGTGACTTAGGTGGGAAGCTTAGAAACACTGCCAAGTAATATGGGAAGGTCAGAGGGCAATCTCCGCTGAAGATTCTCTCAGTCCTACACGCTAGGTCATTCCTCTCTTTTATTAGAGACAGGACCAGAAGTGCTCTGGTGGACTGGACGCCCCACCCTAACCCCTGTAACACTAGCACTCACACGCCAGGGCCCCTCCATGCCCAGCTGGTGGTGTCCTATAGGAAAAGCAGAAGGAGGCAGAGGTTACTTCTCTTCCTGGAACCCGGCCAATCCTCTTCAGCAGACCCCCAACCTTGCCCCATGCTTCACCCCAGATAGGGATCTTTAACACACCCCCAGCAGAGGCATTCATGCCCCCTGCTTCCACCCCTTCCTTCCACGAGACTCACCAGACTGTTGGGGTATCGGATGAGGACAGGCTGCACGGGCACCCCCGCGATGAAGGCTCCTAAATCCCATTTCCACCCCCATCCCCCAAGGCAGAAGTCAGTACACAGAGGTAGCTACATGGCATGAGGGTCTGGGACAAATCCCAAATGCCGTGTGGCTTTGCTCTCCTAAGAATTTCCTCTCTGACTCACCTTGTCAAGAGAGGGGTGGGAGGCTCCCTGTCACCGTTACCCGTTACCAGCCCCTTTACTTTGTGAGGTACGTCCCCCCCACCCCCACCCCCAAAGCTGGAGCACCTTCTCCTCCTCCTTCGCAGCCTCACCGCCCACTATCGGTTTACTCACCTGGTTTGAACTTCAGCAGAGCCTTCTTGTTAGAACAGGTGCCTTCAGGAAAAAATAGTACCTGGGTGAAAAACAAAACAAAAACAAAAAACCCAAAGCACAGAGTGAAGTGGGGAGGAAAGAGTAACCATTCGGCACACGAGGCGGAGCTTTCAGGTATCTTTACCCACCTGAGGCCACTTGCCTCCCGAGGTAGCCCGCCTTCGGACCTCCTCTACCACTCTGCGCCGAGAGGCCGGGTCATGCCGGGATACTAGGATGGCTTGATTGAATCGAAGGAGGGCTGGGTCGGGAAGGTTAAAAGGAGGAGTCACTTGGGTCTGACCCTGAGGCACTGACTTCTGGCAGCTTCAATTTCCTCAACAGTGGAAGATAGCTCAACAATCCATTTATTGCCACAATCTATTTATTGGAGGCTGTCTTTCTACCACCTTGTGTCTGGCCCCAGCCCAGAGAGTCTTGAGATCGGTTGACCAATGGTGTTACTTTACATCCATCTGCCAACAGACGAGTTCCCCTCCTAACTTTTCTCTCTATGCTGGAAGCCAGTGTTTCCACTTCTGACTTTTTGGGGCCCCAGGGTTACCATTCCCCCCCCACCCCCATACCTTCTTGAACTCTCTCACCTCCAATGACAGGCACGGAAAGATTCTCAGCTCGAGACACAACCTTGGGCAGGTCACAGGGTAGCAGAACAATTGGGTCAAAGAAAGTTGAGTGGGGGGCAGCAACCAGGACGGGGGCTTCGAGGCGAGAGGCCCTTTGACCCCGAACACGGATCCGAAGGAAGCCAAGCAGGAAAAACAGCAGGCGGCTCAGACCGAGGACCCCGTTGTGGCATACAGTCCTGCCAGGGTAAGGCTGGGAGTCAGTGGGAGAGCGAGTTCTGACTCTTAATCAATCCTGTGTCCCAACCGGGTGCCAGGGAGAACAGGAGACCCCTCCTTCCCCCTCAAAACACATTGGCCATCGAGCTGAAATACTTTGGACATGCCACTTAGAATGGCTGATAGCTCATGTAACAGTTCCAGACCCTGGTGTGTGTGTGTGTGTGTGTGTGTCTGTGTCTGTGTGTGTCTGTGTGTTTTAGGGGTGGAGCAGAGCATCTAAATGATGAAACTAAGAAATGGTTTTAGGAGTTGGGTCCCACTCACTTCCTCCATCCTGTAATTGGTTCCTGGAGCTGCTCCTCGGTCAGACCTGCTACTTGGAGCCACGCGAAGGGCCAGAGGAGAAAGAGGACAATAAAAGCCAGAAGCACTCTGATTGGGGCCAGCAGCACCCCCAGGAGGCAGAACTGCAGAAGGGCAGGAGAAAAAAAAGTCCCTTAGGGCTGGGAAAGGCTCATTCCACAGCAAGCATCTCCTAAAAGGACTAAGCCAGGGGCAAACAGTTAACACCTTGTAGGTGACAGGGTAGAGGCACAGGGATCCACGTGGGATGGAGGACAAAGGATCAATACACTGGGTGCCTTGTTTTCTCGCTCTCTGGTGACCCTCCCCTCCCCCTACAAAGGTTACTGTCATAATGCATCTAGTACTTGGAATGGACGTTAGGATTTTAAGGAGCTGGGAGGTGGTGGCTCAAGCACTCAGGAGGTAGAGTCTAGTGGATCACCGTGAGTTCCAGGCTAATCTGGTCTACAGAACAAGTTCTAGGACAGCCAGTGCTATACAGAGAAACCCTATACCCACCCCCTCCCCCACAAAAGAAAAAGTAAAAAGAGGATTCAATGAGAAAACGCAGGGAAGGCGTCCAGCCCCGTGTTTGATGTAGGTTAGAGACAGTTCTTCCCCAACATCCCATGCCATTCCATAAATAGCTCCTATGTCAAACAAACCCCCCGTGCAGGGCTTTCAACACTTTGGGCCCAAGGAGCAGATGGCTGGAAACACAGAGATCCACTTTTCACGCCTCAGGTCAATCAATCCCTAGCCTAGTACTGCAGAACAGCAGTCCTTAGGTAACACTCTGCCCTATTCAGCAAGGTAAGGGTTGCCAAGTGCCAGGGCGACTCCAGAGGCTTTCTTAGGATTGAGCAGGTAAATAAACCTAGCCCCCGGGGACCGGCCTCACGGGAGATGATCACAACAGAAACCTTGGACACTTCCTCCCCACACCACCTCCTGGCTACCCTAGGTTGGTGCGTCCCCTACTTCCTGTAGCTAACCCCCCTCCCAGCCACCCTGCCCCCACCAGTAGGTGCTGCAGAGGTGTGTATGTGTGGGGGGGGGTGGCGGAAAGAGGAGGTGTTGGAAGGGCACAAGGACGCAGTCTCTGGGTCCAAACCGTTTAAGTCGAAGCCCCGGATCGCTGAGCACGCCCCTGCCCCCACCCTGGGCTTTCCGTAGCCTCCAGCTCCATCCTAGCCCGTCAACCTCCGTAGGATGTAATCCGCATTCCCCAGTGTCCTCCATCTCTCCTATTCTTGGGTCCCCTTCAGTCCTCCCTCCTCTCCCACTCGTTTCTTCCTCACTTGTGAGCCTGTCTATCGCCTAAGCTGGAGTCCTCACCAAAGCTCCTCGCCTACCCACCCCCAGCCGCCCCCACGTGCGCGCCCCCTAACTCCCTCCCCACAAGCTTCTCATCCGCCTCTTCTGGCATCCCCCCTTGCCCATCTCAGCCACGGCTCCTCACCACCGGGTCTCCCCATCCCAACCAGTCTTCCACACGTCCCCTGCCCACACCTTACCTTAACCCTCTGGAGGCCGGAGAGGTGTAACTCATGCACGAACGGGTTTGGGGACGCAGAGGACCCAGAGGTGGGATCGAAGGGGGCCCAGGCCCCAGGACTTCCCTGGCTCATGGTGGGAGAATATAGAGCGAGGGCCGCGGTCCCCCCGCTCCCGGCCCGGGCCCCGCTCCCGGTCCGGCTCTGCAGAGCAGCGCGGCTCGTGCGGCAGTGGCAGCGGCGGCGCTCTGGTCCCAGCCCCGCCTGGTGCCGGCCGAGGGGCGGAGAGCGGCGGCGCCGCCCGGGCCGCTCGCGTTGTCAGGGCGCCGGCCGCGGGGCGGGGCTTGCGGCTCTCCGGCGTCCCCGCTCAGCCGCGTTCTCCGCGACCCCTCGCGCCATTCGGAGCGCGGCGTCCCGAGGACCTGGCTGCCCCTTTCCGGGGGTCTCGGGTTGGAAGCGGGGCAGGGAGGTGGGCGCGCAGGCGAGCGCTCTGATCACCTTCCGGATGCCGCAGCCACCCTGCGAGCGCAGACAGGGTGGAGCCCTGGGTCAGGGCAGGTTGCAGAGGCCAGCAGCTGCGGAAGGAGGCTGATCGCCCCTGTTCCCGCCGCTCCTCGGCCCCAATTTCCCCATCTCCGGGGCGGACCACCGCTTTCCTTCCCGGTCGGCGTGCCGCCATAGTGGAGCCCGCGCCCTCTCGCGGCCGTACTGTGCGTCGCAGCTTGCGGCGTCCGCGCGTGCGGGGCTGCGTGGGCCACCGTCACCCGCGCGCTCGCATCCCCCGGTTCGGCAAAGCCGGACTCGGGAGAGGTAGCAATCTCAGCTTCTCTACAGGTCTCCCTGTGGAATATGGAGGTCACCTAAGTTCCTGTCACCTACAAACCCCTAATGCTCTAAAAACACACTGTACAGCAGCCTAACTGACGGAGCATCGAAATTGAGTGGACTTTGAAACCCATAGTCAAATATATAGTGCACAGGGAAGGAGGTAAGAGTCGTTGTTTATGAAAATAAGCTGGGTTAAATTCACCTTGTCTTCCCTCTGCGTGCTGAAAGGTAAAAACTGAATGGGTGTTGAAATAAGAAAACGAGGGAAAGAAGTCAGAACTAAGGGTGCCCTCCAGCCCACCAAATGCCTTCTTGAGTTGTGCGTTAACTCTGGGTATTTTCTGAGGTCAGGATGAGAGTGAGGAGGATGTGTAGGTCTTAGGACAACTTTCTGGGTCTCAAGAATTGAACTTAGTTCATCAGATTTGGTGGCAGTGGCAAGCAATTTTATGGGATGGGTCATCCTACAAATCTGATTTGGGAATTTTAAGAAATAAAATTCAGGAGATAGGAACGGGGAGAAAGGACATTGCGAGGGGGTGTTCGGTAGGGAGCCAGAAGTCACTTCTGTCTAGATTCTGCCTCAGTCCCCTATAACTTCATCACTTACACCGTTGATGGTATCACAAGAAAAGGAGCAGCTGGCAGAGTCAGGGAAATAAAAGTAATGTATACTGGTTAAGATTTACGGCTGCTACATCTGAGAGTTTGTATGTGGCTCCCCTCCCCCCTTCACGTGTTGAAGTCCTCATCCCCAGGTGATGGTTACTTGGTTAGACCTTTGGGAAATTTGTCTCCTTGTTGTGGCAAAGTACCTGACAAAGCAATTTAAGAATGGAAGGGTGTGACTTGCAGAGAGGGTTACAGCCTGTCAGGGAAGGCAAGACTTGTGAGGCAGCTGGTCACACTGAAGCAGACAGGAGGGAATGCTAGCGCTAGGCTCAGTTTTAATCCCCTTTTATTTATGGCTCCCAGCCGATGGAATGTTGCCAGCTACATTCTGGGTGTGTTTCAGTAAACCTTTCTTCAGTTAAACCTTTCTGGAAACACCCTTACAGGCATCTCCAGAGTATGTCTCAATGATGATCTCTAAATCTCATCAAATTGACTTTGAGGACTAAGCAACACCAGCCAAGAACCTTATGATCACAGTAGGACTTATGAAGATGGAGGAAGGGAGGGGAAGGAAGGAGCCTTCTGATAACTCCTGTGTAGAAAAGGAAAAATGAGGCCACAACCAGACCCCCTAGTCTTCAAGCCAGAAAGCTGATTCTGCCACACCAAATCTGTGGACATGTGGACACCTTGATCTTATACTACCTAGGCTCTGGGACTGTGAGAAGGATTGGCTTCCTTCCTAGTTTATTACACTCTGTTGCAGCAGTCGATGGATACACACACACACACAGAGAGAGAGAGAGAGAGAGAGAGAGAGAGAGAGAGAGAGAGAGAGAGAGAGAGAGAGAGAGAGAGAGATTTCTGGTCCGTGTCATCACATTTGGCCTAAAATAGTTTTTTTTTTTTAAAGTTAATCTTAGCAAAAAGATTCAATTCTATTCTCTCTTACTTAAAAGAAGTCAGGTTTTATATAACACACATCTTTCAAAGTAGTTCCACTCTTTTTTGTTACTGTTAATTGTTGGGGTCTGGGACTTACCACACAAAACAGACACCGATCTCAGTTAATTAGGGCTGGTTTATTGAGTGCACACCAAAAGACTGAGCCACCAGGGTGGCAGACTGACTTAGGAGCTGACTGTGGCCTTGAACGTTTCTCAGAGCCAGTATACATAGGCAAAGCCCACAGTGCCCTCATGTTCAGGTTCAGGAAGCACTTCCCCAAGACTCAAGCTATTCTGGCTGGCTAGACAGAACAGTTCTAACTGACCTTTATTCTGATTGGTCCTAAGTGGATCTTATGATTGTAGAATTTAAGATTAACAAAACCTCAGAATATAACAGGATACATGGTCAGCTTGACCCTGCTCTGAGCCAAGCTATTTTCTGTCTCAGTAACAATATGAAATGACTGGCAGGCAGGTAACAAAATGGCTACAGCTATGCTGGGGGAGCAGGCTTCAACGTTAATTTTTTTTTTCTTTAAAGATAGGGTTTCTCACTGGGTGGTGGTGGCACACTCTTTTAATCCCAGCACTTAGGAGGCAGAAGCAAACAGATTTCTCTTTCTTTCTTTCTTTCTTTCTTTCTTTCTTTCTTTCTTTCTTTCTTTCTTTCTTTCTTTCTTTCTTTCTTTCTTTCTTTTTTCTTTCTTTCTTTTTTTTTTTTTTTGGTTTCTTTCCAGACAGGGTTTCTCTGTATAGCCCTGGCTGTCCTGGAACTCACTCTGTGGACCAGGCTGGTCTTGAACTCAGAAATCTGCCTGCCTAGCGGGCAGTGGTGGCACATGCCTTTAATCCCAGCATTCAGGAGGCAGAGGCAGGCAGATTTCAGAGTTCAAGGCCAGCCTGGTCTACAGAGTGAGTTCCAGGAGAGCCAGAGCCAGGGCTATGAAGAGAAACCGTGTCTTGAAAACAACAACAACAACAACAAAAACAACAACAACAAAAAGATAGGGTTTCTCTGTCATGGAATTTACTCTGTAGACCAGGCTGGCCTCAAACTCACAGAGATCCACTTGCCTCTGCCTCTGCCTCCCAAATGCTGGGATTAAAGGCATGCACCACCACCTCCAGCCTAGTTCCACTATTTTTATGATCTCAATTTTCGAGTTAAGGCACTTAACAAATGCATAAACATCATTTGATTTTTATAGCCTTAGTACTTACTTTTATTGTTGGATTTTTATAAAATTTTTGTTCTATGTGAATTTAATTTTACATGTGTATGTATGTATATACGTGTACCATATGCATGCCTGGTGCCTGAGGAGGTTAGAAGAGGCATCAGATCCCCCGGAACTGGATCAATAGGTGGTTGTGAATCACCATGTGGGTTTTGGTAACTAAGCCCGGGTCCTCTCCAAGAGCAGCAAGTATTTGTAATCATTGATGTATCTCTTCACTTAATCTTTTAAACATAAACTAGCCAGTTCAGGAAGCTTTATTAAACTATCCCTTTCGTAGAGCACTTACATTAATATGCAAATTACTCTGAAAATTAAGCATACTACATACAGTTAACATTCAATGATATACAGTTTGGCTATGTGTACATTTACAAACAAACAAACCACAAAACAACAATAACAAAGGAACCAGAAGTTGAATTCTCCCAGGGCCTATGGTCACTCCCAGGTGTAGGTTTCTGACCAGATTTCTGGTGCTAGACATGCACGTGCATTCCCCACAGAGGGCTGCAAATCCAATTGCAATGCAGTTGGTTGCCCCTCACACAGCCATGCCGCTATTCTTTTTTTTTTTTCCTTTGGTTTTTTGGATTTGTTTTTTTTTTCGAGACACGGTTTCTCTGTATAGCCCTGGTTGTCCTGGAACTCACTTTGTAGACTAGGCTGGCCTCAAACTCAGAAATTCGCCTGCCTCTGCCTCCCAGAGTGCCGCTATTCTATTAGTGACTATATCTTGCCTGGCAAATCTATATTGTTGTGTGAGTGATTCATGACTGGGTTAGACCATGGAAGCTTTTCTTGATGTCAGTAGCC
Source organism: Apodemus sylvaticus (assembly GCF_947179515.1). Taxonomy (NCBI): domain Eukaryota; kingdom Metazoa; phylum Chordata; class Mammalia; order Rodentia; family Muridae; genus Apodemus; species Apodemus sylvaticus. The sequence goes on along the minus strand of NC_067476.1, from coordinate 94,703,054 downwards.
CATTTCACACACTGTGAACACTGCCAGCAGGTAGGCCTACCTGCTCAGTTTTAGTATGATTCAAGTGCGTGGTGTCTTCCATAATAGGGTCTTACAACTTCTGGGAAATAGCCACCCATGTGTGGTGCCTCTATTCCAAGTCTTGCTTTTTTTTTTTTTTTAAATATTTCGAGACAGTGTTTCTCTATGCAGGCTTAGCTGTCCTGGAACTAACTCTGTAGACCAGCCTGGCCTTGACTTCACAGAGATCTACCTGCCTCTGCCTCCCTGGTGCTTGCACCACTACCCGCTCAAAACTTTTTCTTAAAGTATGTTTATTTTAGTTAGTTTATAAAGTAGCAGGTTTCTGTATGACTTCTTTCATACATCCTTAGTTTGGGTTAGTCTTCCCTTCCCTTCCTTGTAGGCATAATGTTATTATGTACCTTGTAGAGTTTACCTTTGTATTATTTAAATGCTGATTTCTCTGGCCCACTGTCTGGTTTCAATCAGTACAGGCTTTGTAATGCTTAGGTAAAGAATCTCCTATCTTAAATTCGTGTAAACAGTGCTTACCATTGATTCTCTGTCTTGTCAATAAATGCTGGAAAAGCTAACAATTAGACAATAGAGAGAGCAGGGTGGGACATCCACAGAAAAGATTCTGGGAGAGGTCGGCCGAGAGGCTGCCGGGAGGAAGAAAGGAGAAGTCATGAGAGTTCAGATGGACATAAATGTAAGTATTAAGGGGATTTTGGCTGGGGGGGGGGGTAACGAGATTAGATTAGAGGATTAGAACAGATTTATAATGCCTTGCTATTGTGCTAAGTTAATCTCTCTGTGTTGTTACTGGAGGACTAGCTAAGGAGAAACAGCTGCAGTGTTAATTTATGCATACATTTATAATAATGTACCTTGTTATACTCCATCTTTTGCCCACCTCTTGTGCCCATTCCTGTTTAATCTCTCTGAAAGTTCAGCGAGAAGGAGAGAAAGACAAGAGAATGGGTGCTTTAAGGGAGCATAGGCCTTTATTTTGGGGGACCCACCCCCAAACATTCGAGTCTCTGTAAGAATCAGAATCTGCTGTCAACCACAAGCTGCCCCCCACACCCCCAGTTGGCCATTGCTAGGAGTGACCAGTTAGTAGGTTAAAGAATATTAGAGGGTTGATGCTCGTCTTTCCTGATTGGCTATTACCTGGGGTCCATGCAGCAGAGCAGTAAAAAATCTAGATAAGCAAGTTGGTTTACTTCTGGAAACCCAATTGTTGTAGTTACTGGCGTTCACACAGGTCAACCACAATGGCGGAGTTTACCAAATGTTGTGTCCCTGACTAATGTTCCCATACTCTGTAGTTCTTACCCTTACTTTCAAACCCTTTGTGTTTCACAGACCCTCTCAGTCTTTTATCTCATGGCGCCTTTCTTGCTTTCTAGTCTACAGATTTATTTAAGAAAATGTTAATATGGTGACCTCTTTGTTACCTTGCATGAAGGTAACAAGGGTAACAAAGGTTATCAAGCAATCACTGGAGATTATTTCTTACTTTGATAGCTATTAAGACATTGAAAATCCGATTGACGAAAGTATTTTTTTAATGCAGAGATAAAAGCCGAAATGTGTGTGTGTGAGTGTGTGTGTGTGTGAGTGTGTGTGTGTGTGTGAGTGTGTGTGTGTGTGAGTGTGTGTGTGTGAGTGTGTGTGTGTGTGTGTGTGTGTGTGTGTCTAACTACCTATGAGTCTTTTTGGGTTGTTTGTTTGCTTGCTTGTTTGTTAAGGCAGGGTTTCTCTGTGTGTAGCCATAGCTGTCCTGGAACTCACTAGTAGTCCAGGTTGGCCTCAAACTCACAGAAATCCATTTGCCTCTGCCTGCCAAGTGCTGGAATTAAAGGTGTGCTCTTCCACCACCAGCACCACCATCACTACCTCTACTACCTCCACTACCACCACTGCCACCCAGCACATCTTTAGTATTATGTGTGATATTTTAAAATAAAAGAATTGATTAAAACAAAACCAGAAGGGAGGTGGTTTTAGCTCAGTGTTAGAATGGTTGCCTTGCACATGGGGAGGAAGAAGGGGAAGATGAGGAGGCAGACAGCACTATTCAACACAGTCTCTATCTCTGTTACTATGATGAAACATCATGACCAAAAGAAACTTGGGGTGGAAAGAATATTTCAACTCACAGTTTCATATCATGTTCTCTCACTGAGGGAAACCATGGCAGGAGCTCAACAAACGAGGCAGAAACTGAAGCAGAGGTCATGGAGGACAGCTGCTCACAGGCTTACTTCTCATGGTTCAATAGACAAAATGTACCAGAGGTTTGCCCATAGGTCACACTGGTAGCAGCATGTTCTCACTTGAGAACCTTACAAAATGAACCTATCTTGTGTCAAGTTGACATAAAACTGTAGCACACATGGACTCATGTAATGAAATATTTAGTAGAGGATAGAGATTTGGCTCAAATGTTAATACAAGAAGGAAGATTGGACATTTATAACCAAGAAGTGGTTTAGAGGACAGTGGATGAGACATTACTGAGAGGTGCATCAGGCTAAGAGGCGTTCTGGCTAAAGAACTGATTGTGCTGGATACTTTTATGTCAACTTGAAACAAGCTAAAGTCATCTAAGAGGAGGGAACCTAAACCTATGCTTTAGGAACATAGCAAAAGCAAGTTGGGGAGGAAAAGGTGTATTTGGCTTATACTTCTATATCATGGTTCATCATTAAAAGAAGTCAGGACAGGAATTCAAGCAGGGCAGAAACCCAGAGGCAGGAGCTGATGCAGAGGCCATAGAGGGGTGCTGCTTACTGGTGTGCTAGGCCTGCTTACTTATAGACCCCAGGACCACCAACCCAAAAAATGGCATCACCCAGAAAAATGAACCCTCCTAGAAAAATCACTAATTAAGAAAATTCCCTATGGGCTTTCCTGCAACCTGAAAACCTCCATACTGCCTACAAGACGAAGATATAAACTGAAAACAGTAAATAGGATTGGATCCTCTTTCCTGACCCAAAGCTTCTAGCCTCATAAAAATGATATCCTTTTATTATCACAGTTTCCAAAGGACAGAAGTGTAGACATGCTTAGTTAAGTCCTCTGTGAAGGTTGAATCAAGGGGTTAGACAAACCACTGCCCATTCTCAGCCTTTGAGGTTGCCACAATGCACTGTGTCACGAATTCTCTTCAATGCAATGTTCTGTGTGTATCATCTGTATTCTTTTTTTAAAATTTGATTAATGTATGGGAACTTTATCTGCATGTACACATGCATGCCAGAAGAGGGCATCAGAACTCATTATAGATGGTTGTAAGCCACCATGTGGATGCTGGGAATTGAACTCAGGACCTGTGGAAGAGCAGCCACTGCTCTTAACCTATGAGCCATCTCTCCACCCGCCAAGCCTCCTACCTCCCATCTGTATTCTTTCTATGGAGATCACAAGGATCACAGAGCTGAGGATAGACCAGAGTGAAATCCCAGGAACATTGGCACTAAGTCTTGGCTTCAGTCTGAACTCATCAGGAAGACTTTAGATAAAGGTGCTGCATACTAGGAGATAGGAATCACAGTGCCGTCAAAGGGTGTGCCCTTTGCATTCTGAGTCTGTGTAATTTAGAGTTCAAGATGAATGCTGTTCTCACAGCATGAAAAAAGATATTTATTTCTCCTGAGGAAAAAGTGAGAATGCTCTCTTGTTCTTTTTAAAAGAACATCTCTAGTTACTGATTACTTGAGCTATACAAAATGCTTAAAACATAACAAAGAGAACAATTAAGTTGGTCATGATGACTCATGATGAACTTTCCCAAAGAGAGTCATTTAAATGTGATCCTGCCCAGTGAGTACAAGTTTATAAACACACTGGAGGAGTTGCTCGTGAGGAAAGCCCATGGTCATAGACAGGGGAAAGCAAGTGATGGGATGAACTAGCACACGCGTGGCCAGGCTGTTGGGAGAACTGGAGGATACAAGGCTGAGGAAGCACATTGGAGATCTTTTGCTGCCTTAGTCAGTTTCTATTCCTGCACAAAACTTAACAACCAAGAAGCAAGTTGGGGAGGGAAGGGTCTTGCCACATCACCTGCCTGTCAGGATAGGAACTCATACAGGACAGGAATTTAGAGGCGGGAGCTGATGCAGAGGCCATGGACAGTGCTGCTTACTGGCTTGCTTCCCCTGGTTTGCTCAGCTTGCTTTCTTATAGACCACAGAACTACCTGCCCAGGGATGGCACCACCCACGATGGGCTGGGCCCTCCCGACTTGGTCACTAATTGAGAAAATGCCTTATAGCTGGATCTCATGGAGGCATTTCCTCAAGGGAGGCTTCTTTTTCTGTGATAACTCCAGCTTGTGTCAAGTTGACACAGGAAACCAGCCAGTACATTTGTGTAGCTTTAGAAGCATCCCCCCCCACCTTTAAAAAAAAAAACACCTCATTCCTACCTATAGACAAAGAATAAACCAAGATCAGAGTCACAGCATATTCAGGGTGCCTGTAGTTGTATAGGATCTGCCAAACTGGGGAGCAATTGCCTCTGAAGTTCGGGGGCTGGGGCGGTAGGGATCCAGGGAGGAGTTTCTGAACAGGGGACTAAGACTTGAGAATGTGGGGATGAAAGGAAAGAAAGCACATTCAGGAAATATTTCTCATTACTACTTGAGAGAGCTTTGGGAACTGCTTAGATTTACTGGCTTGAGAGAACAGAGGAGGGGATACAGTCAAAAGAGGCCAAGCCTTTAAAATAGGGATTCCTTTTTTGTTTGTTTGTTTTGTTTTGTTTTGCTTTTTGGATTTGGTTTTTTTTGAGACAGGGTTTCTCTGTATAGCCCTGGCTGTCCTGGAACTCACTCTGTAGACCAGGTGGGCCTCTGAACTCAGAAATCCACTTGCCTCTGCCTCTCAGTGCTGGGATTACAGGCATGTGGCACCACCTCCTGGCTAGGGATTCCTTTTGAAGGTAGAAAAATTTCAAGCTGGGCAAATGACCCATGCCTGTATGCTGAGCTCTGTCAGAGGGAGAGGGTCACTGGATCCCAGGACTTTGAGACTTGCCGGTATAACATAGAAAGACTCTCTTGTTTGGTGATACATACCTATAATCCCAGATTTCAGAGACAGAGGCAGAGTACTATTGAAAGTTTGAGGTCTACTTGGGCTAAGCAACAAGTTATAGAACATCTGGGACCACACAGTGAGACACAAACAAAACAAGCCCTCCCCCCCCCCCCCCCATGGTGGTTTGAATAGTCTTCGTAGGCTTGGTCCCTAGTTGGAAGAACTCTTTGGGAAGAGTTAGGAGGTGTGGCCTTATTGAAGGAGGTGTGTCAATGGGGGCAGGCCATTCCTACTTATGGATCAAGATGTTAGCTCTCAGCTGTTTCTGCTGTCATGTCTTTGCTTAACTATCATGTAGCTACGTGGGGGTGGGGATGGGGGCAGAGACCTGGAAAAGAGGAGGTTCCCAGGAGTCAAGTGGGTGACCTTAGCTGAGATGCCTCACATAGACATGGAACCTGAAGGGCCACTTCCTGTTGTTAGGCAGGACCTCCAGTGGAGGGATAAGGACACCAACCCACCCATAAAACTTTTGACCCAAAATTTGTCCTGTCTAAAACAAAAGTAGTGATGGAAAACTGAAGGAAAGGCCAGCCAATAACTGGCCCAAGTTGAAACCCATCCCATGGGCAAGCTCCAGTCCCTGACATTACTGCTACTGCTACTGCTGTGCTTCCAGACTGGAGCCGAACATAACATAATGTGCTGCAGGAGGCTCTACCCAGCAGCATACAGACACAGATGCAGACCCACAGCCAAGTAGGAGATAGGGGTCGGGGACTCTTATAGAAGAGATGGGGGAAGGACTGAAGGCCCTGAAGGGAATAGGAACCCTACAGGAAGACCAACGGAGTCAACAACTGGACCCCTAGGAGCTCGGAGTCTGAGCCACCAACCAAGGAACATACATGGGCTGGAATGAGGCCCGGCACATATGTAGCAGCTCAGTCTTCGTGGCCGCCTTGTCTGGGCTCAGTGGGAGAGGATGCACCTAATCTGGCATAGATTGATATGCCCGAGTTGGAGATAACCATGGGCGGGGCTCACCCTCTCAGAGGAGAAGGGTAGGGGTGTGAGTGGGAGGGATTCTGAGGGAGGGACCAGGAGGGGGAGCAGCATTGGGGATGCAAATTAAAAAACAAAACAAAACAGTTCTCTTTAATTGCTTCCAGTCTTGGCTGAGGAGAAGTTGTCACAGAAGCCTTCACTGTCTCATTTTCAACTGTGAATCTAGAGTCATTGATGCCACTGCAAAATAAGCTTTTTTTGCAGGTTACAGATAGAAGCAGCATGGATCATGGACTTCTACATGACCTTCTGGTGTCCATGGTCCATACAGTGGCCAAGGGCCTCCTTGATGCTCTGTGCTGTCACTGGAGGCCATGTGGATGCCCATGGTCTGTGTTACCACTGAAGGCCCTGTCGATGTCTGTAGTCTGCACTGCTGCCTGAAGCCACACTGACGTCTAAGGCTCATGTTGTCACTAGAAGCCACATTGCTGTCTGTTGCCTGCTACACTGTGGGCTAGGATGGTGCCCGTGTTCCATGATGCAGCTAAGGGCCGTGTTGATGTCTATGGTTTGTATTTCCACTGAATCATGCTGAAGTCCCTAGTCCATGCTGATGCTGGGGCCTGTGTGGATGTCTGTGGTCCAAGCTGTCTCCAGAAACCATGTGGATGTTGTTTTGTAACAGCACAAACAAAAATAAAACATTTAAAAAGAGAAAGGGAGGGCACAGGGAGGAAGAGAGAGAGGGGGGGAGGGAGGGAGGGAGGAGAGAGAGATGGAGGGAGGGAGAGATGGAGGGAGGGAGAAAGAGACAGAAAGAGAGAGAGAGAGAGAGAGAGAGAGAGAGAGAGAGAGAGAGAGAGAGAGAGAACTTTTTTTTAATTTGGTTTTTTTCAAGACAGGGTTTCTCTGTATAGTCCTGGCTGTCCTGGAACTCACTCTGGCCTCGAACTCAGAAATCCTCCTGCCTCTGCCTCCCAGAGTGCTGGGATTACAGGCGTGTGCCACCACCGCCTAGCAAGAGAGAACTTTAATACTGGGTAAACCTTTCCCTTCTTTGGGCGGTGGTGGCCCGGGCAGAAGAGGGGACCAAGGATAGAAGGAGGGCAAATACAAGGGAAGTATGATGACCCACGTGGCTAAAAATAGAAGTCTGCCTTTTTTTCCCTTACCATTACTAACAAAAGTTAATGACAAAATATAATTTCAAGCTTAGGGATGAAGGAAACTATTTTGGAGAAGTCTAAGTGTGTGGTAGGTGGATTGGAATCAGAAGTATGTCTCCCACATACTTTTGGGATCATACATGTTTTCTGTTTATTCCAGAAATAAGTCATAACAAAAAAAGAGTTCTCCCAGAATTAAGTGTTCTGTTAATTTTTAGTTTTTTATTTAGTTAGTAAATTTAGTTGAAAATATTAACTGAATCCTATCTAATGTACACCATCCAAGGACTAAACACAAGCACAAGATAGCCAGCCCCTATGGTTTGGAGTTAGGATTGTAGTGTCACCCCAAATCACTTTTAATATATTTATGCTGAACTATTTTTTTGAAATCTCAATAATGGAAGATGCTTACTTAACCATCTTGATTCTTTTTAGGGGAATAAACTGGTTGGGTTTCTCTTTGTAGTCTTATAAGACACTTTTTCTGCCTTCATTCTAGGTCTCTAAGTGTGTTCTTGGAGGAGTTTGAGAAACAAAATCTGTTAAATTTTATTCTTGACACTTTCAAGAATATTTAACAAGGCATTGTGATAAGAGCTGAATTTTTAAAGAAGGTGCCTCTATACAAGGGTGCATAAGAGCTGGAGAGGGAGGGAATCCCATCTCTGTGGCTCGAAGTGTGTAGTATGCTGCATATAACTGTTTCATCAATGATCTGGTGTTTGAGAAGCTCAGATTAAACAACAACAATAACAACAGTAGTAGCAAATTGTAAATTTTTTTTTAAAGACAGGGTTTCTCTGTGTATCCCTGACTGTCCTGGAACTCACTCTATAGACCAGGCTGGCCTTGAACTCAGAAATCTTCCTGCCTCTGCCTCCCAAGTGCTGGGATTAAAGGCATGCGCCACCACTGCCCAGCAACTTGTAAATTCTTGATCATCCTTTGTTTCTCCATGAGTGACCTCAAACCAGAGGCCTGGAATAATTGTCACTGATCACTTTCCCTGACTACTGAGTTTTTCTTTTGCAGTGAACCTTGTAAAATCCTAGAACAGAAAAGGACATAGGGTATTTCCTATTTAAGAAGCACCGTGGTTATCTGGGCTGTTGTCTTTTGGTATTCTTTGGACGAGCACTAATCTTTCTTGGAAATAATGCTATGAATTTGTGTGGCTACAGTGAAGGATGTTCAAAATAAACAGCCTTGAATTTGGCACTACAGCTCTGTTGGTGGGAGTGTTGTTCAATCGCGCTTTTGCCCGAGGCAGGCAGCCGCCCACCCTCCCTCACACCCCTGTCTAATTTCAGCTGCCTCTGAATCCATTCCCTCCCACGACTTCTTTGTCCTAAGGGTTTCTGTTTTCTGGTGGTTGAAGAGCTCTCTTTCATATCCTTTTATTTCAGAAGAGCCCAGGGAAGAGCTAGATCTGGGACTGTGTTATAGCCAGGAAAATTGGTGTTGCCAGCGTTGGGTGTGGAAGAGGCAATGCAGAGACCTGTTTGGATGTTAACCGTGTTCATCGGACTTAGCATGGTACCTGGTATCAAATAACTGCTTCATAATTATTCATTGGAAGATAAGTTATATTTATTGATTTTCTACCATATTTTACAAAAAAAATCCGTTTGCTCACAATCAGAACAAACGATATAAGTAAGATACAAAAGTCAGAACCAAGGAAAATATAAATAAGGAAGAGTAAATGAGGTGGATTAAAAAACAAACACTTGTTCTATGTTTTTGGTTGTGAGCCTAGCCTTTAATGGCTGAGCAATCTCTGCAGCCCAACACTTGTTCTAAAATTCAACTTTTCTGAGGCGTATATTTTTGATTAAATATTTTTATTTAATACTCACAAATATTTTTGATTAAAAAGTTTTTGTCTTTATGTGGCTGAAGAGATGTCTCTGTGGTTAAAGTGTTTACAGCTGTTGCAGAGAACATAAGTTCAGTTCCCAGCACCCATGTTGGACTCTTCACAACCACTGTAAGTCCAATTTTAGAGGAATCTGATGCCTCTGACTTTTGCAGTACCAGCACTCACGTGCATGTACACACACACACACACACACACACACACAAACACACTTTAAAACAGTAATTTTTATTTTTCTGTTACATTCATTTATTTATCATTTATTTATTCTCTAGGTGTGCCAATCACGTGCATATACAGGCCAGATGACAACTTGTGAGAATTCATTCTTTTCTTCCACATAAGTCCCAAGGATTGAACTCAGATCTTCAGTCTTGGCAGCAATTGACTTTAACCACTGACCTTCTTGCTAGCCGATATTCTGTCACTTTCAAATGTATCTTTTTACAAAAAGTTCAAAGTAAATTTTAACATACTGAATAACTGGGTAGCCCCAGTATTCTCTAAGGGCTATATTTTTCCTAACTACAGTACCATATTATAACCAGGAAACCAGCCTTGTTGGGTTTTGTGTGTGGTTCTTTGTTATTGTAGCACGTGTGTGGACTTGGGAGCCCATTGTATTGAACTTGGGTCCTCTGCAATAGCAGTGCACACTCTTAGTTACCGATCCAACCTTCCAGCACCATAATAATAAAATCTTTTAAATAAAAACATGGCAGAGTAGATTCCACATTAGTAATATTGGTTTCTAGAACAACCTTTTGTTTTTTTTTTGTTTGTTTGTTTGTTTTTTAAATCTACCTCTTAGGTTGCCTATGTTCTTATTTATATTTTTCCAGTCCCACCCCAGTCAGGATGCAGAGTTATCTGTGTTTTCAAAGATCTCTTTGTGCTTCCTCTCTGTGGTCACAGCTGTCTTCCCCTCCCACGACACCTAATCCTGGCAGCCACGAGCTGGGTTAGTCTTCTTTCCATCACTGAGATCACACGTCGACTAAGAGTGTTGTGTGAATAGACTGATCATGCAGATATGTCTCTTGACTTGTTTTTCATTTAATGGAATGCTTTCCACAGCTATGCACTTGAGTACCGCATTTCTATTTTTTTTAAATTGCCATTTAGGATTCCATAAAATGGATTTACCACAGTTTATTTAACTATGTATAGATTAATGGACATGTGGATTGTTGCCAGGTTTTCGTGATTATAAAGTCAGGGTGATTATATTATAGGCTTTTGTAAAATTTCACTTCTCTTTGTACCCAGGGAAATAATTGCTGGCTTTTGTGCTATTTATTTATTTTTCTGTTACTTTGAGACAGGCCCTGTATGTGTAGTACAGGTCAAACTCAAATTTACTGTCAGATCAGGCTGGCCTTGAACTTGTGATCCTCCTGTCTCAGCCTTCCAAGTAATTGGGATTGGTGTGTTTAGTTTTATAAGAAACTGTCAAACTGTGATCAGTCTTTTATGTTACCACCCCCAATAATTCAGTTGTTCCATATCTTTGGCAGCAATTGGTATTGAATTTCTGTATTATTAATTAATCAATTAATTAATTAATTTATGGGTATGGGCATGTGCATCTGCGCATGTGGAGACCAGAGGTGGACCTCGAGATGTCTAGTCCATCTCATCTTCTGAGAAGGGGTCTGTTTATTGTACCTGCATTGCAGTAATAGTTTTCTTAGCTAGGCTTACTTGTCAGTGAACTCTGGGGCTGTGCCGTAGATGAGGTTAAGGACATGGGCCACCAACCACAGTTTTATGTGTGTGATGGGGATCTGAAATGAGCTTCCTCATGCTTGTGAAGCAGACACTTTACTCACAGAACTATGTCCCCAGCAGTTCATATGTTAACTACTAGAACAGGTTGTTGTGTTGTTGTTGTTGTTATTGTTGCTTTGTGATCTTACTTGCATTTTTCTAGTGGTTAGTGTTAGTGATACCTTTCATTGGTTTTTAAAATTTTCCCCTAAATTTCTTCCTTTTGAACAATGAAATCAACCTAAACCACAGTACATTTCTTATGCTTAGCTCTAATTAACGTCCTACTTCATTTTCCTCCCTCCAGGATCTCACACCTGCAAGAGCCTAAAGTAGGAGGACATGATAAGGAAGAAGCTCTCTTGTCCCGAGCGCTTCTCCTTTCTTGCAAGAAACTGGACATCCTTGTGCTCATAGATAAGCACTAGGGAAAACAGGAATGTTAAACACACAAGGCTGTCTCTTCAAAGGGAGAGTTGTGGAACTTGTTTAATGCCTAGAAGGCTGGGAATGGAGGTGGTTACTAGCCTGGTGACCTTTGCACTAACTGTATGACCCAAACCACACAGGACCCTCCCCAAGATCCTTAAGAAGTTACATGTTTGTTATCAATTTATAGAAACCATCTTTATGGATGATGTCACATGTACTTTACAAAGAGTATTGATGTAGGCATACTGGAAACTTTCTTGTGCACCTGGGATTGAGTTAATTATCACCAGAACCCTCCCCGTCCCAAATTGTGCTGTGCTTAACTATCTTCAAATAAACTTCTCAGTGGCAAACTCTTGATGTTGAACCAGCACTGGCTGCTGAGTCATGTTGAGCCAGACTTCTTTCTGCCCTCATTTGCATGATGCTCTGTCAGCGATGGTGGTCTCAGAGACCAACTGCACACTTTCTGAAGCCCTTCCACTTGCATATCTCTGTCTTTTCTGAAGCCCTCCAATTCCCAGACTTCTGTCCTTTCTGATTACTCATCTTTAGACACAGAGGGTGCTATCACTCAGGATGACCTGGATCTCGTCAAGATAACTGATAGCATCAGGTGCTGGGGCTTCTGTGACAAAGCCTGGACAAGATTTCAAGCTCCTTTCCTGCAGCCAGTAGGGACAGTTCAGCTTCCTGGAATTACGAAGATAAGAAATCTAAAGGGCATCTTTTTTCCTAGCTTCTTGGCTTTCTTGGTGGAGAAGTAAGGTATACCATCTAATCTACAGTTTTCATATATTTCCTTTTTATTAATATTTTTTTACTTGTGAGTTTTGACTTTTGTTGTTGGAGGTTTTTTTTGTTTGTTTTTGTTTTTGTTCTGAGTTGTTTGTTTTTGAGATAGGGTCTTAGTTTAAGTTGCTTTCAAATTAACTGTGTAACTCAGTTAATTCTTTACTTCTCCTGCCTTCATTTCTCAAATTCTAGGATTGTATACATATGCTCCTAAGTGCAGAGATAGTTGGTGTCTTAGTCAGGGTTTCTATTACTGCACAAACATCATGACCAAGAAGCAAGTTGGGGAGGAAAGGGTTTATTCACCTTACACTTCCACATTGCAGTTCATCACTAAAGGAAGTCAGGACTGGAACTTAAGCAGGTCAGGAAGCAAGAGCTGATGCAGAGGCCATGGAGGGATGTTTCTTACTGGCTTGCTTCCCCTGGCTTGCTCAGCCTGCTCTCTTATAGAACCCAAGAGCACCAGCTCAAAGGTGGTACCACCCACAAGGGGCCCTCCCCACTTGATCACTAACTGAGAAAATGCCCCACAACTGGATCTCATGGAGGCACTTCCCCAACTGAAGGTCCTTTCTCTGTGATAACTCCAGCCTGTGTCAAGTTGACACACGAAACTAGCCAGTACAGTTGGTAACATTTTCATGTCTGTACATGGTGGTTCTTTGATCAGTTTTGTCCCCATTCTCCTTTGCCTTCTTCTGCCCCCTCATCTCTCCTCCCATCGAAGTTCACATAGTAATGGAAGTCTTGCAGTTTTTTGAGATCTCTTTTCTACAACTGATATTGTTTTCTTCCTCTTGTACCAAAGGTCAAACAGAAGAACCTTAAAAGCAGCCACCATGAAGACCAGGCATAGACCCCAACTCTGAAGCACCAGTATCAGAACCTTACCACAGGTCTATTTCCTTCACTGGGGTCCACATGGCCACTGAACCAGCTTCTCTCTTTGGGAACACCAGTGACCATTCAGATCTTGTTGAGCCTAATAGAGCAAGACACCTTCAGGCTGTATGTCCATGCTAAGGGGTTCCCACATAGGGTGCAGATCAGAGAGGGATTCCCAGGTTGGAAGTTGAACCCTGTCTCAGACAAAACAAAACAAAAAAAGTATTAGAAGCTCTCTTGAAGACATGCTCTCTGGAATCTTCCACAAATGACATCCATGTCCTAGTCCTTTTGGACTCTTCTCTTTGAGGAGCTGCAGATGGAATAACATCCAGATGTGGTTCTTATGGTCGGCAGAAAGATGGAGATAGGAGAGGGCAGACTTTCCACCATACTGGAAATCCCAGAAGCCCCTACTTTAGTTTTCCTCTTGAGTTTTACAGCTCAAATCTTCTGGACAGAATGGGGCTCTCACTCAGTAGTGATTTCTCTGACCCTTTGCACCTCTTCCCCTGAGTCTTCCCCAAACTGAGAAGCTTCAGCCCAGAGTTGACCCCTCCTTGGTTCTCCCTCCTTGCCTCCGTGCCTGCTGAGTCACAATTCACTTTTGGCTGAGTTCTGCAAACTCCCTTTTTCATACCCCTAAGTTGAAAACAACTCAATTTTTTTGCTCTGTCCACAGTCACCTCTTTTGTGCCCCCACCCCACCCCCAGGGCATGGCCATCTGCCAATGCTACTCTGAGGTTTTTCTCATTCTTGGCCAACTCTTGGGACTCAGTGTTCCAGGTGTCAGTGCCCATGTGTTCCTGTTCATGGCCCACAGAGCTTTACCCTATTGTTTTCTGTGTCAGATTGAAGAATGACCTGGTCACCCAAACAATCCCCAGTGAAGAACTACACAGATCCATCTTGGGATCTCACTATGAGGCTATAAAGAAGAGATAGGACCCAGTGGCCATCCAGTTGTGCAGAGAAGCTGGTCTGTCCAGGAACATCAGGACATGGAACTGTCCCTCAGCAGCCAGTACTGGTTTCCCATCAGCAGGGTGCAGTAGGGAAGTTGACTCTCAACTTCATCTCCTATCTTTTTGTTATCTTGTCTCTCCCCCACCCCCCACAGAGCTGAGTACCAAATCCAGGGCCTTGCACTTGCTAGACAAGCACTCTACCACTGAGCTAAACCCCCAACCCCAGCATTTCCTATCTTGTTAGTAGCCATGGCCAGTCTAAGGGTTGGAGGTAGCTAGATTAGAGCAGAGTACAGACAAATCATGGTTTGCTTTGCTCATTGAAAAGTTCATCCTGTTGGACAAGGGTCGAAAAGAGACTACAATAAGTAATTTATTTTTATTATTTGTAAATAAAAATGTAATTAATTGCTGTACTGTGGTCGTGCATGCCCTTAATACCAGCACTTGGGAGACAGAGGCAGGTGGATCTCTGAGTTCAAGGCCAGCCTGGTCAACAGAGCAAGTTCCAGGGCAGCCAGGATTACACAGGGAAACCCTGTCTTGAAAAATAAAAAACCCAACCAAAACCAACCAACCAACCAACCAAACAAACAAAACTAAACCAAACTAAATCAAAGACAAAAATTTAAAAAAATTACTATTTATTACTAAAAATAATGCTTACTATTTGAGAGTTGTATATAATGTTTTGATAATATTCACCCTTCTACTAACCCTCCCATATTGTTTATTTGTGTGTGTGTGTATATGTGTGTGTATGTATGAGAGTATGTATATGGTGTATGTATATATTTGCACATGTGTGCTGGTGCATGCACTCGTATAAGAGTGTGGAGGCTAGAATAGGATGCCAGGTATCTTGCTCTGACACTTTTTATATATTGAATGTGGCACTAAGTTGGCAGCTAGAAATCCCCAGAGGATCCCTTCCAACCCGAGTCTCTGCCTCCTACCCTCACCTAGTGTGGGAATTAACAGGTATGTTTGTAGCCACGTCCAGCTTTTTATGTGGGTGCCAAGGATTTGAACTCAGGTTCTTCGCTATGAGCCCTAAGTGTTGGTTATTTTAATAAAATCGACCTTCCATTCATCAATACAGACTTGGGAGGCAGATGCTGGGGTGAAAGCCTGCTAGCTCAGAGAGTCAGAGAAAGCACCCAGTTGTCCTTCCTCCACAGCCAGCATCCCAAAACAAAGGTCTCCTTCTCCTCAAGAACCCTTTAAACTGAATGCACCTCCTTTCTACTTTCTGGGCATCTCTCTGTCCGGCCTCCTGACTTCCTCATACTCTGTCTGTTTTTTGTTTTTTGTTTTTATTCCTATGTTCACACCATTTCAGCTCGTTGCTTGCTCTGCCTCTTGACCTATGGCTGACTCTATGTAATCCTGCTTACAATACACAAAAAGCTCTCGGATTAAAGGTGTTTGCTAGGGCTGAGTCACACTACAACTAGAAACAGGTTTTCCCAGTAAGCAGCATAATCTTGGGTTTCACAGTGTGATCAAATATCCTGTAACAAGTGTTCGTACCAACTGAACTCCTCAAGGGATTTATGTCTTAGCCACTTTAACTCCCAGAAGAAAATTAACATTACTTTTTTTCTTAACAACTGATTATTTCCTGACAGTTTTCAGGCATGATTGTAATAGGTTATTGAGGGAGGCAGTTGGGAAGATCTTTTGGGGGTATTTTATTGGGTTCTTATATCTACCACCTCTTGCACCCCAATGCTTACCAACCCACCAACAACAGGTAGGTGAGAAAGAAGGTTAGTAGGGAAAGGGGGCATAGATATCCTTAGACTACTTTATGCTGATTTAGGGACAATGAGTTCCTAAGGGCAAATCCAATTTTCTTAGGGCATTTCCGAACAGCAAACGAGCAAGTCAGCAAAAGAGCAAATGCAAAGCAGGAACCAGTGAGGACAGAACAACAAGGGGGACAGCACCCCTCCCCACCCTTCTACCCCCCCACCCCGCTCCTTTTATTTATTTATTTTTTATTCAATATATTTTTTATTTACATTTCAAATGATTTCCCCTTTTCTGGTCCCCCACTCCCTGAAAGTCACATAAGTCCCCTTCCCTCCCCCTGTTCTCCCACCCACCCCTTCCCACTTCCTTGTTCTGGTTTTGCCCTATACTGCTACACTGAGTCTTTCCAGAACCAGGGGCCACTCCTCCGTTCTTCTTGTACCTCATTTGATGTGTGTATTATGTTTTGGGTATTCCAGTTTTCCAGGCTAATATCCACTTATTAGTGCCTGCTCCTTTTTTAAAAACATTTTTATTAGCTATTTTCTTTATTTACATTTCAAATGTTATCCCCTTTCCTCATTTTCCCTCTGAAATCCTCCTATCCCATCCCTGCTTCCCCTGCTCACTAACCCACCCACTCTCGCTTTCCTGTCCTGGCATTCCCCTACACTGGGACAAAGAGTCTTCACAGGACCAAGGGCCTCTCCTCTGCTGTAGGAGGATCAAAATACCCATGGGAGGAGATACAGAGACAAAGTGTGGAACAGAGACTGAAGAAAAGGTGGGGAAAAGACTGCCCCACCTGGGGATCCATCCCATAGACAGCTACCAAACCCAGACTCTATTGTGGATGCCAACAAGTACTTGCTGACAGCAGTCTGATATAGCTGTCTCCTGAGAGGTTCTGCCAGTGCCTGACAAATACAGAAATGGATGTTCACAGCTAACCACTGGACTGAGCACAAGGTCCTCAGTGGAGGAGCTAGAGAAAGGATCCAAGGAGCTGAAGGGGTTTGCGACCCCATAGGAGGCTCTGACCTTTCTTATACCTTCTCAAGAGTCTCCAGAATTCCAAACGTAAACTTTCTTTAGCTGCCAGTATCATGCCCCTACCATAGTACGAGACAAATTATAGTTAGAGGCTGTGGATAATCTGAAGCAGACCCATATCCCACACCTGGGATTAAACAAAAGCATATTCACATAACACAACTGAATTTAAAAAAAATCCCTCTAATGGCTCAGTGGTTAAGAGCACTGACTGCTCTTCCAAAGGTCCTGAGTTCAAATCCCAGCAACCACATGGTGGCTCACAACCATCTGCTAAAGAGATCTGACTTCCTCTTCTGGAGTGTCTGAAGACAACTACAGTGTACTTACATAAAATAAATAAATAAATCTTAAAAACAATCCCTCTAGAAGAATCTGTCATTCTTCCCACATGACATTCCCTTCCTGAGGATGAATATTTATTCTCTCTTAATTGTGGGCTGAAATGGGTGAAGTACCATATTGTATGGATAAGTCTGGAAGGAAAAAACAGGCATATTCAGGCACTCAGTTAGCATGGGTTCTAGCCCATGTCACTAGGCACTAAGTTGTATAGGGCTGGACTCCAAATTGGAAAGTTTGTGAAGGCCCAGCTCTGCCTGGGTGAGTCTTATTTGAGTGTCTGTGTTGGAAGCTTTTGCTGCTCACCTCTGAATCCTTGGATCTCAACTTTGTCAGCACTGACTGTGCTTTGTTTATTGCCTCTATCGTCATTGGCCAGAAGGAAGGAAGGGGTGTGACTTTTGGAGCATCTCAGTACTGCTCTTTAGATAAAATGTTCGAAGGGGCTTATTTCAGGTTTTTCTTAGGGGGGAAAAGACCCTATTAACTGGTTATTCACAAGAGTTACACTAGGTGGCAGTTATACTCTGTTACCATCAAACCCACAGTTGTGCTAAGGAATGTTAAGTTAAAGGAAATACCTGACTGAAACCAGATCTACCTGATGAGGCAACTAGCCTACTTTCTATGATGCTGCGGATAGTTGTGCTGTTTAGGCCATTCTGCACATGTTGGTCTCCACTGGAGTTGGAAGAATCTGCAATACTGAACCAGAGGCACTGGGAGGAGTTCTGTGAGGACAAGGAAGCAGCTATACAATGCTTACCAGGCAGATGCTAATAATGCAGAATTATTATCTTTCATTTTCAGACAGTGTTCAGACTGAAGGTATTTATGGTGGAACTCAAATTCATACCAAGTAAGTAGAAGTTTCTCAAGTATGTGCTCTGAATGGCTCCAGAAAATTGCCCAAATGAGCACTAATTTTTCTAAAAAGAGAGAATGAAGGGATGAAAAGAGATGTCACCCCTTCACCCTATCAAGAGAGATGTGGTAATGCACAAATGTTAGAAGTGTTGGGGATGAAAAACTAAAATAACCCAAGCAGTCATAAGAGTCTAGTAAAGCAAGATCTATTATTTGAATTAAGGAACAAAAACTGATCAGTCAGAGACAACAGCACCTCTCAGAAACTGTGTCTGAAGTCTTAGTTACTATTTAAATGTCAGGAGCCATAATGGGACAAGCTAAATAATAGCAGGTGATCATCCTGAAATGGCCTGCTTTGGATTATTATATAATCTGTGACAGGTGAGCCCTTATTAAGCAAGGCTGTAAGGGACTCATTTTAGGAAAGATTCCTGGTATTAATATGCTTTTCCTGTTATTATTAAATATATAATAATAAGTAATAGCACACCCCTTTGGAGCAGATCTCTACAGATTCATGAAGATGTACTACTGTCTTATAGTGATGCTATGTAGACAAATAGATGACTTAAGTTTTAATAATGATCCTATAAGAATTCCTAAAATTATGTCTGTGATTATTAAGCTCTTTTATAGTGGGACTGCTATTAGGTCCTTTTCTGATAGTTGAAACTGCGATGAGAACTCTGCCAGTCTCCCAAGTGTCACCAGTTAATTGCTCTTAGTAACCAGACTTTCTCCTACTCAGAGCACATTCCAAGAGGTTGTAAAACAATTAACCAAAGGTTATCAAAAGGGAACTAGCAATTTATTATAGGTTCTGGGACCGAAGATAAAATATTGAATGGGATTATCTATACAAAACTTCACTTATAACTTAGTTATGGTTTTAAACCTGTGGAGCTGAGACAGCTGATGGATATTTAGCTAGATAATTACTCCTAATGGATATGCATGTAAACATTCTCTGTTGTAAACTTCTATTTCAATTCATGATTTGATTTTTTTGTGAGAGCTTGTGATGAACGTTGTAACATGTGATCATGTATTCTGAAAGATGTTTAAGTGCCAAGGAAAAAGAGAAGAGTCAGTACTGTGGTGAGAGGAACTGAGCTAAGAGAAGAATGGAGTGGAGAAGTTTTTAGACAGAACTGAACTCAAGAGAAACTAAGAAGTATGGCTTAGTGTTAAGAGAAAAGGCATTGAGAATAAGAGCTGTTGTGACTTCAGAGAAAAAGGAGAGAACAAGATTAGAAGGGGAATGCAGAGGGAAAGAGGAAAAATCAAGAGAGCAGAAGGAGCAGGCAGGTTCCTCTTTACCACAGGGCAGAACAGGTCCTTTCTTAATAACAAGGCAGGCTTGGTCTTATTAAAAGGAACAAAGCGTCTTTCTTACAAACATTGGTTTAATTAATGTAGTATTAAAAGGGTAGAAGCTTTTTCTTTCTCTATGCAATAAAGATTGGAGCTCATTTTCCACCCAGAATGAGTGAGTTCTTTCTATACTGGTGCTTAGTCTTTTGCTCCATATGCATATGTAAGTCTGATGTGTATGTAAGTATGTAATTGTGAGAATGCATGCAAGCTGGGCCCAGCTGAATTTGTATGGAAATGTATAAATGAGAACTCTGCATGCATGAAGTTGTGTGTGAATTTATGTGAGATTATGCATATTCGCTTATGTAAAAGTTTTTTCTGCGAGTGTTATTCTCTTCTCCTGGTTCAATAAAAGTTTATTGCTTCAAACTTCCCCCTAGCCCACCAAGCAAGAGGCATCTGGACAATAGGGAAAAGACTCTAGCAATTGATCCTTTACTTAATCTCCTGCTGTTTTAGGATGAGGTGCTAAATGCCTGAGACTGCAGTCTCTGGCTTCAGAGGAACACAGAAGGCAGGTCAGCTACAATAGCATAGTAACTTAGATAAGTAAACTTTTTATTATACAGCAACTTTAAATATCTTAAATAAGTCTTAACAGCCACCCCACCTGCCAAAGCTCTTCCCCCTCCACTGCCTCAAGAAGAATCTACAAGAAGAACCTCCCTCTGGGGCTGGCCCCTGGCATTTAAGCAGAAAAATTATAAGGCCCATAAGCATCTAACCAAGGTACAGCTACAATTTCATCAATCAGAATCATTCATTCTTGTTCTGGTTAAGAACAATCATTATGTTTGAGGGACAAAAGAGAAATGAGAGGAAAGTCCCCAGGTCCCTCAGAATCTGGGAACTTAGGAACAAAAGAGGAATAACAGGAAAGTCCCCAGCTCCCTCAGAATCTGGGAACTTGAACTTCATTTCACCTTATGATCAAAGTGGAGTATGAAATCAAAATGGCAGTACTTAGGGTAAATCTCATTTGTTTGACCCCAACACAAGGACTACAACTATAGACTTCAGTTGTGTAGTGCTTGAACCCCAAGCCAGTGGTCAAGGGGTAGATGATATCTTATCACAAGAAGAGATAGAGCAGATTGATTGTCTAATATTTAGGACAGAAGGGGAATGATGCGGATAATGAAAAGAGATCCCCTGTGCTTGGAAATTATCTCCCCATTGCTTGGTTATGCTCTCATTATGACAGCAACAGCACTACCACCATGCTCAACCACCACCACCACCACCACCACCACCACCACCACCACCACAACCACCATCACCACCACCACCACCACCACCACCACCATTACCACCACCACCACCAAACATCACTAACATCATCATTGAAACATCATCATTAACAACATTATACTAATTGTCTAGCCATGTTTGAAACAGTGTTGGTAGGTGGCACCAAGACATCCAGGTTCAAATCTACTGTACATACTAATAATGTGACTTGGAACAAATTACTGCACTTAGTGGTTTCAGTTCCCATTACTACATGGGGATAGTTGCATCATTTGAAAATGGGGTTGTTTGATGTTCATGAGTTGGTCTGTGTGGTTTACAGGGAGTGCTAAGTGAGAACAGTAATTAAAGTGAGGGAAAAAGGCAAACTGTGTGTGTAATTTGCTCAAGGTCATGAAAGTAATGATAAAGTTAAGGCTTAAACCTAAGCAGGTTTTATATATACAGTTCATATTCTTAACCACCAACCAGGTCTCACTAGACAACTGAGATTCTATTTTTAGTAGACAAGTAAGAAGGCATGTTAATAGGAAGAAACAGCTCACTCATTTATTATTTTATATTTATTCATTCATTCTTTTATTCTTTCAGTTTCTGAACTCAGGTCTTCTATATGGTTTATAAAATAACTCAGTTTTATTAACCTAACTGCCCAAATTTAGTACTGAGGTGGAATTTTATTTATTATCTCTGCAGCCAGTTGTTTTCTTGATATTATTGAAATTATTCCTCTTCATTTCAAGACCAAGAGTCATATTTTTGCACATGGACTCATCATGCGATAAACACGATAAAATGAATGTGACCCTCTTATTATTATTATTATTTACTGAAGAAGTGCATGAAATCCATCAGGAAGCCCAGGTCTCTAGCTCGTTTGGCGTCTCCAGAGCTGTCTAGGAATTTGGTACTCTATTCAAAAGCAATGCGACCAAGACAAAGAAGGGCTTTGAGTACATCTTGGCAGAGCTACATGGTGAGGCCCCGTTCCAAAACACTTGTTGATACAGCCAAAGAGGCCAAAGAGAAAACAGAGGAGACATCAGGGCAGCTTCAGAGAAGGCCAAGGACCTAGCCTACAAGGCAGCTGCCACTGAGCCTCCGCAGCCAGCCCCAGCCCCAGCCGCTGCCCCAGCAGCAGCAGCCACACCCCATAGCAGTCGTCACACCCCAGGTCCAGCTGAAGCCCCAGCCCCAGCCTCAGCTTGTGCAGCCAGCTAGCCAGTGCTACTCTACCCCCTCCCTCCCCCTCTCCCCACTGTTCTTGATCTTTAAGCATCAGCCTCCAGTCCTCTCTGCTGGCTGGGTGGTAGGTTCAGCATCTACAGTTCACCAGACTCAGTGTCCACACTGAACCCACCCTGCTTGCTACCCCATTGGGCAGCTGATACCAGGGCAGAGAGACTCAGTGACTTGCCCAAGGTCACGAGCAGTGCATAGGTGAAGCAGTAATACACCATAGTCTGTATGCTTCACAAGGATAGGCCTCTTGCTTTATTTTCTGGTCTGTCCCGAGTACTCTGAACAATACTGAGCACATAAGAAGTACTCATAAACACTTGATTTGATTGCCCCCCCCAATAAAATGCTTAATGCCTTTTATATATGAATCTTTTTGATTTTCTTTCTTTCTTTCCTCCCTTTTTAAAAAAGATTTATTTAGTTCATGTATGTGGGTATACTGTCGCTGTCTTCAGACACACCAGAGGTCAGCATTGACTGCCCATTACGGATGGTTGTGAGCCACCATGTGTTTGCTGGGAATTTAACTCAGGATCTCTGGAAGAGTACATTGCAAAGACCTCAAAACTTCTGATGACAGAGTGCTAAGGGGGCCACGGGTCTGGCTAGCAAGTAGTCAGTGCTCTTAACCACTGAGCCATCTCTCCAGCCCTCTTTTTGTCTGTCTGTCTGTCTGTCTGTCTTCTCTCTCTCCCTCCCCTCTCTCTCTCTAGCCTGCCCCCTTCTTTTTCTTTTTTTCTCTTTTTTAAAATTATTTTTGGCACATTCTCTTTTTAAACTTTTAAAATAAGATTTATTTATTTTTATATGAGTACACTGTAGCTGTCTTCAGACAGAGCAGAAGAGGGCATTGGGTCCCATTAAAGATGGTTGTGAGCCACCATATGGTTGCTGAGTATTGAACTCAGGACCTCTGGAAGAGGAGTCAGTGCTTTTAACCCAGCCATCTCCCCAGCCTAATCGTTAAGGTTCCACTGAGATTTGAACTCGGATCACTGGATTCAGAGTCCAGAGTGCTAACCATTACACCATGGAACCCCCTCTTTTTCTTCCTTCCTTCCTTCCTTCTCTCCTTTCTTTCTTCCTTCCCTCTCTCCCTCCCTCCCTCCCTCCCTCCGTCCTTCCCTTCCTCCCTCCCTCCCTCTCTCTTCCCTTCCTCCCTCCCTCCTTCCCTCTCACCCTCCCTTCCTCCTTTCCTCCCTCCCTCCCTCCCTCCCTCCCTTCCTTTCGTCCTTCCTTTCCCTTCCTTTCCTTTTCTTTTTTCCTTGAGACAGGGTTTCTTTGTGTAACCTTAGCTTTCCTAGAACTGGCTCAGTAGATGATGAAGGTCTTGAACTCAGAGATCCACTTGCCTCTGCCTCCTGAGTGCTGGGATTAAAGCCGGCACTACAACCTGGCAAATTGCCTTGCTAAGCTACTTTCATTTTGCCTTTGTGTAACACCTAGATTATTCTTTCCTTTTTCTTTTTCTTCTTTTTGTTTTTCTTTCTCGAGACAGGGTTTTCTGTGTAGCATTGGCTGTCCTGGAACTCCCTCTGTAGATCAAGCTGTCCTAGAACTCAGAGATTCACTGGCCTCTGCCTTGAGTGGTGGAACCAAAGGTGTGGATCACCACCACCCAGCTACAGTTTTTCAAATAATATATTTTGATTATGCTTTTTCCCTCTCCTTTCTTTCAGAACCTACTTACCCTACTACCCACTTAACTTTATGTTCTCTCTCTTTCAAGAAACCACCATAAAAAATCAAAACAATCAAGTAGAAGACCATAAGACAAAAAGGGGAGGAGGAACAAAACAAAAATGAAGCTAAAGTTCATAAAACAAAATGCAGAGTTCACTTTGTGTTTGGCGACTACTCCTGTGCATGAAGACTGCCCTAGAGTGTTGATGTACCCAGTGACACTCCATTGGAGAAAACCGATTTTTCTCTTTGGGTATCTGTTGCAAATGACTTCTTGGTTAGGGTGGGGCCCTATGCCTGCTTGCTCTTGTCAGTGATAGGTTCCTGTCTGGCTCGAAACTGCAGGTCTTGTGTGTACTCCCAGTCTCCGAGAGTTCATATGTATGTCAGTCCTGTCTGGGAGACACTGTTTCCTTGGAGTCGTCCATCACTTCTGGACCTTACAGTATTTCAATCTTCTCTTCTGCATAGGTCTCTAAGCCCCGAGGTTAGAGGTTTGATGAAGCAATACCATTTAGGAATGAATGTTTCCAAGTGTCTCACTCACCGTTGTCCAGTTGTGGATCTCTGTGTTAATTTCCATCTGCTGCCATAAGAGGATTCTCTCATGAGAGTTGAGTGTGGTACTGATCAGTAAATCATTAGGGATAGTTTTATTGCTATGTTCATTTAGCAGGAATAATAGTATTACATTTTCCCCTAGGCTGATGACTTATATAGTTCCAAGTTCTTGGCCATGTTAGCAGTGTCAGGCATTGGTTCCAACTAACATAGTGGGCCTTAAATCCAATAAAAAGAAGTAGTTGGTCTTAGTTAGGTTTTCCATTGCTGTGAAGAGACACCATGACCAAGGCAACTCTTATAAAGAACAACATTTAATTGAGGCTAGTTTACAGGTTCAGAGGTTTAGCCAATTATCATCACGGCTGGAAAAGCCAAAAGTTCTACATCTTGATCCAAAGGCAAACAAAGGAGGCTAGGGTCTAAAAGCCCATCCTCATAGTGACACACTTCCTCCAATAAGGCCATACCTACTTCATCAAGGCCCCATCTCTCAACAGTGTCACTCCCTGGGTCAAGCATATTCAAACCACCACATTCCATTCCCTGCCCTCCATAGGCTGAAACACATGGGTATGTGGGGCTATACCTAGCCATAGCATAATGCAAAATACATTTAGTTCAACTTCAAAAGTCACATAGTCTATAGCAGTCTCAAAAATGTCAAGCATTTGTGCAGTTATTACACCAGCATATCTTGTAGGCAGGCCTCTGTTGTAGATCCTAGGGCTTGTAGCTGTGCAATATTGATGATCATCTTTCTCATTCAGTAGAATGTAGATTACCTTCACCTTTTTCCTTCAGTGGAGTATAGAGTATTTTCCAGTACCATGAATAGTTGTCAATAGGGATAAAGCATCTAGTGAAGCATCAGCTTGACTATTTGTATCCTATGACATATATAATTGCTTCAGCAATAGGGGCTTATTATTGGTTTGTGGAGAGCAACCAATAGCCTCAGATGTTTGGAGGCACTTTGTGGGACCCCTTTGACCAATGATTTAACAAGATGCAACTCATTCCTAGTGCTGGAGGTTTTACTTGATGGCAAAAATGTCTTGTTGGGAATTCTCTTTCCTATTACATTGTAGCTCCATTTAGATATCATATATATGTATGTGTATATATGATAAATATATATTTTAAACATATAATATATAAAAATACATTCCTATATATGTATATATTCATATATACATATACTTATGTATGTATATAAAATATATATGAAAATATATTTATTTTAGGAATCTTCTACAGTAGTAGGTTGCCACATGTTTTTTCAAATGGCCTTTAGTGTTAGTGTTCCTTTCTATATTCCCTTCTCATCCATCCACTCTTTATTTAATCCTCTTGTTCTAGTTTTCTCTTTACCTCTCTATAACACTGTTTTCATTTCTTTGGGAGATTCTTTCCTCTGCCTGGTCACTTACTAGGTACTTAACCCCTGTGGTTATAAGGATTGTAGCATGGATATTGAAGGCTTAAAAGCTAGCATGCTCATATAAGAGAAAACATGTATTGTTTTGTCTCCGTGTCTGTTATCTCACCCAGAATGTTTTTTTCTAGTTCTATCAATTTGCATGGATATTTATAATTTCATTTTTGTTAGCAGCTGAATAATATTCCACTGTGTAAATGTACCATAGTTTCAGTCCATCCATCAGATGATGGACATCTAGAATGTCACAGTTTCTGGCTATTATGAGTGGAGCAGTAATGGACATGGTTGAGCAAGTGCAAGACATAGGGTCCTTTGGGTGTATGCCCAAGAGTGATGCAGCTGTATCGTGAGGTAGATCTATTCCCAGCTTCCCGAGGAACCAACACACTGGTTTTCATAATGGCCGTCTAAGTGTGCACTCTCACCAGCAATGCAGTGTTCTCTTTTCCCCACATCCTTGCCTTCTTGTGCTTGTTTTGTTGATTGTTGACACTCTGACCAGTGTAAGATGAAATCTCAAAGCAGTTTCAATTTTCATTTTCCTGATGGCTGAGGATATTTAAGTGTTTCTCAGCCATTTGTGTTCAAAATTTTGAGAACTCTATGTTTAGATTTGCATACTGGTTTGTGTGTGTGTGTGTGTGTGTGTTGGTAGTGTTTTTTGTTTTTGTTTTTTTTGTTCTTTCTATATTCTGGATATTAATATATTTCTATATTCCGGATTTGTTCTTTCTAAGAAGTATAATTGGTAAAAATATTTTTCTATTTGGAAGGGTACCAAATCACAGGAATAATGGTGTCATTTGGTGTACACAGCTTTTTAGTTTCAGGAGGACCCATTTATTAGATGTTGGTCTAATGCCTATGTTATCAGTGCTTTGTTTAGAAAGTTCTTTGCTGTGCCAACTAGTTCAAGCCTATTCCCCACTTTCTTTTCTTTACTTCTTTTGTCTTTTTATCTTTATTTTTTAATTGGATATTTTATTTATTTACATTTCAAATGCTATTAACTTTCCTGCCCCCCTCCCCAGAAACCTCCTATCCCATACTCCCCTCCCCCTGCTTCTAAGAGGGTGTTCCCTCACCAACCCATCCACTCCTGCCTCCCTGCCCTGGCATTCCCCTATACTGGGGCATCGAGCCTTCATAGGACCAAGTGTCTCTCTCCCCATTGATGCCAGACAAGGCCATCCTCTGCTACATATGTGGCTAGTGTCATGAGTCACTCCATGTGTACTCTTTGGTTGGTGGTTTAGTCCCTGGAGCTCTGGGGGAAGGTCCTGGTTGGCTGATATTGTTGTTCTTCCTATGAGGTTGCAAACCACTTCAACTCCTTCAGCATTTTATCTAACTCTTCCATTAGGGACCCTGTGCTCAATCCAATGGTTAACTGCAAGTATCTGTCTCTGTATTTGTCAGGCTCTGGCAGAGGCTCTCAGAAGACAGCTATATCAGGCTCCTGTCAGCAAGCACTTCTTGGCATCCACAATAGTGTCTGGGTTTGGTGAGTGTATATGGGATGGAGCCACAGCCAGTGCAGTCTCTGGAAGGCCTTTCTATTAGTTTCTGCTCCACACTTTGTCTCTGTATCTCCTCACTTGGGTATTTGTTTCACCTTCTAAGAAGAAATGAAGTATCCACACTTTGGTCTTCCTTCTTGTTGAGCTTCATGTGGTCTGTGAGTTGTGTGTTGGATATTCTGAGTTTTTGGGTTAATATCCACTTATGAGTGAGTGCATAACATGTGTATTCTTTTGTGATTGGTTTACCTCATCAGTGTATTTTTCTAGTTCCATCCATTTGCCTAAGAATTTCATGAATTCATTGTTTTTGATAGCTGAGTAGCACACCATTGTGTAAATGTACCATATTTTCTGGATCCATTCCTCTGTTGAAGGGCATCTGGGTTCTTTCCAGCTTCTGGCTATTATAAATAAGGCTGATATGAACATAGTGGAGGATGTGTCCTTGTTATCAAAACAACCCTGAGATTCCACCTCAAACCAGTCAGAATGACTAATATCAAAAACTCTGGAGGCAGCAGATGTTGGTGAGGATGTGGAGAAAGAGAACACTCCTTTGTTGTTGGTGGGATTGCAGGCTGGTACAACCACTCTGGAAATCAGTCTGGCAGTTTTTCAGAAAATTGGACACTGTATTACCTGAGAACCCAGCTATACCACTCCGAGGCATATACCCCAAAGATGATCCAACATATGCTCCTGGTTTTGTTGATTCTTTGTGTAGCTCTTTTTGTTTCTACTTGGTTGATTTCAGCCCTGAGTTTGATGATTTCCTGACATTTACTCCTCTTGGGTGTATTTGCTTCTTTTTGTTCTAGAGCTTTCAGGTGTGCTGTTAAGCTGCTAGTGTAACATCTATTCAGTTTGTTTTTGGAGTCACTCAGAGCTATGAGCTATCCTCTTAGCACTGCTTTCATTGTGTCACATAAGTTTGGGTATGTTGTACCTTCATTTTCATTAAATTCTAAAAAGTCTTTAATTTCTTTCTTTATTTCTTTCTTGACCAAGTTATCATTGAGTAGGGCATTGTTTAGCTTCCACATGTATGTGAGCTTTCTGTTGTTTTTGTTGCTATTGAAGACCAGCCTTAGTCCGTGGTGATCTGATAGAATGCATGGAATTATTTCAATCTTCTTGTATTTGTTGAGGTCTGTTTTGTGACCAATTTTATGGTCAATTTTGGAGAAGGTACCATGAGGTGCTGAGAAGAAGGTATATTCTTTTGTTTTACGATGAAATGTTCTATATATATCTGTTAAATCTACTTGGTTCATAACTTCTGTTAGTTTCACTGCATCTCTGTTTAGTTTCTGTTTCCATGATCTGTCCATTGTGAGAGTGGGGTATTGAAGTCTTCCACTATTATTGTGTGAGGTGCAATGTGTGCTTTGAGTTTTAGTAAAGTTTCTTTTATGAATGTGGGTGCCCTTACATTTGGAGCATAGATGTTCAGAATTGAGAGTTCATCTTGGTAGATTTTTTTCTTTGATGAGTATGAAGTGTCCTTCTTTACCTTTTTTGATAACTTTTGGTTGAAAGTCCATTTTATTCAATGTTAAAATAGCTACTCCAGCTTGTTTCTTGGGACCATTTGCTGGGAAAATTGTTTTCCAGCCCTTTACTCTGAGGTAGTGTCTGTCTTTGACACTGAGGTGTGTTTCCTGTATGCAGCAAAATGCTGGGTCCTGTTTATGTATCTAGTCTGTTAGTTTATGTGGTTTTATTGGGGAATTGAATCCATGGATGTTAAGAAATATTAAGGAATAGTGATTGTTGCTTCCCATTATTTTTGTTGTTAGAGGTGGAATTGTTTGTGTGGCTATCTTCTTTTGGATTGTTGAAAGAAGATTACTTTCTTGTTTTTTTCTAGCGTGTAGTTTCCCTCCTTGTGTTGGAGTTTTCCATCCATTATACTTTGAAGAAGTGGGTTTATTGAAAGATATTGTGTAAATTTGGTTTTGTCATGGAATATCTTGGTTTCTTCATCTATGGTAATTGAGTGTTTTGCTGGGTATGAGTAGCCTGGACTGGAATTTGTGTTCTCTCGGGGTCTGTACAACACCTTCTGGCTTTTTATAGTCTCTGGTGAGAAGTCTGGTGTAATTCTGATAGGTCTGCCTTTCTATGTTACTTGATCTTTTCCCCTTACTGCTTTTAATGTTCTTTCTTTGTTTTGTGCATTTGGTGTTTTGACTATTAAGTGATACAACGAATTTTTTTTTTTTTTTGGTCCAATCTATTTGGAGTTCTGTAGGCTTTGTGTATGTTCATGGGCATCTCTTTCTTTAGGTTAGGGAAGTTTTCGTCTATAATTTTGTTGAAGATATTTACTAGCCCTTTCATTTGGGAATCTTTGCTCTCTGCCAATTATCCTTAGGGTTGGTCTTCTCATTGTGTCCAGGGTTTCCTGTATGTTTTGGGTTAGGAGCTTTTTGTTTTCATATTTTCTTTTACTGTTGTGTCAATGTTTTCTATGGTATCTTCTGCACCCGAGATTCTGTCTTCTATCTCTTGTATTCTGTTGGTGATACTTAGATTTATGACTCCTAATCTCTTTCCTAGGTTTTTTATCTCCAGGGTTGTCTCCCTTTCTGATTTCTTTATTATTTCTATTTACATTTTTAGATCCTGTAAGGTTTTGTTCAATTCCTTCACCTGTTTGTGTTTTCCTCTAGTTCTTTAAGGGATTTTTATGTTTCCTCTTTAAGGGCTCCTACCTGTTTACTTGTGTTCTCCTGTACTTCTTCAAGGGAGTTATTTGTGTGTTTCTTAAAGTCCTCTACCATCATCATTAGAAGTGATTTAAAATCACAATCTTGCTTTTCTGATGTAATGGGGTATCCAGTACTTGCAATGATAGGAGAATTAGGTTCTGATGAGTAACCTTGGTTTCTGTTGCTTATGTTCTTATGCATGCCTCTTGCCATTTGGATATCTCTAGTTCTACCTGCCCTCCCTATCTCTGACAGTGGCCTACCCCTCCTGTGGTTCTGATTGTGTCAGAACTCCTAGGAGTCAATCTGTTTCTGTGAAGCTGTGTTTCTGGGATCCTGGGATCCTGAGATCCTCGGTTCCTGAGATCCTGGGTGTATCAGAGCTCCTGGGAGTCAATCTGCCTCTGGGATCCTAAAATCCTGGTGTGACCAAGCTCCTGAGATCCTGTGATCCTGGGCATGTTATTACACCTGGGAGTTGAGCTTCCTCTGGGTGTTGTGGGACTGAGTGTGATGCCAGTGCCCAAGGTCTGCTCAAGACACCAGCTCAGACTGAAGGACCTCCACTTTCTTTTTTCTCAGGTTTAGGGTATCTGGTCTTGTGTTCAGGCTCTTGATCCATTTGCAGTTGTGTTTTGTGTAGGATGATAAGTATGGATATATTTTTATTCTTTTGTATATGGCTGTTTAGTTTGATCAGGGTCCTTTTTTTAAAAATAATTTCAATTTCTTTATTCATAGTTCTTATTTAAAAATTCTTCCTCATCTTTGAGTATTCAAGACTGGTTTCAGGTTAAATGAATTTCTCAGGGAAAGCTTTCTTGTTTTTCAATATTTTATTTTATGTTTTGGAAATTTCATACATGAATATCATATATACATACCATTTACATTTGACTATTTTTTCCAGCTACTTTCCTCAAGTCCTTTCTCCTCCTTTTAAGTTCATGACTTCTTAATTTTCATTTATGTATATATACACATATACGTGCATATGTAAGTACAGCCTACTGAGTCTATTTAGAGTTGCTCATATGCTTATGTGTTTAGAGATGTATTTAGGGATTGAATTAGCCTACCTGGAGTTTATACTCAGAAAAGACTGGTTCTTCCTCTCTTAGCAGTCATTAATTTGCCTGTAGCTAGGGGTAGAATCTTGTGGGATTTCCTCTACCCACACTGGGGCGTTTACTAGTGTTGTTTTGTTTTTAGATATTAACCATATTGTTAAGATGTCATAGGTATAGACAGCTTCCTGACATATATAGTAGACATTATGTCACAGAAATCATCTTGGCACTCTGATTTTCACAATTTTTCTGTTTTTTCTTCTGTGATGTTCCCTGAGTCTTAGGTGTAGGAGTTCTGTTGTAGATGAATCAGTTGGGCATGGACACTCCATTGTCAGTCATTCTTTGCATTTTGACAAGTTGTGACATTTTGTAATGATCTGTCTCCTGCAAAAAGAGCTTCTGATGTAAGACTAGGTATTATAATGCAATTGGGAATTATCCTTGTTTTGGAAAATGTCAACAGTAGGTTCTCTTCTAAGGTCCATGTCCTCACCAGTCATGAGTAGTTGATTGGGTTTACAGTACCAGCATTAATTCCCTATTACTGAGAGGGTCTTAATTCTGAATAGATGACTGTTGTTTACCTCCAAGATCTGAATGCCCCTAAATGGCATATCTTGCCATGCTGGTCATGGTTTGTGATTCATAGAAGTCACAAATAGGTAGAACTGCTATCTGATTTTTTCCCCTCAGTGACTCACATAGCATTATGAGATGCTTGAGGACCAGTCCTCAGGGAGAAGGATTTCTGGTCAGTTTCAGCTAAATTTTTCCAAGTACTCCAAGTCTGAAGTGTGTGGTATCTTCAGCACTAGCATATTACCTTCAGGATTTGGAAGGCAAACAAAAAATACCTACATTGTTTTGAGAGTCTCTTGGATTTCTCTAACCAACAACTTTAAGGTTCCCATGTCTAGCACGGTTTTGTTAGATAGTCTATGGATTTTTGTTGGGAGCATTATCATCTTAAATGATAAAACTTAATTTAAATTATATATACATATGTATGTATGTATGTGTGTGTGCATGTGTGCATGTGCATGTGTATGTGTGTATGTATATACAAACTTACATTTTTTTTTAAACAAGAGGAATTTTATTTAATCCAGCATGCTGAGGTCACCCTGCACATGGGGAGAGAGTGACCACACACAGCCCATGCAGCGGGCCTTTATACAGTCCTCGGGGCAGCTGCCATTAGGCACAATGTGATTGGCAGAACAGTGTTACTTTTAAACTAATTGGTTGTTAGGGATTGAAGTAAGTGACCAATGGTCTCGGAATAAATCTGGGTCTCCCTTAGCTGCAGGGACCTCCCTGTGGTCTGTGGAATGTAATTTAGCCTCTCCCTTCTGGGAGGGGCAAGCGTTCCATGGCCTTTCAAAGTTCCTGAGCTGACTCTTTCATCTCTCCCTTTTCTTTATGCATGCTTCAATTCTGAAGCAATTGTTGGTATTCTGATAAGCTCATACTCCCGGTCTTCTATATCTAGTTCTTTGTATCTCTGCTTTAAAATCATTAGCTGTACAGTACCTAAGTGTTTCTTAACAATACCAACCAAGGAGTTCAAAATGTAGGGTCCAAAAGTCAACTATAGCTGGAGAACAATTAGGGGTCCTAACAAGTTTAACAACCCTGGAATGGTCTATTTAAGAGCAACACTCCTCAGCTAAGGCAGCACATAGTCCACCTATTCTGCAGTACTACTTCTGATAATGAAGTCAGTGATTCTTGTAGGTGACTGATGGAGGTTTCTATTTTCTCTACGTCTAAATCAATGGCTGCCTTCAGAATGTCATAATTTTCCCTTTGTAAGACCAGAGCAGAGGGCCTAGTGGCTACCCTGGCCATCCCCAACCCCATCAGAAGGGAGACAGTGAGTGCTGTAGCATGTTTGGTGGAGAAGGAACCAGAATCCAAAGATACCACAAGGTAGTCATAATCAAGGTCGAGTGATCTTGAGCTTGAACAGATTCTTCATCTTCTGTACTGTCCAGTGGGAGTCTCTGGGGGGGGTCGTCTGCAGGTTTCACATGGGAAGCATGCACCCAGGCCACAATACTTCCACCTTGGGGGCTTTGGGAGTGGCTAGCAGAGCCAGGAAGGGTCCATTCCATGGAGGTTCCAGCAATTGTTCCTGATGCCTTCTTAGTCACCAGTCTGGAAGCAGTGAGGGGGTCTCTAGCATTACTGGATCATTTAAGGCAGACAGTTTGGACTAAATCTCATGTTGTGGGATACTTCCTGGGAGGGCCCAGTGGACACCAAGGGAGTTGGGGTGGCAGACAGGATCTCAAAAGGGGTCAGGTTAAAATGGCAAAGGCTGTTCCAGCTTCAGAACAGGACCAAGGGGAGGGGCACCACGCAGCCTGAGCCAGTCTCCAAGGTCAATTTAGTTAAGTTCTCTCATAGGGTTCTGTTTGGTTTTTCTGCCTACCCTGAGCTCTGGGGATGGTATGCACAAGAGAGCTTCCAATTAGTCCCAAATATCTCTGTCAAGCACTGACTTACCTTAGAGACAAAAGCAGGATCATTATTTGATCCAGTTACCTTGGGCACTCTGAGCTTTGGGAAAATTTCCTCTAATATTTTCTTTAGTTATCATGGTAACTGTTTCCTGCTTCGTGGGGAATGTCTCAACCCATTCAGAGAAAACATCTACAAACACTAGAAGGTATTCATAATCATACATCAAATTTGTGTGCCCTCATGCAGCCCCCTTGAGACCTGTCAATGGAATCTGGTGGTCGACCTTCAGGTGCCCCTTACCTTTTGCCATATTAAAGATCCAGTCAGGTCTTGTCAGGGAAAGCCTGCTGTCCATAACAGCCTGGTTAATTGATGGGGTCCCTGTATCTGAGGGGGCATTCTTTCTAGCTTCCTGCATTATAAATGAAACAGTATCAAAGAGATTAATCAGCCCCTTGGAAAGCCCCTTTGTGAGAGAACCACAGTGGTATCAGGGGAGGTGGCTCTCAGGTCTCTTCCTGCTTCTCTCTGGTCCCATATGGGCTGAGGATCCTGGAAGCATTACCAGTACTGGTGGGGCCACGGGGACAAGGGTAGGAAGATATAGATAGGAAGGGTCTTGGGGCAACAAGTCTGCTCTTGAAGGGCCTTGTGGGATTGACTTCTCAGGTCCAGATCTCTTCTCTCTTGCTTCCTTCTTCATGAAGGCCAGAATCTGTGAGGTGTGTCTTGGGAAAGAAAGGCTTTTATCTATGAGGGGGGAGGTGAGCCCTCCACTAGTTTCTTCTAGGTAATTATAAAGACTTTCTCTTCTACTGCTTTGATCACCTGCAAGTCACAGGTCCCTATGGGTAGGTCATTTGGAGAAGCAGAGAGCAACTAACTTGCTTTACAGTTGGTCTAATGTCCAAACAATGTCCTCAGTCTAAGTCCAAGAACTCAGAAGGAGATACCAACAAGCACAGAGAAAAACAATCAGCACACAGACAGCTTGACCCTGCCATGCGTGGGTGTCTAGGTCCAAGAACACACAACAAGATACTAACAAACAGAGAGAAAAACAATCACCACACAGACAGCCTGATCCTGCCACAGGCCAGCATCCAGGTCTAAGAACACAGAAAAAGAAAACACATATCTTGCTGCTTCCTCCTGTTGATAACAAATAATTACCTAGAATTAGTGAAATAAATGAGACTACTCTTGATAAAATAGAAAAGTGTAGTCTTAAGTAAATTATTCTATAAAGGATTCAGATAATCTGGAGGAATCCTTAAATCTATTTCTAAACCTTCAATACAACAGAAGAAGAAACTCTGTCTCAGATCAGGAACTAGAACCCATAAAGAGAAAGGAAAGAGGCTCCTTGATGGGCCCAGTTACAGACACTAGGTGCTCCTGCCCATACGGCAGGAACCAGATAACAGAGTTGCTCAGCCAGTTCCAGCCGCGCTGAAACAAGCTAGGTGCTCCTGCCCATATGGCTGGAGCCAGATAAGCCAGATTATAGCAAGACTTGGCTCCCGCCATCACCATTTTGCCTTTTCCAGAAGCAGCAGAGCCTTCCTGGCTCTCTCCCAGGGGCCTGAATCATCCTTCTGTTCCCCGTGGTTTTGACGTTAAGGCAAACCAAAAGTTCAGACAGGCTTACAGACTCAGACTTTGACAAACAGCAAGACAGACAAAAATTAAACGAACAAACAAACAAAAAACACCCCCCCCCCCCGAAACAAACAAACTGCAGTGTTACCTGCTCAAGACCTCTGATTCACTACTCCAGCATATCCCCACAGGAGGTCAGATTCCTGGCCAATGCACCAAATGTAAGACTCTGGGGAGCCTTAACTTTCGGGAGACTCCTGAGTGAACAACATGGAGATGGGAATTGACACAAAAAGCAAGAGGAATTTTATTTAATCCAGCATGCTAGGGTTGCCCTGCACATGGGGAGAGAACAACCACAAACATATATATATATATATTAAAGCAAATATGAATACCTTCAGGAACCAAAATAATTAGGAATAAATCTAATCAAGGAGGTGAAAGACTTGTGCAGTGAAAAAATTAAATCACTGAAGAAGCAGAGGTGTAGAAAAGAACTTTCTGAAGAAGACTCCATTTACTCAGGAAGCAAGGCCAGCAATTGACACTGATCCCATGAAACTAAAATGCTTCCGCATAGCTAAGAAAACAGTCAACTGAATGAAGAGGAAGAGGGAGAGAAACAGCCAATTATACATCTATTAAAGGATTAATATTAATAATATAGAAAGAACAACAACAAAAAACCTCAGGGGATCATAACAAATGACCCAGTTTAAAATTGCGGCACAAAGCCATTTATCTATGAATGCTGGGGAAGGAAATGTCTTGGTTTTACTCAGAGGGAGGAGGAGCCTTTGCTGGCAAGTAGATGCTGCTCCATCCACATGGACCAAGGAGACCCTAACAAGCCAATGGGGAGGGAGAAAATGTTCTCATATGCGTTTTTCCTGCAGACTTGTTTGGGAGAGCACAAGATGAAATATGCTAAGTCCTTGGTAAATTTTGATGCATTCTCAAAGAAATGCTCTGAGATGACCACGTCTGCAAAGGAAAAGTTCAAACTTGAAGATATGGCCTGAAGTGACAAAAGTCACTACAATGGGAAGAATTATAGTCCTTCCAGAGATGACAAAAAAAAAAAAAAAAAAACCAGAAAAAAAGACCTCAGTGTTACCCCCAAACCACCGTCTGCCCTCTTCTTGATGCTCTAGACATCATTCAAATTGGAGAGACTGAGAAAAGTTGGATGAGATGTGTTCTGAACACTCAGCCAAAGATAAATAACCATGGGAACAGAAGGCAATTAAACTATAGAAATATGGAAAGGATATTGTTATATACCATGCCACAGGTGGGAGGGAGGCAGGAAAGAAGGAGCCTAGTACACCAAGAGGTACAAAGGAAAATTAACCAGAAGCTGAGAAATAATAGTAATAATAATAATAATAATAATAATAAATGGATGTCCTATAATGTGTGTGCTCAGGTAACTGTTCTGCTAAGAATGTGAAATTCAAATGTAGCTCAAAGCTAATATTTTCATTTAAGCTATATATGTATATTTATACAAAGATTTATGTATACTATAGGCACTTTGGGGTAGATAGTTAATATTATGATACCTTACAATGTTATAGACGTTTTTACTGTTATTTTACTTCCCTTCCTCTTTCTTTTATATATCTCTCTTCCCCTCCCTTAATTAGAGCTTCCCTCCCATTTTCCTGGTCAGATCATTTGAGTCTTGCTATTCCCCTCTCTATTGCTTCTACAAACTCTAACCCTGGCAATGCTCCCTTTATACTTTTCTGGTTTCTGAAGTTACTCCAGGACATGTACTTCCATCTGAGGATTCAGAGGCAGGAGCCTCCAGTGAGAGAACGTGCTTCACGCTTGTCTTCTCCGGTCTTCATTACCTCAGTCTATGTGACTTTTCTAGTTTCATCCATTTACCTGCAGAGTTCGTGATTTCATCTTTCATAGTGTATCTGTACCAGTTTCATTATGCATAAAAGTTAGTGGAAGGACTTTTAGGATGTATCTGTTTCTTGACTATTGTGAATAGAGCAACAGCAGACATTCCTGAGCTAGTATCTGTGGAGTAGGATGTTGGAATCTTTGGGCATATGCCAAGGAGTGGTGGTAGAGCTGTGTTGTACGGTAGGTTTATTTTTTTAAGGTTTTGAGAATTCTCCACACTGATTTCTATAATGCCTGCACCAGTTTGCAACCCCACCAGCTGTAAGTGAGGCTTTGCTTTGCCCAAATCCTGTCCCGCATTTGTTGCTGGTTGGTTTGTTGATCTTTGTTGCTCAGACCCCAGTAAGAAGAAATCTCAAAGTTGTTTCCATTTGTTTTTTCCTAGTTACTAGGAATGAAGAACATATGTCTTTGCCTTCTTTCTCCTTCTTTTGAGAATTCTTAGTTTAAGTCCAAGGCTCATATTTCCAGTGGATCATTTATTCTTTTGGAAAAAATTGAGTTTTTAAATATATTCTGGATATTAACCCTCTGTCAGATGTATATAGCTGGTGACAATTATCTTCCATTTTGTGGGTTTTCTCTTCACCTGCTTGATTGTTTCCTTATCTGGTCAGAAGTGTTTCAGTTTTATGAAATCCCACTTAGTAATTTTGGGCCTTAATTCTTGGGCAAATGAAACTAGACCTGCGTCATGTAGGGGCTACCTATACTTTCCCTTTCATGGTTTAGGTCTTTGATCCACTTGTAGTTGATTTTTGTACAATGTGATAGATTCAGGACTAACTTTGTGCCACATGTGGACAGTCAGTTTTGCTAGCAGCATTAGTTAAGGAAGCTGTCTTTTATCCAGCATATAATTTTGGCATCTTTGTCAAATATTAAATGGATGAAGTTATGTGTACTTTTGTTTGGGTCTTTCATTTTGTTCCCTTGGTTTACATGCCTGTGTTTGGGCCAGTATCATATTGGTTTTTTTTATTTTTTATTTTTTTTTTATCACAGTGGCTCTGGATAAAAGTGGATTGCATAAGATCTGGAAAAGTAACTCTTTTAGCTTTGCTCTTTTTACTCGTGGTTGTTTTGTCTATCTTGGGTCTTTTGTGGCTCCATATACATTTTAAGATATGTCTTCTTTCTTTTCCTTTTCTTTTTTTGGTGACAAATGAGATGAGGATTTTGCTCAGGATTGCATTGAATCTATAAATAGCTTTTGGCCATTGCTTTTTACCTACACATTGAATTCTTTGAGGAGGTGTAAACACCGTGTTCTTCCTCCTTTCTTTCTCTTCTATATAAGGACCTTGTATAACAGAGCTTAGTGTATTAGAATTGTCCTTAGTGTTAGAAAATCCCTAATTCGGTCACATTTTTATGTAATATCTTACTGAATAGCCTACATATATTTAATGAGCAATATTTTGTCAAGAAAAATAGCCTGACATTGGAAAGCCCCAGTTCATAAAGTGATCATGAATATTTATTTGGAGTTGGCATGGTGTTGCATGCTGTAAGACCCAACACTCAGGAGGCAGAGGCATCTACATGAGTTCAAGGCCACCTGTTGTACAAAGAGTGTTCCAGAACAGCCAGGGCTGTTATGCAGAGAAACCTTGTTTCCAAAAACCAATAGATAAGATAGGTAGATAGATAGATAGATAGATAGATAGATAGATAGATAGATAGAAGATAATAGATAATAGGTAAATAGATAGATAGATAGATTGATAGATAGATAGATAGATAGATAGATAGATAGATAGATATTTGATAGAATGATATTTCTTTTACACAGAGGCAAGACCTTTGAAAATTGTTACACAGATTAACAGTTGCATTGGAAATAGTACCAAGAACAAGTGTTTTATTTTTCGGTGGTTTTCTTTCTTGGGCTTTTGTTGAATTTGCTTATTTTTTGACCTTATATATATAGAGAGAGAATAAATATTAAGTAAATATTTTGGGATCTGCCATGTATGTATATGGGAGTCCAGATGATTTCATTCAAGAATAACCAGCAACTGGGTGTGATGGTTGTGATATCAGCACTTAAAACGTCAAAGCAGGAAGACTACAAAATTTGAAATCAGTCTACTTAATAAAATCCTGACCAAAAAAAAAATGTACATTTTTAGTAATTGAAAAGTATTTTTTTTTAAATGAATCTTAGGACTTCGTTTGCCATAAGTCCCAAGATAGAAAACAACTCAGTAAAGTTTTTGTATTCATGAGGGATGATCATGTCTCCCTTGGTGGCCTATTAACTGTTATGTAGCTGTGGGAAATCAGTCTAAGAGACTTTCTGCATGGATTGAAGCCACATTGCCTTCTCTTTCTCTCTCTGTCTCTCTCTGTCTTTCTCTTGTCACCATTTTTCATTTGCTGCCATTTGTATTACTAAATATCTGTATGTTTTCTTCTTTTGTGTCACCTCAAATAGAGCCACATGGCAGGTGTAAGTTTTCTGGAT
The DNA here is from genome assembly GCF_947179515.1 of Apodemus sylvaticus. Classification (NCBI taxonomy): domain Eukaryota; kingdom Metazoa; phylum Chordata; class Mammalia; order Rodentia; family Muridae; genus Apodemus; species Apodemus sylvaticus. Next base: position 94,663,723 of record NC_067476.1, on the reverse strand, counting down.
GGTGTCATTTCGGCCTACCACGGAAACAGGTGAGTGAGAGGACAAGCTACTGTTCTGTGACCAGGACTTTCTTTGTTTCCAAAAATACATTTGCTTATTTATATGTGTGTGTGTGTGTGTGTGTGTATGCGTGTGTGTATGTGTGTGTGTATGTGTATGCGTGTGTGTATGTGTGTATGCTGTGTATCTGTATGTCTGTGTATGCGTGTGTCTGTGTGTGTGTGTATGTGTGTGTGTGTATGTATGTGTATGTGTGTATACTGTGCATCTGTGTATCTGTATGTCTGTGTATGAGTGTGTCTCTCTGTGTGTGTGTATGTGTGTGTGTGTGTAAAATTTAATTATAAATATATGTAGAAATATATATGTGTGCATCTGGGTATGCTGTATCTGTATGTCTGTGTATAAGCACGCACACACGCGCACTCTCCCAGGCCTGCATACTGTGGTGCCCGTGTAGATGTCAGAGGACAGCTCACAGACCTTGTTTTTCTTTGTCTACTGTGTGGGTCCTGGTCATCAAACTCAAGTCATCCTGCTTGGTGCAAAGTATCTTATCATGTTCAGCCATCTTTCTGGTCCATGGTCAACACTGGTCACTAGCAGCAGTTTGAAATCACTGAGTAGAGTAAAAAGGGTTATCGAGATGAGAATAGTAGTTGAAATATTCTGTTGAGAACAAAGCCTGGTATTTAACATTAAGAATCTTGCTGTGAGAGTTAGGCCATAAGACAGGAGCATACTGGAGTATAAATTGTTCTGAGTATTTGGATTTAGCTCTGGATTCAGATTTGTTTAGATCAGTAAATATCTTGTAGATTTGATTTGTTCTTACCTATAGAAATAGCTTTGTAGACCAAAGAAATACAAGGATATAAATCAGGCAGTGTGCCCTAAAGAAGCAGAAATTAATCAGTTATAAACAAGGAATGAGGACAGCAAAGCTGTGCTGACTACTTACGCCAGCATCACATCCCTCAAGCTCCTTCGGATGAGCCCCCATCTTTCTGAAGTATTACAGGACTACGATTTCTAGCTTGGATGCTTTTACTTATTCCTCACTCGGTGAAGACCACTTCAGCTTCTATTATGACCCCTCTTCTGTGCTGGATGATAAATGTTCATGGTTGCTTCCCTCCTGGAGCTTGCACCTGGTCTGGGAGATAGAAACAGGGTTGCAGTGTGAGGTGCGTAGAGAGAGCCATGTGGGAGTATAACTAAAGGAGGGTGCTCTTCATGGATGTGGTGCCTTGGAAGGGAAATGGAAAAAGTGGGAGTCTAAATTTCACAAAGCTTCATGTACGACCCATCAAATTAAAGGTCAATATGAGGAAGATGGCTTGAGTCAGGGCCAACCACCAGGCAGCACTTCCAGCACCTGCATATGCAATTATTGGTTTGTTTGGTTTGTTTGTTTTCCTTCATAAGCTGGCATAGAAAAATATTTGGGGTCATAGCTACAGCTCCCAAATTCTGATCTACAGCCCTGATCAGTCAGTCTTAGGGTATATATTCAGTAAACCATCCCTGTTTATGGGTTTTGGGGCAACTCCTGGATCCCAACATTATAAATAAAACCAGTAGTATTACTAGGATAAAAACTATCTGACATATTTTCAGTGAAACACATGAGCAGAGAGTGGAGAAATATAATAAAAATAATCCTAGTAACCTAATTATAGTTGGTGCTGAGGACCAGTGGGGAGGAAATGGAGAGTGTTGGTGTGGAAAATAGCATATTAGAAAAAGTATGTCCTTGTTAGCATCTGCTGTCACCTGAGTTTTTGATCTTAGCCATTCTGATGGGCATGAGGTGGAATCTCAGGGTTGTTTTATTTGCATTTCCCTAATGATTAAGGAGCATCATTGAACATTTCTTTAGGTGTTTCTCAGTCATCCAGCAATCCTCAGTTGAGAATTCTTTGTTTAACTCTGTACCCCACTTTTTAATAGGGTTATTTGTTTCTCTGGAGTCTAACATTGTTTATATTGGATATTAGCCCACTATCAATTCTTGATCTTAGAGCATAAGCTATCGGTGTTCTGTTCAGGAAATTTTCCTCTGTGCCCTTGTGCTTCAGGCTGTTTCCTACTTTCTCTTCAACTAGATTCAGTGCATCTGGTTGTATGTGGAGGTCCTTGATCCACTTGGACTTGAGCTTTGTACAGGGAGATAAGAACAGATCAATTTGCTTTCTTCTACACGTTGACTGCTGGTTGAACCAGCACCATTTGTTGAAAATGCTGTCTTTTCCCCACTGGATGGTTTTAGCTCCTTTGTCAAATATCATTTGACTATAGGTGTGTGGGTTCTTTTCTGGGTCTTCAGTTCTATTCATTGATTTACCTGCCTGTCATTGTACCAATACCATACAGGCTTTTAATCACTATTGCTCTGTAGTATAGCTTGAGGTCAGGGATGATGATTCCACTAGAGGTTCTTTTATTATTGAGAATAGTTTTCGTTGTCCTCCATTTTTTTGTTATTCTAGATAAATTTGGAAACTGCTCTTTGTAACTCTATGAAGAACTGAATTGGAATTTTGATGGGGATTACATTCGATCTATATATTGCTTTAGGCAAGATGGTCATTTTTACTATATTAACCCTGCCAATCCATGAGCATGGGGGATCTTTCCATCTTCTGAGATGTTCTTCAATTTCTTTCTTCAGAGACTTAAAGTTCTTGTCATACAGGTCTTTCACTTGCTTGGTTAGAGTCACACCAAGGTATTTTATATTATTTGTGACTATTGTGAAGGGCGTTGTTTCCCTAACTTCTCTCTCAGCCTGTTGATCCTTTGAGTAGAGGAAGGCAACGGATTTGTTTGAATTAATTTTATATCAAGCCACTCTGCTGAAGTTTTTTAACTCAAGTTTAGGAGTTCTCTGGTGGAATTTTTGGGGTCACTTAAGTATACTATCATATCTGGTCCTGGGCTTTTTTTTTTTTTTTTGGTTAGGAGACTATTAATGAATCCTTCTATTTCTTTAGGGGTTATGCGATTGTTTAGATAATTTATCTGATTTGGATTTAACTTTGGTACCTAGTATCTGGCTAGAAAATTGTTCATTTCATCTAGATTTTCCAGTGTTGTTGAGTATAGGCTTTTGTAGTAGGCTCAGATAATTTTTTTTGGATTTCCTCAGCATCTGTTGACATTTCTTCCTTTTCATTTCTGATTTTGTTGATTTGGTTACTGTCTCTGTGCCCTCTTGTTAGTTTGGCTATGGATTTATTTATCTTATTGGTTTTCTCAAAGAACCAGCTCCTGGTCTGGTTGATTCTTTGTATAGTTCATTTGTTTCTATTTGATTGATTTCAGCACTGAGTTAGATTATTTCCTGCCATCTGTTCCTCTTGGGTGTATTTGCTTCTCTTTGTTCTAGGACCTTCAGCTGTGCTGTTTAGCTTCTAGTGTATGCTCTTTCCAATCTCTTTTTACAGGCATTCAGAGCTATACATTTTTCTCTTAGCACTGCTTTCAGTGTATCCCATAAGTTTGGGTATGTTGTACCTTCATTTTCATTAAGTTCTAAAAGGTTTTCAATTTCTTTATTTATTTCTTCCTTGACAAAGTTATTGTTGAGTAGAATGTTGTTCAGTTTTCATGTATATATGGTCTTTTTGTTGTTTTTTATTGTTATTGAAGACCACCCTTAGTCGGTGGTGATCTGATAGGGTGCATTGGATTATTCTTATGTCTGTTGAAGTCTGTTTTGTAACTGAGTATATGTCCAGTTCTGGGGAAGGTACCATGAAATGCTGAGAAGAAGGTATATTCTTTTGTTTTAGGATAAAATGTTCTATAGCTATCTGTTAAATCCATTTGGTTCTTAACTTCTGTTAGTTTCTCTGTGTCTCTGTTTATTTTATGTTTCCATGATCTGTACATTGATGAGAGTGGGGAGTTGAAGTATCCTACTATTATTTTGGTGCAATGTGTGCTTTGAGCTTTAGTAAAGTTTCTTTGATGAATGTGGGTGCCTTTACATTTGGAGCATATACGTTCAGAATTGATAGTTCATCTTGGTAGATTTTTCCTTTGATGAGTACGAAGTGTCCTTCCTTATCTTTTTTGATAACTTTAGGTTGAAAATCAATTTTATTCCATGTTAAAATAGCTATACCAAGATACTGATCACCGGGCGGCGGCGGCAGCGGCGGCGGCGGCGGGGGGGGGGGGGGGGGGGGGGGGGGGGCGGCAGTGCAGCAGTGGCTGGTCCAGCTGAAGGGCCATCAGCAGTGGAACCAAGGCGACACAGGGTCCAGTTAGGCGCTGCGCCCACGACCACTGACCTTCGCTGACCAGCCGGGCGGCAAGCAGCTGCGGTTGTGCAGCGCCTTTCGCTGCGTGGAAGCCACTTCAGAACTCGGCCTCCCGCCAGTCAGGAGATGCTCATCTCCATCTTGATTTCGGACTTCAGAGATCGGACAGACTGAGGTACACAAACATAATCTGAGGCCAACACCGCGGGGGTCTGAGCCCGACGGGCGTTGGCCTGCACCCAGGCCGTGGGCTGTTGAGGGGGCCATCGGGGGTGCCAACCCAGCCAGGAGGTTTTTTTGCCCGGGCCTGCGCACGAGCCGCCATTTTGCCTGCAGGATGACAGAGAGCTCTGGCAGGCAGACCCTTAACAGGCATAGCCTGAGGCTAACAAAGCGGGTGTCTAGGCCCCAAAAGGCACAGGACTGACCCCAAGAACTGGGCAACTTGGTGGGCCATCTGTGAGTCAACCCGCCCAGGAGGTTGTTAGCACAGCAGACTCTCCCGGCGCTTTCAGGGAGCGCGGGCGCGCACGCCCGCCATCCAGGTCACCTGGCGGACCCAATTAACAGTCATAGCCCCAGGGGGGACCTTGGCCTCCCAGGCTTTTGCCTGGACTCAGGGCCTGGGCGGCCAGGCTAACCTTGTGTGCGCCAGCCCGGTTGGGGGAATCAGCTGCCCAGTGGAGTGAGTGGAACACAGGGGAGGTCCCGGCAGCATACACCGTCGGCACTCCCTGGGGGTGCACATGGGCTCCATCTGGTCCACAGACACAATCTGGGGCAAGGCCTCAGGTGGAAGCCCTCAGCTCAACTCTCTCCGCTTCCGGATCCAGATCAGCCTGGGCGGCCGCACCTCATCTCCAGGTCCTGCAAGAGGCTAGCGGGGCTTCCGGGCGGCCAGCTGGGAGAAGTCAGTGTGCTCCAGTGAATCCAGCAGGCCCCAGCGGGAGCCTTCGGGTGCCTGCTTCGGGATCTGAACAGCCTGGGCAGCAACACCCTGTCTACAGGCAGTGCAGGGGGTAAGCTGTGCACCAGAGGCCAACGGGGAAGGGGCAGCTTGCACTGGTGAGTCCAGCACTGACAAGACCAAGTACCACCAGTGAGAACTAGATGGCAAAAGGCAAACGCAGGAACGTCACTAACAGAAATCAAGGCAATATGGCAACATCTGAAGCCAATTCTCCTCTACCAGCATGTCCTGGATACCCCATCACACCAGTAAAACAAGATTTGGATTTAAAATCACTGGTCATGATGCTAGTACAGGAACACATGAAGGACATACTTAAAGAAATTCAGGAGAAAATGGATCAAAAGTTAGAAGCTCTTGCAAGGGAAACACAAAAATCATTGAAAGAAATCCAGGAGAATACAAAAGCCAACAAGGAGGAAACACAAAAAACACTTAGAGAAATACAGGAGAACTTTGGTCAACAGGCTGAGGTCATGAAAGAGGAAACACAAAAATCTCTTAAAGAATTACAGGAAAGCACAAACAAGCAAGTGAAGGAGCTAAGCAAAACCATCCAGGATCTAAAATCAGAAGTAGAAACAACTAAGAAAACTCAAAGGGAGACAACTTTGGAGATAGAAAGCCTTGGGAAGAAATCAGGGGACAGAGATGCAAATATCAACAACAGAATACAAGAGATAGAAGAAAGAATCTCAGATGCTGAAGATTCCATAGAAACCATGGACTCAACAGTTAAAGAAAATGCAAAATGCAAAAAGCTTGTAACCCAAAATATCCAGGAAATCCAGGACACAATGAGATGACCAAACCTAAGGATTATAGGCATAGATGAGAGTGAAGATTTACAACTTAAAGGGCCAGCAAATATCTTCAATAAAATTATGGAAGAAAACTTCCCTAACCTAAAGAGAGAGATGCCCATGAATATACAAGAAGCCTACAGAACTCCAAACAGACTGGACCAGAACAGAAATACTTCCCGTCACATAATAATCAAAACACCAAATGTTCTAAACAAAGAAATAATATTAAAGGCAGTAAGAGAAAAAGGCCAAGTAACATATAAAGGAAGACCTATCAGAATCACAGCAGACTTTTCACCTGAAACTATGAAGGCTAGAAGGTCCTGGGCAGATCTCATGCAGACTCTAAGAGAACAAAAATGCCAACCAAAACTACTATATCCAGCAAAACTCTCAATCACCATAGATGGAGAAACTAAGATATTTCATGACAAAACCAAGTTTTCCCAATATCTATCCACAAACCCAGCCCTACAAAGGATAATAGGAGGACAACACCAATACAAGGAGGGAAACTTCACCCCGGAAAAAGCAAGATAGTAACCTTTCATCAAACCCAAAAGAAGTTAAGCATTCAAATTTAAAAAATAATGTCAAAAATGATAGGAAGTAACAATCACTATTCCTTAATATCTCTTAACATCAATGGACTCAATGCCCCAATAAAAAGACACAGACTAACTGACTGGATACGTAAACAGGACCCTACATTTTGCTGCTTACAGGAAACACACCTCAGGGTCAAAGACAAACACTACCTTAGAGTAAAAGGCTGGAAGACAATTTTACAAGCAAATGGTCTCAGGAAAGAAGCTGGAGTAGCCATTTTAATATCAGATAAAATTGACTTTCAACCCAAAGTCATCAAAAGAGACTCTGAGGGACACTTCTTGCTGGTCAAAGGAAAAATACAACAAGAAGAACTCTCAATCCTGAACATCTATGCTCCAAATGCAAGGGCACCCTCTTTCGTAAAAGAAACTTTATTAAAACTCAAAGCACACATTGCACCTAACACAATAATTGTGGGTGACTTCAACACTGCACTTTCCTCAATGGACCGATCAAGAAAACATAAACTAAACAGGGACACAATGAAACTAATTGAAGCTTTGGACCAATTAGTTTTAACAGATATATATAGAACATTCTATCCTAAAACAAAAGAATATACCTTTTTCTCAGCACCTCATGGTACCTTCTCCAAAATCGACTATATAATTGGTCACAAGACAGACCTCAACAAATATAAGAAGATCGAACTAATCCCATGCCTTCTATCAGATCACTATGGAGTAAAAGTGGTCTTCAATAGCAACAGAAACAACAGAAAACCCACATACACGTGGAAACTGAACAATACTCTACTCAATGATACTTTGGTCAAGGAAGAAATAAAGAAAGAAATTAAAGACTTTTTAGAACACAATGAAAATGAAAACACAACATACCCAAATCTATGGGACACAATGAAAGCAGTGCTAAGAGGAAAACTCATAGCCCTGAGTGCCTCCAAAAAGAAAATGGAGAGAGCATACATTACCAGCTTAATGACACACCTGAAAGCCCTAGAACAAAAAGAAGCTATTTCACACAGGAGGAGTAGAAGGCAGGAAATCATCAAACTCAGGGCCGAAATCAATCAAGTAGAAACAAAGAGAACCATACCAAAAATCAACAAAACCAGGAGCTGGTTCTTTGAGAAAATCAACAAGATAGATAAACCCTTAGCCAGACTGACCAAAGGGCACAGAGAAAGTATCCAAATTAACAAACTTAGAAATGAAAAGGGAGATATAACAACGGAAACTGAGGGAATCCAAAAAATCATCAGATCCTACTACAAAAGCCTATACTCAACACAACTGGAGAATCTGGAGGAAATGGACAATTTCCTTGACAGATACCAAATACCAAAATTAAATCAGCACCAACTAGACCATCTAACCAGTCCCATAATGCCTAAAGAAATAGAAGGAGTCATAGAAAGTCTTCCAACCAAAAAAAGCACAGGACCAGATGGTTTCAGTGCAGAATTCTACCAGACCTTCAAAGAAGAGTTAACACCAATACTCTTCAAACTATTCCACAAAATAGAAACAGAAGGAACACTACCCAATTTCTTCTACGAAGCCACAATTACGCTGATACCAAAGCCACACAAAGATCCAACAAAGAAAGAGAACTTCAGACCAATTTCCCTTATGAACATCGATGCAAAAATACTCAATAAAATTCTTGTCAACCGAATCCAAGAACACATCAAAACGATCATCCACCATGATCAAGTAGGCTTTATTCCGGGAATGCAGGGTTGGTTCAATATACGGAAATCCATCAATACAATCCACTACATAAACAAACTCAAAGAACAAAACCACATGGTCATTTCATTGGATGCTGAAAAAGCATTTGACAAAATTCAGCATCCTTTCATGCTTAAAGTCTTGGAGAGAACAGGAATTCAAGGCCCATACCTAAACATAGTAAAAGCAATATACAGCAAACTGGTAGCCAGCATCAAACTAAATGGAGAGAAACTTGAAGCAATCCCACTGAAATCAGGGACCAGACAAGACTGCCCCCTTTCTCCTTATCTTTTCAATATTGTACTTGAGGTACTATCTCGGGCAATTCGACAACATAAGGACGTCAAAGGATACAAATTGGAAAGGAAGAAGTCAAACTATCATTATTTGCCGACGACATGATAGTCTACCTAAGCGACCCAAAAACCTCTACTTGAGAGCTCCTACAGCTGATAAACAGCTTCAGCAAAGTGGCAGGTTATAAAATCAACTCAAGCAAATCAGTGGCCTTCCTATACTCAAAGGATAAGCAGGCTGAGAAAGAAATTAGGGAAATGACCCCCTTCACAATAGCCACAAACAGTATAAAGTATCTTGGGGTGACTCTTACCAAACATGTGAAAGATCTGTATGACAAGAACTTCAAGACTCTGAAGAAGGAAATGGAAGAAGACCTCAAAAAATGGGAAAACCTCCCATGCTCATGGATCGGTAGAATCAATATAGTTAAAATGGCCATTTTGCCAAAAGCAATATACAGATTCAATGCAATACCCATCAAAATCCCAACTCAATTCTTCACAGAGTTAGAAAGAGCAATTATCAAATTCATCTGGAACAACAAAAAACCCAGGATAGCTAAAACTATTCTCAGCAACAAAAGAAAATCTGGGGGAATCAGTATCCCTGACCTCAAGCAATACTACAGAGCAATAGTGTTAAAAACTGCATGGTATTGGTACAGTGACAGGAAGGAGGATCAATGGAACAGGATTGAAGATCCAGAAATGAACCCACACAGCTATGGCCACTTGATCCTCAACAAAGAGGCTGAAAAAATCCAATGGAAAAAAGATAGCCTTTTCAACAAATGGTGCTGGTTCAACTGGAGGTCAGCATGCAGAAGAATGTGAATTGATCCATCTCTTGTCTCCTTGTACTAAGCTCAAATCCAAATGGATCAAGGACCTCCACATCAAGCCAGACACTCTGAAGCTAATAGAAAAGAAACTGGGGAAGACCCTTGAGGACATCGGTACAGGGAGAAAGTTTCTGAACAGAACACCAATAGCATATGCTCTAAGAGCAAGAACTGACAAATGGGACCTCATAAAATTACAAAGTTTCTGTAAGGCAAAGGACACCATCAAGAGGACAAATTGGCAACCAACAAATTGGGAAAAGATCTTCACCAATCCTACATCAGATAGAGGGCTAATATCCAATATATATAAAGAACTCAAGAAGTTAGACTCCAGAAAACCGAACAACCCTATTAAAAAATGGGGTACAGAGTTAAACAAAGAATTCTCACCTGAAGAACTGATGGCGGAGAAGCATCTTAAAAAGTGCTCAACTTCATTAGTCATTAGGGAAATGCAAATCAAAACAACCCTAAGATTTCATCTTACACCAGTCAGAATGGCTAAGATTAAAAATTCAGGAGACAGCAGGTGTTGGAGAGGGTGTGGAGAAAGAGGAACACTCCTCCACTGCTGGTGGGGTTGCAAATTGGTACAACCACTCTGGAAATCAGTCTGGCGGTTCCTCCAAAAACTGGGCATCTCACTTCCAGAAGATCCTGGTATACCACTCCTGGGCATATACCCAGAGGATTCCCCACCATGTAATCAGGATACATGCTCTACTATGTTCATAGAAGCCCTATTTATAATTGCCAGATGCTGGAAAGAACCCAGGTATCCCTCAACAGAAGAGTGGATGCAAAAAATGTGGTATATCTACACAATGGAGTACTATTCAGCCATTAGAAACAATGAATTCATGAAATTCTTAGGCAAATGGATGGAGCTAGAGAACATCATACTAAGTGAGGTAACCCAGACTCAAAAGGTGAATCATGGTATGCACTCACTAATAAGTGGTTATTAACCTAGAAAACTGGAATACCCAAAACATAATGCACACATCAAATGAGGTACAAGAAGAAAGGAGGAGTGGCCCCTGGTTCTGGAAAGACTCAGTGAAACAGTATTCGGCAAAACCAGAACGGGGAAGTGGGAAGGGGTGGGTGGGAGAACAGGGGAAGAGAAGGGGGCTTACGGGACTTTCGGGGAGTGGGGGGGGGCTAGAAAAGGGGAAATCATTTGAAATGTAAATAAATTATATCGAATAAAAAAAATTTAAAAAAATGGCTATACCAGCTTGTTGTTTGTGACCATTTGTTTGGAAAATTGTTTTCCAGTCTTTTACTCTGAGGTAGTGTCTGTCTTTGTATCTGAGGTGAGTATCCTGTATGCAGCAAAATTGGGTTGGGTCCTATTTACCTATCCAGTCTGTTAGTCTATATCTTTTTGTTGGAGAATTGAGTCCATTGATATTAAGCGATATTAAGGAAAAATGATTGTTGTTTCCTCTTATTTTTGTTATTTGAGGCGGAATTATGTTTATGTGACTGTCTTCTTTTTGTTTTGTTAAAAGAAGATTACTTTTTTGTTGTTTCTAGTGTGTAGTTTCCCTCCTTTTGTTGGTGTTTTCCGTTCATTATCTTTTGTAGGGCTGGATTTGTGGAAAGATATTGTATAAATTTGTTGTTGTCATGGAATACCTTGTTTTCTTCATCTATGGTAATTGAGAATTTTGCTGGGCATAGTGGCCTTGGTTGGCATTTGTTTTCTTTTAGGGTCTGCATGACATCTGCCCATGAACTTCTGGTTTTCATAGTTTCTGGTGAGAAGTCTGGTGTAATTCTGATAGGTCTGCTTTTATATGTTACTTGACCTTTTCCCCCTCACTGCTTTTAATATTCTTTCTTTGTTTTGTGTATTTGGTGTCTTGATTATTATGTGATGGGAGGAATTTCTTTTCTGCTCCAATGTGTTGGAGTTCTGTAGGCTTCTTGTATGTTCATGGGCATCTCTTCCTTTAGGTTAGGGATGTTTTCTTCTATAATTTTGTTGAAGATATTTAATGGCCCTTTAAGCTGGAAATCTTTGCTCTCTTCTATACCTATAATCTTTAGTCTTGGTCTTCTCATTTTGTCCTGGATTTCCTGGATGTTTTGGGTCAGGAGCTTTTTGCATGTTGCATTTTCTTTGACTGTTGTGTCAGGGTTTTCTATGGTATCTTCTGCACTTGTGATTCTGTCTTCTATCTCTTGTATTCTGTTGGTGATGCTTGCATCTGTGACTCCTGCCTTCTTTCCTAGGTTTTCTATCTCTAGAGTTGTTTCCCTTTGTGATTTCTTTATTGTTTCTACTTCCATTGAATGGTTTTGTTCAATTCCTTCACCTGTTTGATTGTGTTTTCCTATAATTCTTTTAGGGAGTTATGTATGTCCTTCTTGAAGTCCTGTGTCATCATCATGAGCTGTGATTTTAAATCCAAATCTTGCTTTCCTGGTGTGTTGGGGTATTCAGGACTTGCTGTTGTGGGAGAACTGGGTTCGGATGATCCCATGTTGCCTTGGTTTCTGTTGGCAATGTTCTTGTGTTTGCCTTTTGCCATGTGGTTATCTCTGGGGTTAGTTGGATCTGCTGTATCTGGCTGTAGCTTGTCCCTCCGGTGGGCCTACAAGCCTTGTTCAGCACCTCTGGGAGACCAACTCTACTCTGGCACAGAGGGCTGTGGCTCAGCCCAGCTCCTGGGTGCAGATGGAGCCTGGAAGGGCCCTGTCCCAGCTGCTCTGCCACTCCTGTCCTCCCTGTGATCCTGGTAGTATCTGCCTTGGACAGTCACTGGAGAGAAAATGACAATCTCTTTTCCATCCCTGGGAGTCAAAGCATTCCCTGGATACTAGATTTCCCCTGGCAGGACCCGTGCACAGGTGGTTGCAGAGCAGCCCAGCTTCTGGGTTCAGATGGAGCCCAATAGGTGTAGCCTTATTTATAACAGCCAGAAGCTGGAAAGAACCCAGATGTCCTTCAACAGAGGAATGGATACAGAAAATGTGGTACATTTACATAATGGAGTACTACTCAGCTATTAAAAACAATGAATTCATGAAATTCTTAAGCAAATGGATGGAACTAGAAAATATCATCCTGAGTGAGGTATCCCAATCACAAAATAACACACATGGTATGCACTCACTGATAAATGGATATTTGCTCAAAAGCTCGGAATACCCAATATACAACTCACAGACCACATGAAGCTTAAGAAGAAGAAAGACCAAAGTGTGTCTTCTTTGGTCCTTCTTAGAAGGGAGAACAAAATAGTCACTGGAGAAAATACAGAGACAAAGTGTGGAGCAGAGATTGAAGGAAAGGCCATCCAGAGACTGCCCCACTTTGGGATCCATCCCATATACAGTCACCAAACCCAGATTCCATTGTTTGGGTACCAAGAAGTGCTTGCTGACAGGAGCCTGATATAGCTGTCTCCCGAGAGTCTCTGCCAGAGCCTGATAAATATAGAGGCAGATGCTCTCAGTCAAGCATTGAACTGAGCACGTGGTCCCCGATGGAGGAGTTAGAGAAAGGACTGAAGGAGCTGAAGGGGTTTGCAACCCCATAGGATGAACAACAATATCAACCAACTTGACTCCCCCGCCCCCCAGAACTCCCAGGGACTAAACCACCAACCAAAGAGTACACATGGAGGGATCCATGGCTCCAGCCGCATATGTAGCAGAGGATGACCTTGTAGAACATCAATGAGAGAAAGGCCTTTGGTCCTGTGAAGGCTCGATGCCCCAGTGTAGGGGAATGCCAGGACAGGGAGACAGGAGTAGGTAGTTGGGGGAACACCCTTGTAGAAGCACAGGGAGGGGCAATAGGATAGGAGGTTTTCAGAGGGGAAACCAGGAAAGGGGATAACATTTGAAATGTAAACAAAGAAAATATCCAAGAAAAGAAAAAGAAAACTTTAAAAAAAAAAGAAAAAAATAATGAGCAATTTTATAGCTAACATTCCAGTTGTTGAATAATTTCCTAAGTCTAGATGTTGGAGAATGAGCTGAACTTGTCACTCCTGAGAATTCAATAAAAGAAAATTGTTTTTAAAAAAAGGAAAAATATGTCATTAGTACCAGGATGGTAACCAAGAAAAGACAGAAAAGTGTAGTAGCTGTTCCATGTCATTAGGATTGTAATGCAATAAATAATATATAAAACCAGCAAAAATTACAATGAAAACATCTTTTTATCAATGGCATAAGTCAGAACTCAGCAACTCAAGGCACATCAGTAATGTCCTCCAGAATGTAGTTGAGAGGCTGTGTACAGCAGACAAAGCATATGTCTTTATTTTAGTGCATCCCAGGCTGTCACAAATGTACGAAGCCTGACTCTCCTGATTTGCCATTCCTTAAATTCTTAGATGCCTTTGTATAGCTCAATTAAAGCCAGGCTTACATAAACAAACGGTCACAGAGATCTAGGCCTGGGAAACCTGAGTCTATTCTTGGTGAGTAAAATGGTTAGGTGATCCTTATATCGTTTATTTTTATTTATTATTTTGTGGGTGGGCACACAAACTTATGTGTGTATGTGTTTGTGTGTGTGTCTGATGTAAAGATGATTACCCAACTCTATTCTTAGTTTTTGGGAAGAGAAGAACTGTAAAGTGCCTTCGGTAGAACTATTTGTTTTGTTTTGTTTTGTCTGTCAATTCTTTCAGTGGAACTCTGGCTTTAAAGATCATGAAAACAACGAAGAACAGTTAATGCAGCAGTGGATAGTTGTCGTTATTACTGTTATTTTTGCACAATGGTTATTGACTGAAAGCAGTCATGGTTCTTGGGTAAACACAAAGGTCTGCCTGCTCTGGCTCCCAAGTGCTGGGAATAATAATGAATACCACCAGGCCTGGCCTCTCCTGTACTTTCTACAGCCTAGGATGTCCTCGGACTCACAGCATGCCCCATTCCTCACCCTCCCAAGTTCTGCCAGTTCATATGTGTATCACCATGCTTTGAGAATTTTACTTTTTAATATCATCTTCTAATTATAAATTATGTAATTGTGTTAAGGAGAAGTGGAAAAACGCTGAAAACAGATCTTATCTCAATAATATTTTATGAAAACTAGTAGCAAAGAGGTATGCATTTATGTCAGCATGAGGAAAAATAAAATTATAAATATGTCTACCATATAAGTACTTTGTATGCTCTAGAAAGATCTCAAGCTAAGGCTTTTAAAATTTTTTTCTTGTCGTGTTAGGAATCAAATACAGTACCTCCTTCATGCTTGGAAGAATGTTTGAAATATGTCCATCATTCCAAGAAAAATACAAGTTAATTTATTTACAGTTTAGTTTTATAAGAAAATGTTATTTATTATTAGTAGTAATTAAGTATGAAGGGCTCTTCATGCTTAACTTGTAGAAAAATTAAAAATAAATTAACCAAGGTATGAATTAAAATAAATATACCTCTACTTCATAACCCGAATGTATTTAGCATGTACAGCTTTCCCCATTTGGTTCCCGAAAACAGCCTTGACTGAACAACAGCGCTTCCCTGCTGGCAGTGACTGCCCCCTAGTGGACATTTGTGATGATTTCCTGTAACTTTGGTTGTCACAGTAGTTAAATGGCATTAAGTGACAGAAATGCTTCTGAGAACTCTTCAGTGCACGGACAGACCCTCACTAACAAAGACTCCTCCAGGTCAGTGCTGAACGTGTTAAGAGATTTATTAACAATTGGAAAATAGAAATCAACTCCCATTTTATGAGTAGCTTCTCTTAAAATTCTGAAAACAGGTTTTGCCAAACAGCAAAGAATGATTTTAAAAAGTTACTATTGCCGAACATAACAGTTAAGTGTAACCAATTTCATGTTCACCTTAGATACTGTCAGGCTATGCTTTGAGGTGAACTTGTGTATTATGATTAATTCCTTATGTATGAACCTCTTCTAATGGATTCTGTGATTCAGGTTTTAAATACCTCATTGCTCATCCTATACCAATGGAATCATGTTCTTCAAGCACACTTGAAACCTTAATACATGATTAGAACACAAATCAGTAGAACAGATAATTTTTAGCTACTGATCTTTTTGCATCAGAATCTCCCTTTCAATATTAACTAAGAAGATGCTAAAAGCTTAAAACAATGTTTCCTCGATATTTTCTTTCAGGTGATATTTCTTCCTGGTGTTAGTTGCAAATTATTGTATTTTAATCAGCGAGAACATATAATTGTCCTAGAAGTTGAACTTCTTGTTCATCACTATGCATGGTATTGCTGGGCATGGCAGTACACAGTTGTAAACCCAGTAACTGGGAGGGTAAGGCCGGAGGATCATTCTTGACTACACAGTGAGCTCAAGGCTATGTGAGATCCTGTCTCACAAAAATAGGGATTAATATATGCCACAAACATAGTTACAGAATGTATGATTTGCCCTAGAGTATCAGTCTCCTCTCCCATGCCATATCTTGTAGTCAAGCTTCTATTTTCAGGTCAGTGCTATATTGTTTTTACTTTATATATGTGGAAAATGTAGAATCTGTCTTTCTTTTTTTTAATCATGGAAAATTTCATGTAGATGTAATAATGGTAGGCACAAAAGTATTCCTAAGTTGATTGAAAGTGGAATTATAAACATTTTCTGATAAACATGAAGATTTATATGGAAAATATTTCTGATAAAATTGAAGAAATATACAGAAAACCTCTTAAAATTAAAGATTATCATGGAGATTATACAGATAAAGTAATAGACATAAAGATAATTCTAAGTTGATTGAAGGTGGAACTATACATATTTTCAGATAAAACTGAAGATTTATATGGAAAATACTTCTGGTAAAATTCAAGAAATATATAGAAAACACGTTAAAATTGACTATTTCATGGAAAATTTTACATATAAAATGGTAGATATAAAAACTTTCTAAATTAATTGAAGGTGGAATTAGAAACATTTGTGATAAAAAGATTTACATTGAAAACATTTCTGATAAAACGAGGAAATATATAGAAAGACATTAAAATTGAGGATTATCATGAAAAATAATGCAGATAAAATGGTAGACATAAAACATTATTAAATTAAAAGGGGAATTACAAACATTTTCTGATAAAATTGAAGATTTACATGAGAAATATTTCTGTTAGTCTATGTCTTTTTATTGGGGAGTTGAGTCCATTTTTGTTAAGAGAATTAACATAAGAGATATTAAGGAATAGTGATTGTTGCTTCCTGTTATTTTTGATGTTATTTATATGTTTGTGTGGGTATCTTCTTTAGGGTTTGTTGGAAGAAGATTACTTTCTTGCTTTTTCTAGGGTGTAGTTTCCCTCCTTGTGTTGTCATTTTCCATCTATTATCCTTTGTAGGGCTGGATTTGTGGACAGATATTGTGTAAATTTGGTTTTATCATGGAATATCTTGGTTTTTCCATCTATGGTGATTGAGAGTTTTGCTGGGTATAGTAGCCTGGGCTGGCATTTGTGTTCTCTTAGGGTCTGTATGAGATCTTCCCAGGATCTTCTAGCTTTCATTGTCTCTGGTGAGAAGTCTGGTATAATTCTGAAAGGTCTGACTTTATAAGTTGCTTGCCCTTTTCTCCTTACTGATTTTAATATTCTTTCTTTGTTTAGTGTATTTGGTGTTTTGATTATTATGTGCCGGGAGGACTTTGTGTTCTGGTCCAGTCTGTTTGGAGTTCTGAAAGCTTCTTGTATGTTTATGGGCATTTCTTTCTCTAGGTTAGGGAAGTATAATTTCTATAATTTTGTTGAAGATATTCACTGTCCCTTTAAGTTGGAAATCTTCACTCTCGTCTATACCTATAATCCTTAGGTTTGGTCTTCTCATTGTATTCTGGAGTTCCTGGATGTTTTGGGTTACCAGCTTTATGCATTTTGCATTTTCTCTGACTGTTGAGTCAATGTTTTCTATGGTATCTTCAGCACCTGAGGTTCTTTCTTCTATCTCTTGTAGTCTGTTGTTGATGCTTTCATCTATGACTCCTGAATTCCTTCCAAGGTTTTCTATCTCCAGAGATGTCTCACTTTGTGATTTCTTTATTGTTTCTACTTCCTCTTTTAGATCCTGGATGGTTTTGTTCAGTTCCTTCACTTGATTGTTTGTGTTTTTCTGTAATTCTTTAAGGGATTTTTGTGTTTCTTCTTTAAGGGATTCTGCCTGTTGTACCATGATCTGTATTTTTTCTCTTTTCTTTTCTTTTCTTTTCTTTTCTTTATTGAGTATCTTCTTCATTTACATTGCCAATGGTAAAACGTTTCCCAATTTCCCCCCTCCCAAAAGCCCCCCTCCCCAAAGATTCCCTACCCCTCCTCACACCCCCTGCCTCCATGTATATGCCCCTCTACCCAACACACTCCCACCTCCCCCCTACCCCCCACCACGTCCATTTCCCTTTGTTGGGGCCTCTATTGAGCCTTTAACTGACCAAAGACCACTCCTTCCACTGATGCCCAACAAGGCATTCCTCTGCCACATTTTTGACTGGAACCATGTATACCCCTTGGTGGATGGTTCAGTCCCTGGGAGTCTTGTCTGGGTGTCTGAAGCCATTGTTCTTCCCATGGGGCTATAAACCCCTTCAGCTCCTCTGGACTACCCTCCAGATCCTCCGTTGGGGACTCCAGGCCCAGTCCAATATTTGGTTGCTAGTTTCTGCCTCTGTATTTGTAAGGCTCTGGCAGGGACCCTCTGGAGCCAGCCATGGCATACTCCTTTTGGTACATGCTTCTTGTAGTGTCAGGGTTTGGTGACTGTTTATCCCCAGGTAAGGCACTCGCTGGGTGGCCTTTACTTCAGACTGTGCTCCACACATTGCCTCCCTTATTGCTCCTGTGAGTATTTTGTTCCCTTTCTCAGAGGAACCATAGCACCCTCACTTAAGTCCTCCTTCTTCTTGAGCTTCCTGTGCTGAGTGAATTGTGCATTGTTTATTTTGAGCTTTTGGACTAGCATCCACTTATTAGTGAGTGCATACCATGTGCCTTCTTTTGTGACTGGGTTACCTCGCTCAGGATGACACTTTCTAGTTCCAGCCATTTGCCTAAGAATTTCATGAATTCATTGTTTTTAATAGCTGAATAGTACTCCATTGTGTATATATACTTCAGTTTCTGTATCCATTCCTCTGTTGAGGGACATCTGGGTTCTTACCAGCTTTTGGCTATTATAAATAGGGCAACTATGAACATAGTGGAGCATGTGTCCTTATTACATGTAGGAGCACCTTCTGGATATATGCCCAGGAGTGGTATAGCTGGGTCCATAGGTAGTACTATGTCTAATTTTCTGAGGAATCACCAAAATGATTCCAGAATGGTTTTACCAGCTTGCAATCCCACCAACAATGGAGAAATGTTCTTCTTTCCCCACATCCTCTCCAGCATCTGCCATCCCCTGAGTTTTTCATCTTAGCCATTCTGACTGGTATAAGGTGGAATCTCAGTGTTGTTTTGATTTGCAATTCCCTGATAACTAAGGATGCTGAACATTTCTTTAGGTGCTTTAGAGCCATTTGAGTTTCCTCCATTGAGAATTCCCTGTTTAGCTCTGTACCCCATTTTTTAATAGGGCTATTTGATTCTCCGGAGACTAACTTCTTGAGTTCTTTGTATACATTGGATATTAGCCCTCTATCGGATGTAGGGTTAGTAAAGACCTTTTCCCAATTTGTTGGTTGCCATTTTGTCCTATTGACTATGTCCTTTGCCTTACAGAAACTTTGCAGTTCTATGAGGTTCCATTTGTCAATTCTTGTTCTTAGAGCATAAGCCATTGGTGTTCTGTTCAGAAACTTCCCCCCTGTGCCCATGTGTTCAAGGTTCATCCCCATTTTCTCCTCTATAAGCTTCAGTGTGACTAATTTTATGTATAGATCTTTGACCCACTTGGACTTGAGCTTTGTACAAGGAGATAAGAATGGGTCAATCTGCATTTTTCTGCATGCAGACCTCCAGTTGATCCAGCACCATTTGTTAAAAATGCTTTCTTTTTTCCACTGGATATTTTTAGCTCCTTTGTCAAATATCAAGTGACCGTACATGTGTGGGTTCTTTTCTGGGTCTTCAATTCTATTCCATTTATATTCCTGCCTGTCTGCATACCAATACCAAACAGTTTTTATCACTATTGCTCTGTAGTAGAGTTTGAGGTCAGGGATGGTGATTCCCCCAGAAGATCTTTTGTTGTGTAGAATAGTTTTTGCTATCCTGTTTTTTTTTTTTTTTTTTTTTTTTTTTTTTTTTTTTGTTATTCCAGATGAATTTGAGAATTGTTCTTTCTAGATCTATGAAAAATTAATTTGGAATTTCGATGGGGATTGCACTGAATCTGTAGATTGCTTTTGGAAAGATGGCCATTTTTACTATATTGATTCTGCCAATCCATGAACATGGGAGATCTTTCCATCTTCGGAGACTTTCTTCGATTTCTTTCTTCAGAGGCTTAAAGTTCTTGTCATATAGACCCTTCACTTGCTTCGTCAGGGTCACACCTAGGTATGAAATATTATTTGAGACTATTGTGAAGGGTGTCATTTCCCTAATTTCTTTCTCATCTTGTTTATCCTTTGAGTAGAGGAAGGCTACTGACTTGCTTGAGTTAATTTTATAGCCAGCCACTTTGCTGAATGAAGTTGTTTATCAGCTTTAGGAGTTCTCTGGTGGAAGTCTTGGGGTTGCTTGAGTATACTATCATATCATCTGCAAATAGTGATAGTTTGACTTCTTCCTTTCCAATTTGTATACTTTTGACCATTTTTTGGCTAGGACTTCAAGTACTATATTGAATAGATAGGGAGAGAGTGGGCCGCCTTGTCTGGTCCCCGATTTTAGTGGGATTGCCTCAAGTTTCTCTCCATTTAGTCTGATGTTGGCTACCGGTTTGCAGTATATTGCTTTTACTATGTTTAGGTATGGGCCTTGGATTCCTGATCTCTCCAAGACTTTTATCATGAAGGGATGCTGAATTTTGTCAAAAGCCTTTTCAGCATCTAATGAAATGACTATGTGGTTTTTTCCCTTTAGTTTGTTTATGTAGTGAATTACATTGACAGATATCTGTATATTGAACCATACCTGCATTCTTGGGATGAAGCCTACCTGACCATGGTGAATTATAGTTCTGATGCATTCTTGGATTCGGTTGACCAGGATTTTGTTCAGTATTTTTGCATCAATGTTCATGAAGGAGATTGGTCTGAAGTTCTTCCTTGTTTGGTCTTTGTTTGGTTTAGGTTAAGTGTGATTGTGGCTTCATAGAATGAGTTGGGTAGTGTTCCTTGAGTTTCTATTTAGTGGAAAAGTTTGAAGAGTATCAGTATTAACTTTTCTTTGAAGATCTGATAGAATTCCCCGCTAAACCCATCTGGTCCTGGGCTTTTTTTTTTTGAAGGGAAACTATTAATGACTGCTTCTATTTCCTCATGGCTTATGGGACTATTTAGATGGTTTATCTGTTCCTGTTTTAATGTTGGCACCTGGTATGTATCTAGAAAGTTATCCATTTCATCCAGGTTTTCAAACTTTGTTGAGTATAAACTCTTGTAGTAGGATCTGATGATTTTTTAAATTTCCACAGTTTCTTTTGTTATGTCTCCCTTTTCATTTCTGATTTTATTAATTTGGATACTGTCTCCATACCCCCTGGTTAGTCTAGCTAAGGGTTTATCTATCTTGTTGATTTTTTCAAAGAACCAGCTCTTTGTTTTGCTGATTTTTTGTATAGCTCTTTTTGTTTCTGCTTGGTTGATTTCGGTTCTAAGTTTGATTATTTCCTGCTGTCTACTCCTCTTGGGCGTATTTGCTTCCTTTTGTTCTAGAGCCTTCAAGTGCACTGTCAAGCTGTTAGTGGAAGCTCTCTCCATTCTCTTTTTGGAGGCACTCAGAGCTATGAGTTTTCCTCTTAGCACTGCTTTCATTGTGTCCCATAAATTTTGGTATGATGTGTCTTCATTTTCATTGAATTCTAAAGAGTCTTTAATTTCTTTCTTTCTTTCTTCCTTGACCAAGCTATCATTGAGAAGAGCACTGTTCAAAGTCCATGTGTATGCGTGTTTTCCATTGCTTTTGTTTGAGCTTAAGACCAGCCTTAGGCCGTGGTGATCTGATAAGATACATGGAATAATTTCAATATTTCTATATCTGTTGAGGCCTGTTTTGTGACCAATTATATGGTCAATTTTGGAGAAGGTACCAAGGTGCTGAGAAGAAGGTATATTCTTTTGCTTTAGTGTGGAAGGTTCTATAAATATCTGTTAGCTCCAGTTGGTCCATAGCTTCAGTTAGTTTCACTGTATCTCTGTTTAGTTTCTGGTTCCATGACTTGTCCATTTTTGACAGTGGGGTGTTGAAGTCTCCCACTATTATTGTGTGGGGTGCAATGTGTGCTTTGAGCTTTAGTAAAGTTTCTTTTGTGAATGTGGGTGCCTTTGTGTTTGGAGCATAGATGTTCAGAATTGAGAGTTCATCTTGGTAGACTTTCCCTTTGACCAGCATGAAGTGTCCCTCCTTATCTTTTTTGACAACCTTTGCGTGAAAGTCAATTTTATTCGATATAAGAATGGCCACTCCAGCTTGTTTCTTGGGACCATTTGCTTAGAAAATTGTTTTTCATCCTTTGACTCTTAAATAGTGCCTGTCTTTGTCACTGAGGTGGGTTTCTTGTATGCAGCAAAACGTTTGGTCCTGTTTACATATCCAGTCTGTTAGTCTATGTCTTTAATATTAAGAGATATTAAGGAAAAGTGATTGTTGCTTACTGTTATCTTCTTAGTTAAAGTTGACATTCTGGTTGTGTAGCTATCTTCTATTGGGTTTGATGAAAGATTACCTTTTTGATTTTTTTACAGTGTGGTTTGCTGTCTTGTTTTGGTATTTTCCACCCATTATCCTTTGCAGAGCTGGATTTGTGGAAAGATACTGTGTAAATTTGCTTTTGTCATGGAATGTCTTATTTTCACCATTTATGGTAATTGAGAGTTTTGCTGGGTATTGTAGTCTGGGCTGACATTTATGTTCTCTTAGGGTCTGTATGATATCTGCCCATGTTCTTCTGGCTTTCATAGTGACTTCTGGTGAGAAGTCTGGTGTAATTCTGATAGGTCTGCCTTTATATGTTATTTGACCTTTCTCTCTCACTGCTTTTTAATATTCTTTCTTTGTTTAGTGCATTTGGTGTTTTGGTTATTATGTGACAGGAGAAATTTCTCCTCTGGTTCAATCTGTTTGGAGTTCTGTAGACTTCCTGTATGTTAATGGGCACCTCTTTCTTTAGGTTAGGGAAGTTTTCTAATATAATTTTGTTGAAGATATTTATTGGGTCTTTAAGATGGAAACCCTCACTTTCTTCTATTCTTATAACCCTTAGGTTTGGTCTTCTCATTGTGTCCTGGAGTTCCTGAATGTTTTGGGTTTCAAGCTTTTTGCATTTTGTATTTTCTTTGACTATTGAGTCCATGATTTCTATGGAATCTTCAGCATCCAAGATTCTTTTTTCTATCTCTTGTATTCTGTTGTTGATGCTTGCATCTATGACTCCTGAATTCTTCCCAAGGTTTTCTATTTTCAGAGATGTCTCACTTTGTGATTTCTTTGTTGATTCTATTTCCAGGTTTAGATCCTGGATAGTTTTGTTCAATTCCTTCACTTGTTTGTTTGTTTTTTCCTGAAATTCTTTAAGGAATTTTTGTGTTTCCTCATTAAGGGCTTCTACCTGTTGATCCATGTTCTTCTGTGTTTCTTTTTGGGATTTTTGTGATTCCTCTTTAAGGGCTTCTGCATGTTGACCCATGTTCTCCCATAATTCCCTCTGGGATTTTTGTATTGCCCTGTTTAAGGGCTTCAACCTGCTGCCCCATATTCTCCCATATTTCTTTAAGAGATTTTTGTGTTTCCTCTTTAAGGGCTTCTACCTTTTGATCCATATTCTCTTGTCTTTCTTGAAGGGATTTTTGTGCTTCTACCTGTTGACCCATGCTCTCTTGTATTTCTTTAAGGGAGTTATTTATGTCCTTCTTGAAGTCCTCCATCATATGAGATGTGATTTTAAATCTGGTTCTTGCTTTTCTGATGTGATGGAGTATGCAGGATTTGCTGTTGTGAGAGAGCTGGGTTCTGATGGTTCCATGTTGCCTTGGTTTCTGTTGGTAATGATCTTGCATTTGCCTTTGGCCATCTTGTTATCTCTGGTGTTAGCTGGTCTTGCTGACACTATCTTCTCTATCCTGCAGGCCTGTGTTTCTGTACTCCTGGGATTCTCTTTTTGTACAATACCCTGCAAACAGCTGATTCTCCAGGAAGTATCAGGCGATGGGATCTCCCCTGTGGCAGACTTGACAAGGGTTGAATGCCCTGCTCCTGCCAATTCTCGAATGCCCTGCTCCTGTAGGTTCTCTACAGAATATCAGGAAGTGGTGTTCTCTCCATGCCAGTTGTGGCGCAGGTCTCCCACATCTGATGGCGAGGGATGGTGATGGGGGTGGGCATGGGGGGGCAGAGTAGAATGGGCAGAAGGGGATAGGCGAACAGAAGGTTTCTGGGCAGTGGGTCCCAGAGCAGAGGGGCTCTGTGACTCTCTTTGTTGGGCAGTGATGCTTACCTAATACCCTGCTCCTATACGTTCTCTAGAGAGTATCAGGAAGTGGTGCCCTCTCCATGCCAGATGTGGCACAGGTCTCCCACATCTGAAGGCAAGGGGTGGTGATGGGGGAGGAGGGAGGTGTAGAAGGGGCAGAAGGGGATAGGCAAACTAATATCCTGCTCCTGTCAGTTCTCTAGAGAGTATCAGGAAGTGCTCTCCTCTCTGTGTCAGATGTGGCTCAGGTCTCCCACATCCGAGGGAGAGGGGCAGTGAAGGGGGAGGAGGGAGGTGTAAAAGGGGTGGATGAAGGGGGAGGAGGGAGGGGTAGAAGGGATAGAAGGGGATAGGCATACTGGAGGTTGCTGGGTAGTGAGTCCCAGAGCAGAGGGGCTCCATGACTCTCTGTGTTGGGCAGTGATGCTTACCTAATGCCCTGCAACTGTCGGTTCTCTAGAGAGTATCAGGTGTCCTCTCCACGCCAGATGTGGCGCAGGTCTCCCACATCCGACGGAAAGGGCATGATCTATATTTTCTTAAGGGATTTTTGTGTTTCCTCTTTAAGGGCTTTTACCTGATGACCGATGTTCTCCTGTATTTCTTTAAGGGAGCTATTTAAGTCTTTCTTGAAGCCCTCTATCAGCATCATGAGATATGATTTTAAATCCAACTCTTGCTTTTCTGGTGTGTTGGGGTATCCGGGACTTGCTGTGGTGGGAGAACTGGGTTCTGATGTTGCCATGTGGCCTTGGTTTGTGTTGATAGGGCTCTTGTGCTTGCCTTTTGCTATCTGGTTATCTCTGGTGCTAGTTGGTATTGTTGCCTCTGGCTGGAGTTTGTTCCTCCTGTGGGCCTGTAAGCCTGTGCCCTTACTCCTCTGAGCTTAGAAGTGAAAGTACTGCTGGGAGATCACTCTTTCCTGGTGAGCTGTGCACAGAAGACTGTGGAGTTTCCTGGTTCCCTGATGCCAATGGTGTTGGGAGGACTTCTGTCCCAGCTGCTCCACTGATCTTAGGCCCTGTGTGGAACCTGTCTTTCTTATGTCTAGTTTATTTATGTAACATGTCCAGAACTTCCATTCAGTTTGCTACAAATGATAGGATGACATTTTTTAATGGCTGAACAATGCATTGTTAATATTTATATTAGTATACATAATTATAAATTATATATATTTATATATAATTTTCATTATTAATTCACCTCTTGGTAGGCAACTAGATTGAGTTCATAATTTAGTTATTGTGAATAGTGCCACAAATTACGGAAATGAAAATATCTTTGTTGTAGGCTGACTAAAGTTCTTTTAGGGATATAACCAGGAGTGGTATAATGGATGGTATGGTAGTCCTGTTTTGTTTGTGTACTAAAAATATTTGCTAGTATAGTGTGCCATGTGCGTATGTATGTATGTATGTGTGTTTGTGCATGTGCGAGTGTGTGTGGCCAACCACAGTCCATGCATTAGTCAGAGACAACTTTTGGGAGTTGGTTCTCTCCTTCTCCCTCCAAGGGTTTCTCATTTCTGCATACCTCAGGCTAGCTGACCTGTGAGATTACAGGCGATGCCGCTGTCTCTGCCTCCCACATCTCCACGGGCACAAGTGATGAGAGGTTATCATAACTTCATCACCCATGAAGGATTGTCAATTAATAGGTTTCTTTCTAATCTTTATTAACCATATTAAATAATTAGCCAGACAAATTTTAAAGAAAAACATATTTTCATACATACTTGACTAACATCAATTTTTCTCTTTACTTTTTGGGGAAAGATTCATAATGATTTACTTTGACTTATACAGAATAAGCATCAAACCAATCATATTTCCCTGAGAAATCAATCCATAATACATAATTCATAAGAAAAATCAGTATATATTTTTGTACAATTAATGTCAACAAGAAATACATTGCAGTGATAAGAAAAACATACAAAGGAAGCTGGCTTTTTCAGATGAGATGGTAAAACCGACTATTAGTTCATGATTATCAAGAGAGTATGGTATGTATTGAGACTGGAGAGGTGGCTCAGAGGTTAAGAGCACTTGCTGTTCTTCCAGAGGGCCTAAGTTTGTTTCCCA
The DNA here is from genome assembly GCF_947179515.1 of Apodemus sylvaticus. NCBI lineage: Eukaryota > Metazoa > Chordata > Mammalia > Rodentia > Muridae > Apodemus > Apodemus sylvaticus. The sequence continues at coordinate 94,637,587 of NC_067476.1, read as the reverse complement.
GCACCCACCTTAGGCAGTTCATAGCAGTCTGTAATAATAGCTCCTCTTCTTGCCTCTTCACATGTGCACATGCATATACACATAAGAATAAATATTAAAATATTATATAGACAGAGCAGTAGACAAATTATATAGTGAATGAAACAAATTTCAGATATACATAGTAAATTTCCCAATACACATAGTAATTTAATATACAAAATATATTGTTTCAATTCTAAGGAAAAGAGTGGAGCAAATTGCTGTTCATTCAAGGAAAGTCAGAGAAAGCTCTTGCCTTACACCATAAAATCATCAAGATGATTATGTGTTGGTAATTTAAAGGACCAAAAAACATCTATGGAAGTGTACAGAGGAATGCAGGCTTGAATAGTAGATTCTGATTGAGAGTCTCTGGGAATGTCCTTCTAGATAAGAGAATACTGTTTAATATGGACCTTTCCTTTTTTCATAATTCAAGCAATTTAAAATTCACCTTTCAAAGGGCTTGAGCAAGGGAAAATATGGTAGTGGGAGAAGTTAGGAAAGGAATTAGAAATGACTACAACCTGCTAGATGAGAATGACTCTTTACAGGGAGGGAGGGATACAGGGGAGATATACAGCTTTCAGCTTTCAGGAAAACCTGACAGAGTGAAATATGAGCACCAATCAGGCACACAGCCCGTCTGAAAATGAAAGGGCACTGATGCAGTCAGTGTGCAGCATCAAGGTTCCTTGAGCCTGCCTCTCCCTGGTGACTTTATAACTGTTTACCCCCAGCCTCTGGGAAGTGCTTCGTCAAGCTCATTAAAACGTATTCTTTATTCTAACATTTATAACTTGAGGAGATGGAACAAATGGTGGTAAATCACTCTAATATTCAATTTTTTTGAAAATTTTATTAGACATTTTCTTTATTTACATTTCAAATGTTATCCCCTTTCCTGGTTTTCCCCTCTGAAAACCTATCCTATTCCCCTTCCCCCTGCTTCTATGAGGGTATTCACCCACCGACCTGTGAGCCTTCTTAGGAACAAGGGCCTCACTTCCCATTGATGTCCCACAAGGCCACCCTCTGTTACATATACGGTTGGAGTCATGGGTCCCTCCATGTGTACTCCTTGGTTGGTGGTTTAGTCCCTGGGAGCTCTGGGGGATCTAGTTGGTTCATATTGTTGTTCGTCCTACTACCATTTAATTCTAATACTCTACACACAAGTGCAATAATTTTCTAGACTGTAAGACAGAGGAGTTTGATTAAGAGGTGAGACATATAGAGACTGGAGTAATGGAAAGTTAACAGAAAAAAATAAAATACTTAAAGATCAAGGGAGGTAGTGAATGGATTAAAGATGTCTGTGTAATCTCTTTCTTAAAGAACACAACATAATAACTTAAAATTTGGAAAATAAATGGAACTATAAGTGGATCTATTTCTTCTGCTTTTCAGTTCTATGCAGATGTTTCCAGAAGTCTCACAGAGCAAATTATCATTTGGGTCTGGTAGAGGGGTTACAGAGTATTGAAGGAAAACTGCATAAGGTACAAATTTTCCCATTAACAGTTGGTAGTTCTCAGTATAATTTTCTATTTTAATGATGCTGGTAATAATATATAACTTCTAAGTCATCAGCAGGTAACTAATGTGTTTGGTTCTAATGTTAAAGATAGTATATCAATACTAAGTATTAAAACTCTTGTTTAATTTCTTTATTTACCATTAATTTATTTGTTCACTTTACAACCTGACTGCTTCCGTCCCTCCTGGTCCCCCTCTCACATTGCCTGCCCCCACCCCTTCTTCCTGAGAGCATGAAGCCTCCCCATATTCTTCCCCCTTTTACTGCACATCAAATTTCTGCAGGGCTAGGGGCATCCTCTCCCATTGAGGCCAGACAAGGGAAGCCATTTAGAGGAAAGGTTTCCATAGACAAACAACATCTTTAGGGCAACCCCTGCTCCTGTTGTTGGCGATCCACATGAAGCTGCATATCTGCTACACATGTGCAGGGGGCCTAGATCCAGCCCATGTATGATCTTTGGTTGGTGGGTCAGTCTCTGAGAGCCCCCAAGGGGCCAGGTTAGTTGACTCTGTAGGTCTTCCTGTGGAGTTCCTATCTGCTTTAGGGCACTCAATCCTTCCCCCAATGCTTCCACAAGAATCCTTGACAGATGTCAAATATTTGGCTGTTTCAGTCAGCTTCTGGGTAAAGCCTCTCAGAGGACAGTTATACTCGGCTCCTGTCTGCAAGCAACAGAGTATCACTGATAGTGTCAGGGATTGGTGCTTGCCCCTGGGATGGGTCTCAAGTTGGGCCTGCTATTGTTTGACCATTCCCTTAGTCTTTGTTCCATCTTTGTCTCTGCATTTCTTGTAGGCAGGACAAATTTTGGGTCAAAGGTTTTGGAGGTAGTTTGATGTCTTTATTCCTCTACTTGGGGTTCTGCCTGGCTACAGGAGGTAGCCTTTTCAGAATCCATATACGCACTGTTGCCAGTCTCAGCTAAAGTCACCACCAAAGACTTCTAGGAGAGTTCCCCATTCCAGGTCTCTGGTACTTCCTAGAGATGCCCCCCCCCCCGCCCTGCTGCCAGCTGCAGATTTCCATTCATCTCCTGGCCCTCTGGTCCTCCTGTCTTTCCTCACATCTCATGCTGATCCCCTCCCCCACTGCTCTCCCACTCAATTCCCTCCCTCCATCTGCCTCCTATAACTATTTTATTCCCCCTTCTAAGTGAGATTCAAGCATCCTTACTTGGGCCTTTTTGCATAGCTTCTTTAGGTTGTTGGGATGTATCATGGGTATTCTGTACTTTTTTTTTTTTTTTTTTTTGGCTAATATTCACTTACAAGTGAGTACATACCATGCATGTTCCTTTGTGTCTGGATCACCTTACTCAGGTTGATATTTTCTTTTTCTTTTCTTTTTTTTTCTTGTAAAGAAAAACATTTAATTGGGGTTAGCTTACAGTTCCAGAGTTTCCGTCCATATCATGAAGGCGGGCAGCATGGCAGCATGCAGGCATATAGGCTGCCAGAGGAACCGAGAGTTCTGCATCTTCATCTGCATGCAGCCGGGAGGACCGTCTCCTCCACTCTGGGTGGTGCTTGAGCAGTAGGAGCCTGCAAAACCCTCCTAAATGGTGACTTCTTCCAACAAGGCCAAACCACCTAATCATGCCTCTTTCCACGAGCCGAGCATATTCAAAACACCATATTCCATCCCCATGGCCCCATGGGCTTGTTCAAACACTTGAGTCTAGTGGGGGACACAGAATAATGCAAAATATATTTAGCCCAACTTTAAAAGTCCCCACAGTCATTCACAATCTCAACAACATTGAAAAGTCCAAAGTTCAAAGTCTCTTCTGAGATTCATTCAATCTCTTAACTATAATCTCCTATAAAATCAAAATCAAAAAGCAGATCACATAGTTTCAACATCACAGGATATACACTACCATTCGAAAACATCATAGTGAGAAGATACTGAACCAAAGCAAGACCAAAAACCAGCTGGGCAAACTCTAAATGCTGCATCTCCATGTCTGATGCCAAAAACTCTTCAGATCTCCAATTCCTTTCATCTTTGTTTTTTTTTTTTTTGTTTGTTTGTTTTTGTTTTTTTTTTTTTTTTTGCAAAGGTCATATCTTTATTTCCCTAAATCTAGAGTGCTTCCTAAGAGCAAAAGTCCTCCGCAGAAAGATCATTACCTGCCAGGTCCCTGGTTTTAAACATTCTTTTTTAAAATTTACATTGCAAATGATTTCCCCTTTTCTGGGTCCCCTCTCCCCACAAGTCCCATAAGCCCTCTTCCATCCCCCTATTCTTCCATCCACCCCTTCCCACTTCCCTGTTCTGGAATTCCCCTATACTCTTGCACTGAGTCTTTCCAGAACCAGGGGGCCACTCTTCCATTCTTTTTGGACATCATTTAATTTGTGGATTATGTCCTGGGTATTCAAAGTTTATAGGCTAATATCCACTTATCAGTGAGTGCATACCATGATTGATCTTTTGAGACTGGGTTACCTCACTTAGTATGATGTTCCCCAGCTCCATCCATTTGTCTTAAGAATTTCATGAATTCATTGTTTCTAATGGCTGAATAGTACTCCATTATGTAAATATACCACATTTTTTGTATCCATTCCTCCGTTGAAGGACACCTAGGTTCTTTCCAGCTTCTGGCTACTACAAATAGGGCTGCTATGAACGTAGTGGAGCATGTGTCCTTATTGCATGCTGAAGAATCCTCTGGATATATGCCCAGGAGTGGTATAGCAGGGTCCTCAGGAAGTGACATGCCCAGTTTTCTGAGGAACCGCCAGACTGATTTCCAAAGTGGTTGCACCATCTTGCAATCCCACCAGCAGTGGAGGAGTGTTCCTCTTTCTCCACATTGTCACCAACACCTGCTGTCTCCTGAGTTTTTGACCTTAGCCATTCTGACTGGTGTGAGGTGAAATTTCAGGGTTGTTTTGATTTTCATTTCCCTAATGATTAATGATGTTGAACATTTCTTAAGGTGTTTCTCAGCTCTCCGAAGTTCTTCATGTGAAAATTCTTTGTTTAGCTCCACACCCCACTTTTTAATGGGGTTATTTGGTTCTCTGGGTTCTACTTTCTTGAGTTCTTTGTATATATCAGATATTAGCCCTCTGTCGGATTTAGGGTTGGTGAAGATCCTTTCCCAGTCTGTTGGTTGATGTTTTGTCCTTTTGACAGTGTCCTTTGCCTTACAGAAACTTTGTAGTTTTATGAGGTCCCATTTGTCAATTCTTGATCTTAGAGCGTAAGCTATTGGTGTTCTATTCAGGAACTTTTCCCCTGTGCCCATGTCCTCAAGGGTCTTCCCCAGTTTCTTTTCTATTAGTTTCAGTGTGTCAGGTTTTATGTGGAGGTCCTTGATCCATTTGAAGTTGAGCTTGGTACAAGGAGATAAGAATGGATCGATTTGCATTCTTCTGCATGCTGACCTCCAATTGAATCAGCACCATTTGTTGAAAAGACTATCTTTTTTCCACTGGATGCTTTCAGCTCCTTTGTCGAAGATCAAGTGACCATAGGTGTGTGGGTTCATTTCTGGGTCTTCAATCCTATTCCATTGATCTGCTTGTCTGACATTGTACCAATACCATGCAGTTTTTATCACTATTACTCTGTAGTAAAGTTTGAGGTCTGGGATACTGAATCCCCCTGAAGTTCTTTTACTGTTGAGAATAGTTTTAGATATCCTGGGTTTTTTGTTATTCCAGATGAATTTGAGAATTGCTCTTTCTAGTTCTATGAAGAGCTTGGTTGGGATTTTTATGGGGATAGCATTGAACCTATAGATTGCCTTTGGCAAGATGGCCATTTTAACTATATTAATCCTGCCAATCCACAAGCATGGAAGATTTTTCCATTTTCTGAGATCTTCTTCAATTTCCTTCTTCAGAGATCTGAAGTTCTTGTCATATAGGTCTTTCACTTGTTTGGTTAGAGTCACCCCAAGATACTTTATGGTGTTTGTGGCTGTTGTGAAAGGTATCATTTCCCTAATTTGTTTCTCAGTCTGCTTATCCTATGAGTATATAAAGGCTACTGATTTGCTTGCATTGATTTTGTAGCCAGCCACTTTGCTGAAGTTGTTTATCAACCGTAGGAGTTCTCTAGTAAAGTTTTTGGGGTCACTTAAGTATAGTATCATATCATCTTCAAATAGTGATAGTTTGACTTCTTCCTTTCCAATTTGTATCCCTTTGACCTCCTTATGTTGTCTAATTGCTCTAGCTAGGACTTCAAGAACTATATTGAAAAGATACGGAGAGAGGGGGCAGCCTTGTCTAGTCCCTGATTTTAGTGGGATTGCTTCAAGTTTCTCTCCATTTAATTTGATGTTGGCTACCAGTTTGCTGTATATTGCTTTTACTATGTTTAGATATGGGCCTTGAATTCCTGTCCTTTCCAAGACTTTTAGCATGAAAGGATGCTGAATTTTGTCAAATGCTTTTTCAACATCTAATGAAATGATCATGTGGTTTTTTTTTCTTTGAGTTTGTTTATGTAGTGGATAGCATTTATAGATTTCCTTATATTGAACCATCCCTGCATCCCTGGGATGAAGCCTACTTGATCATAGTGGATGATCATTTTGATGTGTTCTTGGATTCAGTGGGCAAGATTTTTATTTAGTATTTTTGCATTGATATTCATAAGGGAAATTGGCCTGAAATTCTCTTTCTTAGTTGGATCTTTGTGTGGTTTTGGTATCAGCGTAATAATGGCTTCGTAGAAGGAGTTGGGTAGTGTTCCTTCTGTTTCTATTTGGTGGAATAGTTTGAAGAGTATTGGTGTTAAGTCTTCTTTGAAGGTCGGATAGAATTCTACACTGAAACCATCTGGTCCTGTGCTTTTTTTGGTTGGAAGGCTATCTATGACCCCTTCTATTTCTTTAGGGGTTATGGGTCTGTTTAGATGGTTTATTTGATCCTGGTTTAATTTTGGTAATTGGTATCTGTCTAAGAAAATGTTCATTTCCTCCAGATTCTCCAGTTGTGTTGAGTACAGGTTTTTGTAGTAGAATCTGATGATTTTTTGAATTTCCTCGGTTTCTGTTGTAATATCTCCCTTTTCATTTCTAATTTTGTTAATTTGGATACTTTCTCTGTGCCCTTTGGTTAGTTTGGCTAAGAGTTTATCTATCTTGTTGATTTTTTCAAAGAACCAGCTTTTGGTTTTGTTGATTCTTTGTATGGTTCTCTTGGTTTCTACTTGATTGATTTCAGCCCTGAGTTTGATGATTTCCTGTTTTCTTCTCCTCCTGGGTGAATTAGTTTCTTTTTATTCCAGGGCTTTCAGTTATTCCATTAATCTTCTAGTGTATGCTCTCTCAAATTTCTTTTTGGAGGCACTCAAAGCCATGAGTTTTCCTCTTAGCACTGCTTTCATTGTGTCCCATAGATTTGTGTATGTTGTGCCTTCATTTTCATTAAATTCTAAGAAATCTTTGATTTCTTTCTTTATTTCTTCCTTGACCAAGGTATCATTGAGTATTGTTCAGTTTCCATGTGTATGTGGGTTTTATGTTGTTTTTATTGTTATTAAAGACCACTTTTACTCCATAGTGATCTGATAGGAGGCATGGGATTATTTGAATCTTCTTATATTTGTTGAGGTCTGTCTTGTGACCTACTATATGATCAATTTTGGAGAAGGTATCATGAGGTGCTGAGAAAAAGATATATTCTTTTGCTTTGGTATGAAAAGTTCTATATATATCTGTTAAATCCAATTGGTCCAAAACTTCAATTAATTTCACTGTCTCCCTGTTTAGTTTCTGTTTTCTTGATCGGTCCATTGGTGAGAGTGGAGTGTTGAAGTCACCCACAATTATTGTGTTAGGTGCAATGTGTGCTTTGAGCTTTAGTAAAGTTTCTTTTATGAATGACGGTGCCCTTGTATTTGGAGCATAGATGTTCAGGATTGAGAGTTCTTGTTGGATTTTTCCTTTGACCAGCAAGAAGTGACCTTCTATGTCTCTTTTGATGACATTAGGTTGAAAGTCAATTTTATCTGATATTAGAATGGTAACTCCCACTTGTTTCCTGGGACCATTTGCTTGTAGAATTGCCTTCCAGCCTTTTACTCTAAGGTAGTTTTTGTCTTTGACACTGAGGTGTGTTTCCTGTATGCAGCAAAATGTAGGGTCCTGTTTACGTAACCAGTCTGTTAGTCTATGTCTTTTTATTGGGGAATTGAGTCCATTGATGTTAAGAGATATTAAGGAGTAGTGGTTATTGCTTCCTATCATTTTTTATTTTAATTTTATACATGTGTGGTTATCTTCTTTTGGGTTTGATGAAAGAAGCTTAATATCCTACTTTTTCCAGGGTATAGTTTCCCTCATTGTAATGGTGTTTCCCCCCTATTATCCTTTGTAGGGCTGGGTTTGTGGAAAGATATTGTGTAAATTTGGTTTTGTCATGGAATATCTTGGTTTCTCCATCTATAGTAATTGAGAGTTTCACTGGGTATAGTAGTCTCGGCTGACATTTGTGTTCTCTTAGAGTCTGCATGAGCTCTGCCCAGGATCTTCTAGCTTTTATGGCCTTTTCAGCATCTAATGAGATGATCATGTAATTTTTTTCTTTCAGTTTGTTTATATAGTATATTATGTTGATTGATTTTTTTTATATATTGAATCATCACTGCAACCTGGAATGAAGCCTACTTGATCATGGTGAATGATGTTTTTGATGTGGTTTTGGATTCAGTTTTTGAGAAATTTATTGAGTACTTTTGTGTAGATGTACATACATGAAATTGGTCTGAAACTCTCTTTCTTTCTTGAGTCTGTATGATTTAGGTATCAGGGTGACTGTGTCCTCATAAAATGAATTAAGTACTGTTTCTGTTTTGTGCACTAGTTTGAGGAGTATTGATATTAGCCTCTTTTTGAAAGTCTGGTAGAATTCTGCACTAAAACCATCTTGCCCTGATTTTTTCTTGTTTTTTTTTTTCGGCTGGGAGAATTTTAATGACTGTTTCTAATTTGTTTGTACTTCTTTATTCTGATGTTCTTGCTCTGTTTCTTTGTTTGGATGAGTTCTTTTTGACCTTGTCCTTTGTTTGCTCATTGGTACACAGCTTCTAGCCAGGTATCTTAACAATTCTTATGATTGTATATTTTTAAGCATTTTGAGATACTGACCCTCTGACCCAGTACAATTAAGGAAATTATTGTTCTAAATGATTGAGTAAATCCTTTCTTTAGAAATTACAAAAATTTCTAAAGTGCAAAATTCTTTCTATGGTCCCTGTTTCAAATTTGAAGAGCTCTTATTTCTTCATTTTGGTGAGATGCTTTATGCTAAAGTTTCCTGACAAACTATTGAAGTGCCCTCTAATATAGAATTAATCTAAAAGAATACGAGGACCTTGGTAATATATTTTTCCTGCCAAGGTAATCCAGTGAGCTTGTCTAAGACTATTAAGTCAATTTGATTTTAAAAAACAAAATGTAAACATTAAAGTAATAACTAGAATAATAACCAGGAAGCCTTTAGTTCTATTTGGATGGAGGGCTAAATTTATAGTGAGAGAATTTATAGTGAGGCAGGAGAAGACTACAAGCAGACATCATGCACACATCTTTTTGTTACCATTCAATAAAACTGAGGTCAAGTTGAAATTAATCTTTGCTTGTACTCAAAATATTCAAGTGATAATATTTATGAAGTATAATGAACTATGAAGTTCATAAGTAAACTGGAGAAAAAGATTGATAAAGAATGAAAATCACATGTAACATCTAAGAAGTCATTTACCTTTTTTAAGATTGTTAGGCAAAATTCTATTTGCATGATTAACATCAATGTTACACAATATAGTTGTCATAGACCCAAATATTATTCAATAAAGAGTTTTCTTTTCTTGAGTCTTCCTTACAAAATTGTGACCACAAGTCTACTTATGATGAAAAAATTTAGAGAAACTAAAGTTTTTTTCCCCCTTTAATATAGGGTTTCTCTGTATAGCCATTTCTATTCTTGCTCTGTAGACTTACACTAGACTAGACTTGCTCTGTAACCTTGAACTTAGAGATTCTCCTGCCTCTATCTCTCAGCTGCTGGGATTAATGTAATGTACCATCACAGCCTAGTGAAACTCAAGTCTTTCAATGAAGTTTGAAATCCCCAATGTTTTGAAAACTCACAGCTATGGAAAGAATCTGACTAAGTACTATTAGGTGAAACTCAGATCACATGGTAAGTATGTAATAGTACTGAACATGGCAGAAAACAGATATAAATGAAAAAAAAAATAAGTGAAATCTGAATAAACTGTGGAGTTTAGAGTAATGTTGTTTTTCTGATTTGAAAGTGTGCCAGGCAAGTAAATAATAACATTAGGAAAAATCTACATTTAGGTAAAGGACATAAGGAGACTGCACCAACTTTGAATATTTGAGTCTGAAATAATTTACAATAAGGCTTAAAAGCAGATCAAGTAAAGGAAGTAACATCTATTTAAATATCATTGAAATTTAGATAGAAAAACCAAATTGAGCATTTGTTGGAATTCAGTATTTAATTCACATGAAGAACACAAGGAGAATAATATATGTGGTCATGTTGGTGATAAAACAGTTGGACAGCACCAGACTACCTAAGGAAATGTCACCTGGAATGACAAGTGAGAGCCAAATTTGTCAGTACAGATTCAGAATTTGGACTGTTTGATGTTACTTTTTTCACCATGGGACAAATACTTAGGTTTCCAGTAGTTGATACTTACTTCAACAAGGAAATACTCAGTCAATTTATAAGTGATTTTGAAACACAAAACTCTATGATCTATTTTAAATTAGATGGTTTTTTGAGAAACTGCACTGTTCACAGAATCTTCCAACTCGAAGGAACTTTTCATCCTTCTTTGGATTCAGGTGCTGAGTTTTGCCAACTCTCCTTTCTTGGCAGTTCCTCATTTTAGATTCTAGGACAGCTGTGTGTCACTTTAGTTTCCTCCATTCCACCTCAAGACAACATCAAAAGCCTTTTTAGGGGCATACTGTATGTTGGAACTTATGCCTCAGGGATGTTTCCTGTTCTGTCAACTGAAAAACTAGTATCACCAGACAGCCTAACTAACCCATTAGTCAAGCTTCAAGTTTTTAATCATTTGGCTGATTTATATTTTTAAGTTTTTTTTTATTAATTTTTTTATTCGATATAATTTATTTACATTTCAAATGATTTCCCCCTTTCTAGCCCCCCCACTCCCCGAAAGTCCCGTAAGCCCCCTTCTCTTCCCCTGTCCTCCCACCCACCCCTTCCCACTTCCCCGTTCTGGTTTTGCTGAATACTGTTTCACTGAGTCTTTCCAGAACCAAGGGCCACTCCTCCTTTCTTCTTGTACCTCATTTGATGTGTGTATATTTTTAAGTTTTAGTAATTCTGATCCTTTATTTTTATTTTCTTTCCACTATGTATACATTCTGCTTTCTGCCTTCATAAAAATGCCAAATCTGTGATCATAGGTTTATTTCCCAGGAGGTCCAAAGTAATCAAAGACATAGGTGAGAATCTTGCCCCCAAACCCACGCCTTTCAAATAGCTGCTCAATACTTGTTAAAAACCAACAAGTTATTTACTTTGATTTGACACATAATTGGTTTTTATTTGTAATTCTAGGATTGGGAAGCGCTTTCTTTGTAAAGTGTAGTGATCGGTCTGGTGGTCTTAGTTAGCTTCATGAGCAGAAAAATATAGTACAGAATATGAGTCTGAGGAAAATTGTGAATTAAGGAAGAGGATGTTTCCACTTTATTTGCTTTGCTTTTTCCTTTCATCCCCTAGTTTTGTTCTGTTTTCCTTGGAAACAAAGCCATTTAAAAACTGATCACAATCACCCAATACCCACCCATGTGCTGCAGCCTGTGTGCTTCCTAGGAGATCCACAGTAATTAAAGGCATAGGTGAGAATCTCACTGAAATACCCACACCATCTGGGACAACCATGGGGCACAGCTGGTGCGGGATGTGCTCGACCTGCCCCCTCCCCAGAGCTCCAGCTTTCTTCAGCTCTGCCAGTACTTGGGCCAGATCAGCAGCCCAATACCCATCCACATGCTACAGTCTGCATGCCTCCCAAGAAGGCTGCAGTAACCAAAGACACGGAAGCCCAGCTGACATGGGACCCACCTGCCCTGCCGAGCTCCACTTTTCTTCTAGTCTGCTTCTCTACCAGGCCAGATCAGTGAGCCAGATACCCTCCCACACCCTATAGCTTGTCTGCCTCTCAGGAGGTCTGCAGTAATCAGGGACCCAGGAGGCCTGCTCTAACCAGAGATACAAGAGGCCCACCCTAACTAGAGACAGCACTGCCTGCGTCCAAGGAGGCCAGCTCTAGTCAGAGGCACTCAGGCCAGTTAATACCAATGATAAGCAGATGGCCAGAGGCAAGCACAAGATCATAAGCTACAGAACCCAATGCAATTCAGCACCACCAGAACCCAGTTCTCCAGCCACAGCAAGCCCTGGATATTCCGACACACCTGAAAAATAACATAGTGGCCTAATGTGCAATCTCATGAAAATAATAGAAGCCTTTAGGTAGGATATTAATAATTCCCTTAAGAAATAAATAACTCCCTTAGGAAAACACAGTAAACAGGTAGAAGCCCTTAATGAATAAACAAATAAATCTCTTAAAGAAATACAGTAAAATACAATCAAGCAGCTGAAGGAATTGAACAAAGTGGTTGAAGAACTAATAATGAATTAGAAACAATAAGAAAATACAGAGAGGCAACTCTGAAGATGGACAACCTAGTAAAGCAATCAGGTGCTACAGATGCAAGCATCACCAACAGCATACAAGAGATAGAAGAGAGAATCTCATGTGTAGAAGAAACAATAGAAAATATTGACACATCAGTCAAAGAAAATACAAAGTATAAAAAGCTCCTAACCAAAAATATCCAGGAAATTCAGGGCACAATGAAAAGATCGAACCTAAGAATAATAGGAATAAAAGTGGGTGAAGAATCCCAGGTCAAAGGGCCAGAAAACATCTTCAACAAAAGTCATAGACGAAGACTCCCCTAACCTAAAGAAAGAGATAGCCGTAAATGCACAAAAAAACCTATGGAACAGCAAATAGACTGGACCAGAAAAGAAAATCCTCTCATCATATAAGAATCAAAACACTATTAAAAGCCACCATGATTCATACCAGTAAATCAGAAGTCAAATAAAAAAAACAAAAACAAACAAACAGAAAAAACAAAAACGTGGTGTAGTTAAATTTTGGCCTAGTGTTTACTTAAAAGATTAAAAGTTATTTATTAAAGGTATGGTTTCTGGTTCCCTGTAGATAGTGAAAAGGCACACTTGGCTGTGCGATCTGTGGTGGAAGATGGGAAATGGAACCTTGTTGTGTAAGCAGTAACATCCAGGCAGCAGTGACCCCTCACCTGTTACTTGATGAATGGATGTATTGCTGTACTTTGGTGTAAATGTCTCTCACTTTCTTTTTCTCAGTGTTTGTAAGTTGTAATATTGACAGGATAGTCTTGGAATGCAAGGCTCATCACTTTGCTTCAAGAATCATCTAATGTAACATACCAATTTTTATAAGTGATATTTAGATAATTCTAATAACTGTACATTCAACAACTAATTAAAATATTTTTCATTGGAAAAAAGAATCAAAACACTAAATGCACAAAGAAAGAATATTAAAAGCTGTAAGGGAAAAGGGCCAAGCAACATAAAGGCAGACCTATCAGAATTACACCAGACTTCTCAACAGAGACTATAAAAGCCAGAAGATCCTAGATAGATGTGATCCAGACCCTAAAAGAACACAAATGCCAGCCCAGGATAATATACCCAGCAAAACTCTCAATCATCATAGATGGAGAAACCAAGATATTTCATGACAAAACCATCTAAACAATATCTTTCTATGCATCCAGCCCTACAGAGGATACTGGAAGGAAATCTCCAACACAAAGAGGGTAACTACATCCAAGAAAACACAAGAACTTAAACATTTTACAACAAAGCCAAAAGAAGAAAATCATACACATATAATACCACCTCCAGCAACAAAAATAATAGAAACTAACAATCATCTATCTTTAATATCTCTCAACATCAAAGGACTCAATTCCCCAATAAAAAGACACAGGCTAGCAGGCAGGATACAATAAACAGGATCCAGCATTTTGCTGCACACAAGAAACACACTTCAGTGACAAAGACAGATACTACCTCAGAGTAAAAGTATGGAAAGAAGTTTTCCAAGCAAATGGTTCGAAGAAACAAGCTGGAGTTTCCATTCTAATATCCAATGAAATAGGCTTTCATCCCAAAGTTATTAAGTGAGATGGGAAAAGACACTTCATACTCATCAAAGCAAAAATCCACCAAGAGGAAATCTAAAATCTGAACAACTATGCCCCAAATGCAAGGGCACCCACATTGATAAAAGAAATTTCACTAAAGCTCAAAACACACATTGAGTTCAACATAATAATAGTGGAGACTTAAACACCCCACTCTTACCAGTGAACAGGTCATTGAAACAAAACTAAACAGAAACACAGTGAAAGTAACAGAAGTTATGAATCAAATTGATTTAAGACGGGTCAGCCTATGGTGGCCAGCAATTGGATTACTCAACAGACTTTTCTCTGAGGGAACACAGCTTCATTGGGGCCTTCACTTTCTGTGACCATCAAAAATCTGAGTTTTTTTTCTTTAACTCTTAAGGACTGGCAAGAAAGAAAAGGAAAGAGAGAACACACACACACACACACACACACACACACACACACACACACACACTAGATGAAGCAAAAGGCAGACTCCAATAGAAGAAGCAAAAGACAGACTCCAGGCCCCTGGTTCTGGAAAGACTCAGTGAAGCAGTATTCGGCAAAACCAGAACAGGGAAGTGGGAAGGGGTGGGTGGGAGGACAGGGGGAGAGAAGGGGGCTTGAGGGACTTTCGGGGAGTGGGGGGCTAGAAAAGGGGAAATCATTTGAAATGTAAATAAATTATATCGAATAAAAAAAATTAAAAAAGACAGACTCCAATAACTTCACACATACAAACATATATACATATGTACATATATACATACACATATACATGCATGCATGCAGACAGACCTAGAGATAGACATAAATATAAACAGTCACACATTGAATGGCTAGAGCAAATTTCTATCAGTCAGGCTCCAAGCGTTTTACACATACACATATGTACATACATGCACATATACACATACACCCCTGGTGGATGGAGCAAGCTTCAATACTGTTTTTTCTTCCATAGCCTATATATCCCACAAAAATCTTTCAAGCAGGTAAAATTACAATGTGATTACATTCTATTTTCTTTGAGTGAATGACTATGAAAACACAGTATTTCCCAATACCTTTACAAGAAAAACATTACAGAGTACAGGTAAAGAAAACACATTATTCCCAAGAGCCCATGAACAGTTGTAACTAAGCAATTTGTTATAGATTAACAAAGTGTGGGCAAGCAAGGTAGTTTTCTCAGCCAGTTTCTCTTACTGGAAAGCAGTAATTTGTGGTTACAAAGAAAGGAACAATTATATTACTACTTATCTTTAAAGTAATTTTATAAGACTCTTAAAAGAATCACAAATCTAAACTTTTATACAAAAATTAGTCATATCTTCTTTAAATCTCAGTATGCAATCTACTCATCAGCAATTTTTATTAAATCATATCAGGAAGCTGAGGGCAAAAGTGAGTACAAGAAATCAATCATCACCAGTCCATCATCAGTAAAGTCATGTCTGCCACTGCTGCCATTCATCTGGCTCCCTGACCTTAAGAAGTTCCTAGCTTAAGTATTAACAGTGTGCCTTTCTGAACTTTAAGTTGTTCCCTAAGATTTTTCTATATGATAGTTAGTACCAAAATCATCTTAGCCTAGCTTCACTAACAATTTTATTTGTCCAAATGTTTTCTAAGGATGGTGGTCGTAGCTGACAACCTACATTTCTTCCCTGGGGTGGTGATAGAATCATTTATCTGTTCCAGTAGCAGTGCCAGAGATGCTGCCCAGTGAGAGACAGGAAGCCAGCCCCTCCCCCCCCTTAGAGTGAGGGCAGCAAGCAGAGCAAAACTTCATAACAGCATGAAGTCCTTAGGACTCATCTTTCTCTGATGCTCACTCATCGAAACCGGGCTAACCTGAAACAGTCAGGACATCAAATAAGCTGAAGGGACAGAGAATAGATCACCAGGAGAGTAAAACAAATCAGATGAAATGAAAGTTAATATTTGTGTTTAAAGTAAGTCTATTTAAGATGTGATTTTTTACAAATGTGCTCTTTAACATTAACCATTATTGTACTGATCATTGTAGTGACATAAAATTATTGGAGAGGTAAAGCTTGCAACTCTTTTGTCTTCAAGTCTGTTCTATAAACACTGATATCCAAATCCAATTCAGGCAGAAAACAAGCAAGGGTACATCGGGTATTAGTACCTAGTGATGTTCTGTTAGATATAATGAGGTTTGTATAGTACACATCCATCTGAAATTCTACTTCGTGTGTTCATGGACCTTTGGTTATATTTAAGAAAGCTTAATATAATTCATAAACTGAGTGCATAGTCTTCTCATGGCCACCTTCATCTCTTTATTCCTAAGTGTATATATCACTGGATTTAAAAAAGGAGTAACAATTACATCAAAGATGGCAAGAAATTTATCCAGATGGGATGTTGAAACTGGCCACAAGTAGAAGAACATTATGGGTCCAAAGAACAAAACTACCACCATGACATGAGCTGACAGAGTGGAGAGGGCCTTATATAAACTACCCAAAGATTTATTTCGAACAGTCACCAAAATAAATATGTAAGAAATGATCAGAATTAAAAAGGAGGCCACAGAAATGAACCCACTATTGGCAGTAACCATAAACTCCAATGTGTTGGTGTTTATACAGGCAAGTTTAATAAATCGTGGAAGGTCACAGAAAAAGCTGTCTAGTTCATTAGGGCCACAGAAGGGTAAGTCTACCACAAAAATCAACTGAGTCACTGAATGAATGAAGCCAATAATCCAAGAAGCAACCAAAATCAAAATGCACTTTTGTGGACTCATGATGAGGAGGTAGTGCAGAGGCTTACATATGGCAACATATCGGTCAAAAGCCATGGCTATGAGCAGCAGCATCTCGGTGCCACCTACTGCGTGGATAAAAAAAATCTGAGTGATGCAACCCCCAAAAGAGATGGTTTTGTCCTTTCTCAGCAGGTCATAAATCATTTTGGGTGCTGTGAATGAGGAACATATCAAGTCAATGATGGAAAGATTGGCTAGTAGGAAGTACATAGGGGACTGTAATTGGGAGTTTGAAGATACAGTTAGCACAATAAGAAAATTCCCCAATAGACTTGCCACGTAGAACATACAGGAAAAAAGGAAAAGGAATAGCTGGATCATCCATGAATTGGAGAGTCCCAGGAAAACAAACTCAGATACTACAGAGCGGTTTGTTTTACCCATTGCTTCTGGTGGCTGTGCCAACCCTTATGCTACCTGAAATAGGAGAGTGATGAGAAATTCTGGTTTAGGACAGCATCAGTTATTTGACAAAGTCACAGAGAATTTAAATGACTAACATACCTTTGGAGACAGTTTAAGTAAAGTATCAATTATTAGTCTACTGGAAGTGAGAGCTGAGAGCAAGAGAAATAGTCTTCTTCAGGGAAGAGTCCCCCAATTGATGATCCAATACCAAATGGTCAGCCCCGAAATCACATATTTAGAAGTAACACTATATGTATTGAGCAGATTATATTTATGTATTTAAGAATATATATGAATATATATATATGTGTGTGTGTGTGTATGTGTGTGTAAAATGAAAGTAAAAGAAGCCATGCATTTGAAACAAAGTAAGGGAATTCATGGAAAGGATTGGAGGGAGAAAAGAAGGAAAGTGATGTAATCATATAGCTTCATAAATACATAAATAAACAAACCTTCTCTCACCCCCTTACTTCTTGCCATCTGCAGCAGGTGGAAGAGTTGGCTCCAGGGTCATGAACTCTAGAGAGCTGGCTCTGCCTCTCACTGGCTGCAGCATTTGGGAGAGTGGACATTGCACCTCACTGGGCAGCACTGTGGAGCTGACCTTGCTGTGTGGTGGGGCATGGGAGAGCCGGCCCAAGGCTCTCTGCAATTTGTCTGCTGTACTGTGGTCTGAGCAAGGGAGAGATGCCCTCCCCACTCCTTGCCCCTTGCCACCTAAGACAGAGGGAAGAGCAGTCCCGAAGGTTATGAGAACACGAAAGCTAGCCCTCTTCTTCGTGGGGGGCTGCAACACTTAGGAGAGTGGGCCCTACACCCATCTGGGCAGCACAGCAGAGCTGGCCCTGCTGGTGCAAACTCTGGGGAGCTAGTGCCCAGTGCATGAGAGCAGGAGAGCTAGCTCTGCCCCTCGCTGGTTGTGGCACCAAATGAGTTAGCTGTCACAGTGCTTGAAAGCTCACCCTGGTGGTATGGGTGCAGGAGAGCTGGTGCGTTGACCAGCATTCACGAGGATCAGATCCAGGAGCCCCAAGATCAACCTCATTAATGAACTGCTGTATCCCATTAAGGGACAAGTCCTAAAGATCCGAAGTTGCAGAATCTCCATTATACAAGGCATATCTGAAAGGAGTCCTAGTGAGGGTCCAGTGCTGATAGGGTAGAAGAAGCCAAAAACCTCAAACCAGACCAGTGACTCTGTGAAAGCCAAGAAATGTGGACAAAAGGGTGTGTTTTGTGGGACAAAAATGGGACATGCCGTGACACACTACAGCTTCCATAAGATATTTTTCTCTTTTAGAGAAGAGGTTGCAAGGGTGGAGAGCATGGCGAGATGAGTGGGACTGGAATGCATAATGTGAAACTCACAAAGAAGTTGAATAAAATGAAACTTCAAAAAATAGAAAAAAAATGTGCTTTCTCCAGGCCAAAAAAATAACAATTGATATGCCTCTCATATAGCATGCCAAAAGTTAAATCTTTAATGTACTTGGAAAAACATATTTGTTATATTTTTAAAGTACAATTTTGTAGGCACATCTTTCAGATGACTCTGAACTAAAAGAATTTTGGATATTAAATGTGAAATTCTCAAGAAACTGTGGTTTCATAATTTGGAAATTTCTTTGTATATTAATACTATATATGTGATTATAGAAAGATGCCTATATACATATTTCAGGCTCAGAGATGGACATTTATCTGTAAACTGAGATAAGGTGACAAATGAGGGTAGAGGGTACAGGTTTATAACGCTCACTGTGTGTTTTGGAGAAGTTAAGAAAAGCGTGAATACCGTGGAACCGACTGACTGATGCTCAGTGGTTAACATGCTTCAGTTTCCACAATGAATTCATTTCTTTTGCTTGGTTAGGTTCTCCCTATGTGGTATGTGTTTCCACTTGAAAGTCTTATTTTCCTCAAAGATAGTTTCTATCAGAAGGTGAGAGAGGGTTACAAGGAGGAGAGATGAGTGGATCAAAAAGAACAAACTACAACACAAACACACAACACGCACAACACACACACATGTCAATATGAAACTTGCCATTTTGTGTACTAACTTAAGAAAATAATGAAAAGGCAGCATCCATCCATCTAACCTACCTGGGTCAGTGTTGGAATAGCCAGGAGTTAGGTAACAATCCAAAACCTGCTGACCTCTATCTAGCCTTGGCTTGACAGAAAGTCAAGTGTAATGCCTCCACAGAGGGAAAGGCAGCTAATAAGCAACACTGGAAAGTTACTTCAGTACTGCCATAGAATTCTGAGATTGTCATTCTAAGTATATTTGGCCAAGGGAATTGTTTCCAAGAACCACTGAAGTTTGGCCAGAGCCAAAGGGAAAATGTGGTAATGGGTCACTTGAGGAGAAAGAGAGACAAGGGATTTAGTGTTTGGTATTTAGTTTAGTTATTGAAGATCACACAGTTTTACATATTTTAAATTCCTTTGCCCTATTGATTTCTTATTTATAAGAAAAGAAACTCCATAGAATGAAAATGCATACTTTCCAAAAGTGAAAATGTATTTTATCATTTTCATAAGGAGGTAGGAATGGAGAGATAAAAGTAGTAAAATGTCTTTTAATGTTGACTCCAAAATATAATCCATGTCCCATGATAAGGGCTGAACTAATTAGAGCTGATAAGAGACAGAACTGTTTGGTCAACACTGAGCCAATTTTTCACTGACTATGTGATATGGAGAGAAAAACAGAAGTCAATAAGGATAGCTCAAATTCAGGAACTCCAAGATCTGGGGAAGCAATGAAAAGACAAGTCGTTTGCACTTTGACCTTTCATAGATTATGATTTTTTTTTCACTTATAAAAATCAACAGAACCTAAACTTTGTAGGGAAAATATGTTACTTTTCATAAAACTCCGTAGAAAGGGCCACTTGTAAATTATAATTATATAGTATATAATTTTTCATTGGTGATGACACAATACCTTAAATTAATATTAGTTTAACTGTGCAAAATTCTAAAATTCAGGCTAAAAAGTGTAACTGCTTGCAGCCACAGCGAACTGAGTCCCTGGAAGAGAAGCAGGGGATAGATGGGGAGACAGTGAAAAAGAATGGAGGCTAGGACAACCCAACTGCTGATCGAGGCCTAAAGGTTAATTGGGGTCTGACAATTTAAGGGTTTTTGGGGCGAGTCCCTCCCCCCCAAACTCCGGGGTGTGTAGGCTCCACTGCTCCACACTGCTCAGCGGATAGGATAGCCTGCTTGATTCAGGAAACTGCAGGTCTGGCAGATCAAAGGACTTCAGCTCTCTGCCCCAGGCTAGCTCAGACATTCGCTAGTGGCTCACAAGTATTCACGGGAAGCTGTAGGTTCTTTGGAGAACAATGGGTCAGAACCTCAAAGGCTGGATTGTAGCTAGCCCCAAGGCTGGGAGGAGGGCACAGTTCATGACACCATAAAAATGGTTCACTACAAAAAACTATTTAGTTTTCCCCACGCTTTGTTAGCTCTGGATTGTTGATCAAGGAATCAAGTAGAAAAAATAATCCCAAGCAATTCTGCAAAGCACCCTAACTTCTGGAATCCATGAAACAAAAGTATTATTTTTTTTTTTTATCAACCAGAGATTTTGTTACTAACCATTTTTAGTTGTGTTGATTAGCTAAGTCTCCATTGTAATTAAGTTACTACTTTCCCTGGCCTCTTTATTGTTTGAGTACTGGTCTCACTATATGGCTCAAGCTAGCCTTGAACTTGTGATTCTTCTGTAGTAGTCTTCTAAGTTCTGTGGTAACAGGTTGGTATCAGCACCTTGCTTAGTGTGATGTGTGAGTCTCCATTGTTCTGAGACAGTGTCACTGTGACTTCTCCTCAAAGGAATGTCAGCTGTTTTCAGTGCTTGCTCTTTTTCTCATATGCAATAGGTTTGTAGTAAGACTGTAAAATGTTTTATTTCTTATTTATTTTTTCTCTCCTTTCTACACAGTGTGTTTATGTGTTCATGCTACACCATGCTGTGGAGTTCAGAGGAAAACTTGCAGGAGTTGGGACTTTGCATCCATAATTTGAGCTTGGGGGAATGGCCTGAGGTTGTTCAGTTTGGTGGCAAGTGTCTCTATCTGTTCACGCATCTTTCTGTCCTTTAAATATCTTCTCAAGGAGTTTAAATCTTGATACTATAAACATGACTTGATTTGTTCATATGATCTTCTAGAATTTTGGGTGCCTTGTGCTGAAGAGGCTTCTAGTCCCAAAATAAGTTTCAAAAACATAAAGAAGAAACACAGCCTGGTTACTGAAGTTGAAAGGATCTTCCTCAGTAATCTATGTCAACAAAATCCTTAACAGCAATGAATCAGATTATGCATGTAAACATATCTTTTTGACACACACACACACACATCTCCATAAATACATACACAGTCTTTGATTAACTGAGATGTTGTAGAATGGAACTTTGGAAGATATAAGACAAATACTTGTATGAATCTAAAAGATAACAACAGAAAAGGCCAGTCTAATGAACAAAAGTATCAAGAGTCACATAGCTTGATCCCCTCTCACGTGGCTTAAAAATTCCTGTATACCCCTGTGTAGTCTGGAAATGGCAGGACTCGGGTACAATGAAGAAAGTGTAAGGACTGTTTTGACTAAAATCTACACATCAAGGTTTGCCTAGTTGCTCTGTCTTAGTTTTACTGCTGTGAACAGACACCAGGACCTAGGCAACTCTTATTTATTTTTTTCTTTTCTTTTTTTTATTTTCTATATTCCTTGTTTACATTCGAAATGATATCCCCTTTCCCGGTTCCCCCCCTCCCTATATGTCCCATAAACCTTCTTCTCTCCACTCATTCTCCAATCACCTCTCTCCTTTTTCTCTGTCCTGATACTCCCCTCCAATGCTAGATCAAGCCTTTTCAGGATCAGGACCCTCTCCTTACTTCTTCATGGGAGTCATTTGTTATGCTATTTGTGCCTTGGGTATTCAGAGCTTCTGGGCTAATTAATATCCACTTATCAGAGATTGCATTCCATGTGTATTCTTTTGTGATTGGGTTATCTCACTTAGGATGATATTTTCCAGATCCAACCATTTGCCTAAAAAAAGCTACTATTAAGTCTATTGTGACATTTGAATACTTAGTCTGTGTGAAGAACACACTGCTGTCTATATGATAGGACGCTGGCTGGGCTGTCAGCCTTAGTCAAATAATACCTTCACTGTATTAATGAATGTGAAAAACTCATAGTTGTGAGATGTTTTATATTATGTCAGGAACTCTTTGAAGTGGCCTGGTGATTGAGCCAACCATTAAAGACCCATACTACCTGCCAGGTTAAAAAAAAAAAATTAAAAACATTTCAGCTTTAGGTGAATGCAATTTTTCATGTTAATATTTTGAAATGTGTTTTTGTGATTCTTGTTATATTACTGTAGTATTATTTTTCATGATTAGAGTTTGAGGACTTGTTAGTAAATGCAGATTCAGCCTTCATGTAACTCTCTATTCTGCTACATGCAAATAACACCCAATCACTTTTTTCCTATGCAAATATACTTTAAGAAGTCTCTGAATTTGGTTTCCAGAACACATTCTGCAGATAAGGGTTAGAGGGTGGTGCCCATAACCACCTGTAACTCCAGCCTGAGAAGATCTAATGGCCTCTTCAGGCCTTTTTGGGCAGTGAAAAACGTGACATACATTCTCTCATACATAGAGATAAAGCCTAAAAATTGTAAGTAAATTTAGAGTAAATTCAAAACCTGCAAGCCATAATGATTTAAAAGAGTGATTTCCAGAATTTATTTATAAAATCAGACTGGTATGCTTAATTTAAAATAAAATAGCAGGTGATCATCAATCTAATTTGATCAGTTTGATATAATTTGATGAAGTTTGAGTCATATAATTTTTTTTGTCTTTTTTTTAATTCGATATATTTTTTATTTACATTTCAAATGATTTCCCCTTTTCTAGCCCCCCACTCCCCGAAAGTCCCATAAGCCCCCTTTTCTCCCCCGTCCTCCCACCCACCCCTTCCCACTTCCCCGTTCTGGTTTTGCCCTATACTTCTTCACTGAGTCTTTCTAGAACAAGGGGCCACTCCTCCTTTCTTCTTGTACCTCATTTGATGTATGGATTATGATTGGGGTATTCCAGTTTTCTAGGTTAATATCCACTTATTAGTGAGTGCATACCATGAGTCACCTTTTGAGTCTGGGTTACCTCACTTAGTATGATGTTTTCTAGCTCCATCCATTTGCCTAAGAATTTCATGAATTCATTGTTTCTAATGGCTGAATAGTACTCCATTGTGTAGATATACCACATTTTTTGCATCCACTCTTCTGTTGAGGGATACCTGGGTTCTTTCCAGCATCTGGCAATTATAAATAGGGCTGCTATGAATCCTTATGTATCCTTATTACATGGTGGGGAATCCTCTGGGTATATGCCCAGGAGTGGTATAGCAGGATCTTCTGGAAGTGAGGTGCCCAGTTTTCGGAGGAACCGCCAGACTGATTTCCAGAGTGGTTGTACCAATTTGCAACCCCACCAGCAGTGGAGGAGTGTTCCTCTTTCTCCACATCCTCTCCAACACCTGCTGTCTCCTGAATTTTTAATCTTAGCCATTCTGACTGGTTTAAGGTGAAATCTCAGGGTTGTTTTGATTTGCATTTCCCTAATGACTAATGAAGTTGAGCACTTTTTAAGATGCTTCCCCGCCATCCGAAGTTCTTCAGGTGAGAATTCCCTGTTTAACTCTGTACCCCATTTTTTAATAGAGTTATTTGGTTTTCTGGAGTCTAACTTCTTTTTTTTTTTTATTCGATATAATTTATTTACATTTCAAATGATTTCCCTTTTCTAGCCCCCCCACTCCCCGAAAGTCCCGTAAGCCCCCTTCTCTTCCCCTGTCCTCCCACCCACCCCTTCCCACTTCCCCCGTTCTGGTTTTGCCGAATACTGTTTCACTGAGTCTTTCCAGAATCAGGGGCCACTCCTCCTTTCTTCTTGTACCTCATTTGATGTGTGGATTATGTTTTGGGTATTCCAGTTTTCTAGGTTAATATCCACTTATTAGTGAGTGCATACCATGATTCACCTTTTGAGTCTGGGTTACCTCACTTAGTATGATATTCTCTAGCTCCATCCATTTGCCTAAGAATTTCATGAATTCATTGTTTCTAATGGCTGAATAGTACTCCATTGTGTAGATATACCACATTTTTTGCATCCACTCTTCTGTTGAGGGATACCTGGGTTCTTTCCAGCATCTGGCAATTATAAATAGGGCTGCTATGAACATAGTAGAACATGTATCCTTATTACATGGTGGGGAGTCTTCTGGGTATATGCCCAGGAGTGGTATAGCAGGATCTTCTGGAAGTGAGGTTTTTTTTAATTTTTCGAGACAGGGTTTCTCTGTGTAGCCCTGGCTATTTCAGAACCCACTCTGTAGACCAGGCTGGCCTCGAACTCAGAAATCCACCTGACTCTGCCTCCCAAGTACTAGGATTAAAGACGTGCACCACTACTGCCCAGCCAAACTTTAGTTTAAAATTGGCTAATATTCTGCAGCAAATAATACAAAGTCAGGTTCTGTGATAATGAAGAAACTCCTTGAAAAGTCTTTTCAGTCTTCAATATTTTAATCAAATGACATGACGCTATAATGGAATAAAGATATCCCAACAATAGATGGTTCACTGTCCTTCACTTATGTATAATTGCATTTGGACTGAAGAAGACTCTAGAATTATTTTACTATAAAATTTACTGCTCAGTCCTATGATATTTTAATAGCAAAGAAGTGAATATTCAATGAAATATTAAAATGTCAGACTATAGATTTCAAATATCGTAGTTTATTGACTTGATGTTTTACTATTTTATAGTGCTATGTGAAGTTATAAAAATGTGTTTGGAAATTCAAAGTACAGGTGAAGGGACTCACTTTCCTGGAGACAGAAGAGTATTTTGCTTCAAGGCAGGGCTGCTTGGCTTTGCAGCCTAGATCTACCATTTGCCAGCTGGTATCTTTGGTCTAATTAGTGAAATTCTTCTCTAATCTATAATACAAGAGTGAAAATATCACCCACTTAGTGTTTGCTAGAATTGAATCACTGTATATATACAACCTGGAATATTATATACATATAACAGTTTTTTGAGGTTGTTCAGAGGGACCTGTGGGTAGTTGCAGGTATGTGTGTGGGTTCCTGGTGGGAGTCTAGAAGTTGGCTGTGGTGCACCCATGGGCGGTCAGAGTAGGCAGGGTCACTAGTTGTAGGACCTAGGCTAGATCTGGAATGTTATAGAAAAACTGTCCATCATTTTTAATACCTTAACCAAAACATTTATTGAGCCCTTACTAAAACAGGGAACTATAACAATGAAAGGAGTAACACTCATCTACAGTAGTGAATTTCTGGGCATATTCTCTGTGTGGCCTCCCTTGAAGGCTTAAGAACACTGGAACTGGTGATTTGAGAGTAAAATCACCCTGACTATTAAATACTTTACATGAGAATCCAGCACAAAGTCTGAGGCATAAAAACTCCAGTTCTAAATCCCTTTATCTGTGTTAATTAAGGTACAGGAGATGATAACTTGATGATCTCCTAAATTTAACCTGTTATACAAAATCATTAATAGAAAACTGAAATGTGACTGACTTTATTTTTCTCATGGTCACTGAGTGGATATTTGCCAACTCATCTATTTTCAAGTTCACAATGCTCTGATACTATAGATGAGGCTAAGTAGAGTGACTATGCAAGACATCAATGAAGGATACTGCTAGAAGCTCTCAGCATTTTCCTTTTACTGTGTTTCTCATAGATTATTGCAAGGAGTGCTGTAGGTAACTTGGGAACCCATGCATGGCAGGTCAGTTTCTTATCAGTTGTATAGCCCAAACTTGAAAAATAGTATATTCAGGTGACACCTGGTTTAAATCACCTGGTAACACAAATAATGAGATAATTTCCCTAAAGTTTGATTTAACTGTAAAGATTACATTTAAAGTAAGTCATATGTTATATGAAAATCATAAAGGCAGGTACAGCCAGTAGTGCAGGGAACACAGTGGCAGAGCAGCAGGGACAGGGTCCATCTGGGCTCCACCTGCACCCAGGAGCTGGGCAGCACCACAGTAGTCTGAGCCAGGGGAGAGGCGGTCACCTAGGGGTGCTGAGAAAGGCTTGCAGGCCCACAGGAGGGACAAGCACCAGCCAGAGACAGCAGGACCAACTAACACCAGAGATAACCAGATGGTGAAAGGCAAATGTAGGAAAGTTACCAACAGAAATCAGGGCAACATGGCACCATCGCACCTAAATTCTCCCACAACAGCAAGTCCTGAATACCCCAACACACTGGACAAGCAAGATTTAGATTTAAAATCACAGCTCATGATGCTGATACAGGGCTTCAAGAAGGACATAAATAACTTTGTTAAAGAAATACAGGAGAACACAGGTAAACAGGAAGAATCCCTTAAATAATTACAGGAAAGCACAATCAAACAGGTGAAGGAATTGATCAAAACCATCCAGGATCTAAAAATGGAGGTAGAAACAATAAAGAAATCACAAAGGGAAACAACTCTGGACATAGAAATCCTAGGAAAGAAGTCAGGAGTCATGGATACAAGCATCAACAACAGAATACAAGAGATAGAAGAGAGAACCTCAGAAGCAGAAGGTACCATAGAAAGCATTGATACATCAGTCAAAGAAAATGTAAAATGCAAAAGCACCTAACTCAAAACATCCAGGAAATCCAGAAAAAGATGAGAAGACCAAACCTAAGGATTATAGGTATAGAAGAGAGTGAAGATTTCTAACTTAAAGGACCAGTAAATATCTTCAACAAAATTATGGAAGAAAACTTCCCTAACCTAAAGAAAGAGATGCCCATGAACATTCAAGAAGCCTACAAAACTCCAAACAGATTGGGCCAGAGCAGAAATTCCTCCTGTCACATAATAATCAAAACACCAAATGCACTGAACAAAGAAAGAATATTAAAAGCAGTAAGGGGAAAAGGTCAAGTAACATATAAAGGCAGACCAATCAGAATTACACCCGACTTCTCACCAGAAACTATGAAAGCTAGAAGATCCTGGGCAGATGTCATACAGACCCTAAGAGAACATAAATGTCAGCCCAGGCTACTATACCCAGCAAAACTCTCAATGACCCTAGATGGAGAAAACAAGAAATTCCATGACAAAACCAAATTTACACAATCTTTCCATAAACCCAGATCTTCAAAGGATAATAGATGGAAAACACCAACACAAGGAGGGAAACTACACCCTAGAAAAAGCAATAAAGTACTCTTCTTTCAACAAACTCAAAAGAAGATAGCCACACAAACAGAATTCCACCTTTAACAATGAAAATAACAGTAAGCAACAATCACCTTTATTTAATATCTCTTAACATCAATGGTCTCAATTCCCCAATAAAAAGACATAGACTAAGAGACTGGATATGTAAACAGGACCCAACATTTTGCTGCATTCAAGAAACCCTCCTCAGTGACAAAGATACTCATTACCTTAGAGTCAAAGGTTGGAAAACAAATTTCCAAGCAAATGGCCCCCCAAAACAAGCTGGAGTGGTCATACTTATATAGGATAAAATCAACTTTCAACAAAAAGTTGTTTAAAAAGGTAAGGCAGGACACTTCATACTTATTAAAGGCAAAATCTATCAAGATGAACTCTCAATTATGAACATCTATGCTCCAAACGCAAGGGCACCCACTGATGGGACTTTCGGGGAGTGGGGGTCCAGAAAAGGGGAAATCATTTGAAATGTAAATAAATATATCAATAAAAAAAAAAGAAACTTTACTAAAGCTCAAAGCACACATTGCATCCCACACAATTATAGTGGGAGAGTTCAACATCCAACACTCAACAATGGACAAATCATGGAAACAGAAACTAAACAGAGACACAGTAAAACTAACTAAAGTTATGGATCAAATGGATCTAACAGATATTTATAGAACATTCCATCCTCGAGCAAAAGAATATACCTTCTTCTCAGCACCTCATGATGCCTTCTCCAAAACTGATCATATAATTGGACACAAAACAGGACTCAACAGATACAGGAATACTGAAATAATTCCATGCACCCTATCAGATCACCATGGCCTAAGGCTGATCTTGAATTCAAACAAAAACAACAGAAAACACTCATAGACATGAACATTGAACAAAACTCTACTCAATGATAGCTTGGTCAAGGAAGAAATAAAGAAAGAAATTAAAGATTTTTTTTAGAATTTAATGAAAATGAAAGTACAATATACCCAAACTTATGGGACACAATGAAAGCAGCACTAAGAGGAAAACTCATATAGCTCTAAGTGCCTCCAAAAAGAAATTGGAGAGAGCTTACACTAGCAGCTTGACAACACACCTGAAAGCTCTAGAACAAAAAGAAGCAAATACGCCGAAGAGGAGTAGATGGCAGGAAATACTCAAACTCAGGGTGGAAATCAACCAAATAGAAACAAAAAGAACCACACACACACATACACACACACACACACACACACACACACACACACACACACACACACACACACACAAATCAACAAAACCAGGAGCTGGTTCTTTGAGAAAATCAACAAGACAGATAAACTCTTAACCATACTAACCAGAGGGCTCAGAGGCACTACCCAAATTAATAAAATCAGAAATGAAAAGGGAGACATAACAACAGAAATTGTGGGAATTCAATAAATCATTAGATCCTACTACAAGAGCTTATACTCAACAAAATTGGAAAATCTGGCTGAAATGACAATTTTCTAGATACATACCAGGTGCCAACTTTAAAACAGGACCAGATTGACCATATAAATAGTCCCATAAGTCCTGAGATGGGTTTACTGGTGAATTCATTCTCTCTCTCTCTCTCTCCCTCTCCCTCTCCCTCTCCCTCTCCCTCTCTCTCTCTTTTTATCATATTATTTTTTTATTCGATATATTTTTATTTACATTTCAAATGATTTCCCCTTTTCTAGCCCCCCACTCCCCAAAAGTCCCATAAGCCCTCTTCCCTCTCCCTGTTCTCCCACCCACCCCTTCCCACTTCCCAGTTCTGGTTTTGCCCGATCTTGCTTCACTGAGTCTTTCTAGAACAAGGGGCCACTCCTCCGTTCATCTTGTACCTCATTTGATGTGTGGATTATGTTTTGGGTATTCCAGTTTTCTAGGTTAATATCCACGTATTAGTGAGTGCATACCATGATTGATCTTTTGAGACTGGGTTACCTCACTTAGTATGATGTTCTCCAGCTCCATCCATTTGCCTAAGAATTTCATGAATTCATTGTTTCTAATGGCTGAATAGTACTCCATTGTGTATATATACCACATTTTTTTGCATCCATTCTTCTGTTGAGGGATACCTGGGTTCTTTCCAGCTTCTGGCTATTATAAATAGGGCTGCTATGAACATAGAGGAGCATGTATCCTTATTACCTGCTGGAAAATCCTCTGGGTATGTGCCCAGGAGTGGTATAGCAGGATCTTCTGGAAGTGAGGTGCCCAGTTTTCTGAGGAACCGCCAGACTGATTTCCAGAGTGGTTGTACCAATTTGCAACCCCACCAGCAGTGGAGGAGTGTTCCTCTTTCTCCACATCCTTGCCAACACCTGCTGTCTTCTGAATTTTTAATCTTAGCCATTCTGACTGGTGTAAGGTGAAATCTCAGGGTTGTTTTGATTTGCATTTCCCTAATGACTAATGAAGTTGAGCATTTTTTAAGATGCTTCTCTGCCATCCGAAGTTTTTCAGGTGAAAATTCTTTGTTTAAGTCTGTACCCCATTTTTTTTAATACGGTTATTTGGTTTTCTGGAGTCTAACTTCTTGAGTTCTTTATATATATTGGGTATTAGTCCTCTATCTGATGTAGGGTTGGTGAAGATCTTTTCCCAATTTGTTGGTTGCCGATTTGTCGTTTTGATGGTGTCCTTTGCCTTACAGAAACTTTGTAATTTTATGAGGTCCCATTTGTCAATTCTTGATCTTAGAACATACGCTATTGGTGATTTGTTCAGAAACTTTCCCCCTGTACTGATGTCCTCAAGGGTCTTACCCAGTTTCTTTTCTATTAGCTTCAGAGTGTCTGGCTTTATATGGAGGTCCTTGATCCATTTGGAGTTGAGCTTAGTACAAGGAGACAAGGATGGATCAATTTGCATTCTTCTGCATGCTGACCTCCAGTTGAACTAGCACCATTTGTTGAAAAGGCTTTTTTTCCCATTGGATATTTTCATCCCCTTTATTGAGGATCAAGTGATCATAGGTGTGTGGGTTCCTTTCTGGATCTTCAATCCTGTTCCATTGATCTGCCTGCCTGTCACTGTACCAATACCATGCAGTTTTTAACACCATTGCTCTGTAGTATTGCTTGAGGTCAGGGATACTGATTCCCCCAGAATTTCTTTTGTTGTTGAGAATAGTTTTAGCTATCCTGGGTTTTTTGTTATTCCAGATGAATTTGAGAATTGCTCTTTCTAACTCTGTGAAGAATTGAGTTGGGATTTTGATGGGTATTGCTTTGAATCTGTATATTGCTTTTGGCAAAATGGCCATTTTAACTTTATTAATCCTGCCGATCCATGAGCATGGGAGGTTTTTCCATTTAATTCTATCACATTTTCAAAGAAGAACTAATACCAATTATCTTCAAACTATTCCATAAAATAGAAACTCA
Organism: Apodemus sylvaticus; assembly: GCF_947179515.1. Lineage (NCBI taxonomy): Eukaryota > Metazoa > Chordata > Mammalia > Rodentia > Muridae > Apodemus > Apodemus sylvaticus. The sequence goes on along the minus strand of NC_067476.1, from coordinate 94,606,796 downwards.
AGGAATACTACCCAATTCATTTTATGAAGCCACAATAATGCTTATACCTAAACCAAATAAAGACCAAACAAGGAAAGAGAACTTCAGACCAATTTCCGTTATGAACATTGATGCAAAAATTCTCAACAAAATTCTGGCCAACCACATCCAAGAATGCATCAGAACAATAATTCATCAGGATCAAGTAGGCTTCATGCCAGGGATGCAGGGATGGTTCAATATGCAGAAATCCATCAATGTAATACGCTACATAACCAAACTCAAAGAAAAAAAACCACATGGTCATTTCATTAGATGCTGAAAAGCCTTTTGACAAAATCCAGCATCCTTTCATGATAAAAGTCTTGGAGAGATCGGGAATCCAAGGCCCGTACCTAAACATAGTGAAAGCAATATACTGCAAACTGGTAGCCAACATCAAATTAAACGGAGAGAAACTTAAAGCAATCCCACTAAAATTGAGGACCAGACAAGACTGCCCACTCTCTCCCTATCTATTCACTATAGTTCTCAAAATCATAGCCAGAGCAATTAGACAACAAAATGTCAAAGTTATACAAATTGGAAAAAGTCAAAGTATCACTATTTGCAGATGATATGATTGTATACTTAAGTAACTCCAACAATTCCACTAGAGAACTCCTAAAGCTGATAAACAATTTCAGCATACTGGCTGGATATAAAATTAACTCAAACAAATCAGTAGTCTTCCTCTACTCAAAGGATAAACAAGCTGAGAAAGTAATTAGGGAAATGACACCCTTCACAATAGTCACAAACAATATAAAGTATCTTGGTGTGACTCTCACCATGCAAGTGAAAGATCTGTATGACAAGAACTTCAAGCCTCTGAAGAAAGAAATCGTAGAAGATCCCAGAAGATGGAAGGATCTCCCAGGCTATGGATTGGAAGGATTAATGTAATAATATAGTAATATTAATTACTATAATTACTATAATCACTTGTTTGGTGAGAGTCACACCAAGGTATGTAATATTTTTGTTTTCCAACCTTTGACTCTGAAGTAGTAACTGCCTTTGTCACTGAGGTGGGTTTCTTGTATGCAGCAAAATGTTGGGTCTTATTTACTTATCCAGTCTGTTAGTCTATGTCTTTTTATTGGGGAATTGAGACCATTGATGTTAAGAGATATTAAATAAAGGTGATTGTTGCTTACTGTTATTTTCATTGTTAAAGGTGGAATTCTGTTTGTGTGGCTATCTTTTTTTGAGTTTGTTGAAAGAAGAGTACTTTATTGCTTTTTCTAGGGTGTAATTTCCCTCCTTGTGTTGGTGTTTTCCATCTATTATCCTTTGAAGATCTGGGTTTATGGAAAGATTGTGTAAATTTGGTTTTGTCATGGAATATCTTGTTTTCTCCATCTATGGTCATTGAGAGTTTTGCTGGGTATAGTAGTCTGGAGTGACATTTATGTTCTCTTAGGGTATGTATGATATCTGCCCAGGATCTTCTAGCTTTCATAGTTTCTGGTGAGAAGTCTGGTGTAATTCTGATAGGTCTGCCTTTATATGTTACTTGATATTTTTCCCTTACTGCTCTTAATATTCTGTCTTTGCTTAGTGCATTTTGTGTTTTGATTATTATGTGACAGGAGGAATTTCTGCTCTGGTCCAGTCTGTTTGCAGTTCTGAAGGCTGAAGGCTTCTTTTTATGTGCATGAGCATATCTTTCTTTGGGTTAGGGACGTTTTCTTCTATAATTTTATTGAAGACATTTATTGGCCTTTTAAGTTGGAAATCTTCACTCTCTTCTACAACTAAAATCCTTAGGTTTGGTCTTCTCATTGTGTCCTGTAGTTCCTAGATGTTTTGAGTTACAAGCTTTTTGCATTTTGCATTTTTTCACTGTTGAGTCAGTGTTTTCTATGGAATCTTCAGCATCAGAGATTCTTTCTTCTATCTCTTGTATTCTGTTGCTGATGCTTGCATCTATGACTCCTGAATTCTTTTCAAGGTTTCCTATTTCCAGGGATGTCTCACTTTGTGATTTCTTTATTGTTTCTGCTTCCATTTTTAGATTGTAGATAGTTTTCTTCAGTTCCTTCACTTGTTTGTTTGTATTTTCCTGAAATTCTTTAAGGGATTTTTGTGTTTCCTCTTTAAGGGCTTCTACCTGTTGAGTCATGTTCTCCTGTGTTTCTTTTAGGGATTTTTGTGTTTCCTCTTTAAGGGCTACTGCATGTTGACCCATGTTCTCCCATAATTCCCTATCAGATTTTTGTGTTGCCTCATTAAGTGTTTCTACCTGTTGACCCATATTCTCCTGTATTTCTTTAAGGAATTTTTGTTTCCTCTTTCAGGGCTTCTACCTGTTGGTTCATGTTCTCCTGTATTTCTTTAAGGGAGTTATTTATATCCTTCTTGAAATTCTCTACTAGCATCACGTGATGTAATTTTAAAGCCATCTCTTGTTTTTCTGGTGTCATGGAGTATCCAGGATTTGCTGCTGTGGGAGAACTGGGTTCTAATGGTGCCATGTTGCCTTGGTTTCTGTTAGTAATGATCTTGCATTTGCCTTTGACCATCTAGTTATCTCTGGTGTTAGCTGGTCTTGCTGTTTCTGACTGTGGCTTCTCTGTTCTGCAGGCCTGTGTATCTATACACCTGGGATTCCCTTTCTCTCAAATTCCCTGCATACAACTGGTTCTCCAGGAAGTATCAGGAGATGGGGTCTTCCCTGTGACAGACCTGGCAAGAGTCAAATGCCATGCGTGCTGCTTGTTCTCTAGAAAGTATCAGGAAATGGGGTCTTCCCTGTGTTAGAATTATCAGGGGATCTATCACATTGGAATGAACTGGGCAGTAAGTGGTGGAGAAGGAGGGAGGGATAAAAGGGATGAATGGAAGGGGAGTGGTAATCTGGAGGGAGGGTGTGTTTTTGTTGCTGGGTAGTGAGTCCCAGCCAGAGGATCTGGACCTCCAGAGGTTGGGGTGGTTCTTACTGAATGCCCTGAGTGCTGCTGGTTCTCTAGAAAATATCAGGAAATGGGGTCTTTCCTGTGGCAGAACTGGCAGGAATCTACCACCTCAGAATGAATGGGGCAGGTGGTGGCAGAGGGGGCAAATTGATCCATTCTTATTTCCCTGTACAAAGCTCAAGTCCAATTGGATCAAGGACCTCCACTTAAAACCAATTTAATCTAATATAAAACTGAATCTAATAGAAGAGAAAGTGAGGAAGAACCTGGACCACATGGGCACAGGGGAAAATTTCCTGAAAAAAATACCAATATGCTCTAAGATCAAGAATTGACAAATGGGACTTCATAAAATTGCAAATCTTCGTAAGGTAAAGGACACTGTCAGTAGGACAAAATGGCAATCTACAGATTGGGAAAAGATCTTTACCAATCCTACATCCAATCGAGTACCAATGTCCAATATATACAAAGAACTCAAGAAGTTAGACTCCATAAAACCCAATAATCCTATTAAAAAGTGGGGTACATAGCTAAACAAAGAATTCTCAACTGAGGAATACTGGATGGCTGAGATACACCTAAAGAAATGTTCAACATCCTTAATCATCAGGGAAATGTAAATTAAAACAACCCTCAGTTTCCACCTCACACTAATCAGAATGACTAAAATCAAAAACTCAGGGGACAGCAAATGCTGGAGAGGATGTGGAGAAGGAGGAATACTCTTTCATTGCTGGTGGGATTGCAAGCTGGTAAAACCACTCTGGAAATCATTTTGTCATTTCCTCAGAAAATTGGATACAGCACTACCTGCTGACCCAGATATACCACTTCTGGGCATAAACCCAGAAGATGCTCCAATACATAATAAGGACACATGCTCTACTATGTTCATAGCAGTCTTATTTATTTTTATTTATTTATTTTTTATTTTCTATATTCTTTGTTTACATTCCAAATGATTTCCCCTTTCCCAGTTTCCCCCTCCCCATAAGTCCCATAAGCCCTCTTCCCTCTGCCAATTCCCCAATCAACTCCCTCCCACTTCTCTGTCCTGGTCATCCCCTACATTGCTGCATCAAGCCTTTCCAGGACCAGGGCCCTCTCCTTCCTTCTTGGGAATGATTTGATAAGTGAATTGTGTCTTGAGTATTCAGAGCTTCTGAGCTAATATCCACTTATCAATGATTGCATTCCATGTGTGTTCTTTTGTGAATGGGTTACCTCACTCAGGTTGATATTTTCTAGCTCCATCCATTTGCCTAAGAATTTCATGAATTCATTGTTTTAACAACCTGAGTGAGTAACCCAATCACAAAATCAATCAACCTGTGTGAGGTAACCCAATCACAAAAGAACATACATGGTGTACTCTTACTGTTAAGTGGTTAGCCCAAAAGCTCAGACTATCCAAGATTCAACTCACAGACCATGTGAAGGTCAAGAAGAAGCAAGACCAAAGTGTGGATACTTTGATATATACAAATTATTGGAAAATGGGTCAAAATACCCATGCCTCACAGCCAACCAGTAGAATGAGCATAGGTTCCCCAATGGAGCAGCTAGAGAAAGGACCCAAGGAGCTAAAGATTTTTGCAGCCATGCAGGAGGAACAATAATATAACCTACCAGTACCCCCAGAGTTACCAGAGACTAAACTTCCAAGCAAAGAGTGCATATGGAGGGACCAGCTACATATGTAGTGGAAGATGACCATTTCAGACATTAATGACAGGAGAGACCATTGGTCCTGTGACGGCTTGATTCCCCAGAATAGGGGAATGCAAGTCAGAAATTGGGGGTGGGGTTGAGGAGGGGAAGGGTGGATGGGATAAGGTGTTTTCAGAGGGCTAAAATGGATAGGGGATACCATTCGAAATGTAAATAAGGCAAATATCTAGTGCTTGACTAGTGGTATTTCTGGGAGATAGAGGAGCAAAGGAATTTTTCTTTATTATAGAAATGCTTTGGAGAATGTGGGTCTAAGGTCTGGGGGTGTGGGTCAGTGGTATGCATGTGGTCCTGGGGCTAACTCCCATAACCACCAAAAGAACTATGTGGGTCAGCTTGAAGCTTGATTCCCTTCCTCCTGAAGCCTGAAGGCTCGGTGTTATACGAATGATGGTGTCTTTTTTACGTGAACCATTCATGAGCAATTAAAAAGTTCCTTCATATATTGCTAAAGTAAAAAAAAAAATCGTACTGCGTTTCTCATCTTGTTTTAATATTTCTATTTATTAATAGTTTGGTATTATTTTCTATTCTAATTTCTGTACTTTTTACATAGTTAAAAACAAGGTCTACAATAATATTATTTTGTATTATTGATACAATATTTTTACGTTAGCTACAAAATATTAAAAGGATTCATATTGACCTACAAGTCACACATATTTCTTTGTCAGAACAGTAAGACAAAGAAAAGATGCAATATTTTTCATATACATATGAGCAATAGTAATCTACATTGTCTAGTTTCAAAAATACATACTATCTAAAATTATTAGATTTTTTTCTTTTTCTCTATAATTTACCACAAAGCTTACTTTTCAATTATAACTACATGTAAAACGGTTAGAAATAGTCAAATCTGTCTGTCAGTGAACTAATTCAGATGATGAAAGTCTTGAATTCTTGAATTTATCCTACTAAAAATCTTTATTTTATGTATTTATGTTGCTGTACAGATACTAAGTATTTCACAAGGCTTGAATTGAGGTTTCTGTGCAGTTTAGAGAGTTACCTCTGTCTTTGAGGACCAGTGTCAAAGAGAAGTTTCCAACATTTGAGATGATAGAAGGAACAACAATATGAACAAACCAGTACACCCAGAGCTCCCAGGGACTAAACCACCAATCAAAGAGTACACATGGAGGGACCCATGGCTCCAGCTTCATATGTAGCAGAGGATGGCCTTGTCAGACATCAAAGAGAGGAGAGGCCCTTGGCCCTGAGAAGGCTCAATGCCCAAGTATAGGGAATGCCAGGAACTGAAGCAGGAGTGGGTGGGTTGATGATCAGGGGGAGGGGGATGGGATAGGGTGTTTTCTGAGGAAAGGCCAGGAAAGGGGATAACATTTGAAATGTAAATAAACAAAATATCTAGTAAAAAAGTATGTTCAGTGTGTGATGTTCTGCAAGTTGACATCTCTTCCATAAAAGACATTGCATCTGATGTAAAGCATAACTTAGGATGAATTTACTGCTTTTTAATACTTACAGAATCCAAAAGTTCTTTAGCAAAAACTAATCAGATCTGCAGAGAACACTTGATGAGGTATTTCACAATAGCTATTTAAAACACTAAGTTGAGGCTTTTGAAACTGTTTTTTTAGCACAAAATAAAAATATTTAATTAAAAATATATTTAATTAAACTACAGTTACATCATTAATTTCTTCCCTTACCCCTCTCCTGTCTGACAACTCTTCCCTACTAAATTCAAGGCCTCATCTTCTTTTACTATTTTTACAGTCATAAAAATTTTACATACACAGGCAGACATATATGTGTATAAACATATATCTATAAGTACATATATGCATATATGTATGTATATATACATATATATGTATCTACACATACCATTTGACATCTAAATACCATCTGCTGGGTCCATTCAATTTTGTTTGCTTGTATATGTTTCTATGAAAGAGTTGGCAGTACAGAATAAAAAACGTTTTATCCTCAAGAATGTTCTAGTTTAATTTTAATCTCTTAAACTGCCAATAAGAGAATTTTTGAAACTTAAAGCCCTAAAAAAGAGTCTCCTCATTGCAACCTTCATTTCATTATTTCTGAGTGTATAGATGACAGGATTCATAGAAGGAGTGACAATGACATCAAAAATCGCTAAAAATTTATCTATGGGTAAAGTCGGGAAAGGCCACACATAGATAACAATGCAAGGACCAAAGAAGAAAATGACCACAGTGATGTGAGCTGAGAGAGTAGAGAGGGCCTTGCTGGAAGCACCTGAGGAGTGTTTTCGAACTGTGACCAGGATGAAGATGTAAGACACAATCAGGATGAAGAAAGTGGCCATGGAGATGAAACCACTGTTGGCAGTGACCATGAACTCCAGTCTGTACGTGTCTGTGCATGCAAGCTTGATGAACCGAGGAAAATCACAATAAAAGCTGTCCATTTTATTAGCTCCACAGAAGGGTAAATTTACAACAAAAGCTAATTGGGCCACAGAATGGATAAGGCCAATGGTCCAAGCAAGAGCCAAAAGAATAGTGCACATTCTGAGACTCATGATGGTCAGGTAGTGGAGGGGCTTACAGATAGCGACGTACCTGTCATAGGCCATGACTATGAGCAACACCATCTCTGTTCCCCCAACGGTGTGAATGAAGAACATCTGAGTGATGCACCCATTCAGGGAGATGACTTTGTGTTTTCTGAAGAGGTCATAAATCATCTTTGGAGTAGCGATGCTGGACACACCTGTATCAATGAAGGAGAGGTTTGCTAGCAGGAAGTACAGGGGGGAGTGCAGGTGGTGGTCTGACATGATTGTGAGCACAATGAGCAGGTTTCCCATCATGCTTGCCACATAAAATACTGTGAAGAACAGGAAAAGGAGAATCTGAATTCTCCATGAATTGGTGAGGCCTAGCAACAAAAATTCTGATACCACTGAGTGATTTCCTCCACCCATCAACTTGTGCAAACTTGACCACGAGTTTATTATTGCCTGAAGTATAAAAGAGGAAAAAATTAATTTTAAATCAAAGCTATAAACTAAAGTTAGAATGCTTATACGGTTATAAAGCAATGACTCAAACACAAAATAAAAGAAGACAACCTGTTGCTTTACAGTGATATTATACAGAATCACAGAGAGATGAGGTACAGGATTTTTCTATGCTTACATATTTAGGGTCACTTCATCATTTAAATATAAATTTACTATGATAGTTTCCAACCTAGGGAGAAAAATAGAAGCAAAGCTCTTGAGCACCTTAGGTGAGTCAAACAAGCTGTATAAGCTCTTTTATTCACCAACTCCACTTGAGAAATTAGTGTCTCAAATGGATGCACGGTGAAAGAAATTTGTGCTTTCAACCCTTGTGCCTTGCTTCCTTACTTTGTTCTGGAATTTACTTTATTCTGGAAATTACTGATACATTTTGTTTTCCTGGCTTTGCAACATTCTCATAAATGAAAATTATACATTTAAAATTCTTAAATATTTGTTTGATTAAACTAGTGCTTTTCATTAATTAAATTTGTTCTTTGATAATTTATACATGTATGCAATTCATACTGACTGCCCTCATTCCCATCTCTTACTAATTTCTATCCACCCATTTATACCTTCCAACAAATTCCTTTATTTTCATATACATTTGTTTTGTTTTGTGATTCACTTAGTTTAACCAGTTTCACCTGATTAACTGTAGGTCCGGTGCTCTGTTTTGGAAGTCAGTGTGCTCAGCAGTGGGTACACAACTGGAGACAATGATTTTTCCTTCTCTGGAATCTATCAATAGCCAGTAAGAGTAGTGGTCCATGAGCTTCTTCTCTCCCTTCCGTGGAAGCTGTGTGCAGATTTAGTCTGAAGCCTACTGCAGGTAATTGATTAATTAGTAAGAAAACAAAACAAAACAAAACAAACAAACAACAACAACAACAACAACAACAAAATAAATAGAAAGGACAGTAAGTATACAACTCTACTTTGAGCCTGAGTAATGACTCACACTAAAGAGTAGAAATGTAGGTTTTGTTTGCCAAAAAGATGTGACTGAGCCTATAAGTGTCCTACAGAATTATGAGAAAATGAGAAAGCTTCAATAATGTGAGAGCTCTAATTCCCAAAGGGAAAACCATGAATTCCTTTGACTGATGATTAGAAGTAAGTGGCAGAAATGAAGACTGTATAAAGCAAAGAAGCTGAAAGTAGAAGTTAGAAAATATTGCTATGAAAAACTAAAAGGGTAAGAAAAAGAAAGGAGTATGGATATAAAACATGAAAATATTATGCACTTTTCTCATGTAATGCTTTATTATGACAAGCATTCTACCTTTAGTTTATAGCCAGCTTGGAGCCTCCTGTAAACACCTTCTCCAAAAGCGTGAGCAAAAGTCACACACACTCACTTGATCCTCTTCACTCTGCTTTTACAATACACAAAGGAAACATGTCAAGAAAAAAAAATGTAGCTTAATATGAAGTCAAATAATTTATAACCAATAGTTGTAGGCAGATCTTCTGTCCATAGGTAGTTTGGACTGATGTCTACTGTGAACCGTGTGTTCACACATGTGTTTTAGTTACATGGCAATGCTTTAAGTGGGACAGTTTTTCCAGGTTTAGAGGAGGATAACTTCAGTTCTAACGAAGAGCATCACTGTTTCCAAAATAAGAAGCTTTATGTTGTTTTTCCTCAGTAAAAACGTTCTAATTAGTGTGGTCCACTGAGCCTGCACTATCACCCAGGGATTAAAAAGGACAAAAGACATGAAGGATAAAAGTGGCTCACAGATAGATGTTCAGAATAATATTTGTTTCAGAATGAGCTGTTAAAGTAACTGATGAGAAAGTCAACACCTCAGAAATCTGAGAGGCAGAGATGCTAAACAAAGAGTCAATTACTTATTCTAGAATTAGCAATGAAGACTCATTAATGAGAAACCAGGGTATGCTAGGTGTCATTAACTTTGACAGTCTATGTCTTCCAGTTCCATACAGTTGCAAGCTACAGACCCTAGGCTGTAGATATATCCTATCAGAAAGACAGTCAAATAATTGAGTGCTAATTATTAAGTAGTAGAGTATTGTTATGCCTCAATATTTTCAGACAACTCTCTGCGACCATATTTAAGAAGACACCCCCCATTTTATAATGTTCCTTCCCAGCGTTTTCTATAGTTCTATAAATTCCATCATTCTTTAGATATTAATGTCTCAAGTTAATTCCTGTGGAAAAGTACAATTCACAACCTTCAACATCACTGCCACATTCTCCTACAATGTAAGGTGTGAAGAAAAGCAAGCAGTGGTATCCAATGTAGAACATATAGCCAACACTTAACAAATAATTTGGATTAAATACAGTGACTGCCATTACAGAGACAAACTATGACCAATTCTTATGAGATGTGGAGGAATAGAAACTCATACAGTGTTGGTGGGAATGAAGAGTATTTTAGATCCTAAGTCACTATAAGGAGATTCCTCAAGAAAACATATTGATATGGCAATAAGATGCTTACATGGTCATATTGATTGCTCTATTATTGAAAGTGTATATTACAATGCACTCTGTTGAAAAACTAAATCCTTCCCTCCCTTCTTCTTTCCTTTCCTTTCTCCTTTCTTTCCTTTCTTTGACAGAGATAAAATCCAGGGCTGTACATAATAGAAGGCATGGGCTCTACACTGGTTGTATACTAAGGGTGTATTTTAAAATTATTATGGATATGACGATATCATATTTAACTTTCTTAAATGAATATACTAATATGTTATGTTCCCAACAACTTTGCACAGGTTCCTTTTTTTTAGAACCCACCAAACCTTTTTTATTTTTGAACCTTTGATAAAAACCTCTTTTAACAAGCATGGGATGGAATTTCACAGTGTCATGTAAGCACTTGCTCATACATCTGTTCATTTTTATGTTAAATCTTTAATGCTAAATCAAAAATAGGTTTTCATAACATTGAGTTCTAACCTTTTGGACCATTAATATAATTATCAGAACTTTAAGTTTCTTCTATTACTGACTTTCACATAGCACTGTTAACAGCAGCAATGGAAGGAACAAATCACTCCGTTGTATCAGAGTTTATGTTCGTGGGACTCACCAACTCCTGGAAGATGCAAGTACTTCTCTTTGTGTTTGCTTCAGTGTTTTATATGGCTAGCATGATGGGAAACTCCCTCATCATTTTCACAGTGGCTTCTGACCCTCACTTACATTCTCCCATGTACTTTCTGTTGGCCAATCTCTCCTTCATTGATTTAGGTGTTTCATGTGTCACTTGTCCCAAGATGATTTATGACCTGTTCAGAAAGCACAAAGTCATCTCCTTTAGAGGTTGCATCACTCAAATCTTTTTCATCCATGTCATCGGTGGTGTGGAGGTGGTGCTGCTCATAGGCATGGCATATGATCGATATGTAGCCATATGTAAGCCTCTCCATTATTGGACCATTATGAACGCAAAAATGAGCATTTTCATCTTAATGACTGCCTGGGTGGTTGGCATTTTGCATTCTTTGGTTCAATTTGTTTATATAGTAAATTTACCATTCTGTGACCAAATATTTTGGATAGCTTTTACTGTGACTTTCCTTGGTTCATCAGACTTGCTTGTGTAGATACCAACCAATTAGAATTAATGGTTTCAGCTAACAGTGGCTTCATCTCTGTAGGCTCCTTCTTCATACTTGTCATATCTTATGTTGTCATAATAGTTGCTGTTCATAAACATTCAAGTGGTTCCTGCAAAACTCTGTCCACACTTTCTGCTCACGTCTCTGTTGTGGTTCATTCCCCCTCCACTCTAAATTTGTGGCTATATTTGATGCAGTTGGTACTCCTTTTCTGAACCATGTGATCTCCACCTTGAGAAATCAAGAAATAAAGACAGCAATGAAGAGGGTGTGCAGACAGCTACTGAAACATGGAAAGATCTCCGAAATAACATTTGTCATTGCACACAGTTCATTGTTGATCAAATTCAGTTAAAATTATTTTCCCTGATGGGATTTGTCTACCTATACTGATGTTTTGGTGACTTTTGTCTTCTATGAAGGGAGATTTAAAATTTTTCAACAACAAGAAGGAATTATCTATTTATATGTATTTCTTGTGCTTTTGTTTTGGATTTTTTCTTCTGCCTATTTCTTTGTTATTCTTATATTTTTATTCGATATGTTTTTTATTTACATTTCAAATGATCTCCCCTTTTTTGGTCCCTCACTCCACGAAAGTCCCATATGCCCTCTGCCCTCCCCCTGTTCTCCCATCCACCCCTTCCCACTTCCCTTTTCTGGTTTTACCCTATACTGCTACACTGAGTCTTTCCAGAACCAGACCACTCCTCCATTCTTTTTGTACATCATTTGATGTGTGGATTATGTTTTGGGTATTCCAGTTTTCTAGGCTAACATCCACTTATGAGTAAGTGCATACCATGATTAATCTTTTGAGACTGGGTTATCTCACTTAGTATGATGTTCTCCAGCTCCATCCATTTGCCTAAGAATTTCATGAATTCATTGTTTCTAATGGCTGAATAGTACTCCATTGTGTATACATACCACATTTTTTGCTTCCATTCTTCCATTGAGGTATACCTGGGTTCTTTCCAGCATCTGGCAATTATGAACATAGTAGAACATGTATCCTTATTACATGGTGGGGAATCCTCTGGGTATATGCCCAGGAGTGGTATAGCAGGATCTTCTGGAAGTGAGGTGCCCAGTTTTCGGAGGAACCGCCAGACTGATTTCCAGAGTGGTTGTACCAATTTGCAACCCCCCCCCCCAGCAGTGGAGGAGTGTTCCTCTTTCTCCACACCCTCTCCAACACCTGCTGTCTCCTGAATTTTTAATCTTAGCCATTCTGACTGGTGTAAGGTGAAATCTCAGGGTTGTTTTGATTTGCATTTCCCTAATGACTAATGAAGTTGAGCATTTTTTAAGATGCTTCTCCGCCATCCGAAGTTCTTCAGGTGAGAATTCTTTGTTTAACTCTGTACCCCATTTTTAAATAGGGTTATTTGGTTTTCTAGGGTCTAAGTTCTTGAGTTCTTTGTATATATTGGATATTAGCCCTCTATCTGATGTAAAATTGGTGAAGATCTTTTCCCAATTTGTTGGTTGCCGATTTGTCTTGCTGATGGTTTCTTTGCCTTCCAGAAACTTTGTAATTTTATGAGGTCCCATTTATCAATTCTTGATCTTAGAGCATATGCTATTGGTGTTCTGTTCAGGAACTTTCCCTCTGTACCGATGTCCTCAAGGGTCTTCCCCAGTTTCTTTTCTATTAGCTTCAGTGTGTCTGGCTTTATGTGGAGGTCCTTGATCCATTTGGAGTTGAGTTTAGTACAAGGAGATAAGGATGGATCAATTCGCATTCTTCTGCATGCTGACCTCCAGTTGAACCAGCACCATTTGTTGAAAAGGCTATCTTTTTTCCATTGGATGTTTTCAGCTCCTTTGTCGAGGATCAAGTGGCCATAGGTGTGTGGGTTCATTTCTGGATTTTCAATCCTATTCCATTGATCCGCCTGCCTGTCACTGTACCAATACCATGCAGTTTTTAACACTATTGCTCTGTAGTATTGCTTGAGTTTAGGGATACTGATTTCCCCAGAATTTCTTTTGTCGTTGAGAATAGTTTTAGCTATCCTGGGTTTTTTGTTATTCCAGATGAATTTGAGAATTGCTCTTTCTAACTCTATGAAGAACTGAGTTGGGATTTTGATGGGGATTGTGTTGTATATGTATATTGATTTTGGCAAAATGGCCATTTTAACTATATTAATCCTCCCAATCCATGAGCATGGGAGATTTTTCCATTTTCTGAGGTCTTCTTCCACTTCCTTCTTCAGAGTCTTGAAGTTCTTGTCATACAGATCTTTCACTTATTTGGTCAGAATCACACCAAGGTACTTTATACTGTTTGTGGCTATTGTGAAGGGTGTCATTTCCCTAATTTTTTTCTCAGCCTGCTTATCATTTGAGTATAGGAAAGCTACTGATTTGCTTGAGTTGATTTTATAACCTGCCACTTTGCTGAAGTTGTTTATCAGCTGTAGGAGTTCTTTAGTGGAGTTTTTTTGGGTCACTTAAGTAGACTATCTTATCATCTGCAAATAGTGATAGTTTGACTTCTTCCTTTCCAATTCGTATCCCTTTGACCTCCTTATGTTGTCTAATTGCCCCAGCTAGTACCTCAAGTACAATATTGAAAAGATAAGGAGAGAGGGGGCAGCCTTGTCTAGTCCCTGATTTTAGTGGGATTGCTTCAAGTTTCTCTCCATTTAGTTTGATGCTGGCTACCGGTTTGCTTTATATTGCTTTTACTATGTTTAGGTATGGGCCTTGAATTCCCTTTCTTTCCAAGCATGAAAGGATGCTGAATTTTATCAAATGCTTTTTTCAGCATCCAATGTGTTTTTTTTTTCTTTGAGTTTGTTTATGTAGTGGATTGCATTGATGGATTTCTGTATATTGAACCATCCCTGCATCCCTGGGATAAAGCCTACTTGATCATGGTGGATGATCATTTGTTATGTGTTCTTTGATTCTGTTGGCAAGAATTTTATTGAGTATTTTTGCATCGATGTTCATAAGGGAAATTGGTCTGAAGTTCTCTTTCTTTGTTGGATCTTTGTGTAGTTTTGGTATCAGCGTAATTGTGGCATCATAGAAGGGGTTGGGTAGTGTTCCTTTCTTTTCTATTTTGTGGGATAGTTTGAAGAGTATTGGTGTTCGGTCTTCTTTGAAGGTCTGATAGAATTCTGCAATGAAACCATCTGGTTCTGTGCTTTTTTTTGGTTGGAAGACTTTCTATGACCCCTTCTATTTCTTTAGGGGTTATGGGACTGTTTAGATGATATTTGGTCCTGATTTAATTTTTGTATTTGGTATATGTCTAGGAAATTGTCTATTTCCACCAGATTCTTTAGTTGTGTTGAGTATAGGGTTTTGCAGTAGGATCTGATGATTTTTTGAATTTCCTCAGTTTCTGTTGTTATATCCCCATTTTCATTTCTAATTTTGTTAATTTGGATACTTTCTCTGTGCCATTTGGTCAGTCTGGCTAAGGGTTTATCTATCTTGTTGATTTTTCTCAAAGAACCAGCTCCTGGATTCATTGATTCTTTGTATGGTTCTCTTTGTTTCCATTTGATTGATTTCAGCCCTGAGTTTGATGATTTCCTGTCTTCTATTCCTCCTGGGTGAAATGGCTTTTTTTTTTGTTCCAGAGCTTTCATGTGTGCCATTAAGCTGCTAGTGTATGCTCTCTTCATTTTCTTTTTGGAGGCACCCAGGGCTATGAGTTTTCCTCTTAGCACTGCTTTCATTCTGTCCCAAAGATTTGGGTATGTTGTGCCTTCATTTTCATTAAATTCTAAAAAGTCTCTGATTTCTTTCTTTATTTCTTCTTTGGCCAAGTGTCATTGAATATTGTTCAGCCTCCATGTGTATGTGGGCTTTCTGTTGTTTTTGTTGCTATTGGAGACCACTCTTACTCCATAGTTATCTGATAGGAGGCATGGGATTAGTTCGATCTTCTTATATTTGTTGAGGTCTGTCTTGTGACCAATTATATGGTCGATTTTGGAGAAGGAACCATGGGGTGCTGAGAAAAAGGTATATTCTCTTGCTTTAGGATGAAATGTTCTATAAATATCAGTCAAATCCAATTGGTCCCAAGCTTCAATTAGTTTTACTGTGTCCCTGTTTAGTTTCTGTTTTCCTGATCCGTCCATTGAGGATAGTGGAGTGTTGAAGTCATCCCCAATTATTGTGTTAGGTGCAATGTGTGCTTTGAGCTTTAGTAAAGTTTCTTTTACAGATGAGGGTGCCCTTGCACTTTTAGCATAGATGTTCAGAATTGAGAGTTCTTCTTAGTGGATTTTTCCTTTGACCAGCAAGAAGTGTCATTCCGTTTCTCTTTTGATGACTTTAGGTTGAAAGTCAATTTTATCTGATATTAGGATGGCTACTCCGGCTTGTTTCCTGAGACTGCTGGCTTGTAAAATTGTCTTCCAGCAATCAGTCTGGTGGTTCCTCAGAAAACTGGGCATGTCACTTCCGAAAGATCCTGCTATACCACTCCTGGGCATATACCCCGAGGATTCCTCAGCATGTAATAAGGATACATGCACCACTATGTTCATAGCAGCCCTATTTATAATAGCCAGAAGCTGGAAAGAACCCAGGTATCTCTCAACAGAAGAATGGATGCAAAAAATGTGGTATATATACACAATGGAGTACTATTCAGCCACTAGAAACAATGAATTCATGAAATTCTTAGGCAAATGGATGGAGCTGGAGAATATACTATGTGAGGTAACCCAGTCTCAAAAGATCAATCATGGTATGCACTCACTAATAAGTGGATATTAGCCTAGAAAACTGGAATACCCAAAACATAATCCACACATCAAATGAGGTACAAGAAGAATGGAGGAGTGGCCCCTGGTTCTGGAAAGACTCAGTGTAGCAGTATAAGGCAAAACCGGAACAGGTAAGTGGGAAGGGGTGGATTCGAGAACAGGGGGAGGAAAGAGGGCTTATGGGACTTTTGGGGAGTGGGGGACCAGAAAAGGGGAAATCATTTTAAATGTAAATAAAATATATTAAATCAAATAAAAATACATCGAAAAAATTAAAATATTAACCCCCCCCCCCAAAAAAAAGAAGAAAATAATGATGGAATAAAATGCCAATTTTGTATGAAAAAAAATTGTCTTCCAGCCTTTTACTCTAAGGTAGTTTTTGTCTTTGACATTGAGGTGTGTTTCCTGTATGCAGCAAAATGTAGGGTCCTGTTTCCCTATCCAGTCTGTTAGTTTATGTCTTTTTATTGGGGAATTGAGTCCATTGATATTAAGAGATATTAAGGAATAGTGATTATTACTTCCTGTCATTTTTGATGTTATTTTTATATTTGAGTGGTTATCTTCTTTTGGGTTTGATGAAAGAAGGTTACTATCTTGCTTTTTCCAGAGTGTAGTTTCCCTCCTTGTATTGGAGTTTTCCTCCTATTATTCTTTGTAGGGCTGGGTTTTTAGAAAGATATTGTGTAAATTTGGTTTTGTCATGGAATATCTTGGTTTCTCCATCTATGATGACTGAGAGTTTTGCTGGGTATAGTAATCTTGGCTGACATTTGTGTCCTCTTAGAGTCTGCATGAGATCTGCCCAGGATCTTCTAGCTTTCATGGTCTCTGGTGAGAAGTCTGGTGTGATTCTGATAGGTCTTCCTTTATATGTTACTTGACCTTTTTCTCTTACTGCCTTTAATATTTTTTCTTTGTTTAGTACATTCCAGGTTTTGATTATTATGTGACAGGAAATACTTCTGCTCAGGTCCAGTCTGTTTGGAGTTCTGTAGGCTTCTTGTATATTCATGCGCATCTCTATCTTTAGGTTAGGGAAGTTTTCTTCCATAATTTTGTTGAAGATATTTGCTGGCCCTTTCAGTTGTAAATCTTCGCTCTCATCTATACCTACAATCCTTAGGTTTGGTCTTCTCATTGTGTCCTGGATTTCCTAGATATTCTGGGATATAAGCTTTTTGCATTTTGCATTTTCTTTGACTGTTGAGTCAATGGTTTCTATGGTATCTTCAGCATCTGAGATTCTTTCTTCCATCTCTTGTATTCTGTTGTTGATATTTGCATCTATGGCCCCTGATTTCTTCCCTGTCTCGACCACCCCCTTACCAACAAGGAATGATGCAATGCAGGAAGATCTTATTCAAGCAGTTTATTCCCAGGGGGATTAAAAAAACACAGCCACAGATCATTCTGCAAGGAGAATGCCCGCCCCCCCCCCCCCCCTTCCTTACTGAGAGACCAGCAATATATATACTAGAGGCCAGGGAAGAAACAGGAGAAATCAATTATAGTCATAGGTCAGGCACCTGGGAAGTCTGAACCACACCAGGCAGGAAGACAGGAATCAAGCTAAGCCATGGGATGTTTTGCTCTCAAGAAACCTGTGCAAACAGCTCAGCTGGGGGCATTGAGCCAAGCTCTCTGGTTCCCAACACTTCCCAAGGTTTTCTATCTCCAAAGTTGTCTCCCTTTGTGATTTCTTAGTTGTTTCTACTTCTGTTTTTGGATCCAGGCTGGTTTTGCTCAGTTCCTTTATTTGTTTGTGCTTTCTTTTAATTCTTTAGGAGATTTTTGTGTTTCCTCTTTCATGACTTCTGCCATTTGACTCACTTTCTCCTGCATTTCTTTAAGTTTTTTATTTATTTTTTTTTGTGTGTGTTTCTTCTTTATTGGCTTCTATCTCTTGAGCCTTATTCTCCTGAATTTCTTTAAGTGATTTTTGTGTTTCCATTATACAGGTTTCTAGCTTATTCATGTTCCCCTGTAATTCTTTTTTTTTTCTTTTTCTTTTTTAAAATCTCTTTACTTTTTTTCTTTCTTTTTTTATATGTATTTTTTATTCGATATATTTTTTATTACATTTCAAATGATTTCCCCTTTTCTGGCCCCCACTCTCCGAAAGTCCCATAAGCCCTCTTTCCTCCCCCTGTTCTTCCTCCCACCCCTTCCCACTTCCCTGTTCTGGTTTTGCCCTATACTGCTACACTGAGTCTTTCCAGAACCAGGGCCCACTCCTCCATTCTTCTTGTACCTCATTTGATATGTGGATTATGTTTTGGGTATTCCAGTTTTCTAGGTTAATATCCACTTATTAGTGAGTGCATACCATGATTGATCTTTTGAGATTGGGTTACTTCACTTAGTATGATGTTCTCCAGCTCCATCCGTTTGCCTAAGAATTTCATGAATTCATTGTTTCTAATGGCTGAATAGTACTCCATTGTGTATATATACCAAATTTTTTGCATCCATTCTTCTGTTGAGGGGTACCTGGGTTCTTTCCAGCTTCTGGCTACTATAAATAGGGCTGCTATGAACATAGTGGAGCATGTATCCTTATTACATGCTGCGGAATCCTCTGGGTATATGCCCAGGAGTGGTATAGCAGGATCTTCAGGAAGTGAAGTGTCCAGTTTTCTGAGTAACTGCCAGACTGATTTCCAGAGTGGTTGTACCAGTTTGCAACCCAACCAGCAGTGGAGGAGTGTTCCTCTTTCTCTACATCCTTGCCAACACCTGCTGTCTCCTGAATTTTTAATCTTAGCCATTCTGACTGGTGTAAGGTGAAATCTCAGGGTTGTTTTGATTTGCATTTCCGTAATGACTAATGAAGTTGAGCATTTTTTAAGATGTTTCTCTGCCATCCGAAGTTCTTCAGGTGAAAATTCTTTGTTTAACTCTGTACCCCATTTTTTAATAGGGTTGTTTGGTTTTCTGGAGTCTAACTTCTTGAGTTCTTTATATATATTAGGGTCCTGTTTACGTATCCATTCAGTTAGTCTGTGTCTTTTTATTGGGGCATTAAGTCCATTGATGTTAAGAGATATTAAGGAATAGTGATTGTTACTTCCTATCATTTTTGACGTTAATTTTTAAATTTGAATGCTTAACTTCTTTTGGGTTTGATGAAAGGTTACTATCTTGCTTTTTCCAGGGTGAAGTTTCCCTCCTTGTATTGGTGTTGTCCTCCTATTATCCTTTTTAGGGCCGGGTTTGTGGATAGATATTGGGTAAACTTGGTTTTGTCATGAAATATCTTAGTTTCTCCATCTATGGTGATTGAGAGTTTTGCTGGATATAGTAGTTTTGGTTGGCATTTGTGTTCTCTTAGAGTCTGCATGAGATCTGCTCAGGACCTTCTAGCCTTCATAGTCTCAGGTGAAAAGTCTGCTGTGATTCTGATAGGTCTTCCTTTATATGTTACTTGGCCTTTTTCTCTTACTGCCTTTAGTATTCTTTCTTTGTTTAGAACATTTGGTGTTTTGATTATTATGTGACGGGAAGTATTTCTGTTCTGGTCCAGTCTGTTTGGAGTTCTGTAGGCTTCTTGTATATTCATGGGCATCTCTCTCTTTAGGTTAGGGAAGTTTTCTTCCACAATTTTATTGAAGATGTTTGCTGGCCCTTTAAGTTGTAAATCTTCACTCTCATCTATGCCTATAATCCTTAGGTTTGGTCTTCTCATTGTGTCCTGGATTTCCTGGATATTTTGGGTTACAAGCTTTTTGCATTTTGCATTTTCTTTAACTGTTGAGTCCATGGCTTCTATGGAATCTTCAGCATCTGAGATTCTTTCTTCTATCTCTTGTATTCTGTTGTTGATATTTGCATCTCTGTCCCCTGATTTCTTCCCAAGGCTTTCTATCTCCAAAGTTGTCTCCCTTTGAGTTTTCTTAGTTGTTTCTACTTCTGATTTTAGATCCTGGATGGTTTTGCTTAGCTCCTTCACTTGCATGTTTGTGTTTTCCTGTAATTCTTTAAGAGATTTTTGTGTTTCCTCTTTCATGAGCTCAGCCTGTTGACCAAAGTTCTCCTGTATTTCTTTAAGAGATTTTTGTGTTTCGTCTTTCATGACCTCAGCCTGTTGAGCAAAGTTCTCCTGTATTTCTTTAAGTGTTTTTTGCATTTCCTCCTTGTTGGCTTTTGTATTCTCCTGGATTTCTTTCAATGATTTTTGTGTTTCCCTTGCAAGGGCTTCTAACTTTTGATCCATTTTCTCCTGAATTTCTTTATGTATGACCTTCATGTGTTCCTGTACCAGCATCATGACCAGTGAATTTAAATCCAAATCTTGTTTTACTGGTGTGCTGGGGTATCCAGGACATGTTGGTAGAGGAGAATTGGGTTCAGATGTTGCCATATTGCCTTGATTTCTGTTAGTGACGTTCCTGCGTTTGCCTTTTGCCATCTAGTTCTCACTGGTGTTAGTTTATCTTGTCAGTGCTGGACTCACCAGTGCAAGCTGCCCCTTCCCAGTTGGCCTCTGGTGCACAGCTTACCTCCTGCACTGCTTGTAGACAGTGTGCTGCTGCCCAGGCTGTTCGGATCCCAAAGCAGGCACCCGAAGGCTCCCGCTGGGGCCCGCTGGATTCACTGGAGCACACTGACTTCTCCCAGCTGGCCGCCCGGAAGCCCAGCTAGCCACTTGCAGGACTTGGAGACGTAATGCTGCCGCCCAGACTGATCTGGATCCGGAAGCGGAGAGAGTAGAGCTAAGGGCTTCTGCCTGAGGCCTTGCCCCAGATTGTGTCTGTGGAGCAGATGGAGCCCGTGTGCACTCCCAGGGAGTGCCGACGGTGTATGCTACTGTGACCTCCCCTGTGTTCCGCTCACTCTGCTGGGCAGCCAATCCGCCAACCGGGCTGTCGCACACAAGGTTAGCCTGGCCGCCCAGTCCCTGAGTCCAGGCAAAAGCCTGGGAGGCCAAGGTCCGAGCAAAGTTCCCCTAGGGTTATGACTGTTAATTGGGTCTGCCAGGTGACTAGGATGGCGGGCGTGCGCGCCCGCGCTCCCTGAAAGCGCCGGGAGAGTCTGCTTTGCTAACAATCACCTGGGCGGGTTGACTCACAGATGGCCCACCAAGCCGCCCAGTTCTTGGGGTCAGTCCTGTGCCTTTTGGGGCCTGGACCCCCGCTTTGTTAGCCTTAGGCTATGCCTGTTACAGGTCTGCCCGCCTGAGCTCTCTGTCGTCCTGCAGGCAAAATGGCGGCGGCACGCTCGCAGGCCTGGGCAAAAAAACCTCCTGCCTGGGTTGGCACCCCGATGGCCCCCCGACCCGCCCAGGGCCTGGGTGCAGGCCAACACCCGTCGGGCTCAGACCACCGCGGTGTTGGCCTCGGATTATGTTTGTGTACCTCAGTCCGATCCCTGGAGTGCGGAACCAAGATGGATGCACCTCTCCTGACTGGTGGGAGGCCGAGTTCTGAAGTCCTATTTGTCAATTCTTGATCTTAGAGCATACGCTATTGGTTATATGTTCAGAAAATTTCCCCCTGTACCGATGTCCTCAAGGGTCTTCCCCAGTTTCTTTTCTATTAGCTTCAGAGTGTCTGGCTTTATGTGGAGGTCCTTGATCCATTTGGAGTTGAGCTTAGTACAAGGAGACAAGGATGGATCAATTCGCATTCTTCTGTATGCTGACCTCCAGTTGAACCAGCACCATTTGTTGAAAAGGCTATCTTTTTTTCCATTGGATGTTTTTAGCCCCTTTGTCGAGGATCAAGTGGCCATAGATGTGTGGGTTCATTTCTGGATCTTCAATCCTATTCCATTGATCCTCCTGCCTGTCACTGTACCAATACCATGCAGTTTTTAACACTATTGCTCTGTAGTATTGCTTGTTCCAGAGCTTTCATGTGTGCCATTAAGTTGTTAGTGTATGCTCTCTCCTGTTTCTTTTTGGAGGCACTCAGGGCTATGAGTCTTCCTCTCAGCACTGCTTTCATTGTGTCCCAAAGATTTGGGTATGCTGTGCCTTCATTATCATTCTAAAAAGTCTCTGATTTCTTTCATTATTTCTTCTTTGGCCAAGGTGTCATTGAGTAGAGGATTGTTCAGCCTCCATGTGTATGTGGGCTTACTGTTGTTTTTGTTGCTATTGAAAACCACTCTTACTCCATAGTGATCTGATAGGAGGCATGGGATTAGTTCGATCTTTTTATATTTGTTTAGGTCTGTCTTGTGACCAATTATATGGTCGATTTTGGAGAAGGTACCATGAGGTGCTGAGAAAAAGGTATATTTTTTTGTTTTAGAGTGAAATGTTCTATAAATATCAGTCCAGTCCAATTGGTCCAAAGCTTCAATTAGTTTTATTGTGTCTCTGTTTAGTTTCTGTTTTCCTGACTGGTCCATTGAGGAGAGTGGAGTGTTGAAGTCACCTACAATTATTTTGTTATGTGCAAAGTGTACTTTGAGCTTTAGTAAAGTTTCTTTTATGAATGAGGGTGCCCTTTCATTTGGCACACAGATGTTCAGAATTGAAAGTTCTTCTTGGTGGATTTTTCCTTTGACCAGCAAGAAGTGTCCCTCTGTATCTCTTATTTATTTATTTATTTATTTATTTATTTATTTATTTATTTTTGTGAAGATCTTTTCCCAATTTGTTGGTTGCTGATTTGTCCTTTTTTTTAAATTTTATTTGATATATTTTTTATTTACATTTCAAATGATTTCCCTTTTTCTGGTCCTCCACTCCCTGAAAGTCACATAAGCCCCGTTCCCTCCCTATGTTCTCCCACCCACTTCCCTGTTCTGTCCTTCCCACTTCCCTGTTCTGGTATTGTGTTATACTGCTACACTGAGTCTTTCCAGAACTAGGGGCCACTCCTCCGTTCTTCTTGTACCTCATTTGATGTGTGGATTATGTTTGGATATTCCAGTTTTCCAGGCTAATATCCACTTTGCTTGTAAATTTGTCTTCCAGTCTTTTACTCTAAGGTAGTTTTTGTCTTTGACATTGAGGTGTGTTTCCTGTATGCAGCAAAATGTAGGGTCCTGTTTCCTCATCTAGTCTGTTAGTCTATGTCTTTTTATTGTGGAGTTGAGTCCATTGATGTTAAAAGATATTAAGGAATAGTGATTATTACTTCCTGTCATTTTCAATGTTATTGTTATATTTGAGTGGTTATCTTCTTTTGGGTTTGATGAAAGAAGGTCTTGCTTTTTCCAGGGTGTTGTTTCCCTCCTTGTATTGGAGTTTTCCTCCTATTATTCTTTGTAGAGCTGGGTTTTTAGAAAGATATTGTGTAAATTTGGTTTTGTCATGGAATATCTTGATTTCTCCATCTATTGTGATTGAGAGTTTTGCTGGGTATAGTAAACTTGGCTGACATTTGTGTTCTCTTAGAGTCTGCATGAGATCTGCCCAGGATCTTCTAGCTTTCATGGTTTCTGGTGAGAAGTCTGGTGTGATTCTGATACGTCTTCCTTTATATGTTACTCTTATATGTTACTTGGCCTTTTTCTCTTGCTGCCTTTAATATTCTTTCTTTGTTTAGTACATTTGGGGTTTTGATTATTATGTGACGAGAGGTATTTCTGCTCGGGTCCAGTCTGTTTGGAGTTCTGTAGGCTTCTTGTATATTTATGGGCATCTCTCTCTTTAAGTTGAGAATGTTTTCTTCCATAATTTTGTTGAAAATATTTGCTGGCCCTTTCAGTTGTAAATCTTCACTCTCATCTATACCTATAATCCTTAGGTTTGATCTTCTCATTGTGTCCTGGATCTCCTGGATGTTCTGGGATACAAGCTTTTTGCATTTTGCATTTTCTTTGACTGTTGAGTCAATGGTTTCTGTGGTATCTTCAGCATCTGAGATTCTTTCTTCTATCTCTTGTATTCTGTTGTTGATATTTGCATTTATGGCCCCTGATTTCTTCTCTAGGTTTTCTATCTCCAAAGTTGTCTCCCTTTGTGATTTCTTAGTTGTTTCTACTTCTGAATTTAGCTCCTGGATGGTTTTGCTTAGCTCCTTCATTTGCTTGTTTGTGTTTTCCTGTAATTCTTTAAGAGATTTTTGTGTTTCCTCTTTCATGACTTCTGCTGTTTGACTCACTTTCTCCTGCATTTCTTTAGTTTTTTGTTTGTTTGTTTGTTTGTTTTTTGTGTTTCTTCTTTATTGGCTTCTATCTCTTGAGCCTTATTCTCCTGAATTTCTTTAAGTGATTTTTGTGTTTCCATTATGTGGGTTCCTAGCTCATTCATGTTCCCCTGTATTTCTTTAAGAGATTCATTTATGTCCTTTTTGTGTTCTTCTAGCAGCATCATGAACAGTGATTTTAAATCCAAATCTTGTTTTTCTGGTGTGCTTGTGTAACCAGGACTTGCTGATGTTGGAGAGTTTGGTTCAGACACTGCCATATTGCCTAGATTTCTGTTAGTAGCGTTCCTGTTTTTGCCCTTTGCCATCTTGCTATTTCTGGCGTTAGTTGGTCTCGTCTCTGGCTGGTGTTTGTGCCTACTGTGAGGCTGAAGGGCTATTTCTACAACACTGGATGGCTGGTTTCCCCCTGTTACAGATTGCTGATGTGCTGTCCTCCTCTTGGGTGCCCTTGGAGCCCTAGTGTGCCTTGCCCCAGATTGTCCTGTGTGAACCAGGCGGTGCCTCTTTGCTCCTTCAGGGAATGCTGATGGTGTATGCTGCGGGACCTTTTCTGAGGGCTGGTCACTCTGCTGGACAGCTGATCTCCCAACCAGGTTGGTGCACACAAGGCTAGCCTAGCTGCTGAGGCCCTGAGTCTAGGCAAAAGCCTGGCAGGCTAAGGCCCGATCAAAGTTCCCCTCGGGCTATGACTGTTAATTGGTTCTGTCAGGTGGCCAGGATGGTGGAGTGTTCGAATGCTCCCTGAAAGTGCCAGGAGAGTCTACTAGGCTAACAACCTCCTGGCCTGGTAGGCACACAGATGGCCCACCAAGCAGCCTGGGGTCAAGTCTGGCTTAGACCCGCAGCTAAGTTAGCCTCCGGCTATGCCTCTTAGCTGACTTTGCCTGCTAGAACTCTCTAGCATCCCGTATTCAAAATGGTGGTGCACATGCCAGGCCGGGCAAACAACCTCCTGTCCTGGCACACTGATGGCCTCAGGTTATATTTGTGTACCTCAGTCTGTCTGATTTCTCTGGCACCTGAGATCCAAGATGGCAGAGAGTCTCTTATAACTGACTGGTGGGAGGCAGAGTTCTGATGTGGTTTCTGTGTGGTGAAAGGCACTGTAAATCTGCCATTGCTTGCAGCCCGACTGGCCAGGGAGGGTCAGTGGTAGTGGGTGCAAGGCCTGCCTGGACCCTGTCACCTTTGTTGTACTGCTGATA
This sequence comes from Apodemus sylvaticus, assembly GCF_947179515.1. NCBI lineage: Eukaryota > Metazoa > Chordata > Mammalia > Rodentia > Muridae > Apodemus > Apodemus sylvaticus. Next base: position 94,581,440 of record NC_067476.1, on the reverse strand, counting down.
GCCCTTCTGCTGGACCAGCTGCTGCTGCTGCTTCCGCTGCCACCAGTCTATGGCTTTTTAACAATTAATTGTCCTTTTATATGTGCACACATACACACACACACACACACACATTTCTAAATACAACCTGGTCAGTCTGTATAATACTTGTAAAGTGTTTGCAGTGTATGCTTCAACAGTCTAATTAGTTCTAGAATAGCTGTTTTTCATTGGGAATAATAATCTAGAATTAGGCAGTCTACAAAATAGCTTCTGAATAGTCCAGTCTTGCACTGGAAGCTGAGCAAGTTTCTGGCAAACCATTGCTCCATAATCTACAATAGAAATGCTGAGTCTGCTATCAATGGTAGAAGCGGGAGTGGGAGAACTATCAGGGTAAATCAACTCTGGTGGCAGGAGAAAAGGCCAAGCAAACAAAAAAGAAAGAAAAAAATTCCTTCCGAAATACTACCCCCTGAAGAGAACCATGCATGAGGCCTGACCTTGAGAGGCATGTGTCATATTTTTCAGACTGAAGTCCATTGTTCCTGGAATATCTGAACATACATGCTGGTCTAATCTGCAAATGAATCACCACTGATAAAAATCTGATGCAGAAGTCATTCAATTATATAGGTAATTTGTATTCTGCTTCACAACGGGGACTGAAAACACGAAATTTAGAATTTTGGGATTGTATTAGTGTTTTTTTTTTTAACAATCTCTGATAAATGTTTTTCATCAACTATAAATAATGAGGGCTATATATCTATTTCTCTTCTATCTATCTATCTATGTAATATTTATCTATCAGTCATTTATTTACTTATCTATAATCATATATCTACTATCTATTTATCTATCGTCTATCTATTAACTATTATCCATATATCTATCATCTCTCTCTAATGTAAGAGACAGACTCTCTGTCTCTAAATGTATAATGTCAAGATTGGTCTCATATTAAAATGAAACTTTTTCATTTTCTAAGTAGAGACTCCTGTACAACCCAAATTTTTTTGGAGGGAATGATGGATCTGATGGAAACTATGTTATCAGAACAAGCCTCAGAATTACATGTAGACAGAAGAATTTTTACAGCTTTTATATCTTTCTTTTTTTCTTGTTTTTTTTTTTTTTTTTTTTTTTTTCTGTAAAGTCAATTCTCAGCAATTTAGTAGTGGAAAGAATTTGACCCACTTTTATCTGGCAATGATATAACAACTATTGACCATGAGGCTCATTTTTTTTTCCCTAATTTGATATTATTTTCCCAGCTCTGTTCATCCCTTGGATATTGTAGGGAAATTTTAATCCAGCAACATGGCTAAATTAAAAAGGTTATAGGTGGAAACAGAACAAACCAGAGAATGAGAATGAGCCAAAATATTAGAGCAGAATTCCAGAGATAGTTTGAGGCCAAGGAAAGCAATTCAGCCAGAGTCCAAGAGAAGCCAGTTTGAATCAGTTAGCGTGGAGAGGAACAGCTGTTGGTGATATCTGGAGGTTATTTCATCTCCCTTCATTGTGTAAAGAATAGTAGAACCTGAATGTAAACAAGTTACTTGTTAGTGTGATAGTTCTTTTGGTAATGCTTGGGAGTTGTAAAGAAGTGTCTATTTATGTGGTAGTTCTACTTCTGTTGTTTTGAGATGTCAACAGACTAATTTTCAAACGGGCTACTGAATGCTTCAAGTAGCAGTGTTTAATGATTCTGCTTTCTGAAGTCCACTCGAAAGATTGTTTGTATTCTTGTTGATGGCCATTCTGAATAGGTTGAAGTGTAGTCTTAATCAGCAGTTTCACTCAGCATTTTCATGACGTCTATAAAGGTCTAATAGTAGGCATTCCTTTTTGGTAGTAGTCAATTTCTATGTAATCAGACTAAAGGCTACTCTGCAGGAAGGGAATCAAGTGTGGAACTGTAAACCTAGATAACTACTTGTAGTATACTGCAAAACTAGATAACTAATCATTTAAAAAATGGCTAGTTAGATCATGATGAGAACTTATTACCTCCATTTTACTAAAATATCATAATTTCTATTCGTGCTCTTAATACTTATCCTTTTATCCACAGATTAGTGTAGTTCTTACCCCTCATCAAAGAATCTACTCTAAGGAACAGAGACATTTACAGAAAACTACCACTACCCAAAATGCAAAGAACAACTGACTATGGGGAGCCCAGCTACAGTTGCTATATCTACAACACAGCTTTGTACCTAAGATTTAGGAAACATCATGGAAAAGGGGGCACAAATATTTTAAGAGCCAGAAGACCAGGCAATATATTGTGAGATCATGTCTTCTAGAAACAACAAGGAAGCTCAACCCATAATACCTCAAAAATGTTTCTGCCAAACAAGAGTTGATAAAAATACAGCACCAATAAACATGCTATCATGAAAGAGGAAATTCCACAACATATAGAGAAAGCATGATAGGCAACTAAGGAATACTGACAATATAAAAATAGACTTCCCTGTGGATGGGCCTCAAGTGGTCAGCCCTGAAATCATATGAATACAAGTAACGCTAAACTGCCTTAGATAATAATGTTTCTATATTTTTATATTTGTGTGTGTGTGTGTGTGTGTGTGTCGATAACAAAGGAAAAAGAATCCGTGAATTTGAGAAGGAGCCAGGTAGGGACACAGTGGAAGAATTAGAGAAGGAAAGGCAATGAAAAGAAAGAGGGCAGTGTTGTAATTTATTTTAAACCTAAGTAGCATACAAATGTACATAATATATAGTCACATATACTATCTCCACGAATACTTAAAAATAAGAAGGTAGTTTAATAGGTGTCAAGTCAGCTTTATCTTATTACTCAGATGCTTTAGTGCTTTCACATCCATACATTTATTTATCTTCCATACACACTTTTGTGACTCATTTAAAGATTTAAAAAAAAATCCTTTTTTTTTTTTTACAACCCTGTCATTGCCCCTTTCCCAGTCTTCCTTACCACAGTTCCTTATACCACTCCTCTCACCCTTTCCCCAATCTCCAAAAGGATGTTCCTCCCACCCCACCCACTTCCTGGGCCCTCAAGTCTCTGGAGGGTTATGTGCATCTTCCCTCCTCTGAGTCCAGACTAGGCAGTCCTCTGCTGTATATGTGCCTTGGGCCAGCTAGTGTAAGCTGCCTTGTTAGAGGCTCAATGTTTGAGAGATCTCAGGGGCTCATGTTACTTGATCCTGCTGGTCTTCCTATGGGGTTGTCCTCTTCCTCAGCTTCTAGCCTTTCCCTAATCAACCAGAGGTGTCCCCAAATTGAATCCAATGGTTGGCTATTAATTATATGGACTCCTTTCAGTCTGCTGCTTGTTGGGTCTCTCCAAGGACAGCCTCGGTAGGCTCCTCTTTGTAAGCAAACCATAGCATGGTGTGCCTTGGAGCCTCCCCTTGAGATGGATCTCAAGTTGGGCTGATCACTGGACCTCTTCTTTCAGTCTGTTTACATTTTTTTTATTCGATATAATTTTTTATTTACATTTCAAATGATTTCCCCTTTTCTAGCCCCCCACTCCCTGAAAGTCCTGTAAGTCCCCTTCTCTTCCCCTGTCCTCCCACCCACCCCTTCCCACTTCCCCGTTCTGGTTTTGCCGAAATCTGCTTCACTGAGTTTTTCCAGAACAAGGGGCCACTCCTCCTTTCTTCTTGTACCTCATTTGATGTGTGGATTATGTTTTGGGTATTCCAGTTTTCTAGGTTAATATCCACTTATTAGTGAGTGCATACCATGATTCACCTTTTGAGTCTGGGTTACCTCACTTAGTATGATGTTCTCTAGCTCCATCCATCTGCCTAAGAATTTCATGAATTCATTGTTTCTAATGGCTGAATAGTACTCCATTGTGTAGATATACCACATTTTTTGCATCCACTCTTCTGTTGAGGGATACCTGGGTTCTTTCCAGCATCTGGCAATTATAAATAGGGCTGCTATGAATATAGTAGAGCATGTATCCTTATTACATGGTGGGGAATCCTCTGGGTATATGCCCAGGAGTGGTATAGCAGGATCTTCTGGAAGTGAGGTGCCCAGTTTTCGGAGGAACCGCCAAACTGATTTCCAGAGTGGCTGTACCAATTTGCAACCCCACCAGCAGTGGAGGAGTGTTCCTCTTTCTCCACACCCTCTCCAACACCTGCTGTCTCCTGAATTTTTAATCTTAGCCATTCTGACTGGTGTAAGGTGAAATCTCAGGGTTGTTTTGATTTGCATTTCCCTAATGACTAATGAAGTTGAGCATTTTTTAAGATGCTTCTCCGCTGTCCGAAGTTCTTCAGGTGAGAATTCTATGTTTAACTCTGTACCCCATTTTTAATATGGTTGTTTGGTTTTCTGGAGACTTCTAGAACTTCTAGAGTTCTTTATATATATTAGATATTAGCCCTCTATCTGATGTAGGATTGGTGAAGATCTTTTCCCAATTTTTTGGTTGCCGATTTGTCCTTTTGATAGTGTCCTTCACCTTACAGAAACTTTGTAATTTTATGAGGTCCCATTTGTCAATACTTGATCTTAGAGCATATGATATTGGTGTTCTGTTCAGAAACTTTCTCCCTGTACCGATGTCCTCAAGGGTCTTTCCTAGTTTCTTTTCTATTAGCTTCAGAGTGTCTGGCTTTATATGGATGTCCTTGATCCATTTGGATTTGAGCTTAGTACAAGGAGACAAGGATGGATCAATTCGCATTCTTCTGCATGCTGACCTCCAGTTGAACCAGCACCATTTGTTGAAAAGGCTATCTTTTTTCCATTGGATGTTTTCAACCTCTTTGTCGAGGATCAAGTGGCCATAGGTGTGTGGGTTCATTTCTGGATCTTCAATCCTGTTCCATTTATCCTCCTGCCTGTCACTGTACCAATACCATGCAGTTTTTAACACTATTGCTCTGTAGTATTGCTTGAGGTCAGGGATACTGATTCCCCCAGCCTTTCTTTTGTTGCTGAGAATAGTTTTAGCTATCCTGGGTTTTTTGTTGTTCCAGATGAATTTGATAATTGCTCTTTCTAACTCTGTGAAGAATTGAGTTGGGATTTTGATGGGTATTGCATTGAATCTGTATATTGCTTTTGGCAAAATGGCCATTTTAACTATATTGATTCTACCGCTCCATGAGCATGGGAGGTTTTCCCATTTTTTGAGGTCTTCTTCCATTTCCTTCTTCAGAGTCTTGAAGTTCTTGTCATAGAGATCTTTCACATGTTTGGTAAGAGTCACCCCAAGATACTTTATACTGTTTGTGGCTATTGTGAAGGGGGTCATTTCCCTAATTTCTTTCTCAGCTTGCTTATCTTTTGGGTATAGGAAGGCCACTGATTTGCTTGAGTTGATTTTATAACCTGCCACTTTGCTGAAGTTGTTTATCAGCTGTAGGAACTCTCTAGTGGAGTTTTTTTTGGGTCACTTAGGTAGACTATCATGTCGTCTGCAAATAATGATAGTTTGACTTCTTCCTTTCCAATTTGTATCCCTTTGACCTCCTTATGTTGTCGAATTGCCCGAGCTAGTACCTCAAGTACAATATTGAAAAGATAAGGAGAAAGGGGGCAGCCTTGTCTGGTCCCTGATTTCAGTGGGATTGCTTCAAGTTTCTCTCCATTTAGTTTGATGCTGGCTACCGGTTTGCTGTATATTGCTTTTACTATGTTTAGGTATGGGCCTTGAATTCCTGTTCTCTCCAAGATTTTAAGCATGAAAGGATGCTGAATTTTGTGAAATACTTTTTCAGCATCCAATGAAATGACCATGTGGTTTTTTTCTTTGAGTTTTTTTTATGTAGTGTATTGCATTGATGGATTTCCGTATATTGAACCAACCCTGCATTCCCGGGATAAAGCCTACTTGATCATGGTGGATGATCGTTTTGATGTGTTCTTGGATTCGGTTGGCAAGAATTTTATTGAGTATTTTTGCATCGATGTTCATAAGGGAAATTGGTCTGAAGTTCTCTTTCTTTGTTGGATCTTTGTGTGGTTTTGGTATCAGCGTAATTGTGGCTTCGTAGAAGGAATTGGGTAGTGTTCCTTCTGTTTCTATTTTGTGGAATAGTTTGAAGAGTATTGGTATTAACTCTTCTTTGAAGGTCTGATAGAATTCTGCACTGAAACCATCTGGTCCTGTGCTTTTTTTGGTTGGAAGTCTTTTTATGACTCCTTTTATTTCTTTAGGCATTATGGGACTGTTTAGATGGTCTAGTTGGTCCTGATTTAATTTTGGTATTTGGTATCTGTCAAGGAAATTGTCCATTTCCTCCAGATTCTCCAGATGTGTTGAGTACAGGCTCTTGTAGTAGGATCTGATGATTTTTTGGATTTCCTCAGTTTCCGTTGTTATATCTCCCTTTTCATTTCTAAGTTTGTTAATTTGGATACTTTCTCTGTGCCCTTTGGTCAATCTGGCTAAATGGTTTATCTATCTTGTTGATTTTCTCAAAGAACCAGCTCCTGATTTTGTTGATTTTTTGTATGGTTCTCTTTGTTTCTACTTGATTGATTTCGGTCCTGAGTTTGATGATTTCCTGCCTTCTACTCCTTCTGGGTGAAATAGCTTCTTTTTGTTCCAGGGCTTTCAGGTGTGTCATTAAGCTGATAATGTATGCTCTCTCCATTTTCTTTTTGGAGGCACTCAGGACTATGAGTTTTCCTCTTAGCGCTGCTTTCATTGTGTCCCATAGATTTGGGTATGTTGTGTCTTCATTTTCATTGTGTTCTAAAAAGTCTTTAATTTCTTTCTTTATTTCTTCCTTGACCAAGGTATCATTGAGTAGAATATTGTTCAGTTTCCATGTGTATGTGGGTTTTCTGTTGTTTTTGTTGCTATTGAAGACCACTTTTACTCCATAGTGATCTGATAGGAGGCATGGGATTAGTTTGATCTTCTTATATTTGTTGAGGTCTGTCTTGTGCCCAATTATATGGTCGATTTTGGAGAAGGTGCCATGAGGTGCTGAGAAAAAAGTATATTCTTTTGCTTTAGGATAGAATATTCTATATATATATCTGTTAAATCTAATTGGTCCAAAGCTTCAATTAGTTTCATTGTGTCCCTGTTTAGTTTCTGTTTTCCTGATCGGTCCATTGAGGAAAGTGCAGTGTTGAAGTCACCCACAATTATTGTGTTAGGTGCAATGTGTGCTTTGAGTTTTAATAAAGTTTCTTTTATGAAAGAGTGTGCCCTTTCATTAGGAGCATAGATGTTCAGGATTGAGAGTTCTTGTTTTTTTCCTTTGACCAGCAAGAAGTGTCCCTCAGAGTCTCTTTTGATGACTTTGGGTTGAAAGTCAATTTTATCTGATATTAAAATGGCTACTCCAGCTTGTTTCCTGAGACCATTTGCTTGTAAAATTGTCTTCCAGCCTTTTACTCTAAGGTAGTGTTTGTCTTTGACCCTGAGGTGTGTTTCCTGTAAGCAGCAAAATGTAGGGTCCTGTTCCATTCAGTTAGTCTGTGTCTTTTTATTGGGGCATTAAGTCCATTGATGTTAAGAGATATTAAGGAATAGGTCTGTTTACATTTTTGGCCCTGCAGTTCTTTCAGACAGGGACATTTCTGAATTAGAATTTTTGACTGTGGGATGGCAACCCCATCCCTCCACTTGATGTCCTGTCTTCCTGCTGGAGGTAGACTCTACAAGTTCCCTCTCCCCACTGTTGGGCATTTTATCTAAGGTCCCTTCTTTTGAGTCCTGAGAGTCTCTCACCTCCCCAGTCTCTCGTACTTTTTAGAGGGTCCTCTCCCCAACTTCCTATCCCTGAGGTTTCAGAAGTTGCATATTTCTGTTCATTATTGTGGCTCTTTAGGCTTCTCTCTTGTCTTTCTTCCATACCTGATCATGTTCCACACTTTCCTCTTCCTTCCCTCACCCATCCATGTCCCTCTCTCCATTTGCCCCTTGTGATTGCTTTCTTCTCCCTCCCAAGTGGGATTGAAGCATCTTCACTTGGGCCCTCTACTTTTTTTTTTTTTTTTTATTATTTTTTTTTATTTGATATAATTTATTTACATTTCAAATGATTTCCCCTTTTCTAGCCCCCCCCACTCCCCGAAAGTCCCGTAAGCCCCCTTCTCTTCCCCTGTCCTCCCTCCCACCCCTTCCCAGTTCCCCGTTCTGGTTTTGCCAAATACTGTTTCACTGAGTCTTTCCAGAACCAGGGACCACTCCTGCTTTCTTCTTGTATCTCATTTGATGTGTGGATTATGTTTTGGGTATTCCAGTTTTCTAGGTTAATAACCACTTATTAGTGAGTGCATACCATGATTCACCTTTTGAGTCTGGGTTACCTCACTTAGTATGATGTTCTCTAGTTCCATCCATTTGCCTAAGAATTTCATGAATTCATTGTTTCTAATGGCTGAATAGTACTCCATTGTGTAGATATACCACATTTTTTGTATCCACTCTTCTGTTGAGGGATACCTGGGTTCTTTCCAGCATCTGGCAATTATAAATAGGGCTGCTATGAACATAGTAGAGCATGTATCCTTATTACATGGTGGGGAATCCTCTGGGTATATGCCCAGGAGTGGTATAGCAGGATCTTCTGGAAGTGAGGTGCCCAGTTTTCGGAGGAACCGCCAGACTGCTTTCCAGAGTGGTTGTACCAATTTGCAACCCCACCAGCAGTGGAGGAGTGTTCCTCTTTCTCCGCACCCTCTCCAACACCTGCTGTCTCCTGAATTTTTAATCTTAGCCATTCTGACTGGTGTAAGATGAAATCTTAGGGTTGTTTTGATTTGCATTTCCCTAATGACTAATGAAGTGGAGCATTTTTTAAGATGCTTCTCCGCCATCCGAAGTTCTTCAGGTGAGAATTCTTTGTTTAACTCTGTACCCCATTTTTTAATAGGGTTGTTCGGTTTTCTGGAGTCTAACTTCTTGAGTTCTTTATATATATTGGATATTAGCCCTCTATCTGATGTAGGATTGGTGAAGATCTTTTCCCAATTTGTTGGTTGCCGATCTGTCCTCTTGATGGTGTCCTTTGCCTTACAGAAACTCTGTAACCTTATGAGGTCCCATTTGTCAATTCTTGCTCTTAGAGCATACGCTATTGGTGTTCTGTTCAGAAACTTTCTCCCTGTACCGATGTCCTCAAGGGTCTTCCCCAGTTTCTTTTCTATTAGCTTCAGAGTGTCTGGCTTTATGTGGAGGTCCTTGATCCATTTGGATTTGAGCTTAGTACAAGGAGACAAGGATGGATCAATTCGCATTCTTCTGCATGCTGACCTCCAGTTGAACCAGCACCATTTGTTGAAAAGGCTATCTTTTTTCCATTGGATGTTTTCAGCCTCTTTGTCGAGGATCAAGTGGCCATAGGTGTGTGGGTTCATTTCTGGATCTTCAATCCTGTTCCATTGATCCTCCTGCCTGTCACTGTACCAATACCATGCAGTTTTTAACACTATTGCTCTGTAGTATTGCTTGAGGTCAGGGATACTGATTCCCCCAGATTTTCTTTTGTTGCTGAGAATAGTTTTAGCTATTCTGGGTTTTTTGTTGTTCCAGATGAATTTGATAATTGCTCTTTCTAACTCTGTGAAGAATTGAGTTGGGATTTTGATGGGTATTGCATTGAATCTGTATAGTGCTTTAGGCAAAATGGCCATTTTAACTATATTGATTCTACCGATCCATGAGCATGGGAGGTTTTCCCATTTTTTGAGGTCTTCTTCCATTTCCTTCTTCAGAGTCTTGAAGTTCTTGCCATACAGATCTTTCGCATGTTTGGTAAGAGTCACCCCAAGATACTTTATACTGTTTGTGGCTATTGTGAAGGGGGTCATTTCCCTAATTTCTTTCTCAGCCTGCTTATCCTTTGAGTATAGGAAGGCCACTGATTTGCTTGAGTTGATTTTGTAACCTGCCACTTTGCTGAAGTTGTTTATCAGCTGTAGGAGCTCTCTAGTGGAGTTCTTTGGGTCACTTAGGTAGACGATCATGTCGTCTGCAAATAATGATAGTTTGACTTCCTCCTTTCCAATTTGTATCCCTTTGACCTCCTTATGTTGTCGAATTGCCCGAGCTAGTACCTCAAGTACAATATTGAAAAGATAAGGAGAAAGGGGGCAGCCTTGTCTGGTCCCTGATTTCAGTGGGATTGCTTCAAGTTTCTCTCCGTTTAGTTTGATGCTGGCTACCGGTTTGCTGTATATTGCTTTTACTATGTTTAGGTATGGGCCTTGAATTCCTGTTCTCTCCAAGACTTTAAGCATGAAAGGATGCTGAATTTTGTCAAATGCTTTTTCAGCATCCAATGAAATGACCATGTGGTTTTGTTCTTTGAGTTTGTTTATGTAGTGGATTGTATTGATGGATTTCCGTATATTGAACCAACCCTGCATTCCCGGGATAAAGCCTACTTGATCATGGTGGATGATCGTTTTGATGTGTTCTTGGATTCGGTTGGCAAGAATTTTGTTGAGTATTTTTGCATCGATGTTCATAAGGGAAATTGGTCTGAAGTTCTCTTTCTTTGTTGGATCTTTGTGTGGCTTTGGTATCAGCGTAATTGTGGCTTCGTAGAAGGAATTGGGTAGTGTTCCTTCTGTTTCTATTTTGTGGAATAGTTTGAAGAGTATTGGTGTTAACTCTTCTTTGAAGGTCTGGTAGAATTCTGCACTGAAACCATCTGGTCCTGTGCTTTTTTTGGTTGGAAGACTTTCTATGACTCCTTCTATTTCTTTAGGCTTTATGGGACTGTTTAGATGGTCTAGTTGGTCCTGATTTAATTTTGGTATTTGGTATCTGTCAAGGAAATTGTCCATTTCCTCCAGATTCTCCAGTTGTGTTGAGTACAGGCTCTTGTAGTAGGATCTGATGATTTTTTGGATTTCCTCAGTTTCCGTTGTTATGTCTCCCTTTTCATTTCTAAGTTTGTTAATTTGGATACTTTCTCTGTGCCCTTTGGTCAGTCTGGCTAAGGGTTTATCTATCTTGTTGATTTTCTCAAAGAACCAGCTCCTAGTTTTGTTGATTTTTTGTATGGTTCTCTTTGTTTCTACTTGATTGATTTCGGCCCTGAGTTTGATGATTTCCTGCCTTCTACTCCTCCTGGGTGAAATAGCTTCTTTTTGTTCTAGGGCTTTCAGGTGTGTCATTAAGTTGGTAATGTATGCTCTCTCCATTTTCTTTTTGGAGGCACTCAGGGCTATGAGTTTTCCTCTTAGCACTGCTTTCATTGTGTCCCATAGATTTGGGTATGTTGTGTTTTCATTTTCATTGTGTTCTAAAAAGTCTTTAATTTCTTTCTTTATTTCTTCCTTGACCAAGGTGTCATTGAGTAGAGTATTGTTCAATTTCCACGTGTATGTGGGTTTTCTGTTGTTTCTGTTGCTATTGAAGACCACTTTTATTCCATAGTGATCAGATAGGAGGCATGGGATTAGTTCTATCTTTTTATATTTGTTGAGGTCTGTCTTGTGACCAATTATATGGTCGATTTTGGAGAAGGTACCATGAGGTGCTGAAAAAAAGGTATATTCTTTTGTTTTAGGATAGAATGTTCTATATATATCAGTTAAGTCTAATTGGTCCAAAGCTTCAATTAGTTTCATTGTGTCCTTGTTTAGTTTCTGTTTTCCTGATCGGTCCATTGAGGAAAGTGCAGTGTTGAAGTCACCCACAATTATTGTGTTAGGTGCAATGTGTGCTTTGAGTTTTAATAAAGTTTCTTTTATGAAAGAGGGTGCCCTTGCATTTGGAGCATAGATGTTCAGGATTGAGAGTTCTTCTTGTTGTATTTTTCCTTTGACCAGCAAGAAGTGTCCCTCAGAGTCTCTTTTGATGACTTTGGGTTGAAAGTCAGTTTTATCTGATATTAAAATGGCTACTCCAGCTTGTTTCCTGAGACCATTTGCTTGTAAAATTGTCTTCCAGCCTTTTACTCTAAGGTAGTGTTTGTCTTTGACCCTGAGGTGTGTTTCCTGTAAGCAGCAAAATGTAGGGTCCTGTTTACGTATCCAGTCAGTTAGTCTGTGTCTTTTTATTGGGGCATTGAGTCCATTGATGTTAAGAGATATTAAGGAATAGTGATTGTTACTTCCTATCATTTTTGACGTTATTTTTTAAATTTGATTGCTTAACTTCTTTTGGGTTTGATGAAAGGTTACTATCTTGCTTTTTTCAGGGTGGAGTTTCCCTCCTTGTATTGGTGTTGTCCTCCTATTATCCTTTTTAGGGCCGGGTTTGTGGATAGATATTGGGTGAACTTGGTTTTGTCGTGAAATATCTTAGTTTCTCCATCTATGGTGATTGAGAGTTTTGCTGGATATAGTAGTTTTGGTTGGCATTTGTGTTCTCTTAGAGTCTGCATGAGATCTGCCCAGGACCTTCTAGCCTTCATAGTCTCAGGTGAAAAGTCTGCTGTGATTCTGATAGGTCTTCCTTTATATGTTACTTGGCCTTTTTCTCTTACTGCCTTTAGTATTCTTTCTTTGTTTAGAACATTTGGTGTTTTGATTATTATGTGACGGGAAGTATTTCTGTTCTGGTCCAGTCTGTTTGGAGTTCTGTAGGCTTCTTGTATATTCATGGGCATCTCTCTCTTTAGGTTAGGGAAGTTTTCTTCCATAATTTTATTGAAGATATTTGCTGGCCCTTTAAGTTGTAAATCTTCACTCTCATCTATGCCTATAATCCTTAGGTTTGGTCTTCTCATTGTGTCCTGGATTTCCTGGATATTTTGGGTTACAAGCTTTTTGCACTTTGCATTTTCTTTAACTGTTGAGTCCATGGTTTCTATGGAATCTTCAGCGTCTGAGATTCTTTCTTCTATCTCTTGTATTCTGTTGTTGATATTTGCATCTCTGTCCCCTGATTTCTTCCCAAGGCTTTCTATCTCCAAAGTTGTCTCCCTTTGAGTTTTCTTAGTTGTTTCTACTTCTGATTTTAGATCCTGGATGGTTTTGCTTAGCTCCTTCCCTTGCATGTTTGTGTTTTCCTGTAATTCTTTAAGAGATTTTTGTGTTTCCTCTTTCATGAGCTCAGCCTGTTGACCAAAGTTCTCCTGTATTTCTTTAAGAGATTTTTGTGTTTCGTCTTTCATGACCTCAGCCTGTTGAGCAAAGTTCTCCTGTATTTCTTTAAGTGTTTTTTGCATTTCCTCCTTGTTGGCTTTTGTATTCTCCTGGATTTCTTTCAATGATTTTTGTGTTTCCCTTGCAAGGGCTTCTAACTTTTGATCCATTTTCTCCTCAATGTCCTTCATGTGTTCCTGTACCAGCATCATGACCAGTGATTTTAAATCCAAATCTTGTTTTACTGGTGTGATGGGGTATCCAGGACTTGCTGGTAGAGGAGAATTTGGTTCAGATGTTGCCATATTGCCTTGATTTCTGTTAGTGACGTTTCTGCGTTTGCCTTTTGCCATCTAGCTCTCACTGGTGTTACTTGGTCTTGTCAGTGCTGGACTCACCAGTGCAAGCTGCCCCTTCCCCGTTGGCCTCTGGTGCACAGCTTACACTCTGCACTGCCTATAGACAGGGTGCTGTTGTCCAGGCTGTTCAGATCCCGAAGCAGGCACCTGAAGGCTCCCGCTGGGGCCCGCAGGATTTATTGGAGCACACCGACTTCTCCCAGCTGGCCGCCCGGAAGCCCCCACTAGCCTCTTGAGGGACCTGGAGATGTGGCGGCCACCCAGGCTGATCTGAAGCGGAGAGAGTTGAGCTGGGGGCTTCTGCCTGAGGCCTTGCCCCAGATTGTGTCTGTGGACCAGGTGGAACCCGTGTGCACCCCCAGGGAGCTCCGAAGGTGAATGTTGCTGTGACCTCCCCTGTGCTCCGCTCACTCCGCTGGGCAGCCGATTTCCCCAACCAGGCTGGCGCACACTAGGTTAGCCTTGTCGCCTGGGCCCTGAGTCCAGGCAAACGCCTGGGAGGCCAAGGTCCGAGCAAAGTTCCCCTAGGGCTATGTCTGTTATTTGGGTCCGCCAGGTGACCCGGATGGCGGGCGTGCGCGTCCGCGCTCCGCGAAAGCACCGGGAGAGTCTGTTGTGCTAATAACCTCCTGGGCTGGTTGACACACAGATGGCCCACCAAGCCGCCCAGTTCTTGGGGTCAGTCCTGTGCCTTTTGGGGCCTAGACCCCCGTTTTGTTAGCCTCAGGCTACGCTTGTTAGCAGTCTCTGCCTTCCCGAGCACTCTGGCTCCTGTAGGCAAAATGGCGGCGCGTGCACCGGCCGGGGCAAAAAAAAAAAAAAAAAAACTCCTGGCTGGGTTGGCGCCCCGATGGCCACTCGAACAGCCCAGGGCCTGGGTGCAGGCCAACGCCCGTCTGGCTCAGACCCCTGCGGTGTTGGGCCTAGGATTATGTTTGTGTACCTCAGTCTGACTGATCTCTGGAGCCCGGGATCAAGATGGCGGTGAGTCTCTCCTGACTGGCGGGCAGCCGAGTTCTGAAGTGGCTTCTGTGCAGCGAAAGGCTCCGCAGAACCGCAGTTGCTTGCCGCCCGGCTGGTCAGCGAAGGTCAGTGGTCGTGGGCGCAGGGCCTAACTGGACCCTGTGTCGCCTTGGTTCCACCGCTGATGGCCCTTCAGCTGGAGCAGCCACTGCTACCGCCGCCGCCGGGCCCTCTACTTTTTAACTTTCTTGAGTTCTGTTGCTTATATCCTAGGGATTCTGCCCTTTTTGGCTAAAATTCACTTAATATTAATTACATGTCATGCATGTCCTTTTACCTTTAATTCACCTCTCTTTTGTTTTAAAACTTCTGTCTTTGACTTGTCAAGATTGTAGGTAGCTATTCCTTTGCACAAATGAGATCATATTGGCAATCTAAAGTCTCTGAGGTATCATTTGGTCAGTACTCCTCTGTGTGCCAATTAGCTGCAGGTCCCATAGTAGCAGCATTCATGTAGATGTTAATACATGAAATAAGGATACTTCTAAAAGGAGAAAGTGGGACCATGCTTAAGTGTTTGGAAATAAACTTTTGAAAGCACTAGTGACAAATATAGAAATATCCTAGTGGAGTACAATAGCTAACATCCCAAAAAACAGTACTAAATTGATAATTTACACTGATATATTGTTTTCTATAGAAATGAACTGAGTATTACTTTGCACCAGAGAAAAGGATTAAAATGAAGTTAATGGACAAAATTAAATTTGGGATTAGGAAGACAAAATGTCAGAAATTTAAAATACTTGGTCTAACTCTAAGTTTGAGATGCAGAAACAAGGAGCTAGAAGTATAGGAGGTAACTTTATGAGTGTGGGTAAGAATTGACTCTGCATCAGAGAGTAATGATAACTTTATTTTTTATCAAACACTAAAGGACTTCATGTGATAATGATGATGGCCTGGAAACAACTAGAATGCACCGAGCTTCAGGTATTGTATAGATTTGTATTCTTCTTCATGTTTACTTTAAGAGCCACAGGAATTATAGATGCATATGAAATAAACTAAAAGGCCTAGATGCTTATAAATGCAGCCTGCCTCCTTTCTCATTTAGATCTACCACGCACACTGTGAGTCACTTTAGGGCAATCAGACAGCCATTAAAGTGTAGAACACAACTGAATAGTCATGAGGAAAATGTCAAGTCTCTTGTACATTTTGAAGAAGAATTGATCAGATTGTCAGGATTCCTATAACTCGCTGTTCTGAAATGTTACTTCTACTCTAAGTCTTAATTTCTCTAATTATGAAGGGGGAAATAACATGGTAGCCTGTTGGTAATTATGGTAATTCCAAGTATCAGACAATTTAGTGTATTAAAAAATATCGTGTCATACACATGGTTGTTACTGGTTCTGGTTTGGTTTAGGTTATTATTGTCACAGAGAACTCATCAGTCATGGGCTGCTGCAGAGATTCTCTTTGGCTATGTCAGGAAATCTTGAAGTTCAGATATGTGTTCTACATTGAAACAAATCAAAGCAAAGCAAAATAAAACAAAAGAGGATGTGTCTCTTAATCTCCAGCATAGGTTATGATTTCCTCCAGACCACAACCTTCATCAATCTGACTCATGGTGTCTTTTCTACTTCACAAAAATTATATAGGCACAATACTCGTTTGGATATTGTATGAGGTACATTTTTTTTAAACTTTTATTTACATTGCATATAGTAAAATAGAACACTTAATATTACTGACTGTGTTAGGACTTCATTAATTTTAGCGTCCATTTTGTGTGGTGTAAATATAGTAAGCATTTGTTCATTTATCAAAAATAGCTATACATTTTATGATACAATTATGTTTCTCTAATTGCATAACAAAAGGAATGTGAAGTAGATTAATTGGGGAAAATGTCTTCTAATGAATATTAAAGATTAAATCAGTACAAAGGACAAACAAATGAACAAGCAGTGGTCCAAAGAGAAGAGGATGCCATCATTATGAAGAGTTTTATTGCATAGCAGACTAGTATTGTATTATAAAATAACCAAAATGTTAGACTTAGAATGAATTTTTACCATCTGCCCTCAGCCCCTTTAATTTTACAGAGAATGAGATGGGAGGCAGGCAGTGAGTGACTTACAGAAGGGATAGAAAAATAAAAAAAACCTTCCTTGAGTTCTCAAAGACTTGGTCCTGTGTCCTGATTATGTTTTTCTGTCTCCAAATTCAGTGTTCTTTTCACCATACCATGAAGTGTGGAAAGACAAATCAGTATAGAAATCATCTTCCAATATCGGCTATGTAGAAAATTTTAATAATCTTTACTCTAAGAATCAAATTTTATGTGTTTTATTAACATATTCCATACGTGTTTTCTGCATCCTAAATATCATTTCTGGTCTTACTCTTACTCTGGTACTTCTACAATCTTGTCTTGTAACATTTTTTTCTCCCTGGACTGCTATAAAGTGGGATGGCATCATGGTTTCTACAATATCTTTTCCATTTACATGGAAAAAGTGAATGCAGTTTGATAAAAGATTAACTGTGAGACATATTAATCAGAGTAATAGTACTGTACCAGATTGCTAATTGAAGCAATCAAAAGGATATGGAAAAGAAGAACACCAGAAAGTTCTGATATTTGGGAAACATGACAGGCAGAAACAATTACTGGGAGCGAAATCAGAGGTTCTCCTCATTTCATTGATTCCATGTGTGTTATTTCTGGAGTCTTTAGTCTGTTCATGGCCTTTCTTCAGATCAATTATTTGTTCTTTTTTAATTCTTACCTGTAAAGCTTTCCCACTTGTATTTGAATAAAGTTAGGGAATGGAGGAAATGGCATGCAGTGGCTCATGGCATTGAATGACTGACAAATTTTTATGAATAAAGTTAGAAGTTATGCTGAGGTATATTGGCTCTGTGCAGGAATGTGCTTTGTTTACAGTTTGAAACTGATTCAGTTACTAATTCCAAACAAAGTTTTTTTCTTTTTAATTCTCTGCCCTTTTAAGGTTTTGTTGGATACAATTCATTTTTTCCCACAGCAATGGATAAAGCCAATCACTCGGTTGTGTCTGAGTTTGTGTTCTTGGGACTCTCCAATAGATGGGGAATTCAGTTGCTTCTCTTCCTCTTTTCTTCCATGTTCTACATGGCAAGTCTGATGGGAAACCTGCTCATTGTGTTCTCTGTGACTGCTGACTCCAACCTGCATTCCCCTATGTACTTCCTGCTGGCCAACCTCTCATTTCTTGACCTAGGAGCCTGCTCTATTGCAGCACCCAAGATGATTTATGACCTGTTTAGAAAGCACAAAGCCATCTCATTTGGAGGATGTATAACTCAGATCTTCTTTATTCATGCTATTGGGGGAACAGAAATGGTGCTTCTTATAGCTATGGCCTTTGATAGGTATGTAGCCATATGTAAACCTCTTCACTACTTGACTATCATGAGACCTCAAATATGCATTTTAATTTTGGCAGTATCCTGGATCCTTGGACTTATTCACTCAGTGGCCCAATTAGTTTTTGTTGTAGACTTGCCCTTCTGTGGACCTAACATATTAGACAGCTTTTACTGTGATCTCCCTCAGCTTATTAAACTTGCTTGCACAGAGACCAGTAAATTGGTGTTCATGGTCACAGCCAACAGTGGACTCATCTCTGTGGGCTCCTTCTTAATACTCATCATTTCTTATATCTTCATTTTGGTGACTGTTAGGAAACACTCTTCAGGCGGCATGTCCAAGGCCCTCTCTACTTTGTCAGCTCATGTGACTGTGGTGGTTTTATTCTTTGGACCATTAATCTTCTTCTACACCTGGCCTTTCCCTTCTTCACACTTAGACAAATTCCTTGCCATTTTTGATGCAGTCCTCACCCCTTTTCTGAATCCAGTCATCTACACATTCAGGAACAAGGAGATGAAGGCAGCAATGAGGAAACTCTTCTCCCAGCTTGTACATTACAGGAAGGCATCCTAAATACCTTATAAAAACAACAAAGGCAACTCTACACTCAGTGACCATAAGGAAAATAAAGTCAGTCACATCTCAGTTTTCTATTAACGATTTTGTGAAACAGGTTAAATTTGGGAGTTCACCAAGTGATCATGTTCAGTACCTTAATTAAGACAGATAAGGAGATTTAGAACTGGAGTTTTTATGCCTCAGACTCTGTGCTGGATTCTTCATATAAAGTATTTAATAGTTAGGGTAATTCTGTACAGTATTTTTACCTTGATGATTTTTTCAAAATAAGTTAAGATAATAATACGATATTATCCTTAAATTTATGATTGTTCCTTTTATGATTGCTATGTAAAATGCATCAAACTAAGTTGATTTTCTCCTTAATATACCAGTTCCGGTGTTCTTAAGCTTCCAAGAGGAGCTAAAAAGATAATATGCCTGAAATTTACTACTGAAGATAAGCATACCTCCTTTTTGCTGTTAGATTTTCCTGTTTTCATAAGTTCTCAACAAAGAAACATTTTTTTTTTTTTGGTGGTGGATTTGGAAGGCAAAGGTTGTGTTTGCAGCTGAATTATAGCAATTAATGGGCCCCAAATAAAATCCTCATATCTTCAAACTCTAAAAAATGTTTATATGACAACAATTAAAGTGTTCCTTTATTTCCTGCTCCCAAAATCCTGTGAGAATGCATATGTGGTGAAAGCTTTGACAGTCTGATACAGGCTAGTAAATGAGACTGATTACACTCTGACATACACTTTCTTTTAAACTACTGAACATTTAAATTTATTTTTTTAATTTTTTTTTACTGAATATAACCTTCATTTACATTTAAAATGCTAAAACCTTTCCTGCCCCCCAAAACCCTCAACCCTTCCTCCCAACCCCTATCTCCAAGTATATGCCCCTCCACCTGACCCACTCCCACTTTCCCTCCCTCAGTTTCTCTTTGTTGGGGCATCTATTGAGCCTTCATAGGACCAAGGACCTCTCCTCCTACTGATGCCCAACAAGGAATTCTTCTGCCACATTTTTTGCTGGGACCATGTATACCCCTTGATTTATGGTTTAGTCTCTGGGAGTCCTGGGGCGTCTGGGTGGCCGATCTTATTGTTCTTCCCATGGGGCTATAAACCTCTTCAGTTCCTCCAGTCTGCCCTCCAACTCCTCCATTGGGGACCCCACAGCCAGTCCAATGGTTGGCTGCTAGTATCTGCCTCTGTAAAACATTTAAATTTAAAACTACTCTACTCAGTACCCACGTCCTCCTCTAGAAGCTAGCTTCGGATGCACCCTTGATAATTTTTCCAAAACTCTCCAGATCTAGCCTGGGTCCAACAACTAGTGACCCTGCATATTCTGACCACCCAGACCTGCACCGCAGCCAACTTCTGAGCTCCCCCCAGAATGTCTTCTACCCACAACAACCCACATGTCCCTTTGGCACAACCTCTTACAATTATCATCTGTATATTGTACATTGATTCAATTCTAGCAAAAGTTAAGTAGGTAATATTTCATTCTTGTACTATAGAGTAGAAAACTAAGACACAAGAATCTCACTAGAGCAAGATAACAGCTGGTAAAGTAGCAGGTCTAGGCTGCTAAGGCAAGCATCCCTGCTTCGAATCAAATACTCCATTGCCATGAATAAAGTGACTTCACCTGTGCTTCGACTTTCTAAAGACATTTTTACACATAACACTGTAAAATAGTAAACACCCAAATCAATAAAATATGTTTGAGAATTATAATCTGTCACTTTAATATCTCATTAAATATTCAAGAGTGAGCAGTAAATTTTATAGTAAATAGTTCTATGGTCTACTTCACTCCAAATACCATCATACATAAGCAAGCACACTGGACAATCTATTCTTGGGATATCTTTATTCCATGATAGAGTCATGTCACTTGAGGAAGTTACTGAATCCTGGGGAGACATTTCGTGGAGTTTCTTCATCATCACAGATCCTGAGTTTGTATTACTTGATGCAGAAGATTATCCAATTTTAAGCTGATGTTTGATTAACAGAAAAAAAAATGACTGCCAGACACTGTTAGTTGATCACATCTCTTTTCATAGTGAAACAAATTTACAGTTGCTTTAGTACCCACATCCCCTGAATCCTGAAGATTTGAGGAATACCTAAGTCACTGAAAAGCTCTTTGTTTCCTGTCAGTATTTGGTCTCTTGTTGTCACATGATCTGTAAACTGCTTTCCTGTTTTCCTCCATCTGATTGCCTTCCCACAGCAGAAACTAATTCACTCCCAGTTTCTCCCCAGGAGTTGGTAGTGGCTTTGGGCTTTTTGGATTCTTTGGGGTAGGATCTGGACTCTATTTTATGGGCTAAGCTTTGTTCTGGAGCTGGTTCCAGAGGACCAGGAGGGAGCCTATCTAGATGGCATTTTCTCACTTCATTTGGTTCCCTTATTCTCCTTCTTCTTTCCCTGCTGATTTAGAAATCTCATTCTAAACTTGGATCATTTAATGTGGAGAGCGGGCGCGGCGGCCAGTCTAAAATGGTGCCTGGGCTGGTTGCCGAGTCACCTGACTCAACAATGCTCCCCTACGTTCCCCTTTAAGAGTCACATACGCACTGGAGAAGTGTGCATGCGCCCTTTGACGTCATATCAGGCCACTCCCGGGTCATCGTCTCGATCCTATCACGAGCCTCCACATGGCGGTCGCTGATTGGTGCAGGCTGGAATATATAACTGGGGCAGCGGGCTAAGATCGGGGCTTCCTGAAGTAAGGTTCCTGAATAAACTGCGTCGAGAAGAGTCTCCCGTGTCATCTCCCTTATTCCGCTGGATGGATTTGGTAGTGACAAGTTGGCCCCTGTATGGGAACCTCAGAACTCATCACAATCAGGGCAGTTAGCTGGTAAGTTCCCGGGTAAGCAGGACAAGTGAAAGTTCTCGGGTTAAGAGACAATAAGGTTCCAGGTTTGGACTATAACTCATTATGGGTAACATATCTTCTAGTAGATCTTTGCTTGCAGCGCTTAAGAGCCTGTTAGAAGTGAAAGGGTTAGATTGAAAGAATCTACATTGCAGAAATTTCTTTGGGCTGTGGATGAAGTTGCCCCCTGGTTTGCTGTCTCAGGACATTTGACTCTCCCTAGCTGGGATAAGTTGGGAAAGGATATAGATTTTGCTAGGGAGAAAGGAATTGTATGTCCAGGTACGCAACTGATATGGAAGCTCATTCTTGCCTTGTAGATTGAGAAGGGAAGTGTGCAGCTGAGATTGAAAGAGGAAGTGCAGCTCTTGAGTGAGTGAAAGAGGAGTATTCGGTAAAGTCAGAGAAGGGTGACAGCTCTGATAGTTCTGAGGATGATGAGCTGGAAAAGTTAGTGGAGGAAATGGAGTCTGTGAAGCTGAAAGTCCAGCCCTTGGCCCCAGGACCACCTTGTCCTCCCCCGTATGCTCCTCAGCCATCTACGGCATCTGGAGGATGTAGTTTGTGCCCAGAAGTTTGGAAAGAGTTGAGCACCCAGGGTTGTTTCCCTGTTTTTCAAGACCAGCAGGGAAACCGTCATCACGAGCCTTTAGGTTGGAAGATCGTGCAGAGATTAGCAGAAGGGGTTCGTGCCTATGGCACTAGTGCTGCCTATATTATTTCCATGCTTGAACACCTCCACCAATATTGCATGACCCCTCCTGATTGGCAAAATTTGGCTTGTGCTTGCCTTTCCCCCAGGCAATATTTGGACTGGAAGGCAATCTTCATTGAACATTTGGCTGAGCAAGCAGCAGTAAATGCAGCCAATGGCCAGCTTCCTTGGGGACAGGACATGCTTCTAGGATAGGGCCGCTTTGCCAATGCTCAGACTGGATACCCCCTTCAAGTGTATGATCAAATTAATCAAATTGTCACGAGAGCTTGGAAAGCCCTTCCAAACAGAGGGGAAGTGGCAGGAACTCTAACTAAAGTCATTCAAGGACCAACTGAGCCTTTTGCTGATTTTGTGGCACGAACGGTTGAAGTGGCAAGCAGAATTTTTGGGGACACTGATTAGGCCATGCCATTAGTGAAACAATTGGTTTTTGAACAATGTACTAAAGAATGTAGACAAGCAATTAACCCATATAAGGGCAAAGGCCTAGAGGTATGGATAAAAATATGCAGAGAGTTAGGAGGTCCCCTAACTAATGCTGGATTAGCTGCTGCTGTTATGCAAGCATCCCACAAAAAATCTGGAGGTAAGCAAGGGAGTTGCTTTAAATGCGGCCAACCTGGCCATCTAAAGCAGCAATGTCGCTAGATGCAAAATCAGGAAAGACCGTGGCCTAGAATGCCTGGTCTGTGTCCCAGATGTCGTAAGGGTAATCATTGGGCCAATGATTGTAGATCAGTGAAGGATATTTCAGGACAACCCTTGACAGCTGGATGTGGTGGAGCCAGGCTGAAAAATGGGACATGGAGCCCTCGTCCTCAGGGCCCTCAAATATATGGGACAATGTAGGAAACATGGCCTGATCTCCGGCCTCCAATGCAGTGGAAGCAGTTGGCCCGCCCAGGCGAGCAACCTCAGGAAGCGCAGGACTCGACCTCTGTTCCACCACTAGACTCATATTAACACCTAAGATGGGGCCTCAATTAATTGGGACTGATTTTAAAGGGCCCTTGCTACCAAATACTGTAGGCTTACTAATAGGAAGAAGCTCAGTTACCATGCAAGGTTTAGTTATTCATCCTGGAGTAATTGATTCAGATTTTACAGGTACAGTCAAAATCATGGCTTCTTCCCTTAGAGGAGTGTTTGCAGTTTCACCCGGTGATAGGATAGCTCAATTGTTAATTCTGCCCAGTTACCATGGACTCTTTCCTTATCATAACAAACAAAGAGGAAATAAAGGGTTTGGCTCTTCAAGAGGTTCTGCAATGTATTGGTCCTTGGAGCTGGGGGCTCAACCTTTGATTTCCTTAGAAATTAATGGTAAAATCATACTTGGGCTTCTGGATACTGGAGCTGATAAAAGTATAATCAGTAAAAAAGACTGGCCAAAGAATTGGCCTTTGCAAGTATCAGATCAAATGTTAAGAGGCTTAGGATATGCACAAGAACCAGAAAGGAGTACACAAATTTTGAGGTGGAAAGATGAGGAAGGCCATGTTGGGGAGTTTCAACCATATGTTCTGGAAGTTCCTATTTCCCTGTGGGGAAGAGACCTCTTGACTGAAATAGGATATGTACTCTCCAATGAGGTGGTGTATAGATCACCATCACAACAAATGATGCAGAAGATGGGACATAGGTCTGGACAAGGGTTGGGAAAATATTCCCAAGGCCATACCTCCCTGATCCCTGTAACATCTAAAGAACCCACAAGAAAGGGATTGGATTTTTCCTAGGGGTCACTGGGGAGGCTCTCCCCATTACATGGAAGTCTGAGGATCCAGTATGGGTTCCTCAGTGGCCTTTACCCTCAGAAAAATTATGGGCTGTCCACGAGTTAGTGCAGGAAC
The DNA here is from genome assembly GCF_947179515.1 of Apodemus sylvaticus. NCBI lineage: Eukaryota > Metazoa > Chordata > Mammalia > Rodentia > Muridae > Apodemus > Apodemus sylvaticus. The sequence continues at coordinate 94,557,635 of NC_067476.1, read as the reverse complement.
AATTGAGCATGGGCCATATTCAAGCTTCTACCTCTCCTTGGAATACTCCAATTTTTGTTATTAAGAAGAAATCAGGAAAATGGAGGGTCTTACATGATTTACGAGCAATTAATAAGCAAATGATGCCCATGGGCCCAGTGCAAAGAGGTCTGCCTCTTTCATCCACTCTGCCAAAGCAGTGGCCTTTGATAGTTATTGATATAAAAGATTGTTTTTTTTCTATTCCACTCTATGAGAAAGATATGCAAAGGTTTGCTTTTACAGTTCCCTCAATAAATCATGCATCTCCAGATTTATGTTATGAATGGGTGGTTTTACCTCAATGAATGGCGAATAGTCCCACCATATGTCAATTATTTGTTGGTAAATCTTTAGAAAATATGAGGCAGCACTTTCCTAAGCTTACATGTTTGCACTATATGGATGATATTCTCCTGTTATCTGGGCCTACTGAAGAGATGGTGAAGGAAGCTTATCGAGTGATGATACAGGATCTTAAGAAAGAAAACTTATATATAGCACCTGAAAAGGTTCAAAAGGATCAGGTAGTTAATTATTTGGGAGCCAAAGTATATCCTGATAAGGTGCAACCTCAAAAGATTAGTTTAAGAACAGATCATTTGCATACCTTAAATGATTTCCAAAAATTATTAGGATATATACAATGGGTTCATCCCTATCTAAAATTAGCAAATAAAGAATTACAACCCCTGTATGATATTTTTCCAGGAGACCCAGATTTGACTTCTCATCGTTCTTTAACAAAGGATGCTAAAAAGGCTTTGAGTCTTGTGGAATCACATATTGAACAGGCTGCTCTTGCCAGGCGAGAAGTGAATTTTCCTATTTTGTTATGTATCTTGCCAACTAAAGTACAACCTACAGCAGTGCTATAGCAACATGCTCCCTTGTTGTGGGTCCATCCTAGAATTTCTCCAGCTAAAACATTGTCTCATTATCCTACCGCTGTTGCTCAGTTAGCGTTAATGGGAATTCAACAATGTTTGCAGTATTTTGGATCAGAGCCTGCGAGTCTAATTATCCCCTATTCCTCTCAACAATTCGAAGTACTTACAGCCACAGTTGATGATTGGGCTATAGTGCACTGTATGTTTGGTGGCACTATTGATAATCATTATCCCAAGGATCCACTGTTACAATTGGTTAAAGAACATCCCATAATATTTCCAAAAAGGACTTCCACCATGCCTTTGAAAGATAGCCCTGTAATATATACTGATGGCTCAAAGACAGGAGTGGGAGCTTATGTTCTTTCTGGCTCGCCACTAGTAGTTATTTCATTCCCACCTGCGTCGCCACAGGTAATTGAGCTGCAAATAGTAATGTGTGTCTTTGAATGGTTTCTTGATTCTTTCAATTTGATTTCTGATTCTTTATATGTTGTCAATATTTTAAAACATTTGGAGATTACTGGACAAATAAATTTGAAAAGTACTATTGGAGATTTATTGGTTCAATTACAAGCCATGATTTGTCAAAGAGATCATCCGTTTTTTGTACAGCATATTAGAGCACATACTGGATTGCCAGGACCACTGGCTGAAGGTAATGATTTGGCAGATAGAGCCTCTTGCTCTATTTTTGCGTTTTTTAATTCCACCCCTTTTGATTGTGCTCAAAAGTTTCATTCCAATTTTCATGTAAATTCAAAGATGTTAATGGCTCAATTTAAGATCACTAGGGCAGAAGCCAGGGATATAGTAAAAAGTTGTACCTCCTGTGCCCCTTTACTTCCACAAGCCTCTTTGGGTGTTAATCCATGAGGCTTGTGCCCTTTGCATGTTTGGCAGATGGATGTGACTCATATACCAGAATTCGGAAGATTAAGATTTGTGCATGTTTCTATAGATACAGCCTCTGGTGTAATTTTTGCCTCCCTCCATAGTGGAGAGGCTACTAAACATGTTATTGCTCATTGCCTGGAGGCTTGGAGTGCATGGGTTATACCCAGCTCTCTGAAAACCGATAACGGTCCAGCATATATTTCTTCATCCTTTGTTGCCTTCTGCCAAGTTATGGGAATTTCCTTAGTACATGGCTTACCCTATAATCCTCAGGGTCAGGTTATCATTGACTGTGCCCATCACTCGTTTAAAGAATGTCTTCTTAAACAAAAAGGGGGAATTGGCCAAGGCAGAACCCCTAAAGAACATGTCTCTCTTGCTTTTCTGACTTTGAATTTTTTTCAATTGGATATACAAGGGCGCTCCACTGCTGAGCGTCATGCTTATTCTCATACCACTGAAAAGGGAGAAGTGATGTGGAAGGATATTTTGATGGGCAAATGGCATGGCCCTGACCTTGTGTGAATCTGGGTGAGAGGGTTTGTTTGTGTCTTTTCCACAGGATCAAGACAAACCACTGTGGATCCTTGAAAGATTGACGTGGGTAATCTCCACGCAACCTATTTCACAGCACAAAGAAGATGAAGCCATGGATACTGTTGGTGGGACTGCTCCCACTGATGCTTCCTGCCTTACCTTTTGATGGAGATATAGCTGCCTTGCAGGATCGAAGCCATGTCCCATCTGAAGGAGTGGGCGGACATTGGGTCCCTAGCCATATGCCTGACTCTGATTAGCTTCCTTATGATGAGGTGTCTGTGTAAAATGAGGACGAGACTGTCGAGATAACAAGCGCTAATGGTTCAAGCCTTCATGGCTATCGAGGTGGGTCAATCCCCTCAAGTATGGCTTGGCATGCTAGAGAAGTAGTCAATGATGGGTAAGATTTCATGGACGTGTTACCAACCTAAGACAGAGAGCAAACCAATGCTGTTTGTATCTTGATGACTGGTAAGGAACAGCGTTGTATGGGACAACCTAATTCAGGCATTCTCTCTGCCATTTTTGTAAAATAAAGGAGGAAATGTGGAGAGTGGGCACGGCGGCCAGTCTAAAATGGCACCTGGACTGGTTGCCAAGTCACATGACTCAGCAATGTTCCCCCATGTTTCCCTAAGAGTCACATACGCACTGGAGAAGTGCGCATGTGCCCTTTGACATCATATCAGGCCACTCCTGGGCCATCGTCTCGATCCTATCATGAGCGTCCACAAGGCAGTCGCTGATTGGTGCAGGCTGGGATATATAACTGGGGCAGCAGGCTAAGATCCAGGGCTCCCTGAAGTAAGGTTCCTGAATAAATTGCCTCGAGAAGAATCTCCTGTGTCGTCTCCCTTATTCCGCTGGACGGATTTGGTAGCAACAATTTAATTCTATTTTGGAATGAGTGTATATCATTAATCCTTGCTGTATTTGTATATAGATTTTAAAAATGGCCATTTAAATAAAACAGACCTAAGTATTTAAAAATGATTGTCATGAGTCATCCTATGCTGGAAATCTCTTGTTAACCCCTTCTTTCTTTAGACAGAGAAAGTAAAACTGGGTCAATTACCTGTATACAGGCATCAAGCAATATTCAGAAAAATTACTATGTTCCACTGGGGAGGTGTAAAATAAGATGAATAATACACAATTACAGATTTCTGGGCTATCACCAACAGGTAGAGGAGTGGACTGTGAAAAAAGTTTTGTATCATAACACAAAAATGACATGTAATAGATATCTATTTCTGCTTCTCTTTAACTATCTATGCATTTGGGACTACATCTATAGCAAGTTGTTGAGGTAAAGGTAGAAGAAAAATCAACAGTCTTAATGGTTTAATTGAGCCAGGAAGATGAATTTTGTGTTGAACGTTGAGTAGGAAAATTGATGTGTTCTGAAGTTCTAATATGTGGCATATTGAGTACAGCTTCTACATACACTATATCCTTGAGATTGCTGAGAACAGACACTGAACTGCTCTCATCATAGCAAAGTAATGGAGTTCATAGCTATGCCAATTAACATCATACACTTCCCTTTATATACATGTATCAAAGACAGTTTCTTATATCTCATATACACATAATTTTTATCTTGAGTTATATATACATCAAGAAAGGTAGTTGGATAGAGGAAATTTGAATAGAAGATTGTCAACTAGATATTAAAAATATTTCATGTCTTGCAATTATTCAAAGATTTGAATACTGTTCAAAAGCAGATACAATGGATTGATTTTGAGAGTCTTCCTCTTGGATCATGGGGAAGAACAATATAGCGGAAGACATTGGCTGAGGCCATATGGACCTACTTAGTGCGCTGGAGTAGGAGTAATAAGAGCCAATGCGAACATTGTTAATCTGAGAGTAACATGAAGTTATGAAGATCAGACTGGTTATAGGAAAGGTGGATAAGTTTAGAACATCAAAACTAAACGTCCCTACCTAGCTACAAAAGAATGCCTTCTGATGTTTGTGCAGTTAAACCTGCCCTGTGAAATGAAGGAGCAGAAGGGAAACCTGAAAATGAGAACTGAAGATTGATTGCTTTAACTTGATTATTTCTGCTGCTTGTAAAGGGGTTGTAAAACTAAAGCCAAACTTTAGAAATTGTATAACTCAAACTTCATCAAATTAGATCAAAATGGTCAAATTAGATTGATGACTATCTGCTATTTTATTTAAACTTTTATGTATGAGTCTGATTTTATAAAAAAAATTATAGCAAATCATATATTTAAATCATTAAAATCATTATGGCAAGTAGGCTATGAATTTACTCTAAATTTGCTTTCTATTATTTTTAGAATCTATATTTTTATATATGTGAGAGAGGATGGGAAAGAGGGTATATCATATATTTTTAGGTGCCCAATATGGTCTGGAGGCCATTGGATCTCTTCCAATTGGAGTTACAGGTGGTTATGGGCATGACCCTATACCCCCATCGCAGAAATATATTCTGAGAACAAAACTCAGAGCATTCTCAAATTTTTTTTTACATAAAAGAAAAAGTGGTTAAGTCTCATCAACATGAAACAGCAGAGAGTATTTCACAAAGGCTGAATCTGCATTTTCTAACATGTTCTAAAACTCTGATCATTAAAAGATGTGGTATAACCAGAATCAAAAAAGGCACATTCAAAATGTTAACATGAATAAAGGCCATTCACCTAAAGCTGAAAAATTTCAAATTAAAGCAGTTAGGGAGACCTTGATATATAAATTTTAGTGAAGCAGGATCATTACACCTTCTGCATTGTAATACAGAAGCATGCAGGAATTTGTAGATCATGTGAGTAGGGATCAAACTTTGTGACTTTCTGGATACTTTTGTTGATTAGGGTGGCCTTTTCTGTTGTTTTCTGGATTCTTACAGGCTTTTGTGTTAAAGCTTACAAACTTCCATTCTTTGAATAGCTCAGTTAATCAGAGACTATATTTATATGTTTGTATATATAATCTGATTCTTTATATTGAGTATTTTATTAACATAGATTACTGAGAAAGCTTCTTTCACCATCAGTAACCAGGTTGTGTTTCTACTTTATGCTTCTGAAATGTATTTGAGAGTTAGAAGCCTCTTCGGCAGAAGGCACACGAGATTCTAGAAGGTCATATGACCAAATCATGCTATGATTGTAGTGTCAAGATTTAAAATCCTTGAGAAGACATTTTAAAGAACAAAAAGGAGGGTGTATGGGTAGAGAAACATTTGTTACCAAGTTGAAAAACCTGAGGCCATTACCTTAAGCTCAAATTATGGACAGAGAGATCCAACTCCTGAAACTTGTCCTCTGAACTCCCCAGCATGATGTAACATGAGTACACAAACACACTGGGTAGGGGAGAAGAGAGACAAAATAAACAAATGCTCAGTTCCATCATTTGTTTGTTTGTGTTTTCCTTTAATTCTTTAAGAGATTTTTGTGTTTCCTCTTTCATGACTTCTGCCTGTTGACTCAAGTTCTCCTGCATTTCTTTAAGTTTTTTTTTTCCTTTTTTCTTTATTGGCTTCTATCTCTTGGGCCTTATTCTCCTGCATTTCTTTAAGAGATTTTTGTGTTTCCATTATATGGGTTTCTAGCTTATTCATGTTCCCCTGCATTTCTTTAGGAGATTCATTTATGTCCTTTTTGTGTTCCTCTAGCAGCATCAAGACCAGTGATTTTAAATCCAAATCTTGTTTTCCTAGTGTGTTGGAGTATCTAGGACTTTCTGTTGTTGGAGAGTTTGGTTCAGACGCTGCCATATTGCCTAGATTTCTGTTGGTAGTGTTCCTACGTTTGCCTTTTGCCATCTTGTTATCTCTTGTGTTAGTTGGTCTTGTCTCTGGTTGGTGTTTGAGCCTCCTGTGAGGCTGTAAGGCTATTTTCGCAACACTGGATTGCTGTGTTTCCCCTGTCACAGATTGCTGATGTGCTGCCCTCCTCTTGGGTGACCTTGGAGCCCTAGTGTGCCTTGCCCCGGATTTTGTCTTTGAACCAGGTTGTGCCTATTTACTCCTTCAGAGAGTGCTGATGGTGGATGCTGCGGGAACTTTTTCCCAGTGATGATCACTCTGTCGGGCAGTCGATTCCCCAACTGGGTTGGTGCACACAAGGCTAGCCTAGCTGCTCAGGCCCTGAGTCCAGGCAAAAGCCTGACAGGGCAATGTTTGCCATGGGCTATGACTCCTAACTGGTTCTGTAAGGTAGCCAAGATGGCATTGCATGAGCCCCCTGCAAGTCCAGGGACAGTCTGCTGGGCTAACCACCTCCTGGCCGGGTTGGCATTTTCTAACGCCAACGCCTGCTTAGACCCCTGTGATGTTAGCCTCAGGCTATGACTGTTAACTGGCTTTGCCTGCTTGAACTCTCTGGCGTCCCATAGCCAAAATGGTGGCACAGGCTTCCTGCAAGTGCCAGGACAGACTGCTGGGCAAACAACCTCCTGGCCGGGTTGGCTTACTGATGGCCCACCAAACATCCCAGGCCTGGGTGCAGGCCAACGCCTGTTGTGCTTAGACCCCTGTGATGTCGGCCTCAGGCTAAGTCTGCGTACCTTGGGCTGTCAGTTATCTCTGGTGTCCAAGAGCCAAGATTTTAGAGAGCCTCTTGTAATTGACTGGCAGGAGGCAGAGTTCTGATGTGGCTTCTGTGTGGTGGAAGGCGCTGTAACTCCACCTCCGCTTGCAGCCCGGCTGGCCAGCGATGGTCAGTGGTAGCAGGCACAGGGCCTGCCAGGACCCTGTCACCCTGGTTCCACTGGTGGTGGCCCTTCTGCTGGATGAGCTGCTGCCGCCACTGTCCTATTCTTATTTTTGTTTCTATTTCACCTATCATCATTATCATCATCACTATATGCCTGTTTGTATTCTTATTTCTAATAAGACTAAATTAATTAAATACTCTAAAGTTTTGATTATAAGTATCCAACAGTATAAAAAGTACAAAACAGATCTGTAGATTTCTAATATATTAGTACAAAATGCATGACTATATACAGTACATCCCACAGGCAGAGAGTGGAAGGGGAGAAGACTGTGGTTGAGGTCTAGTATTAAATAAATAAATACAGAAGTAAAGATGATCCATCAAATTATATTCTACCATGAATACTGCAGCCAAAATCTATGAAAAGAAAATGCCATGTTAACGTAATGCAGGAGAATGGTACTAGCTGGACTCTACCCCAGGATTGTGGAGAAATGACCTACTCATTGGGCAGTCTGTGCATGTGGTAGCTTGTACTTCCCAAAAGTACAAGAAATACACAATGTAAAACTATAGGATGCCACAGAATTGTGGCTTCTCCTTGTTGTGAAACTCTAAAAGACTTTAAAATCCAGTTTCTAAAATAACCATGAGCAAAAGAACTCTAAAGCAGCCATGAACACCTCCTGAATGAGGTCTCAAGTAGCACTACTCTTTTTCCTGAACTTTGAGAAGAAGCAATTGGACAGCTTCAGTTGGGTTCCACTGAGAGGCCGACCAAATCGTTGAGATCTAGAGGGGTGCAGCTCCACTCAGCTATCTTGATGTTGAGAAGCCAACCCAACCCACCAACTCTACCTCAACATACAACTCTTCTCTTCTAGTCAGCTTTAAATAGTGGGAGGAAAACAATGCAACAACAAAACCCCAAACCCTAATAAGGTCTACATCAAGGCAAAGAACTACTCTATAGATAAAACCTTCACAAAGGTCAACAGAGGTAATCCAGAGCTAGAACTGAATTATGTGGATTTCAGTGAATCCCAGACAGTCGTGCTAACACCAGTGTTAATTATTTACATACTGTAAGCTCTCTAAGAAACGTGTCCCAAGAAGCCTCAACTGTGCCCCATGCATCCCCAGGACTTACTCATTTTGATTAAGTAGTTTCTAACCACATGCGTTCTCTATTTTGTGGTGATGCTTTGGTACTATCCCTACACGGCCTTGCCCATCCTAGAGGCAGTCATTCCCCAGAAGGAGACCTGGTTCTGTTTTACAAGATCCACATAAAGTCTTTTATCAATATGAAGATAACGGGAGGCAACACGGTACTACTTGTGTGTTCAGAAATTGCTTCCTCCTTCAAGCTATTTGCAGAAATCTCAGTCTGTCCTGCTTCAGTAGTACAGATCTGGATCATCAGAACCTTGGCAACACCTTAGCATTTAAAAAATTTTAACTGCTTTCTAGGGACAGGTCATGTTACTGAGTTATCTACATGTAGCATGAGTCATGTTACAAATCATCATGGGGAAAACAAATGTAGCCAACCAATTAAAAATGCCCCAACCACTGCCTCACCACAGAAAGACTAAACTACATATAATTTATTTTTTCTTTTTTTTATTCGATATATTTTTTATTTACATTTCAAATGATTTCTCCTTTTCAGGCCCCCCACTCCCCGAAAGTCACATAAGCCCCCTTCCCTCCCCCTGTTCTTCCATCCACCCCTTCCCACTTCCCTGTTCTGGCTTTGCCCTATACTGCTACACTGAGTCTTTCCAGAACCAGGGGCCACTCCTAGGTTCTTCTTGTACCTCATTTGATGTATGGATTATGCTTTGGGTATTTCTATTTTCTAGGCTATTATCCACATATTAGTGAGTGCATACCATGATTGATCTTTTGAGACTGGGTTACCTCACTTAGTATGATGTTCTCCAAATCCATCCATTTGTCTATGAATTTCATGAATTCATTGTTTCTAATGGCTGAATAGTACTCCATTGTGTATATATACTACATTTTTTACATCCATTCTTCTGTTGAGGGATACCTGGGTTCTTTCCAGCTTCTGGCTATTATAAATAGGGCTGCTATGAACATAGTGGAGCATGTATCCTTATTACATGCTAGAGAATCCTCTGGGTATGTGCCAGGATCCTCCAGAAGTGATGTGCCCAGTTTTCTACATATGATTTATCACACAACAAATCCCATCTCTGTCCCATGAAGTTCCCCTAATTCCATTCATTAGAGGAGATTAAAAAAGTCTTAAAGAGCACTTTGCAGCAGCATTCAGCTTTCCTGTGAAATACTCAGTATCTTAAATATTATGTACACTTCTTTTTCTTGCAGTAAGCTAGAGACTGGCTTCAGAGATTTTTGGGTGGGGGGGGGTACCAGGAAAGGGGACAACATTTGAATTGTAAAGAAATAATTTATTTAATAAAAAAGGAAAAAATTATTGAATATATTCTTTATTTACATCTTTTTTCTCGAGACAGAGTTTCTCTGTAAAGTCCTGGGGAACTCACTCTGTAGACTAGGCCTCAAAGCCTGCCTCTGCCTCCCAAGTGCTGGGATTAAAGGCCTTTGCTACCACTGCCTGGCTTTATTTACATTTCAAATGCTAAAACCTTTCTAGGTTTCCCCCTACCTGAAAGCCCTAATTTCTCCTTCCATCCCCTACCTCCAAGTATATGCCCCTCCACCCAACCCACTTCCACCTCAACCCTCTTGATTTCCCTTTGTTGGGGTATCTATTGAGCCTCCACAGGACCAAGGACCCCTCCTCCCACTGATGCCCAACAAGGCATTCCTTTGCCACACTTTTGACTGGAACCATGTGTACCCTTTGGTTGGTTGAATACTTTCATTAACAAAAATATTTTTAATGTGAGGTCTTAAACAAATGAACTTTATTGGACTGAATATATAAAGAAGAAAAACAGTAAATATTAACAAACTGAAATTTAGGAAAATTGTTGCAGAATTTTGATTAGTCGATTTTATTGGAAAATATTTTAAGCATTCAGAATTGAGAAGGAAGATATAAAAAATTGAATTTTGTGTCTAACCAGTAAAGCTATTTAATTTGATTTTACTTTGTTTCAAAACAAAATATCAATGATGGAAAAGTAAAAAAGAGTAAGATACAAAAGATTAGAAATTTAACCATAAGGTATATTATCTCAATCTTAATCTTAAATATTATCTCAAACTATCATCACTTAGATACATCAAACTAATGTGTTAATTATAGTGTAGTTTAGTAAGTAGAATATAAAGTCCTAAAATACCAGATAAAGAAAGAAATGAAGAGAGCCTAGATCATCTTAGACAATAAAAATGTTCTATATTTAACATGGAATAATGGATTATTATACAGCTAATAAAGATGAAGTTATAAAATTTAGGTAAATAGATGAAACTTGAAATGACTTATTCTGAGTAAGATAACCCAGAACCAGAAAAATACACTATGAGGTTCCCAACACATATATAGCAGAGGACATCCTGGTCTGGATTCAGTCAGATAACATGCACCTAGCTCTCAAGAGACTGGGAGCCCCAGGGGCTGGGGAGGTCTGGTGTGGGGGAGATATCCTCTTGGAGGAGGTATGGGATGTGGAACAGTAGGAGGATGGACTGGGAGGGATATAAAGTCTGGACTATAAAAAAGAAATAAAGAATATTTTGTTGGATAGTTTCTCTATTTATATTTCAAATGTTATCCCCTTTCCTGGTTTCCCCTCTGAAAACACCCTATCCCATCTCTCCTCCCCCTGCTCACCAACCTACCCATTAATGCTTACCTGTCCTGGCATTCCCCTATACTGGGGTATCAAGCCTTCTGAGGACCAAGGGCCTCTCTGCCCTTTCATGTCCAACAAGGCCATCCTCTGCTACATTTGCAGCTGGAGCCATGGGTCCCTCCATGTGTACTCTTTGGTTGGTAGTTTAGACCCTGGGAACTCTGGGTGTACTGGTTGGTTCATATTTTTGTTCCCCCATGGGGCTACAACCTTCTTCAGCTCCTTGGGTCCTTTCTCTAACTCCTCCATTGGGAACCTTGTGCTCAGTCCAATGGTTGGCTGAGAGCACCCACCTCTGTATTTGTCAGATACTGGCAGAGCCTCTCAGGAGACAGCTATATCAGGCTTCTGTTAGCAAGTACTTGTTGGCATCCACATTAGTGTCTTGGTTTGGTAACCATATATGGGACGGAACACCAGGTGGGGCAGTCTCTGGATGGTCTTTTCCTTCAGTCTTTGCTCCACACTTTGTCTCTGTATCTTCTTTCATAGGTATTTTGTTCCATTTCTGAGAAGAACCAAAGTATCCAAACTTCCTTCTTCTTGAGCTTCATTTAGTCTGTGAATAGTATATTGGGGATTCTAAGCTTCTGAGCTAATAACCACTTATCAGTGAGTGCATACCTAGTGTGTGTTCTTTTATGCATGGTATTGTTACAGCAAGTAGATCAATGGAATAGAACTGACAACCCAGAAATGGACCCACACACCTATGGTTACTTGATCTTTGACAAAGGAGCTAAAACCATCCAGTGGAAAAAAAGACAGCATTTTCAATAAATGGTGCTGGTTCAACTGGCAGTTTACATGTAGAAGAATACAAATCGATCCATTCTCAACCCCTTGTACAAAGCTCAAGTCCAAATGAATCAAGGACCACCACATAAAACCAGATACACTGAAATTAATAGAAAGAAAGCGGGGAAGACCCTCAAGCACATGGGCACAGGGGAAAATTTCCGGAACAGAACAATAGTTTATGTTCTAAGACCAAGAATTGACAAATGGGACCTCATAAAATTGCAAAGCTTCTGTAAGGCAAAGAACACTGTCAATACGACAAAATGGCAACCAACAGACTGAGAAAAGATCTTTACCAATCCTACATCTGATAGAGGACTAATATCCAAAATATACAAAGAACTCAAGAAGTTAGACTCCAGAGAACCAAATAACCCTATAAAAAATAGGGTACAGAACTTAACAAAGAATTCTCAACTGTTTTTATTTTCTAGCAAACATTTTCACTCAGGATTCCCAGAAAGTCATCCCTCCCAGATCTAAATTGAGTGAATGATTTTTAATCTTTTAAAGCCAGGAACGTATTATATATGTCATCAGCATAATGGCTTTATTTGACCTTGTTGGTACTAAAAAATTGACAATTTACTCAATCCCAAGAGAGGAAGAAGAAAGCAATCACAGGAGGGGGAGGGAGGGACAGGGTAAGAAAGGGGACAGGGATGGGAAGAGGGAAATATGATCAGGTATTTGGTGGGGGGAAGCAGAACTGAAGCCCTGAGGGCCAGCAGAAAGAATGGAAATAGGCAACCTCAGGACTTAGGAGGAGAGGAGACCCTCTAAAATGTACCAGAGAACTGGGAGAGACTCTAGGGATTCAAAGGGAGGGGACCATAGATGAAACACCCTACAGTAGGGAGAGGGAACTTATACAGTCTACCTCCAGCAGAAAGACAGAGCATCAAGTGATGGATGGGATTGCCATCCCATAGTAAAAAACTCTAACCCAGAATTGTTCCTGTCTGAAAGAACTGCAGGGACAAAAATAGAGAAGGGTGTTAGAAAAAGGAGGTCCAGGACCAGGACCAAAGTGGGATCCATCTCAAGAGGAGGCACCAAGGTCTGACACTATTACTGAGGCTATGGAGTGCTCACAAAAAGGGACCTATCATGACTGCCCTCTGAAAGACTCAACAAGCACCTGAAAGAGTCAGATGCAGATATTTACAACCAACTAATGGACAGAAGCTGGTAACCCCTGTGTGTGTATGAATTAGGGAAAAGCTGGAAGAAGCTGAAGGGGAGGGTGACCCTAAAGGAAGACCAGTAGTTTCAACTAACCTGGGTTTCCAGGATCTCTCAGAAAATGAGCCACAAATGAAGCAGCATTCACCAGCTGATATGAGGCCCCCAACACATATATAGCAAAGAACTGCCAGGGCTGGACTCAATCAGATAACATGCACATAACCCTCAAGAGACTGGGAGCCCCAGGGAGTGGGAAGGTATGGTGTCGGGGGACATCTTCTTGGAGGAGGTGTGGGATGTGGAACAGAAGGAGGGTGGCTTGATAGGGGGATAAAGTCTGGACTATAATAAAAATTAAAGAATTGTAAAAAAAGAAACAAAGCTTTTAGCCCAAAAGCTCATAATATCCACAATACAACCCGCAAAGTATATAAAACTTTAGAAGAAGAAATCCAAAGTATAAATGCTTTAATCATATATAGAAGGGATGACAAAACAATCACAGTACATAGAGGGAAGGAGGGAACTGGAAGGGAGAGAGAAGCAGGAGGGAAAATGGGGGACAGCATTAGGTATTACAAGGATAGGAGGGTACAGAAGGGCAAAAAATTGAATAGAAATATGTAGCAGTGGAGGTTTGGAGACTGTGTGTAGCCACTAGAAAATCCCATATGTCAGGAAATCAAGTGGCTACCAGGACCAAATAGGGAAGACGTTAACCAAAATACCCAAAAAAGTGGAGATAGAACCTGTAGAGACCACCTCCAGTAGAGAGACATGCCCCCCCAGTTGAGGGAGGGGGTCACATATCCATCTCAAAATTGTTAACCCAGAAATGTTCCTGTACAAAGAAAAGGCAGGAACAAAAATGGAAAAAAGTCTGAAGGAAAGACTATCCAGAGATCAACCCACCTAAGGATCCATCCCATCTGCAGACACAAAACTCAGACACTATTGCTGATGCCAAGAAGTGCCTGCTAACAGAAGTCTGGTATGACTGTCCCTTGAGAGTCTAATACAGATGCAGATACTCACTGCCAACCATTGGACTGAGTGTGGGTACCCCAATGGAAGAGCTAGGGGAAGGACTGAAGGAGCTAAAGGGGATTGCAACCTCACAGAAAGAACAATATCAACTAACCTGACAGACCACCAAGCGCTCCCCGGGACTAAACCACTAGCCAAAGAGTATACTTGGAGGGATCCATGTCTCCAGATACATTTATAGCACAGGATGGTCTTATCTGGCATCAACAGGAGGGGAAGCCCTTGGTACTTTGGAGGCTTGATGCCCCAGTGTAGGGAGATGCTAGAGTGGTGATATGGGAGTGGGTAAGTGGGGGAGTGGGGAGGAGGCAAAGGGCAGGCGGGATGAGAGGTGTTGTGGAGGGGAAACTAGGAAGGTGACATCATTTGGAATGTAAATGATTAAAATGATTAATAAAAAAAGGAACAGAGCAGAAGAATGCAAATTGATCCATTCTTATCTCCTTGTACTAAGCTCAACTCCAAGTGGATCAAGGATCTCCACATAAAAGCAGATACACTGAAACTAATAGAAAAGAAACTGGGGAAGACCCTTGAGGACATGGGCACAGGGGGAAAGTTCCTGAACAGAACACCATTAGTTTATGCTCTAAGATCAAGAATTGACAAATGGGACCTCATAAAATTACAAAGTTTCTGTAAGGCAAAGGGTACTGTTAAAAGGGCAAATTGGCCACCAACAAATTGGGAAAAGATCTTCACCAACCCTACATCTGACAGTGAGCTAATATACAGTATATACAAAAACTCAAGAAGTTAGACCCCAGCAAACCAAATAACCCTATTAAAAATGGGGTACAGAACTAAACAAAGAATTTTCACCTGAAGAACTTCGGATGACTGAGAAGCACCTTAAGAAATGTTCAACATCATTAGTCATTAGGAAAATGCAAATCAAAACAACATGGAGATTTCACCTCACACCAGTCAGAATGGCTAAGATTAAAAACTCAAGAGACAGCAGGTGTTGGCGAGGATATGGAGAAAGAGGAACACTCCTCCACTGCTGGTGGGGTTGCAAATTGCTACAACCACTCTGGAAATCAGTCTGGCGGTTCCTCAGAAAACTGGGCACGTCACTTCCGGAAGATCCTGCTATACCATTCCTGGGCATATACCCAGAGGATTCCCCAGCATGAAATTAGGATGCATGCTCCACTATGTTCATAGCAGCCCTATTTATAATAGCCAGAAGCTGGAAAGAACCCAGTTATCCCTCAATGGAAGAATGGCTACCAAAAAATGTGGTATATATACACAATGGAGTAGTATTCAGCCCTTAGGAACAATGAATTCATGAAATTCTTAGACAAATGGATGGAGCTGGAGAACATCATACTAAGTGAGGTAACCCAGTTTTAAAAGAACACTCATGATGTGCACTCACTGATAAGCGGATATTAGCCTAGAAGCTTGGAATACCCAAGACACAATCCACATATCAAATGATGTCCAAGAAGAAGGAAGGATTGGCCCCTGGTTCCGGAAATGCTCAGAACAGCAGTGTAGGGGAATACCAGAACAGGGAAGTGGGAAGGGGTGGATGGGGCAACAGGGGGAGGGAAGAGGGCTTATGGGATTTTCGGGGAGGGGGACCAAGGAAAGGGGAAGTCATTTGAAATGTAAGTAAAGAATATATAGAAATAAAAAAAGAACTACATTAAAAAGAAATGAACAGAGACCGAGGGACTGGCCAGCCAATAACTGACCCAATCTGAAACTTAACACATGGACAAGCACCATCCCCTGACACTATTAATGGTACTCTGTTGTGCTTGTAGACAGAAGCCTATCAAAACTGTGTTCTGAGAGATTCCACCCCGTAGCTGACCCAGATGCAGCCACCCACAGCCATACACAATATGGAACTCTGGAAGTCTTATGGAAGAGGTGGAAGAAGGATTGAGGAACCCAGAGGGGATAGGAACTCCACAATAATCCCAACAGAGTCAACAAACTTGGGCCCTTGTGGGCTCTCAGAGACTGAAACCAACCAAAGAACATACAAGGACTCTACCTAGGCCCCACACACATAGGCAGCAGATGTGCAATTGGTCTTCATATGTGTCCCCCAACAACTGGAATAGAACCTTAACCTGACTCTGTTATCTCCTTGTGAATCCTGTCCCCCTTACTGGACGATCTTTGCTGGCCTCAGTGGGAGATGATATATCTACTCCTGCAGTGACTTGAGATGTAAGGATAGGTTGCTACCCAGAGAGGAACATCACCCTTCTCAGAGATTAAGGGGAAGGAAGGGTAGGTGAAAGGGTTTTGTAGTGGGGATTGGAAGGAGATAGATACTTCAATGGGGATGTAACTGAACAAATAAATTAATTGGAAAAGAGAACAGCCATCTTGAATCATTAGCCCATTTATTACAGGATTGTGAGTATATTTGGTGGTTAATTTTTTATTCTTTATCTGTGCAAGATAAGAATTTTAAATGGATAGTTGGCAAAGACTGTTTCCCATTTTGTAGGTTCAGACAGTTTGGTCAATGATTAAACATTGTGATTATTTCCCCATGCTCTCTATTTCTGAGATTAGCATCTCCTATTGAGATCTTTGATCAATTTTAAGTTTTGTTTTGTTTTGTTTTTTTACAAGATGAGAGTTGAAATTCAACTTTAACTATTCTACATGAGCATACCTAATTTTGCCCAACTTATTAATGTGACTGCCATTTTTCAATGTCATCTTTGTTAAGTATTTATTGGCTGTCATGAGAGAAGCTTTCTCCTGCAGCACATGGGAACAAATACAAATACCAACAGACATGATACTGAAGATCCTGAAAGACAATGAAACACTCTGATTCTTGAGATAAGATCATCTTGAATTTAGGACCTGCCCCAGGTTGACTGACTTATCCCTCTCAGAAGAAAGGGCAAAGCAAATATGGGAGGAGGCAAGCAGAACAAGAGGGAAGGAGTGGCACCAAGAAAACAAGGCCCTCTAAATCAACATTGCCAGATCTCATATGAACACTGAGACTGAGGAGAATGCACAGAGCCTGCGCTGGTCTGAACCAGATGGGTCCTAGAGCTGAAAGAAGTGAATGCAGCCCCTTTCTGTGACCCAGATGCTGTCTTCAATTGATAACCACTTGCAAATGAAAATTTATTTTTGTCTAAGTGAGTCTTACTGGAGAACAGCAGTAGATGGCCAGCAGAAAATGGACTCAGTGGCATCACTGGAGGCTCCTTGTCTCATAATGCCATGTCAGGGCTTCTTTTACATTATTTTTTCTCTTATTTTACTCTACAGGTCTTCTGTGTATGTATATTATGGCCTCCACTTAGTGGTTTTAGAATAGAATTTCTGAGTGGGCAAATGAGTAGACCTTTGTGTTTATATCTGGTTCATGCACTTCTCTTGTGTTCTTTTCCTTCTGTTTCTTTTGTTCTTTTTTAAAAGTTACCATTGATTTATTTGTTTTAACAGATCACTACCCCCTCCTCCAGGTCCCCTTCCCCAGTTCCCCCATCCTCCTTCCCCTTCTCCTCTGAGAGAATGGAGCCCCACCCTAGGTATTCTTCTATCCTGGAATATCAAGTTTCTTCAGGGCTAGACACATCCTTGACTGAGGCATGACAAGGCAGACAAAAATAGGGGAGTGGCATCCACAGACTGGCAACAGCTTTGTTGACAGCCCCTGCTCCAGTTGTTGAGAGACCCACAAGAAGACTGAGACACATGTCTGCTGCATATGTGTGGGAAGTCCTAGGTCCAGTCCATGTATGATCTTTGGTGGGTGGCCCAGACTCTAAGAGCTTCCAATGGTCCAGGTTAATTTACTCTCCTGTGGAGTTCCTCTCCCCTCTGAGACTTTCAATCTTTCCCTTCCATAAGAGTCCCAGAGCAACTTACAATGTTTGGTTGTGGGTGTCTGCATCTGTTTCAGTCAGCTGCTGGGAAGAGCTTCTCAGAGGACAGTTATGCTAGGCTCCTGTCTTCAAGCATAACAATGTATTATTAATAATGTCCATTCCTCACACTTATGCATCTAATACATTGTCCATTATGCCATATCACTATTCTCATTCATATTTGTTTTTTTAATTTTTTTTATTTTCAATATTCTTTGTTTACATTCCAAATGATTTCTCCTTTCCAGGTTCACCCCTCCCCATAAGTTTCCTAAGCCCTCTTCCCTCCACCCATTCTCCTATCAACCCCCTCCCACTTCTCTGTCCTGGTATTCCCCTACAGTGCTAGAACAAGCATTTTCAGGACCAGAGACCTCTCTTTCCTCCTTCTTGGGAGTCATTTGATATGTGAATTGTGTCTTGGGTATTCACAGTTTCTAAGCTAATATCCACTTATCAGTGATTGTATTCCATGTGTGTACTTTTGTGATTGGGTTACTCATTTAGGATGATATTTTCCAGATCCAACCATTTGACTAAGAATTTCATGAATTCATTGTTTCTAATGGCTGAATAGTACTCCTTTGTGTATATATACCACATTTTTGTATCCATTCTTCCATCGAGGGACACCTGGGTTCTTTCCAGCTTCTGGCTATTATAAATAGGGCTGCTATGAACATAGTGGAGCATACATCCTTATTACATGTCAGCAAATCCTCTGGGTATATGCCCAGAAGTGATATTGCAGGGTCCTCGGGAAGTGTTGTGCCCAGTTTTCTGAGGGAGAGCCAGACTGATTTCCAGAGTGGTTGTACCAACTTGCATTCCCACCAGCAGTGGAGGAGTGTTCCTCTTTCTCCACATCCTCGCCAACACCTACTGTTTCCTGAGTTTTTAATCTTAGCCATTCTGATGGGTATAAGGTGAAATCTCAGGGTTGTTTTGATTTGCATTTCCCTAATGACTAATGATGTTGAACATTTTTAAGGTGCTTCTCAGCCATTCGAAGTTCTTCAGGTGATAATTCTTTGTTTACTTCTGTACCCCATTTTTAATAGGCTTATTTGGCTCTCTGGAGTCTAACTTTTTGAATTCTTTGTATATATTGGATATTAGCCCTCTGTTGGATGTAGGGTTGGTGAAGATCTTTTCCCAATTTGTTGGTTGCCGTTTTGTCCTCTTGACAGTGTCCTTTGCCTTACAAAAATTTTGTAATGTTATGAGGTCCCATGTCAATTCTTGATCTTGAGCATAAGCTATTGGTGTTCTATTCAGAAACTTTCTTTCTGTGCCCATGTCCTCAAGGGTCTTCCCCAGTTTCTTTTCTATTAGTTTCAGTGTGTTTGGCTTTATGTGGAGGTCCTTGATCCACTTGGAGTTGAGCTTAATACAAGGAGATAAGAATGGATAAATTCATATTCTTCTGCAAGCTGACCTCCAGTTGAGCCAGCACCATTTGTTGAAAAGGCTATCTTTTTTCCACTGGATGGTTTCAGCCCCTTTGTCAAAGATCAAGGGACCATAGGTGTGTGGGTTCATTTCTGGGTCTTCAATCCTATTCCATTGATCTACATGCCTGTCACTGTACCAGTATCATGCAGTTTTTAACACTATTGCTCTGTAGTACTGCTTGAGGTCTGGGATACTGATTACCCCGGAAGTTCATTTACTGTTGAGTATAGTTTAAGGTATCCTCGGTTTTTTGTTATTTCAAATGAATTTGAGAATTGCTCTTTCTAACTCTATGAAGAACTGAGTTGGGATTTTGATGGGGATTGCATTGAATCTGTAGATTGCTTAGGGTAAGATGGCAATTTTTACTATATTAATCCTGCCAATCCACGAGCATGGAAGATTTTTCCATTTTCTGAGATCTTTTTCCATTTCCTTCTTCAGAAACCTGAAGTTCTTGTCATACAGATCTTTCACTTGTTTGGTTAGAGTCACACCAAGATACTTTATATTTTTTGTGGCTATTGTGAGGGGTGTCATTTCCCTAATTTCTTTCTCAGCCTTCTTATCCTTTGAGTATAGGAAGGCTAGTGATTTGCTTGAGCTCATTTTATAACCAGCAACTTTGCTGAAGTTGTTTATCAGCTGTAGGAGTTCTCTGGAGGAGTCTTTTGGGTCACTTAAGTATACTATCATATCATCTGCAAATAGTGATAGTTTGACTTCTTCCTTTCCAATTCGTATCCCTTTGATCTCTTTATGTTGTCTAATTGCTCTAGCTAGAACTACAAGTACTCTTTTAAAATGATATGGAGAGAGGGGACAGCTTTGTCTAGTCCCTGATTTTAGTGGGACTAGACATGTTCCACATTTGGCTTCAAGTTTCTCTCCATTTAGTGTGATGTTGGCTACTGGTTTCCTGTATATTGCTTTTACTATGTTTAGGTATGGGCCTTGAATTCCTGTTCTTCCTAAGACTTTTAGCATGAAAGGATGCTGAATTTTGTCAAGTGCTTTTTCAGCATCTAATGAAATGACCACATGGTTCTTTTCTTTGAGTTTGTTTATGTAGTGGATCGCATTGCAAAAAATGTGGTATATCTACACAATGGAGTACTATTCAGCCATTAGAAACAATGAATTCATGAAATTCTTAGGCAAATGGATGGAGCTAGAGAACATCATACTAAGTGAGGTAACCCAGACTCAAAAGGTGAATCATGGTATGCACTCACTAATAAGTGGTTATTAACCTAGAAAACTGGAATACCCAAAACATAATCCACACATCAAATGAGGTACAAGAAGAAAGGAGGAGTGGCCCCTGGTTCTGGAAAGACTCAGTGAAACAGTATTCGGCAAAACCAGAACGGGGAAGTGGGAAGGGGTGGGAGGGAGGACAGGGGAAGAGAAGGGACTATCGGGGAGTGGGGGGGCTAGAAAAGGGGAAATCATCTGAAATGTAAATAAATTATATCGAATAAAAAAAAAAAAGAAGGAGCTAGACGTAAAAAAAAAAAAAAAAGATGTTTTTCTCTATATTGAACCATCCCTGCATCTCTGGGATGAAGCCTACTTGATCATGGTGAATAATCATTTTTTTTGAAGAAGTTCTTTTTTTTTATTAGATATAATTTTTATTTACATTTCAAATGATTTCCCCTTTTCTAGCCCCCCACTCCCCGAAAGTCCCATAAGCCCCTTTCTCTTCCCCTGTCCTCCCACCAACCCCTTCCCACTTCCCCGTTCTGGTTTTGCCGAATACTGCTTCACTGAGTCTTTCCAGAACAAGGGGCCACTCCTCCTTTCTTCTAGTACCTCATTTGATGTGTGGATTATGTTTTGGGTATTCCAGTTTTCTAGGTTAATATCCACTTATTAGTGAGTGCATACCATGATTCACCTTTTGAGTCTGGGTTACCTCACTTAGTATGATGTTCTCTAGCTCCATCCATTTGCCTAAGAATTTCATGAATTCATTGTTTCTAATGGCTGAATAGTACTCCATTGTGTAGATATACCACATTTTTTGCATCCACTCTTCTGTTGAGGGATACCTGGGTTCTTTCCAGCATCTGGCAATTATAAATAGGGCTTCTATGAACATAGTAGAGCATGTATCCTTATTACATGGAGGGGAATCCTCTGGGTATATGCCCAGGAGTGGTATAGCAGGATCTTCTGGAAGTGAGGTGCCCAGTTTTCAGAGGAACCGCCAGACTGATTTCCAGAGTGGTTGTACCAATTTGCAACCCCACCAGCAGTGGAGGAGTGTACCTCTTTCTCCACACCCTCTCCAACACCTGCTGTCTCCTGAATTTTTAATCTTAGCCATTCTGACTGGTGTAAGGTGAAATCTCAGGGTTGTTTTGATTTGCATTTCCCTAATGACTAATGAAGTTGAGCGTTTTTTAAGATGCTTCTCCACCATCTGAAGTTCTTCAGGTGAGAATTCTTTGTTTAACTCTGTACCCCATTTTTTAATAGGGTTGTTTGGTTTTCTGGAGTCTAACTTCTTGAGTTCTTTATATATGTTGGATATTAGCCCTCTATCTGATGTAGGATTGGTGAAGATCTTTTCCCAATTTGTTGGTTGCCGATTTGTCCTCTTGATGGTGTCCTTTGCCTTACAGAAACTTTGTAATTTTATGAGGTCCCATTTGTCAATTCTTGCTCTTAGAGCATACGCTATTGGTGTTCTGTTCAGAAACTTTCTCCCTGTACCGATGTCCTCAAGGGTCTTCCCCAGTTTCTTTTCTATTAGCTTCAGAGTGTCTGGCTTTATGTGGAGGTCCTTGATCCATTTGGATTTGAGCTTAGTACAAGGAGACAAGGATGGATCAATTCGCATTCTTCTGCATGCTGACCTCCAGTTGAACCAGCACCATTTGTTGAAAAGGCTATCTTTTTTCCATTGGATGTTTTCAGCCTCTTTGTCGAGGATCAAGTGGCCATAGGTGTGTGGGTTCATTTCTGGATCTTCAATCCTGTTCCATTGATCTGCCTGCCTATCACTGTACCAATACCATGCAGTTTTTATCACTATTGCTCTGTAGTATTGCTTGAGGTCAGGGATACTGATTCCCCCAGACTTTCTTTTGTTGCTGAGCATAGTTTTAGCTATCCTGGGTTTTTTGTTATTCCAGATGAATTTGATAATTGCTCTTTCTAACTCTGTGAAGAATTGAGTTGGGATTTTGATGGGTATTGCATTGAATCTGTATATTGCTTTTGGCAAAATGGACATTTTAACTATATTGATTCTACCGATCCATGAGCATGGGAGGTTTTCCCATTTTTTGAGGTCTTCTTCCATTTCTTTCTTCAGAGTCTTGAAGTTCTTTTCATACAGATCTTTCACATGTTTGGTAAGAGTCACCCCAAGATACTTTATACTGTTTGTGACTATTGTGAAGGGGGTCATTTCCCTAATTTCTTTCTCAGCCTGCTTATCCTTTGAGTATAGGAAGGCCACTGATTTGCTTGAGTTGATTTTATAACCTGCTACTTTACTGAAGTTGTTTATCAGCTGTAGGAGCTCTCTCGTGGAGTTTTTTTGGTCACTTAGGTAGACTGTCATGTCGTCTGCAAATAATGATAGTTTGACTTCTTCCTTTCCAATTTGTATCCCTTTGACCTCCTTATGTTGTCGAATTGCCCGAGCTAGTACCTCAAGTACAATATTGAAAAGATAAGGAGAAAGGGGGCAGCCTTGTCTGGTCCCTGATTTCAGTGGGATTGCTTCAAGTTTCTCTCCATTTAGTTTGATGCTGGCTACCGGTTTGCTGTATATTGCTTTAACTATGTTTAAGTATGGGCCTTGAATTCCTGTTCTCTCCAAGACTTTAAGCATGAAAGGATGCTGAATTTTGTCAAATGCTTTTTCAGCATCCAATGAAATGACCATGTGGTTTTTTTCTTTGAGTTTGTTTATGTAGTGGATTGCATTGATGGATTTCCGTATATTGAACCAACCCTGCATTCCTGGAATAAAACCTACTTGATCATGGTGGATGATAATTTTGATGTGTTCTTGGATTCGGTTGGCAAGAATTTTATTGAGTATTTTTGCATCGATGTTCATAAGGGAAATTGGTCTGAAGTTCTCTTTCTTTGTTGGATCTCTGTGTGGTTTTGGTATCAGCTTAATTGTGGCTTCGTAGAAGGAATTGGGTAGTGTTCCTTCTGTTTCTATTTTGTGGAATAGTTTGAAGAGTATTGGTGTTAACTCTTCTTTGAAGGTCTGATAGAATTCTGCACTGAAACCATCTGGTCCTGTGCTTTTTTTGGTTGGAAGACTTTCTATGACTCCTTCTATTTCTTTTGGCATTATGGGACTGTTTAAATGGTCTAGTTGGTCCTGATTTAATTTTGGTATTTGGTATCTGTCAAGGAAATTGTCCATTTCCTCCAGATTCTCCAGTTGTGTTGAGTATAGGCTCTTGTAGTAGGATCTGATGATTTTTTGAATTTCCTCAGTTTCCGTTGTTATATCTCCCTTTTCATTTCTAAGTTTGTTAATTTGGATACTTTTTCTGTGCCCTTTGGTTAGTCTGGCTAAGGGTCTATCTATCTTGTTGATTTTCTCAAAGAACCAGCTCCTGGTTTTGTTGATCCTTTGTATGGTTCTCTTTGTTTCTACTTGATTGATTTCGGCCCTGAGTTTGATAATTTCCTGCCTTCTACTCCTCCTGGGTGAAATAGCTTCTTTTTGTTCCAGGGCTTTCAGGTGTGTCATTAAGCTGGTAATGTATGCTCTCTCCATTTTCTTTTTGGAGGCACTCAGGTCTATGAGTTTTCCTCTTAGCGCTGCTTTCGTTGTGTCCCATAGATTTGGGTATGTTGTGTCTTCATTTTCATTGTGTTCTAAAAAGTCTTTCTTTCCTTATTTCTTCCTGACAAAGGTATCATTGAGTAGAATATTGTTCAGTTTCCACATGTATGTGGGTTTTCTGTTGTTTTTGTTGCTATTGAAGACCACTTTTACTCCATAGTGATCTGATAGGAGGCATGGGATTAGTTCGATCTTCTTATATTTGTTGAGGTCTGTCTTGTGACCAATTATATGGTCGATTTTGGAGAAGGTACCATGTGGTGCTGAGAAAAAGGTATATTCTTTTGCTTTAGGATAGAATGTTCTCTATATATCTGTTAAATCTAATTGGTCCAAAGCTTCAATTAGTTTCATTGTGTCCCTGTTTAGTTTCTGTTTTCCTGATCGGTCCATTTAGGAAAGTGCAGTGTTGAAGTCACCCACAATTAATGTGTTAGGTACAATGTGTGCTTTGAGTTTCAATAAAGTTTCTTTTACGAAAGAGGGTGCCCTTGTATTTGGAGCATAGATGTTCAGGATTGAGAGTTCTTCTTGTTGTATTTTTCCTTTGACCAGCAAGAAGTGTCCCTCAGAGTCTCTTTTGATGACTTTGGGTTGAACGTCAATTTATTTTATTTATTTTTTAATTTTTTTATTCGATATATTTTATTTATATTTCAAATGATTTCCCTTTTCTAGCCCCCCCTCCCCGAAAGTCCCGTAAGCCCCCTTCTCTTCCCCTGTCCTCCCACCCACCCCTTCCCACTTCCCTGTTCTGGTTTTGCCGAATACTGTTTCACTGAGTCTTTCCAGAACCAGGGGCCACTCCTCCTTTCTTCTTGTACCTCATTTGATGTGTGGATTATGTTTTGGGTATTCCAGTTTTCTAGGTTAATATCCACTTATTAGTGAGTGCATACCATGAGTCACCTTTTGAGTCTGGGTTACCTCACTTAGTATGATATTCTCTAGCTCCATCCATTTGCCTAAGAATTTCATGAATTCATTGTTTCTAATGGCTGAATAGTACTCCATTGTGTAGATATACCACATTTTTTGCATCCACTCTTCTGTTGAGGGATACCTGGGTTCTTTCCAGCATCTGGCAATTATAAATAGGGCTGCTATGAACATAGTAGAGCATGTATCCTTATTACATGGTGGGGAGTCTTCTGGGTATATGCCCAGGAGTGGTATAGCAGGATCTTCTGGAAGTGAGGTGCCCAGTTTTCGGAGGAACCGCCAGACTGCTTTCCAGAGTGGTTGTACCAATTTGCAACCCCACCAGCAGTGGAGGAGTGTTCCTCTTTCTCCACACCCTCTCCAACACCTGCTGTCTCCTGAATTTTTAATCTTAGCCATTCTGACTGGTGTAAGATGAAATCTTAGCGTTGTTTTGATGTGCATTTCCCTAATGACTAATGAAGTTGAGCATTTTTTAAGATGCTTCTCCGCCATCCGAAGTTCTTCAGGTGAGAATTCTTTGTTTAACTCTGTACCCCACTTTTTAATAGGGTTGTTTGGTTTTCTGGAGTCTAACTTCTTGAGTTCTTTATATATATTGGATATTAGCCCTCTATCTGATGTAGGATTGGTGAAGATCTTTTCCCAATTTGTTGGTTGCCGATTTGTCCTCTTGATGGTGTCCTTTGCCTTACAGAAACTTTGTAATTTTATGAGGTCCCATTTGTCAATTCTTGCTCTTAGAGCATACACTATTGGTGTTCTGTTCAGAAACTTTCTCCCTGTACCGATGTCCTCAAGGGTCTTCCCCAGTTTCTTTTCTATTAGCTTCAGAGTGTCTGGCTTTATGTGGAGGTCCTTGATCCATTTGGATTTGAGCTTAGTACAAGGAGACAAGGATGGATCAATTCGCATTCTTCTGCATGCTGACCTCCAGTTGAACCAGCACCATTTGTTGAAAAGGCTATCTTTTTTCCATTGGATGTTTTCAGCCTCTTTGTCGAGGATCAAGTGGCCATAGGTGTGTGGGTTCATTTCTGGGTCTTCAATCCTGTTCCATTGATCCTCCTGCCTGTCACTGTACCAATGCCATGCAGTTTTTAACACTATTGCTCTGTAGTATTGCTTGAGGTCAGGGATACTGATTCCCCCAGATTTTCTTTTGTTGCTGAGAATAGTTTTAGCTATCCTGGGTTTTTTGTTGTTCCAGATGAATTTGATAATTGCTCTTTCTAACTCTGTGAAGAATTGAGTTGGGATTTTGATGGGTATTGCATTGAATCTGTATATTGCTTTAGTCAAAATGGCCATTTTAACTATATTGATTCTACCGATCCATGCGCATGGGAGGATTTCCCATTTTTTGAGGTCTTCTTCCATTTCCTTCTTCAGAGTCTTGAAGTTCTTGTCATACAGATCTTTGACATGTTTGGTAAGAGTCACCCCAAGATACTTTATACTGTTTGTGGCTATTGTTAAGGGGGTCATTTCCCTAATTTCTTTCTCAGCCTGCTTATCCTTTGAGTATAGGAAGGCCACTGATTTGCTGGAGTTGATTTTATAACCTGCCACTTTGCTGAAGTTGTTTATCAGCTGTAGGAGCTCTCTAGTGGAGTCCTTTGGGTCACTTAGGTAGACGATCATGTCGTCTGCAAATAATGATAGTTTGACTTCTTCCTTTCCAATTTGTATCCCTTTGACCTCCTTATGTTGTCGAATTGCCCGAGCTAGTACCTCAAGTTCAATATTGAAAAGATAAGGAGAAAGGGTGCAGCCTTATCTGGTCCCTGATTTCAGTGGGATTGCTTCAAGTTTCTCTCCATTTAGTTTGATGCTGGCTACTGGTTTGCTGTATATTGCTTTTACTATGTTTAGGTATGGGCCTTGAATTCCTGTTCTCTCCAAGACTTTAAGCATGAAAGGATGCTGAATTTTGTCAAATGCTTTTTCAGCATCCAATGAAATGACCATGTGGTTTTTTTCTTTGAGTTTGTTAATGTAGTGGATTGTATTGATGGATTTCCGTATATTGAACCAACCCTGCATTCCCGGGATAAAGCCTACTTGATCATGGTGGATGATCGTTTTGATGTGTTCTTGGATTCGGTTGGCAAGAATTTTATTGAGTATTTTTGCATCGATGTTCATAAGGGAAATTGGTCTGAAGTTCTCTTTCTTTGTTGGATCTTTTTGTGGCTTTGGTATCAGCGTAATTGTGGCTTCGTAGAAGGAATTGGGTAGTGTTCCTTCTGTTTCTATGTTGTGGAATAGTTTGAAGAGTATTGGTGTCAACTCTTCTTTGAAGGTCTGGTAGAATTCTGCACTGAAGCCATCGGGTCCTGTGCTTTTTTTGGTTGGAAGACTTTCTATGACTCCTTCTATTTCTTTAGGCATTATGGGACTGTTTAGATGGTCTAGTTGGTCCTGATTTAATTTTGGTATTTGGTATCTGTCAAGGAAATTGTCCATTTCCTCCAGATTCTCCAGTTGTGTTGAGTACAGGCTCTTGTAGTAGGATCTGATGATTTTTTTGATTTCCTCAGTTTCCGTTGTTATATCTCCCTTTTCATTTCTAAGTTTGTTAATTTGGATGCTTTCTCTGTGCCCTTTGGTCAGTCTGGCTAAGGGTTTATCTATCTTGTTGATTTTCTCAAAGAACCAGCTCCTGGTTTTGTTGATTTTTTGTATGGTTCTCTTTGTTTCTACTTGATTGATTTCGGCCCTGAGTTTGATGATTTCCTGCCTTCTACTCCTCCTGGGCGAAATAGCTTCTTTTTGTTCTAGGGCTTTCAGGTGTGTCATTAAGTTGGTAATGTATGCTCTCTCCATTTTCTTTTTGGAGGCACTCAGGGCTATGAGTTTTCCTCTTAGCACTGCTTTCATTGTGTCCCATAGATTTGGGTATGTTGTGTTTTCATTTTCATTGTGTTCTAATAAGTCTTTAATTTCTTTCTTTATTTCTTCCTTGACCAAGGTATCATTGAGTAGAGTATTGTTCAGTTTCCACATGTATGTGGGTTTTCTGTTGTTTCTGTTGCTATTGAAGACCACTTTTACTCCATAGTGATCAGATAGGAGGCATGGGATTAGTACTATCTTCTTATATTTGTTGAGATCTGTCTTGTGACCAATTATATGGTCGATTTTGGAGAAGATACCATGAGGTGCTGAGAAAAAGGTATATTCTTTTGTTTTTGGATAGAATGTTCTATATATATCTGTTAAATCTAATTGGTCCAAAGCTTCAATTAGTTTCATTGTGTCCCTGTTTAGTTTCTGTTTTCCTGATCGGCCCATTGAGGAAAGTGCAGTGTTGAAGTCACCCACAATTATTGTGTTAGGTGCAATGTGTGCTTTTAGTTTTAATAAAGTTTCTTTTACGAAAGAGGGTCCCTTGCATTTGGGGCATAGATGTTCATGATTGACAGTTCTTCTTTTTGTATTTTTCCTTTGACCAGCAAGAAGTGTCCCTCAGGGTCTCTTTTGATGACTTTGGGTTGAAAGTCAATTTTATCTGATATTAAAATGGCTACTCCAGCTTGTTTCCTGAGACCATTTGCTTGTAAAATTGTCTTCCAGCCTTTTACTCTAAGGTAGTGTTTGTCTTTGACCCTGAGGTGTGTTTCCTGTAAGCAGCAAAATGTAGGGTCCTGTTTACGTATCCATTCAGTTAGTCTGTGTCTTTTTATTGGGGCATTAAGTCCATTGATGTTAAGAGATATTAAGGAATAGTGATTGTTACTTCCTATCATTTTTGACGTTATTTTTTAAATTTGAATGCTTAACTTCTTTTGGGTTTGATGAAAGGTTACTATCTTGCTTTTTCCAGGGTGAAGTTTCCCTCCTTGTATTGGTGTTGTCCTCTTATTATCCTTTTTAGGGCTGGGTTTGTGGATAGATATTGGGTAAACTTGTTTTGTCATGAAATATCTTAGTTTCTCCATCTATGGTGATTGAGAGTTTTGCTGGATATAGTAGTTTTGGTTGGCATTTGTGTTCTCTTAGAGTCTGCATGAGATCTGCCCAGGACCTTCTAGCCTTCATAGTCTCAGGTGAAAAGTCTGCTGTGATTCTGATAGGTCTTCCTTTATATGTTACTTGGCCTTTTTCTCTTACTGCCTTTAGTATTCTTTCTTTGTTTAGAACATTTGGTGTTTTGATTATTATGTGACGGGAAGTATTTCTGTTCTGGTCCAATCTGTTTGGAGTTCTGTAGGCTTCGTGTATATTCATGGGCATCTCTCTCTTTAGGTTAGGGAAGTTTTCTTCCATCATTTTATTGAAGATATTTGCTGGCCCTTTAAGTTGTAAATCTTCACTCTCATCTATGCCTATAATCCTTAGGTTTGGTCTTCTCATTGTGTCCTGGATTTCCTGGATATTTTGGGTTACAAGCTTTTTTCATTTTGCATTTTCTTTAACTGTTGAGTCCATGGTTTCTATGGAATCTTCAGCATCTGAGATTCTTTCTTCTATCTTTTGTATTCTGTTGTTGATATTTGCATCTCTGTCCCCTGATTTCTTCCTAAGGCTTTCTATCTCCAAAGTTGTCTCCCTTTGAGTTTTCTTAGTTGTTTCTACTTCTGATTTTAGATCCTTTATGGTTTTGCTTATCTCCTTCACTTGCTTTTTTTTGCTTTCCTGTAATTCTTTAAGAGATTTTTGTGTTTCCTCTTTCATGACCTCAGACTGTTGACCAAAGTTCTCCTGTATTTCTTTAAGTGTTTTTTGCGTTTCCTCATTGTTGGCTTTTGTATTCTCCTGGATTTCTTTCAATGATTTTTGTGTTTCCCTTGCAAGGGCTTCTAACTTTTGATCCATTTTCTCCTGAATTTCTTTAAGTATGTCCTTCATGTGTTCCTGTACCAGCATCATGACCAGTGATTTTAAATCCAAATCTTGTTTTACTGGTGTGATGGGGTATCCAGCACATTCTGGTAGAGGAGAATTGGGTTCAGATGTTGCCATATTGCCTTGATTTCTGTTAGTGACGTTCCTGCCTTTGCCTTTTGCCATGTAGTTCTCACTGGTGTTAGTTTGTGTTGTCAATGCTGGACTCACCAGTGCAAGCTGCCCCTTCCCAGGTGGCCTCTGGTGCACAGCTTACCTCCTGCACTGCCTGGAGACAGGGTGCTGTTGCCCAGGCTGTTCAGATCCCGAAGCAGACACCCGAAGGCTCCCGCTGGTGCCCGCTGGATTCACCGGAGCATACCGACTTCTCCCAGCTGGCCACCCAGAAGCCCCTCCTGCCTCTTGCAGGACCTGGAGAGGACCTGGGTGTTGCCACCCAGGCTGATCTGGATCAGGAAGCGGAGAGAGTTGAGCTGAGGGCTCTAGCCAGAATCCTCAGGACTGGGACCCAAGCCCTGGGCCGCAGGAGCAAGCCGTGCTGCGAGCTCCCAGACTATCTCTTGGTGCACACCCGGTCTTCCGCACTTCCTGGAGACCGAGCACTGTGGCCCTGGTCGTTCAGATCCCAAACCAGGCACCCAAAGGCTCCCACTGGGGCCTGCTGGATTCACCGGAGCACACCGACTACTCCCCGCTGGCCTGCTGATGTGTTCTTGGGTGCCCTTTCAGCTCTAGTGTGCTTTGCCCCAGATTGTGTCTGTGAACCAGATGGAGCCAGTGTGCACCCCCAGGGAGCGCAGACGGTGTAAGCTTCGGGACCTCACCCATGTGCTGATCACTCCGCTGGGCAGCTGATCCCCCAACCGGGCTGGCGCACACAAGGTTAGCCTGGGCGCCCAGGCCCTGGGTCCATGCAGAAGCCTGGGAGGTCAAGTTCCGAGCAAAGTTCCCCTCGGGCTATGACTGTCCACGGGGTTCGCCAGGTGACCAGGATGGTGGGCGTGTGCGTTCGCGCTCCCCGAAAGCACCGGGAGAGTCTGCTGGGCTAACAACCTCTTGGGTGGGTTGACACACAGATGGCCCACCAAGCCGCCCAGTTCTTGGGGTCAGTCCAGGGCCTATTGGGGCTTAGACCCCCGCTTTGTTAGCCTCAGGCTATGCTTGTTAGCCATCTCTGCCCTCCAGAGCTCTCTTGGTCCTGTAGGCAAAATGGCGGTGCGCGCGCCGGCCAGGGCAAAAAAACCTCCTGGCTGGGTTGGCACCCCGATGGCCCCCCAAACAGCCCAGGGCCTGGGTGCAGGCCAACGCCCGTCGGGCTCAGAACCCCGCGATGTTGGCCTCGGGTTATGTTTGTGTACCTCAGTCTGTCCAATCTCTCTGGAGTCCGAAACCAAGATGGAGGTGAGCCTCTCCTGACTGGCGGGAGGCTGAGTTCTGAAGTGGCTTCCGTGCCCCAAAAGGCACCGCAAATCCGCAGCTGCTTGCAGCCTGGCTGCTCAGCGAAGGTCAGTGGTCGTGGGTGCAGGGCCTAACTGGACCCTGTGTCGCCTTGGTTCCACTGCTGATGGCCCTTCAGCTGGACCAGCCACTGCTGCACTGCCGCCACCCCTACAATCGAAGAAGTTCTTAACAATGCTGTGAATAATCATTTTGATGTGTTCTAGGATTCAATTGCCAAGAATTTTATTGAGTATTTTTGCGTCGATATTCATAAGAGAAATTGGCCTGTAGTTCTCCTTCTTTGTTGGATCCTTGTGTGGTTTTGGTATCAGCGTAATTGTGGCTTCATAGAACGAGTTGGGAAGTGTTCCTTCTGTTTCTATTTTGTGGAATAATTTGGGGAGTATTGGTGCTAGGTCTTCTTTAAAGATCTGATATAATTCTGCACTGAAACCATCTGGTCCTGTGCATTTTTTGGTTGGGAGACTTTCTATGATCCCTTTTATTTCTTTAGGCGTTATGGGACTGTTTAGTTGATATATTTGATCCTGATTTAATTTTGTATTTGGTATCTGTCTAGGAAATTGCCCATTTCCTCCAGATTTTCTAGTAGTGTTGCATATAGACTTTTGTAGTAGGACCTGATGATTTTTTGAATTTCCTTCATTTCTGTTGCTATATCTCCCTTTTGATTTCCAATTTTGTTAATTTAGATACTGTCTCTGTGTCCTTTGGTTAGTCTGGTTAAGGGTTTATCTATCTTGTTGATTTTCTCAAAGAACCAGCTCCTGGTTTTGTTGATTCTTTGTATGGTTCTCTCTGTTTATACTTGAATGATTTCAGCCCCGAGTTTGATGATTTCCTGTCTTCTTCTCCTCCTGCGTGAATTAGCTTCTTTTTGTTCTAGGGCTTTCAGGTGTGCCGTTAAGCTGCTAGTGTATGCTCTCTCCATTTTCTTTTTGGAGGCACTCAGGGCTATGAGTTTTCCTCTTAGCACTACTTTCATTGTGTCCCATAAATTTGGGTATGTTGTGCCTTCATTTTCATTAAATTCTAAAAAGTCTTTGATTTCTTTCTTTATTTCTTCTTTGGCCAAGGTATCATTGAGTGTTGTTCAGCCTCCATGTGTATGTGGGCTTTCTGTTGTTTTTGTTGCTATTGAAGACCACTCTTATTCCATAGTGATCTGATAGGAGGCATGGGATTATTTTGATCTTTTTATATTTGTTGAGGTCTGTCTTGAGACCAATTATATGGTCGATTTTGTATCAGCACCATGGGGTGCTGAGAAAAAGGTATATTCTTTTGCTTTAGGATGAAATGTTATATATATATATCTGTTAAATCCAATTGGTCCAATGCTGCAATTAGTTTCACTGTGTCACTGCTTAGTTTCTGTTTTCTTGATCTGCCCACTGAGGAGAGTGGAGTGTTGAAGTCGCCCACAATTATTGTGTTAGGTGCAGTGTGTGCTTTGAGCTTTAGTAAAGTTTCTTTTATGAATGAGGGTGCCCTTGCATTTGGAGCATTGATGTTCAGAATGGAGAGTTCTTCTTGGTGGATTTTTCCTTTGACCAGTAAGGAGTGTCCTTCCATGTCTCTTTTGATGACTTTAGGCTGAAAGTCAATTTTATCTGATATTAGAATGGCTACTCTGGCTTGTTTCCTAAGACCATTTGCTTGTAAATTTGTTTTCCATCCTTTTACTCTGAGGCAGTGTTTGTCTTCAGCCCTGAGGTGTGTTTCCTGTAAGCAGTAAAATGTAGGGTCCTGTTTATGTATCCAGTCTGTTAGTCTATGTCTTCATTGGGGAATTGAGTCCATTGAGGTTAAGAGATATTAAGGAGTAGTGATTATTACTTCCTGTTATTTTTGATGTTATTTTTTATATTTGAATGATTATCTTCATTTGGGCTTGATGAAAGAAATTTACTATCTTGCTTTTTCCAGGGTGTAGTTTCCCTCCTTGTATTGCTGTTTCCCACCCATTATTTTTTGTAGGGCTGGGTTTGTGGAAAGATATTGTGCAATTCATGGAATATCTTGGTTTCTCCATCCATGGTGATTGAGAGTTTTGCTTTGTGTAGTAATCTTGGTTGACATTTGTGTTCTCTTAGAGTCTGAATGAGATCTGCCCAGGATCTTCTAGCTTTCATGGTCTCTGGTGAGAAGTTTGGTGTGATTGTGATAGGTCTTCCTTTATATGTTACTTGACCTTTTTCTCTTACTGCCTTTAATATTTTTTATTTGTTTTGCACATTTGGGGTTTTGATTATTATGTGACAGGAGGTATTTCTGCTCAGGTCCAGTCTGTTTGGAGTTCTGTAGGCTTCTTGTATATTCATGGGCAACTCTTTCTTTAGGTTAGGGAAGTTTTCTTCCATAATTTTGTTGAAGATATTTGCTGGTCCTTTCAGTTGTAAATCTTCACTTTCATCTTTACTTATAATCCTTAGGTTTGGTCTTCTAATTGTGTCCTGGATTTCCTGGATGTTTTGGGTTACAAGCTTTTTGCTTTTTGCATTTTCTTTGACTGTTGAGTCCATGGTTTCTGTGGTATCTTTGGCATCTGAGATTCTTTCTTCTAGCTCTTGTAATTCTGTTGTTGATATTTGCGTCTATGGCCCCTGGTTTCTTCTCAAGGTTTTCTATCTCCAAGGTTGTTTCCCTTTGTGATTTCTTAGTTGTTTCTACTTCTGTTTTTAGATCCTGGATGGTTTTGCTCAGTTCCTTCACTTGCTTGTTTGTATTTTCTTGTATTTCTTTAATATATTTTTGTGTTTCCTCTTTCACAACTTCTGCCTGTTGACTCAATTTCTCCAGCATTCCTTTAAGTGATTTTTGTGTTTCCTCTTTATTGGCTTCTATCTGTTGACCCCTATTCTCCTGAATTTCTTTAAGTGATTTTTGTGTTTCCATTGTAAGGGCCTCTAACTTATTCATGTTTCCCGGTATTTCTTTAAGAGCTTTATTTATGTCCTTTTGGTGTTCCTCTAACAGCATCATGACCAGTGATTTTAAATACAAATCTTGTTTTTCTGGTGTGTTGGGGTATCCAGGACTTGCTGTTGTTGTGGAATTTGGTTCAGATGCTGCCTTATTGCCTTGATTTCTGTTAGTAATGATCCTGCATTTGCCTTTTGCCATCTGGTTATCTCTGAGGTTAGTTGGTTAGTGACAGCAGTTACTGGCTCGTGCTTGAACCTTCTGTGGGCTATAAGGCTATTTCCGTACCGCTGGATGACTGGGTTTCCCTTGGTACAGATTGCTGGTGTGCTCCCCTAATCTTTGGTGTCGTTGGAGTCCTAGTGTGTCCTGCTCCAAGCAATGCTATACTTGGGTTGTCTCTGTGTACCTGGTGTTGCCTGTTTTATCTGCCTGGTAGTAAAGATTGTGGAGCCACTCCACGAGCTGAACACTCTGTAGGGCTAACAGCCCAGGATAGGGCTTATTGTGGGTTTCAAATGCTCTGCTGATCCCTCGATTGCCCCCTTCTACCAAATACCCTGCTCCTGTCTGTTCTTGAGTGAGTTTCAGGAACTAGGATCTTCCCTGTGTGGGATGTGTCACCATATCCGATGTAAAGGGGCAGTGGCGATTAACCAGATCCTGCTGGTTCTCTAGAGAATATTAGGTAGTGGGATCTTCCCGATGTCAGATGTGGCACAGGTCTCTGGCTGAGCTGGCTGCTTGGTCACAGGAGCCAAGATGGTGGCAACCTTGGACCACAGGGCTCCCTAACCTTGGGACTTCCTGCAGTTCAGGTGTTCCCCTGGCTGAGCTGGCTGAGCTACCAGCGCCAAGATGGTGGATACCTCAGACCTTAGGGCTCTGTCTAACTGCGGGACTCCCTGCAGGTCAGGAACTTTTCTGGCTGAGCTGCCGGAGCCAGGATGGTGGCTGGTGACCTCAGACAGAGGGCCTCCATCTAACTGCAGAACCCTCTGCAGGTCAGGTGCTTCCCTGGCTGAGCTGCTGAAGCCAAGATGGTGGCTGGCAAACTTGGATGGTGGGATCTGTCTAACCGTGGGACCCTCTGCAGGTCAGATGCTCCCCACAGGATGTGTACCCAGGCAGCTGTAGAGCTGCTGGGCTCCCTGGTGTGGAAGGAACCCAGGCAGGCTGTGTCCTGGGCAATACTTTACTCTGGTGCCCTCTGCATACCTGGTTGAGCTACCTGTGCAAAATGGTGGCTGGCGACCTCGGACTGGACCGCAGAGGCTCAATCTAACCGTGGGATCCTTTGCAGGTTAGGCGCTTCCCTGGCTGAGCTGCTGGAGACAGGATGGTGACTGGCGACCTTGAGCCGCGGGCCTCCGTCTAACTCTCATTCATATTTGTACATGTTTTAAAATTGATGTATTTTATTTATATAAAAATATAATCTGAATTTTGGTGATGCCAAAATTCTGTGTAGGAACCCACAGAAGAGTAAAAGAGAACATTTGCAGCTACATGTCTGGGATGTGGTACTCATTATGACATCATTATTATGGCATTGAGCAGGGATAGCATTACCCACTCTTTCTCTGTTGCTTTAAGCAATGTGATCTCTTCTCTATCTCTATTCAGTTATTTCATAATATCTGAAAGTGCTATTCAAGCTTCAAAAGAGAAGAGCAATGAATAATGTTACCCAGCTCTAAAGTCTATGAACTATAACAATGACCAACCTGGCAAGATAAACCCAATAGTGCAAGAATGGCATTTCTACCTGAAAAATAACCAATAGCTGTCTAACTGGACCAAACAGAGGAAACCCATGACTGGTACTGTACACTTAGAAAACTACCCATAGCTGTAGACATCATTAGATTCTAGAAGAGAACTTATTACACTCATTCTGATACAGTAAATTAGTGAATTCTGGGAGAATATGAATCAGTTTTTCATAAGGAATGACATCCCTAATAGATTGTTCAATCTCATGTGGTTAGGCATAAATGCTTGTGCATATTTGCAATACTAAGTGGACTCAGAAAGATATCTGTATGTGTGTGTGCACATAGTAGTAATAATTAAAGAAGCAGTCATGAATTTGAGAAAGAATGAGGAAGGATATTAGAGGAGGCAAGAGGGAAATGTGAAAATGATATAAATACTATAGTCATTATGAAATCCTCAAAAATAAATTATTTTATAGTAATAGAGAAAATTTATATGTAAGACAAATGGAAATTAAAAGGCTTTGAAGAGCAATCTGTTCTGTAAGTGGAAAATGTCAGTACATTCTGTTGGCTTCTTCTTGCTCTTCCACACAGAGTTCATAAAATTTCCACTTGCACACATTAGACTCCCATGTGTTCTCTGAAAGCTCTAACAGTCTTCCAATATCTGAAAAGTCCACAAAATAGGAAAAGAGTATATGCAATTTTACATACATGCACATCACTTCGTTCAATGTCCCAAGATAAATGTTCCATGGAATATAGCTAGAGATTATAGCTCGTGAAAGCATTTTCTATAAAAATGAGAATTTTCCATGTTCTGAAAGTGTTAAAGAGACATTTCCTTACCTGTATGTTTAACAGTTTGTTTCAAACTAAAGCTAATCCTCAAGAATTAAAGCTCCTGATTAATAAAGCCTTTCCACTATAAATACATGGAACTTTTGTCTTCATTTGGAAGAAATTGTCCCTTCTTTATAAGTTCCATGCAAAATGGTAGATATGTGAGTATATATATATGTATATATATATATATACATATATATGTATATATATATATGCAAACACAGGTTTTCTTCAGAGATTGGCTAACCATTAATCTCCATTTTAGTTAATACTTTCTGCAATGTAGTTATTCAAGAGATTTGTCTATAGCCCATTAGATGTCTGAATACTCTCCTCATTGCCACCTTCATTTCTTGATTCCTCAATGTGTAGATCAGAGGGTTCAAAAAAGGAGTAACAACTGCATCAAATAGTGCCAGAAACTTATCCAGGTGTGTAGAGGAAGAAGGCCATGTATAGAAAAATATGGTGGGACCAAAGAATAAGACCACTACAGTCACGTGAGCTGAAAGTGTAGACAGAGCTTTGTAGGAACCACTTGAAGAGTGTTTCAGAACAGTAAATATGATGACAATATAGGAAATGATCAATATGAAGAAGGAACCCACAGACATGAATCCACTACTGATTGAGACGAGTAGTTCCAGTCTATATGTGTTCATGCAAGCCAGTTTAATGAATTGAGGAAGGTCACAGTAGAAGCTGTCCAATAGCTGACCACAGAGAGGTAAATTTACTATGAAAACCAGTTGTATCACAGAGTGTATAAGACCCACTACCCAGGCAGTAATTAAAAAGAAGATGCACATCTGTGGGCTCATCATGGTCAGATAATGAAGTGGCTTACATATGGCCACATATCTATCA
Source organism: Apodemus sylvaticus (assembly GCF_947179515.1). Lineage (NCBI taxonomy): Eukaryota > Metazoa > Chordata > Mammalia > Rodentia > Muridae > Apodemus > Apodemus sylvaticus. The sequence goes on along the minus strand of NC_067476.1, from coordinate 94,519,953 downwards.
AAGGCCATGGTTATGAGCAGCACCATCTCCACACCCCCAATTGCATGGATGAAGAAGATTTGAATAATACAACCTCTAAAGGAGATGACTTTGTGCTTTTTGAATAAGTCAAAAATCATCTTGGGTGAAGTGGCAGAAGAAATACCTACATCAATGAAGGAGAGGTTGGACAGAAGAAAGTACATAGGGGAGTGTAGATGAGGATCAGACGCTACAGTGAAAATTATGAGACAGTTTCCCATCATGCTTGCCACATACAACATTGAGGATACCAGAAAGAGCAGCAGTTGGATATCCCAGGAGTTTGTGAGTCCCAGGAACACAAACTCTGATGTCACAGAATGATTCACTCTCTTCATTGGCTTTGTTATCAGTATACCTAAAGGAGAATCAGGGAAAGCTGAGTTGTATGAAATCACATTTGTATTTTAATGTCCCAACCAACCTAAAGACGAACAGGTACCTGAACAATTTCTGAACATGTCTAATTAACAGAGAAGTATAAATTTAATTAGTGCTGAAACAGCACTTCATACATTTTGAAAGTAGTATTATCAAGAACTTTAAATATAACAAGGTTTGTGACTGCTTTTTTTCATTGAGTAGTATGTGTAGCACATTGCAGCACAATGAAAGCTAACCATTAAGGGTGAAACTTCCATGTGAATATTTGCTTGATTTTTCTAAGTTGAAGCAGGGCCAAGATATAGTAATGACAAAGGTCACAATTTGAGGGAATAATCTACTAGTATTACTCTGTTAAATAGACACTGTATTAAACAGACTCCTAATGACTTGTTGTTATACTCATAGATTAATGTATCCCTCAATCCTCATCATGGATGCTAAGTTTTACTGTAAATGACAATTAACAAAGAGAACCCTAACTGACCAAGATAAAGGCAATAAAAGACAGCCTTCAAAATAGATATCTGTATCACACTCCTCCTCTTAAGGTTTTAGAATTATTGTAGAATGGGGCAGAAAGATTTTAAAGCTAGACATGGTGAATAAGTACAAGGAAATGGTATTTTCCAGACATAGAACGGCAGTTGCACATGTGCATTCACACTCACAAAGGGGGTGACACATGCACAAGACCTGCCAAAGTTCAAGCCACACTAAATCTCAACATAGAAGTGTTCATGACTCACGTAGCTCCCTACCTGAGGAGCTACGGGCTATAGACAGGTGTTGGGAGAAGGAAAGAAGAAAATAATGGACAAAAACAAAATGCAAAAGAAAAAGAACTTAGAATCTAGGAGGACCTAGCAATATTATTTTGGGGATATTTATACAGGAGAAATTAAATAATTATATTGAATAATTATCTCTCAATTTTTATTTCAACATAATTTATAACAATCCAATATATAAAAACAACCTGTGTGCACTAATGAAATCATAATGACACACACACATAGTTTGAAATATCCCTCAACATTTAAGAAGGAAATTCTGTGTATTGTAATAATGTTAATAAATTTGGAGGTCATTATGCTAAGGGGAATCAAAGAGAGAGAAAAGAAAATTACTTAAGATCTCACTGAAATGTAGAACCTGAAATCATAGTCATAGAATTAGAGAACACATTGGTAGACCTGAAAATAAAAGAAATGGATTGTGGAGACAGAATGAGATGTTGGTCAAAAGATATATACAGAAAGATGGGATCATTAATTTGGGATGATTAATCATACATTATCTTGAGTATAGTAATTAAGGCATGTTGCACGCTGGAGAAAACTGAGTAGAAATTCAAATTATATTCAGTAAATAAGCATGCAAGTTTATGTATATGTTAACTATCCTGATTTAATTATTTAATTTTGTAAATATTTATTGAAATGTCACATAATATGTAATATCTGTTAATTATAACTTACTAAGATAAAAAGAAGATAAAACAATATGTCCATAGATAAAGTGAACATGCAGAAAAGTAAGTGGTTATATCTGATGGTTCTATTCTATGCAATGTTTCTGAATTTCATATCTCACTGCTTTCCACATGTGGTACAGTGATGCTCCTTATGAGACAGAAGATGAGCCAACACAGGGTGATATAAATCAGTGAATTGTCAGATCACAATTTTATCATTCTAGACACAGAAATGGCAGGTGTTATCCAGATAGTTCCACTATAGCAAATGTCTGCATATGCATTTGAACACAGTGTCGGTGCATAAAGCACTAGGATTCTGTGAGAACCACTGCCTTGGATTATCCAGTTCATAATCTTCCAGATCAAACCTCTGAAAAGCACAATGATGTTATAGAAAGTATTTTTGTTCAGTTCCCTGATACAAGGATTTATCACAATATATTGAAGATCTACTTGTATTCTTGTATCTGGTGAAACAACATGACAGAATAAACAGAATATGGCCATTAGGTTCAAATTATGAAGATTACTTAGACCCATGAGCTTCAGATTACTTGTTGAATACGCTTAAATCAGTTTGCTTTTTCTCTTATGATTTAGGGTGAAACAACTAAAATTGTAATAATGTATTTGTTGAGTGCATATTCTATGCATAAATGTTAAATGTTAATATTTCTTTAATTTATATTTTATAACACCCAAAAGATTTGAAAAACTCATAAACAAAAGAGAAATATTATCAGTAAGTGTACGACATCAAAACACATCATTTATATATGAAGTATATACATATATATACTTCAAAAATTACTTCAATCTTTTTATCCAATAATAGGTTATAGTATTTATATTGTTTTAGTGGCAAAAGTATAAACTTTCAATAATAAATTTAATATATGTATATGTTTCCTAATAGTGCCTACTACTGATGTAGTTCACTGATAAAGTTTCCCAAAATTAGACAATAACTCTATAAAGGGAAAGACTGAGTATGTATTCTTATCAAACTCTCAAAATACAGAATTACAGCAGACATAAAATAGGAACAAATTATTCCTTATTATTCCTTGCTGAAGAACAGAAGATGGACTTCAATTATTAAAAGCTACATGAAAATATACATGAATGTAAAACAAAAGAAGACAGGTAAAAAATATTATTGAAGCTCAGAAATAACAGGAAATATGAGATGAGAAATGAAAGGAGAATTGTGGTGGGAAAGAAGAATAGGAAAATGACAAAAGGAAAGCAAAAAAAAAATTAAGAAGAGCTATATAACTTGAAATGTATATAACCATGAAAAAAGGAAAGCGTTATATTTACACTAAGTAAAATAATTTATGAAATTTGATTTGAAATGCTTTTGGTACAAGTCTTCAGAAATGACAAATTATATTACATTCCTAGGTATTTCTAAGTGCTAAAGTTCTTGGAACTAATTCTGATTGAGTCTCAGTTAGAAATTTACCTGTAAATTTTATTTAATTTTATCTGTAGCCAATACACACCATCCAAACATGAATTGAGATTTTTTTATCATTACTATTTTTAATTGGGCCATCCAATTTTATCTTTATTTTTTGAGATATTTTTAAATGATATTAGCATTAGAATAAGATGTAACTCTAGAATATATTCTAATATAAAAAAAGAAACTGATACAGTTTGAAACCAAATATTTACAAGCATTAGACCAAATATCAAATTCCAATTCGAATAGGGAGGAACAGTTGTTTAAACATTTCTAGATGAGATGCCAGGGTACAGTGTCACTAAAACCTTTACCTTGATTTACACAGAATTCAGGAATCTTCCTAAATAGATTTTCAGACTTTCAATCATCATAAAGAGCAAATTTTATACTTATTTTAAAATAAAGATTTGAGTTAAATGGATAGAAACCAACAAAGACTGAAGACAGTAAACAATGATCTCTACTCTTCATTTCTCTTCTGTATCTATAAACACAGCAAGTTCATTGATTTTCCTTGCTCAAACATTTTGTGGATTTTAGCTTCCAAACTGTTACAACCCTTCTTTAAGCATAAGCAAAACCAAAATCTCTCTTGTTAATTCCAAAATACCTTTATTTTTGCTTATTATGGTAAATGTAAATAATTCTATATCACTTAAAATATTTAAGTATGTTCATAAAATAAAGTTGTCCAGTAGCTTCAAGAAGCTCAGTCATTTTAGCAATACCATCTTTATTACTCTAATATTTTTCTCATCTTCTATTACTACTAGAAAAATGCTTATTTGTCAAAACTCTTTACTTTCTCCTTATCCTAACAATTCAAAAATAAAGTTAATATAGATAGTTATGATGAATAAAACAAGAAAAGTAATTCTGGATCCTAGCAGATTTATATATCATTTTCAAATTGTCCATATCATATTTCAAAGATAAATTACAGTAAGAAGCATTTTTTCCACATTGGGTATTTTGATTCCCATTTAAACTTTTATTTCTGCTCAGGTGTCTATGATGTTTCCATAGAGCACTTGACAAGTCCCTAGGAAAATTTTTTTCCATTTTATAATACCACTAGTTTGTACCTATTGCTCTTGAAAGCTAATGAATTAAAAACATACAATATTTGTGACTTATAATTTAATGTATCATCAAACTTTTACTTATTTACCAAGTGGCAGAAGTTAAGATATTTATGTTGTCACTAGAATATTTAACTGTAACTTCTGATTAATCCAAGACATTATAAAGTTATTTCCAATGTCTTAGTTCACCAGATACAAAGTACTTCTATCTTTAAAAGCCTGCCATGCTTTTCCAATATGGCATTAACTGTTTTTTACAATGCCTCTCCTATGATGCTCAATTCTTTTTCTTGGATGCTATCTTCTCTGCTAGACTCCCTTGTGAACTTTATAATATGATCATGCTAATAGCAATTCCACCAAAAGCACCATGTGCATAAATAAAGCCACTCTTCTATGTCTAAAGATTTCCATATCCAAACATTTTTACCTGAATGAAAAGAACAGTATCTTTACAGACTTGGCTATCCTGTGCTCTTTAATATAAAGTATCAAATATCTTGCCATAGGCAAATATGAAACTAGTTATGCATACCTCAAGAAACCAATGACCAAAATATACTGCAAACATGTAGTTTAGAAGGAACTTATGGGTCAGGGACATTTTCTCAAGAGAACCATTTGCTTTGGCCCTTAAAGAAATGTTCAAAGTCCTTAGTCATCAGGGATATGCAAATCAAAGCAGCTATGAGGTTCTGTTTTACACTCACCATAACGGCTAATATAAAAAACTGAAGCCATAGTAAGGATGCAGTAAGGATGTGGAACAAAAGAAAAACACCTCCACTGTTGATGGGAGTGCAAATTTGGACAACCACTTTGGAAATCATTTTGACATTTTTCCAGAAAACTAGGAATAGTTCTACCTTGAGACCCAGCTATTCCACTAGGCTCCAGCATCTCATGAAGACACTTGCTCAACAATGTTCATAGAAGCTTTATTCATTATAGCCAGAACCTGGAAACAACCTTGATGTCCCTCAGCTGAAGAATGAATAAAGAAAATGTGGTACATCTATACAATATAATACTATCAGCTATTATAAACAAAAATATAACTTGAAATTTTCAGGCAAATAAATGGAATATGGGAATAGCATCCTTAGTGAGGTAGCCCAGTCCCAAAAGGACATGCATGATATGTATTGTAAGTAGATAATAGTCATAAAATACAGGTACCATGATCTACTAAACAGACCCAAAGAAGCTAAACAAAAAGGAAGGGCCAAGCAAGCTCAAATCTCACTCGGAAGAGAGAATAAAATAGTCATAAGAGGCAGATGGAGGGAGAGATCTGAGAGGGGGATAGGGAGGTGAATGGGGAGTTCAGGATGTAGTGTGAGAAAAGACAGAGGAAATGGCTAGATGTCCACAAAAATGAATGGAAATCTGTAGCAGACAGGAGTGAGGAGGTGGGGGTCATCCCAGGACGAGAAAGAGACCTGGGATAAGGGAGGTGCCCAAGAATCAAAGGGGGTGAACTGAGTTGTGACTCACTACATTGGGGATATGGAACCTGGAGAGGTCACCTCTTATAGTTAGGCAGAAACTCCAGTGAAACAATAGAGACAACAACCTACCCACAAAACAGCCAACCAAAATTTATCGTGTCTACAAGGAATGCAGACACAGGGGAGGGAGCAGAAACTGAGGAAATAGCCAACCAATAACTGGCCCAACTTGAGACCCATCCTATGGGCAAACTCAAGTCCCTAATACAATTAATGATACTCTGTTATACTTGCAGACAGGAACATGTTTCTTCTTAGAAGCTCCACCCAGCAGCTGACTCAGATACAGACACCCATGGCCAGTCAATAGAGGAGCTTGGGGACTCTTATGGAAGAATAGGAGGAAGGATATCCACAGAAGGAGATACAGAGACAAAATGTGGAGCAGAGTCTAAGGGAAAGACTATCCAGAGACTGCCCCACATAGGGATCTATCCCATATACAGTCACCAAACCCCAGTACTATTCTGGATGCCAAGAAGTGCTTGCTGACAGCATCTTGATATAACTGTCTACTGAGAGGCTCTGCCAGAGCCTGGAAAATATAGAGTCAGATGCTCACAGCCAACCATTGGACTGACTATGGGGTCTCCAATGGAGTAGCTAGTGAAAGGACTGAGGAGCTGAAGTGTTTTGCCACCCCATACAAGAACAACAATATCAACCATTCAGACCCCCTAGAGCTTCCAGCGTCTAAACCACCAAAGAGTACACATGGCTCCAGCTGCATATGTAGCAGAGGATGGCTTGACAGGCATCAGTGTGAGAAGATGCCCTTGGGCCTCTGAACGGTCGATGCCCCTGTGTAGGAGAATGATGGGGCAGGAAGGCAAGAGCTGGTTGGGGGGCTGACGGAGCACCCTCATAGAAGCAGAGGGAGAGTGGAGGGGATAGGGGCTTTCCAGGGGGAAACCTAGAAAGGGAATGACATTTGAAATGTAAATAAAGAAAACATCCCATAAAAATAAAAAATAAATTTAAAAACTTTCTCATTTTTAAGACTAGTGATACTCTGAAAATTTATTACTCTCCATACTATGATTACTTAGAGAATACTTGATAGCAACATGATCATTCAGAAACATTTTACAGTTTTAAAATAACTTTTAAATATACACAATGTATCATGAATTTAGTCTCTTTTTAATTTATATGAAAATATTTTCCCATACAACATATTCTCATTACAATTTTGCTTTTCTCAAATCCTCTCAAATCTTCCTCAGTTCCCCACCCACTAGATCAATACATTTTCCCTCTCCAGTTGGAACACAAACATGCATGTAAAGATACTATGTAAAATAAAAACAAAGAAGAAACAAGCAGAAATAGCCAAAAATACATATATACACAGATGTACACATTCATTTGTACATAATTCCCATAGAAACACAAAACCAGGACCTAATGTCTATACACACAAACACACACACACACACACACACACACACACACACACACACACACACACACAGGACTTTTAAGGTTTTATTTAAAAGCAGACAATGAAAAAAGTTCTGACAAACATTATGAGAAAAAGAACCACCAAAAATGTCATTGAATTCATTTTGCATTGGCAATTTACTGCTGAACATGAGATCTGACCTTTCGCATGGTTTATATACCCAGTGAGACTTGCTTAGAAAAAGCTAACTTTTCATTTGGGAGTTGTTATGAACTGGAGATAGCTTCTGGATTAGGGGTGAGTGCTGTGTCCATTTCTCCTCTCAGTGCTGGGACTCCATCTGGCCCAGACCTGTGACAGGCACTGTGCATGCTACCAGTCTTTGTAAGTTCATATGTGTATTAGTCCTACTGTGTTTAGAAGGACTTGTTTTCTTGATCTCCTGTTCTCATTTTAAAACTTTATCACAAATAAAGTCAAGCACCTTTTTATTGTGGCCCTCACTTTGAAGCCTCTTCCTATATTTCTTCAGACAGAATCATGTAGTATTTTTCTAGGTTTTTCTTAGGCTTTGCATCTGTAATATGTGTATTTGCCTTTCTAAATGCATATGGCTTCATTTTCTATTCACTGTGCTGTAAGTATTCTAAGAATTTACTGAAGGTCCAGGCAAGAAGACATACCGCTCAAATGAGTAAAACAAGATAATACACTGAAGAAATTATGTAACAGTTTGAGAAGATTTATGAGGACACTAGAAAATTATAAAGAAAGCCAGGACCAACACGACTGTTATTATACCTATGGTGTTTTGAGGATTTTTATAATCAACAGCCAAATCTATAATTCCTTAATAGGATGAGACAATAAGAGGTGTAAATAGGAGAGTAATTTCTGCATGTTATCATGGACTTTATTTATCTTCTATTGGAGAGTACATAACCCATTGTAACTGAGTAACTAAACCTAAAAAGTCAGTTGCTTGTCATGGTACACATCTGTAGACTGATGAATTTTGTGTTATGTTTCATTTGGTGTAAAATATGTCCCCTGGTCAAACAAGACTTCGTGCAAGTTCTTGTGTGTGGATTGGATGAAGCATTCTATGAACCCACATATAATTAAGCTAGCAGACATGTAGAGTCTATCTCACTCATAGTTGAATCGGTGAAGTAGAAAATTATGAATGATATATAATAAATGATTGCTCATAGGAACTAGATTTACCTAATTTTCAACACACAAAACTCTCCCAGGGAGGTTGTAACCTCATTCGAGATGCAAAGCTAGGGGCACTAGAATCTGGTAAGGAAAAGTAGACATGAGATGGAGACCAAGGATAGTTAATACTGTGTATCTCAATGCCTCCTATTTCAATGATGCAGTTAATTGCTAGCCTGGTGACTACAGTCATAATGACACACTTGCAACTTGCTTGAAACATGTAAGAATTAAAAGGGGATGTGGAAAAGAAAGAAGTACAGCACTACTTCTGCTCCATAGTGTCAGGATGAGTTAGCATATATGTGCCTATGAGGTACCTAATTGCATACACTGTACCAACTGATAAAAAAAATGCTATAGCTTCATTAGCATCTCAATAATATTATGTAAATTATTTGTGCTGAAATCTGACATAGAAATATAAAAAGAAAAAGTAATATGGAAAACCAGTAAATAAAAAATGTAAATAAATATGACTCTCAGAATGTTAACTGGACAGCTTATATTTGTGTGTATCGAGTGTGTATGTTTGCATATTCTGAATACTTTGAATAATCACATAGACAATCAAAAGAGTGACTAGAGTGTATGCATTTAAAATATGACCCAGATGAATGTCAACTTGAATATTTTTCATGAAGGGCTGGCAGTAAGTCCTGTATGTGAGAAATTTATGTTCACAGAGAGATAGAGAGAGACTGAGACAAAAAGGAAAAATATGTTTCTCTTTCTCTTTTAGGATTTAAAGAACATTTCCATCTTCCATGAAATTAAAAGTTTATTTCACAAAAAATTATTCCTTGTGAATTGAATTCTGCAATATTATAATCTTTGTTTTATAAATATAAACTTCATTCTTCATTATTAGGACAAATTTAAATCTCTCCTCATAGAAGACAAAAGTTACCAAATATCTGTATACATAAATAAATCGTATCAGGGAAAGGAATTGCCACTGAATTTGATCAGCAATGCACTGTGCTCAATGACGAATGTTCACACTGCAATCACTTAGGAGATCTTCCCATATTTTAGTAGCTGTCTGCACACTCTTTTCATAGCTGTCTTCATATCTTGATTCCTCAGTGTGTAGATCACAGGGTTCAGAAAAGGAGTACCAACTGCATCAAATATAGCTAGATATTTATCCAGGTGTGTGGAGGGGGAAGGCCATGTATAGACAAATATTAAAGGACCAAAGAACAGGACCACAACAGAAATGTGAGCAGAAAGTGTAGACAAAGCTTTGGAGGAACCACTTGAGGAATGTTTTTGAACAGTCACTATTATGACAATATAAGATATGACAAGTATGAAGAAGGAGCCTACAGAGATGAAGCCACTGTTGGCTGAAACCATTAATTCTAATTGGTTGGTATCTACACAAGCAAGTCTGATGAACCGAGGAAGGTCACAGTAAAAGCTGTCCAAAATATTTGGTCCACAGAATGGTAAATTTACTATATAAACAAATTGAACCAGGGAATGCATAAGGCCAACCACCCAGGCAGCCACTAAGATGAAAATGCACATTTTTGCATTCATAATGGTCAGATAATGGAGAGGCTTACATATGGCTACATAGCGATCATATGCCATGCCTATGAGCAGCACTACCTCCACACCACCGATGACATGGATGAAAAAGATTTGAGTGATGCAACCCCTAAAAGAGATGACTTTGTGCTTTCTGAACAGGTCATAAATCATCTTGGGACAAGTGACACATGAAACACCTAAATCAATGAAGGAGAGATTGGCCAACAGAAAGTACATGGGAGAATGTAAGTGAGGGTCAGAAGCCACTGTGAAAATGATGAGGGAGTTTCCCATCATGCTAGCCATATAAAACACTGAAGCAAACACAAAGAGAAGTACTTGCATCTTCCAGGAGTTGGTGAGTCCCACGAACATAAACTCTGATACAACGGAGTGATTTGTTCCTTCCATTGCTGCTGTTTTCAGCGCTACCAGAAGGACAGCAGTACAAGAAACTGAAAGTTATGATAGTTACATTAATAGACCACAAAATGTTACAACTCAGGTTATAAAATCTATTTTTGATTTATCAACAAATCTTTATCATAAAGATGAACAAATATATGAACAAGTGCTTACATGTCTACTTACCGGGGGATTGCAAATTTCAAACACTCTACATGACCATTTTAAACTTGTTAAAAGAGCTTTTATTAAAGGATCAAAAGTAGAACATTTGAATTGTGTCTTTAAAAGTGGAAACTTGAACAGTGTTGAGAATATAAATAGGTATATTTGTTTGAGATAGCATATAGCCACCTCCATAATGATTTCAAAATAGAACCTTGGTATGTAACCTCTGTCATTCAATATATATGGCCCTGGATTTTGTCACTGTCAAAAAAAAAAGGAAGAAAGGAAAGAAGGAAAGAAGAAAGGAATGAAGTAGGGAAAGAAGGAAAGAGGAAAGGAATGATGTAAGGAACAAAAGAAAGAAATAAAGAGGGAAAGAAGGAATAAACAGAAAATAGAGAAATAGAGATGATTTTAAAGAGAAAAGTAGGCTGGAAACCTGGAGAAATGGAATGAGAGAAAAATACAGAAAAAGATAGATATATAGAAAGAGACAACTTAGAGAGAGAATTATTAATCAACATTTTGGGAGTTAAACATCTGGAAGAAATGGCACTGCATTGGTCCATGATCATTGAAACATCATTTATAGTAACCAATATGAAAGCATCCTAACTGTTTCTTTATGGATAAGTGGGCAGTAAACACAAATGCTCAGACACAGACACAGACACAGACACAGACACACAGATACACACACACACACACACACACACACACACACACACACAAATACACATAGATCTGACTATTCCATAGCCTTTAAAAGGAAGGGAATTTACGTCTCATAATAACATTAATGAACCTGGGAGTCATTGTGCTAAATGAAACAGAGACACGTGAAGACAAATGAAGAAAGATTTTCTGTATATATTAAATATAAAGAATTCAGGCTTATAAAAGCAAAGAATATGGTAGTGGAACAGGCAAAAAATGATGTGGGGAGAGGGCACGAAGCAAGAAGATTATGGTCTAAAAAATCCAAAATATCCATTGACATGATGGTTGCTTTCTGAAGATCTATGGTATCATGGTGATTATGGACAATGATAATAATGAGTTGCATACTTGGAAATTGCTGAGAGGCTATTATCAATATTCTCACACATAATAAGTATGTGAGGTAAGCATGTTCATTAGTTTAATACATGTAATCAGTATATATGTAATATGTATATAATATGTAATTAATATATATACAATATATATAATGTAATGTACATTATATTCTACCTATAATTTAACTTCATATACATTGCTATGTATTATATATAAAACTTAATCCATTATATACTCATGCTATGAACCAAAATATACACAATACTTATTTGTTAATTGATCCTATAGGAAACAAAAATGGGGAAAATTACCCATTATTCCCATAGAGTTTAGAAATATAGACCACAAAGTGAAGCTTGTGGAAGTTATATAGTGTTCCAGCCCCTGTAATATTTCTGGATTACAGTGAGAGCCTTCAATATAGAAAATTCAATGTCTTAGTTCACAGTCTAGCTAAGTATTTGTCCATAAAATATGATGCATAGGTAAGAATCACTGCCTTGGAGAACTCACCTCATGAACAGATAATTAAGTCTTCTGAAGGTAACCATGCTGTACTAGAAAGCATTTTTTTAAATCTGAAATAAAAAATTTTCACATTATGTTTTAGGTTACTTCTCACTAGAGAATAAACAGCACCATGGACAGAAGATGGACTTTCAATTCAGAAAAACAAAATGCATACCATTGCTCATCCACTAGCAATTTATTATAGAGAGAGAGTTTATTAATCTATTTTAAATATTTAAAAGCTGACAGTTTATGGTGCAGATTAAGTATAACAAGTGGTCAAAACCATGTATCCAGTATATAGATATTCTATGTGAGATAATTACCAAGTATTAATTCTATTGGTTTTTTTTCAGTTTTTTCATGATATTGTGAATACGTGAAATAAATGAATGAATGAAAAAGATAAACAAAGAGCATGAAATTCTATTTCTGAAAGACCTTTCAAAATATATTAATTCTCCCCTTCTAATAAAATATTTTAAAAATATATTAACTACCTCCTATTCAATAAGTTATATTGTTCAAATTACTTTTTAATCAAATTATTATTTAAATGTACTTTTCTTTTGCTTTTTTAGTTTTATTTTTTAATTACCTTTAATCTTTTTTTTTTACAGTCTAGTCATTATCACCATCCTGGTCTGCCCTCCCACAGTTCCTTATCCAATTCCCCCTCCCTCCAGAACACTATGCGTCTCCTTAGTGCTTATAATTAATTAAGTGTATTTACTAATTCTCAACTAGATTCATCTTCAATCAAATTAAGGACTAACAGCTGTATCTTGTGTAATACATCTTAAAACCCAGAATCATACCATAATTTATGTAAATATTCACTGAAATATAGAAAAAGATGTGTTTTGGTTATTTCAAATACACATGAATGTGCATGTTTAGAGTTTTTAAAGACAAGAAAGGAAATTGTGCAGAGTTCTAAAGTAATAGAGAAAGTAGATGTCAAACGACCATGAAAGTAAAGAAAAAGACATGGATGGTAAACACAAAATTTAAAAACAAAAACATATGAAAAGTATGTGTTGTCCTGGAGAGGAAAAGTTTAAGAAAAAGATACCGTATTTAATTTCCTTTGCCTTTTGACAATTCTTTTAAAACTGCATAGTTATAACCAATCATAGTGCTTTAAGCAACTTTCAAGTGCTAAAGCTATAGAAGGCATTGTCAATGAACCTGTATCTACTGTCAATTTGTCTTTTGGACAGCCAATCTTCATCACCATCATAAAACTCCATGAATGTTTTTGAATTTAGAACAGAATGATTTGTAAAACATAGGAAAATATTATAGAATTTAGAAGCAGATAAAATTTAAAACATGATAGGCTTAGATTCACTTGGCACAGTGTAGTATCTGAAAATAAGTCCAAAAACTGACATGGCCATCTGTAAATGGAGAGTAAAGGACATGATGTTGATTTGCCTATAAGCCACAAACACCCACAGTGGAATACCCACAGAAGAAGATATTTTAAATCATCTTCTCTTACACTTGGTTAAAATCATTCTCATTCTTCATATAATTTACATTTATTTACACCTATAAGAATACCCACAATGCAAAGGTCCAGACTTAAGTCTTTGACTTATGGTATGAGTTGTCCCCTTCATTTGTACCTTTATGTATTTTTAAGTCTGTCCTATGAGAATCCTGCAAGACAGATTTCTAATACCTACTTCTTAAAGGAGATATTTGTTAATCCAGTTCCTAAAATAGAGTCATAAGCACATACAGTCATATGCTAGGTTTGAGCAAAGCACCCATCAGAACCATCACCTACACATATTTTCTCCTGTTTCAATTAATATTATAAGTCCATTCTTCCTTCAAGAAAAACTCTGGACTTTGACTTCTCAGTTTGTCATGAAACCTGCTTTATAACCAGAATAACTCAAACTCTTTTAATTTAATTAAAATTCCTGTCCCTATTGATTATTGAAGAAAATATAAATAACTCTACATCCTTTATAAATAATCACTTATGAGCATGAAAAGAACTTATAGATTTTGAAATAGTTTTTCAAAAGCATTTAATTACTCTAATTATTATTCTCATGTTCTGTCACCATAGAAAAACAAAATTTCCATTTATTAAAACTTTTTAACTGGTTACTTTTAATTCAGAAATAAAATGATTGATGCACTTATTATAATCCACAGGTGGTGGAGTTGGACAGCTCAGTGACTAAGAGCACTTACTGCTCTTGCAGAGAAAACAGACTCAGTTTATCAGCACCCATGTAACAGCTCACATCTTTCTGTAACTCCTGTTACAGAAAGGATCCAATGCAGTCTTCTTGCCTTCTCAGCAACTGCTTGCAAGAAGTGCACATATATAAATGCATGCAAAGAAATCACATTCACAAAATAAAAATAAATAAATCTTTTTGAAACAGGAGAAAATGTGAAAATTAAATCTAATTTTTATTTGTAAGTATTATTGTGTTTCTCTACATCATATTGCAAATGCCTAAGTATTGGAAAATTATACCTAGAATATATTCAAAGTATTACAAAGTTGCTTGATGTTTACCAATGTCTTTCATACTTTTTGGATACAATATTATTCTTGCTCAAGCCCAAATACAGTTAACTTTTTTCTATATATCAGAACAATTTTCATAGTTATTTTTTTGTACTATTCAATTACTATTTCAGCATGATATCTATTTTTGCTTTAGGCAAAAACCAACATTTAGGGTATAATGCATTTGCATAGCATTTTAAAAACCAAGAATATCTACAAATAAAGCCATAATTCTCATTGTTTAAACATCACTGTACTTTTTACCTTCATAAAAAGAATGCATCTTCACAGACTGGTTTTCCTGATTTCTTTAGCTTAAAATACCTAATAATAACCTAACATAAAATATACAAAGCTAATTACTCAAACCTCAAGAGAACAGTGAGCAAAAGATTCTGAACACACTAGATAGTCTTAAATGTGCTCATAGTTCAGACTTTCTCCCTGGAGAACTGTTTGTTTTGTCCAGTGCGACTACAAGATGTCAGGTTTCATGAAACAACATTAAAATGGAAAAATGAAAATTTTATATCATTTTAATATTGTGTTGTAAATATTGATAACTAGTCATTGCAATTAGTACCTAAAATAGATAATTAGCTCAAATCCTGACTATAAACTGTTATTTAATCACTTTAGTATATTTGAAGAAGAAATATTTAAGAAGCTTCCTCTTTTATTTGTTATATAATTGTGAATTTGTATATACATTTAGATGTATAGAAGTTCCCAGAAAATAAGAAATTTAAATGTGAATAGAATAATTAAAACACTTATCATAAAAAGGGGTGAAGAGCAGAAACAAGACAAGAGGGCCTATTCTTTTCACTCCAATTCAGTATAAAATTTGAAGTCCTATCTAGTTCAATAACACAAAAGAAAAGAAAAAAAAACCAAAATAATGGAAGGAGGGTGTAAGAGAGGAAAGAAGGAAGAAAGGAAGGAATAATAATAGAAAAAGGAGTCAAAGTATTAAGGGAGCTGTACTTGTAAATAACATGATACATAAGAGACCTTAAGGACTCCACTAAAAAACTTAGAATTGATAAATAGTTTCAGCAAAGTTGTATACAAAATTAACTTTGCAGCATACAAAATTAACATGCAATAAATCAGAAGCCAATAACAAAAATGCTGCAAAAGAAATCCAGAAAAACAATTATACTAGTAGCAAAAGAAAAAAAGAAAGAAAGAACAAAAGAAAGAAAAGAGAGAGGGAGGTAGGTAGGAAGGAAGGAAGGAGAAAGACAGAGAGAGAGATAAAGAATGAAAGAAGACAAAGAAAAATTCTGGCGATGGATGGGAAGGACCAAGAAAATGAACTTCTACAACAAAAATTATTGAAGAAAAAAATTGAGGAATATATGAGAAGATAGAGTACTCATTCCCATAGTTCAGACGGATAAATGTGAAAATAAATATCCTGCCAAAATTAATCTACAGATTTGATGGAATCCCCAGTAAACACTAGACCATTCTTACAAACAGAAAAAAACATTGCAAATTTTATATGAAGGCACAAAAGATCTAGGCTAACCAATGTCCATACTGAAGAAAAAGTATCGCTAGACAGATTTCAAATTGTTTTTTTCTTTTTTCTTTTTTTTTTAATTCAATATATTTTTCTCCTCTATACCTATAATCCTTAGGTTTTTGTCTTCTCATTGTGTTCTGGATTTCCTGGATGTTTTAGGTTACAAGCTATTTGCATTTTGCATTTTTTGACTATTGAGTCAATGTTTTCTATGGAATCATCAGTATTTGAGATTCTTTTTTCTATCTCTTGTATTCTGTTACTGATGCTTGCATTTATGACTCTTGAATTCTTTCCAAGGTTTTCTATCTCCAGAGACATCTTACTTTGTGATTTCTTTATTGTTTCTATTTCCATTTCTAGATCCTGAATATTTTTGTTCAGTTCCTTCAATTGTTTTTTTGTGTTTTCCTGCAATTCGTTTAGGGATTTTTGTGTTTCCTCTTTAAGGGCTTCTACCTGTTGACCCCTGTTCTTCTGTGTTTCTTTTAGGGATTTTTGTGATTCCTCTTTAAGGGATTCTGCATGTTGACCCATGTTCTCCCATAATTCCATATGGGATTTTTGTGTTGCCTTTTTAAGGACTTCTAGCTGTTGATCCATGCTCTCCTGTATTTCTTTAAGGGAGTTATTTATGTCTTTCTTGAAGTCTTCTATCAGCATCATGAGATGTGATTTTAAATCCATCTCTTGCTTTTCCAATGTAATGGAGTATCCAGGATTTGCTGTTGTGGGAAAACTGGGTTCTGATAGTGCCATGCTTCCTTGGTTTCTGTTGGTAATGATCTTGCATTTGCCTTTGGCTATCTAGTTATCTCTGGTGTTAGCTGGTCTTGCTGTTTCTGACTGTGATTTCTCTGTTCTGCATGCGTTTTTGTACTCCTGGGATTCCCTTTCACTTAAACACCCTGCATACAGCTGTTTCTCTAGGAAGTATCAGGAAATGGGGGTCTTCCCTGTCACAGACTTGGCAAGGGTTGAATGCTCTGCATGCTGCTGGTTCTAAAATGCCCTACATGGTGCTGGTTCTTGAATGCTCTGCTGCTGCTGGTTCTCTAGCAAGTATCAGTAAATGGGTTTTTCCCTGTGGCAGAACTGGCATGGGTCTACCACATTGGAACAAATGGGGCAGGTTGTGTTAGAGGAGGAGGGAGGGGTAGAAGGGATGGAAGGGGAGTGGTGATCTGGAGGGAGTGTGGGTTTTGGTGGTTGCTTGGTAGTGAGTCCTAGCCAGGGGCTCTTGGCCTCCAGAGGTGGGGGTGGGGGTTCTTACTGAATGCCCTGCTACTGTTAGTTCTCTAGAGAGTATCAGGAAATGGGGTCTTCCCTGTGGGAGAACTGGCAAGGGTCTACCACAATGATCACAGGATACCATCTTAGATCTTCATAATCTTCCACAAGATTAGAATTTGCTATATAACTACTGGGGAAACTAATGGTGTTTTCCTAGCTCTAGGCTACCCCTCCTTTAACTCTGGTGGCACAGTTGGTTTGAGATTAACCCCTTCTTTTTAAATGGGCCATTTCATCAGATTGTCCCCCAATTTTTCAGCTTTTCTCTGACCTGACTTTCCCTCTGGCATAATTTCTTTCTCTCTTTTCTCCTGTAGGAAACTCCAGCTCCTTTATTCATTCACTGGTACTGAGCCTTTTTGTTCCCGCCTCTCCTGTGCTCCGTCCATCCCAAATGTTCCCATTTCTATGGGTAATCTCTCTAGTGCTCCACCAACTCTGAACGCCTTTCAGAAAATAGAGACTAGTCTGACTCCTTTTGTTTTACCATTTTAGTAATCTACCCCCTCAGGCCCTTCCATTTCTACCCACAGTTTTTTCAACTGCTCAGCCATTCTTCTAACCATTTTTGAACAGAATATATGAAGAAATACAAACAAAAAAACAAACAAACAACAGCAGCAGCAACAACATCAACAACAGCAGAAAATTCCCTCTGGGAGAATAGTAGGAGATAGCCCAGTGGAAGCAGCCACAGTGAATTTTTTGCTGGCCTTTTGAGAGAATAATCCATTCTTTCCTTCCCTACCATTTACTCTATGACATTTGAAATAAAATTTTTCATTTTTTTAAATCTAGCCCCATGTATTAGCTGGTCTTGACTGCTTCGTGGGTTCTTGATTTTATTGTCTTCATAACAAAATTGGCTTAGAAGTGGATCACTTGGCCCCTTATCTTAATACCTCCCAGTTCAAAATGCTTACATCTTGTAATAGCCAGCACTCTCTTAGATTTGCAGTTGGGCTAAACACACTCAAGTCTCAGCACAATCATCTTTGACGTGGAAAGCACAATCAGTCTTTTTGTGGAAAATAGGGTTAGTCTGCCCACCATAGCCACTCTGTTCCATGTCATAATGAAGTTTTCCCTGGGCTGCCCTGGCAGAAGGTACCAGCCAGAAGGGGCAAGTTCTAATCCTTTTTTTAAAAATTGAATATTTCTTTATTTACATTTCAAATGTTTTTCCTTTCCTTTTCCCCTATCCCATCACCCCTCTGGTCTGAGCCAATATCCTGAGCAGATCTTGGGTGATTTCTCCTCACAAAGTCCCACAACACCCAGAGGAAGATCCACTCCCAGGTGCTCTAACATGCCCAGATCATAGGTGAGGAGGCCACAACATCTGCCCCAACACTGGGAGTAAGTGGTACCAGCAGAATCCAGGGACACAGGAAGTCCCGCCTAGCCAGTGGCACAGGTGCCTTCTGGTCTGAGTCTGTGCTCTGAGCAGACCTTGGGTACTAGCTCCACACCCAGTCTCACAACACCAGAGGAAGCTCCACTCCCAGGTGCTCTAACATATCCAGGATAATAGGATCTCAAGAGCTTGGTCACACCAACATTTTAGGATTCCAGAGGCAACTTGACTCCTAGGAGCTCTGAGACATGCAGACTCTTAGGATCCTAGGATACCAGAATCACAGGATCACAGAGAAAGCTGGTCTCTGAGGAATTCTGACACAACCAGGATCATAGGAGAGAAAGGCTCAGTCAGAGACAGTGAGGGCAGGCAACACTAGAGAATGCCAAATGGTGAGAGGCAAGCTTAAGAACATAAGCAACAGAAACCAAATTTACTTGGCATCATCAGAACAGTTCTCTCACCATAGCAATTCCTGAATAGACCATCTCACTGGAAAAGCAAGATTCAGATTTAAAATCACTTCTCATGATGATGACAGAGGATTTTTTTTATTCGATATATTTTTGATTTACATTTCAAATGATTTCCCCTTTTCTGGGCCCCCACTCCCGGAAAGTCCCATCAACCCCCTTCCTTCTCCCTGTTTTCCCACCCAACCCTTCCCACTTCCCTGTTCTGATTTTGCTCTATACTGCTTCACTGAGTCTTTTCAGAACAAGGGGCCACTCCTCCGTTCTTCTTGTACCTCATTTGATGTGTGGATTATGTTTTGGGTATTCCAGTTTTCTAGGTTAATATCCACTTATTAGTGAGTGCATACCATGATTCACCTTTTGAGTCTGGGTTACCTCACTTAGTATGATGTTCTCTAGCTCCATCCATTTGCCTAAGAATTTCAAGAATTCATTGTTTCTAATGGTTGAATAGTACTCCATTGTGTAGATATACCACATTTTTTGCATCCACTCTTCTGTTGAGGGATACCTGGGTTCTTTCCAGCATCTGGCAATTATAAATAGGGTTGCTATGAACATAGTAGAACATGTATCCTTATTACATGCTGGGGAATCCTCTGGGTATATGCCCAGGAGTAGTATAGCAGAATCTTCTGGAAGTGAGGTGCCCAGTTTTCGGAGGAACCACCAGACTGATTTCCAGAGTGGTTGTACCAATTTGCAACCCCACCAGCAGTGGAGGAGTGTTCCTCTTTCTCCACATCCTCTCCAACACCTGCTGTCTCCTGAATTTTTAATCTTAGCCATTCTGACTGGTGTAAGGTGAAATTTCAGGGTTGTTTTTTTTTTTTTTTTTTTTTTTTTTTTTTTTTTTTTTGGTGGTTGATTGGGGATTCTTTTTTTTTTTTATTCGATATAATTTATTTACATTTCAAATGATTTCCCCTTTTCTAGCCCCCGCACTCCCCAAAAGTCCCGTAAGCCCCCTTCTCTTCCCCTGTCCTCCCATCCACCCCTTCCCACTTCCCCGTTCTGGTTTTGCTGAATACTGTTTCACTGAGTCTTTCCAGAACCAGGGGCCACTCCTCCTTTCTTCTTGTACCTCATTTGATGTGTGGATTATGTTTTGGGTATTCCAGTTTTCTAGGTTAATATCCACTTATTAGTGAGTGCATACCATGATTCACCTTTTGAGTCTGGGTTACCTCACTGAGTATGATATTCTCTAGCTCCATCCATTTGCCTAAGAATTTCATGAATTCATTGTTTCTAATGGCTGAATAGTACTCCATTGTGTAGATATACCACATTTTTTGCATCCACTCTTCTGTTGAGGGATACCTGGGTTCTTTCCAGCATCTGGCAATTATAAATAGGGCTGCTATGAACATAGTAGAACATGTATCCTTATTACATGGTGGGGAGTCTTCTGGGTATATGCCCAGGAGTGGTATAGCAGGATCTTCTGGAAGTGAGGTGCCCAGTTTTTGGAGGAACCGCCAGACTGCTTTCCAGAGTGGTTGTACCAATTTGCAACCCCACCAGCAGTGGAGGAGTGTTCCTCTTTCTCCGCACCCTCTCCAACACCTGCTGTCTCCTGAATTTTTAATCTTAGCCATTCTGACTGGTGTAAGATGAAATCTTAGGGTTGTTTTGATTTGCATTTCCCTAATGACTAATGAAGTTGAGCATTTTTTAAGATGCTTCTCCGCCATCCGAAGTTCTTCAGGTGAGAATTCTTGGGAAAAGATCTTCACCAATTCTACATCAGATAGAGGGCTAATATCCAATATATATAAAGAACTCAAGAAGTTAGACGCCAGAAAGCCAAACAACCCTATTAAAAAAATGGGGTACAGAGTTAAACAAAGAATTCTCACCTTCAGGGTTGTTTTGATTTGCATTTCCCTAATGACTAATGAAGTTGAGCATTTTTTAAGGTGTTTCTCTGCCATCCGAAGTTCTTCAGGTGAGAATTCTTTGAAATTTAGAAAAAAACAAGAAAGTAATCTTCTTTTTTTTTTTTTTTTTTTTTTTTTTTTTCTCCAGGGTGAGTGCCTTATTTTTTTTTTTTATTTGATATAATTTATTTACATTTCAAATGATTTCCCCTTTTCTAGCCCCCCCCCACTCCCCGAAAGTCCCGTAAGCCCCCTTCTCTTCCCCTGTCCTCCCTCCCACCCCTTCCCAGTTCCCCGTTCTGGTTTTGCCAAACACTGTTTCACTGAGTCTTTCCAGAACCAGGGACCACTCCTGCTTTCTTCTTGTATCTCATTTGATGTGTGGATTATGTTTTGGGTATTCCAGTTTTCTAGGTTAATAACCACTTATTAGTGAGTGCATACCATGATTCACCTTTTGAGTCTGGGTTACCTCACTTAGTATGATGTTCTCTAGCTCCATCCATTTGCCTAAGAATTTCATGAATTCATTGTTTCTAATGGCTGAATAGTACTCCATTGTGTAGATATACCACATTTTTTGTATCCACTCTTCTGTTGAGGGATACCTGGGTTCTTTCCAGCATCTGGCAATTATAAATAGGGCTGCTATGAACATAGTAGAGCATGTATCCTTATTACATGGTGGGGAATCCTCTGGGTATATGCCCAGGAGTGGTATAGCAGGATCTTCTGGAAGTGAGGTGCCCAGTTTTCGGAGGAACCGCCAGACTGCTTTCCAGAGTGGTTGTACCAATTTGCAACCCCACCAGCAGTGGAGGAGTGTTCCTCTTTCTCCGCACCCTCTCCAACACCTGCTGTCTCCTGAATTTTTAATCTTAGCCATTCTGACTGGTGTAAGATGAAATCTTAGGGTTGTTTTGATTTGCATTTCCCTAATGACTAATGAAGTGGAGCATTTTTTAAGATGCTTCTCCGCCATCCGAAGTTCTTCAGGTGAGAATTCTTTGTTTAACTCTGTACCCCATTTTTTAATAGGGTTGTTCGGTTTTCTGGAGTCTAACTTCTTGAGTTCTTTATATATATTGGATATTAGCCCTCTATCTGATGTAGGATTGGTGAAGATCTTTTCCCAATTTGTTGGTTGCCGATCTGTCCTCTTGATGGTGTCCTTTGCCTTACAGAAACTCTGTAACCTTATGAGGTCCCATTTGTCAATTCTTGCTCTTAGAGCATACGCTATTGGTGTTCTGTTCAGAAACTTTCTCCCTGTACCGATGTCCTCAAGGGTCTTCCCCAGTTTCTTTTCTATTAGCTTCAGAGTGTCTGGCTTTATGTGGAGGTCCTTGATCCATTTGGATTTGAGCTTAGTACAAGGAGACAAGGATGGATCAATTCGCATTCTTCTGCATGCTGACCTCCAGTTGAACCAGCACCATTTGTTGAAAAGGCTATCTTTTTTCCATTGGATGTTTTCAGCCTCTTTGTCGAGGATCAAGTGGCCATAGGTGTGTGGGTTCATTTCTGGATCTTCAATCCTGTTCCATTGATCCTCCTGCCTGTCACTGTACCAATACCATGCAGTTTTTAACACTATTGCTCTGTAGTATTGCTTGAGGTCAGGGATACTGATTCCCCCAGATTTTCTTTTGTTGCTGAGAATAGTTTTAGCTATCCTGGGTTTTTTGTTGTTCCAGATGAATTTGATAATTGCTCTTTCTAACTCTGTGAAGAATTGAGTTGGGATTTTGATGGGTATTGCATTGAATCTGTATAGTGCTTTAGGCAAAATGGCCATTTTAACTATATTGATTCTACCGATCCATGAGCATGGGAGGTTTTCCCATTTTTTGAGGTCTTCTTCCATTTCCTTCTTCAGAGTCTTGAAGTTCTTGCCATACAGATCTTTCGCATGTTTGGTAAGAGTCACCCCAAGATACTTTATACTGTTTGTGGCTATTGTGAAGGGGGTCATTTCCCTAATTTCTTTCTCAGCCTGTTTATCCTTTGAGTATAGGAAGGCCACTGATTTGCTTGAGTTGATTTTGTAACCTGCCACTTTGCTGAAGTTGTTTATCAGCTGTAGGAGCTCTCTAGTGGAGTTCTTTGGGTCACTTAGGTAGACGATCATGTCGTCTGCAAATAATGATAGTTTGACTTCCTCCTTTCCAATTTGTATCCCTTTGACCTCCTTATGTTGTCGAATTGCCCGAGCTAGTACCTCAAGTACAATATTGAAAAGATAAGGAGAAAGGGGGCAGCCTTGTCTGGTCCCTGATTTCAGTGGGATTGCTTCAAGTTTCTCTCCGTTTAGTTTGATGCTGGCTACCGGTTTGCTGTATATTGCTTTTACTATGTTTAGGTATGGGCCTTGAATTCCTGTTCTCTCCAAGACTTTAAGCATGAAAGGATGCTGAATTTTGTCAAATGCTTTTTCAGCATCCAATGAAATGACCATGTGGTTTTGTTCTTTGAGTTTGTTTATGTAGTGGATTGTATTGATGGATTTCCGTATATTGAACCAACCCTGCATTCCCGGGATAAAGCCTACTTGATCATGGTGGATGATCGTTTTGATGTGTTCTTGGATTCGGTTGGCAAGAATTTTGTTGAGTATTTTTGCATCGATGTTCATAAGGGAAATTGGTCTGAAGTTCTCTTTCTTTGTTGGATCTTTGTGTGGCTTTGGTATCAGCGTAATTGTGGCTTCGTAGAAGGAATTGGGTAGTGTTCCTTCTGTTTCTATTTTGTGGAATAGTTTGAAGAGTATTGGTGTTAACTCTTCTTTGAAGGTCTGGTAGAATTCTGCACTGAAACCATCTGGTCCTGTGCTTTTTTTGGTTGGAAGACTTTCTATGACTCCTTCTATTTCTTTAGGCTTTATGGGACTGTTTAGATGGTCTAGTTGGTCCTGATTTAATTTTGGTATTTGGTATCTGTCAAGGAAATTGTCCATTTCCTCCAGATTCTCCAGTTGTGTTGAGTACAGGCTCTTGTAGTAGGATCTGATGATTTTTTGGATTTCCTCAGTTTCCGTTGTTATGTCTCCCTTTTCATTTCTAAGTTTGTTAATTTGGATACTTTCTCTGTGCCCTTTGGTCAGTCTGGCTAAGGGTTTATCTATCTTGTTGATTTTCTCAAAGAACCAGCTCCTAGTTTTGTTGATTTTTTGTATGGTTCTCTTTGTTTCTACTTGATTGATTTCGGCCCTGAGTTTGATGATTTCCTGCCTTCTACTCCTCCTGGGTGAAATAGCTTCTTTTTGTTCTAGGGCTTTCAGGTGTGTAATTAAGTTGGTAATGTATGCTCTCTCCATTTTCTTTTTGGAGGCACTCAGGGCTATGAGTTTTCCTCTTAGCACTGCTTTCATTGTGTCCCATAGATTTGGGTATGTTGTGTTTTCATTTTCATTGTGTTCTAAAAAGTCTTTAATTTCTTTCTTTATTTCTTCCTTGACCAAGGTGTCATTGAGTAGAGTATTGTTCAATTTCCACGTGTATGTGGGTTTTCTGTTGTTTCTGTTGCTATTGAAGACCACTTTTATTCCATAGTGATCAGATAGGAGGCATGGGATTAGTTCTATCTTTTTATATTTGTTGAGGTCTGTCTTGTGACCAATTATATGGTCGATTTTGGAGAAGGTACCATGAGGTGCTGAAAAAAAGGTATATTCTTTTGTTTTAGGATAGAATGTTCTATATATATCAGTTAAGTCTAATTGGTCCAAAGCTTCAATTAGTTTCATTGTGTCCTTGTTTAGTTTCTGTTTTCCTGATCGGTCCATTGAGGAAAGTGCAGTGTTGAAGTCACCCACAATTATTGTGTTAGGTGTAATGTGTGCTTTGAGTTTTAATAGAGTTTCTTTTATGAAAGAGGGTGCCCTTGCATTTGGAGCATAGATGTTCAGGATTGAGAGTTCTTCTTGTTGTATTTTTCCTTTGACCAGCAAGAAGTGTCCCTCAGAGTCTCTTTTGATGACTTTGGGTTGAAAGTCAATTTTATCTGATATTAAAATGGCTACTCCAGCTTGTTTCCTGAGACCATTTGCTTGTAAAATTGTCTTCCAGCCTTTTACTCTAAGGTAGTGTTTGTCATTGACCCTGATGTGTGTTTCCTGTAAGCAGCAAAATGTAGGGTCCTGTTTACGTATCCAGTCAGTTAGTCTGTGTCTTTTTATTGGGGCATTGAGTCCATTGATGTTAAGAGATATTAAGGAATAGTGATTGTTACTTCCTATCATTTTTGACGTTATTTTTTAAATTTGATTGCTTAACTTCTTTTGGGTTTGATGAAAGGTTACTATCTTGCTTTTTTCAGGGTGGAGTTTCCCTCCTTGTATTGGTGTTGTCCTCCTATTATCCTTTTTAGGGCTGGGTTTGTGGATAGATATTGGGTGAACTTGGTTTTGTCGTGAAATATCTTAGTTTCTCCATCTATGGTGATTGAGAGTTTTGCTGGATATAGTAGTTTTGGTTGGCATTTGTGTTCTCTTAGAGTCTGCATGAGATCTGCCCAGGACCTTCTAGCCTTCATAGTCTCAGGTGAAAAGTCTGCTGTGATTCTGATAGGTCTTCCTTTATATGTTACTTGGCCTTTTTCTCTTACTGCCTTTAGTATTCTTTCTTTGTTTAGAACATTTGGTGTTTTGATTATTATGTGACGGGAAGTATTTCTGTTCTGGTCCAGTCTGTTTGGAGTTCTGTAGGCTTCTTGTATATTCATGGGCATCTCTCTCTTTAGGTTAGGGAAGTTTTCTTCCATAATTTTATTGAAGATATTTGCTGGCCCTTTAAGTTGTAAATCTTCACTCTCATCTATGCCTATAATCCTTAGGTTTGGTCTTCTCATTGTGTCCTGGATTTCCTGGGTATTTTGGGTTACAAGCTTTTTGCACTTTGCATTTTCTTTAACTGTTGAGTCCATGGTTTCTATGGAATCTTCAGCATCTGAGATTCTTTCTTCTATCTCTTGTATTCTGTTGTTGATATTTGCATCTCTGTCCCCTGATTTCTTCCCAAGGCTTTCTATCTCCAAAGTTGTCTCCCTTTGAGTTTTCTTAGTTGTTTCTACTTCTGATTTTAGATCCTGGATGGTTTTGCTTAGCTCCTTCCCTTGCATGTTTGTGTTTTCCTGTAATTCTTTAAGAGATTTTTGTGTTTCCTCTTTCATGAGCTCAGCCTGTTGACCAAAGTTCTCCTGTATTTCTTTAAGAGATTTTTGTGTTTCGTCTTTCATGACCTCAGCCTGTTGAGCAAAGTTCTCCTGTATTTCTTTAAGTGTTTTTTGCATTTCCTCCTTGTTGGCTTTTGTATTCTCCTGGATTTCTTTCAATGATTTTTGTGTTTCCCTTGCAAGGGCTTCTAACTTTTGATCCATTTTCTCCTCAATGTCCTTCATGTGTTCCTGTACCAGCATCATGACCAGTGATTTTAAATCCAAATCTTGTTTTACTGGTGTGATGGGGTATCCAGGACTTGCTGGTAGAGGAGAATTTGGTTCAGATGTTGCCATATTGCCTTGATTTCTGTTAGTGACGTTTCTGCGTTTGCCTTTTGCCATCTAGCTCTCACTGGTGTTACTTGGTCTTGTCAGTGCTGGACTCACCAGTGCAAGCTGCCCCTTCCCCGTTGGCCTCTGGTGCACAGCTTACACTCTGCACTGCCTATAGACAGGGTGCTGTTGTCCAGGCTGTTCAGATCCCGAAGCAGGCACCTGAAGGCTCCCGCTGGGGCCCGCAGGATTTATTGGAGCACACCGACTTCTCCCAGCTGGCCGCCCGGAAGCCCCCACTAGCCTCTTGAGGGACCTGGAGATGTGGCGGCCACCCAGGCTGATCTGAAGCGGAGAGAGTTGAGCTGGGGGCTTCTGCCTGAGGCCTTGCCCCAGATTGTGTCTGTGGACCAGGTGGAACCCGTGTGCACCCCCAGGGAGCTCCGAAGGTGAATGTTGCTGTGACCTCCCCTGTGCTCCGCTCACTCCGCTGGGCAGCCGATTTCCCCAACCGGGCTGGCGCACACTAGGTTAGCCTTGTCGCCTGGGCCCTGAGTCCAGGCAAACGCCTGGGAGGCCAAGGTCCGAGCAAAGTTCCCCTAGGGCTATGTCTGTTATTTGGGTCAGCCAGGTGACCCGGATGGCGGGCGTGCGCGTCCGCGCTCCGCGAAAGCACCGGGAGAGTCTGTTGTGCTAATAACCTCCTGGGCTGGTTGACACACAGATGGCCCACCAAGCCGCCCAGTTCTTGGGGTCAGTCCTGTGCCTTTTGGGGCCTAGACCCCCGTTTTGTTAGCCTCAGGCTACGCTTGTTAGCAGTCTCTGCCCTCCCGAGCACTCTGGCTCCTGTAGGCAAAATGGCGGCGCGTGCACCGGCCGGGGCAAAAAAAAAAAAAAAAAAAAAAAAAAACTCCTGGCTGGGTTGGCGCCCCGATGGCCACTCGAACAGCCCAGGGCCTGGGTGCAGGCCAACGCCCGTCTGGCTCCGACCCCTGCGGTGTTGGGCCTAGGATTATGTTTGTGTACCTCAGACTGACCGATCTCTGGAGCCCGGGATCAAGATGGCGGTGAGTCTCTCCTGACTGGCGGGCAGCCGAGTTCTGAAGTGGCTTCCGTGCAGCGAAAGGCTCCGCAGAACCGCAGTTGCTTGCCGCCCGGCTGGTCAGCGAAGGTCAGTGGTCGTGGGCGCAGGGCCTAACTGGACCCTGTGTCGCCTTGGTTCCACCGCTGATGGCCCTTCAGCTCGAAAGTAATCTTCTTTCAACAACCCCAAAAGAAGATAGCCACACAAACATAATTCCACCTCTAACAGCAAAAATAACAGGAAGCAACAATCACTTTTCCTTAATATCTCTTAACATCAATGGACTCAGTTCCCAAATAAAAAGACATAGACTAACAGACTGGATACATAATCAGGACCTAGCATTTTGCTGCATACAGGAAACACACCTCAGGGACAAAGACAGACATTACCTCAGAATAAAGGATCGGAAAACAATATTCCAAGCAAATGGTCCCAACTAGCCATTCTAATATACAATAAAATAGACTTTCAACCAAAAGTTATCAAAAAAGATAAGGAAGGACATTTCACATTCATTAAATCTACCAAGATGAACTCTCAATTCTGGACATCTATACTTTAAATGTAAGGACATCACATTCATAAAAGAAACTTTATTAAAGCTCAAAGCACACATTACACCTCACACAATAATAGTGGGAAACTTCAACATCTCATTCTCATCAATGGACTGATCATGGAAACAGAAACTAAAGAGACACAGTGAAACTAACAGAAGTTATGAACCAAATGGATTTAACAGAAATTTCAAGAACATTTCATCCTAAAAAAAGAATATACTTTCTTCCCAGCACCTCATGGACTCAGTTCCCATGGTACCTTCTCCAAAACTGACCATTCAATTGGACACAAAACAGGCCTCAACAAATACATAAAGATTAAAATAATCGTATGCATCTTATCAGATCACCATGGACTAAGGCTAGTCTTCAATAGCAACAAAACAATGAAAAGACCACATACCCATGGAAGATGAACAATGCTCTACTCAATCTTAACTTTTTCAAGGAAGAAATAAGGAAAGAAATTAAAGACTTTTTTAGAATTTAATGAAAATGAAGGCATACCATATCAGAATTTATGAGACATGATGAAAGCAGTGCTAATAGGAAAACTCATAGCTCTGAATGCCTCCAAAACAAACTGTGGAGTGCATACACTAGCAGTTTAACAGCACACTTGAAAACTCTAGAAGAAAAAGAAGCTAATACTCCCAAGAGGAGTAGAGGGCAGGAAACAATCAACCCAGGGCAGAAATCAACTATGTAGAAACAAAAAGAACTATACAAAGAATAAACCAATCCAGGAACTGGATTTTGAGAAAATAAAAAAGATAGATAATCCCTTAGCCAGACTAACCAGAGGGCACAGAGACAGTGTCCAAATTATTAAAATCAGAAATGAAAAGGGAGACATAATAATGGAAACAGTGAAAAATTCCAAAAATCTCCAGATGCTACTACAAAGGGCTATACTCAACAAAATTCGAAAATCTGGATGAAATGGCCAATTTTTTAGACAGGTACCAAGTGGCAATGTTAAATCTGGATCAGATAAACCATCGAAACAGTAACATAACCCCTATCAAAATAGGAGAAATTATTAACAGTCTGCTAAGCAAAAAAAGCACAGGACCCCATGGGTTTAGTGCAGAATTCTATCAGACCTTCAAAGAACACCTAATACCAATACTCTTCAAACTATTCCACAAAATATAAACAGGAGAACTTCACCCAACTTGTTTTATGATGCCACAATAACGCTGATACCAAAACCACATAAAGATTGAACAAAGAAGAACTTCAGACCAATTTCCTTTATGAATATCTATGCAAAAATCTTCAATAAAATTTTTGCCAGCCAAATCCAAGAACACATCAAAATGACCATTCACCATGATCAAGTAGGCTTCATCTCAGGGATGCAAGGATGGTTCAATATATGGAAATCCATCAATGCTATCCACTACATAAATAAACTCAAAGAAAAAAACCCATATGATCATTTCATTAGATGCTGAAAAAGCATTTGACAAAATTCAGCATCTCTTCATGTTAAAAGTTTTGGAAAGATCAGGAATTCAAGACCCATGCCTAAACATAGTAAATGCAATTTACAGCAAACCAGTAGCCAACATCAAACTAAATGGAGAGAAACTTGAAGTAATCCCACTAAAATCAGGTTCTAGACAAGGCTGCCCTCTCTCTCCATATCTATTTAATATAGGACTTGAAATTCTAGCTAGAGCAAGTAGACAACAACAAGAGATCAAAGAGATACAAACTGGAAAGGAAGAAGTCAAATTATCACTATTTGCAGATAATATGATAATATGCTTAAGCGACCCCGAAAATCCACCAAAGAACTCCTACAACTGATAAACAACTTCGGCAAAGTGGCTGGAAATAAAAAATTTAACTCAGACAAATTGGTAGCCTTCCTATACTCAAAGGATAAACAGGCTGAGAAATAAATTAGGGAAGCATCACCCTTCACAATTGTCACAAAGAATATAAAGTATCTTGGTGTGACTCTAACCAAACAAGAAAGATCCTTATGTCAAGAACTTCAAGTCTCTGAAGAAAGAAATAGAAGAAGACCTCAGAAGATGGAAAGATTTACCATGGTCGTTGATTGGCAGGATTAATATAGTAAAAATGCCCAACTTGCCAAAAGCAAGCTACAGATTCAATGCAATCCTTATCAAAATTCCAAGTCAATTCTTTATAGAGTTAGAAAAAAACAATTTCCAAATTTATCTGGAATAACAAAAAACCCAGGATAGCTAAAACTATTCTCAACAGTAAAAGAACATCTAGCTGAATCGGTATCCCAGACCTCAAGCATTACTGTAGATCTATAGTGATAAAAACTGCATGGTATTGGTACAGTGACAGGCAGGTAGATCAGTGCAACAGAATGAACTCACAAACATATGGTCACTTGATCTTTGTCAAAGGAGATAAAAGCATCCAGTGGAAAAAAGATAGCCCTTTCAACAAATGGTGCTGGTTCAACTGGCAGTCAACATGCAGAAGAATGCAAATTCATCTATTCTTTTCTCCTTGTACAAAGCTCAAGTCCAAGTGGATCAAGAACCTTCACATAAAATTAGACTCATGGATACTAATAGAAAAGAAAGTGGTGAAGATCCTCGAGCACATGGGCACAGGGGAACATTTTCTGAACAGAACACCAATAGCTTATACTCTAAGATCAAGAATTGACAAATGGGACTTCATAAAATTACAAAGTTTCTGTAAGACAAAGGATACTGTCAAAAGGACAAAAAGCCAATTAACAAATTGGGAAAGGATCTTTACCAACCCCACATCTGATAGAGGACTGTTATCCAATATATACAAAGAACTCGAGAAGTTAGACTCCAGAGAACCAAATAATCCTTTTTTTTATTCGATATATTTTTTATTTACATTTCAAATGATTTCCCCTTTTTTAGTCCCTCACTCCCCGAAAGTCCCATAAGCCCCCTTCTCTCCCCCTGTCCTCCCACCCACCCCTTCCCACTTCCCCATTTTCGTTTTGCCAAATACTGTTTCACTGAGTCTTTCCAGAACAAGGCGCTACTCCTCCTTTCTCATTTGATGTGTGGATTATGTTTTGGGTATTCCAATTTTCTAGTTATTTCTTATTTAGTGAGTGCATACCATGATTCACCTTTTGAGTCTGGGTTACCTCACTTAGTATGATGTTCTCTAGCTCCATCCATTTGCCTAAGAATTTCATGAATTCATTGTTTCTAATGGCTGAATAGTACTCCATTGTGTAGATATACCACATTTTTTGCATCCACTCTTCCGTTGAGGGATACCTGGGTTCTTTCCAGCATCTGGTAATGATAAATAGGGCTGCTATGAACATAGTAGAGCATGTATCCTTATTACATGCTGGGGACTTCTCTGGGTATATGCCCAGGAGTGGTAAAGCAGGATCTTCTGGAAGTGAGGTGCCCAATTTTTGGAGGTACCGCCAGACTGCTTTCCAGAGTGGTTGTACCAATTTGCAACCCCACCAGCAGTGGAGGAGTGTTCCTCTTTCTCCACATCCTCGCCAACACCTGCTGTCTCCTGAATTTTTAATTTTAGCCATTGTGACTGGTGTAAGGTGAAATCTCAGGGTTGTTTTGATTTGCATTTCCCTAATGACTAATGAAGTTGAGCATTTTTTAAGGTGTTTCTCTGCCATCCGAAGTTCTTCAGGTGAGAATTCTTTGTTTAACTCTGTACCCCATTTTTTAATAGGGTTGTTTGGTTTTCTGGAGTCTAACTTCTTGAGTTCTTTATATATATTGGATATTAGCCCTCTAACAGATGTAGGATTGGTGAAGATCTTTTCCCAATTTGTTGGTTGCCGATTTGTCCTCTTGATGGTGTCCTTTGCCTTACAGAAACTTTGTAATTTTATGAGGTCCCATTTGTCAATTTT
Organism: Apodemus sylvaticus; assembly: GCF_947179515.1. Classification (NCBI taxonomy): domain Eukaryota; kingdom Metazoa; phylum Chordata; class Mammalia; order Rodentia; family Muridae; genus Apodemus; species Apodemus sylvaticus. The sequence goes on along the minus strand of NC_067476.1, from coordinate 94,487,574 downwards.
TGATCTTAGAGCATATGCTATTGGTGTTCTGTTCAGAAACTTTCTACCTGTACCGATGTCCTGAAGGGTCTTCCACAGTTCCTTTTCTATTAGCTTCAGAGTGTCTGGCTTTATGTGGAGGTCCTTGATCCATTTGGATTTGAGCTTAGTACAAGGAGACAAGGATGGATCAATTCGCATTCTTCTGCATGCTGACCTCCAGTTGAACCAGCACCATTTGTTGAAAAGGCTATCTTTTTTCCATTGGATGTTTTCAGTCCCTTTGTCGAGGATCAAGTGGCCATAGGTGTGTGGGTTCATTTCTGGATCTTCAGTCCTGTTCCATTGATCTGCCTGCCTGTCACTGTACCAATACCATGCAGTTTTTAACGCTATTGCTCTGTAGTATTGCTTGAGGTCAGGGATACTGATTCCTGCAGAATTTCTTTTGTTGCTGAGAATAGTTTTAGCTATCCTGGGATTTTTGTTATTCTAGATGAACTTGAGAATTGCTCTTTCTAACTCTGTGAAGAATTGAGTTGGGGTTTTGATGGGTATTGCATTGAATCTGTATATTGTTTTTGGCAAAATCGCCATTTTAACTATATTGATTCTACCGATCCATGAGCATGGGAGGTTTTTCCATTTTTTGAGGTCTTCTTCCATTTCCTTCTTCAGAGTCTTGAAGTTCTTGTCATACAGATCTTTCACATGTTTGGTAAGAGTCACCCCAAGATACTTTATACTGTTTGTGGCTATTATGAAGGGGGTCATTTCCCTAATTTCTTTCTCAGCCTGCTTATCCTTTGAGTATAGGAAGGCCACTGATTTGCTTGAGTTGATTCTATAACCTGCTACTTTGCTGAAGTTGTTTATCAGCTGTAGGAGTTCTCTAGTGGAGTTTTTTGGGTCACTTAGGTAGACTATCATGTCATCTGCAAATAATGATAGTTTGACTTCTTCCTTTCCAATTTGTATCCCTTTGACCTCCTTATGTTGTTGAATTGCCCGAGCTAGTACCTCAAGTACAATATTGAAAAGATAAGGAGAAAGGGGGCAGCCCTGTCTAGTCCCTGATTTTAGTGGGATTGCTTCAAGTTTCTCTTCATTTAGTTTGATGCTGGCTACCGGTTTGCTGTATATTGCTTTTACTATGTTTAGGTATGGGCCTTGAATTCCTGTTCTTTCCAAGACTTTAAGCATAAAAGGATGCTGAATTTTGTCAAATGCTTTTTCAGCATCCAATGAAACGACCATGTGGTTTTTTTCTTTGCGTTTGTTTATGTAGTGGATTGCGTTGATGGATTTCCATATATTGAACCAACCCTGCATCCCTGCGATAAAGCCTACTTGATCATGGTGGATGATCCTTTTGATGTGTTCTTGGATTCAGTTGGCAAGAATTTTATTGAGTATTTTTGCATCGATGTTCATAAGGGAAATTGGTCTGAAGTTGTCTTTCTTTGTTGGCTCTTTGTGTGGTTTTGGTATCAGGGTAATTGTGGCTTCATAGAAGGAATTGGGTAGTGTTCCTTCTGTTTCTATTTTGTGGAATAGTTTGAAGAGTATTGGTGTTAAGTCTTCTTTGAAGATCTGGTAGAATTCTGCACTGAAACCATCTGGTCCTGTGCTTTTTTTGGTTGGAAGACTTTCTATGACTCCTTCTATTTCTTTAGGCGTTATGGGACTGTTTAGATGATCTATTTGGTCCTGATTTAATATTCATATTTGGTATCTGTCAAGGAAATTGTCCATTTCCTCCAGATTCTCCAGTTGTGTTGAGTATAGGCTCTTGTAGTAGGATCTGATGATTTTTTGGATTTTCTCAGTTTCTGTTGTTATATCCCACTTTTCATTTCTAAGTTTGTTAATTTGGATACTTTCTCTGTGCCCTTTGGTCAGTCTGGCTAAGGGTTTATCTACCTTGTTGATTTTCTCAAAGAACCAGTCCTGGATTCGTTGATTCTTTGTACGGTTCTCTTTGTTTCCAGTTGATTGATTTCAGCCCTGAGTTTGATGATTTCTTGTCTTCTACTCCTCCTGGGTGAATTGGCTTCTTTTTTTTCCAGGACTTTCAGGTGTGTCGGTAACCTGCTAGTGTATGCTCTCTCCATTTTCTTTTTAGAGCCACTCAGGGCTATGAGTTTTCCTCTTAGCACTGCTTTCATTGTGTCCCAAAGATTTGGGTATGTTGTGCCTTCATTTTCATTAAATTCTAAAAAGTCTCCGATTTCTTTCCTTATTTCTTCTTTGGCCAAGTTGTCATTGAGTAGAGCATTGTTCAGCCTCCATGTGTATGTGGGCTTTCTGTTGTTTTTGTTGCTATTGAAAACCACTCTTACTCCATAGTGATAGGAGGCATGGGATTAGTTCGATCTTCTTATATTTGTTGAGGTCTGTCTTGTGACCAATTATATGGTCGATTTTGGAGAAAGAACCATGAGGTGCTGAGAAAAAGGTATATTCTTTTGCTTTAGGGTGAAATGTTCTATAAATATCAGTCAAATCCAATTGGTCCAAAACTTCAATTAGTTTTACTGTGTCCCTGTTTAGCTTCTGTTTTCCCGATTGGTCCATTGAGGAGAGTGGAGTGTTTAAGTCCCCCACAATTATTGTGTTAGGTGCAATGTGTGCTTTGTGCTTCAGTAAAGTTTCTTTTATGAATGAGGGTGCCTTTGTATTTGACACATAGATGTTCAGAATTGAAAGTTCTTCTTGGTGGATTTTTCCTTTGACCAGCAAGAAGTGTCCTTCTGTGTCTCTTTTGATGACTTTAGTTTGAAAGTCAATTTTATCTGATATTAGAATGGCTACTCCTGCTCGTTTCCTGTGACCATTGGCTTGTAAGATTGTCTTCCAGCCTTTTACTCTAAGGTATTTTTTATCTTTGACACTGAGGTGTGTCTCCTGTATGCAGCAAACTGTAGGGTCCTGTTTCCTTATCCAGTCTGTTAGTCTATGTCTTTTTATTGGGGAATTGAGACCATTGATGTTAAGAGATATTAAAGAATAGTGATTATTACTTCCTGTCATTTTTGATGTTCTTTTTATATTTGAGTGGTTATCTTCTTTTGGGTTTGATGAAGGAAGGTAACTATCTTGCTTTTTACAGGGTGTAGTTTCCCTCCTCGTATTGGAGTTTTCCTCCTATTATTCTTTGCAGAGCTGGGTTTGTGGAAAGATATTGTATAAATTTGGTTTTGTCATGGAATATCTTGGTTTCTCCATCTATGGTGAATGAGAGTTTTGCTGGGTATAGTAGTCTTGGCTGACATTTGTGTTCTCTTAGAGTCTGCATGAGATCTGCCCAGGATCTTCTAGCTTTCATGGTCTCTGGTGAGAAGTCTGGTGTGATTCTGATAGGTCTTCCTTTATATGTTACTTGGCCTCTTTCTCTTACTGCCTTTAATATTCTTTCTTTGTTTAGTGCATTTGGGGTTTTGATTATTATGTGACAGGAGGTATTTCTGCTCAGGTCCAGTCTGTTTGCAGTTCTGTAGGCTTCTTGTATATTCATAGGCATCTCTCTAAGTTTGGAAAGTTTTCTTCCATAATTTTGTTGAAGATATTTGCTGGCCCTTTCTGTTGTAAATCTTCACTCTCATCTATACCTATAATCCTTAGGTTTGGTCTTCTCATTTTATCCTGGATTTCCTGGATGTTCTGGGATACAAGCTTTTTGCATTTTGCATTTTCTTTGACAGTTTAGTCAATGGTTTCTATGGTATCTTCAGCATCTGAGATTCTTTCTTCCATCTCTTGTATTCTGTTGTTTATATTTGCATCTATGTCCCCTGATTTCTTCCCAAGGTTTTCTATCTCCAAAGTTGTCTCCCTTTGTGATTTCTTAGTTGTTTCTACTTCTGTTTTTGGATCCAGGATGGTTTTGCTCAGTTCCATCATTTGTTTGTTTGTGTTTTCCTGTAATTCTTTAAGAGAGTTTTGTGTTTCCTCTTTCATGACTTCTGCCTGTTGACTGAAGTTCTCCTGCATTTCTTTAAGTTTTTTTTGCCTTTCTTCTTTATTGGCTTCTATCTCTTGGGCCTTATTCTCCTGCATTTCTTTAAGTGATTTTTGTGTTTCCATTATATGGGTTTCTAGCTTATTCATGTTCCCCTGTATTTCTTTAAGAGATTCATTCATGTCCTTTTTGTGTTCTTCTAGCAGCATTATGAACAGTGATTTTTAAATCCAAATCTTGTTTCTTTGGTGTGTTGGCATAACCAGGACTTGCTGATGTTGGAGAGTTTGGTTCAGATGCTGCCATATTGCCTAGATTTCTGTTAGTAGCGTTCCTGCGTTTGCCCTTTGACATCTTGTTCTCTGGAGCTAGTTGGTCTTGTCTCTGGCTGGTGTTTCAGCCTCCTGAGAGGCTCTAGGGCTATTTCTGCAACACTGGATGGCAGGGTTTCCCCTGTTGCAGATTGCTGAGGTGCTTTCCTCCTCTTGGGTGCTTTTGCAGCCCTAGTGTGTTTTGCCCCAGATTGTGACTGTGAACCAGATGGTGCCTGTTTGCTCCTTCAGGGAGTGCTGAGGGGTGTATGCTGCGGGGACATTTTCTGCTGGCTGATCACTCTGCTGGCCAGCGGAACTCCTAACCGGGTTGGTGCACACAAGGCTAGCCTTGCTGCTCAGGCCCTGAGTCTAGGCAAAAGCCTGGCAGGCCAATGTCTGAGCAAAGTTCCCCTCAGCTGTGAGTGTTAATTGGGTCTGTCAGGTGGCCAGGATGGTGGCCTGTGAGTGCTCCCTGAGAGTGCTGGGAGAGTCTGCTGGGCAAACAACCTCCTGGCTGGGTTTGCACACTGGTGGCCCCCTGACCAGCTCAGTGCCTGGGTGCAGGCCAACGCCCGCTGGGCTTAGACCCCCGCGATGTTGGTCTTGGGTTGTATTTGCGTACCTCAGTCGGTCTGATTTCTCTGGCGTCCGAGAACCAATATGGAGGCCTTGTATCTGACTGGCGGGAGGCAGAGTTCTGATGTGGCTTCTGTGTGGTGAAAGGTGCTGTAAATCCTCCACTGCTTGCAGCCTGGCTGGCCAGCGATAGCCAGTGATCGTGGGCGCAGGGTCTGCCTAGACCCTGCTAGCTTGGTTCTACTGCTGATGGCCCTTCCTCTGGACCAGCTGCTGCTGCTGTTGCTGCTGCTGCCGCCGCTCCAGCAGGAGCTCCCCCAAATAATCCTTTTAAAAATGGGGTACAGAGCTAAACAAAGACTTCCCAACTGAGGAATACTGAATGGCTAAGCAGCACCTAAAGAAATGTTCAACATCCTTAGTCATCAGGGAAATTCAAATCAGAACAACCCTGAGATTCCTCTTCACACCAGCCAGATCAAAAACTCAGGTGACAGCAGGTTTTGGGTAAGATGTGGAGAAAGAGGAACACTCCTCCATTGCTGGTGGGTTTGCAGGCTGATACAACTGCTCTGGAAATCATTTTGGTGGTTCCTCAGAAAATTGGACATAGTACTACCAGAGGATCCAGCTATACCACTCCTGGACATATACCCAGAAGATTATCCAACATGTAATAAGGACACATGTTCTACTGTTTTCATAGCAGTCTTATTTATAATAGCCAGAAGTTGGAAAGAACCCAGATGTTCCTCAACATAGCAATGGATACAGAAAATGTGACAAATGGTTGGAACTGGAAAATATCATCCTAAGTGAGGTAACCCAATCACAAAAGAACACACATTGAATGCAATCTCTGAGAAGTGGATATTAGCCCAGAAGCTCTGAATATCCAAGACACAATTAAACATATCAAATGATTCCCAAGAAGAAAGAAGGAGAGGTCCTTGGTCCTGGAAAGGCTTGATGCAGCATTGTAGGGGAGTACCAGGACAGAGAAGTGGGAGGGTTTTGATCAGGGAATGGGCAGAGGGAAGAGGGCTTATGGGACTTATGGGGAAGGGGGGACCAGGAAAGGGGAAATCATTTGGAATGTAAACAAAAAATGTAGAAAATAAAAATAAAAAAAAGTTTTTGCTTCAAGATACCATCTTCCAGATGCACAGCCCCTCCCCCCTAAAAAATAGAAAATGTAGTGTATTTACACAATGAAATACTACTCTGCTATTAAAAACAACAAATTCATGAAATTCTTAGGCAAATGGATGAAACTAGAAAATATCATCCTGAGTGAGGTAACCCAATCACAAAAGAACACACACGGTATGTATTCACTAATAAGTGGATATTTGCCCAGAATCTTGGAATATCCAAGATACAATTCATAGACCAAAGAAGCCCAAGAAGAAGAAAGACACTTTCACACAAAGTATGGATACTTTGTTTCTTCTTAGAAGGGGGGACAAAATACCCATAGGAGGAGATACAAAGACAAGTTGTATAGCAGAGACTGAAGGAAGACCATTCAGAGACTGCCCCACCTGGGGATCCATCCCATATACAGTCCCCAATGGAGGAGCAGAGAAAGGACCCAAGGAGCTGAAGGGGTTTGCAGTGCCATAGAGGAACAACAATTTGAACCACCCAGTACCCCCAGAGCTCCCAGGGACTAAACTACCAACCAAAGAGTACAAATGGAGGGATCCATGACTCCAGCTGCATATGTAGCAGAGGATGGCCTTGTTGGACATCAAAGGGAGGAGAGGTCCTTGGCCCTGAGAAGACTAGATGCTTCTGTATAGGGGAATACCAGGACTGAGAAACAGGAGTGAGTGGGTTGGTGAGCAGGGGGAGGGGGAATGGGAATGCTTTCAGAAGGGAAACCAGGAAAGGGGATAACACTTGAAATGTAAATAAAGAAAATATCTTCTAATAATAATAAAAAAGAAAAAAGAATCGACAAATGGGACCTCATAAAATTGCAAAGCTTTTTATAAGGCAAAGGACACTGTCAATAGGAGAAAAGGCAACCAACAGATTGGGAACTTTACCGATCCTACATCTGATAGAGTGCTAATATCCAATATATAAAAGCAGTTAGACTCCAGAGAATCAAATAATTCTATTAAAAAATGGGGAACAGAGTTAAACAGAGAAATCTCAACTGAGGAAACTTGAATGACAGAAGCACCTAAAAAAATATTCAACCTCCTTAGTCATCAGGGAAATGCAAATCAAACTAACCCCTAGTTTCCACTTCACATTTAGAATGGCTAAGATAAAAAACTCATATATCTTAGATATAAGCCCTCTGTCAGATGTAGTGCTGGTAAAGATCTTTTCCCAATTTTTTGGTTGCCGTTTTGTCCTTTTGACAATGTCCTTTGCCTTACAGAAACTTTGTAATTTTATGAGACCCCATTTGTAAATTCTTGATCTTAGAGCATAAGCTATTGGTGTTCTGTTGAGGAAATTTTCCCCTGTGCCCATATCCTCAAGGGTTTTCCCCAGTTTCTTTTCTATTAGTTTCAGTGTGTCTGGTTTTATGTGGAGGTTCTTGATACACTTGAACTTGAGCTTAGTACAGGAGATAAGAATGGATCAATTTGCATTCTTTTGCATGTTGACCTCCAGTTGAACCAGCACCATTTGTTGAAAAGGCTATTTTTTTTTTTTTTTGAGACAGGGTTTTTTCTGTGTAGCCCTGGTTGTCCTGGAACTCACTCTGTAGACCAGGCTGGTCTCGAACTCAGAAATCCGCCTGCCTCTGCCTCCCAAGTGCTGGGATTAAAGGTATGTACCACCACCGCCCGGCAAAAAGGCTATCTTCCACTAGATGGTTGTAGTTCCCTTGTCAAAGATTAAGTGACCATAATTCTATGGGTTCATTTCTGGGTCTTCAATTCTATTGCATTGATCTACTTGCCTGTCACTGTACCAATACCTTGCAGTTAACTCAAGAAAGTAGACTCCAGAGAGCCAAATAACCCCCTTAAAATGGGGTACAGAGCTAAGCACAGAATTTTCACCTGAGGAATATCGAATGGCTGAGAAACACCTAAAGAAATGTCCAACATCCTTAGTCATCAGAGAAGTGCAAATCAAAACAACCCAGAGATTTCACCTCACACCAGTGAGAATGGCTAAGATCAAAAACTCAGGAGAAAACAGGTGCTGGCAAAGATATGGAGAAAGAGGAACACTCCTCCACTGCTGGTGGGGTTGCAAGCTGATACTACCACTCTGAAAGTCAGTCTGGCAGCTCCTCAGAAAACTCAGAATGATGCTTCTGGAGGATCCTGTTATACCACTCCTGAGCATTTACCCAGAGGATTCCCCAGGATGTAATAAGGATACATGCTCCACTATGTTCATAGCAGCCCTATTTATAATAGCCAGAAGCTGGAAAGAACCCAGTTATCCCTCAATGGAGGAATGGATACAGAAAATTGAGTACTATTCAGCCATTAGAAACAATGAATTCATGAAATTCTTAGACAAATGGATGGAGCTGGAGAACATTATCCTAAGTGAGGTAACCCAGTCTCAAAAGAACACACATAGTATGCACTCACTGATAAGAGGATATTAGCCTGGAAGCTTGGAATACCCAAGACACAATTCACATATCAGATGATGCCCAAGAAGAAGGAAGGAGTGGCCCCTGGTCCTGGAAAGGCTCAGTGCAGCAGTGTAGGCGAATACCAGGACAGGGAAGTGGGAAGGGGTGGGTTGGGGAACAGGGGGAGGGAAAACTATTTATGGGACTTTCGGGGAGGGGGGATCCACAAAGGGGAAATAATTTGAAATGTAAATAAATAATATATCGAATAATAATAAAAAAAGAAAACCCAGAGTCATGCTTAAAAAAAAAAAAACCTCAGGTGATAGCAGATGCTGTCAGGCATGTGGAGAAGAGGAACACTCCTCCATTGTTGGTGGGATTGCAAGCAGTTACAACCACTCTGGAGATCAGTCTGGTGGCTCCTCAGAAATTTGGAAATAGTTATTATCTGAGCATCCAACTATACCACTCCTGAGCATTAACCCAAATGATGCTCCAACATATAACAAGGACACATGCTCTACTAAGTTCATAGCAGCCTTATTAATAATAGCTAGAAGCTGGAAACAACCTAGATGTTCTTCAACAGAGGGATGGATACAGAAAATATGCTACCTTTACACAGTGGAGTAGTACACTGCTATTAAAAACAATGACTTTATGAAATTGTTAGGTAAATTGATGGTACTAGAAAATATCATCTTGAGTGAAGTAACCCAATCACAAAAGAACACACATGGTATGCACTCACTGATAAGTGGATATTATCCCTAAAACTTGGAATACCGAAGATACAAATCAGAGATGACATCAAGCTCAAGAAGAAGGAACGTCAAAATGTGGGTGCTCTAGTCCTTCTTGGAAGGGGGAACCATATACTCACAGGGGGAAATATATAGACAAAGTGTGGAACAGAGACTGAAGGAAAGGCCATCCAGAGTCTACTCCACCTGAGAATCCATGCCATGTACAGTCACTGAACCTAGACACTATTGTGGATGCCAAGAAGTGCTTCCTGACAGGAGGCTGAAATAGCTTTCTCCTGAAGGCTCTACCAGGTCTGACAAATACAGCAGTGGATGCTCACAGCCAACCATTGGACTGAGCACAGGGTCCCCAATGGAAGAATTAGAGAAAGGACTTAAGGAGCTGAAGTAATTTGCAGCTCCATAGAAAGAAGAACAATATCAACCGACCAGACACCCCAGAGCTCCCAGGGACTAAACTACCAACCAAAATATATACATGGAGGGATACATGGTTCTAGTTTCATATGTACAGAGTATGGCCTTATCTGATATCAGTGAGAGAGGAGGCACTTGGTCCTGTGAAGGCTTAATGCTTCAGCATAGGGGATGGTTAGGGCTGTGATTTGGGGGTGGGTGGGTGGGCACAGGTGCATCTTCATAGAAGCAGGGGGTAGGGGTACAATAGGGATTTTGGAGAGGCAACCAGGAAGGGAGATAACATTTGAAATGTAAATAAAAATGTTAAAAAGATGTTTTTAGGATAATGATAATGCAAATTAGGATAATCACTGAGTTATGTATAAAGCTTTAAACCCACCGAAATAGGATACATAATAGGATATTTTTAGTTGCCAAATACTATGATCTTGATATTGTATATGTATATAATGGTTTTCATATTTGTTTTTTAAATATTTTTATTTTCTATATTCTTTGTTTACATTCCAAATGATTTCCCCTTTCCTGGATCCCCCCTCCCCATATGTCCCATAAACCTTCTTTTCTCCATCTATTCTCCAATCACCTCCCTCCTTTTTCTCTGTCCTTATATCCCCTTCCAATGCTATATCAATCCTTTCCAGGATCAGGACCCTCTCCATACTTCTTCATGGGAGTCATTTGTTATGCAATTTGTGCCTTGGGTATTCAGGGCTTCTGGGCTAATTAATATCCACTTATCAGAGATTGCATTCCATGTGTATTCTTTTGTGATTGGGTTACCTCACTTAGGATGATATTTTCCAGATCAAACCATTTGCCTAAAAATTTTGTGAATTCATTGTTTTTAATTGCTGAGTAGTATTCCATTGTGTAAATATACCACATTGTCTGTATCCATTCCTCCTTTGAGGGGCATCTGGGTTCTTTCCAGCTTCTGGCTATTATAAATAAGGCTGCTATGAACATAATGGAGCATGTGTCTTTATTGCATGCCGGGGAATCCTTTGGGTATATGCCCAGGAGAGGTATAGCAGGCTCCTCTGGAAGTCTCATGTCCAGTTTTATGAGGAACCTCTAGACTGATTTCCACAGTGGTTGTACCATCTTGCAGCCCCACCAGCAGTGGAGGAGTGTTCCTCTTTCTCCACATCCTCACCAACACCTGCTGTCTCCTGAGTTTTTGACTTTAGCCATTCTGACTGGTGTAAGGTGAAATCTCAGGGTTGTTTTGATCTGCATTTCCCTAATGACTAATGATGTTGAGCACTTCTTAAGGTGCCTCTTGGCCATCCAAATTTCTTCAGGTGAAAATTCTTTGTTTAGATCTGTACCCCATTTTTAATAGGGTTATTTGGTTCCCTGGGGTCTAACTTCTTCTTTGTATATATTGGATATTAGCCCTCTATCAGATGTGTGGTATTGGCACAGTGACAGACAAGTGGACCAATGGAATAGAATTGAAGATCCAGAAATGAATCCACACACCTATGGTCACTTGATCTTTGACAAAGGAGCCAAAAACATCCAGTGGCAAAAAAGATAGCCTTTTCAACAAATGGTGCTGGTGCAATTGGAGGTCAGCATGCAGAAGAATACAAATTGATCCATTCTATCTCCATGTACTAAACTTCACTCCAAGTGGATCAAGGACCTCCATGTAAAACCAGACACACTGAAACTAATAGAAAAGAAACTGGGGAAGACCCTTGAGGACATTGGCACAGGTGAATAGTTCCTGAACAGATCACCAATGTCTTATGCTTTAAGATCAAGAATTGACAAATGGGACCTCATAAAATTACAAAGTTTCTGTAAGGCAAAGGACACTGTTAAAAGGACAAAATGGCAACCATCAAATTGGGAAAGGATATTCACCATAATTGTTTTATAATTATTATAATTTTATTCAATTTATATTTGAGATAAAGAGCCTTTTATTTGGACCAAAAGGCAGAATTTTAGAGAGAAAATAGTGTGCATTGTATGGATGCATCACCTGTCAATTAAAAAGTGTAAAGCCTACTGCTTTGGTAGAGAATAAAAGGTGGCACATTTGGAGGCAGAAAGAATTCTGGGATAGATCCAGGCAGAGGATTCCTCCAGGAAGATGTGAGGAAACAGATGAATGTTACCTGAGTATAGGTGAGAAGACATAGGTTAAGATAAATGGGATATTTTAAGTTAGACCTAGTTGAAGAAGAGCCTCACTATATGACCAATGTATTTGTAAATGTATTTTAAGTTTGAGTCTTATTTCTGGGAACATGGGGCTGGGAGAAAGAACCAGACCTAATGTCAACATTCAAGGATGGGTTTTCTTCCTTCTTTTCCACACTTCACTCATTTCCTGCTTCTCATTTCATTGTCTATAAAATTAAAAGGGCTGAGTTCAGATTATAAATAATATAAAAAATCATCATTTGAAATCTAACATTTTGGTTATTTTATAACATAATCCTCTCTGCTATGTAATAAAACTCTTCAAAATGATGGTGTCATCTTCTCTTTGCATTACTATTTTGTCCCTTGTTTATATTTCATATTCTATAGAAGACTTGCTCCCTGATTAATCTACCTCTTATCCCTTTTGCTATGCCATTAGAACACCATTATAAATCCAATGTGTTCCTCCTGTAGTCAGGCAGGTATTCCAGTGGAGCAGTAGAGATACCAACCCACCCACACATTTTCAACCTAAAATTTATTCTATCTACAAGAAATGCAGGCAGGGATGGGGATCAAACAGACTGAGAGAATGGCCAACCAATAACTGGCCCAACCTGAGACCTATCCCATGAAGAAACATCAATCCCTAACACTATTAATGATACTTTGTTATAGACAGGAACATACTGTCTTCTAAGAGGCTCCACCCAGCAGCTGACTCAGACAGGTAGAGACACCCACAGCCAAAGAGGAAGGAGCTTGGGGACTCTTATGGAAGGGTAGGAGGAAGGATTGCAAGCTCCAAAGGGGATAGGAGTTCCATAGGATGACCAACAGCATCAACTAACCTAGAACCTTAGGCTCTCAGAGTCTGAACCACCAACCAAATAATATACACAGTTTGGACCTATGCCTCCCTGCACATAAGTAGTAGATGTGTAGCTTAGCCTTCATACGGGTCCCGAACAACTGGAACAGGGGCTGTGCCAAAAGCTGTTGCCTGTATGTGGGATATGCTCTAGTAGCTAGACTCCCTTGTCTGGCCTCAGTGGGAGAGGAAGCACCTAGCCTCACAGAGGGTTGAAGTGTTAGGATGGAGGAGAAACCTGGAGGGGGGAGGTTGGGGGAGGCAGCCATTCAGAGGAGAAGGGGATGACAGGATGGGGCAAGGATTGTGGGAGGGGGTGACTGGAAGAGAGCAGTCTCTCTTCTAGTGAAGAGAGCAGTCTCTCTTCCAGTGAAATGTAAAATGAATAAGTAAAAATATAAAAAAACAATGAATTCATGAAATTCTTAGACAGATGGATGGAGCTGGAGAACATCATACTAAGTGAGGTAACCCAGTCTCAAAAGATCAATCATGGTATGCACTCACTGATAAGTGGATATTAGCCTAGAAACTATGAATACCCAAGACATAATCCACAAATTAAATGATGTCCAAAAAGAATGGAGGAGTGGCCCCTGGTTCTGGAAAGACTCAGTGCAAGAGTATAGGGGAATTCCAGAACAGGGAAGCAGGAAGGGGTAGATGGAGGAACAGGGGGAGGGAAGAGGGCTTATGGGACTTGCAGGGAGTGGGGACCCAGAAAAGGGGAAATCATTTGAAATGTAAATAAAAAATATATCAATAAAAAAATCCAGCGTGTCATTTATTGTATCCATTTGTATGAATGTGTTTATGTGTGTATGTGTCTGACTGTATTTGTATGTGTATATATGTATGTGTATGTTTAAGTGTGTATGTATATGTGTGTGAGTGAGTATGTGTGTGCTTGTGTATGTGTTTGCCTATGTGTATATGTGTGCCTGTGTGTGTGCCTGTATGTTTGCATATGCAAAACAAGAGACCAAAACTTACAGCAAATAAGCCAGAACAAAATAAAATGCAGAATCTAGCAAAGAAGTAGCGGAATCTACGTTTCCTTTGCAACTAAAATTGATTATCTATGCCATGATCAAAACAAGCAGAAGAGCCAGGACTCTATGGATAGTGACAGTCTCATTAGTATACCATACATATAATCTCTCTTTCAATATTATTTCCTGAAGTTCAAGACAGAAGCCAGCATAAGAGCTTTCAGAGGATATTTTAGAGGGGTTTTGAAAAAGTTGGTTCTAAAAAGTTTTGCAGGCTCATCTGTTTTCCAGTTCATGATGCTCTGATACTGTAGCTGAGGTTCAGTGGAGTGTTTGTGTAAGACAGCAATGAAAGATACTGTTTGAAGCTCTCAGCATTGCCTTTCTTCTGGTTTTCTCATAGTTTTTTTTTCCCCCCAAGAAGTACTGTAGGTAATTTGGAAGCCTACACATGATAGGTGTGCTTCATATTGGTTATATAACTCAAACTTGAAAAACTAGTATATTCATTCAGGCGATACCTGGTTTGAATCATTGGTAACACAAGTTGTGAGATACTCTCCATAAATTTTGTATTAATTATAACAATTATATGTAAAGTAATATATTATATGAAAAGCATAATACACTTCCTCATTTTTATGTCTATTTATTGCTTGTCATAATTTTTATATTATAATTTCCTTATTTTTCTTCTTGTATAATTATAAACAAGTTTACAAAATATTATTGTTTTGTAATTTATTACTAGATCAGTATTTCACTTTTTAGCCAGAAAATATTCAAAACATTTATAATGACTTACAGGTTATACATATTTCTTTGCAAAACGAATAACTGGAAAAAGAGGGAGTAGAATATTTTTCATATACATACATGCAATAGTAATTTACATCTTTCTTCTAATCTCAAAAATATTTAACTGTCTAAAATTAAATTTTACTGTTTTTGTCTGTAATTGACCACAAACCTTACTTTTCAATTATAACTTCATGTAAAACTGTTAGAAATAGTCAAATCTTCCTGTCATTAACTAATTCAGATGCTAAAAGTCTTGAATTCTTGAATTTATCCAGCTAAAGATCTTTATTTTCTAAATTTCTGTTGTACAGATACTGGGAAATTCACAAGGCATGAATTAAGGTGGTTGTGCAGACTATAAGAGCTACCTCTCTCTCTGAGGACTAGGGTCACAGAGAAGTTTTCATCATTTGAGATGATAACAAAGCACATTCAGTGTGCGAGGTTTCAGCAGTTGCCATCACTTCTGTATGGCATTTGACAGAAATCATATTTTAGGCTGGATTTACTGATTTTCAGTATTTTCAGAAACCAGAAATTCTTTAGCAAAAAATGATCAGATCTGCAGAGAATACTTGAGGAAACACTACACAGTAGATATTTAAAACTTCAAGTTGAAAAGACTTTTGAAATAGTTTTTTAGTAAATTAAAAATATTTCATTAAAATATATATTTAATTAAGCTACAATTAAATTATTTTAAATTATTTATTTCTTCCACTTTTTCCTTCGTATCCCTCTCATGTGTGAGAACTCTTCCATACCAAATTCAAGGGTTCATTTTCTTTTACTGTTTACACACATACACACACACACACACACACACACACACACACACAAACCATATACACATACATATGTATACATACCATATAAAATATACATACAACCTGCTATTCAATATTGTTTGCATGTATATGTGTTTAAAGAAGTCTAATCAGCACAGAATAAAAATATTTCATCCTCAAGAATGTTCTATTTCAATCCGAATCTCTTAAACTGTCAATGAAACTTAAAGCCCTAACAAAGAGTCTCCTCATTGCAACCTTCATCTCATTATTTCTGAGTGTATAGATGACAGGATTCATAGAAGGAGTGATAATGGCATCAAAAATCGCTAAAAATTTATCTATGGGTAAAGTCGGGAAAGGCCACACATAGACAATAATGCAAGGACCAAAGAAGAAAACGACCACAGTGATGTGAGCCGAGAGAGTGGAGAGGGCCTTGCTGGAAGCACCTGACGAGTGTTTTCGAACCGTGACCAGGATGAAGATGTAAGACACAATCAGGATGAAGAAAGTGGCCATGGAGATGAAACCACTGTTGGCAGTGACCAGGAACTCCAGTCTGTATGTGTCTGTGCATGCAAGCTTGATGAACCGAGGAAAATCACAATAAAAGCTGTCCATTTTATTAGCTCCACAGAAGGGTAAATTTACAACAAAAGCTAATTGGGCCACAGAATGGATAAGGCCAATGGTCCAAGCAAGAGCCAAAAGAACAGTGCACATTCTGAGACTCATGATGGTCAGGTAGTGGAGGGGCTTACAGATAGCGATGTACCTGTCATAGGCCATGACTATGAGCAACACCATCTCTGTTCCCCCAACGGTGTGAATGAAGAACATCTGAGTGATGCACCCATTCAGGGAGATGACTTTGTGTTTTCTGAAGAGGTCATAAATCATCTTTGGAGTAGCGATGCTGGACACACCTGTATCAATGAAGGAGAGGTTTGCTAGCAGGAAGTACATGGGGGAGTGCAGGTGGTGGTCTGACATGATTGTGAGCACAATGAGCAGGTTTCCCATCATGCTTGCCACATAAAATACTGTGAAGAACAGGAAAAGGAGAATCTGAATTCTCCATGAATTGGTGAAACCTAGCAACAAAAATTCTGATACCCCTGAGTGATTTCCTCCACCCATCAACTTGTGCAAGCTTGAGCACGAGTTGACTGTCACCTGAAAGGCAAAAGAAGGAAAAATAAATTTTTATGCAAAAGGGTTTTCTTGGTTGTAAAGTAATGAGCCAAATTAAAAAACAAACAAACAAACTAAAACAACCTGTTGCTTTACAGTGAGATTACATAGAATAATAGAGAGCTGAGGTGCAGAATTTTTCTATGCTTATATATTTAGGGTGACTTGATTATTGAGACCTAAATTTACTCTGGTAGTTTATAACCAAGAGAGGAAAATTGAAGCAAAGCACTTGCGCAGCCAAGGTGACCCACACAGGCTGTATAGGCTCTCGTCCTCGCCAGCTTCCACATGAGGAATCACATGGAAGCACGCTAAATGAAAATTACGCTTTCATCCTTTGTGCCTTGCTTCCCTACTTTGCTCTGGAATTTATTCTGTTTAAATTACTGATGCATCTTGCTTCCCTAATTTTCTAATATTCTCATAACTGAAAAAGATAATTTTAAAAACATTGAAAATCTTTGCTCAGTTGAACTAGTGTTTTTTATTAATTAAATTTGTTCTTAGATAATTTTATACATGTGTAAAATGCATACTGACAAATCTCATCCCATCCCTCACCATATTCCATTCATCCCATTCACAGACCCAACAATTATTTTAATGTTCATAAATACACATTTTGTTTTATGACGCCCTTATTTTAATTAGTTCTACATGTGTAACTAGATGCCAGCAGCTCTCTTTTGGAGGCTGTTGTTCTCTCTAGTGGGTACACAACTGGAAGCATTTCCTTTCCTACACTTCCTTTCCTAGAATCTACCAATAGCCAATAAAGAGTCCCCCCAAAGCCTCTTACCCTTTAATGAGAATTGTATTCAGAGTCAGTCTGGGATCCAACGATCTGATTGATTACCCCAAAAAATACAAATAGAAAAGAAGACAAATATACGACTCTACCCTGTGCTCCAGAAACAACTCTGAAGTATAAACATGTCAGTCTTGTTTGCCAAAAAGATAATGGAACTCTTCCCTGAGTTGGTCGACTCAATCTGTCCTCAGATGAGAATCACTCTCTTAAAGAACTAAGAGAAAATGAGAAACTTGAATCATGTGAGAACTGTAATTCCCAAAAGGAAAGACCAGGAATTTGTTTGTCTGATGTTTAGAAGTTAAAAGTGGCAGGAATGAAGAGTATGTGAAGCACAAAGCTGGTAATATAAGTTAGAAAAGATTGTTATGAATGGAATATAAAATATGAAAACATTATGCACTTTCCCCATGCAATGCTTTTTTGTGATCAGTATTCTACCTTTCTTTTATAGCCAGTTTGGAGCCTCCTGAACATCTTCTCCAAAAGCAGGAGCAAAAGTCACATGTGCTCATTTGATCCTCTTCATTCTGCTTCTACAACACACAAAGGAAACATATCAAGATAAATTGTAGCTTAATATGAGGCCATATAATTTATGACCTATAGTTGTAGGCAGATCCTCTGTCCATAGGTAGGTTGGACTGATGTCTGCTTGGCTGGAAATTATGTGCTCACACATGTGTTTTTTTTATGTGGTAATGCTTTAAGCGGGGGAATTTCTCCAGGTTTAGAGTAGGATAACTTCACATTCTGACCAAAAGCATCACCATTTCCAAAACAAAAAGCTTTATGTTGTTTTTCCCCAGTAAAAAGCTTTCTAATTAGTGTGGTCCACTGAGTCTACACTCTCAACCAGGGAATAAAAAGGACAAGAGACACGAAGAACAAAAGCACCTCACACATAGATGCTCAGAATAATTTTTGCCTCACAATGAGTTGTTAAAGTAACTGATGAGAAAGTCAACACCTCATGTCAGGAGCCGTAATGTGACAATCTAATATACTAGCCGGTGATCATCCTGAAATGGCCTATTTCGGATTATTATATAATCTGTGACTGGTGAGCCCTTATTAAGCATGGCTGTAAGGGGCTCATTGTAGGAAAGAGTCCTGCTATTATTATGCTTTTCCTGTTATTATTAAATATATAATAACCAATAAGTAATAGAACACCCCTTTGGTGCAGATCTCTGAAGATTCACGAAGATGTACTACTGTCTTATAGTGATGCTATGTAGACAAATAGATGACTAAATTTTAATAATGATCCTATAAGAATTCCTAAAATTCTGTGATTATTACACTCTTTTATAGTGGGACTGCTATTAGGTCTTTTTCTGATAGTCAAAACTGTGATAAGAACTCTACCAGTCTCCCCCAAGTGTCACCAGTTAATTGCTCTTAGATAGTAACCAGGCTTTCTCCTACTCAGAGCACATTCCAAGAGGTTGTAAATTAACCAAAGGTCATAAAAAGTGAGCTAATGATTTATTATAGGTTCTAGGACAGAAGATAAAATATTCTGTCCTAGACTGAGTTTATCTATACAAATCTTCACTAATAACTTAGTTATGGTTTTAAACTTTCAGTGACCTGTGGAGCTGAGTCAGGTGATGGATGTTTAGCTAGATAATTACTGCTAATGGATATGCATATAAACATTCTCTGTTGTAAACTTCTGTTTCAGTTTATGATTTGATTTTTTTTTTGTGTGAACTTGTTATGAACTTTGCAATATGTGGTCATGTATTCTGAAAGATATCTAAGTACTTAAGGGCAAAGAGATGAAGAAGATTTAGAATAGAATTTTTCCCACTTCCCCAGTTAGAGTAGAATTTTTGCCTTTCCCCATTTAGACTAGAATTTTTCCCTTTTCCTGCTTAGGATCGTTCCTCTTTTCTCTTTAGATAGCTTTCATAGGAAACTTTTTACAACTTAGTAATAAACTATAACCACTTCTCTAAGTGTCCCATTTTCTTCCTGTGACTTCAGATTCTCAACTAGCAGGCTGAAAGTTAGAGCCCAGCAATTCCTGCTGAGATAGAACAAAGGCCACATTGCTTAATCCTCTGCTGATAGGCTACAGGTGTTAATTACCTAAACCAGCAGCTTTTCACCCTCAGAAATAGCAAGAAAGTTTTTAGGACTTTTTAGAAGTTGCCATCAGCATTTCAATACAGTTAGAGAGTAAGAGATGGTCAGTCTTTAAAGTCATCAACAGAGTCCTACTCAATACAGTGCCCTTGCAACTACCTTCTTTGGGTCACGATACTCCCAGCAACCTCAGAAATCTGAGAGGCAGAGAGATACTAGACAGAGTCAATTATTTATCTAGAATTAGCAATGACTCATTAAATGAGAAACCTGGGTACACCAACCTTGTCATTCACTTTGGCAATCTATGTCTTCCAGTTCCATACAGTCCCAAGCCTAGACTTTAGGCTTTATATATTTCTTATCTGAAATATAGTCAAGTAATTGAGTGCTAATTACTAAGTAGAAGAGGTTTTGTTATGTCACAGTTTTTAACCAACTCTCTGTGACCATATTTAACAACAGTTATGTATATTTTATAATTTTCCTAAAATAGTGTTTTCTATATTTCTATAATTTCCATCATTCTTCAGATATTAGTGTTCCAAGATAATTCCTATAACAATGTACACTTTACAAACTTCAATACCACTGCCATTACTCTAATATTAAAACTAGAGAAGGACACGACAAAGGAAAATTATAACCAATTGTTCTTTATGTTCAACAAGCAAAAATGTAAAAGAAAAAAATTGACGTTGAAAAGAAATCCAAAAGGAAATACAATATGAACAACTTCTAATCATAATTTGCAAACATGAAAAATATCTTTGACAAAATATAACATCCCATCTTAAAGATAATTCCTGAAGAAATTAGAAACAAAAAAATATACTTGAGAGTATGATCAGCTATCTATAAAAGCTTGAGAGATAACATTGTATTAATGCGGAAGAAGTAAAAATAATCCTTCTATTTTCAGGTTTATGAATCCATTCACCAATCCATACATCTATCCATGCATTATCTATCTATCTATCTATCTATCTATCTATCTATCTATCCATCTATTTACAGAGCAGCAAATATTCTCAATAGTAGTGGTGAAAACACCGTGGTAAAAAGCCTCTTTAATAAGTGGTGAGGTGGGTGAGAAAAAGGGGGTGGCAGGATTAAGTATGGGAAGAGACAGAGAGAGTCAGGAAAATGAGCAGAAATCTATAGCAGTGGGGGGTGGGAAAGTCCCAGACACCAGAGAAGTGAGAACTTCCCAGGACCCAACAGGGATGACATTAACAAAATACCCCAAAAAGGGGAGATAGAACCTGTAGAAACCACTTCCAGTTGACAGACATGGCGCCCAGCTGAGGGATAGGGCCACCTACCTATCATAAAAATTTTAACCCAGAATTTTTCCTGTTTAAAGGAAACACAGGGACAAAAATAATGGAGCGAAGACTGAAGAAAAGGCCATCCAGACTGCCCCACCTAGGAATGCCCATCTTCAGACACCAAACCAGGACACCGAGAAGTGCTTACTGACAAGAGCCTGGTATAGCAGCTATCCTCTGAGAGGCTTTGCCAGCACTTGACTAAGACAGATGTGGATCCTTGCAACCAACTATCAGACTGAGCCTGGAACACCAAGGAAAGAGTTAGGGGAAGGACTGAAGGAACTGAGGGGGATTGCAACCCCATAGGACAAACAACAATATCAACTAACCAGACCACCCAGAGCTCCCAGAGATCAAACCACCAACCAAAGAGTATACATGGATGGGTCCATGGCTCCAGCTACATATGTAGCGGAGGATTGCCTTATCTGGAATTAATGAGAAGGGTAGCCCTTGTGCTTGTGGAGGCTTGATGCCTTGAGTGTAGGGGGATGCTAGAGTTGTGAAGTAGGAGTGGGCGGTTGGGTGGGGGAGCACCCTCATATTGGCAAAGGGGAGGTGGGATGGGATGGGAGGTTTGAAGCTCTGAGACAGGGAAGGCAGACAACATTTAAAATGTAAATAAATAAAACATCCCCCAAAAGAAAAGAAATATTGCTCCCTATTTTTTTGAATAAGCAGTGCCTGAAAAACTAGATATCTCCATGAAGAAGACTTAAATTAGATCAAGTTTTTTCATTTGAAAAAAAAATCAATTCAAAATGAATGAAAGGCATTAATTTAACACATGAAACGTGTAGGGGAAAATATGGCATAAATGCTTCAAGATATATACACTGGCATTGACTTTTAAAATATGACTGCCATAGCAGTAGAAGAAATGGGACTGAATCAAATAGTTTCTATACAGAGTGAAGACACCAAACCCAGAATGGGAAAGAAGCTTTGGCCTCTTTACATCTTAAATATAATCAATAGTCAAAACACACAAAAACATAATATTAAGGAAAAAAAGACTTGATCAACAAATATGCAAGCCATGGGTGGGGAACCTTCTTGTGAATTGTTGGCTAGAAACCTCCTAGAACTCTCCATTCAATACATCTTGCTTGAACAATATAGAGAAATGAAACTGGAATTAAGTTGAAAGGGTACTCCGTGCACTTAGGTTTCATAGTGCCAGATGGTTTTATACAGTCTGCTGGGAGAATAAAGGCATCAACAGTCTTACCCAGTTTGAAATGAGCTACAGTATTGGTCTGTTATGTAAGATGTGTTCCCTCCTGCAATAATGGCCTTGTTGTTACAGAGCTAACCAGCTATCTGTGTTTGGAATGATGGTGACTCAAAAGGAGGGAATCCATACTGTTTGCTGTTCTGCTGTCCATTTTTATATGCACAGTGTGTTTTGATTGTCTTTAATTATATAACAATTTGAGCATTCTTTTCAGTGGCTTCAAGGTATTTAACTTTTTGGTATAGTAATTTTTTTTAAATTTACTATTGTTTTCAATTTTTTCACTTTCAAATGTTACTTATTAAAATGAAGCTTTGTACAGTTCATTTATGCAGAAATCCATAGTTATACACTATATTAAAAGGAAGGCAAAATATATTTTTATTTGTTAAAGTAGATTGTTAATTGTCATATTGTGCTTCTTTTTTTTTGTTTTTTTTTGTTTTTGTTTTTGGTCTTTTTTTATTTTATTTTTTTATTCAATATAATTTATTTACATTTCAAATGATTTCCCCTTTTCTAGCCCCCCCACTCCCCGATAGTTCCTTCTCTTCCCGTGTCCTCCCTCCCACCCCTTCCCACTTCCCCGTTCTGGTTTTGCCGAATACTGTTTCACTGAGTCTTTCCAGAACCATGGGCCACTCCTCCTTTCTTCTTGTATCTCATTTGATGTGTGGATTATGTTTTGGGTATTCCAGTTTTCTAGGTTAATAACCACTTATTAGTGAGTGCATACCATGATTCACCTTTTGAGTCTGGGTTACCTCACTTAGTATGATGTTCTCTAGCTCCATCCATTTGCCTAAGAATTTCATGAATTCATTGTTTCTAATGGCTGAATAGTACTCCATTGTGCATATTGTGCTTCTTGTAGTTGCTTGGATGTATACTTATTTTTAGTTAATACTTACCTACTTTTAGAAATTAACTACACTATTTATAAATACATATAACAAAATTATACAATGATACAACACTTCCCATTATTGTTTCCTGTTATATTTCTAGTATTGTATAATGGGATCTGAAATTTTTTTGGTTGCACTGGATGAATCAAATGATCCTCTAGGGAAAAAGTCCCCAAACTACAATCACTTTAAAACTGCATTGGTCATTGGCTACTAATATATATATTTATATGATATGATATCACAGCTACTTTATGTTGGAAAACATAGAGAAATCTGGATCCATGAGGTTTGTGTTCATTTTATGCAGGTGAATGGTCACTGGAAGAGAATTTAACAATAAGAATAGTGATTTATTTATAGTTGCAATTCTGCTGTTAGAATTGCTATAAATTTGAGTTATATATTAAACTGGTTGAGTGAGTCTAAAGCAAATAGCATTTAGCAAAATCAACTGAACAGCACAGAACTACTTGTAAAAACCTTATTAACCTTGGTATTTTATTCCTAGAAACATGGTTGATTTTTAATATGAGCTGGAGTATGTTGTTACTTGGGGAAATGTATAAGGCATAAGTAGACACTAAACAGCATTATAACATTTTTTATTTAGCATATCCGATAATTAACTATGCAATTCTCCAATGATGCAACAATGATCTTAACCTCTTCTACTTGAAAAATCTGCAAGTACTTATTGATACAAAACCTGAAATCATAAAAGTTATATTTTCTTATCTATTGACTTTAAAAGAGTTGGGAATCTACTGATGATCTCTAAAACAGAAATAACGTTATTGAAAGTCTTCCAGTGTGAAGAGTGTCATTGACACTTGATAAAAAATATAATTTGACATGGTCATCAAATGATCCGGTGCTGAAAACATACTTTCCAATGTAATTTCATTTTTTTTTTTTAGATATAACATGGATACTTTCAAAACAAAATAATACCTAAAGCTACCAGGAATTGTACTTATTTTTCTGTTTTTTTCTATTCTTTATAGCTAATCTTGGCACTAATTTTATTTCTGAACAATAATAAGAAGAGGTAAGGTAAAATGCTTTAACAAGTAGTACTATTTTAGGGGTGGTAGAAAGTGAAAAAGAATCAGAATAACAGAAAAGTTTGAAAAAGATATTTTGGGTATGTTGGTGAACAGCTTGGGAAATGCACACAGGATTGCCACAACTTTGAGGCTAACCTGGGATACCAAAAGGACACTATTTCAGAAAAAACTAAACATTTAGATTATTGAGTCTTGTAAAAAGCTATGAAGTCATTTTGTTTTATTTTTGTATGCATTTATTTGAAAAGGAGACATAATCATTTAAATTTCCCGTAATAATTAAAATAGAGATGTTCTTATTAATTTAAGAAGTGAAACTTCAAAAAGTTTCAATTGAGTGAATGAAAGAGCTTGCAACTATGTCTTCTTGCATTCATTAATTCTGTTTAGACCAAGGAAAACAATTACTAATTAGTTGGTGCAAATTGTTGGGCATTCTTTCTTATTATGGATATTTCATTAGTTATGAGTGTAAAGAATGAACTTATGAAACAACACTTTCAAATACAGCTACTCTGAAAGCAAGACAACTCCAAACACCATCTTTTGGAGTTTTCTCAATGGGAATTTATAACTTCTACATATGCGAAAATCATGTCTCTTGAGAAACTTCTACACAACTTTCTCTGTACTGAAATTTAGTGCTTGACTCTGTTGACTTCTAATTCAAATCTTCCAAATTTACCATATATGGTATCTTCTGGTATTGTTCCCATGCTTATATCTCATTAATCTTTAGTCATATGTCACCACACTCAGCAAAACTTATTTTAACTCACATCTAGTTCTTCCTAGATGAAGGGGATTCTAAATGATAAAGACAGGTAAATTCATAGCTCCCAGTGAATTGAGAACATTTTCCAAGAGTTTTAGAACTTAAAACTTGAAGATACCATTATAATAACTGTTATCTTATATACTAATTCAAAAAAATTAAAGGGAGAATGTATTTATAAAACCTATCACTATGTGTAATGAATATATGCCAATAAATACTTGAAGTTGCTGTATTATTATTGTTATAATTACATAGTTTCTAAAGGATAGCTCTGAAAATCAGTGCTTATCATTCCCCATAAATTATCCATTATTTTACTAAAGTGACCTGGTTTCTTTTTCCTCCTAGTTGTAAACATGCTACTCAATTTACCTAGTAATGTTTTTAGATTTTCTTTTTAATATCATTTATTTCTACTTTTCCCCCCCAAATGTCTACATCTATAATTCCATTAATTTCTAATTATCACTTTGTAATTATGGCCAGTCTCTTTTTTGTCTTCTTTGACTATATAGTAACACATTTAATATTAAGTATTAAAATGTCCTTTTTATGTTTCAACAAAAACTCACATCATGTTCTGTGATTATGAGTTTTGTGGCACATTGGCTAGAAGAATGTTGTAGCCTTTAGGTTTATGGACATTACGGTCTATTTGGGAAGGGATTTTAATAAGTTAGATTTGTAGTAAACACTTAAAGAGACACTAATGTTCTTTGAAGCAAATCATTTCAGATTAAAGTTTGTATTTTAATCACTAAGATAATATGGATAGTGTATATTGTCAAATAGGAGCCACTTATATTTTGAAAAATCTTATATTAAAAGAAAAGGGTTGATATATTTTAGAGTGTCTTTCAGTGAAGTTTTTTGACACTTCCAGCTTGCTTGTTTCTATTCATTCTTTTATATCATGAGTCCAGATCATTCACGTGCAAATGGAAAATGTAAAGTAACATGAAATTTTTTTTTTTACCAAAAGTTGTATATGGAATACCTACATGCTAGATATGTGATTATGTTCTTTAATTATGTTATTGCTAATTGTATTATAAAATCTATGATTTAAAAAATGTGTTTAATAGACAAATAGACTGAGAGTCAGGGGCTTATACCTACTACTAATTTGATGCTGGATGAACCATTTTGGTAATTTTTTGATCAGAATTCAAAGCTCATATCATGTTTTTTGTATTATGTTTCTTCACTAAGTAAAACTATGATAAAATGTATTGAATTTTGTTACCAGTGTTGGAATATAATGTAGTCTGCTACATTGTTCCTTTCAGATTGTTGCTTTCAAAACACATACTATACACTCCAGGGTAGTGATTCTAACATAACCCTACTGGTCCATGGACCAAGACTTTGAGTTTAAGTTGAGGTATTTTAATTTTGTTATGATAGAAATGTTTCTAAGCACCTACTGTTTCTGTATCTGACATAATGCACACTGGGAACTGGCAGTTATAGAAAGGCTTACACCTTGCTTGTTAATTCCTTCAGAGAATACAAATATACATATGTCATAACATTTGTATTCAGTATACTTATCAGTATTTGGTTAGTATTTTATGAGGTCAACTTTAGTTAAAGCAAAAGTGAATAAAAAGAGCCATAAACTAGAAAGAGAACAAGAAGGTGTATATTGGAGGGCTTGGATGGAGAAAAGGAAGGAGAGAAGTGATATAACTAGATTATAATCTCAAAAATAAAAAAAGTAATAAAATAAGTGCTAATAATATGAAGAAAGACTCATAGTTTGGTTAATCATTTAATAAAACTTGGTGGTATGTGTTTTCCCAAAGTAGGTAGGGGGAAGAAGGGCTTATTTGCCAGCATAAGATTGTATTATTGGACTTCAAAAGGAGGTTGTTTTAATGTGTGGACCAGGCTGCAAATTGATCTTGAAACAAAATCAATTGTTTCTATATTGGCCAGTCTTCTATCTCAAAAGGAACATTTCTGCACCCATTGTGAGGGAAGCAGAGGAACATGAGATTCAGAGAGAAAATGGTAACACTACGCAAGTGCCACCCACTTCCCTGTGTTTGTCCACTTTTTCTCAATTCCTAGTTGTTGTAGGTGGTTTACTCTCTACAGTTTTATTAAGGTATAACAAACTAATGAATAACTCTTATTTCTATATAGAATCCAGTGTGATGTTTTGATGTGTATGTGCACTGTGAAACAATTAAACCAAACTACTTAGACTTCTCATAAATTTATTTCCTGTGAGAACATTGAGAATCTCATTTCAAACATGCAGTACAGCACTACATGTTTGAAACACTGTCGGCCACAGTTATGATGTTCAATGATGGATCTTCAGAAACAGATCATCCTATAAAATATCTGTATCTTCTGACCAACATCTTCTCTTTCCACTACCCAATCTTTTTATATTGTAGTGTTTGCATACGCTTGCCCCAGGGAGTGACTCTATTTGGAGATGTGGCTTTGTTGCAGGAGGTGTGTGGTCTTGTTGGAAGAAGTGTTTTACTGTGGGCATGGACTTTAAGTCCCACATTCTTGCTGCCTAGAAGGAGGTCTTCTCTTAGTGGCCATCAGATGAAGATCTAGAATTATCAGCTCTTCCGGTACCTAATGCCTGCCTGGATGATGTCTTGCTCCTACCTTGATGATAGTGGATTGAATCTCTGAACCTGTAAGCCAGCCCCAATTAAATGTTGTCCTTATTATAGTTGCCTTGGTTATGGTGTCTGTTCACAGCAGTAAAACCCTAAGACATACATGATACAACATATATTCACTACTTTTTTGATCATGCCATCTGTGGATTCTATGTATTTGTGAGACTGTCAGAATTGAATTTTGTGTCTCTTTAATTTCATGTATATTCTAGTATCAGGCAGATTATTACAAAACAGGATTCCCTTCTTTAAAAAAAAGAAGAATATTCCATTGTGCCTATATGTTAGCATGTGTTTGCATACTATTCACTCAATTGTCAATAAGAAGTTAGATATTATTTCTGTATTGATTATTGTAAGTGATGCTGCAAGAAAAATGGAAGAAATTATTTGCATATGATGGTGTAATTTCCCCAGGTTACATGAATTGTGCAAAATTGTGTATTGCTTAATCACATGGTAGCTTTAATAAAATCCTTCCCTCCTTCCCTCCTTCCCTCCCTCCCTCCCTTCCTCCTTCCCTTCCTCCCTCCTTCCTTCTCTTTCCCTTCCAAAAACATGGTCAATGCCTAATAGGTGAGTACATTATTTCAAAGCTGCATAAAACCTTATTTTGAAAATTAAGTGTACCTCATACAATTTTTTTTTGTAATGGTGCTTTACTTTATATGCATATCAACAATTTAAAGATAGATCTATTTTTTGTTTTTTTTATTATTTTTAATCTTAAACATTTTTAATATTAAATTTTATATCCAATGGTAAAACCTTTCCAAATTTCCCCCCTCCCAAAAGCCCCCCTTCCCAATGATTCCCTACCCCTCCTCCTACCTCCTGCCTCCATATATATGCCCCTCTACCTGACACACTAACAACCCCCCCTCCTCCGTCCATTTCCCTTTGTTGGGGCCTCTATTGAGCCTTTACCTGACCAAAGACCACTCCTTCCACTGATGCCCAACAAGGCATTCCTCTGCCACATTTTTGGCTGGAAGTATGTGTACCCCTTGGTTGATGGTTCAGTCCCTGGGAGTCTTGGGGTGTCTGGGTGTCCAAAGTCATTGTTCTTCCCATGGGGCTATGTACCCCTTCAGCTCCTCTGAAACACCCTCTAGATCCTCTGTTGGGGACCCCAAGCTCAGTCCAATAGTTGGTTGCTAGTTTCTGCCTCTGTATTTGTAAGGCTCTGGCAGGGCCCTTCTAGAGATAGCCATGGCATGCTCTTTTTGGTACACGCTTCTCATCTTTTTGGTGACTGTTTATGGGATGAATCCCCAGGTAGGGCATTTGCTGGGTGGTCTTTACTTCAGACTCTGCTCCACACATTGTCTCTCTTGTTGCTCCTGTGAGTATTTTGTTCCCTTTCTCAGAGGAACCATAGCACCCTCACTTAAGTCCTCTTTCTTCTTGAGCTTCCTGTGCTGGGTGAATTGTACACTGTTTATTTTGAGCTTTTGGACCAGCATCTGCTTATTAGTGAGTGCATATCATGTACATTCTTTTGTGACTGGGTTGCCTCGTTCAGGATGACACTTTCTAGTTCCATCCATTTGCCTAAGAATTTCATGAATTCATTGTTTTTAATAGCTGAATAGTACTCCATTGTGTTTATATACCACAGTTTCTCTATCCATTCCTCTGTTGAGGGACATCTGGGTTCTTTCCAGCTTCTGGTTATTATAAATAAGGCAGCTATGAACATAGTGGAGCATGTGTCCTTATTACATGTAGGAGCACTTTCTGGGTATATGCCCAGGAGTGGTATAGCTGGGTCCACAGGTAGTACTATGTCTAATTTTCTGAGGAATTGCCAAACTGATATCCAGAGTGGTTTTACCAGCTTGCAATCCCACTAACAATGGAGAAGTGTTCCTCTTTCCCCACATCCTCTCCAGCATCTGCTGTCCCCTGAGTTTTTCATCTTAGCCATTCTGACTGGTGTAAGGTGGAATCTCAGTGTTGTTTTGATTTGCATTTCCCTGATAACTAAGAATGCTGAACATTTCTTTAGGTGCTTTAGAGCCATTTGAGTTTCCTCAGTTGAGAATTCCCTGTTTAGCTCTGTACCCCATTTTTATTAGGGTTATTTGATTCTCTGGAGACTAACTTCTTGAGTTCTTTGTATACATTGGATATTAGCCCTCTATCGGATGTAGGGTTAGTAAAGATCCTTTCCCAATTTGTTGGTTGCTTTTTTGTCCTATTGACTATGTCCTTTGCCTTACAGAAGCTTTGCAGTTTTATGACATTCCATTTGTCGATTCTTGTTCTTAGAGCATAAGCCATTGGTGTTCTGCTCAGAAACTTTCACCCTGTGCCCATGTGTTCAAGGTTTGTCCCCACTTTCTCCTCTATAAACTTCAGTGTGTCTGATTTTATGTATAGATCTTTGATCCACTTGGGCTTGAGCTTTGTACAAGGAGATAAGAATGGATCAATTTGCATTTCTCTGCATGCAGACCTCCAGTTGATCCAGCATCACTTGTTAAAAATGCTGTTTTTTTTCCACTGGACTTTTTTAGGTCCTTTGTCAAATATCAAGTAACCATACGTGGGTTCTTTTCTGGGTCTTCAATTCTATTCCATTGATCTTCTTGCCTGTCTGCATACCAATACCAAACAGTTTTTATCACTATCGTGCTGTAGTAGAGCTTGAAGTCAGGGATGGTGATTCCTCCAGAATATCTTTTTCCTAGCCAGAGCAATCAGGCAGCAAAAAGAGGTCAAAAGAATACAAATTGAAAAGGAAGAAGTCAAACTATCACTATTTGCAGATGATATGATAGTATACTTAAGCGACCCCAAGACTTCCACCAGAGAACTCCTGAAGCTGATAAACAACTTCAGCAAAGTATCTGGTTATAAAATTAACTCAAGCAAATCAGTAGCCTTCCTCTACTCAAAGGATAAACAAGATGAGAAAGAAATTAGGGAAATGACACCCTTCACAATAGTCCCAAATAATATTTCATACCTAGGTGTGACCCTGACAAAGCAAGTAAAGGGTCTATATGACAAGAACTTTAAGCCTCTGAAGAAAGAAATCGAACAAAGTCTCAGAAGATGGAAAGATCTCCCATGTTCATGGATTGGCAGGATCAATATAGTAAAAATGCCCATCTTGCCGAAAGCAATCTACAGATTCAATGCAATCCCCATCAAAATTCCAATTTTTCCAATCTATCAATTCTTCATAGATCTAGAAAGAGCAATTCTCAAATTCATCTGGAATAACAAAAAACCCAGGATAGCTCTATTGTTTCATATCCACTGAGATTTGGATAAAAAGTCTTTAATAGCTATAAAGTGATATTAACTTTTATTTTAAAGTTCATTCCTCAATATTAAGTGGTGTTCATTTTTCATATATCTGTCTTTAATTTGGCTTTAATGTTAGATTTTAAACAGAATTTCATATTTTCTTGATGTACTCTATTAATATAGGCTATTATATATTATATTTATATAATTTATATTTTTCCTGTTTTCTTCTTTAGGTAGTACTGACATGCATGCTAATGGGAGGAACAAATCTCTCTGTGGTATCCGAGTTTGTATTTCTTGGACTCACTAACTCCTGGGACATACAGCTTCTGCTCTTTGTGTTCTCCTCTATGTTTTATGTGGCAAGCATGATGGGAAACTCCCTCATCATTTTTACTGTGGCTTCAGATCCTCACTTACACACTCCAATGTACTTTCTGTTGGCTAACCTCTCCTTCATTGACTTAGGTGTTTCTTCTGTTACTTCACCCAAGATGATTTATGATCTGTTCAGAAAGCACAAAGTCATCTCTTTTAGAGGTTGTGTTATTCAGATCTTCTTCATCCATGTTATTGGTGGTGTGGAGATGGTTTTACTCATAGCCATGGCCTTTGATAGATATGTAGCCATATGTAAACCTCTCCATTACCTGACCATTTTGAGTCCAAGAATGTGTCTCTTCTTTGTAGTTATTGCTTGGTTAGTTGGCCTTATACATTCTCTGGTTCAGCTGGTTTTTGTCATAAACTTACCTTTTTGTGGACCAAATGTGTTGGACAGCTTCTACTGTGACCTTCCCCGGTTCATCAAGCTTGCTTGCATAGACACTCACAAACTAGAATTCATGGTCACAGCCAACAGTGGATTCATCTCTGTGGGATCTTTCTTCATATTGATAATTTCATATATTTTCATCATAATCTCTGTACAAAAACACTCTTCAGGTGGTTTCTCTAAAGCCCTGTCCACACTTTCAGCTCATATCTCAGTGGTGGTCTTATTCTTTGGTCCTTTGATATTTGTCTATACATGGCCATCTCCCTCCATACACCTGGATAAATTTCTGGCCATATTTGATGCAGTTATCACTCCTTTCCTGAATCCTGTGATCTATACATTCAGGAATCAAGAAATGAAGATGGCAATGAAGAGAGTGTTCAAACAGCTGCTGAGTTATAGAAAGATCTCTTAAGTGCTTGCCTTGTGAGTATAAAGTGCATTTTCACCAATCTCAGCAGAAAAACTGCCTTTCTACACTCTGTCTATATACATTAATATTTCATCTATTTTCTACTACTTAGGAGGGCAAGACAATCTTTTCTGAAATAGACAAGAAATTATAGTTATTTACAAAGTAAGTATTATAATAATACTGAGCCTCAATTCCCAAGGAATATTTTTCATCTATATTTTGGATATAAAGAAGCTAGAAGCCTACACAAGACATTTAAAACTGAGAAAATAAGATGAAAAAAAATCAAATATAGGTGCATCATCTCTGAATGAATACAGATCTTGCAGTCCTCTACTGTATGTGTGTTATGGGCCTCATAGCAGCTGGTGCATGCTGCCTGTTTGGTGGTCCAGTGTTTGAGACATTTCAGGGGTTCAGATTGAGACCACTGGTCCTCTTACAGGGTCACCCTCAGCTTCATTCAGCCTTCCCCAATTCAACAGCAGAAGTCAGCTGCTTCTGTCCATTTGTTGGGTGCAAATATCTGCATCTGACTCTTTCAGTTGCTTGTTGGGTCTTCTGGAGTATAGAGGTCAGGTAGGCTGGGAGGTAGGGACATCCACATGGAGACAGAGGGAGGCGAGGAGGTATGGGATATGGAACAGTTGGAGGGTGGGCAGGGGTTGGCGTGGTGGAGAAAATATGGAGTGTATAAAAATAATAAAAATATTTATGAAAAAAAATCACATATGGGAATTCTAGTAGTACTTACTGGGAATACTTGTTTGTCTTTTAACTTTTTTTTATTCTTAAGAATTTCACACATGTTTTCAATGAAATTTTATCTTATCTATTCTTTAATTGTTTTCCTTCAACTTTCAAACAGGTTTCCTCCCAACTTCATCTCTCTCTCTCTCTCTCTCTCTCTCTCTCTCTCTCTCTGATAATTTACTAAATTTTGTTAGTTCTTCCCATGTATATGGATATAGGGCCGTTCACTATAGTATAAGAAAACGGCTTATGGGATCATTCTCTAAAAGATAATTCCACTTTCCCTAGGAGCTATCAACTGCCAATAGCTTCACAACAAGGAATGAGTCCTGAAACATATCCCTTCCACCTACTTTTGAAGTGTGATTGGCTGACTCTTGTGTATAACATGTACAAGTAACTACAGCTGGTTAGAGTGCATGAATATGACAGTTTTGCAATGTTCAGAAGACAGAATTCCATTGTGCTTTTCCTTATTCTTCTGATTTACATTTTCAGGTTCTTCCTCTACAATCTTCCTTGAGCCTGGGCAATGTGGTGAATATTGATAATGATTCTCCATGTAGGTCTTATCTCTTAGTCTTTTATTCTACTACTTTGGCAAATTATGCATCTCAGAGTTGATTTTGTCCACTGCAAAGAGAAGCTTCGCTAACCATGCCTATGAATATAAAAATAAGTATTTATAAGGTAATGTGAAAGCAGAAGCATGGAGTAAAATAAAATAACAAGCTGTACTCTAGAACTCATAAGTTCTCCAGGCATGAGTTTCTAATGAGGATTATCTCCAGGCATGAGTTTCTAATGAGGATTATGCTATCATGCATGCATGTTAATTTCTTTTGTGGAATAGGCTTCAGACAGACATCCTTTAGTCACTCATATAAGAGTTGTACCAACGTGACATCAGTGCCTGGAAGATCATTATTACAATAATGCTAGGTTCAGCTCTGAGTAAGAAGCTGAACCATTTTTTTTTTTTTTTATCTACATAGCACCTTTTGGCATTGCAAAATCTAGCTGGCAGGAGAGTTTCCTCTTCAGTTCAAGATTGATTCTTCTATACTCTGTGGCCAAATTATGGGATGTTTTCAACAATAGGCTCTTCCCATGTAGCCATGGAGGGTGACCAAAGGCAATGACATTAGCCCATGTTGTTTTGGTATTCATTCATTTCGAAAGCTTTATTAGTTCTTATGGCCCTACATGAATACTTGTGTATAGCCGACTGTTATGTCTTCTTCCCAGATTTCAAAAAATTTCTTGTACAATCTGAAAACTGTGGAAAGAAAGTGCAGCCACCTATATTTAAAAAGACAAATACATATAAATGTAAAGCACAAGTAATGTATAGAAGAGTATATGTCACAGGATGCTTTTCACTATAGAAAGATTGGGGACATGGATTACAGGTTATGATAAAAACATATTTGCCTTTATGAATCATGTTTTGATTTTAAAAATGTGAATAGATCCAAACTCTCTGTGTAATTAGAAATTATTTTAAAAACCAACAATAATAATCAATGATCTTTGCTTCTATCAGGTATTCTGAGACTTTGAATATTTAGTTGCATTTTCTCATGCTAAAATTAGGACTTTAACACTCATATTTAGGCACAGCTTTTGTCCAGTCTAAAACTAAACAGGTAATGAGTACAGAGACAAGCATCACCAACAGATTACCATGAATCATCAGGTCTTATTTCAAAAGTCTGTACTCTCAGAACTCGGCCTCCCACCAGTCAGGAGAGGTGCATCCATCTTGGTTCCGTACTCCAGGGATCGGACTGAGGTACACAAACATAATCCGAGGCCAACACCGCGGTGGTCTGAGCCCGACGGGCGTTGGCCTGCACCCAGGCCCTGGGCGGGTCGGGGGGCCATCGGGGTGCCAACCCAGGCAGGAGGTTTTTTTGCCCAGGCCTGCGAGCGCGCCGCCACCATTTTGCCTGCAGGACGACAGAGAGCTCAGGCGGGCAGACCTGTAACAGGCATAGCCTAAGGCTAACAAAGCGGGGGTCCAGGCCCCAAAAGGCACAGGACTGACCCCAAGAACTGGGCGGCTTGGTGGGCCATCTGTGAGTCAACCCGCCCAGGTGATTGTTAGCAAAGCAGACTCTCCCGGCGCTTTCAGGGAGCGCGGGCGCGCACGCCCGCCATCCTAGTCACCTGGCAGACCCAATTAACAGTCATAGCCCTAGGGGAACTTTGCTCGGACCTTGGCCTCCCAGGCTTTTGCCTGGACTCAGGGACTGGGCGGCCAGGCTAACCTTGTGTGCGACAGCCCGGTTGGCGGATCGGCTGCCCAGCGGAGTGAGCGGAACACAGGGGAGGTCACAGTAGCATACACCGTCGGCACTCCCTGGGAGTGCACACGGGCTCCATCTGGTCCACAGACACAATCTGGGGCAAGGCCTCAGGCAGAAGCCCTTAGCTCTACTCTCTCCGCTTCCGGATCCAGATCAGTCTGGGCGGCAGCATTACATCTCCAAGTCCTGCAAGTGGCTAGCTGGGCTTCCGGGCAGCCAGCTGGGAGAAGTCAGTGTGCTCCAGTGAATCCAGCGGGCCCCAGCGGGAGCCTTCGGGTGCCTGCTTTGGGATCAGAACAGCCTGGGCAGCAGCACACTGTCTACAAGCAGTGCAGGAGGTAAGCTGTGCACCAGAGGCCAACTGGGAAGGGGCAGCTTGCACTGGTGAGTCCAGCACTGACAAGATAAACTAACACCAGTGAGAACTAGATGGCAAAAGGCAAACGCAGGAACGTCACTAACAGAAATCAAGGCAATATGGCAACATCTGAACCCAATTCTCCTCTACCAACATGTCCTGGATACCCCAGCACACCAGTAAAACAAGATTTGGATTTAAATTCACTGGTCATGATGCTGGTACAGGAACACATGAAGGTCATACATAAAGAAATTCAGGAGAAAATGGATCAAAAGTTAGAAGCCCTTGCAAGGGAAACACAAAAATCATTGAAAGAAATCCAGGAGAATACAAAAGCCAACAAGGAGGAAATGCAAAAAACACTTAAAGAAATACAGGAGAACTTTGCTCAACAGGCTGAGGTCATGAAAGACGAAACACAAAAATCTCTTAAAGAAATACAGGAGAACTTTGGTCAACAGGCTGAGCTCATGAAAGAGGAAACACAAAAATCTCTTAAAGAATTACAGGAAAACACAAACATGCAAGTGAAGGAGCTAAGCAAAACCATCCAGGATCTAAAATCAGAAGTAGAAACAACTAAGAAAACTCAAAGGGAGACAACTTTGGAGATAGAAAGCCTTGGGAAGAAATCAGGGGACAGAGATGCAAATATCAACAACAGAATACAAGAGATAGAAGAAAGAATCTCAGATGCTGAAGATTCCATAGAAACCATGGACTCAACAGTTAAAGAAAATGCAAAATGCAAAAAGCTTGTAACCCAAAATATCCAGGAAATCCAGGACACAATGAGAAGACCAAACCTAAGGATTATAGGCATAGATGAGAGTGAAGATTTACAACTTAAAGGGCCAGCAAACATCTTCAATAAAATTATGGAAGAAAACTTCCCTAACCTAAAGAGAGAGATGCCCATGAATATACAAGAAGCCTACAGAACTCCAAACAGACTGGACCAGAACAGAAATACTTCCCGTCACATAATAATCAAAACACCAAATGTTCTAAACAAAGAAAGAATACTAAAGGCAGTAAGAGAAAAAGGCCAAGTAACATATAAAGGAAGACCTATCAGAATCACAGCAGACTTTTCACCTGAGACTATGAAGGCTAGAAGGTCCTGGGCAGATCTCATGCAGACTCTAAGAGAACACAAATGCCAACCAAAACTACTATATCCAGCAAAACTCTCAATCACCATAGATGGAGAAACTAAGATATTTCATGACAAAACCAAGTTTACCCAATATCTATCCACAAACCCGGCCCTAAAAAGGATAATAGGAGGACAACACCAATACAAGGAGGGAAACTTCACCCTGGAAAAAGCAAGATAGTAACCTTTCATCAAACCCAAAAGAAGTTAAGCATTCAAATTTAAAAAATAACGTCAAAAATGATAGGAAGTAACAATCATTATTCCTTAATATCTCTTAACATCGATGGAGTTAATGCCCCAATAAAAAGACACAGACTAACTGAATGGATACGTAAACAGGACCCTACATTTTGCTGCTTACAGGAAACACACCTCAGGGTCAAAGACAAACACTACCTTAGAGTAAAAGGCTGGAAGACAATTTTACAAGCAAATGGTCTCAGGAAACAAGCTGGAGTAGCCATTTTAATATCAGATAAAATTGACTTTCAACCTAAAGTCATCAAAAGAGACCCTGAGGGACACTTCTTGCTGGTCAAAGGAAAAATACAAAAAGAAGAACTGTCAATCCTGAACATCTATGCACCAAATGCAAGGGCACCCTCTTTCGTAAAAGAAACTTTATTAAAACTAAAAGCACACATTGCACCTAACACAATAATTGTGGGTGACTTCAACACTGCACTTTCCTCAATGGACCGATCAGGAAAACAGAAACTAAACAGGGACACAATGAAACTAATTGAAGCTTTGGACCAATTAGATTTAACAGATATATATAGAACATTCTATCCTAAAACAAAAGAATATACCTTTTTCTCAGCACCTCATGGTACCTTCTCCAAAATCGACCATATAATTGGTCACAAGACAGACCTCAACAAATATAAGAAGATCGAACTAATCCCATGCCTCCTATCTGATCACTATGGAGTAAAAGTGGTCTTCAATAGCAACAGAAACAACAGAAAGCCCACATACACATGGAAACTGAACAATATTCTACTCAATGATACCTTGGTCAAGGAAGAAATAAAGAAAGAAATTAAAGACTTTTTAGAACACAATGAAAATGAAAACACAACATACCCAAATCTATGGGACACAATGAAAGCAATGCTAAGAGGAAAACTCATAGCCCTGAGTGCCTCCAAAAAGAAAATGGAGAGAGCATACATTACCAGCTTAATGACACACCTGAAAGCCTTAGAACAAAAAGAAGCTATTTCGCCCAGGAGGAGTAGAAGGCAGGAAATCATCAAACTCAGGGCCGAAATCAATCAAGTAGAAACAAAGAGAACCATACAAAAAATCAACAATACCAGGAGCTGGTTCTTTGAGAAAATCAACAAGATAGATAAACCTTTAGCCAGAATGACCAAAGGGCACAGAGAAAGTATCCAAATTAACAAACTTAGAAATGAAAAGGGAGATATAACAACGGAAACTGGGGAAATCCAAAAAATCATCAGATCCTCCTACAAGAGCCTATACTCAACACAACTGGAGAATCTGGAGGAAATGGACAATTTCCTTGACAGATACCAAATACCAAAATTAAATCAGGACCAACTAGACCATCTAAACAGTCCCATAATGCCTAAAGAAATAGAAGGAGTCATAGAAAGTCTTCCAACCAAAAAAAGCACAGGACCAGATGGCTTCAGTGCAGAATTCTACCAGACCTTCAAAGAAGAGTTAACACCAATACTCTTCAAACTATTCCACAAAATAGAAACAGAAGGAACACTACCCAATTCCTTCTACGAAGCCACAATTACGCTGATACCAAAGCCACACAAAGATCCAACAAAGAAAGAGAACTTCAGACCAATTTCCCTTATGAACATCGATGAAAAAATACTCAATAAAATTCTTGCCAACCGAATCCAAGAACACATCAAAACGATCATCCACCATGATCAAGTAGGCTTTATCCCGGGAATGCAGGGTTGGTTCAATATACGGAAATCCATCAATACAATCCACTATATAAACAAACTCAAAGAACAAAACCACATGGTCATTTCATTGGATGCTGAAAAAGCATTTGACAAAATTCAGCATCCCTTCATGCTTAAAGTCTTGGAGAGAACAGGAATTCAAGGCCCATACCTAAACATAGTAAAAGCAATATACAGCAAACCGGTAGCCAGCATCAAACTAAATCGAGAGAAACTTGAAGCAATCCCACTGAAATCAGGGACCAGACAAGGCTGCCCCCTTTCTCCTTATCTTTTCAATATTGTACTTGAGGTACTAGCTCGGGCAATTCGACAACATAAGGAGGTCAAAGGGATACAAATTGGAAAGGAAGAAGTCAAACTATCATTATTTGCAGACGACATGATCGTCTACCTAAGTGACCCAAAGAACTCCACTAGAGAGCTCCTACAGCTGATAAACAACTTCAGCAAAGTGGCAGGTTATAAAATCAACTCAAGCAAATCAGTGGCCTTCCTATACTCAAAGGATAAGCAGGCTGAGAAAGAAATTAGGGAAATGACCCCCTTCACAATAGCCACAAACAGTATAAAGTATCTTGGGGTGACTCTTACCAAACATGTGAAAGATCTGTATGACAAGAACTTTAAGACTCTGAAGAAGGAAATGGAAGAAGACCTCAAAAAATGGGAAAACCTCCCATGCTCATGGATCGGTAGAATCAATATAGTTAAAATGGCCATTTTGCCTAAAGCAATCTACAGATTCAATGCAATACCCATCAAAATCCCAACTCAATTCTTCACAGAGTTAGAAAGAGCAATTATCAAATTCATCTGGAACAACAAAAAACCCAGGATAGCTAAAACTATTCTCAGCAACAAAAGAAAATCTGGGGGAATCAGTATCCCTGACCTCAAGCAATACTACAGAGCAATAGTGTTAAAAACTGCATGGTATTGGTACAGTGACAGGCAGGAGGATCAATGGAACAGGATTGAAGATCCAGAAATGAACCCACACACCTATGGCCACTTGATCCTCAACAAAGAGGCTGAAAACATCCAATGGAAAAAAGATAGCCTTTTCAACAAATGGTGCTGGTTCAACTGGAGGTCAGCATGCAGAAGAATGCGAATTGATCCATCCTTGTCTCCTTGTACTAAGCTCAAATCCAAATGGATCAAGGACCTCCACATAAAGCCAGACACTCTGAAGCTAATAGAAAAGAAATTGGGGAAGACCCTTGAGGACATCGGTACAGGGAGAAAGTTTCTGAACAGAACACCAATAGCGTATGCTCTAAGAGCAAGAATTGACAAATGGGACCTCATAAAATTACAAAGTTTCTGTAAGGCAAAGGACACCATCAAGAGGACAAATCGGCAACCAACAAATTGGGAAAAGATCTTCACCAATCCTACATCAGATAGAGGGCTAATATCCAATATATATAAAGAACTCAAGAAGTTAGACTCCAGAAAACCAAACAACCCTATTAAAAAATGGGGTACAGAGTTAAACAAAGAATTCTCACCTGAAGAACTTCGGATGGCGGAGAAACATCTTAAAAAATGCTCAACTTCATTAGTCATTAGGGAAATGCAAATCAAAACAACCCTAAGATTTCATCTTACAGCAGTCAGAATGGCTAAGATTAAAAATTCAGGAGACAGCAGGTGTTGGAGAGGGTGTGGAGAAAGAGGAACACTCCTCCACTGCTGGTGGGGTTGCAAATTGGTACAACCACTCTGGAAATCAGTCTGGTGGTTCCTCTGAAAACTGGGTACCTTACTTCCAGAAGATCCTGCTATACCACTTCTGGGCATATACCCAGAAGACTCCCCACCATGTAATAAGGATACATGTTCTACTATGTTCATAGCAGCCCTATTTGTAATTGCCAGATGCTGGAAAGAACCCAGGTATCCCTCAACAGAAGAGTGGATGCAAAAAATGTGGTATATCTACACAATGGAGTACTATTCAGCCATTAGAAACAATGAATTTATGAAATTCTTAGGCAAATGGATGGAGCTAGAGAATATCATACTAAGTGAGGTAACCCAGACTCAAAAGGTGAATCATGGTATGCACTCACTAATAAGTGGATATTAACCTAGAAAACTGGAATACCCAAAACATAATCCACACATCAAATGAGGTACAAGAAGAAAGGAGGAGTGGCCCCTGGTTCTGGAAAGACTCAGTGAAACAGTATTCAGCAAAACCAGAACGGGGAAGTGGGAAGGGGTGGGTGGGAGGACAGGGGAAGAGAAGGGGGTTTGCGGGACTTTCGGGGAGTCGGGGGGCTAGAAAAGGGGAAATCATTTGAAATGTAAATAAATTATATCGAATAAAAAAAAACAAAAAAACAAACAAACAAACAAACAAAAAAAAGTCTGTACTCTCCCAAATTAAAAAATCTAAACAAAATGGATGATTTTATTGATAGGTACCACTTACCAAAATTAATTCAGGATCAAGTAAACAATTTAAATAGTTCCATAACCCCTTAGGAAATAGAAGCAGTCATTAAAAGTCCACACCCTCCCAAACCCAGGGCCAGAAGGTTTTAACACAGAATTCTACCAGATGTTTAAAGAAGAGGTAATACCAATAATCCTCAAATTATTCTTCAAAATAGAATCAGATGATTTTATTAACAGATACTACTTACCAAAATTAATTAAGGATCAAGTAAACAATCTAAATAATTCCATAACCCTTTAGGATATAGAAGCAATCATTAAAAGTCCACACCCTCCCAAAGCCCAGGGCCAGAATATTTTAACACAGAATTCTACCAGATGTTCAAAGAAGAGGTAATGCCAATAAACCTCAAATTATTCTTCAAAATAGATACAGAAGAACATTGCCAAACTCATTTTGTGAGACATCAGTCACATTAATAACCACACAAGACTCACCAAAGAAAGAGAATTGTAGACCAATTTCCCTTTTGAACATAGATACAAAAATGCTCAATTATATACTAGCAAACAGAATCCAAGAACACATCAAAATACCATCCACCATGATTAAGTAGGCTTCATCCTGGGTTGTAGGGATGGTTCAATCAAAAATCCATCATATAAATCAATATGATCCACCATATAAATAAAAAATAAACCCCACATCATCATCTCCTTAGATGCTGAAAAAGCCTTTGAAAAAATGCAACACACCAGCACAGCTTGCATCCGGAGTTGATCAGGGCCACAGAGCTACATACCCAAATACAACTACAAGAGAGTGGGTCTTGGCCACCATCTCTGTGCCTGTGACTGTGTAACAGATTGGTAGGCAGGCATCACCAGAGTAGAGGATCGCTTGGGACACACCCCACCAGGACTCCACCTGCACCCAGGAACTCGGCAGCACCACAGCAATTTGTGTCAGGGGAAAGCAGGTCACCCAGGATTGCTGAGATAGACCTGCAGGCACACAGGAGGGACAAGCACCAGCCAGTGACAGCAGGACGAACTAACACCAGAGATAACCACATGGCAAAAGGCAAATGTAGGAACAGTAACAGTAATCAAGACAATATGGCACCCAATTCTCCCACAACAGCAAGTCCTGGATACCCCAAAACACCACAAAAGCAAGATTTGGATTTAAAATCACAGGTCAAGATGCTGATGGAGGCTTCAAGGACATAAATAACTCCCTTAAAGAAATACAGAAGAACACAAATAAACAGGGATAAGCCCTTGAAGAGCTAAGGGAAAATACAACAAAACAGGTGAAGGAATTAAACACAGACATCCAGGATCTAAAGAAGGAGGTAGAAACAATAATGAAATCACAAAGGGAAACAACTCTGGACAAAGAAAACCTAGGAAAGAAGTCAGGAGTCATGGATACAAGCATCATCAACAGAATACAAGAGATAGAAGAGAGAATCTCAGATGCAGAAGATACCATAGAAAGCATTGATACAACAGTCAAACAAAATGCAAAATGCAAAAAGTTCCTGACCCAAAACATCCAGGAAATCCAGCACAAAAATAAGAAGACCAAACCTAAGAATTAAAGGTATAGAAGAGAGTGAAGATTTCCAACTTAAAGAGCTAGTAAATGTTTTTAACAAAATTATAGAAGAAAACTTCCCTAACCTAAAGAAAGAAATGCCTATGAACATACAAGAAGCCTATAGATCTCCAAATAGATTTGACCAGAAAAGAAATTTCTCCTGTCACATAATAATTAAAATACAAAATGTACTAAACAAAAAAAAGAATATTAAAAGCAGTAAGGGAAAAAGGTCAAGTAACATATAAAAGTAGACCTAGCAGAATTACACTGGACTTCTCACCAGAGACTATGAAAGCCAGAAGAGCCTGGGCTGATGTCATGCAGGTCCTAAGAGAATACAAATGCCAACCAACACTGCTATATCCAGCAAATCTCTCAATTACCATAGATGGAGAAACTAAGGTATTTCATGACAAAAAAAATTTACACAGTATCTTTCCACAAATCCAGCCCTTCAAAGGACAAACACCAACAAAAGGAGGGAAAGTACACAATAGAAAAAGCAAGAAATTAATATTCTTTCAACAACCCCCCAAAAAGATAACCATACAAACATAAAAAATTACATAAAAAATAGCAGGAAGCAGCAATAACTATTTCTTAATATCTCTTAACATCAATGGACTCAATTCCCCAATAAAAACACATAGACTAACAGACTGGATATGCAAACAAGACCCAACATTTTGCTGCATACAGGAAATGCATCTCAGTGTCAAAGACAAACACCACCTCAGAGTAAAAGGCTGGAAAACAGTTTTCCAAGCAAATGGTCCCAGGAAAAAAGCTGGAGTAGCCAATATCCAATAAAATAGACTTTCAACCAAAAGTCATCAAAAAATACACAGAAGAACACTCTATACTCATCAAAGGAAAAATCTGCCAAGAAGAACTCTCAATTTTGAAAATACAAGGGCACCCTCATTCGTAAAGGAAACTTTACCAAAGCTTAAAGCACACATTGCACCTCACACAATAAAAAAATCACATGATCATCTCCTTAGATGCAGAGTTTTTGTAAGGCAAAGGACTTTGTCAAAAGAACAAAACAGCAACCAACAAATTGTGTAAAGATCTTTACCAACCCTACATCTGACAGAGGGCTTATATCCAAGACATACAAAGAACTCAAGAAGGTAGATTCCAGAGAACCCAAGAACCCCATTAAAAAATGGGATCCAGGGCTAAACAATGAATTTTTACCTGAGGAATATCGAATGGTGGAGAAGCACCTAAAGAGATGTTCAGCATCCTTAGTCATCAGGGAAATGCAAATCAAAACAACCCTGAGATCTCACTTCACACCAGTCAGAATGGCTAAAATCAAAACAGGAGAAATGGCTCAGGAGAAAACATGTGCTGGCGAGGATGTGGAGAAAGAGGAACACCCCTTCTCCACTGCTGGTGGGGTTGCAACTACTCTGGAAATAAGTCTGGCAGTTTCTCAGAAAACTGTGAATGGTATTTCCGGAGGACCCCACTATACCACTCCTGGGCATATACCCAGAGGGTTCCCCAGCATGTAATAAGGGTACATGCTCCACTATGTTCATAGCAGCCCTATTTATAATAGCCAGAAGCTGGAAAGAACCCAGATGTCCCTCAACGGAGGAATTGATTCAGAAAATGTGGTATATATACACAATGGAGTACTATTCAGCTATTAAAAACAAAGAATTCATGCAATTCTTAGACAAATGGATGGAACTGGAGAATATCATCCTAAGTGAGGTAACCCAATCACAAAAGAATAGTCATGGTATGCACTCACTGATAAGTGCATATTAGCTTAGAACCTTGGAATACCCAAGACACAATTCACATATCAAATAAACCCAAGAAGAAGGAAGGAGAGGCCCCTGGTCCTGGAAAGACTCAGTGCAGCAGTATAGGGGAATACCAGGACAGGGAAGCACGAAGGGGTGGATTGGGGACCAGGAGAAAGGAAGAGGGCTTATGGGACTTTTGGGAAGGGGCGATGCAGGAAAGGAGAAATCATGTGAAATGTAAATAAAAATATATCAAATAAAAAAGTGAGAAAGAAAAAAATCTAACACACTTTTATGTTAAAAGTCTTGGATAAATCAGGGATTCAAGGTGCATACCTAAACACATTAATAGTGATATACTGAAAGCTAATAGTCAACATCAAATTAAATGGAGAGAAACTTAAAGGAATTTCACTAAAATCAAGAATACAACAAAGACATCCATACCTATTCAATATAGTTGAAATTTTAGCCAGACAATATAACAACTAAAAGAGATTAAGGGAATACAAAGTAGAAAGGAAGAAGTCAAAGTATCACTATTCACAGATGATATATTATACATAAGTGAGCTACAATATTCTATTAGAGGGCTCCTACAGATGATAAAAATCTTTATCAAAGTAGCTGGATACCAATTTAAAAATATTACTAGCTCAGGGTCATTTTGATTTGCATTTTTCTGATCACTACGGACTTTGAACATTTCTTTTAGGTGCTTCTCAGCCATTCGAGATTCCTCATTTGTGAAATCTCAGTTTAATTCTATACCCCACTTTTGATTGCATTGTTTGTTTTTTTTTTGGTGATTAGTTTCTTGAGTTCTCTATATATTTTGGAT
This sequence comes from Apodemus sylvaticus, assembly GCF_947179515.1. Lineage (NCBI taxonomy): Eukaryota > Metazoa > Chordata > Mammalia > Rodentia > Muridae > Apodemus > Apodemus sylvaticus. The sequence goes on along the minus strand of NC_067476.1, from coordinate 94,442,642 downwards.
ATTAGCCCTTTATCAGATATGGGGTTAGTGAAATTTTTTTTCCAGTCTGTAGGTTGCTGATTTGTCTTATTGACTATGTCCCTTGCCTTCAGAAACTTCCCAGTTTCATGAAGTCCCATTTATCAATTCTTGATCTTAGAACCTGAGCCATTGGAGTTCTCTTCAGGAAATTTCCCCTCTGTGTCAGTGAGTTCAAGGCTCTTTTCCACTTTCTCTTCTATCAGATTCAGTGTATCTGGTTTTATGTTGAGGTACTTGATCCACTTCGACTTGAGCTTTGTGCAAGGTGACAAATATGGGTCTATTTTCATTTTTCTATATACAGACAGTCAGTTAGATCAGTACCATTTGTTGAAGATGCTTTCTTTTTTCCAATGCATATTTTTGGCATCTTTGTCAAAGATCAAGTGTCTTTAAGTGGTTTTATTTCTGGGTCTTCAATTCTATACCATTGATTAATGTGTCTGTCTCTGTCCCAATACCATCCAGTTTTTATCACTATTGCTCTGTAGTAAAGCTTGAGGCCAGGAATGGTGATTCCCCCCTGTAATTCTTTTATTTTTAAGACTTGTTTTGGCTATTCTGTGTTTTTTGCTTTTCCAGATGAATTTGAGAATTACTCTTTCTATGATTTTGAAGGATTGTGTTGGGATTTTAATGGGGATTGCATTGAATCTGTAGATTGCCTTTGGTAGGATAGCCATTGTTACTATGTTAACCCCGCGGATCCATGAGCATGGGAGAAATCTCCATTTTTCTGAGAACTTCTCCAATTTCTTTCTTTGGAGACTTGAAATTATTGTCATACAGGCCTTTCACTTGTTTGGTTAGAGTTACCGCAAGATATTTTATATTATTTGTGGCTATTGCGAAGGGAGTTGTTTCCATAATTTCTTTCTCAGCCTTGTTTATCATTTGTATAAAGGAAGGCTACTGATTTATTTGAATTAATTTTATATCTGGCCACTTTGCTGAAGTTGTTTATCAGCTGTAGAAGTTCTCTGGTAGAATTTTTGGGATCGTTTATGCATACTATCATATCATCTGCAAATAATGGTACCTTGATTTTTTCTTTGCCAATTTGTATCCCCTTGATCTCTTTTTTGGTCTAGTTAGCACTTCAGGTACTATATTGAATAGATACGGGGAGAGTGGGCATCCTTGTCTTGTTCCTGATCTTAGTGGGATTGCTTCAAGTATGTCTTCATTTAATTTGATTTTTGATAAATTGCTTTCATTATGTTTAGGTATGAATTCCTTGATCACTTCAATACTTTTAACATGGAGGGGTGTTGTATTTTTGCCAAATGCTTTTTCTGCATCTAAGGAGATGATCATGTGATTTTTTTCTTTGAGTTTGTTTATGTAGTAGGTTATAATTTTTGTATATTGAGACAACCTTGCATCCCTGGGATGAAGCCTACTTGATTGTGGTAAATGATAGTTTTGATGTGTTCTTGGATTCCGTTTGCAAGAATTTTAGAATTTTATTAAGTATTTTTGCATCGATATTCATAAGCAAGATTGGTCTGAAGTTCTCTTTTTGTTAGGTCCTTGTGTGGTTTAGGTATCAGAGAAATTGTGGTGAGATTCCACCTTAACCAATCAGAATGGCTAAGATCAAAACCACAGGTGACAACTCATGTTGGAGAGGGTGTGGAGAAAGAGGAACAATCCTCCATTGCTGGTGGGATTGCAAACTGGTACAACCACTCTGGAAATCAATCTGGAGATTCCTCAGAAAATTGGAAATAGATCTATCTGAAGGCCCAGCTGTATCACTCTTGGGTATATACTCAAAAGATGCCCTACTATGCCATAGGGTCATGTGTTCCACTGTGTTCATATGGCCTTATTTGTGATAGCCAGAAGCTGGAAACAGCCCAGATGTTCCACAACAGAAGAATGGATACAGAAAATGTGGTTCATTTACACAATAGAATACTACTCAGCTATTAAGAACGAAAACATCTGGAGTTTTGCAGGCAAATGGATGGAACTAGAAAATATCCTGAGTGAGGTAACTCAGACACAAAAGGACAAGCATAGTATGCTCTTACTAATAAGTGGATTTTAAAAAGCACAGAGTACCCAAGATACAGTTCACAGAACTGAAGTGCCCAATTGAGCATGCTTCAGTTCCACTTGGGAGGGAGAACAAAGCAATCACAAATGTGGAGGGAGGAAGAGACCTCAGGGAAAGTGGAAAGAGTTGGGAGGTAATTGGGAAAGGGGAACATTATCTGGTATTGGCTGAGGGAAAAGGACTGAAGCCCTGAGGGCCAGCAGAAAGAATGGAAACAGGCAACCTCTGGAGATAAGAGGTTGGGGGTAACCTCCAGAATGCACCAGAGACCTGGGAGGTGAGAGACTCTCCAGACTCAAAGGGAGGGACTTTATATGAAATGACCAACAGTAGGGAGAGGGCACTTATAGAGTCCACCTCCAACAGGAAGACAGGGCATCAAATGAGTGAGAGGGGGCATTCACAGTCACAACTCTGACCTATAATTGTGTCTCTCTGAAAGGATTACAGGGATGGAAATGGAAAGGAGCCTGAGGAAAAGAAGGTCCATAGACAATCCTAAAGTCAGATCAGGTCTCAAGTCCTCACACTATTACTGATGTTATGGAGCACTCATAAAAATGGACCAAGCATGACCGCACTACAGAAACTGCAATAAGCAGCTGAAAGAGTCAGATGCAGGTATTTGCACCAATGGACAGCTGACCCCTGCTGTTGGAAAGGGGAAGGCTGAATGAAGCTGATGAGGACAATCCTGTACGAAGACCAGCAGTCTCATTTAATAAAGACCCTTGAGATATCTCAAACACTGCACCACCAAACAGTCAGCATACACCAGCTGATATGAGACCCAGAATACTCATACAGTAGAGGCCTGCTGGGTCTGTGTTCATTCAGAGATGATGCACCTAACCCTCAAAAGACTTGAGGCCCTAGGGAATTTAGAGGTTGGGGAGTGTGGGAGTGGGGACATCCACGTGTAGACAGAGGGTAGGGAGGAAGTCCAGGATGTGAAACAGAGGGTGGATGGAGGGGTGGTGGTGGGGTAATAAAATATAGAATGTAAAAAATTAATTAATTAATTAATAAAAAGCAGTAGCTCTTTATTATACAAACAATAAATAGGCTGAGAAAGAAATTAGCAAAACAACACCATTCACAATTTGAAATCTGTCTGATTCTTTTTATTCAGTATTTAATTTGGCTATCCTAGATCTTTTGTGCCTTCATATAAAATTTGCAATTGTTTTTTTCTGTTTGTAAAGAATGATCTAGTGTTTACTGGGGATTTCATCAAATCTGTAGATTAATTTTGGCAGGTTATTCATTTTCACATTGATCCTTTTGAACTGTGGGGAAGAGTACTCTTTCTATCGTCTCATATATTCCTCAATTTTTTCTTCAATAATTTTTGTTGTAGAAGTTCTTCATTTCCTTGGTCCTTCACATCCATTGCCAGATATTTTTCTTTTTCTTCTTCCTTCCTTCCTTCCTTCCTTCCTTCCTTCCTTCCTTCCTTCCTTCCTTCCTTCCTTCCTTCCTTCCTTCCTTCCTTCCTTCCTTTCTTCTGCTACTAGTATAATTATTTTTCTGGATTTCCTTTGCAGCCTTTTTGTTATTGGCCTCTGATTTTTTTCATGTCAATTTTGTATGCTACAACTTTGCTGAAAGTACTTATCAGTTCTAAGAATTTTTTAGTGGAGTCCTTAAGGTCTTTTATGTATCATGTTATTTACAAGTACAGCTACCTTAATACTTTGATTCCTTTTTCTATTATATTCCTTCCTTTCTTCCTTCTTTCCTCTCTCATGCCCTCCTTCCCTTCTTTTTTGTTTTCTTTTCTTTTGTGCTATTGAACTAGCTAAGACTTCAGGATTTATACTGAATTGGAGTGGAGAGAATAGGCCGGCCCTCTTGTCTTGTTTCTGCTCTTCACCTCTTTTATGACAGGTGTTTTAATTATTCTATTTACATTTAAATTTCTTATTTTCTGGGAACTTCTATACATCTAAATGTATATACAAAGTCACAATTATATAACATATAAAAGAGGAAGCTTCTTAAATATTTCTTCTTCCAATATACTAAAGTGATTAAATAACCGTTTATAGTCAGGATTTGAGCTAATTATCTATTTTAGGTACTAATCGCAATGACTAGTTATTAATATTTACAACACAATATTAAAATGATATAAAATTTTCATTTTTCCATTTTAATGTTGTTTCACGAAACCTGATGACTTCTAGTCGCACTGGACAAAACAAACAGTTCTCCAGGGAGAAAGTCTGAACTATGAGCACATTGAAAACTATCTAGTGTGTTCAGAATCTTTTGCTCACTTCTCTCTTGAGGTTTGAGTAATTAGCTTCATATATTTTATGTTAGGTTATTATTAGGTATTTTAAACTAAAGAAATCAGAAAAACCAGTCTGTGAAGATGCATTCTCTTTATGAAGGTAAAATGTACAGAGATGTTTAAACAATGAGAATTATGGCTTTATATGTAGATATTCTTGTTTTAAAAATGTTATGCTAATGCATTATACCCTAAATGTTGGTTTTTGCCTAAAGCAATAGGAGATATCATGCTGAAAAAGTAATTGAAAAGTACAGAAAAACTATGAAAAATTTCTGATATATAGGAAGAAGTTAATTGGATTTGGATTTGAGCTAGAATGACATTGTATCCAGAAAATATGAAAGACACTGGTAAACATCAAACAACTTTGTAATATTTTGAATATATTCTAGGTGTAATTTTTCAATACTTAGCTATTTTGCAATATGATGTAGAGAAACACAGTAATACTTACAAATCAAAAATTAGATTTATTTATCACATTTTCTCCTGTTTCAAAAAAATTGATTTATTTTTATTTTGTAAATATGATTTTTTCCTTGCATGTATGTATGTACACTTCTTGTAAGTTGTTGCTGAGAAGTCCAGAAGACTGCATTGGATCCTCTGGAACTGGAATTATAGAAAGATGTGAGCTGTCACAAGGGTGCTGATAAGCTAAGTTTCTTTTCTCTGCAAGAGCAATAAGTGCTCTTAGTCACTGAGCTGTCCCTCCAACTCCATCTCCTGTAGTTTATAATAAGTACATCACTAATTTTATTCCTGAATTATAAGTAACCAGTTAAAGAGTTTTAATAAATGGAAATATTATTTTTCTAGTATGGCAGAACATGAGAAAGAAAATTAGAGTAATTAAATGCTTTTGAAAAACTATTTCAAAAATCTATAAGTTCCTTTCATGCTCATAAGTGATTATTTATAAAGGATGTAAAGTTACTTATATTTTCCTCAATAATCAATAGAAACAGGAGTTTTAATTAAATTAGAAGAGTTTGAGTTATTCTGGGTATAACTTTTACTGAGAAGTAAAAGTCCAGAGTTTTTCTTGAAGGAATAATGGACTTATAATATTAATTGAAACAGGAGAAAATATGTATAGGTGATGGTTCTGATGGGTGCTTTGCTCAAACCAAGCAGATGACTGTAGGGTACTAAACTTATGACTCTGTATAAGGAACCAAATTAACAAATATTTCCTTTAAGAAGTAGGTATTAGAAATCTGTCTTGGAGGATTCTCATAGGACAGACTTAAAACTACATAAAGGTACAAATGAGGGGGAAAACTCATACAAGTCAAAGACTTAAGTCTGGACCTTTGCATTGTGGGTATTCTTATAGGTGTAAATGAATGTACACTATATGAAGAATGAGAATGATTTTAACCAAGTATAAGAGAAGATGATTTAAAGTATCTTCTTCTGTGGGTATTCCACTATGGGTGTTTGTGGCTTATAGGCAAATCAACATCATGTCCTTCATTCTCCATTTACAGATGACTATGTCAGTTTTTGGACTAATTTTCAGATACTACACTGTGCCAAGTGAATATAAGCCTATCATGTTTTAAATTTTCTGTGCTTCTAAATTCTATAATATTTTCCTATGTTTTACAAATCATTCTGTTCTAAATTCAAAAACATTCATGGAGTTTTATGATGGTGAGGAAGATTGGCTGTCCAGAAGACAAATTCACAGTGGATACAGGTTCATTGACAATGACTTCTATAGCTTTAGCACTCGAGAGTTGCTTAATTGTTAAGCAACTCTCTGTGATTGGTTGTAACTATGCAGTTTTATAACTGTGATTGGTTATAACTATGCAGTTTTAAAAGAATTGTCAAAAGGCAAAGAAAATTAAATATATTATCTTTTTCTTAAACGTTTCCCCTCCAGGACACACATACTTTTCAAATGTTCTTGTTTTTAAATTTTCCATTTACCATCCATGCCTTTTCCTTTACTTTCATGGTCATTTGACATCTACTTTCTCTATTACTGTAGAACTCTGCACTATTTCCTTTCTTGTCTTTAAAACTCTAAACATGCACATTCATGTGTATTTGAAATAACTAAAACACATTTTTTTCTATATTTCAGTGAATATTTACATACATTATGGTATGATTCTTGGTTTTAAGATGGATTACACAAGATACAGATGTTAGTCCTTAATTTGATTGGAGTTGAATCTAGTTGAGAAGGAACATTTAGTAAGTATACTTAATTATAAGCACTAAGGGGACACAGTGTTCTGGAGGGAGGGGGAATTGGATAAGGAACTGTTGGATGGCAGACCAGGATGGTGATAATGACTGGACTGTAAAAAAAGATTAAAGGTAATTTAAAAAAAAGCAAAAGAAAAATAAATTTAAATGACATTGAGAAAACACTGATTACTAAGTAAGTTGAACAATATAACTTATTGAATAGGAGGTAGCTAATATATTTTAAAAATCTTTTATTAGAAGGGGAGAGTTAAAATATACTGAAAAGTCTTTCAGAAATAGAATTTCATGTTCATTGTTTATCTTTTTCATTCATTCATTTATTTCAAGTATTCACCGTATCATGGAAAAGCTGAAAAAAAACATTAGTATCAATACTTGTTAATTATCTCATATAGAATATCTATATACTGAACACATGGTTTTGACCACTTGTTTTACTTAATCTGTACCATAAACTTCAGCTTTTAAATATCTAAAATAGATTAATAAACTCTCTCTCTATAATAAATTGCTAGTGGACGAGCAATGGTATGCATTTTGTTTTTCTGAATTGAAAGTCCATCTTGTGTCCATGGTGCTGTTTATTCTCTAGTGAGAAGTAACCTAAAACATAATGTGAAAATTCTTTATTTCAGATTTAAAAAAATGCTTTCTAGTACATCATGGTTACCTTCAGAAGACTTAATTTTCTGTTCATGAGGTGAGTTCTCCAAGGCAGTGTTTCTTACCTATGCATCATATTTTATAGGCAAATACTTAACTAGAATGTGAAGTAAGAAATTGAATTGTTTTCTATATTGAAGGCTTTCACTGTAATCCAGAAATATTACATGGGCTGGAACACTATATGACTTCCACAAGCTTCACTGTGTGGTCTACATTTCTAAATTCTATAGATAAAATTGGAAATTTCTCCCGTTTTTATTTCATATAGGATCAATTAACAAATAAGTATTGTGTATATTTTTGGTTCACAGCATGAATATGTAATATATTAAGTTTTATATATAATACATAGCAATGTATATGAAGTTACATTATATGTATTACATATATATTAAACTAATGAACATGCTTACCTCACATACTTATTATTTGTGAGAATATTGATAATAGCCTCTCAGCAATTTCCAGGTATGCAACTCATTATTATCATTGTCCATAATCACCATGATATCATAGATCTTCAGAAAGCAACCATCATGTCAATGGAGATTTTGGATTTTTTTTTAAGCCATGAGCATCTTGCTTCATGCCCACTCCCCACATCATTTTTGCCTGTTTTGTCACCACATTCTTTGCTGAATTCTTTAGATTTTACATATACAGAAAATCTTTCCTCATTTATCTTCATGCGTCTCTGTTTCATTTGGCACAATGACTCCCAGGTTAATTAATGTTATTATGAGACAAAATTCCCTTCCTTTAAAGGCTATGAAATAGTCTATTCTATGTGTATTTGTGTGTGTGTGTGTGTGTGTCTGTGTCTGTCTGTCTGTCTGTCTGTGCATTTGTGTTTAGTTATCCATTAACTGCTTAGTTATCCATAAAGGAACACTTAGGATAATTTTATATTGGTAACTATAAATGATGTTTCAATGATCATGGACCAATGCAGGGCCATTTCTTCTAGATGATTAACTCCAAAAATGATATTGGTTAACAATTCTCTTTCTAAGTTGTCTCTTTCTATGTATCTATCTTTTCTGTATCTTTCTCCCATTCCCTCACTCTAGTATTCCATCTTTCTTTTCTCTTTATAATCATTTCTATTTCTCTATTTTTGTTTGTTTGTTTGTTTCTTCCTTCCTTTCCCTTCCTTCCTTCCTTCCTTCCTTCCTTCCTTCCTTCCTTCCTTCCTTCCTTTCTTAATTCCCCTACTTCATTCCTTTCTTTTTTCCTTCTTTCCTTTCTTCCTCTTTTATTTTTTGACAGGGACAATATCCAGGGCCCTATATATTGGATGACAGATGTTACATACCAAGGTATTATTTTAAAATTATTATGGAGGTGGCTATATGCTTTCTCAAACAAATATACTCATTTATATTCTCAACACTGTTCAAGTTTCCTCTTTTAAAAGATGCAACTCAAATGTTCTATTTTTGAACCTTTAATGAAATCTCTTTTAACAAATTTAAAACGCTCGTGCAGAGTGCCATCCCCTGATAAGTAGCCATGTAAGCACTTGTTCATATATTTGTTCATCCTTATGATAAAGATTTATTGATAAATCAAAAATGTATTTTATAAGCTTGAGTTGTAATGTTTTGTGGTATATTAATATATCTATGATAACGTTCAGTTTCTTGTACTGCTGTCCTTCTGGTAGCGCTGAAAACAGCAGCAATGGAAGGAACAAATCACTCCGTTGTATCAGAGTTTATATTCGTGGGAATCACCAACTCCTGGAAGATGCAAGTACTTCTTTTTGTGTTTGCTTCAGTGTTTTATATGGCTAGCATGATGGGAAACTCCCTCATCATTTTCACAGTGGCTTCTGACCCTCACTTACATTCTCCCATGTACTTTCTGTTGGCCAATCTCTCCTTCATTGATTTAGGTGTTTCATGTGTCACTTGTCCCAAGATGATTTATGACCTGTTCAGAAAGCACAAAGTCATCTCTTTTAGGGGTTGCATCACTCAAATCTTTTTCATCCATGTCATCGGTGGTGTGGAGGTAGTGCTGCTCATAGGCATGGCATATGATCGCTATGTAGCCATATGTAAGCCTCTCCATTATCTGACCATTATGAATGCAAAAATGTGCATTTTCATCTTAGTGGCTGCCTGGGTGGTTGGTCTTATGCATTCCCTGGTTCAATTTGTTTATATAGTAAATTTACCATTCTGTGGACCAAATATTTTGGATAGCTTTTACTGTGACTTTCCTCGGTTCATCAGACTTGCTTGTGTAGATACCAACCAAATACAATTAATGGTTTCAGCCAACAGTGGCTTCATCTCTGTAGGCTCCTTCTTTATACTGGTCATATCTTATGTTGTCATAATAGTGACTGTTCAAAAACATTCCTCAAGTGGTTCCTCCAAAGCTTTGTCCACACTTTCTGCTCACATTTCTGTTGTGGTTGTGTTCTTTGGTCCTTTGATATTTATATATACATGGCCTTCCCACTCCACACACCTGGATAAGTATCTTGCTATATTTGATGCAGTTGGTACTCCTTTTCTGAACCCTATGATCTACACATTGAGAAATCAAGATATGAAGACATCTATGAAAAGAGTGTGCAGACAGCTATTAAAATATTGGAAGATCTCCTAAGTAATTACAGAGTGAACATTCATCATTGAGCACAGTGCATTGCTGATCAAATTCAGTGACAATTTCTTTCCCTTATAGGATTTATTTACTTATACTGATATTTCAGTGACTTTTGTCTTCTTTGAGGAGAGATTTAAATTTGTCCTAACAATGAGGAATGAAGTTTATATTTATGAAACAAAGATTACAATATTGCAGATTTCAATGAATAAAGAATAATTTTTTGTGAAGTAAACTTTTAATTGTATGGAAGATGGAAAAGTTGTTTAAATCCTAAAAGAAAGAGAAACATTTTTCCTTTTTATGTCTGTTTGTCTCTCTCTCTGTGTGAGCATAAATTTCTCACATGCAGCACATACTGGCAGCACTTCATGGAAAATATTCAAGTTGACATGCATAGGGGTCATATTTTCATTGTGTACAATCTAGTCACTCTTTTGATTTTCTGTGTGGTTATTCAAAGTATTCAGAATCTGCAAACATACACACTTGATACTCTCCAGTTAACATTATAACAGTCAAATTTATTTATATTTTTATTTTTTACTGTTTTTCCATATTATATTTTTTCTTTATATTTCTATGTTCAATTTCAGCACATATAATTTGCATAATATTATTGAGATGCAAGTGAAGCTATAGCATTTTTTATCAGTTGGTACAGTGTATGCACTTAGGTACCTCATAGGCACATATATGCTGACTCATCCTGACACTATGGAGCAGAAGTAGTGCTGTAGTTCTTTCTTTTCCACATCCCCTTTTAATTCTTCCATGTTTCACAAAAGTTGCAAGTGTATCATTATGACTATAGTCACCAGGCTAGCAATCAAATGCATCATTGAAATTCGAGGCATTGAGAAACTCAGTATTAACTATCCTTGGTCTCCATCTCATGTCTATTTTTCCTTACCGGATTCTAGTGCCCCTAGCTTTGCATCTTGAATGAGGTTACAACCTCCTTGGGACAGTTTTGTGTGTTGAAAATTAGGTAAATCTAGTTCCTATGAGAAATCATTTATTGTATATGATTCATACTTTTCTACTTCATAGATTCACCTATGAGTAAGATAGACTACATGTCTGCTAGCTTAATTATATGTGGATTCATAGAATGCTTCATCCAAGCCACACATAAGAACTTGCACAAAGTCTTGTTTGACCAGGGGACACATTTTATACCAAATGAACATAACAGAAAATTCATCAGTCTACAAATGTGTGCCATGACATGCAACTGACTTTATAGGTTTTGTGACATATTTTACTCAGTTACAATGGGAATTATAGCACCACCAAGGGTTATGTGCTCTCCAATTGAAGATAAATAAAGTCCATGATAACTTGTAGAAATAGTTCCTATTTACACCTCCTATTGTCTCATCCTTTTAAGGAATTATAGATTTCGATGTCGATTATAGAAAGCCTCAAAACACCATAGGTATAAGAACACTCGTGTTGGTCCTGGCTTTCTTTATAATTTTCTTGCGTCCTCATAAATCTTCACAAACTATGACATAATTTCATCAGTATATTGTCTTGTTTTACTCATTAGAGCGCTTTGTCTTCTTGCTTGGACCTTCAGTAAATTCTTAGAATACTTATAGAACAGTGAATAGAAAATAAGTTCATATACATTTATAAAGTCAAATGAACATATTACAAATGCGAAGTCTAAGAAAGACTTAGAAAAGAAACACTACATGAAGCTGTCTGAAGGAATATAGGGAGAGGCTTCAAATTGAGGGCCACAATGAAAAGGTGTTTATCTTTATTTGTGATGAAGTTTTAAAATGAGAACAGGAGATCAAGAAAACAAGGCCTTCTAAGCACAGTAGGACCGATACACATATGAACTTACAAAGACCGGTAGCATGCACAGTGCCTATCACAGGTGTGGGCCAGATGAATCCCAGCACTGAGAGGGGAAATGGACACAGCACTCATCCCTAATCTAGAAGCTATCTCCAGTTGATAACAACTCCCAAATGAAAAGTTAATTTTTTCTAAGTGAGTCTCACTGGGTATATAAGCCATAGGTAAGGTCAGATCTCATGTTCAGCAGTAAATTGCCAATGCAAAATGAATTCAATGGCATTTTTGATTTTTCTTTGTCTCATAATGTTTTTCAAAGCTTTTTTGATTGTCTGCTTTTAAATAAAACCTTATAGGTCCTGTGTGTGTGTGTGTGTGTGTGTGTGTGTATGTATGTACGTATGTATGTATGTATGTGTGTGTGTATACATAGTAATTTCTGGTTTTGTGTTTCTATGGGAATTATGTATAAATGAATATGTGTATATATATATATGTATATATATATGTATTGGCTATTTTCTGCTTGTTTCTTCTTTGTTTTTATTTTACATAGCATCATTACGTACTTGTTTCTGTTCTGTTCTAATGAGAGAGGGAATATGTATGGATCTGGTGTATTGGGAACTGGGGAAGATTTAAGAGGATTTGGGGAAGGTAAAATTGTAATGAGAATATATTGTATGGAAAAATATTTTCATATAAATTAAAAAGAGAATAAATTCCTGATACATTGTGCATTTTTAGAAAATATTTTAAAACTGTAAAATATTTCTGAATGATCATGTTGCTATCAAGTATGCTGTAAGTAATCATAGTATGGAGGATCATAAATCTTCAGAGTATCACTAATCTTAAAAATGAGAATGTTTTTAAATTTATTTTTTATTTTTTATTGGATATTTTCTTTATTTACATTTCAAATGTCGTCCCCTTTCCAGGTTTCCCCCTGGAAAGCCCCTACACCATCCACCCCCCCCCCAGTGTTTCAGTGAGGCTGTTCCCTCACCCACCCACCAACTCTTGCCTTCCTGTCCCAGCATTCTCTTACACTGGGCATCGACCCTTCAGAGGGCCAAGAGCATCTTCCCCCATTGATGCCCATCAAGCCATCCTCTGCTACATATGCAGCTGGAGCCGTGGGTCCTTCCATGTGTACTCTTTGGTTGGTGGTTTAGTCCATGGTAGCTCTGGGGTGTCTGATTGGTTGATACTGTTGTTCCTCCTATGGGGTTACAAACCCTTTCAGCTCCTTCAGTCCTTTCTCTAGCTCCTCCATTGGGGATTCCATGCTCAGTCTATTGGTTGCCTCTAAGCATCTGCCTCTCTGTATTTTTCAGGCTCTGGCAGAGCCTCTCAGAAGACATCTATACCAGGCTATTGTCAGCAAGCACTTCTTGGCATCCACAATAGTGTCTGGGTTTGGTGAATATATATGGGATGGATCCCCAGGTGGGGCAGTCTCTGGCTGGCCTTTCCTTAAGTCTTTGCTACATGCTTTGTCTCCTCCGTTGGGTATTTTGTTACCCCTTATAAGACAGACCGGAGTATCCACATTTTGGTCTTCCTTCTTCTTTTTTTTTTAATTCGATATAATTTATTTACATTTCAAATGATTTCCCTTTTCTAGCCCCCCCCCACTCCCCGAAAGTCCCGTAAGCCCCCTTCTCTTCCCCTGTCCTCCCACCCACCCCTTCCCACTTCCCCGTTCTGGTTTTGCTGAATACTGTTTCACTGAGTCTTTCCAGAACCAGGGGCCACTCCTCCTTTCTTCTTGTACCTCATTTGATGTGTGGATTATGTTTTGGGTATTCCAGTTTTCTAGGTTAATATCCACTTATTAGTGAGTGCATACCATGATTCACCTTTTGAGTCTGGGTTACCTCACTTAGTATGATATTCTCTAGCTCCATCCATTTGCCTAAGAATTTCATGAATTCATTGTTTCTAATGGCTGAATAGTACTCCATTGTGTAGATATACCACATTTTTTGCATCCACTCTTCTGTTGAGGGATACCTGGGTTCTTTCCAGCATCTGGCAATTATAAATAGGGCTGCTATGAACATAGTAGAACATGTATCCTTACTACATGGTGGGGAGTCTTCTGGGTATATGCCCAGGAGTGGTATAGCAGGATCTTCTGGAAGTGAGGTGCCCAGTTTTCGGAGGAACCGCCAGACTGATTTCCAGAGTGGTTGTACCAATTTGCAACCCCACCAGCAGTGGAGGAGTGTTCCTCTTTCTCCACACCCTCTCCAACACCTGCTGTCTCCTGAATTTTTAATCTTAGCCATTCTGACTGGTGTAAGATGAAATCTTAGGGTTGTTTTGATTTGCATTTCCCTAATGACTAATGAAGTTGAGCATTTTTTAAGATGCTTCTCCGCCACCCGAAGTTCTTCAGGTGAGAATTCTTTGTTTAACTCTGTACCCCATTTTTAATAGGGTTGTTTTGTTTTCTGGAGTCTAACTTCTTAAGTTCTTTATATATATTGGATATTAGCCCTCTATCTGATGTAGGATTGGTGAAGATCTTTTCCCAATTTGTTGGTTGCCGATTTGTCCTCTTGATGGTGTCCTTTGCCTTACAGAAACTTTGTAATTTTATGAGGTCCCATTTGTTAATTCTTGCTCTTAGAGCATACGCTATTGGTGTTCTGTTCAGAAACTTTCTCCCTGTACCGATTTCCTCAAGGGTCTTCCCCAGTTTCTTTTCTATTAGCTTCAGAGTGTCTGGCTTTATGTGGAGGTCCTTGATCCATTTGGATTTGAGCTTAGTACAAGGAGACAAGGATGGATCAATTCACATTCTTCTGCATGCTGACCTCCAGTTGAACCAGCACCATTTGTTGAAAAGGCTATCTTTTTTCCATTGGATGTTTTCAGCCTCTTTGTCAAGGATCAAGTGGCCATAGGTGTGTGGGTTCATTTCTGGATCTTCAATCCTGTTCCATTGATCCTCCTGCCTGTCACTGTACCAATACCATGCAGTTTTTAACACTATTGCTCTGTAGTATTGCTTGAGGTCAGGGATACTGATTCCCCCAGATTTTCTTTTGTTGCTGAGAATAGTTTTAGCTATCCTGGATTTTTTGTTGTTCCAGATGAATTTGATAATTGCTCTTTCTAACTCTGTGAAGAATTGAGTTGGGATTTTGATGGGTATTGCATTGAATCTGTATAGTGCTTTAGGCAAAATGGTCATTTTAACTATATTGATTCTACTGATCCATGAGCATGGGAGGTTTTCCCATTTTTTGAGGTCTTCTTCCATTTCCTTCTTCAGAGTCTTGAAGTTCTTGTCATACAGATCTTTCACATGTTTGGTAAGAGTCACCCCAAGATACTTTATACTGTTTGTGGCTATTGTGAAGGGGGTCATTTCCCTAATTTCTTTCTCAGCCTGCTTATCCTTTGAGTTTAGGAAGGCCACTGATTTGCTTGAGTTGATTTTATAACCTGCCACTTTGCTGAAGTTGTTTATCAGCTGTAGGAGCTCTCTAGTGGAGTTCTTTGGGTCACTTAGGTAGACGATCATGTCGTCTGCAAATAATGATAGTTTGACTTCTTCCTTTCCAATTTGTATCCCTTTGACCTCCTTATGTTGTCGAATTGCATGAGCTAGTACCTCAAGTACAATATTGAAAAGATAAGGAGAAAGGGGGCAGCCTTGTCTGGTCCCTGATTTCAGTGGGATTGCTTCAAGTTTCTCTCCATTTAGTTTGATGCTGGCTACCGGTTTGCTGTATATTGCTTTTACTATGTTTAGGTATGGGCCTTGAATTCCTGTTCTCTCCAAGACTTTAAGCATGAAAGGATGCTGAATTTTGTCAAATGCTTTTTCAGCATCCAATGAAATGACCATGTGGTTTTGTTCTTTGAGTTTGTTTATGTAGTGGATTGTATTGATGGATTTCCGTATATTGAACCAACCCTGCATTCCCGGGATAAAGCCTACTTGATCATGGTGCATGATCGTTTTGATGTGTTCTTAGATTTGGTTGGCAAGAATTTTATTGAGTATTTTTGCATCGATGTTCATAAGGGAAATTGGTCTGAAGTTCTCTTTCTTTGTTGGATCTTTTTGTGGCTTTGGTATCAGCGTAATTGTGGCTTCGTAGAAGGAATTGGGTAGTGTTCCTTCTGCTTCTATTTTGTGGAATAGTTTGAAGAGTATTGGTGTTAACTCTTCTTTGAAGGTCTGGTAGAATTCTGCACTGAAGCCATCTGGTCCTGTGCTTTTTTTAGTTGGAAGACTTTCTATGACTCCTTCTATTTCTTTAGGCATTATGGGACTGTTTAGATGGTCTAGTTGGTCCTGATTTAATTTTGGTATTTGGTATCTGTCAAGGAAATTGTCCATTTCCTCCAGATTCTCCAGTTGTGTTGAGTATAGGCTCTTGTAGTAGGATCTGATGATTTTTTGGATTTCCTCAGTTTCCGTTGTTATATCTCCCTTTTCATTTCTAAGTTTGTTAATTTGGATACTTTCTCTGTGCCCTTTGGTCAGTCTGGCTAAGGGTTTATCTATCTTGTTGATTTTCTCAAAGAACCAGCTCCTGGTATTGTTGATTTTTTGTATGGTTCTCTTTGTTTCTACTTGATTGATTTCGGCCCTGAGTTTGATGATTTCCTGCCTTCTACTCCTCCTGGGCGAAATAGCTTCTTTTTGTTCTAGGGCTTTCAGGTATGTCATTAAGCTGGTAATGTATTTTCTCTCCATTTTCTTTTTGGAGGCACTCAGGGCTATGAGTTTTCCTCTTAGCACTGCTTTCATTGTGTCCCATAGATTTGGGTATGTTGTGTTTTCATTTTCATTGTGTTCTAAAAAGTCTTTAATTTCTTTCTTTATTTCTTCCTTGACCAAGGTATCATTGAGTAGAGTATTGTTCAGTTTCCACGTGTATGTGGGTTTTCTGTTGTTTCTGTTGCTATTGAAGACCACTTTTACTCCATAGTGATCAGATAGGAGGCATGGGATTAGTTCTATCTTCTTATATTTGTTGAGGTCTGTCTTGTGACCAATTATATGGTCGATTTTGGAGAAGATACCATGAGGTGCTGAGAAAAAGGTATATTCTTTTGTTTTAGGATAGAATGTTCTCTATATATCTGTTAAATCTAACTGGTCCAAAGCTTCAATTAGTTTCATTGTGTCCCTGTTTAGTTTCTGTTTTCCTGATCGGTCCATTGAGGAAAGTGCAGTGTTGAAGTCACCCACAATTATTGTGTTAGGTTCAATGTGTGCTTTTAGTTTTAATAAAGTTTCTTTTATGAAAGTGGGTGCCCTTGCATTTGGGGCATAGATGTTCAGGATTGACAGTTCTTCTTTTTGTATTTTTCCTTTGACCAGCAAGAAGTGTCCCTCAGGGTCTCTTTTGATGACTTTGGGTTGAAAGTCAATTTTATCTGATATTAAAATGGCTACTCCAGCTTGTTTCCTGAGACCATTTGCTTGTAAAATTGTCTTCCAGCCTTTTACTCTAAGGTAGTGTTTGTCTTTGACCCTGAGGTGTGTTTCCTGTAAGCAGCAAAATGTAGGGTCCTGTTTACGTATCCATTCAGTTAGTCTGTGTCTTTTTATTGGGGCATTAAGTCCATTGATGTTAAGAGATATTAAGGAATAGTGATTGTTACTTCCTATCATTTTTGACGTTATTTTTTAAATTTGAATGCTTAACTTCTTTTGGGTTTGATGAAAGGTTACTATCTTGCTTTTTCCAGGGTGAAGTTTCCCTCCTTGTATTGGTGTTGTCCTCCTATTATCCTTTTTAGGGCCGGGTTTGTGGATAGATATTGGGTAAACTTGGTTTTGTCATGAAATATCTTAGTTTCTCCATCTATGGTGATTGAGAGTTTTGCTGGATATAGTAGTTTTGGAGTCCCTGGAGTCCGGAACCAAGATGGATGCACCTCTCCTGACTGGTGGGAGGCCTAGTTCTGAAGTGGCTTCCGTGCAGGAAAGGCGCCGCACAACTGCAGCTGCTTGCCGCCCGGCTGGTCAGCGAAGGTCAGTGGTCGTGGGCGCAGGGCCTAACTGGACCCTGTGTCGCCTTGGTTCCATTGCTGATGGCCCTTCAGCTGGACCAGCCACTGCTGCACTGCCGCCGCCGCCGCCGCCGCCCCACACTAGGTCTTCCTTCTTCTTGAACTTCATTTGGTCTATGAATTATGTCTTGGGTATTCTGAACTTTTGGGATAATATCTCTTTATCAGTGAGTGCATAACATTTGTGTTCTTTTGTGATTGGGTTGACTCATTCAGGATGATCTTTTCTAGTTCCATCCATTTGACTAAGAATTTCATGAATTCATTGTTTTTAATAGCTGAGTAGTATTCCATTATGTAAAGGTACTACATTTTCTGTATCCATTCCTCTTTTGAATGACATGTGGGTTCTTTCTAGCTTCTTGCTATTATAAATAAGGCTGCTATGAACATAGTATAAGTATGCTATGAACAAGTAACATCATGTATCCTTGTTACATGTTAAAGCATCTTCTGGATATATGGCCAGGAGTGGTATAGCTTGGTCCTCAGGTAACACTATGTGAAATTTTCTGAGGACTGCCAGATTTCCAGAGTGATTGTACTAGCTTGTAATCCCACCAGCAATGGAGGAGTGTTCCTCAGTTGAAAGATTTCTGTTTCACCTAATGAATATCAAATGGCTGAGAAGCACCTAAAGAAATGTTCAACATCCTTAGTCATCAGGGAAATGCAAATAAAAACAACCCTGAGATTTCACCTCACACAGGTCAGAATGGCTAAGATTAAATACTCAGGAGACAGCGGGTGCTAGCGAGGATGTGGAGAAAGAGGAACACTCTTCCACTGCTGGTGGGATTACAAGCTGGTACAACCACTCTGGAAATCAGTCTGGTGGTTCCTCAGAAAACTGGGCATGACACTACCCAAGGACCCTGTTATACAACTCCTGGGCATATACCCAGAGGATTCCCCAGCATGTAATACGGACACACGCTCCACTATGTTCATAGCAGTCCTATTTATAATAGCCAGAAGATAGAAAGAACCCAGATATCCCTCAATGGAGGAATGAATACAGAAAATGTGGTGTTCTCCCACACTGCTGCACTGAGCCTTTCCAGGACCAGGGGCCTCTCCTTCTTTTTTCTTGGGCATCATTTGATATGTGAATTGTTTCTTAGATATTCTGAGCTTCTGGGCTAATATCCTCCTCTCAGTGAGTACATACCATGTGTGTGATTGAGTCACCTCACTCAGGAAGACATTCTCCAGTTCCACCCACTTGCCTAAGAATTTCATGACCTCATCATTTTTAATAGCTGAATAGTATTCCATAGTGTAAATATACCACATTTTCTGTATTCATTCTTCTGTTGAAGGACATTTTGGTTCTTTCCAGCTTCTGGCTATTTTAAATAAGACTGCTATGAACATAGTGGTGCATGTGTCCTTGTTATCAAAACAACTCTGAGATTCCACCTCACATCAGTCAGAGTGGCTAAGATAAAAAACTCAGGTGACAGCAGACGCTGGTGAGGATGTGGAGAAAGAGGAACACTTCTCCATTGTTGGTGGGATTGTAGGCTGGTACAATCACTCAGAGAAATCAGTCTGGCAGTGTCTCAGAAAATTGGACATAGTGTTACCTGAGGACCCAGCTATACCACACCTGGCCAAAACATGCACTAACATATTTTTTCACTTGTTTACATCCTGCTCACTGGCCTCTCCCTGTAACTCTCTCCTACAATCATTTCCCCATTCCCCCTTCCCTTCTCCTCTGAGTGAGTGGGCTCCCCTTAGGTATCCCTCCACCCTGGCACTTCAAGTCTCTTTGAGGCTAGGTGCTTCCTCTCCCACTGAGGCCATACAAGGCATTACTACCTAGACTATATCCCACTTACAGGGATACCATCTGTCCAGTTGTTCAGGATCTACATGAAGACCAGGCTGCACATCTGCTACATATGTGTGGGAAGTTCTAGGTACAGCCTATGTATATTATTTGGTTGGTGGTTCAGACCCTGAGAGCCCAAGGGTCCAGGTTATTTTACTCTGTTGATCTTCCTCTAGAGTCCTCCTCCTTCCTCCTATTCTTCCATAAGAGTCCCCAAGCTCCATCTATTGACTAGCCATGGGTGTCCTTATCTGTCTGGGTCAGCTGCTGTCTCACCATGTTCCTGTCTGCACGTATAAAAGAGTATCATTAATTGTGTTAGGGACTGGAGTTTGCCCATGGAATGGGTGTCCAGTTGGGCCAGTTATTGGTTGATTATTTCCTTAGTTTCTTCTCCCTTCCCCGTGCCTGCATTTCTTGTAGATATGATAAATTTTGGTTGAATGTTTTGTGGGGAGGTTGCTGTCTCTATTGTTTCACTGGAGTTTCTGCCTAGCTATAGGGGTGACCTTTAGAGGTTCTATATCCCCAATGTAGTGAGTCATAGCTAAGTTCACCCCCTTTGATTCTTGGGCACCTCCCTTATCCCAGGTCTCTTTCTCATCCTGGGATGACCCCCACCTCCTCACTCCTGTCTGCTACAGATTTCCATTCATTTTCATGGCCAGCTAGCCATTTCTTCGGCCCTTCCTCGCACTTCATCCTGTGCTCCCCATTCACCTCCCCACCCCCCCCTCAGATCTCTCCCTCAATCTTCCTCTTATAACTATTTTATTCTCTCTTCCAAGTGAGATTTAAGCTTGATTGGGCCTTCCTTTTTTTTTTTTAGCTTTATTAGGCATGTAAGTAGATCATGGTACCTGCATTTTATGGCTATTATCTACTTATAACTGAGTACATACCAGTTTTGGGACTGGGCTACCTCACTAGGGATGCTATTCCCATATTCCATATATTTGCCTGAAAATTTTAAGGTTATTTTTGTTTTTAATAACTGAATAGTATTATATTGTATATATATACACCACATTTTCTTTATTTATTCTTCAGTTGAGGGACATCTAGGTTGTTTCCAGTTTTTGGCTATTATAAATAAAGCTGCTATGAATATTGTTGAGCAAGTGTCTTCGCGAGATGTTAGAGCATATTTTCAGTATATGTCCAGGATTGGTATAGCTGGGTCTTGAGGTAGAACTATTCCCAGTTTTCTGGAAAAATGCCAAATTTATTTCCAAAGTGTTTGTCCAAGTTTGCACTCCCATCAACAGTGGAGGTGTTTTTCTTTTGTACCTCCTCCTTCAGCATGTGCTATGTCTTCAGTTTTTGATATTAGTCATTCTGATGAGTATAAAATAGAATCTCACAGTTGTTTTGATTTGCATATCCCTGATGACTAAGGACTTTGATCATTTCTTTAAGGGCCAAAGCAAATAGTTCTCTTGAGAAAATGTCCCTGAACCATAAGTTCCTTCTAAACTACATGCTTTCAGTATCTCTTGGTCATTAGTCTATTGAGGTAAGTATAACTGGTTTCTTATTTGCCTATGGCAAGATATTTGATACTTTATGTTAGAGAGCACAGGATACCTGAGTCTGTAAAGATACTGTTCTTTTCATTCAGGTAAAAATGTTTGGATATGTAGAACTTTAGACATAGAAGAGTGGCTTTATTTATGCACATGGTGCTTTTGGTGGAATTGCTATGAACATGATCATATTATAAAGTTCACAAGGGAGTGTAGCAGAGAAGATAGCATCCAAGAAAAAGAATTGAGTGTCATAGAAGAGTCATTGTAAAAATACAGTTAATGTCATATTGGGAAAGTCTGGCAGGCTTTTTGAGATAGAAGTACTTTGTATATGGGGAATGAAGACATTGGAAATAACTTTATAATGCCTAGATTAATAAGATATTGCAGTTAAATATTCTGGTAATTTCATAAATTATCTTAACTTTTACCACTAGGTAAATAAGCAAACATTTGATGATATATAATATAAGTCACAAATATTGTATGTTTTTAATTCATTAGCATTCAGAAGTGATAGGTACAAACCGGTGATCTTATAAAATAGAATAAAATTCCCCAGGGACTTACTTGTTAAGTGTACTCTATGGAAGCATAAGACACCTGAGCAGAAATAAAAGTTGACATGGGAATCAAAATAATCAACATGACTGAGCTTCTTCACACTACTGGATGACTTTATTTTATGTACATACTTAAGTACTTTAAATGATATAGAATTATTTATGCTTAGCGTAAAAGTAAAAATAAAGGTGTTTTGGAAATGATAAGAGAGACTTTGGTTTTACTTCTGCTTAAAGAAGGTTTCTGAAAAATTGGAAGCTAAAAACTACAAAATGTTTGAGCTGTGTAGATCAATGAACTTGCTGTGCTTTCAGATAGAGAAGGGAAATGAAGGGTAGAGATCATTCTTCACTGTATTCAGTCTTTGTTAGTTTCTATCCACTTAACCCAAATCTTTATTTTAAAATAAGTATAAAATTTGCTCTTTATGATGATTGAAAGTCTAGAAATATGTTTAGGAAGATTCCTGAATTCTGTGTAAATCAAGGTAAAGGCTTTATTAACATTGCACCTTGGCATCTCCTCTAGAAACCTTTGAAAGACTGTTCCTCCTGATTCTAATTGGAATTTGATGTTTTGTGTAATGTTTTAAAATATTTACTGTCAAACTGTATCAGGTTCTATTTTTGATATTTGAATATGTTTAGAGTTACAACTTATTCAAATTTCAATGTCATTAAAAATATCTAAACAATAAATACAAAATCGGATGGTCCAAAAAGTAAAAATTAAAAAAATCTCAATTCTTGTTTGAATGATGTGAATTGGCCACCTATACACAGATAAATTTCCAACTGAGACTCAGTCAGAATTAGTTCCAAGAACTTTAGCATTTGTGAAGAACCCAGGATGTAGTATAATTTGTTATTTCTGAAGATTTGGGCCAAAAGCATTTCAAATCACCTTTCATAAATTATTTTACATAGTGTAAGCATAATACTTTCCCCTTTTCATGGTTATATACATTTCAATATACATTTCGCAATTAGACAGCTCTTAATTTTTTTTGCTTTCTTTTTGTCATTTTTCTATTCTTCCCCTTTTCCCCAATTTTCCTTCCATTTCTCACTCATATTTCCTGTAACTTCTGAATTTCAATAATCTCTTTTACCTGTCTTTGGTTTTACATTCATAAATATTTTAATGTGGCTTTTAATAATTCAAGTCCATTTTCTGTTCTTCAGCAAGGATTAATTTGTTCCTGTTTTAGGTCTGCTGTAATTCTGTATTTTGAGAGTTTGATAAGAATACACACTCAGTCCTTCCCTTTATAGAGTTGTTGTCTAATTTAGGGAAACTTTATCAGTGAATTACATCAATAGTAGGCACTATTAAGTATATATGTATATATAAAACTTATTTTTGAAAGTTTATAATTTTGCCACTAAAAATATGAATAGTATAACCTATTATTGGCTAAAAAGATTGAAATAAATTTTAAAAAATATATTATATATATATATATGATTTACAGTTTTGATGTCCTATTCTTACTGATAATATTTCTCTTTTATTTATTAATTTTTAAAATCTTTTGGATGCTATCAAAGGTAAATTAAAGAAATATTAATATTTATTTAATATTTATGCATAGAATATATATACAACAAATACATTATTACAATTTTAGTTGCCTCGCCATAAATCTTAAGAGAAAAGCAAACTATTTTAAGAGTTTTTGACATGTAATCTGAAGCTGATAGGTCTAAGTAATCTTTGTAATTTGAACCTAATGACCATATTCTGTTTATTCTGTCATGTTGCTTCACTAGATACAAGAATACAAGTAGATCTGCAATATAGTGTGATAATCTTTGTATCAGGGAATTGAGCAAAAATACTTTCTGTGACATCATTGTACTTTTCAGAGGTTTGATCTGGAAGATTATGAACTGGATAATCCAGGGCAGTGGTTCTCACTGAATCCTAGTGCACTGACACTGTGTTAGAATGTATATGCAGACATTTAAATTTTCTATAGTAGAAATATCTGGATAAATTTTGAAATACCTGCTATTTCTGTGTCTAGCATGATAAAAATTCCAATCTGACAGTTCACTGACTCACATCACTCTGTGGCCTATTTTCTATTTCATAAGGAGCATCACTGTATCATATGTAGAAATCAGTGAGATATTAAATTCAGAAACATTGCATAGACTAGAACCATCAGATATAACCACTTACTTTTCTGTGTGGTCATTTTATAAAAAAATCTATGGGCATTTTTTTTCTCTTTTTATTTTAGTATGTTATAATTAACAAATATTATATATTATGTGATATTTCAGTAAACATTTACAAAATGAAATAATTAAATCAGGGTTGACATATACATAACCTTGCATGCTTATTTACTGTAAAATAATTTGAATTTCTACCCGTTTTTTTTCCAGGGTGCAATGTGCTATTATTAACTATACTGAAAATAATGTAAAATAAATCCTTCAAAACTAATGATCCCATCTTTCTGTATGTATATTTTGACCAACATCTTCTCATTCTGTCTTCACAATCCATTTCTTTTATTTTATGGTCTACCAATGTGTTCTTTGATTCCAAACTTATTAACATTATTACAATATGCAGAATTCCCTTTTTAAATATTGAGTAACATTTCAAGGTTTGTGTGTGTGTGTCATTATGATTTCATTAGTGCACACAGGTTGCTTTTATACATTGGTTTCTTGCAAATTATGTTGAAATAAAAATTGAGAGATAATTATTCAATATAATTATTTCATTTCTCCCATATAAATATACCAAAATAATGCTAGATCCTCCTAGATTTTAATTTCTTTTTCTTTTTGATTTTGTTTTTGTATATTATTTCCTTCTTCCAACACCTGTCAATAGCCCATAGCTCCTCACTCAGCTAGGGAGGAGACTTCATGAACACTTCTTTCTATGGTGAGGTTTAGTATGACTCGAACTTTTGCAGGTCTTGTGCATGTGTAACCCCCTTTATGAGTGTGAATGCACATGTGCAACTGCCACTCTGTGTCTGGAAAACACCATTTCCTTGTACTTATTTATCATCTCTAGCTTTAAAAATCTTTCTGCCCCTATTCTACAATAATTCTAGAGCCATAAGGGGAGGAGAGTGATACATACACCTACTTTTAAGGCTGAACATTCTCCAATCTTTTATTGCCGTTACCATCGTCAGTTGTGGATCTCTTTCTTAATTGACATTTACCGTAAAACTTAGCTTCCATGATGAGGATTGAGAGATTCATCAATCTATGAGTATAACAAGTCATTAGGAGTCTTTTTTAATACTGTGTCAATTTAACAGAGTAATAGTAGTTGATTATCCCCTCAAATTGTGACCTTTGTCATCACCATTTCTTGGCCCCGTTTCAACTTAGAAAATTCAACCTAATATTCTTATGGAAGTTTCCCTCTTATTGGTTAACTTTCATAATCCTGGAAGGTGCTATGCATACTACTCAATGAGAAAAACAGTCATAAACCTTGTTCTATTTAGAGTTCTTGATAATTCTACTTTCAAGAAGTATGAAGTGCATTAGTGAAATTTATAATTTTCTGTTAATTAGTCATGTCCAGAACTTGTTCAGATATCTGTTGGTCTTTAGGTTGGTTGGGACATCAAAGTACAAATGGGATTTCATACATCTCAGATTTTCTTCTTCCATTCTATTAATATGGTTATCATACTTTACAGCTTCCCCTGATTCTCCTTTAGGGATTACTGATAACAAAGCCAATGAAGAGAATGAATAATTCTGTGACATCAGAGTTTGTGTTCCTGGGACTCACAAACTCCTGGGACACCCAACTGCTGCTCTGTCTGGTATCCTCAATGTTGTATGTGGCAAGCATGATGGGAAACTGTCTCATAATTTTCACTGTAGCTTCTGATCCTCATCTACACTCCCCTATGTACTTTCTTCTGTCCAACCTCTCCTTCATTGATATAGGTATTTCTTCTGCCACTTCACCCAAGATGATTTTTGACTTATTCAAAAAGCACAAAGTCATCTCCTTTAGAGGTTGTATTATTCAAATCTTCTTCATCCATGCAGTTGGGGGTGTGGAGATGGTGCTGCTCATAGCCATGGCCTTTGAGAGATATGTGGCCATATGTAAGCCACTTCATTATCTGACCATGATGAGCCCCCAGATGTGCATCTTCTTTTTAATTACTGCCTGGGTAGTTGGTCTTATACATTCTGTGATACAACTGGTTTTCATAGTAAATTTACCTCTCTGTGGTCAGCTATTGGACAGCTTCTACTGTGACCTTCCTCAATTCATTAAACTAGCTTGCATGAACACATACAGACTGGAACTACTCGTCTCAATCAGTAGTGGATTCATGTCTGTGGGTTCCTTCTTCATATTGATCATTTCTTATATTGTCATCTTATTTACTGTTCTTAAACACTCTTCAAGTGGTTCCCACAAAGCTCTGTCTACACTTTCAGCTCACGTGACTGTAGTGGTCTTATTCTTTGGTCCTGCCATATTTTTCTATACATGGCCTTTTTCCTCTACACACCTGGATAAGTTTCTGGCCCTATTTGATGCAGTTGTTACTCCTTTTTTGAACCCTGTGGTCTACACATTGAGGAATCAAGAAATGAAGGTGGCAATGAGGAGAGTATTAAGGCATCTAATGGGCTATAGACAAATCTCTTGAATAACTGCATTGTGAAGAGTATTAATTAAGCATGGAAATTAATGGTTGGCCAATTTCTGAAGAAAACCTGTGTTTGCATGTATATATGTATACACACACACACACACACACACACATATATATATAATACACATATACGTACATATCTACTACCATTTTGTATGGTACTTATAAGAAAAGGATAATGCTTCCAAATGCTGACAAAAGTTTCATGTATTTATAGTGCAAAGGCTATATTAATCAGGAGCTTTAATTCTTAAGGATTAGCATTAGTTTGAAACAAACTCTCAGACATATGGAAAAGGAAATGTTTCTTTAAGACTTTCAGAACATGGAAAATTCTCAATTTTAATAGAAAATACTTTCATGAGCTGTAATTTCTGACTGTATTTTATGGAACATTTATCTTGGAACATTGAACTAAATGATTTTCATGTATGTAAAATTGCATACACTCTTTTCCAATTTTGAGGACTTTTCTGGTATTTCAAGAAGGTTTTTTTTCGGAAAACCCATGGGAGTATAAAGTGTACAAGTAGATGTTTTGTGAACTATGTGTGGAAGAGCAAGAATAAGCCAACAAAATGTACTGATATTTTTTGCTTACAGAACAATTTGCTACTCAAAGCCATTCAATTTTCATTCGTCTTGTATATATACTTTCTGTTACTATAAAAATAATTTATTTTTTGAGGATTTCATACATGACTATAGTATTTATATCATTTTTATATTTCCCTCTTGCCATTTTAACTCCTCTGATGTCCTTTCCCAGTCTGTCTCAAATTCAAGACTGTGTATTTATTTTATTTTTTTTAAGATTTTTATTTTAGTTATTTATTGTATATATATGAATACACTTTAGCTGTCCTCAGACACACCAGAAGAGGGCCTCAGATCCCTTTACAGATGGTTGTTAGCCACCATGTGGTTGTTGGGAATTGAACACAAGACCTCTGAAAGAAGTCACTGAAAGACCTATTAAGAGTCAGTGCTCTTAATCATTGAGCCATCTCTCCCAGCCCCTGCTTCTTTAATTATTACTGCTGTTTACACACACACACACACACACACACACACACACACACACACTCACGCACACACACACACACATACAAATAGCTTTCTGAGTCCATTTAGTATTACAAATATGCACATGTGTTTATGCCTAACCACATGAGATTGGACAACCTATTAGAGATGTCATTCCTTGTGAAAACTGATTCATACTTTCCCCAGAATACATTGATTTCCTGTAGTAGAATGGCTGTAATAGGCTCTCTTCTAGAATCTAATAAAGTCTACAGCTATAGGTAGTTTTCTAGGTTTATAGTATCAGCCAGTGATTTCCTCATGTTGGGTCCAGTTAGACAGCTATTAGCTATTTTTCAGGTGGAAATACCATTCTAGGACTATTGAGTTTATCTTAACAGGTTAGTCATTGTAATAGTTCATAGACTTTAGAGCTGGGTAACATTATTCATTGTTCTTCTCTTTTGAAGCTTGAATAGCAGCTTCAGATATTATGGAATAACTGAATAGAGATAGAGAGGAGATATCATTACTTAAAGCAACAGAGAGAGGGGGTAATGCTATCCCTGCTTATTGTCACAATGATAATGTCATTATGAGTGTCACATCCCAGACATATAGCTGCAAATGTTGACTTTCATCCTTCTGTGTGTTCCTACATTGATACCACCAAAATTGAGATCATATTTTTATATAAATAAAATATATCAATTTAAAAAATGTAGAAATATGAATGATCATAGTGATATGGCTTAGTGGACAATCTATTAGATGCATAAGTGTGAGGAATGGACATTATTGATACTTTGTTATGCTTGCAAACAGGAGCCTAGCATAACTGTCCTCTGAGAGGCTTTGCCCAGAAGCTGGCTGAAACAGATGTAGAGACCCACAGCCAAATACTGGAAGTTGCTCTGAGACTCTTATGGAAGACTCTGGGGAAAGATTGACAGTCTCAGAGGGGAGAGGACCTCCACAGAAAGACAAATAGAGTCAACTAACCTGGACCCTTAGAAGCTCTTAGAGTCTGAGTTGCTAACCAGAGATCATACATGGGCTGGACCTTAGCCTTCCCACACATATGTAGCAGACATGCATCTCAGTCTTCTTGTGGGTCTTTCAACAACTGGAACAGGGGCTGTAAACAAAGCTGTTGCCAGTCTGTGGATGCCACTCCCCTATTTTGTCTGCCTTGTCATGGCTCAGTAAGATAGGATGTGTCTAGTCCTGCAGATACTTGATATGCCAGGGTAGGTGGATACCTAGGGTGGGGCCCAATCCTCTCAAGGAGAAGGGGAGGGAGGATGGGGAAGCTGGGTGGGAGACCAGGAGGAGGGGTTAGTGATCTGGTAAAGTGATCAAATCAATAAATTAATGGGAAAGTTTTAAAAAAGAACAAAAAAAGCAGAAGGAAAAGAACACAAGAAAAGTACATGAACTAGATATAGATACAAAGGTCTACTCATTTTCACACTCAAGAAATAGAAATTCTATAAAACTACTAAGTGGAAGTCATAATATGCAGAAGGCCTATAGAATAAAATAAGAGAAAAAATAATGTAAAAGAAGCCCTGACATGGCATTATGAGACAAGAAACCTCCAGTGATGCCACTGAGTCCATTTTCTGTTGGCCATCTACTGCTGTTCTCCAGTAAGACTCACTTAGACAAAAATAAATTTTCATTTGCAAGTGGTTATCAATTGAAGACAGCATCTGGGTCACAGACAGGGGCTGTGTTCCCTTCTTCTTCCAGCTCTAGGACCCATCTGGTTCAGACCAGGGCAGGCTCTGTGCATTCTCCTCAGTCTCAGTGTTCATATGAGATCTGGCAATGTTGATTTAGAGGGCCTTGTTTTCTTGGTGCCACTCCTTCCCTCTTGTTCTGCTTGCCTCCTCCCATATTTGCTTTGCCCTTTCTTCTGAGAGGGATAAGTCAGTCAACCTGGGGCAGGTCCTAAATCCAATATGATCTTATCTCAAGAATCAGAGTGTTTCATGGTCTTTCAGGATCTTCAGTGTCATGTCTGTTGGTATCTGTATTTGTTCCCATGTGCTGCAGGAGAAAGCTTCTCTCATGACAGCCAATAAAGACTTAACAAAGATGACATTGAAAAATAGCAGTCACATTAATAAGTTGGGCAAAATTAGATATGTTCATGTAGAATAGTTAAAGTTGACTTTCAACTCTCATCTTGTAAAAACAAAGCAAAACAAAACTTGAAATTGATCAAAGATCTCAATAGGAGGTGCTAATCTCAGAAATAGAGAGCATAGCGAAATGATCGCAATGTTTAATCATTGCCCAAACTTTCTGAACCTACAACATGGGAAGCAGTCTTTGCCAGCTATCCATTTAAAAATCAAATTCTTATTTTTCACATATAAAGAGTAAAAAAATTAACCACCAAACATACTCATAATCCTGTAATAAATGGGGAGATGGTTTGAGATGACTTTTCTTTTTTCTCATTAATTAATTCATTTATTCACTTTACATTCCCATCCAAGTCCCCCTTTTTTCCATCCCCCTCACAAAGCCCTTTCCCCTATTCTTCCGTTTTCTTATTCTCTGAGAAGGGTGAGATTCCACTCTGGGTACCAACCAACCCTCACATCTCAAGTCACTGCAGCAGTAAGTACATTATCTTCCACTATGGTCAGCCAAGATAGCCCAGTAAGAGGGACAGGATCCACAAGGAGATAACAGAGTCAGGTTAAGGTTTTGCTCCAGTTGTTGGGGGACACATATGAAGACTAATTGCACATCTAATGCATATGTGTGGGGCCTAGTTCAAGTCCTTGTATGTTCTTTGGTTGGTGTTCAGTCTCTTAGAGCCCACAAAGGTCCAGGTCAGTTGACTCTGTTGGGATTCTTGTGGAGTTCCTATCCCCTCTGTGTTCCTCAATCTTTCCCCCACCTCTTCCATAAGACTTCCAGAGTATATAGTGTATGGCTGTGGGTGGCTGCATCTGGGTCAGCTACTGGGTGGAGCCTCTCAGAACACAGTTTTGATAGGCTCCTGTCTACAAGCACAACAGAGTATCATTGGTAGTGTCAGGGGTTGGTGCTTGACCATGTGTTATGTTTCAAGTTGCGTCAGTTATTGGCTAGCCAGTCCCTCAGTCTCTGGGCTTCATTTTTTAATTAATCATTTTAATCACTTACCTTTCAAATGATATTTCCTTCCCAGTTCTCCTCCAAAACCCCTTCTATACCTCCTCTCTTTACATCCTCCACCCACTCATCCACTCCTACCTCTCCACTCTACCATCCACCTACACTGGGACTTCAAGCCTCCAAAGTACCAAGGGTCTCCCCTTCCATTCATGTGAGATAAGGCCATCCTCTGCTACAAATGTATCTGGATCCATGGATCCCTCCAAGTATACTCTTTGGCTAGTGGTTTAGTCCCTGGGAGCTCTGAGTGGTCCACCCAATTAGTTGATATTGTTCTTTCTATGGGGTTGCAATCCCCTTCAGCTTCTTCAGTCCTTCCCCTAGCTCTTCCATTGGGGTACCCACACGCAGTCCAATGGTTGGCAGTGAGTATCTGCATCTGTATTAGTCAGGTGCTGGCAGTACCTCTCAAGAGACAGTCATACCACACTTCCATCAGCAGGTACTTCTTGGCATCAGCAATAGTGTCTGGGTTTTGTGTCTGCAGATGGGATGGATCCTTAGGTGGGGTGGTCTCTGGATGGTCTTTCCTTCAGACTTAGTTCCATTTTGTGTTTCTGTCTTTTCTTTGGACAGGAGCATTTCTGGGTTAACGGTTTTGAGATGGATGGGTGGCTCCCTCCCTCAACTGGGGGTGTGTGTCTATCTACTGGAGGTAGTCTCTACAGTTTCTATCTCCCCTTTGTTGGGTATTTTGGTTAAGTTTTCCCTATTTGGTCCTGGGAGCCACTTGATTTCTTGACATATGGGACTTTCTAGTGTCTACCCACAGTTTTCCAGCCTTCACTGCTACATATTTCTATTCAATTTTTTGACCCTCTGTACTTCTCTCCTGCCCTTTCCAATACCTGATCCTGCCTCCCATTTTCACTCCTGCTCCGCTCTCCCTCCCAGTTCCCTCCTTCCCTCTACATACTGTGATTGTTTTGTTATCCCTTCTATATAGGATTTAAGCATTCATACTTTGGATTTCCTTCTTCTAAAGCTTTATATGGTTTGTAGGTTGTATTGTGGGTATTATGAGCTTTTGGGCTAATAACTTTCTTTTTTAAAATTATTTAATTTTTTTATAGTCCAGACTTTACCACCTTCCTAGTCCACCCTTGTACTGTTCCATATCCCACACCTCCTCCAAGAGGATGTCCCCCCATACCAGACCTTCCCACTCCCTGGGGCTCCCAGTCTCTTGAGGGTTAGGTGCATGCTATTTGGCTGAGTTCAGTCCTGGCAGTCCTTTGTGTTGGGGGCCTCATATCAGCTGGTGAATGCTGCTTCATTGGTGGCTCATTTTCTGAAAGATCCTGGAAGTTCAGGTTAGTTGAAACTACTGGTCTTCCTATAGGGTCACCCTCCTCCTCAGCTTCTTCCAGCATTTCCTGAATTCATACACACACAGGGGTTACCAGCTCTGTGATTGGTTGGTTGTAGATATCTGCATTTGACTCTTTCAGGTGCTTGTTGGATCTTTCAGAGTGCATTCATGGTGGGTCCCTTTTTGTGAGTCAGTAATAGTGTCAGATATTGGTGCCTCCTCTTGAGATGGATCCGACTTTGGACTTGATGCTGGAACTCCTTTTCCCAAGGCCCTTCTCCATTTTTTCCCTGCAGTTCTTTCAGACAGTAACAATTCTGGGTTAGAGTTTTTGACTGTGGGATGGCAACCCCATCCCTCACTTGATGCCCTGTCTTTCTGCTGGAGGTGGACTCTATAAGTTCCTTCTCCCCACTGTAGTGCATTTCATCTATGGTTCCTCCCTTTGAGTCCCTAGAGTCTCTCCCAGGTCTCTGGAACATTCTAGAGGGTCTCTCCTCCCTCTAACTCTGGAGGTTGCCTATTTTCATTCTTTCTGCTGGCCCTCAGGGCTTCAGTCTTGCTTCCCCCACCAAGACCATATTTCCCTCTTCCCATCCCTGTCCCCTTTATTACCCTGTCCTGTGATTGCTTTCTTCTCCCCCAAAGTGATATTGAGTAAATTGACAATTTTTAGTACCAAGAAGGTCAAATAAAGCCATTATGCTGATGAAATACACAATATGTCCTTGGATTAAAAAGATTAAAAATCATTCACTCAATTTAGATCTGGGAGGAATAACTTTCTGGGAATACTGAGTGGAAGATGTTTGGTAGAAAATAAAAACAGTTGAGAATTCTTTGTTAAGTTCTGTACCCCATATTTTAATAGGGTTATTTGCTCCTCTGGAGTCTAACTTCTTGAATTCTTTGTATATATTGAATATTAGTCATCTATTGGATGTAGGATTGGTAAAGATCTTTTCTCAGTCTGTTGGTTGCCATTTTGTCCTATTGACAGTGTTCTATGCCTTACAGAAGCTTTGCAATTTTTGAGGTCCCATTTGTCAATTCTTGATCTTAGAACATAAACTCTTGTTCTGTTCAGGAAAATTTTCCCCTGTGCCCATGTGCTCGAGGGTCTTCCCCACCTTCTTTTCTATTAGTTTCAGGGTATCTGTTTTTATGTGGAGGTATTTGATCCACTTGGACTTGAGCTTTGTACAAGGGGATAAGAATGGATCGGTTTGCATTCTTCTACATATTAACGACAAGTTGAACCAGCACCATTTATTAAAAATGCCATCCTTTTTCCATTGGATGGTTTTAGCTTCTTTGTCAAAGATCAATTGACCATAGGTGTGTGGATTCATTTCTGGGTCTTCAATTCTATTCCATTGATCTACTTTCCTGTCATTGTCCCAATACCATGTACAAAAGAACACACACTAGGTATGCACTCACTGATAAGTGAATATAAGCCCAGAAGCTTGGAATTCCCAAGATAATATTCACAGACCAAATGAAGCTGATGAAGAAGGAAATTTGGATACTTTGATTCTTCTTAGAAGGTGGAACAAAATACCCAGAGGAAGAGATATAGAGACAATTTGTGGACCAGAGACTGAAGGAAAAGACCATCCAGGGACTGGCCCACCTGGGGTTCCATCCCATATATTGTCAGCAAACTCAGAAAGTAATGTGGATGCCAACAAGTGACTGCTAACAGGAGCCTGATATAGCTGTCTCCTAAGAGGCTCTTCCAGTATCTGACAAAAACAGAGGTGGGTGCTCTCAGCTATCCATTGAACTGAGCGCAAGGTCCCCAATGGAGGACCTATAGAAGAGACCCAAGGAGCTGAAGGAACTTGGAGCCCCATAGGAGGAACAACAACATGAACCAACTAGTGCCCCCAGAGTTCCCAGGGTCTAAACTACCAACCAAAGAGTTCACATGGTGGGACCCATGATTCCAGCTGCATATGTAGGAGAGGATGGCCTTGTAGGACATGAAAAGGAGGAGAGGCCCTTGGTCCTGAGAAGGATCGATGCCCCAGTATAGGGGAATACCTGGACAGGTAAGTGGGAGTGGGTAAGTTGGTGGGCAGGGGGAGGAAGGATGGGATAGGATGATTTTGGAGTGGGAACCAGGTAGGGGATAACATTTGAAATGTAAATAAAGAAAATATCCAACAAAAAATTTCTTAAATATTTTATAGTCCAGACTTTATCCCCATCCCAGTCCACCCTCCTACTCTTCCACATCCCACACCTCCGCCAAGAGTATGTCTCTCCTACACCAGACCTCCCCACCCCCTGGGGCTTCTAGTCTCTTGAGGGTTAGATGCATGTTATCTGACTGAATCCAGACCTGGCAGTCCTCTGGTATATATGTGTTGGGGGTCTCATATTGTATTTTTCTGGTTCTGTGTTATCTTATTCAGAATAAGCCATTTCAAGTTTCATCAATTTATCTGAATTTTATAACTTCATCTTTATTATATGTATAATAACCCATTATTCCATGTGTAAATATAGAATGTTTTCATTGTCCAATTGATCTAGGCTTTCTTCATTTCTTTCTTTTTCTGGTATTCTAGGACTTTATATTCTACTTACTAAATTACACTATAATTACACATTAGTTTGATGTAACTAAGTAATGATAGTTTGAGATAATATTTAAGATTAAGATGAGATAATTCAAGAATAATTGCAATGATTAATTTAAAATTTTTGAGACAGCATCTCACTATGTAGTCCTAGATATTCTCAGTCTCAGAGGTCTGCCTGCTTCTGTTTTCAGAATTGTTGACATTAAAGGCATACACCACCATGCCCTTCCATAATTGTAACTTGTATATCTATGTAGGATAATAATACCAAAATGACCCCAGTTTTTTTTATTATCTTTCTACTAATTATTATACTGTGAGTTGTAAAATTCTTTGGTCACCTAGGCCAAAATAAGCAAGTCTCCTGAGACAAGAATTCTGTATCCATGTGATCCTTCTAAATTACCATGTTTTTACAGTACCTCTTGGTTAGTGACCTCTTGATATGTATATAATTAGCTCCTCTCCTTAATGGAAGATTCCATGTGGTACTTTATGTGAAAGGACACAGGGAAACCTGACTCTTCCAAGATGCTCTTGTTCTCATTCAGGTAAATAAATAGGTGGTAATAAACTTAATGCTTGCATAGCTTATTGTGAGATGTGAGTCTGTGCTTGGAACTGCTCTGGACACGAGTCTCATCCTAAAGTGTTTGCAGAAGCCTAGAGCAAAGCAGAGAGCAATCAGAACAAGGAATTGAACAGCACAGAGGAATAGTGATTAAACATCAATTGAATTATTGGAAAGGGCTAAGTATCTGATAGCCTTTGAGCTAGAACCACTTGTAAAGGCCTTGAGAAATCAAACAACTTTATGTTATTTTCTTCTAAGTTTCTAATAATTAACCATTCTATGTTCACTGATTACTGATTGGATAAATGATTTAATATCCTATGACGTGATAACTAAGAAAATATCAATAATACATATAATAAAAAGAGAAAATTTGTATTTTTCTTCACTTTAAAAAATAGATTATGAGAAATATGTTATAAATACTAGATGAGAAGTCAACTTTATCATGTGACCCAAAGTCCCAGTCTAAAAACAGATATTCTGATAGAATGCCACTTTTAAATTTCAAAACAAAATAGTAATTAAACATACTACTTTAATTTATTTTCTTGTTTTCATCTTCCACTTATAGATGAAATTTTTATATTCATTTGAATCTTATCAGGGATCTGATCTTGAAGGATTTAAAGTGGTATGAGGCAATATTCACATAAATATCTGAAAAGAATACAGGGCCACTTAAATAAATATGGAGATTTTCTTAAATTAGGAGGGTCTAAATTTCTTTGGGTTTAAGAGTGGCCTTGAATCAATATGCAAAACAATAATACATACAAACTCAACTAAGGGAGCTGAATTCCTAATTCACAAATATATTTTGCCTGATTTTTGCAAGCTTTGCCATTTTTCTTCCCAATTATATAGCATCATTTCAAGTTCTTTAGTTCACTTTAGATTCTGGTTTTACTGTTTACTTGTTTATTTTATTTTTACTTTTTGGAAAATTGAGAATAATTTTATTAGAGTTTAGAAAAAAAATACCCCAGAGAAGACAAGGTGTAAATCTCAGCAGTATGGGATACAAGAAAGAGGAGAGAGAGAAAGCGGAAGAGGGAGAAGGAGAGGGAGAGGGAGAGGGAGAGGGAGAGGGAGAGGGAGAGGGAGAGGGAGAGGGAGAGGGAGAGGGAGAGGGAGAGGAAGAGGGAGAGGGACTGCTTGACTCAAGCTAGCATGGAGGTCAGATAGGTGGTGACTAGAAGATCTTTAAAGATAGGGGAGCACACTCATAGAAACAGGGGGAGAGGGGACGGGATAGGGAGTTTTCTGAGGGAAAACCAGGAAAGGGGATAACATTTGAAATGTAAATAAATTAAATAGCCAATAAAAAATTCAAAAAAAGAAAGTAAATAAGACCAAAGAACCCGAGAAAGCATGCTTAGATCATGCTTAAGGAGAAAGGTTAAAAGCAAATGCTACAATTCATTTAATTCATCACTTCATAAGTTTATGCAATTCCTTTGACTATATTTTCATATTACTCAACCATATATATTTAATGTGCCTTTTAACAATGAAAAATGTTTCCCATTACCTTTCTTTTTTTAAAAATTGTAATTCTTATGCATTACATTCTGTCCTCAGCCTCCCCCATCCACTCCCCCCAATCCCTTCCCTAATATCCCTCTCCCCAGACCTCTGTTTCCCTTAAGGAAAAAAAGCAGGCCTCCATTGAACATTGTTTAATAAAAGAGTGGGCTTTAATTCTTATACATGATATCTTGCCTGGAAGTGCCAACTCAGTAGGAAGAAAAGGTTCCTAAGCACAGGAAAAAAGTCAGAGATAGCCCCTACTCCCATTGTTGGGAGTTCCACAAGAACACCACACCAGATAACCATGAGGTATATGCAGAGGACTTACTACAGACCCATATAGGGCCCATGTTCATTGTTTCATTGTCTGTGAGCCCCTATGATTCTCACTTAGTCAATTCTGTGGGCCCTGTTCTTGTGGTGTCCTCAATCTCTCTGGCTCCTACAATTCTTCCTCTAACTCTTCTGTGGGGTTTCCCTGGCTCTGTTTATTATTTGTCTGTGGGTTCCTGGATCTGCTCCCATTTGTTGCTGGACAATGCTCCTCTGATGACAATTGGGTTATGCACAGATCTATGAATACTGTAGAATATTGTTAGGAATGATTTCATTGACTTTTTTATTTGCCAATCATGTCTGACTTTATCTCATGTCACAGGGCTGTGCTGCCCCTGACTCCTGGCTTTCCAGGTAGTGTCAGGTGTGGGTTCCTTCAACCTGAATGGGCCTCAAGTTGGACTAGTCATGGATTGGTCACTTTCTAAAATTCTAAGCCACAATTGCCACAGACTTCTTCCAGGTAAGACAAACCATATGTCTAGGTTTTGTGGCTGGGTTGATATCCCAGCCCCAGTGCTGGGAGTCTTGCCTGATTATCATAGATGACCACCAAACCCTCTATTACTATAAGTCCTCACTAGGGTTACTCTTGTAGATTCCAGAGTTTCCACTGTACTAGGTTTCTACATCACCCCTAAGTGCCCGTATCCCAATTCCAGTCATTTTTCCCAGCACTTTCTTTCTAGTGTCTCTCACGCTCTACCCTTGCTTGATCTTTCCTGTTCCTTGTTCCCATACCCATCTGAAAACCCAGTTCACTTGCAAAATCTATTTTGTTTTCAAATTTTTTTCTATTTCTCCTTTCCAGGGAGATGTATGCATCTCTTCTTGAGCTCTCTTTGTTATTTAACCTCTCTCTGTGTGTGGATTGTAGCATGTTTAGCCTTTACTTAACAATTAAAATCCTCTTATAAGTGAATAAATGCCATGTTTGTCTTTTTGAATCTGCACTACCTCACTCATAATGATCATTTCTAGTGCCATCCATTTGCCTGTAAATGATGCCATTGCTTTTAACAGCTAGCAATGCTCCATTGTACAAATGTAACACAATTTTAAAATCCATTTTTGGTTGAGGGACATCTAGGTTGTTTCCAGTTTTTGGCTATTATGAATAAAGCCAAAATGAACATGAATGGGCAAGTGTCTAGTAGATGGAGGAGTTTTTGGATATATGTTCATGAGTGTTATAGCAGGGTCTTGAAGTAGATTGATTTCCAATCTTCCAAGGAACCACTATATTGATCTGCATAGTAGCTGTATAAGTTTGCACTCCCACAAGCAATGGAGGAGTGTTCCCCTTGCTCCATATCCTCACCAGCATGTCACTTATGTTTTTGATTTTAGCCCTTCTGACAAGTTAAAGGTGGAATTTCATTGTAGTGTTGTTCTGATTTCCCTGATGGCTAAGAATGTTGAACCCTATAGGGGCTATTGTCTTATTGAGAAATTAATCAATGAATTAAATTTGTATTGAAAACTAAACATAGATATGAGTTCTATGAGAGCAGCTATGCTGTTTACATTTGTATTTTCATTATTTGGTCACTAAAATGATGTGACTAATGTAATGTGTTACTGACTGGCAGATAGAAACATTTTAGACATGGCAGTGTGATGTCCTCTGTCTATTCATATTTATTAATGTTTTTGAGAAATTTATCTCATGAGCTTGTCACTATTATGAGCAAGAGAAAGGAAGAAAAGCATTGATATTATTAGCATTTTTTGAACATCCACAAATGGAGCACCTATCTATTGAGATCATAATTATGTCTATGGCCATCCCATGCTTATGCTGACCAATCTTTGTTGAACACATGGTTGTGATATTTGTTTCATTTTTTCAAGTTAATTGAAACAAACATTTTAATTTGTTTATTAGAGAATTAAAACATATGGTCAGGGCTTTCAGTTCCTTTCTGATAGGAGACAGTTCCTGGATGAACTTTGAGCTTAATCATGAATCCAAAGCCTAGATTTTGTCTTCTGTGTTGTATCTTCTTTAAATAAAACTAAAACTACAATATAATATGATACATCTTTTCATAGACATATGGACAAAATGCTGTCATGTGATTCTGTATTTGAGTGATTTAAGCATCTAAATCATATGGAATACATTCTATGACAATAATTATATTTATCCCCAGGCTTAATGTACTGATAGCCTGAAAATGTAAATTTTGATATTTGAGTTTTCTTGTAATTTCAGATTGCTAGACATTTCTCAATACCTACAATTTTTGTACTTAACACATTGCACACCAGTATCTGACATTTCATAGACTTATCTTTATCTATGGGCCTTCTTTTCATTGTCTTAGAGAAAGGAAACATATATGGATACACCTATATTTGGAGCATGAATTTTGAATCTAGTTAACTTAACTAAAGCATTAATAAAACATAATGATGATATAAATCATATAAAGGAAAATGTTATAGTTATGGTTAACATTTGATAAACCGTGAAGTTAAACTTTTTTTGAGATAAGAACTAAGTGCTTATATGTTAGAATAAGCTCTCCAATTTCAGCATGAATACAGTATTGAAAAACATAAACTTTTTTGTTGTTTTTTTTAAACTTAATATAGTTTTATTTTTCAAATGTTTGGATTGACTATCAGTCAGGTAAAAAAAATTAGAATATATTTTATCTATTTAAAAATATATTTGACTACATAATGAATTATTGACACGTAACTTTATATGATTTTAAATTCGAAGTACATTCTTAGAATAATTTAGTATTTTACTTTATTCAAGTTAAGCACATGGAATTTAAGGTTCAAATGTCATCTTACAGTATTCTAGTGTAACCTAATTATTTCAGATAACTCTTTTTTTCTTTTTTTATTGATATATTTTTTATTTACATTTCAAATGATTTCCCCTTTTCTGGGTCCACACTCCCCACAAGTCCCATAAGCGCTCTTCCGTCCCCCTGTTTTTCCATCCACCCCTTCCCACTTCCCTGTTCTGGAATTCCCCTATACTCTTGCACTGAGTCTTTCCAGAACCAGGGGCCACTCCTCCATTCTTTTTGGACATCATTTAATTTGTGGATTATGTCCTGGGTATTTAAAGTTTCTAGGCTAATATCCACTTATCAGTGAGTGCATACCATGATTGATCTTTTTGAGACTGGGTTACCTCACTTACTATGATGTTCTCCAGCTCTATCCATTTGTCTAAGAATTTCATGAATTCATTGTTTCTAATGGCTGAATAGTACTCCATTGTGTAAATATACCAAATTTTTTGTATCCATTCCTCCGTTGAAGGACACCTAGGTTCTTTCCAACTTCTGGCTACTATAAATAGGGCTGCTATGAACATAGTGGAGCATGTGTCCGTATTGCATGCTGAAGAATCCTCTGGATATATGCCCAGGAGTGGTATAAAAGGGTCCTCAGGAAGTGTCATATCCAGTTTTCTGAGGAACCGCCAGACTTATTTCCAAAGTGGTTGCACCATCTTGCAATCCCACCAGCAGTGGAGGAGTGTTCCTCTTTCTCCACATCCTTGCCAACACCTGCTGTCTCCTTAGCCATTCTGACTGGTGTGAGGTGAAATCTCAGGGTTGTTTTGATTTTCATTTCCCTAATGTTTAATGATGTTGAACATTTCTTAAGGTGTTTCTCAACCCTCCGAAGTTCTTCATGTGAAAATTCTTTGTTTAGCTCCGTACCCCACTTTTTAATGGGGTTATTTGGTTCTCTGGGTTCTACTTTCTTGAGTTCTTTGTATATATTAGATATTAGCCCTCTGTCGGATTTAGGGTTGGTGAATATCCTTTCCCAGTCTGTTGGTTGACGTTTTGTCCTTTTGACAGTGTTCTTTGCCTTACAGAAACTTTGTAGTTTTATGAGATCCTATTTGTCAATTCTTGATCTTAGAGCATAAACTATTGGTGTTCTATTCAGGAACTTTCCCCCTGTGCCCATGTCCTCCAGGGTCTTCCCCAGTTTCTTTTCGATTAGTTTCAGTATGTCAGGTTTTATGTGGAGGTCCTTGATCCATTTGGAGTTGAGCTTGGTACAAGGAGATAAGAATGGATCGATGCGCATTCTTCTGCATGCTGACCTCCAATTGAACCAGCACCATTTGTTGAAAAGACTATGTTTTTTCCCCTGGATGCTTTCAGCTCCTTTGTCGAAGACCAAGTGACCATAGGTGTGTTGGTTCATTTCTGGGACTTCAATCCTATTCCATTGATCCGCTTGCCTGATATTGTACCAATACCATGCAGTTTTTATCACTATTGCTCTGTAGTAGTTTAAAGTCTGGGATACTGAATCCCCCTGAAGTTCTTTTATTGTTGAGAATAGTTTTAGCTATCCTGGGTTTTTTGTTATTCCAGACGAATTTGAGAATTGCTCTTTCTAGCTCTATGAAGAACTGGGTTGGGATTTTTATGGGAATAGCATTGAATCTGTAGATTGCCTTTGGCAAGATGGCCATTTTAACTATATTAATCCTGCCAATCCAGGAGCATGGAAGATTTTTCCATTTTCTGAGATCTTCTTAGATTTCCTTCTTCAGAGATCTGAAGTTCTTGTCATATAGGTCTTTCACTTGTTTGGTTAGAGTCACCCCAAGATACTTTATGCTGTTTGTAGCTATTGTGAATGGGGTCATTTCCCTAATTTCTTTCTCAGTCTGCTTATCCTTTGAATATATAAAGGCTACTGATTTGCTTGCGTTGAGTTTGTAGCCAGCCACTTTACTGAAGTTGTTTATCAGCTGTAGGAGTTCTCTAGTAGAGTGGGGTCACTTAAGTATACGATCATATCATCTGCAAATCCTTTCATGCTAAAAGTCTTGGAAAGGACAGGAATTCAAGGCCCATATCTAAACATAGTAAAAGCAATATACAGCAAACCAGTAGCCAACATCAAACTAAATGGAGAGAAACTTGAAGCAATCCCACTAAAATCAGGGACTAGACATGGCTGCCCCCTCTCTCCATATCTTTTCAATGTAGTTCTTTTTTTTTAATTTTTTATTCGATATAATTTATTTACATTTCAAATGATTTCCCCTTTTCTAGCCCCCCCCCCATTCCCTGAAAGTCCCGTAAGCCCCCTTCTTGAAGTCATAGCTAGAGCAATTAGACAACATAAGGAAGTCAAAGGGATACAAATTGGAAAGGAAGAAGTCAAACTTTTTTGTTTTTAATAGAACCAGATTATATATCAATCTTTAAAGAAAACTGAAAGAACTTAAGTTCATGTACTTTTCATGTTGGCTGATCTATCACATAAGAAATATCTTTTTATTGAACTAAGAACTGTGAAAGCTATTTAGAAATATCTATGGAACATAACATTACACCATGACTCCTATTATCTTCTATGTTTGATCACAATCTGAAAGTATGAGAATAAAAGCACTTTATGGACATAATCATGGTGTTAACGAGCTGTTTAAAAACATGTGAACATTATTGTTTGACTAAAGGAAACTAATGTTCAGGATAAGAGCATTGAAAATCGACTTCAATATTCACATTTATGACATAGTGCCAATTTTTACCATAGCCACCATGCTGCTCAAAATCTCCAGGAACACCCCATCTTGTTTAATTCACTATTTTTCTCCTTTGACAAATACATTCCAAGAAAAGGGGCATGTGATGCATCATCATATGTTCTTCTATGAGTATAGCGTTTTTGGTATTTCTTTACTTAATATTTTCCATATGGTATATTTTGATCATACACCTTACTCCTAACCATTATTCCCAGACCCTTCTCAATATACTACTTACCCAACTTAGTGTTCTCTCTCTCTTTCTCTAAATAAAAATCTGAAAATTAAACAAAGTCAAAAGACAAAAATACTAGAATGCAACAAAGAAAATCAAACCAACAATCAACCAACCAACCAACTAACCAACCAACCAACCAACCAACCAACCAACCAACCAACCAACCAACCAATCAAAGCACACAAAAATATGAGTGCATTTTATGCTGACTTCTGAGCAGGGAGCTTACCTTGCAGTACTGCTAATCTCACCAGTGTTACTCCACTGGACAAAACTAAGCCTCTCCCAGCAAGTATGAATTTAAAACAGCTTCTTGATTATGTGCAGTACCTTGTGCCTATTTCTTCTTCTCAGTGTTAGGAATTTGTCTGGCTTGAATTTGTGCATGCTATGATAATCTATGTGAGTTCATATGTGCATGGTATAAACTCTGTTGTGTCTGTTCTTGGGGCATATATCACTACTAGATCTAACCATATTTCTAACTTCTCTTCCTGGCTTCTTTAGGTTCCATTTCCTTTGCGATCTTTCCATAACAGTTTCCATGACTTGATTTTTACTTACCATGGTAACTTTCAGGTTTGTTTATGTAATTACAAAATTTAGATCTTTTTCTTTTAAGGGTGAAAATGATGGTGTGTGACTATGCTCTACATGTATCTAT
Organism: Apodemus sylvaticus; assembly: GCF_947179515.1. Taxonomy (NCBI): domain Eukaryota; kingdom Metazoa; phylum Chordata; class Mammalia; order Rodentia; family Muridae; genus Apodemus; species Apodemus sylvaticus. The sequence continues at coordinate 94,399,267 of NC_067476.1, read as the reverse complement.
CAAAGAAGGCAGATTACTCACATGTAATTTTTTTGGATAATGCTACAATAATAAGACAACAAGATAATTTTTACTTGATAATGCCATTTCTTCTGAATATATACCCTGTAGGTAGGAATTTCTCTATCAAATAATAGTTCTTTAATCTTCTGAATCTCTTCTCTCTTTTCTCCTCTCCCCTTCTTTTCCCTCCTTTGCCCTACTATCCCTTCTTCTTCCTTTCCTCCCTCTACTCCTCTTGCCCATATCCCCTCCCTTCTTCCTCTTCTTCTTCCTTTTCCCCTCCTCTTCCTGATCTCCTCTCCTCTCCTCTCTTCTTTCCTCTCCCATTCTTTCCCCCTTCTCCCCTGATATCCCTTTTCTTCTCCCTCTACTCTCCTCTCCCCCATCTCCCCCTTGTCCTTTTCTCCTCCCTTCCCCTCTTCTTTTGTCTCCTCTCCTCTCCTTTCATCTTGTCTCCTCTCCTCTATTCCTTCTTGCACTCTGTACTTCTCTTTTTGTTTTGTTTGTTTTGATTAAGCTCATGGTTTTATATAAGGTAGAAAAATAGAGATTCATTGTGTTATAAATCCAGTCTGTACTTAAACATTTGGAAATACTCCATTATTTTGTAATGAATGTGTTGATATTCTCACCAATAGTTTATAATGATACTGTCTTTAAAAAGATTTATTTCTAAAGATTTTTTTGCCTATTTATATGTATATGTCAAGTGTGGACAGGTGCCTGAGGAAGCCAGACAAAAGTTTCAGATCCTCTGAACCTGGAATTACAGGTAGCTGTAAGCTGCTCAAAATACATGCTGGCAACCAAACCTGGGTCCAGTGGAAGACAGTGAAAACTCTTAATAGCTGAACCATGTTTCTGGTCCCTAATAGAGTCTCTTTAGAGAAACTCAACCTTGTTATCTTTTTATTTTATGTTTACAAATATCTTTTCACGTTGTGTTCTAGTTCAGTATTGTTTTAATCTATAACCATCATATGATTGCTTATGTTGAAGTAAAAATAGGCTTTTCAATCTCCTATTCTACTAACACAAGTGAAATGTATAATTTCTTTCATTTCCTCCTTCAGGTAGTACTGGCCACAAAGCCAATGGAAGGCATGAATCAGTCTGTGGTGTCAGAGTTTGTGTTCCTGGGACTCACCAACTCTTGGGACATCCAACTATTTCTTTTTGTGTTCTCCTCCATATTTTATGTGGCAAGCATGATGGGAAACTCACTAATTGTGTTCACTGTGGCTTCAGACCCTCACTTACACTCTCCAATGTACTTTCTGTTGGCTAACCTCTCTTTTATTGACTTGGGTATTTCTTCTGTTACTTCTCCCAAGATGATTTGTGACCTATTCAAAAAGCATAAAGTCATCTCTTTTAGAGGCTGTGTCACTCAAATCTTCTTCATCCATGTCATTGGTGGTGTGGAGATGGTGCTTCTCATAGCCATGGCCTTTGACAGATATGTGGCCATATGTAAGCCTCTCCATTACCTGACCATTATGAACCCAAGGATGTGCATCTTGTTTTCAGTGGCCTCCTGGGTAGTTGGCCTTATGCATTCTCTGGTTCAACTGGCGTTTGTAGTAAATTTACCATTCTGTGGACCAAATGTGTTGGACAGCTTCTACTGTGACTTTCCCCGGTTCATCAAACTTGCTTGCTCAGATACATACAGACTAGAATTACTGGTCTCAATCAATAGTGGGTTCATGTCTGTGGGCTCCTTCTTCATACTGATCATTTCCTATATTGTCATCATTTTTACTGTTCAGAAACACTCCTCAAGTGGTTCCTCCAAGGCTCTGTCTACACTTTCGGCTCATGTTACTGTCGTGGTTTTATTCTTTGGTCCTGTGATGTTTTTCTATACATGGCCTTCTTCTTATACACACCTGGATAAGTTTCTGGCCATATTTGATGCAATCATCACACCCTTTCTGAACCCAGTGATCTATACATTGAGGAATCAAGAAATGAAAATGGCAATGATGAGAGTATTCAGCAAGCTAATGGGTTATAGGCAAATTCTTAAACACTTGAACTTTGAACAGCCTTAAATGAGCATAGAAGTCTATGGTTAACCAATTTATGAGAAAAATATTTTTTGTGTATTTTGATCCTTATTATATATATAATAAATAAAAATATAATATATTATATATTCAATATATTATACTAAATATATAATTAATATATAATATGCAATATTATGTATATAATTATATAAATATATAATAAATAAAAGCATATATATATATATGCTTTTTTTGTCTTATACTTACTAAGAAAGGATATTATCTTATGAAAGCAAGTACAAATTTGCACTTATTTCAAAATATAATAAAACTCAATGCCTAAGGAATAATACCTACATGAAGTAAAATCTTAGACTTAAGGAATATGAATGTTTACTTTAAGAAATTCAGAATAGAAAACACCTCTCTCCTTAAATAGAAAAAATATTTCTATTTTAAGATTATTTTTGTATATATGTGTCTTTGCATATGTAAGTGCAGGTCTCTCTGCAAATTTGGAGGGGGCACTGGATATACTGAAGATAGAGTTACAGGTTGATTTGAACCATCTGTCTTAGATGCTGGGAACCAATCTTGGGTCTTCTGAAATGATAGTACATACCCTTAAAAGATGAGCCATCTCTCCAGACTCTGTCTCTATTTTTGAATAGAACTGTTTATGATAAGAAGAGGCTTTTTGCTACATTTTACAGAGAATTTATACAAGAATATTTAACTGGATCATTTCTCCCCATGTATCTACCTTGCACATTCTCTCCCTTTTGAATTTTTCCTGCTAAGGAAGGAGGTTAGAAGTTTTGAGTGTACATCAAAGTCTTACATATACATTTGCTTTGTAGAAATTGTGTGATCTATGTTTGGAAGCGCAGGAAGGTGCCAAGAAAACATTGTGAGTTTTTTCTGCTGATTATGTAGACTACTCAAAGACATTCAATACCCTTTGCCTTTTCTTCTACTTTCCTCTTCTTTTCTTTCTTTTGTCTTCCCATATCACTCCAAAAGATGGTTTTCATTTGGATGGTCAAATACTCTTGTTTTATTGGTTAATGTAGTGTCAGAAGCAAAAAACTTAATATGCATCTCTAGTAGCATGCTGGTGCTCTACAAATTTATGGGACCATTAATATTTTCAAAGTTCATCTCCTGGTCTTCAGTCTATCTTTAGTTCCCACATGTCCCAAGTCAGTTGCAATTGTATCATAATAGTTTAAAAATCACAGGTATTGCTTAAGTTGGAAACACAGGCAGACACAGTCCTCCTGGTTTCTGCTTCATGTTCCTTTCCTCTCTCATAATTTTGGATCAAAAGTTTCAGGTCCAGAGTGATATTCAGTAATAACATATATACCTGACATTTAAAAATTTAAATTTAATTTAAATTTTTTATTATATTTAACACAATTTATATTTTTATACCAATCATAAAAATGATGGACATGTTATTAAATGAACATAAAAAATGAAGTCTTTTTGTTTGTTTTGTTTTGTTTTGTTTTTAGTAGAGCTTACATTCCTGGCTCTTACTGTGGTACAAACCCAAATTAAGAACAATTTTTAGAAATTGTAATTCATTGTAATGAACATTGGAGTTCATTGTAATAAGGCTGTACTTCAATGTGCTTCACATCCCCAAAGGATTTTACCTTACTATGCAGTGCAGTAGTAAGTAGTGAATTGTAGGCACAATTATTTGGATACAAATTTCCTGCCATGGTCAAAGATATTTAACTTGAGTGATTGCCATCATTCTCAGCCCACAGGGAACAGATTACTTTCAAGAGGCCCTTAGTCCTGGAAAGACTTGATGCCATAGTGTAGAGGAATACCAGGACAGGGAAGCAGGGGGTAGGATATTGGGGAAGGGGAGATGGCTTCCTGGATTTTTGGGGAAGGGAGAACCAGGTAAGGGGACAACATTTGAAGTGTAAATAAAGCATAGACCTAATTAAAAAAGAAATGGTGTATGTATTAAGATGGTCTATCCATGAAGTCATTCATCAACTGTTTCAATGAACAATGGTTCTGATTGTAGGGTGGCACAGACATTAGTTAAAGGTAAGATTCTGGTTCATTAGCCATAACAAATTTGAAAAGCATTCATCTCAGAAAAAGAGTAACTTATAAGGTCATTTTCAAAATTGATACAATAATTATAAATATCAACAAAATACTTAGTCTCACTCTTTGTTGTTCTCTTACAAGCCACCTCCCAAATTAATTGTCTATGCTTCTTTTGGCTGTATAAGTAATTTTGAAATATGTAATTTGTTCTGAAAACCAGAGTATAAAGTAAAACATAAATAAACAATCCTACTAATAAATAGGCTGAAATAGGAGAAGCATGATTTCAAGACCATTATATGGAACACAGCAAGACATTGTCAGATACAAACAAATGGAAAGTAAATATGGATTGTATAATATTGGACATATCTCTCCAACTACCAAATTATAGAGACCACTGGGTGGCAACCAACAAATTTCTAATTACTCATATTTTTGAATTTCAATCAATAAAGATATGTTGGTAATATTAATTTTCATATTAAGAGATATTAAGGAAAACTGTTATTTCCTGTTATTTTTGTTGTTAGAGGTAGAATTGTATTTTTGTGGGTTTGTTGAAAGATTACTTTCTTGTTTTTTCTAGGGTATAGTTTCCCTGCTTGTGTTGGTGTTTTCCATCTATTATCTTTTGTAGGACTGGATTTGTGGAAAGATATTGTGTAAATTTGGTTTGGACATGGAATATCTTGGTTTCTCCATCTATGGTAATTGAGAATTTTGCTGGTTTTAGTAGCCTGGGCTGGCATTTGTGCTCTCTTAGGGTCTGTATGACATCAGCCCAGGATCTTCTAGCTTTCATAGTCTCTGGTGAGAAGTCTAGTATAATTCTGATAGGCCTGCCTTTATATGTTACTTGACCTTTTTCTCTTACTGCTTTTAATATTCTTTCTTTGTTTAGTGCATTTGGTGTTTTGATTATTATGTGATGGGAGGAATTTCTGTTCTGATCCAGTCTTTTTGTAGTTCTATAGGCTTCTTGTATGTTCATGTTCTGTAGGCTTTGGTTTTATTCATGGGCATCTCTTTCTTTAGGTTAGGGAAGTTTTCTTCTGTAATTTTGTTGAAGATATTTACTGGCCCTTTAAGTTGGGAATCTTCACTCTCTTCTATACCTATTATCTTAGGTTTGTTCTTCTCATGGTGTCCTGGATTTTCTGGATGATTTGGGTTAGGAGCTTTTTGCTTTTTGTGTTTTCTTTGATGGTTAGGTCAATGTTTTCTATTGTATCTTCAGCCCCTGAGATTCTCTCTTCTGTCTCATGTATTCTGTTGGTGATGCTTGTATCTGTGACTCCTGATCTCTTTCCTAGATTTTCCATCTCCAGTATTGTCCTCCTTTGTTGTTTATTGTTTCTAGTTCCATTTTTAGATCCTGGATGGTTTTGTTCATCTCCTTCACTTGTTTGTTTGTGTTTTCCTGAAATTCTTTAAGGAATTTTTGTGTTTCCTCTTTAAGGGCTTCTAGCTGTTTACCTGTGTTTTCCTGTATTTCTTTAAGGGAGTTATTTATATCCTTCTTAAAGTTCTCTATCATTATCATGAGTAGTGAATTTAGGCCTGGATTTTGCTTTTTCTGTGTAATGGTGTATCCGGGACTTGCAATGTGGAAGTAGTGGGTTCTAATGATGCCAGAACCTTGGTTTCTGTTGTTTATGTTCTTACATTTGCCTTCTGCCGTCTGCTTATCTCTAGTGCTATCTTTCCTCACTATATCTAACTGGAGCCTGTCCTTCCTGTGATCCCGGTTACATCTTTCTTTAGGTTAGGAATTCCTCAGAGTCATGCTGTTGCTGTGATCCTGGGATTCTGGAATTTTGTGATCCTGAGATCCTGGGTGTGTCTGAGCTCCTGAGAGTCAAGCTGCCTCTGGGACCCTGAGATCCCGGTGTGTCTAAGCTTCTGTGAGTCTGTGATCCCGGGAAAATTAGAATGCCTGGCAATGGAGCTTCTTCTGTGTGTTGTGAACTGACTGTGCATTGTGTGGCCAAGGTCTGCTCAGGGCCCCAGCCCAGACAGACTGGGAAGCCCTGACTTTCTTAATAGCACTCAGATTTCATAAATTCTAATTCCATCAAGTAATTTCTTATTGTATGCTATTTAGAGTAGTTTACCAAATACATCTCTCATGAATCCATGAGTATACAGAATCATCTTACTTTCCATTCTATTCACTTATGTATTTAGAAAATGCCTTTTTAATTCATATGTATGTGAATCATATTATTTGCTTTGGGCACCAAGTTCACAGCAAATGAAGTGTGAAAACGAGTTTGTTTTTTTTTTTTTTTTTTTTTTTTTTTTTTTTTTTTCCATTTTCTTTTTTTTTTTATTTGATATAAATTATTTACATTTCAAATGATTTCCCCTTTTCTAGCCCCCCCCCACTCCCCGAAAGTCCCGTAAGCCCCCTTCTCTTCCCTTGTCCTCCCTCCCACCCCTTCCCAGTTCCCCGTTCTGGTTTTGCCAAATACTGTTTCACTGAGTCTTTCCAGAACCAGGGACCACTCCTGCTTTCTTCTTGTATCTCATTTGATGTGTGGATTATGTTTTGGGTATTCCAGTTTTCTAGGTTAATAACCACTTATTAGTGAGTGCATACCATGATTCACCTTTTGAGTCTGGGTTACCTCACTTAGTATGATGTTCTCTAGCTCCATCCATTTGCCTAAGAATTTCATGAATTCATTGTTTCTAATGGCTGAATAGTACTCCATTGTGTAGATATACCACATTTTTTGTATCCACTCTTCTGTTGAGGGATACCTGGGTTCTTTCCAGCATCTGGCAATTATAAATAGGGCTGCTATGAACATAGTAGAGCATGTATCCTTATTACATGGTGGGGAATCCTCTGGGTATATGCCCAGGAGTGGTATAGCAGGATCTTCTGGAAGTGAGGTGCCCAGTTTTCGGAGGAACCGCCAGACTGCTTTCCAGAGTGGTTGTACCAATTTGCAACCCCACCAGCAGTGGAGGAGTGTTCCTCTTTCTCCGCACCCTCTCCAACACCTGCTGTCTCCTGAATTTTTAATCTTAGCCATTCTGACTGGTGTAAGATGAAATCTTAGGGTTGTTTTGATTTGCATTTCCCTAATGACTAATGAAGTGGAGCATTTTTTAAGATGCTTCTCCGCCATCCGAAGTTCTTCAGGTGAGAATTCTTTGTTTAACTCTGTACCCCATTTTTTAATAGGGTTGTTCGGTTTTCTGGAGTCTAACTTCTTGAGTTCTTTATATATATTGGATATTAGCCCTCTATCTGATGTAGGATTGGTGAAGATCTTTTCCCAATTTGTTGGTTGCCGATCTGTCCTCTTGATGGTGTCCTTTGCCTTACAGAAACTCTGTAACCTTATGAGGTCCCATTTGTCAATTCTTGCTCTTAGAGCATACGCTATTGGTGTTCTGTTCAGAAACTTTCTCCCTGTACCGATGTCCTCAAGGGTCTTCCCCAGTTTCTTTTCTATTAGCTTCAGAGTGTCTGGCTTTATGTGGAGGTCCTTGATCCATTTGGATTTGAGCTTAGTACAAGGAGACAAGGATGGATCAATTCGCATTCTTCTGCATGCTGACCTCCAGTTGAACCAGCACCATTTGTTGAAAAGGCTATCTTTTTTTCCATTGGATGTTTTCAGCCTCTTTGTCGAGGATCAAGTGGCCATAGGTGTGTGGGTTCATTTGCAATTCGACAACATAAGGAGGTCAAAGGGATACAAATTGGAAAGGAGGAAGTCAAACTATCATTATTTGCAGACGACATGATCGTCTACCTAAGTGACCCAAAGAACTCCACTAGAGAGCTCCTACAGCTGATAAACAACTTCAGCAAAGTGGCAGGTTACAAAATCAACTCAAGCAAATCAGTGGCCTTCCTATACTCAAAGGATAAGCAGGCTGAGAAAGAAATTAGGGAAATGACCCCCTTCACAATAGCCACAAACAGTATAAAGTATCTTGGGGTGACTCTTACCAAACATGCGAAAGATCTGTATGGCAAGAACTTCAAGACTCTGAAGAAGGAAATGGAAGAAGACCTCAAAAAATGGGAAAACCTCCCATGCTCATGGATCGGTAGAATCAATATAGTTAAAATGGCCATTTTGCCTAAAGCACTATACAGATTCAATGCAATACCCATCAAAATCCCAACTCAATTCTTCACAGAGTTAGAAAGAGCAATTATCAAATTCATCTGGAACAACAAAAAACCCAGGATAGCTAAAACTATTCTCAGCAACAAAAGAAAATCTGGGGGAATCAGTATCCCTGACCTCAAGCAATACTACAGAGCAATAGTGTTAAAAACTGCATGGTATTGGTACAGTGACAGGCAGGAGGATCAATGGAACGAGTTTGTAATAGGACTCAGGAATCTATCCATACATTTTACAATTTATAAATAACCAACTTATTAGATTAATGGAACAATTAATAGAATTAATTGAAACCAATTAGTAGAATTTCATTCTATTAATGGAATAGATGAATAGATTAAGGTTATTGTCATATTGCTCACTGATGCATCATTTTCACAGTTATTTGGGATGCAGGAAGATCTTGTGTTAACTCAGCCCCCAGATCTTGCTGCCATAACTTCATGCCTGTCACCTGATAACTACATGTTCAGTACCTCCCTTAGGTAGCACTATCATTCTGACTGTGACACCAAGCTTTTCCACTAAAGGTCTCTTCGCAGGACTTGGTGAACCTTCCACAATCTTCTGAGGGCCATAAGGGAGAACCTCTTAACTCTCCAGAAGGTATGTTCTAGCACTCAGTAGCTGCACCTATTTCTACCTGAACAGACATCACTTCTTACACCTCATTTGCACATCTATACTGAGTTGCTCAAAGACTGAATCCAGATCACTGTTTATTTGTGCTTAATCTTTTAAGTTTGGGTAACAGCAGAGCTCCAAACATTCATTCAGTTAAGGTGGGACCAAATACCCACACCAAAGAACACTGCTAAAGATCTATTTCCAGATTCCTTGGTCCTATTACAAAGCCCAAACATTAGCAACTAAGACACTATATCCCCTGTTGCATGTAATTTAAAAAAAAGCACACTTACTCCATCTAGGCTCTGGAATCATCAGCTCTCTGCTGGCTAGTTAGCCCTCATGGCTAGCTATGGCTGTCCTGAGATCCCTGCTATGCTCTGACAACAGCTACTGCCTGTATTAATCAGAACTCCACCCTCTCCTCCTTGCCAGATGACAGCAACGGGATCTCACCCAGCTCCTATGGCTGGCTTGCTAAGCCACCCAATGCCTGTCTATCCTGAGAACACCTGGAGTTACCACTACTGACCCACAGACCAACCTGGGACCCCTGGCCGAGCCAACCGCCAATGACCACTCCACAGTTACATCAATATTTCAAAATCAGCCAAATGACCCAACCTGTGTTCAGAATCTATTGTTCTAAATTCATCAGCTATTCTATTTGGAATTCTATTATCTACTCCACCATTTGATTGTATCTTGGAAAAGAGAATATAGGGTCTCAAAGATGAGATATAGGAACTTATCAATTGGTCAAAGCCAGTATTAAATCTAGAAAAACCATCATAAAGATAAAAGCAAAAATTTCCACAAGAATAACAGATATAAGGGATTTATGAACATAAAGCAGGTCTATAGAGGACACTGGAAGGGACATGTAGATTTGAAGACAAGGTTAAACAAACCCAACAGGGAAATTCCACAACAGTCAATCAAAAAATAATCTAAGAAAATACCACAAAACAACAAAATTATGGAAATTAATATATTTTCAGTAATTACTCCTTTTATTAATGTCATGGCTTATCCAATTAAAAATACACACTAACAGGTTAGGTAAAAATGAGGATCCAACTTTATGCTGCCTCTGAGAAAACTCCTCAACATTAATGATAGACAACACCTCAGAATAAAAGAATGAGAAAAGGTACTCATAGCAGAAGGAAGCAGGATACAAGCAGGCATAACTATTGTGGCACCTGAGAAAAGAGATTTAAAATAAAAATTAGTTATAGAGATAAGAAAAATCACTTCATATTCATTAAAGGAAGAATACCTAAGAGGCTATTATAATTCTAAATTTATACAGACTGAAAGGAATACAGACTTTCATAAAAGAAATATTATTTCTTTTTTTTTATTCGATATATTTTTTATTTACATTTCAAATGATTTCCCCTTTTCTAGCCCCCCACTCCCCGAAAGTCCCATAGGCCCCCTTTTCTCCCCCTGTCCTCCCACCCACCCCTTCCCACTTCCCCGCTCTGGTTTTGCCCTATACTTCTTCACTGAGTCTTTCTAGAAGAAGGGGCCACTCCTCCTTTCTTCTTGTACCTCATTTGATGTATGGATTATGTTTGGGGTATTCCAGTTTTCTAGGTTAATATCCACTTATTAGTGAGTGCATACCATGAGTCACCTTTTGAGTCTGGGTTACCTCACTTAGTATGATGTTTTCTAGCTCCATTCATTTGCCTAAGAATTTCATGAATTCATTGTTTCTAATGGCTGAATAGTACTCCATTGTGCAGATATACCACATTTTTTGCATCCACTCTTCTGTTGAGGGATACCTGGGTTCTTTCCAGCATCTGCCAATTATAAATAGGGCTGCTATGAACATAGTAGAGCATGTATCCTTATTACATGGTGGGGAATCCTCTGGGTATATGCCCAGGAGTGGTATAGCAGGATCTTCTGGAAGAGAGGTGCCCAGTTTTCGGAGGAACCGCCAGACTGATTTCCAGAGTGGTTGTACCAATTTGCAACCCCACCAGCAGTGGAGGAGTGTTCCTCTTTCTCCACATCCTCTCCAACACCTGCTGTCTCCTGAATTTTTAATCTTAGCCATTCTGACTGGTGTAAGGTGAAATCTCAGGGTTGTTTTGATTTGCATTTCCCTAATGACTAATGAAGTTGAGCATTTTTTAAGATGCTTCTCCGCCATCCGAGGTTCTTCAGATGAGAATTCCCTGTTTAACTCTGTACCCCATTTTTTAATAGGGTTGTTTGGTTTTCTGGAGTCTAACTTCTTAAGTTCTTAATATATATTGGATATTAGCCCTCTATCTGATGTAGGATTGGTGGAGATCTTTTCCCAATTTGTTGGTTGCCGATTTGTCCTTTTGATGGTGTCCTTTGCTGTACAGAAACTTTGTAATTTTATGAGGTCCCATTTGTCAATTCTTGATCTTAGAGCATACGCTATTGGTGTTCTGTTCAGAAATTTTCTCCCTGTACCAATGTCCTCAAGGGTCTTCCCCAGTTTCTTTTCTATTAGCTTCAGAGTGTCTGGCTTTATGTGGAGGTCCTTGATCCACTTGGAGTTGAGCTTAGTACAAGGCGATAAAGATGGATCAATTCGCATTCTTCTGCATGCTGACCTCCAGTTGAACCAGCACCATTTGTTGAAAAGGCTATCTTTTTTCCATTGGATGTTTTCAGACCCTTTGTCGAGGATCAAGTGGCCATAGGTGTGTGGGTTCATTTCTGGATCTTCAATCCTGTTCCATTGATCTGCCTGCCTGTCACTGTACCAATACCACGCAGTTTTTAACACTATTGCTCTGTAGTATTGCTTGAGGTCAGGGATACTGATTCCCCCAGAATTTCTTTTGCTGATGAGAATATCAATGACACCTTGACCAAAGAAGAAATAAAGAAAGAAATCAGAGACTTTTTAGAATTTAATGAAAATCAAGGCACAACATACCCAAATCTTTGGGACACAATGAAAGCAGTGCTAAGAGGTAAACTCATAGCCCTGAGTGCCTCCAAAAAGAAAATGGAGAGAGCATACACTAGCAGCTTAATGACACACCTGAAAGTCCTGGAACAAAAAGAAGCCAATTCACCCAGGAGGAGTAGAAGGCAGGAAATCATCAAACTCAGGGCTGAAATCAATCAATTGGAAACAAAGCGAACTGTACAAAGAATTAACGAATCCAGGAGCTGGTTCTTTGAGAAAATCAACAAGATAGATAAACCCTTAGCCAGACTGACCAAAGGGCACAGAGAAAGTATCAAAATTAACAAACTTAGAAATGAAAAGGAAACTGAGGAAATCCAAAAAATCATCAGATCCTATTACAAGAGCCTGTACTCAACACAACTGGAGAATCTGGAGGAAATGGACAATTTCCTTGACAGATACCAAATACCAAAATTAAATCAGGACCAAATAGATCATCTAAACAGTCCCATAACGCCTAAAGAAATAGAAGGAGTCATAGAAAGTCTTCCAACCGAAAAAAGCACAGGACCAGATGGTTTCAATGCAGAATTCTATCAGACCTTCAAAGAAGAGTTAACACCAATACTCTTCAAACTATTCCACAAAATAGAAACAGAAGGAACACTACCCAATTGCTTCTACGAAGCCACAATTACGCTGATACCAAAGCCACACAAAGATCCAACAAAGAAAGAGAACTTCAGACCAATTTCCCTTATGAACATCGATGAAAAAATACTCAATAAAATTCTTGCCAACCGAATCCAAGAACACATCAAAACGATCATCCACCATGATCAAGTAGGCTTTATCCCGGGAATGCAGGGTTGGTTCAATATACAGAAATCCATCAATGCAATCCACTACATAAACAAACTCAAAGAACAAAACCACATGGTCATTTCATTGGATGCTGAAAAAGCATTTGACAAAATTCAGCATCCTTTCATGCTTAAAGTCTTGGAAAGAACGGGAATTCAAGGCCCATACCTAAACATAGTAAAAGCAATATACAGCAAACCGGTAGCCAGCATCAAACTAAATGGAGAGAAACTTGAAGCAATCCCACTAAAATCAGGGACTAGACAGGGCTGCCCCCTCTCTCCTTATCTTTTCAATATTGTACTTGAGGTACTAGCTCGGGCAATTCGACAACATAAGGAGGTCAAAGGGATACAAATTGGAAAGGAAGAAGTCAAACTATCATTATTTGAAGATGACATGATAGTCTACCTAAGTGACCCAATAAACTCCACTAGAGAACTCCTACAGCTGATAAACAACTTCAGCAAAGTGGCAGGTTATAAAATCAACTCAAGCACATCAGTGGCCTTCCTTTACTCAAAGGATAAGCAGGCTGAGAAAGAAATTAGGGAAATGACCCCCTTCACAATAGCCACAAACAGTATAAATTATCTTGGGGTGACTCTTACCAAACATGTGAAAGATCTTTACGACAAGAACTTCAAGACTCTGAAGAAGGAAATGGAAGAAGACCTCAAAAAATGGGAAAACCTCCCATGCTCATGGATCGCCAGAATCAATATAGTTAAAATGGCCATTTTGCCAAAAGCAATATACAGATTCAATGCAATACCCATCAAAATCCCAACTCAATTCTTCACAGAGTTAGAAAAAGCAATTAACAAATTCATCTGGTATAACAAAAAACCTAGGATAGCTAAAACTATTCTCAGAAATATTATTTCTAACACTACAAACTGACCACAAAATAATGATACTGGGTGAATTCAATAGCCCAAGACACATATACATCTCACTGCCTGGTCTTGCCTCAGTGAGAGAAGACACACCTAACCCTTGAGAAACCTGAGGCTTCAGGGAATGGGAAAGTTCTGGTGGGGTGGGGGTTGGGGGGGTGGCAGCATCCTCTTAGAAGGGGAGTGTGATGGGAACTGTAATGGTAACTGGACTGTGAAAAAGGATTAAAGAACAAAAACAACAACAACAACAACAACAATCATAATAAATTTAAAAGTAATAGTCTACTCTTATCAATAAGTAGGTCATCAGAGCAAAACAAAACAAAACAACAACAAAAAACTAAACAGAATAACTTAAGTTAAATGACATTATAAATCAACTAGACTTAATACACATCTACATGATTATATGAATAATCATAAACCTTCATAAATCTTTCCAACTCCTTCTAAAAGAATTTTATTATAAAAAGTTCACCTCTCAGACATCTTGGAAAAAACATCCTGAAGAACAATGATATGTTGAATCGAATATATGCTCAGAGAACACATCCTGAGATGCCCTATACTGCTACACTGAGTCTTTCCAGAACCAGGCCACTCCTCTGCTCTTCTTGCACATCATTTGATGTGTGAATTATGTTTTGGGTATTCCAATTTTCTAGGCTAATATCCACTTATTAGTGAGTGCATACTATGATTAATCTTTTGAGACTGGGTTACCTCACTTAGTATGATGTTCTCAAGCTCCCTCCATTTGTCTAAGAATTTCATGAATTCATTGTTTCTAATGGCTGAATAGTACTCCATTGTGAAAATATATCACATTTTTTGCATCCATTCTTCCATTGAGGGATACCTGGTTTTTTCCAGGTTCTGGCTATTATAAATAGGGATGCTATGAACATAGTAGAACACATATCCTTATTACCTGCTGGGGAATCCTCTGGGTATATGCCCTGGAGTGGTATAGCAGGATCCTCCGGAAGTGACATGCCCGGTTTTCTGAGGAACTGCCAGACTGATATCCAGAGTGGTTGTACCAATTTGCAACCCCACCAGTAGTGGAGGAGTGTTCCTTTTTCTCCACATCCTTGCCAACACTTGCTTTCTCCTGAGTTTTTAATCTTAGCCATTCTGACTTGTGTAAGATGAAATCTCAGGGTTGTTTTGATTTGCATTTTCCTAATGACTAATGAAGTTGAGCATTTTTTAAGATGATTCTCTGCCATCTAAAGTTCTTCGGGTGAAAATTCTTTGTTTAGCTTTGTACCCCATTTTTTAATAGGGTTACTGGCTTTTTGGGGTCTAACTTCTTGAGTTCTTTGTATATATTGGATAGTAGCCCTCTATCTGATGTAGGGTTGGTGAAGATCTTTTCCCTTGGTGTGACTCTGACCAAACACGTGAAAGATCTGTATGACAACTTCAAGACTCTGAAGAAGGAAATGGAAGAAGACCACAGAAAATGCAAAAATCTCCCATGCTCATGGATTGGCAGGATTAATATAGTTAATAGTTATAGTTTTGGCCATTTTGCCAAAAGCAATATACAGATTCTACAAAATACCCATCAAAATCCCAACTCAGTTCTTCATAGAATTAGAAAGAGCAACTCTCAGATTCATCTGGAATAACAAAAAAAAACCCAGGATAGCTAAAAGTATTCTCCACAATAAAAGAAATTCTGGGGGAATCAATATCCCAGACCTCAAGCAATACTACAGAGCACTAGTGTTAAAGCCTGCATGGTATTGGTACAGTGACAGGCAGGCAGATCAATGGAATAGGATTGAAGATCCAGAAATGAACCCACACACCTTTGGCCACTTGATCCTTGACAAAGGAGCTGAAAACATCCAGTGTAAAAAAGATAGTCTTTTCAACAAATGGTGCTGGTTCAACTGGAGGTCAGCATTCAGAAGAATGCGAATTGATCCATCCTTATCTCCTTGTTCTAAGCTCAACTCCAAATGGATCAAGGACCTCCACATAAAGCCAGACACTCTGAAGCTAATAGAAAAGAAACTGGGGAAGGCCCTTGAGGACATTGGTACAGGGGGAAAGTTCCTGAACAGAACACCAATAGCATATGCTCTAAGATCAAGAATAGACAAATGGGACCTCATAAAACTACAAAGTTTTTGTAAGGCAAAGTACACCATCAAAGGGACAAATCGGCAACCAACATGCGTGCGCGCGCACACACACACACACACACACACACACACATTTCTAAATACAACCTGGTCAGTCTCTATAACACTTGTAAAGTGTTTGCATGACTAACCATTTGGTACTGGATAACCAATTAATTTGCTCTTTCTTGGGGAAGACTATTTCTCCCAAAATCAGAATTTCTTAGTTGTCTGTAGTTGGGTTGGGTTGAAACCTCTTAGGCTGTCCCCTGTCCATGTCATCATGTCTATTTCTGTTGTCCTTGTTCAGCTCATGTTTAGTCAATCACGGTGAGACTTTATGAGTATAGATTCTGACATTACAAGAAGTCACAATCTCATTGCCAATTCCCTGATACTCCATCTCTTACAATTTTCCACACCCCCTTCTACAATGATCTGTAAGCCTTAGGTGTGAGAGTTGTTTTGTTTTTGTAGTAGTATCCATCCATTATGGAGGAACTCTTGTTCATAAGGAGTAAGGACTACACTTCTCCTTGGGTATAAGACCAATTATTTAGAACACAGTTAAGGCAATGCTTGTTTAGTAAAATGGCCATTATAGGTTCTTCTCCAAGATCCATTGCATTACTAACTTTGCTAGGTTTCTATTTCCAGGCATAATTGCCTCTTGTTGGGCAGTTCTTCAGAGGCTATGCATTTTGAGGAGGTCCTGAATCAGGAAAATAAAATGTAAGTTGTATAAAATAAAGTATTAATGTACAATATACTTAGAGTATCATGTTTTTCTATATTCACAACACACACACACATACCCACACATGCACACACTTTTAGACTGGTTCTCTAGATAAAAGAAATGAGGGAAGGAATATATATATATATATATATATATATATATGTACATATATATATGTATATATATACACACATATATACAAAATTTATTTCTCATGTGAGCTTTAAAATAATGATAGACAAATTACATCTGGGATGCTGAGAACCTTATCCTTGGGTCTTGATATTGTATGCTTCAACAGTCTAATTAGTTCTAGAATAGCTGTTTTTCATTGGGAATAATAATCTAGAGTTAGGCAGTTTACAAAATAGCGTCTGAATAGTCCAGTCTTGCACTGGAAGCTGAGCAAGTTTCTGGCAAACCATTGCTCCATAATCTACAATAGAAATGCTGATTATGCTATCAATGGTAGAAGTGGGAGTGGGAGAACTATCAGGGTAAATCAACTCTGGTGGCAGGAGAAAAGGCCAAGCAAGCAAAAAAGAAATAAAAAAATTCCTTCTGAAATACTATCCCCTGAAGAGAACCATGCATAAGGCCTGACCTTGAGAGGCATGTATCATATTTTTCAGACTGAAGTCCATGGTTCCTGGAATATCTGAACATACATGCTGGTCTAATCTGCAATTGAATCACCACTGAAAAAAATCTGATGCAGAAGTCATTCAATTATACAGGTAATTTGTATTCTGCTTTGCAATGGGGACTGGAAACATGAAATTTAGAATTTTGGGATTGTATTAGTGTTTTTTTTTTTTTACAATCTCTGATAAATGTTTCTCATCAACTATAAATAATGAGGACTATACATCTATTTATCTTCTATCTATCTATCTATCTATCTATCTATCTATCTATCTATCTATCTATCTATCTATCATCTCTCTACTTATCTAAAATCATATATCTACTATCTATTTATCTATCATCTATCTGTTAACTATTATCTATATATCTATCATCTCTCTCAGTCTCTCTCTGTCCCTGTCTCTCTCTGTCTCTAAATGTATAATGTTAAGATTGATCTCATATTGAAATGAAACTTTCATTTTCTAAGTAGAGACTCCTGTACAACCCAAATTCTTTTGGAGGGAATGATGGATCTGATGAAAACTATGTTATCAAAACAAGCCTCAGGATTACATGTAGACAGAAGAATTTTTACAGCTTTATATTTTTCTTTCTTTCTTTTCTTGTTTTTTTTTCTTTCTGTAAAGTCAATTCTCAGCAATTTAGTAGTGGAAAGAATTTGACCCACATTTATCTGGCAATGATATAACAAATATTGACCATGAGGCTCATTTTTTTCCTAATTTGATATTATTTTCCCAGCTCTGTTCATCCCTTGGATATTGCAGGGGAATTTTAATCCAGCAACATTGCTAAATTAAAGGTTACAGGTGGAAACAGAACAAACCAGGGAATGGGAATAAGCCAAAATATTAGAGCAGAATTCCAGAGATAGTTTGAGGCCAAGGAAAGCAATTCAGTCAGAGTCCAAGAGAAGCCAGTTTGAATCAGTTAGCGTGGAGAGGAACAGCTGTTGGTGATATCTGGAGGTTATTCCAACTCCCCTCATTGTGTAAAGAATAGTACAGAACCTGAATGTATACAAGTTACTTGTTAGTGTGATAGTTCTTTTGGTAATGCTTGGGAGTTGTATAGAAGTGTCTATTTATGTGGTAGTTCTACTTCTGTTGTTTTGAGAGGTCAAGAGACTAATTTTTAAACGGGCTACTGAATGTTTCAAGTAGCAGTGTTTAATGATTCTGCTTTCTGAAGTCCACTCGAAAGATTGTTTGTATTCTTGTTGATGGCCATTCTGAATAGGTTGAAGTGTAGTCTTAATCAGCAGTTTCAGTCAGCATTTTCATGACGTCTATAAAGGTCTAATAGTAGGCATTCCTTTTTGGTAGTAGTCAATTTCTATGTAATCAGACTAAAGGCCACTCTGCAGGAAGGGAATCATGTGTGGTACTGTAAACCTAGATAACTACTTGTAGTATACTGCAAAACTAGGTAACTAGTCATTAAAAAATGGCTAGTTAGATTATGATGTGAACCTTCTACCTCCATTTTACTAAAATATCATAATTTCTATTTGTGCTCTTAATACTTATCCTTTTATCCACAGATGAGTGTAGTTCTTACCCCTCATCAAAGACTCTTCTCTAAGGAACAGACAGAGACATTTACAGAAAACTACCACTACCCAAAATGCAATGAACATTTATGTTCTGATTATGGGGAGCCCAGCTACAGTTGCTATATCTACAACACAGCTTTGTACTTAAGATTTAGGAAACATCATGCAAAAGGAGACAAAATATTGTAAGAGCCAGAAGATCAGGCAATCTATTGTGAGATCATGTCTTCTAGAAACAACAAGGAAGCTCAACCCTTAATATCTCAAAAATATTTTTGCCAAACAAGAGTTGATAAAAACACAGAACCAATAAACATGCTATCACGGAAGAGCAAATTCCACAACATATATTGAAAGCACGATAGGCAACTAAGGAATACTGACAATATAAAAATAGACTTCCCTGTGGATGGGTCTCAAGTGATCAGCCCTGAAATCATATGCATACAAGTAACAATAAACAGCCTTAGAGAATAATATTTTAATATTTCTATATTTTTTATATTTGTGTGTGTGTGCATGTGTGTGTGTTTATGAGATGTACGTGTGTGTCTCAATAATAAAGAAAAAAGAATCCATGAATTTGAGAAGGAGCCAGGTAGGGACACAGTGGAAGAATTAGAGAAGGAAAGGCAATGAAAAGAAAGAGGGCAGTGATGTAATTATGTTTTATTTTAAACTTAAGTAGCATACAAATATACATAATATATAGTCACATATACTATCTTCATGAATACTTAAAAATAAGAAGGTAGTTTAATAGGTGTCAAGTCAGCTTTATCTTATTATTCAGATGCTTTAGTGCTTTCACATCTATACATTTATCTTCCATACACTCTTTTGTGAATCATTTAAAGGTTTAAAAAAAATCCTTTTTTTTTTTACAACCCAGTCATTGCCCCCTTCCCAGTCTTCCCTACCACAGTTCCTTATACCACTCCTCTCACCCTTTCCCCCATTTCCAAGAGGATTTTCCTCCCACCCCACGCATTTCCTGGGGCCTCAAGTTTCTGGAGGGTTAGGTGCATCTTCCCTCCTCTGAGTCCAGACCAGGCAGTCCTCTGCTGTATATGTGCCTTGGGCCAGCTAGTGTAAACTGCCTTGTTAGAGCTTCAATGTCTGAGAGATCTCAGGGGCTCAGGTTACTTGATCCTGCTGGTCTTCCTATGGGGTTGCCCTCTCCCTCAGCTTCTAGCCTTTCCCTAATTCAATCAGAGGTGTCCCCGACTTGAATCTAATGGTTGGCTATTAAGTATATGCATTCTTTTCAGTCTGCTGCTTGTTGGGTCTCTCCAAGGACAGCCTTGGTAGTCTCCTCTTTGTAAGCACACCATAGCATGGTGTGCCTTGAAGCCTCCCCTTGAGATGGATCTCAAGTTGGGCTGATCATTGGACCTCTTCTCTCAGTCTGTTTCCATTTTTGGCCCTGCAGTTCTTTCAGGCAGGGACATTGCTGAGTTAGAATTTTTGACTGTGGGATGGCAACCCCATTTTTCCACTGGATGCCCTGTCTCTCTGCTGGAGGTGGACTCTACAAGTTCCCTCTCCCCACTGTTGGGCATTTCATCTACGGTCCCTCCTTTTGAGTCCTAAGAGTCTCTCAACTCCCTGGTCTCTGATACTTTTTAGAGGGTTCCACACAACTTCCTATCCTTGAGGTTGCAGAAGTTGCATATTTCTGTTCATTATTGGGGCTCCTTAGGCTTCTCTCTTGTCTTTATCCCATACCTGACCATTTTCCCCTTTTCCTCTTCCTTCTCTCACCCATCCATGTCCTTCTCTCCCTTTGCCCCTTGTGATTGCTTTCTTCCCTCTTCCAAGTGGGATTGAAGCATCTTCACTTGGGCCCTCTACTTTTTAACTTTCTTGAGTTCTGTTGATTATATCCTAGGGATTCTGTCCTTTTTGTCTAATATCCATTTAATATTGATTACATGTCATGCATGTCCTTTTAGCTCTAAGTCACCTCTCTTTTGTTTTAAAACTTCTGCCTTTGACTTGTCAGGATTGTAGGTAGCTATTCCTTTGCACAAATGAGATCATATTGGCAATCTAAAGTCTCTGAGGTATCATTTGGTCAGTACTCCTCTGTGTGCCAATTAGCTGCAGGTCCCATAGTAGCAGCATTCATGTAGATGTTAATACATGAAATAAGGATACTTCTAAAAGGAGAAAGTTGGACCCTGCTTAAGTATTTGGAAATAAACTTTTGAAAGCACTAGTGACAAATAAAGAAATAACCTAGTGGAGTACAATATCTAACAATCCAAAAAAACAGTACTAAATTGATATTTTCTACTGATATATTGTTTTCTATAGAAATGAACTAAGTATTACCTTGCACCAGAGAAAAGGATTAAAATGAAGTTAATGGACAAAATTAAACTTGGGAGAAGGAAGACAAAATGTCAGAAATTTAAAATACTTGGTCGAACTCTAAGTTTGAGATGCAGAAACAAGGAGCTAGAAGCATAGGAGGTAACTTTATGTGTGTGGGTAAGAATTGACTCTGCATCAGAGAGTAATGATAACTTTCTTTTTTATCAAACACTAAAGGACTTCATGTGATAATGATGATGGCCTGGAAACAACTACAATGCGCTGAGCTTCAGGTATTATTTAGATATGTATTCTTTTCCATGTTTACATTAAGAGCCACAGGAATTATAGATGCATATGAAATAAACTAAAGGGCCTAGATGCTTATAAATGCAGCCTGCCTCCTTTCTCATTTAGATCTACCACGCACACTGTGAGTCACTTTAGGGCAATCAGACAGCCATTAAAGTGTAGAACACAACTGAATAGTCATGAGGAAAATGTCAAGTTTCTTGTACATTTTGAAGAAGAATCTGATCAGATTGTCAGGATTCCTATAACTCACTGTTCTGAAATGTTACTTCTACTCTAAGCCTTAATTTCTCTAATTATGAAGGGGGAAATAACATGGTAGCATGTTGTTACTTATGGTAATTCCAAGTATCAGACAATTTAGTGTATTAAAAAATATCTTGTCATACACATGGTTGTTACTGGTTCTGGTTTGGTTTGGGTTATTATTGTCACAGAGAACTCATCAGTCATGGGCTGCTGCAGAGATTCTCTTTGGCTATGTCAGGAAATCTTGACGTTCAGGTATGTGTTCTACATTGAAACAAATCAAACCAAAGCAAAGAAATGCAAAATAAAACAAAACAGGATGTGTCTTTTAATCTCCAGCATAGGTTACGATTTCCTCCAGACCACAACCTTCATCAATCTGACTCATGGTGTCTTTTCTACTTCACAAAAATTATATAAGCACAATACTCGTTTGGATATTTTATGAGGTACATGTTTTAACTATTATTTACATGGGGTATGGTAAAATAGAACACTTAACATTACTGACTGTGTTAGGACTTCAGTAATTTCAGCGTCCATTTTGTGTGGTGTAAATATAGTAAGCATTTGTTCATTTATTAAAAATAGCTATACATTTTATGATACAATTATGTTTCTCTAATTGCATAACAAAAGGAATGTGAAGTAGATTAATTGGGGAAAATGTCTTCTAATGAATATAAAAGATTAAATCAGTAAAAAGGACAAACAAATGAACAAGCAGTGGCCCAAAGAGAAGAGGATGCCATCATTATGAAGAGTTTTATTGCATAGCAGACTAGTATTGTATTATAAAATAACCAAAATGTTAGACTTAGAATCAATTTTTACCATCTGCCCTCAGCTCCTTTAATTTTACAGACAATGAGATGGGAGGCAGGCAGTGAGTGACTTACAGAAGGCATAGAAAAATAAAAAAAACCTTCCTTGAGTTCTCGAAGACTTGGTCCTGTGTCCTGATTATGTTTTTCTGTCTCCAAATTCAGTGTTCTTTTCACCATACAATGAAGTGTGGAAAGACAAATCAGTATAGAAATCATCTTCCAATATCAGCTATGTAGAAAATTTTAATAATCTTTACTCTACGAATCAAATTTTATATATTTTATTAACATAATCCATACTTGTTTTCTGCATCCTAAATATCATTTCTGGTCTTACTCTTACTCTGATACTTCTACAATCTTGTCTTGTAACCTTTTTTTCTCCCTGGACTGCTATAATGTGGGATGGCATCATGGTTTCTACAATATCTTTTATATTTACATGGAAAAAGTGAATGTAGTTTGATAAATGATTAACTATGAGACATATTAATCAGAGTAAGAGTACAGTACCAGATTGCTAATTGAAGCAATCAAAAGGGTATGGAAAAGAATATCACTAGAAAGTTCTGATATTTGGGAAACATGACGGGCAGGAACATACGGGGAGAGAAATCAGAGGTTCTCCTCATTTCATTGATGCCATGTGTGTTATTTCTGGAGTCTTCATGACTTTTCTTCAGATCAACTATTTGTTCTTTTTTAATTCTTTTTTTTATTCTATATAATTTATTTACATTTCAAATGATTTCCCCTTTTCTAGCCCCCCCCCTCCCCAAAAGTCCCGTAAGCCCCCTTCTCTTCCCCTGTCCTCCCACCCACCCCTTCCCACTTCCCCGTTCTGGTTTTGCCGAATACTGTTTCACTGAGTCTTTCCAGAACCAGGGGCCACTCCTCCTTTCTTCTTGTACCTCATTTGATGTGTGGATTATGTTTTGGGTATTCCAGTTTTCTAGGTTAATATCCACTTATTAGTGAGTGCATACCATGATTCACCTTTTCAGTCTGGGTTACCTCACTTAGTATAATGTTCTCTAGCTCCATCCATTTGCCTAAGAATTTCATGAATTCATTGTTTCTAATGGCCGAATAGTACTCCATTGTGTAGATATACCACATTTTTTGCATCCACTCTTCTGTTGAGGGATACCTGGGTTCTTTCCAGCATCTGGCAATTATAAATAGGGCTGCTATGAACATAGTAGAACATGTATCCTTATTACATGGTGGGGAGTCTTCTGGATATATGCCCAGGAGTGGTATAGCAGGATCCTCTGGAAGTGAGGTGCCCAGTTTTCGGAGGAACCGCCAGACTGCTTTCCAGAGTGGTTGTACCAATTTGCAACCCCACCAGCAGTGGAGGAGTGTTCCTATTTTAATTCTTATCTGTAAAGCTTTCCCTCTTGTATTTGAGTAAAGTTAGGGAATGGAGGAAATGACATGCAGTGGCTCATGGCATTGAATGACTGACAAATTTTTATGAATAAAGTTAGAAGTTATGTTGAGCTGTATTGGCTCTGTGCAGAAATGTGCTTTGTTTACAGTTTGAAACTGATTCATTTACTAATTCCAAACAAAGTTTTTTTTTTTTATTCTCTGCCCTTTTAAGGTTTTGTTGGATACAATTCATTTTTTTCCCACAGCAATGGATAAAGCCAATCACTCGGTTGTGTCTGAGTTTGTGTTCTTGGGACTCTCCAATAGATGGGGAATTCAGTTGCTTCTATTCCTCTTTTCTTCCATGTTCTACATGGCAAGTCTGATGGGAAACCTGCTCATTGTGTTCTCTGTGACTGCTGACTCCAACCTGCATTCCCCTATGTACTTCCTGCTGGCCAACCTCTCATTTCTTGACCTAGGAGTTTGCTCTATTGCAGCACCCAAGATGATTTATGACCTGTTTAGAAAGCACAAAGCCATCTCATTTGGAGGATGTATAACTCAGATCTTCTTTATTCATGCTATTGGGGGAACAGAAATGGTGCTTCTTATAGCTATGGCCTTTGATAGGTATGTAGCCATATGTAAACCTCTTCACTACTTGACCATCATGAGACCTCAAATATGCCTTTTAATTTTGGCAGTATCCTGGATCCTTGGACTTATTCACTCAGTGGCCCAATTAGCTTTTGTTGTAGACTTGCCCTTCTGTGGACCTAACATTTTAGACAGCTTTTACTGTGATCTCCCTCAGCTTATTAAACTTGCTTGCACAGAGACCAGTAAATTGGTGTTCATGGTCACAGCCAACAGTGGACTCATCTCTGTGGGCTCCTTCTTAATACTCATCATTTCTTATATCTTCATTTTGGTGACTGTTAGGAAACACTCTTCAGGCGGCATGTCCAAGGCCCTCTCTACTTTGTCAGCTCATGTGACTGTGGTGGGTTTATTCTTTGGACCATTAATCTTCTTCTACACCTGGCCTTTCCCTTCTTCACACTTAGACAAATTCCTTGCCATTTTTGATGCAGTCCTCACCCCTTTTCTGAATCCAGTCATCTACACATTCAGGAACAAGGAGATGAAGGCAGCAATGAGGAAACTCTGCTCCCAGCTTGTAAATTACAGGAAGCCATCCTAAATGCCTTATAAAAACAACAAAGGCAACTCCACACTCAGTGACCATAAGGAAAATAACGTCAGTCACATTTCAGTTTTCTATTAATGATTTTGTGTAACAGATTAAAATTGGGAGTTCACCAAGTGATCATGTTCAGTACCTTAACACAGATAAGGATATTTAGAACTCGAGTTTTTATGCCTCAGACTCTGTGCTGGATTCTTCATATAAAGTATTTAATAGTTAGGGTAATTCTGTACAGTATTTTACATTGATGATTTTTTTTTCAAAATAAGTTAAGATAATAATAAGTTATTATCCTTAAATGTATGATTGTTCCTTTTATGATTGCTATGTAAAATACTTCAGACTAAGTTGATTTTCCCCTTAATATACCATTTCTGGTGTTCTTAACCCTCCAAGAGGATCTAAAAAGAGAATATGCCTGAAGTTCACTATTGAAGATAAGCATACATCCCTTTTGCTGTTAGATTTTCCTGTTTTCGTAAGTTCTCAACAAAGAAACATTTTTTTTTTTTTTTTGGTGGTGGATTTGGAAGGCAAAGGTTGTGTTTGCAGCTGAATTATAGCAATTAATGGGATCCAAATAAAATCCTCATATCTTCAAACTCTTAAAAATGTTTATATGACAACAATTAAAGTGTTCCTTTATTTCCTGCTCCCAAAATCCTGTGAGAATGCATACGTGGTGAAAGCTTTGACAGTCTGACACAGGCTAGTAAATGAGACTGATTATACTCTGACATACACTTTCTTTTAAAGTATTGAACATTTAAATTTATTTTTTTAATTTTTTACTGAATATAATCTTAATTTACATTTCAAATGCTAAAACCTTTCCTGCACCCCCTCCAAAACCCTCAACCCCATCTCCCAACCCCTGCCTCCAAGTATATGCCCCTCCACCTGACCCAGTCCCACTTCCCCTCCCTCAGGTTCTCTTTGTTGGGGCATCTATTGAGCCTTCACAGGACCAAGGACCTCTCCTCCCACTGATGCCCAACAAGGCATTCTTCTGCCACATTTTTGGCTGGAACCATGTATACTCCTTGATTGATGGTTTAGTCTCAGGGAGTCCTGGGGCGTCTGAGTAGCCGATCTTATTGTTCTTCCCATGGGGCTATAAACCTCTTCAGCTCCTCCAGTCTGCCCTCCAAATCCTCCATTGGGGACCCCACAGCCAGTACAATGGTTGGCTGCTAGTATCTGCCTCTGTAAAACATTTAAATTTATAACTACCCTACTCAGTACCCACGTCCTCCTCTAGAAGCTAGCTTGGGATGCACCCTTGATAATTTTTCCAAAACTCTCCATATCTAGCCTGGGTCCAATAACTAGTGACCCTGCATATTCTGGCAACCCAGACCTGCACCGCAGCCAACTTCTCAGCTCCCCCTAGAATGCCTTCTACCCACAATAACCCACAGGTCCCTTTGGCACAACCTCTGACAATTATTATATGAATATTGTGCATTGATTCAATTCTAACAAAAGTTAAGTAGGTAATATTCCATTCTTGTATTATAGAGTAGAAAACTAAGACACAAGAATCTCGCTAATTAGAGCAAGATAACAGCTGGCAAAGTGGCAGGCCTAGGCTGCTAAGGCAAGCATCCCTGCTTCGAATCAAATACTCTATTGCCATGAATAAAGTCAGTACCTTCACCTGTGCTTCGACTTTCTAAAGACAATTTTACACATAGCACTGTAAAATAGTAAACACATCTTTGTTGAGGATCAAGTGGCCATAGGTGTGTGGGTTCATTTCTGGATCTTCAATCCTGTTCCATTGATCCGCCTGCCTGTCACTGTACCAATACCATGCAGTTTTTTAACACTATTGCTCTGTAGTATTGCTTGAGGTCAGGGATACTGATTCCCCCAGAATTTCTTTTGTTGTTGAGAATAGTTTTAGCTATCCTGGGTTTTTTGTTATTCCAGATCAATTTGAGAATTGCTCTTTCTAACTCTATGAAGAATTGATTTGGGATTTTAATGGGTATTACATTGAATCTGTATATTGCTTTTGGCAAAATGGCCATTTTAACTATATTAATCCTGCCAATCCATGAGCATGGGAGTTTTTCCCATTTTTTGAGGTCTTCTTTCATTTCCTTCTTTAGAGTCTTGAAGTTCTTGTCATACAGATCTTTCACATTTTTGGTAAGAGTCACCCTAAGGTACTTTATACTGTTTGTGACTATTGTGAAGGGTGTCATTTCCTTAATTTCTTTCTCAGCCTGCTTATCCTTTGAGTATAGGAAGGCTACTGATTTGCTTGAGTTGATTTTATAACCTGCCACTTTGCTGAAGTTGTTTATCAGCTGTAGTTATCTAGTTGAGTTTTGGGTCACTTAGGTAGACTATCATATCATCTTCAAATAGTGATAGTTTGACTTCTTACTTTCCAATTTGTATCCCTTTGACCTCCTTATGTTGTCTAGTTGCCCCAGCTAGTACCTCAAGTACAATATTGAAAAGATAAGGAGAAAGGGGGCAGCCCTGTCTAGTCCCTGATTTCAGTGGGATTGCTTCAAGTTTCTCTCCATTTAGTTTGATGCTGGCTACCGGTTTGCTGTATATTGCTTTTACTATGTTTAGGTATGAGCCTTGAATTCCTGTTCTTTCCAAGACTTTAAGCATGAAAGAATGCTGAATTTTGTCAAATGCACTCACTAATAAGTGGTTATTAACCTAGAAAACTGAAATACTCAAAACATAATCCACACATCAAATGAGATACAAGAAGAAAGGAGGAGCGGTCCCTGGTTCTGGAAAGACTCAGTGAAACAGTATTCGGCAAAACCAGAACGGGGAACTGGGAAGGGGTGGGAGGGAGGACAGGGGAAGAGAAAGGGGCTTACGGGACTTTCGGGGAGTGGGGGGGGGCTAGAAAAGGGGAAATCATTTGAAATGTAAATAAATTATATCGAATAAAAAAATTAAATTAAAATTCAGGAGACAGCAGCTGTTGGCAAGGATGTAGAGAAAGAGAACACTCCTCCACTGCTGGTGGGGTTGCAAATTGGTACAATCACTCTGGAAATCATTCTGGCAGTTCCTCAGAAAACTGGGCATGTCACTTCTGGAAGATCCTGCTATACCACTCCTGGGCATATACCCAGAGTATTCCCTAGCATGTAATAAGGATACGTGTTCCACTATGTTCATAGCAGCCCTATTTATAATAGCCAGAAGCTGGAAAGAACCCAGGTATCCCTCAACAGAAGAATGGATGCAAAAAATGTGGCATATCTACACAATGGAGTACTATTCAGCCATTAGAAACAATGAATTCATGAAATTCTTAGGCAAATGGATGGAGCTGGAGAACATCATACTAAGTGAGGTAACCCAGTCTCAAAAGATCAACCATGGTATGCACTCATTAATAAGTGGATATTAACCTAGAAAACTAGAATACCCAAAACATAATCCACACATCAAATGAGGTACAAGAAGAACGGAGGAGTGGCCCCTTGTTCTGGAAAGACTCAGTGTAGCAGTATAGGGCAAAACCAGAACAGGGAAGTGGGAAGGGTTGGGTGGGAGAACAGGGGGATGGCAGGGGGCTTATGGGAATTTCTGGGAGTGGGGCAAGAAAAGGGGAAATCATTTGAAATGTAAATAAAAATATATCGAATAAAAAAAGGAAAAAAATAGTAAACACCAAATCAATAAAATGTTTGAGAATTATAACCTGTCACTTTAATATCTCATTAAATATTCAAGACTGAGCAGTAAATTTTATAGTAAATAGTTCTTTGGCCTACTTTACTCCAAACACCATCATACATAAGCAAGCACACTGGACAATCTATTGTTGGGATATCTTTATTCCATGATAGAGTTATATCACTTGAGGAAGTTACTGAATCCTGGGGAGACATTTGGTGGAGTTTCTTCATCATCACAGATCCTGAGTTTGTATTACTTGATGCAGAAGATTATCCAATTTTAAGCTGATGTTTGATTAACAGAAAAAAATGACTGCCAGACACTGTTAGTTGATCACATCTCTTTTCATAGCGAAACAAATTTACAGTTGCTTTAGTACCCACATGCCCTGAATCCTGAAGATGTGAGGAACACCTAAGTCACTGAAAAGCTCTTTGTTTCCTGTCAGTATTTGGTCTCTTGTCATCACATAACCTGTAAACTGCTTTCCTGTTTTCCTCCATCTGATTGCCTTTCTACAACAGAAACTAATTCACTCCCAGTTTCTCCCCAGGAGTTGGTAGTGGCTTTGGGCTTTTTGGATTCTTTGGGGTAGGATCTGGACTCTATTTTATGGGCTAAGCTTTGTTCTGGAGCTGGTTCCAGAGGACCAGGAGGGATCCCGTTTTCTCACTTCATTTGATTCCCTTATTCTTCTTCTTTATTCCCTGATGATGGGGAAATCTCATTCTAAACTTGGATCATTTAATTCTATTTTGGAATGAGTGTATATCTTTACTACTTGCTGAATTTGTATATAGATTTTAAAATAAATCCATTTTATTTAAATAAAACATTTAAATAAAACAGACCTATGTACTTAAAAATGATTGTCATAAGTCATCCTATGCTGGAAATCTCTGGTTAACCCATTCTTTCTTAAGGCAGAGATAGTGAAACTGGGTCAATTACCTGTATACAGGCATCAAGCAATATTCAGAAAAATTACTATGTGCCACTGGGAGGTGTAAAATAAGATGAATAATACACAATTACAGATTTCTGGGCTATCACCAGCAGGTAGAGGAGTGGATTGTAAAAAAAAATTATTTTATCATAACTCAAAAATGACATGTAATGGATATCTATTTCTGCTTTTCTTTAACTATGCATTTGGAACTACATCTATAGTAAGTTGTTGAGGTAAAGGTAGAAAAAAACAACAGTCTTAATGGTTTAATTGAGCTAGGAAGATGAATTTTGTGAAAGCTGAGTAGGAAAATTGATGTGTCCTGAAGTTCTAATATGTGGCATATTGAGTACAGCTTCTATATACACTATATCCTCGAGATTGCCGAGAACAGACACTGAACTGCTCTCATCATAGCAAAGTAATGGTGGAGTTCGTAGCTATGTCAATTAACATCATACAGTTCCCTTTATATACATGTATCAAAGACAGTTTCTTATATCTCACATGCACATAATTGTTATCTCGAGTTATACATCAAGAAAGGTGGTTGGACAGAGGAAATTTGAATAGAAGATTGTCAACTAAATATTAAAAATATTTCATGTCTTGCAATTATTATTCAAAGATTTGAATACTGTTCAAAAGCAGATACAATGGATTGATTTTGAGAGTCTTCCTCTTGGATCGTGGGGAAGAACAATACAGCTGAAGACATTGGCTGAGGCCATATGGACCTACTTAGTGGGCTGGAGTAGGAGTAATAAGAGCCAATGTGAACATTGTTAATCTGAGAGTAACATGATTTCATTTTAGTTATGAAGATCAGACTGGTTATAGGAAAGGTGGATAAGTTTAGAACATCAAAACTAAATGTCCCTACCTAGCTACAAAAGAATGCCTTCTGATGTTTGTGCAGTTAAACCTGCCCTGTGAAACAAAGGAGCAGAAGGGAAACCTGAAAATGAGAACTTAAGATTAATTGCTTTAACTTGATTATTTCTGCTCCTTGTAAAGGGGTTGGAAAACTAAAGCTAAACTTTAGAAATTGTATAACTCAAACTTCATCAAATTAGATCAAATTGTTCAAATTAGATTGATGAATATCTGCTGTTTTATTTAAACTTATATGTATGATTCTGATTTTATAAATAAATTATAGCAAATCATATATTTAAATCATTAAAATCATTATGGCAAGTAGGCTATGAATTTACTCTAAATTTGCTTTGTATTATTTTTAGAATCTATATTTTTATATATGTGAGAGAGGATGGGAAACAGAGTATGTCATATTTTTTAGGTGTCCAATATGTTCTGGAGGCCATTGGATCTCTTCCAACTGGAGTTACAGGTGGTTATGGGCATGACCCTATACACCCATCGCTGAAATATATTCTGAGAACCAAACTCAGAGCCTTCTCAAATTGTTTTTACATCAAAGAAAAAGTGATTTAGTCTCATCAACATGAAACAGCAGAGAGTATTTCACAAAGGCCGAATCTGCATTTTCTAACATGTTCTAAAACTCTGATCATTAAAGGGGTGGGTGGGAGGACAGGGGGAGAGAAGGGGACTCTGAACTCCCCAGCATGATGTAACATGAGTACACACACACACTGGGTAGGGGAGAGGAGAGACAAAATAAACAAATAAGAATGAAAGAAAATATTTTATCGGCTTATTACAAATCTGCTGCAGATTAGAAAAAAAAGCAGACGTGGAAGACAGCTGAGAAGTTGTAAAGATGCTGTCTCAGGACAGTTTAGATTCACATTATACCAAGCAAGGTGCTATAACCCTAACCTGTATCTCCAGAACTCAGGAGGATACAACAGGAGAATCACAAGCTCAAGGCACAAGTTAATTATAATGGAGATTTGGCTAATCAATACAACTCAAAGTAGTCACAACAACTCTGGTTGATTTTTTTAAAAAATATTCTGTAATTCTTCCTGCCAATAGTTGGGATCTATTTTTCCAATCGTAAAACTGACTTGGTGTTGAGGTTGTTTTGACCAATGGGATGTAGCAAAGGTTTTGTTTCATGAATTTCAGAAGTTAGGGTGCTTTGCAGCATCTGCGTGATATTATTTTCTCCTTGTATTGCTTGATCAACAATCTTGAACTAGTAAAGCCTGGATAAGCTTTACTTGCCCAAATGACCAAAGACTATTTTCACAGAAGTTTCTACACTACAGATTTTCAAGGATGCAAGCATGTGAATGAAGCCACATAAACCCTTCCAAATCCAGTTGGGCAGGTAGTCTATGCTTCATTTTCTTTTCCTTTTTAAAATGTATTTACTTTATATTCCAATAATTTTAGTTCCCCATTCCCCTCCCTCCCCTTCTAGTCATTCTCTCTCACTTAACCTTCTTGCCATCTTCTTATCTTCTCTTTTTCTTCAGAATAGGCTCAGAAAATCATAGACCTCCCATGTATATAAACCTGCTTTTGCAAATCAAGTTGCAGTAGGGTTAGGTGAATCTTCTATTGTGCCTATACAAGTCAGTCCAGTTAGGGTAAGGGGATTCAAAGTTGGGCAATGGCATTCAGAATGTAAACAAAGAATATAGAAAATAAAAAAATAAATTAAAAAAAAAACAAAGTTGGGCAATGGAGTCAGATACAGCTATCGCTCCTGCTGTTAGGATCCCGCATTAAGACTGAGACGCACAACTGTGTGCCAAGGGCCTAGGTTTGTCCCAAGTATGCTCTCTCTTTGGTGGTTCAGTGTCTGTGGGTTCCTATAGGCCCAGATTAGTTGATTCTGTATGTTTTCTTATGGTGTCCTTGACATCTCTTCAATGCGTAATCTCCTTCTTCCATAGAATTCCCCAACCTCTGTCTAATGTTTGGCTGTGCACCTCTTCATCTGATTGAAGTTGCTGATCAAAACCTCTTAGATTATAGTTATGCCAGGAACCTTTCTGGAAGTATAGCAGAATATCATTGATAGTGTCAGCAGTGCGATCTCTCTTTTGGCATGAGTCTCATGCTGGGCTAGTCGTTGCTTGGCCATTCCAGCAATTTCTTTGTTTCTGCACAACCTTGTTGGTAGGAGTAATTGTGGTTCTAAGATTTTATGGTTGTGTTGTGTTGGTGTCCCAGTTCCTTCATTGGAAATCTTTCCTGGTAACAGGAGATGGTCACTTCAGGCTTTATATCTCCCACTGCTAGGAGTCTTAGAGTCACCTTCAAAGATTCTTAAGAGTTTCCATTGTCTTAAGTTTCTAGCTTGTCCCAGAGATACCTCTACCCCAATTCCAGTTCACTTTCTTTGTACTCTCTCTCTGTCCTTGTACCACTTCATCCCTCTTGCACCTCTTCCCAACCTCTTCACTACCCAGCTTCCTCCCTCCATCCACATGTCTCCCACATGTATTAAAATATTAATATTCCATTGTGTAAATGTACCACATTTTCTTTATCCATTCTTCAGTTGAGGGACATGAAGTTTGTCTCTAGTTTCTGGCTATTTCAAATAAAGCTGTGTGAACATAGTTGAGCAAGTGTCTCTGTGGTATGATGGAGCATATTTTGGCTATATGCTTCTGAGGAATGCCAGTTGAGACCAGAAAAATAGCTCCATTTCCTAGCCTGTACTTTAGATCTCTGCATAACTAAGCTACTATTAATTTTAGGCACTATGAAGTCTCTAATGAAAGATGATACACTGTATTATTGTAGTTTACAAATAGTCCTTCCTATGAAGTCTTTAGGAAAAGTAACATTTTACCTCTACATTTATATTCTGTTAATATTTAAAGAAAAAAACCCTTATTCTATGAGAGGTCAAAGTACAAATGACTTGTCTTTTCATTGCTTCCCCAGATCTTGGAGTTCCTGAATTTGAGATATCCTTATTGACTTCTGTTTTTCTATCCATATCACATAGTCAATGAAAAATTGGCTCAGTGGTGACCAAACAGCTCTACCTCTTATCAGCTCTAATTAGTTCAGCCCTTATCATGGGACATGGATTATGTTCTGCAGTTAACATTAAAGGAAATTTTATTCTTTTTATCTCTCCATTCCTACATAAATTACATTTACACTTTTGGAAAGTAGATTTTTCATTCTTATGGAGTTTTTTCCTTATAAATAAGAAATCAATAGGGCTTTTAAACTAGTAATATTCAATAACTAAACTAAATATTGAACACTAAATCCCTCGTCTCTCTTCTTTTTCCTCAAGTGACCCATTACCACATTTTCCCTTTGGCTCTGGCCAAACTTCAGTGGTTCTTGGAAACAATTCCCTTGACCAAATATACTCAGAATGACAATCTCAGCATTCTAAGGCAGTACTGAAGTACTTTCCAGTGCTGCTAATTAGCTGCCTTACCCTCTGTGGAGGCATTACATTTGACTTTTTCTGTCAACCCAAGGCATAGGCTAGAGGTCAGCAGGTTTGGGTTGTTGTCTAACTCCTGACCATTCTAATGCTGATCCAGGTAGGTTAGATGGATGGAAGCTGCCTTTTCATTATTTTCTCTAGTTAGTACACAAAATGGTAAGTTTCATATTGATGTGTATGTTTCTGTGTGTGTGTGTGTATTGTGTGTGTGTGTTGTACTTTGTTCTTTTTGATCCACTCATCCCTCCTCTTTGTACCCCTCTCTCACCTTCTGATAGAAACTATCTTTGAGGAAAATAAGATGTTCAAGTGAAAGAACATACCACATTGGGAGAACCTAACCAACCAGAAGAAATGAATTCACTGTGGAAATTGAAGATTGTTAACCATGAACATAGTATACAAGTCACAGAATTGAGCAAAGTCACAATATATTTGGCATGGTAGATTTTGCTCCAGTAGTGTTTTCACTAATAGCTTACACATGAGTCTTGCAAAAGGAATAAAGTAAGAATGAAATGTAGCCAGAGGGAAATTTTTAATAATTTTGGACAATGATGAAGGAATTAGGTTTTATATATATGGGATGAAGGATTGAATCCTTAATGTAAACATAATAAGTGTGCAAATTTATAGGTACACAATCTTCTGTCAAGATATATGCTCATATTATATAATCAGAATAGGATAATTAGCAAAGAATGAATTAAACAATTATCATTTCTTTGTGTTGAAATCTTTATAACATACTCTCTTATTACAAGTTCATCCAAGTGATATGTTATGATTCCTCAGGCCGCAGTCAGGATACACAGCATAGAATAATCACAGCAAAATAAGTGTGTTGAATGAAGAAAACCAGGAGTGATTAGGAAGAGACTCAAACATGCTCATCCCAGATTTGCCAACAACTCCTTCTGTTCTGTGGCTTAAGCACAGTCATTGCCGCCTTTAACCTTCATTTCCTTAGTTTAGAATTTAGAAGAACACCACAGACACTCTAGCAAAGTTTCACTGAGGTGACAGGAGTCTCATAATCTATTCCCCTGACAGTCTGAGGACTCTCATTTTGAACCATGTAGCTCTAATGGCCTCTCCACACAAATTTTAGGACATTGAATGATGTCCTGAACTCTCTGTGTCCATCTGTGGAAGAAGAAACAGCGTAGAAATGCATGATGATCATATTAAACTCTTTCTAGGGTATTTTCAGTACTATCCAGAAACTCTAATTTAATTCAACTTTGTTAATAATTTAGAAAAAAAATTTACCCAGGAGAGAATTGCTAGTCTTTTCCTGAGGAAATTCTAACATTGATTTGCAGCTTTAACAAAAACTCTATAAGACTATTAGCCTGCTCCAGTAATGGTAAGTTCAGATGAATTAACGTTTATTTTTTTGTGTATTTTGGCCTAGGAAAGGATAGGCCGCCCTGAGCATAGGTGGAAGGGCACTGACCTATAGAGAGTCTCTGGGGCGTGTTCTTCTGTTGCCTTTTGCACTTATCAGTGGAAATGTGAGCAGAGACATAGGGCACTGCAAAGACACTGTGAGACTGAGGTCTGTATTCTCATTAATACAGTACATTCAGTTAACTACACAGCTTCCATCTGTTTTTGTTGAAAGATCAGATTCAAACTACTATTCTTTCTTTTGGCCCTCAGGGCTTCAATTATTTCCTCCTACTCAATTTCTGAAACAGCTATTATGTGAGAACAAATAGAAAATTTGAAGCCTCGGGGAAGAAATGTAAGTACAGGCAGAGCACTGACTAGCTGGACAATCCAGAACAACATCCATGCATACTTTCCAGGTTTTTACAAACTAAAGTAACTTTTCCACTTTTAAACTTTTGCCAACTTGAAAGATTAAAAGCAGCAATATTCTAAGGTGTGCCATTTACCTAGCATTCTAGGTCACATACTGAAGGCATTTTTAAGCCACTGAGCTTAAACCAGTGCTTTGGCCAAAATAATAAAGAAATGTTCATTCTTTGTCTACCTTATTCACATGTATATGGATGTGAACGTACTCAAGAAGTTTGAATCTCAGATGTAGAGGAGCTGAATCAGAACAAATGCCTATGCCAAACCCCAGAAGGCTTTTCAAACTTAACCACTTGATTTTTCTGCTGTCAGGTGTGATCCTGCCTGCCTCTCCATCCACACTAAAACCTTGTATCTTGTCATATGTTTAAGCTTCTATCTAACTAAAGAGAAAAGGCTGTTTTGTTGATATTTTGGTGTGGATTTAATTTAATTGTGTACTTGCTTAAGAATCTTCACTTACAAGGAGACTGGTCCTCACATGTCCTTTGACACATTCGTTCTCACTAGCCCTTCATGGGGATTTCTAGCACATTGCTCTCATTCCCGTGGCCTCTTTTACTGGTAGTTTCATGATTTTCTCCACTGAGCATCAGTCAGAATCTGCTGAACAGTATGCATGCTTTTCTTAACTTCTCTAAAACACATGGTGAGTGTTATGAACCTGTATCCTCTGCCTTGTTTATCATCTCAGTTTACAGATAAATATCCATCTCTAGGCCTGAAATATGTATGTAGGCATTTTACTATGAATAGAGAGTAAAATTTTCAAATTTCAAAATTTGAAAACCATGGCCAATTAAGAATTTCATATTTAATACACAGAAAGCCTCTTAGCACAGAGTATTCTGAATGACATTCTTATAAAATTATATTTTAAAAATATAACAATTATATTTATCCAAGTAAATGAAAAAAGTAATTTATTATATTTTGGACAATAAGATTTATGAGATAAATATAAATTATGTTTATTGGCCTGGAGTAAGCACTTTTTTACCTTTTATTTTTTATTTTACCTTTTTAAGCTTTTATAATTACATCATTTTCTCATTTATTTCCTCCAAACTTCTCTATGTATTCTCTCATACTTTGTCTCAAATTAATACCCTCTTTTTCTGTAATTGTTGCTACACCTACCTGTCTGTCTGTCTATCATCTATCTTCTCAAATACATAACTATAACATGGTCAATTCATGTAATGTTACTTGTATGTATATGATTTCAGGTTTACTGTATAGTGCTCTTCTTGACACCAATTGATAGATTCTCCCCCGGAGAAGACTATTTATTTTGAGGCACTTCCCAGTAGACAAATAATTGATATTTTCCTTAAACTATCTCCAAAGACATGTTAGTCTTTTATGTGACTTTGTCAACTGAATGCTGTTGTCCTAAATCAGAGTTTCTCATTATTTTTCCTATTTTAGATAGCAGGACCGTTGTCACCAGAGGCAACAGGTGGAGCAAACTGCTCTGTGGTATCTGAGTTTGTGTTCCTGGGACTCTCCAACTCATGGGCAATCCAACTATTTCTCTTCTTCTTTTCCTGTATATTCTATGTGGCAAGTCTGTTGGGAAATTTTCTTATTGTGCTAACTGTAACCTCAGACCCCCAATTACAATCCCCTATGTACTTCCTATTAGGCAATCTTTCCATCATTGACTTGATATTTTGCTCCTCTACAACACCAAAGTTGATTTATGACCTTTTCAGAAGGCACAAAACCATCTCTTTTGGGGGTTGCATCACTCAGATCTTTTTTATCCATGCAGTAGGTGGCACCGAGATGGTGCTGCTCATAGCCATGGCATTTGACAGATATGTTGCGATATGTAAGCCTTTGCACTACCTGACCATCATGAGTCCACAAAAGTGTATTTTGATTTTGGTTGCTTCTTGGATTATTGGCTTTATCCACTCAGTGACTCAGCTGAGTTTTGTGGTAGACTTGCCCTTCTGTGGCCCTAATGAACTAGACAGCTTTTTCTGTGACCTTCCTCGGTTTATTAAACTTGCTTGTGTAGACACATACACATTGGGGTTTATGGTTACTGCTAACAGTGGGTTCATTTCTGTGGCCTCCTTTTTAATTCTGATCATCTCTTACATATTTATTTTGGTGACTGTTCAAAAGAAATCTTTGGGTAGTTTATGTAAGGCCCTCTCCACTCTTTCAGCTCATGTCATGGTGGTAGTTTTGTTCTTTGGACCCTTAATCTTCTTCTACACATGGCCATTTCCAACATCACATCTGGATAAATTTCTTGCCATCTTTGATGCAGTTATTACTCCTTTTCTAAATCCAGTGATTTATACCCTTAGGAATAAAGAGATGAAGGTAGCAATGAAAAGACTATGCAGTCAGTTTGTTAATTACAATAAAATTTCTTAAATATATTGAAGATATATGAGCACACAAATCATATTTTAGGAGGATATTGCTCTATGAACCGTGCTATATTTATCTAGAATGTTTTGTGTACTAATGTAAGATTTGTCAACTACTAAATAATGTCTTTAAGAGACTTGTTGGGATATAAATAAGGCTCAGTGATTTAGAACACTTTGTATTTTTACTGGAGACCAAATTTGTTTCTTAGCCCCCACATGAGGCTCACAACTATCTGTCATTCCAATTCCAATGACTCCAATCTCATGTTCTAGACTCTGTCAGAACCAACATGCATGTAGTACACTTACATATTTGTAGAAAACTCACACATATACATAAAATAAAAAATCTGTCTAAAAGCATACATAGTTAAAAACTAAAGTTTATGCATGCCATTCCTCACCAATGAGGGATGACCTGGGTACAATGATGAACACAATAATAAAAATGTTCAAGAATTTGTTTGTAAAAATCAGTGTATGAATGTTATCTATTTATATTGCTGGTGCCCAGCCTGGCATCACAGGGTTTCTTGGGGACCGCAGTAAAGAGTGGCATTGGAGATTGTAAGGGCAAACATTACTTACTTTTGGTAACTTTTCTTTTTCTTTAAGTTTTCCTTATTTTGTGGCCAAAAGCCCCTGACTTCTGGCTCCCACTGATAGCAGCAGGGGATTAAAAATAGCTTAGTTACTTAAAGGCTCTTGTCTCTCTGACTCAAGGGCCATTTGCTGGCCAGGTAAGACCAACTGGCTTGGAGTTTGCTAACCCTTTGTGAGCAAGAGAGAAGAGGGAAAAAAGAAAAGAGAAGAGAAGAGAAGAAAAGAAAAGAAGAGAAGAGAAAAGAAAAGAACAAAGGAATGAAGAAAAGAAAGTTCAAGTACACACAGAGAGACACACAGCTGGATTAAGCAGAGAAGGCTTAAGTCATCTCTTTATTGTCATTCTTAGTGTCTATACTTTCTCAGAATAATTGAACTTACAGTTTCCTAAGCACTCTTACATTCATAGGTTCATAGCAAGTGTAAGGCAATAATTCATATCTTATGGATATGGAGTTATAGCATAATTGTTTACATGTCTTTCCATTAAGATTAGTACTTGACTAAATATTCATTATCTGTTATGAACTCTATAAATTCATCATAATTTTAAAGCAATAATTTTTATGTAATAAGTCAAGAGGCAAATCATGTGACTTGTGTCTCATTATTTTGAAGTCTTGTATAAATAGAATAGTCAATATATTATTTCCTCTCCTTGCACCTACAATAAATTGTCCATTCTCAGTTTATTACCTTTAGTTACCAGATAGCAGCCTCATTTCTAACCTAGAAAGAATGTTTTCCTTCATGGTAAGTTTGTTCTAAGCCTGCTTTCTTTTCCTAGAGTAATTAGCTCATGACATGTGATGGTTTACAGAGCTCTATTTGCAGCTTTTATTCTACAGGGCACTTGAGAGTACATGTATAAATTTAGCAATTCTATAACATCATTATCAGGAATTATGAAATTATCAATTAATCTATACAGCACTACTATATGTGTACAATATAGATGTATATCTTCATATTGATTCTGCAGGAAATATGCCCAATAGCATGGACTAATGCCCAGGAATCATTAGGCTATGTAATAATGTCAGGAAAGGCATATTAGGAGCAAGGAGCAATCTTGTGATAAAGTCTAAGTCTACATTCTCAGAAGTCACCCACTGCAGCCATGAAAAAGGGTAGGCTATCTCCAGAAAACTCACTTGCTTGCTATAGCTTTTCCTAGATGGTTTCTGAAATTGTGTTTTCCAATTTTGAGATTTTTTCAAATTTAAATCTTCTTAATTAATTTAACCTTTTTTTAAAACTACAAATTTTATCCCCTTCCTGGTCCACCCTCTGACCATTATAGACCCCATACCTCCTTTCCCCATGTCTCTACAAGGATGTCCCCCCAACTCTCCATTCCAGCAGACCTCCCAACTCTCTGGGGTCTCCAGTCTCCTGAGATTTAGGTGCATCTTCTCTGACTGAACCCAGACCTGGCAGTCCTTTGCTGTATATGTGTTGGATGCCTCATATCAGCTGGTGTATGCTGCCTGGTTGGTGGTCTATGTCTGACAGATCTTGGGGGTCTGGGTCAATTGACACTACTGGTCTTCTTACAGGGTTTCCCTCTTCCTCACCTTCTTCTAGCTTTTCCCTAATTCAACCACAGGGGTCACCAGCTTCTGTCCATTGGTTGGGTGAAAATATCTGACTGAGCTTCTTGTTGGGTCTTTCAGAGGGCAGTCATGACTGGCCCCTTTGGATGAGCACTCCATAGCCTCAGTAATATTGTCAGGCCTTGGGGCCTCCCCTTGAGCTGGATACTACTTTGGCCCTGTTGCTGGACCTCCTTTTCCTCAGGCTGTTTCCCTTTTTGTCCCTGCAGTTCTTTCAGAGAGGAGCAATTATGGTTCAGAGTTTTTGACTGTGGCAACTCTATCCCTTGCTTTCTTTCTGCTGGAGGTGGGCTCTACAAGTTCCCTCTCCCCACTGTAAGCATTTCCTTTAATGTCCCTCCTTTTGAGACCTGAGAGTATCTCACCTCCCAGATTTCTGGTACATTCTGGAGGGTCCCCCACTTCCTAATTGCTATGGTTTCCTGTTTCCATTCTTTCTGCTAGCCCTCGGGGCTTCAGTCCATTCCCTCCACCCAATACCTAATAGAACTAAACAGAGAATTCACAACAGAGGAATCTCAAATGTCTGAGAAACACTTAAATGTTCAAAGTCCTTAGTGATCAGGGAATTACAAATCAAAATGACCCTGATATTCCACCTTACACTAATCAGAATGGCTAAGATCAAGCCTCAGGTGACAGCACATGTTGGTAAGGATGTTGAGAAAGAGGAACCCACTTCCATTGTTGGTGGGATTGCAAACTGGTACAACCACTCTGGAAATCAATCTTGAGATTCCTCAGAAAGTCAGAAATAGATATACCTGAAGATCCAGCTATACCACTCTTGGACATGTACCCAAAAGATACCTCACCATGCCACAGAGGCACATGTTCCAGTATGTTCATAGCACCTTGTTTGTGATAGCCAGAAGCTGGAAACAACCCAGATGTCCCACAACAAAAGAATTGATACAGAAAATGCAGATCATTTACACAATGGAGTACTATTCAGTTATTAAAAAAGAGGACATCCTGAGTTTTGCAGGCAAATGGATGAAACTAGAAAATATGATCCTGAGTGAGGAAACTCAAACCAAAAATGATATGCATGTTGTGTACTCACTAATAAGTGGATCTCAGCATGAAAATAAGTACAGAATACCCAAGATATAGTCCACAAAACTCAAAAAGGTTAATAAGCCAAAGCACCCAAATGAGGATGCCTCAATCCCACTTGAGAGGGAGAAGAAAGCAATCACAGGAGGCAGGAGGGAGAGAGGATCCTGTGTAGGAAAGGGAACAAGGACAGGAAGAAGGAACATCATCAAATTTAAGTCTTATTTATAATTTCTATTTCACCTGATTTTTTTATTACTATTCTGACTATTTATTTTCTGTTCCTTTAGCCTCTTGTTTGTCAACCATTTATATGCTTGGTTGGCTTCTTCAAGGAGCTCAAATCCCATCTGTTTTTCTTGAAAAAGAAATTTTAATAGAAAGAATTATTGACTATATGTAAAACTATGCTAAATAATCTTTATGAGATGCCATTGCTCTAGACAAGTTTACAGCACCAAATACAAGACCAGAAAAGGTTCACAGCACTAAAGGAGCCTTTCATTATCTAACACAATTTCTAAGCTGTTCAACTTCTTTTTTTTAAATATTTTTATTTTCTATATTCTTTGTTTAGATTCCAAATGATTTCCCCTTTCCCGGATCCCACCTCCCCATATGTCCCATAAACCTTCTTCTCTCCATCCCTACAGAACAAAAAATCAAGAGATGGAAAGAAAAATGTAGAGGGAATGTAATGAAGATTATCCTCTTGCCAAATTCTCTCTTTTTTGATTCACAATTTAGTCTGTATTTTTCTGATGATGGAGCTAACTTTCTCTGTTAGGATCCTCAGATCACTCACTACACTTTACACAATGACGTGTTTTCCAATTCTAGAATCACAAATAAAAACCAATTATGTCTTAAATAAAATAACACAAAATTTCTGATGTGATTAGTTTTTAACAAGTGTTGAGTAGCTATTTGAAAAAGAAATCAATCTATAATCACAAAACTGGCATTTTTAGGAAGGTGGGAAGCAGAATGTACATCCAGAGACTGGAAAATGAAGAGAAAGGATCAGAATTATTGAAACTTATATTAGTAGAATGGTCAAAATCTTGAAGGAAGGGCAGGCAGATTGGGCTTTTAGTGATACCAATTACTTAGTTTAAAGAAAGACTCTGACACAGAAGTGCTACCACCTAATGCATATTTCTGAGGAGGGTTTCACTGCTGCCATGGAATGGAATTGGGATAGATAAGGGAACACATAGTTGTACAAGACTGTACAAAGAGGAACTGCCAAGAAAAAGAAGTTGGCAAAAACACAACACCTGAATCATAGAGAAGGAAGAAAAATTTCTTTGAGTTGTAAGATTCTGTGAATAGTGCAGTTTCAGAAAGCCATTATACTTAAAGTAGATCATAAAGTTTTGTGTTTCAAAACTACCTATAGACTTCATACCCAAATATCCTGGGAGAGAGCTGGTCTCCCAGGAGTTTGGACATGCCTGTGAGCACAGGTAAGACTACCACTCTGAGGGACCTGCCTGGAGACCTCAGGTCATGGGAACCAAGGAGCAGCATGGGACAGGATCCTTCTGGTTTCTGTCCGTGCTGGGGAGCTGATCCTGTGCCACAGCACTCCATACCCAAACACTGTTGGGGAGAGTTGGTCTCCCAGGAGTGTTGACACACCTGTGAGCACAAGTAAGACCAACAATTCTGCCCAAAGTCCTGGCCCAAGAGGGACCTGCCTAAAGCCATCATGTCACAGGAACCAAGGAACAGCCATGGACAGGATCCTTCCATTTTCCATCTGCACCCTGTGACACAGCTCTCTATACCCAAATCCCTCCCGTGGAGACCTGTTCTCCAAGGAGTACTGATTCACAGGTTTGCAGGAGGGACAAGCCACAGTCAGAGACAGCAAAACCAACTAACACCAGAGATAACTAGATGGCAAGAGGCAAGGGCAAGAACATAAGCAACAGAAACCAAGGCTACTTGGAATCATCAGAAACCAGTTCTCCTACCACAGAGAGCCCTGGATACCCCAACATACCGGAAAAGCAAGATTCTGATTTAAAATTATATTTTATGATGATGATAGAGTTCTTAAAGAAGGGAGGATGTTCTCCCTTAAAGAAATACAGGAGAACACAGGTAAACAGTTAGAAGCCCTTAAAGAGGAAACACAAATAATCCTTTAAAGAATTACAGGAAAACACAACCAAACAGGTCAAGGAATTGAACAAAACCTTCCAGGATCTAAAAATGGAATTAGAAATAGAAACAACAAAGAAATCACAAAGGAAGATAACCCTGGAAATAGAAAACCTAGAAATGATATCAGGAGTCGTAGATGCAAGCATTACCAACAGAATACAAAAGATAGAAGAGAGAATCTTAGGTGCAGAAGATACCATAGAAAACATTGATACAACAGGCAAAGGAAATGCAAAATTCAAAAAACTCCTGAACTAAAATATCCAGGAAATCTAGGACAAAATGAGAAGACCAAACCTAAAGAGAATAGGTATAGACGAAAGTGAAGGTTTCCAACTGAAAGGGCCAGTAAATATCTTCAACAAAATTATAGAAAAAAAAAAACTTCCCTAACCTAAAGAAAGAGATGCCCATAAACATACAAGAGGCCTACAGAATTCCAAATAGATTAGACTAGATAAGAAATTCCTCCCATCACATAATAGTCAAAACACCAAATGAACAAAAGAAAGAATATTTAAGCAGTAAGGTCAGATCATACAGACCCTAAGAGAACATAAATGTCAGCCCAGGCTACTATACACAGCAAAACTCTCAATTACCATAGATGGAAAAACCAAGATATTCCATGACAAAAACAAATTTACACAATATTTTTCCACAAATCCACTACTACAAGGAATAATGGATGGAAAATATCAACACTATTGGAGGAAATAGAGCAGGTAAGACTTCTGCTCTGAAGGACCTGACTGGAGATCTCAGGATATGGGAACCAAGGAGCAGGATGGGACAGGATCCTCCAACTGTAGGAGTGAAACTATATTCAAGAAAAAGCAAGAAAATAATTGTTCAACAAACTCAAAAGAAGATAGTCATACAAACATAAAAATAACAAAAAAACACAAAGCAAAAATCAATATTCTTTATTGTCTCTTAACACCAATGGACTCAATTCCCTAATAAAAAGACATAGACTAGCAGACTAGATATGTAAATAGGATCCAGCATTTTGCTATACATGAGAAGTGCACCTCAGTGACAAAAACAGACACTACATCAGAGTAAAGCACTGGAAAACAATTTTCCAAGCAAATGGTCAAAAGAAACATGGC
This sequence comes from Apodemus sylvaticus, assembly GCF_947179515.1. Taxonomy (NCBI): domain Eukaryota; kingdom Metazoa; phylum Chordata; class Mammalia; order Rodentia; family Muridae; genus Apodemus; species Apodemus sylvaticus. The sequence goes on along the minus strand of NC_067476.1, from coordinate 94,354,542 downwards.
TGGAGTAGCCATTCTAATATCAAATAAAATCAACTTTTAACCAAAGGTAATTAAAAAAGTATAAGGAAGGACAGACACTTCATACTCTACCAAGGAAAAATCTACCACGAAGAATTCTCAATTCTGAGCATCTAGGCTCTAAGTGCAAGGTCACCCATAGTCATAAAAGAAGCTTTACTAAAGCTCAAAGCACACATTTCACCTCACACAATAAAAGTGGGAGAATTCAACACGCCACTCTCATCAATGGACAAATCAGGGAAACACAAAGTAAATAGAGACATAGTGAAACTAACAGAAGTTACGGACCAAATGAATTTAACAGATATGTATAGAACATTTCATCCTAAAACAAGCAAATATACCTTCTTCTCAGCACTTCATGGTAACTTTTCCAAAATTGATCATATAGTTGGTCACAAAACAGGCCTCAACAGATACAAGAAGATTGAAATTATCCCATACATTCTATCAGATCACCACGGACTAATAAGTCTAAGTGAAGGCTGGTCTTCAATAGCAACAAAAACAACAGAAAGCCCATATATACATGGAAGCTGAACAATGCTCTACTCAATGATAACTTGGCTAAGGAAGAAGTAAAGAAAGAAATTAAAGACTTTTTAGAATTTAACGAAAATGGAGGCACAACCTACCCAAACTTATGGGACACAATGAAAGCAGTGCTGAGAGGAAAACTCAGCTCTAAGTGCCTTCAAAAAGAGAGAGCATACACTAGCAGGGGCAGCACACCTGAAAGCTCTGGAATGTAAAGAAGGAAATACACCCAAGAGGAGTAGACAGCAGGAAATAATAAAACTCAGGGCTGAAATCAACCAAGTAGAAACAAAAAGAACTATATAAAAAAATCAACAAAGGCAGGAGCTGGTTCTTTGAGAAAATCAATGTGACAGGCGAACTCTTAGCCAGTCTAACCAGAGGGCAGAGAGACAGTATCCAAATCAACAAAATCAGAAACGAAGAGGGAGATATAACAACAGAAACTGAGGAAATTCAAAAAACCATCAGATCCTACTACAAAATCCTGTATTCAACAAAACTGGAAAATCTGGATGAAATGGACAATTTTCTAGACAGATACCAAATATCTAAGTCAAGTCAGCATCAGATAAACCATCTAAACAATCCCATAACCACTAAAGAAATAGAAACCATCATTTACATCTCCCAACCAAAAATACCCAGGACCAGATGGATTTAGTGCAGAATTTTATCAGACCTTCAAAGAAGATATAATACCAATACTCTTCAAAATATTGCAAAAAATAGAAAAAGAAGGAGCACTACCCAATTCATTCTATGAAGCCACAGTTACACTGTGCATTCTCCCTTGGAGATGGAACCTGCCACAGTTTTCTTCCATAGATGTTAATTATTCACCTATTAAGCTTTGAAGATTTATCTGTAAATTATTTCAGATTTATAAATATTAAAAGATGGTACAGTCTTCTTGTGCATTTTACCTAACCTTAGATTCTCCTGATGTTATCATTTTTCATCTGCCCGGCACACTTTCCAGTCCATGGGATACCAACATTACTCAAAATTCCAGTTTACTCAGATTTAACTCATCTTTGTTCTATTTTTTTAAAAATAATTAATTATTATTTCTGCCAGTCCATGAATAAGGGACTTCATTTTCTGAGATCTTCTTCGATTTCTTTCTTGAGAGACTTGAAGTTATTGTCATACAGATCTTTCACTTATTTGATTAGAATTACCTGAAGATATTTTATATAATTTGTGGCTATTGTGAAGGGAATTGTTTCCCTAATTTCTTTTCTCAGCCTGTTTATCATTTATCTACAGGAAAGCTATTGATATATTTGAGTTAATATTATTACTGGCCACTTTGCTGAAGTTTATTAGCTGGAGAAGTTCTCTGGTAGAATTTTTGGGGTCACTTATGTATACTACTATATCATCTGCAAATGGTGACACCTTTATTTCTTTTTTGTCAATTTGTATCCCCTTGATCTCTTTTTGTTGTTTTATTGTTCTAGCTAGCACTTCAAGTACTACATTAAACAGATGTGGGGAGAGCGGGCATCCTTGTCTTGTTCTCAGTTTCAGTGGGATTGCCTCAAGTATCTCTCCATTTAATTTGATATTGGCTGTTGGTTTGCAATAAATTGCTTTTATTATGTTTAGGTTTGGGTCTTGAATTCCTGATCTCTCCAATACTTTTAACATGAAGGGGTGTTGTATTTTGTCAAATGCTTTTTCTGCATCTAAGGAGATAATCATGTGTTTTTTCCCTTTGAGTTTGGTTATATAGTGAATTACATTAATAGATTTTCATATATTAAACCAACCTTGCTTCTCTGGGATGAAGCCTACTTGATCATGGTGAATGATGGTTTTGATTTATTCTTGGGTTTGGTTTGCAAGAATTTTATTGAGTATTTTTTGCATTGATATTCATAAGTGAGATTGGTCCGAAGTTCTCTTTTTTGGTTGGGTCCTTGTGTGGTTCAGAGTAATTGTGGCTTCCAAAGAAAGAAACAGAACAAAACTTTATAACAAAGAAGTGAAAAGATACCTGAGAAGTGTGGAGAAAAATGAGCAACATGTCAATAAGAATTAAACCAATACATTTTATGAAGAAATAATGTCCAGAATATTTAAAGTACCATTAACTAAGCAACCACCTCAGTAAGTGGGAGGAAAAGCAAATATATCAGAAGGTGAAGGACAAACGAATGACCAATAAACACACAAAACACAGCAAAAAACAAAAGTTCAACATGCTTAGCTATTGGAGAAGTAAAACTTAACACTACTGTGAGATTCCATCTCTCCCCAGTCATAACATCTATCATTCAGAAAACAACCAACACATCCTGGCAAAGATGTGTCTAAATTGTTCTAGGAATTATGGAAATTAGTATGGAAACTGTATCTCTTCTGAGTATAAGGACTCAAAAGTCTATAAGGCAAAATTCTATAAAGATGCCTTCCCATCAGGTATATACTTCAGCAGTACTCACAATAACTACACGTACTGGTTAGCTTTTGTCAACTTGACTCAAGTTAGCATCTCCTGGGAAGACAGAACTTTAATTAAGGAATTGCCTCCATTGGATTGGCCTGCAGAATGTCCGTGAAGCATTTTCTTCATTAGTGATTTATATGGGAGGGTTGGGGATGCCACTCCATGAGAGGTGATCTACAGCTGTAAAAGAGAGCCAGCTGGAAAGCAAGTCAGAAGTCCACATTTCTCCACGGTCTCTGATACAGTTCCACCAGCTTTTTGCCTTGAACCCCTGCCTTGGTTTTTCTCCATGATATACTGTAACCTGTAAATTGTTCCTTCAAGTTGCTTTTGCTCAGCATTTTATCACAGCAACAAAAACCAAACTATGACACTAAGTTCCAGAACTGCCCCTTCATGTCTGTTAATGGAAAAATGAATAACAACAACAAAAACAATAAAACACGTGTGTGTGTGTGAGAGAGTATATGTTTGTTTGTTTAGCCATAATGGGAAATGGATACAACTGGCCATCACCATTTTTTTTCATTTAACAACTTCAAATTCTAATAATAGAAACAATTTTGCCCTTCCAGACACAATTTTAGGGGAGAAAAAAATCTGCCCTATAAAAATAAAACTTAAAAGTCCTCAACATTATAAATATAGCTTTTAAGTTTAGATTTAAAAAGTTTCCCTGTGGCTGTCCTTCATTTTTTTATAAGTCTGAAGAAAAAAATTTTTAGATTCATAGTTTCTCAAATTTCACACATGGAGTATACTTTCACAGGAAAAATTAACATAACACTGAAAAGTTAACTATATATACATACATATACATACATACACACATATATACATATCATATTTCAATGTTTCTTATATTTATACTAATATCTATATATTATTTTAACTATTATAACAAGACTAAAACATTTACACATTGAATTTAGAGCAAAAATATAAAAATCAATAAAACACAAATTACCTCTGTTTACCATAGCAAATAAACTGTTTTGGTCAAATAAAATATTTTAAAGAAATAAAACCCAAGAATTTGGTTTAATAGCAAACAACCATAGCTTTTTAAGCTGTTTGGATGCATTTTATTTTTTTCCTTCTTTTTGCTTTTTTGAGACAGGGTTTTTGTATGCCTTGGCAGTCCTGGAACTTGCTCTGTAGACCAGGCTGGCCTAGAGCTCATAGATATCCAACTCTCTGTATCTAAGTGCTGACATTAAAGGCATGCACCACCATCTTGTGGCCTGAATATATTTTTTTTTAGCCTGTTACATATGCATCTTACCTTTTCTAATGGCTCTGAGGCCATTAGGTGAAGTCCTCCACAAACACTTTACAAGGTGAGAACCCTCATAGTGACAAAGCTCAGACTGCCTTTGCTAACATCTACAAGAATGACTATACTTGCCAACTGCTTTTAGATTTAGAACAGGATCGTATTTTACTATTTATTTACTATTAGGCATATTACTAATGAACTCCTGCATGTTCCTTTTACACAGTGTATGGTACAAAACTTTTTATGACATTGTCTGGGTAATGCAGACACTGTCATATGTAGAGCAGACAGGACATTATGTGTACAACAGTTGCACACAATTTTCTTCATCTTCTGTAGCATCATTGGTTTTATTTTCCAAGTTAGATTTTAATTTTGAATACTTAACACTATTGTTGATGTGCATGTCACTTTCTTCATGTTTACTAAACAGATGTGACAAATGATGCCAATCTTTGCACCCACTCTCAGTTGATTTTTTTCTTCCCCAAAGAGTCTGCAATATAGGCAAAATACAGAGTCTTTAGAGGCTGAGTAGAGCAGCCAGGGTCTGATGCCCTTCTCACCATTTGGAAGAATTCGAGTGTAATACGTTTCTGAAAACTTATTTCCTGCTCTGTCTTTTGGAAAATTAAAATTTCTTATTTGAGGTGGATCATTTTGGACAAGAAATTCTCGTTGTTTCATTCAAAATTCGGGGTCACGAACCTGGGTCTAAAGAAAGTACAACAGACATATCAAATTCCTCTGAATTTTTGTCTACTAGTTGCTCTTGAAATGTATCAGATACTGCTGCCACAGAACAATGTAAATTCACATTTTGTTCTTCTGATGATGTATCTAGGCTACCATCTGCTGCAACTTTTATTATCTCTGAAATCTTTTCCTTTTTTTCTGGCATTTCTCCTGTGTTTCCTTAAAGTGTACTTGATGATTCATGAAATATTTTTTTCATATGCTTCTCTGATAGCATTCCTTTTTCAGTTTTGTAAGAACAGTATTTTTGATTTTGCTTCCATTATCTCTTTATATTCATCAGCACAATTCTGGCAGCAGAATCTCTTTTGCTGACCTGTAATCAGAATGCTGTGTCTAGTACTCTTGAACATATACTTGCTATATTGTTCACAGCAGTTCATTATTAGACCATTGGTCAATCTGTATTCATTAAAGCAATTGTTACTGCACAGTTTATGTGTTATACTGTTAACACTGATTTCATGGCAAACCTCTCCTAATTTATTACAGATTATACATCTTGACTTAGTAGAAACTTCTTTCCTAAGACTGTGGCAGTATTCATGAGGAGACAGAGATGCACTATAAAATTCTTGTAAGGACTTGCTTGACTCCAGTGGAGGAACACTAGTTGTGGTTCTCACAGGAGAATCTTTTTTTACACATTACATTCTGTGTCTTTCGAGTATGCTTATGGGAGAAAGAAGAAAGGCAGGTGGTTGAACAAAGAGGTGAGCTGATCCTTTTTGTTGGTAAGCTGTCTGCCCCTTCTGCAAAGGAATTTTGCAGTTTGTACAAGTGATTTTATTAGCAAGTTTAGTAACATATTGGTTTGAGGGCTGGAATTTCTATTTAGGAAGTCAGGCCACTGGTGATACAGAAGCCACCTTTTGTTGTTTCTGGTTACTAGGAAATGATGCTGACTGGGAGATACAAGAATCAGGATTGTGATGAACTGCAAATCTTCCATTCTGAACTGCATCTGTGACATCAATCCTACCAGGATTAAAAGGTCCTATTGCAGTCTTGGTCTTGCTTCTTGATAGACTGGCAATGAGGAAATCCACATTTTTGGTACTATTTTTATTTCCATGAGATACCCATTCAATAAAGTTGGTAGATTTTTCTCCTCCTCTCCATTTGTGTCCGTGTCCTCTTCATCATCAATTACAATTGTTTCACATATATTTCCCTTCTGAGAAGTCAAATCTCTCGAAGAAGCGGGAATTGTGGAATCAGTTCAATGGGGATGTTTTCCTTATTTCTGCTAAATGCTTTACCAGAGTGGCTTGCAGATCCAGGTTCTGGCTGCAGCTCCATGGAATGAACCTCCCCTCCCTCGGCCCACGCCCTTTCGGGGACACTCACAACTCTCCGCTGGGTCCAGTCCAGGCTTTGGCGCTGGTTGGCTGCTCTTCCTTTAACACCTCTGTAGAGAAAACAGTATTACAGTAAAGCTTAGTTTTGTTTTTATTCAAAGGATCTGAACAACGGCTTAAAAAACAAAGCTCTTTGGACTCTGGGGCTCTTTTTCTTCCCTTATGCTTTAAAAACCTGCTGCTATATTAGCCAATGTATGGAGAGAACGCCTTCAGGAACCACGGCCTGGCAGATTTTCAGCCCAGTGACATTTCTGAGTCTCAAGGTGTGCTGCACAGGTTTGGAGGAATACAGAGGAGGGTGCTGCTTCATACAGTCTACTTCAAGTTAAAAAAAAGAATTCACAGATACCCATCAGCTGCTACTTTAGGTTCTAACAGTGTCTTAATCTGAGAAACTAATGCTTCACAAACGCTAAGCACACTGGAAGGAGTAAACAGAAGACCAGGTGTCTGGTGGCAGCATACACAAACCCAAGCCTTACTCTGAATGGTAAAAGCAATAAGAGAATCACAAAGGCATTCCCTGAACAACAAAGGCAGGGTGTCAGGTGACGTCACTAAACCTCACTGATGCACGAAAAAGAAATCACATGCCAAATTAAACAAGATGTGCCATTCATATTTTATAGCTAGCTCTACTCCCCCCACCCCAACTCTTCCTAATAGTGTAGAAGATTCGATTGCATATCACAGCCCACACTTGGATCTGCCTCTCACAGGGCGATGACATTCTCTAACAAGCCAGGTGAGCCACCCTGAAGGGACATATTCTCGATCAAAGGCACGGTTCACAGAAAGGCTGGAACACCTTGGAATTTCCAAAAGATTCCATTGGGTGCCATCGTGTTAACAATTCCTCGAGAATTCATAAACAACAAAATCTATCTAATCTAGAGACAGACCAACCATAAGGCCCCTCCGGAAGCACGGAACACCGTTCCCTTCACTCTCCGATTTGCAAGCGGCTGCAGAGAGTGAGGCCACTGAGCCTGGCTATTGCGCATGATCTCTTTGGTTGGAAGGAATATGCAGGCCTGTGTTAAAATAGTTCCATAATGAACGCCCGTTGTGCGGTCAGCTGGGTGTGGACTTTTGGGGGCCCTTAGATAAGTCTCTGAATAGGCAAGGATGCAGTAGGACCCCCGCCATTAATCAACATCCCTGTCTTCTACTTCGTAAGAACAACTTTGGAGAGTGATTGGGGCTGGGGATGGGGTGGGCAAAAGGATGAGGGGTCAGGGAAAAGAAAGGGTGCACCAAAGGGAAGATGGTGATTGTCACAAAGTGTGCTGTGAGCCCTGGCCTCCCTATGTCTTCTAGGTAGTGGCTGAGGGGAAGCAGCTGCCCTTACCTAAACTCCTTTTTAATTCTGCGAGCAACCTCTGTTGGGGTAGGGGGAACCTACATTAACAGGAATCAGCACAAGGTCAAGGCCCCACCTACACAGAGAAGTTAAATCCCAGGCCATTGGCTCCCAGCCAGCAGGTCTCAGGCGGGATGTACAGGTCAGGTCCAGCTGAGGCCAACCTACCTAGGGACCCCCTCTCCGCTGCAGGTCGGCTGCAGTTCATGGGTCCCTCCTTTGGCGTTAGCTCCTAGCTTTTTAACTCTGACCCACATTTTATCACTAGCAAATTAAGCTATCTTTAACTGAGCTCAACATCCATCGGCCCTGAGTGCTTTTAGCTCCTTTACAGATGAGTGCACCTTTCTCCTTTAACACTGGCTTTGAAGCAACGCCCCCTCCGCAGCCCTGGGCCCTCGCCTTCCCTCTACCTTCCTGACTTGCGCTTTACTTTCTTTGTCAAAACTCTTCCAAAATTTTCTCATACCCAGTTCCCTCTCTCCATCCATCTCTGATGATCTAGTTTCCCCTTCTGAATGAGATTCACACTCCACCCCTTGGGATCTCCGGATCACCCAGTTTTTTTGGGGGGGGAATCTATAGATTGCAGAGTGGTTATCCTGCACTTTATGGCTAATGCCCAGTTATAAGTGAGAACATACCATAGATGTTTTCTGGGTCCGGCTTACTGCACTCAGGATGATATTCTCAAGTTCCATTCATTTCCTTTTAACTTTTATGATGTCTTTGTTTTTATAAGCTGCATATTGTTCCATTGTGTGTGGATGTACCATGTTTTCTTTATCTAGTCAACACTCAACAGACATCTACAGGGTTTGGCTCTTATAAATAAAGTTGCTGTAAACAGAGTTGAACAAGTGTCTTGACTGGACTGTGCAGCATCTTTTGTGTATATTCCCAAGAGGGGAATAGCTGGGTCTTGAGGTAAAACTAACTATTCCAAGTTTTCTGAGAAACTGTCAAATTGATTTCCAACACGGTTTTCCAAGTTTCATTCCCACCAGCAACAGAGGAGTATTCCACATTGCAGCATGTGCTGTCACATGATGTTTTGATCTTAGCCATTCTGACTGGTCTAAGATGAAATTTCAGGGTCGTTTTGATTTGCATTTCCCTGATAACTAATGGCATTGAACGTTTCTTTAGAGGGGATCAGGGAAGGGGTCAGGGTTGGCTATCAGGTGTGGGGAGGATTGGGAGAGGGCTTGGAGTGAGAATGGAAATCTCTCTGTGTGTGGGAGCATCTCTGGGACTATCTAGAGGCCTGGGGAGGGGAGGGTACAGGGAGTCTATGTGGGTGAAACAGCCGAGATTCCTACCAGACAGCTATATAGAGACTGAAGTAGCCACCTGTATCCAAGCAGGACTTCCAGAGGAGGGGACGAGGACATAAATCCACCTACGAAACCTTCAACCCAAAATTTGTCTACAAGATGTGTAAAAATAATGATGGAAGGAGAGACTTAGGGAACAGCTTACCAATGACTGCCGAAACTCGAGACCCACCCCATGGGAAAGAGCCAATTTCTGACACTATTATTGATACTGCTATGCTTGCAGAGAAGAACCAAGCATAATCATCTCCTGGGATGCTTCATCCAGCAGCTGATATAGGCAGATTTAGAGACCCATAGCTAAACATCAGGCTGAGCCTTGTGAAGAGTGGCTAATAGAATTGAGCAAGCTGGTGGCATCAAGGACACCATAAGAAGATCTACAGAGTCAACTAACCTGGGCCCATAGGGTCTCACAGGGAATGGGCCACCAACCAGGAAGCATGAAGGAAACCCTACACATTTGCTGCAAATGTGCAGCTTGGTCTTCATGTGGGACTCCTAACAAGTGTAGCTGTCTTGGTCTCTGTTCTGTGACATTTGATTGCCTCTACCCTACCAGGATTTCCTGGTTGGGCCTCAGTGGGAAAGGATGTGCCTAACCCTGCTGGGACTAGATGTCCTAGGATAGAGTAATACCCTATCGTTGAGTATTACTCAAGTGGGTCTCTCCATTCTCTGAGGAGAAGGACAGTAGCAGTGGGGGTCAGGGTTTTGTAAGGATGGCTCTGGGAGGAGAGGAGGAAGGAAAAGGGGGTTGTCATCAGGATGTAAAAGGAATATAAAATAGAGAAAAAAAGAGAATTTCCAAACATGCTTGTCTTAGTTATGATTTATTGTTGGGAAGAGACACCATGGCCAAGGCAAAACATTTACCTGGGAGCTTGCTGATAGTTTCAGGGGGTTAGTCCATGGCCATCAAGGAATGGAACAGACAGGCATACACCTGGAGGTTTACCTGCAGAATCATTAGGCCTAGTGTGGGAATTTGAAATATCTAAGCCCATCCACAGTAATATATTTTCTCTAATAAGGCCACATTTATTCTAATAAGGTCACAACTCCTAATCTTTCCTAATTGACTCCACTAACTGGGGACTAAGTATTCAAATGTATGAGCCTGTTGGTGTAATTCTCATTCAAACTACCACAATGATTTAATTGTATGTATCCAAATTGAATTTATGTGTGTATTACATTTTTGGTAAATTCCCAGAATTACCAGCTAGTTGTGTTAGTTTATATTTAGCAACCAGGCATGGTAGTATGTGTTTGTAATCATATCACCAGGGAAATGGGCACAGGAGACTCAAAGGTTCAAGGATATTCTTAAAAGCATAGCAAGTTTGAAGCTACATGGAGCTACACAAATTCCTGTCTCATAATAATAATGATGATAACAATAACATATTTAAGCAAAAGAAACAATACTGGTCAAGTAAATGCATCGATGTGGTTGAAAAAATTGTTTTAGATAGCAATATATTAATCAGCATAGCTATATGTTTTATACATTTTAGCTTTCACTGTTATTTTATAGATTCTATATTTTAGAAATGATGTATAAAATTAAGAGGATAAAAAGAAAAGGAACAAATTTTAACTGACTAAATCCACTCATCATTTAATGATGTTCTTGATGCCATTTCTGTCTCCTTAGAAAGCTAGTTCCTATGTGTAAGGTGGACTGCATTAAAATTCTCCCTCTGTTGAATCATTTTGTATTGTTGAAGACAATTCTTTTGCTTTCTTACTCTTTATATCCTAAACACTCTGTAAAGTGGGTGAATTAGGTACATAATAAATTATGTCATCCCTGACACTATTAATGATACTGTTATATTTCTAGACAGGAGTCTCTGAAAGGCTCTATTCATCAGTTGACTGAAACAGATACAGAAACCCACAGCCAAACATTGGATGGAGCTTGGGGAGTCTTGTGGAAGAGTTAGGGGAAGGACTGAGGGACCCTGAGGGGATAGGAACTCTACATGAAGAGCAACAGAGTCAATTGACCTGTACCCTTGGGGGCTCCCAGAGACTGAATCACCAACCAAAGAATATACATGGGCTAGATCTAGCTCTCTTCCCTTCACATATGTAGCAGATGTAGAGCTTGGTATTCATATGGCTTCTCCCACAAGTGTAGAGGGAACTGATCTTGACTCTGTTGCCTGCCTGTGCATCCTGTTCCCTTATCTGGGCTGACTTGTCTGGCCTCAGTGGGATAGGATGTGCCTAGTCTGCAGTGACTTGATGTGCCAAGGTTGAGTGGCACCCAAGTGGTCCTTACCCTTCTTAGAGGAGAAGGGAAAGGGATAGGGGAGGAGATGTGCAAAGGATGGGGGCTGGCAAGGGGTGGGGCTGTGATGGTGATGTACAGTGAATAAATGAATAAGTTAATGTGGAAAATTTAGGAAAGAGATGCCCAGTGGCTAAATGAGGAAAAGAAACTCTATAAAATATTATCCAAATTTAAAGTGAAGTATAAATCAAATTAGCTGAATATATGCTGAGTAAAATTAAAAACATTTTAGAAATAGATAAGAGGAAATGAAACCCAAATTTAGTAGAAGAAAAGAAATAATAAAAATCAGAGCAGACATAAGTAAAAATGAAAAACTTGTGAAAATAAAATCATAGCAGTCTCAAAGCTAGACATGAGGAACTAGCATTCAAGTTAGCTTGGGATCCCTAGGTAAAGCAGTAAAGGCAAATAAATAGATTAAAACAAAAAAGCAAAATAAAAATTGTGTTTTTTCAAAAATTTTGATAAAATTGATTTTACATTTAGTTAGAATAATCAGGAAAAAGTAAACTGCAAACTTTATATAAATAAATAAAACCAGAGAAGGAATAAAGAGATGTTCTATTTATTAACTCTCAATGTAGAAACAGCACTCAATTCACAGGAGCAAGAGATAGTTTATTCTTATAGTTAAATATGAGACCATGACTATCAGTACTATGTTCAAACATGGCACCAATTTTCTGAGGTTTTTATAATAACTGAATGAAGAAAGTCATAAATCATTACACCCTTTAAAGATTTTTGGGGAGCATCAGGTGGGCTGTTTTAGGTATATCTTAACTTATGAACCCCAGTTTCTCTCTCTCCCTCTATCCCTCGCTCTGTTCTCTCTCTCTCCTTTTCTTCCTCCCTCTGCTCTTTCTCTGTTCTTGTTTAAAATTTCCATTTTTTTAAAAAAACCTGTTAATATTTGGGCTAATGTTCTCATTTCTAACTTGATTAATTCTGGAAAGAGGATTTCAAAACAAATGGCGTCATATTTTGAGATGCTAATGAAATGTGACATATTTTCTTGGTAGAGTTCTTTATCTACACATAAAGACATACATACATGCCTAAGTGTCTGTGTGCATATGTGTGTTAAGGTGTACATGTGCTTTTGTGTCTTTGCATGTACACATGTGCGTGTGTGTACATGCATGTGTAGGCATGCACATGTTTGCAAATGTTTGTATTTACATGTGTATGTATAGGAATTCACATGTGTGTATGTGTATATGTATGTGGAGGGGGTGTTGCATGTGCATATGCTTTTGTGTGTGCCTAAGTATGTATTAGAAGGTATATTTATGTGTATGAGTATTCATATCGGTGTATCTGTATGAATGAGTTTGTATGGGTGGGTGTGTATGTGTGTGGATACCTGAGTGTGTGTGTTAATCCATATATCTCCCTGGGGTGGGAGAGGGTAGGCAGAAGATGCTTTCAAAAGGATGTTGATGAGAAGTGGCTAGTACCATCTTCATTCACACCTAACAAGACCCAATTCCAGTTGAGGCTTTGGGGGAATGATGTTCTTGAATGGATAGGTCAGAGTAGAGAGAAATCTGACTTTGTCTTGCTCTGTGACTTGTAGGGCAGTGGCCAGGCACCATCTTGAGAGAGAAACTAATGTTAAGACTGAAGTGCCCTAAATTTGTGCACTGGAATTGCAGAAAGTTTCCTGATGTTTGCATTATTATTTGCATGTTTATGGTGGCCCTAAAGGAATAAGGCAGCAAGAAATTTTAGGGGAGGGAAAGTGCTGGGAACCAGCCCTGATGATGGCCAGGTTCTGAAGAGTAGGCAAGGAGTGAGTCAGCCATGGGGCTCAAGAGGAATTTTGCAGCCTGACTGTCAGTCAGAGTGCTTTTTTATTTATATAGAACTCAGTGACAGGGATAGATTTATATTGTTCCAAAAACATAGATTGTATCATTTTTGCACATGTGTTTTAATATCATTTTGGTCATAAGTTTAGTTATTATTGATAAACAGTGACAGAACAGAATTATTTTATAATCATTTTCCTTCATTAGTCCCACAACCCAACTTTTAAGAATCTAGAGGCATATTTTGTCAAAGGAAAAAAAATCTCAAGCTGGTAGTTCTTGCAGTTTCAAGGCTTGAGATGGCAAAAGTCTCCAAGCTGGCCTGGGCAGATTGCCGTGTCTCAAGCAGGATATTTTTAATTCCTAATGGTCAGACTACCAATAACACAGCAGTTGTACTGGAGGTAACTGTTCTAAGAAAGGGAGGTCTAAATACATCATTCTTTTATTATTTATCCACATCATTCTCTGTTCATTAATATAAGCTCCTATGTAGGGCTAACTTTGTTGATGTATCTTCTCCTAGAGCTGCATACCATATGTAACCTCTAATCTTATATGTCACATAATTGCCTGAGTGCATAGCAAGGACAGACTTTTTTTTATTTGATATAATTTATTTACATTTCAAATGATTTCCCTTTTCTAGCCCCCTCCCACTCCCCGAAAGTCCCGTAAGCCCCCTTCTCTTCCCCTGTCCTCCCACCCACCCCTTCCCACTTCCCCGTTCTGGTTTTGCCGATTACTGTTTCACTGAATCTTTCCAGAACCAGGGGCCACTCCTCCTTTCTTCTTGTACCTCATTTGATGTGTGGATTATGTTTTGGGTATTCCAGTTTTCTAGGTTAATAACCACTTATTAGTGAGTGCATACCATGATTCACCTTTTGAGTCTGGGTTACCTCACTTAGTATGATATTCTCTAGCTCCATCCATTTGCCTAAGAATTTCATGAATTCATTGTTTCTAATGGCTGAATAGTACTCCATTGTGTAGATGTACCACATTTTTTGCATCCACTCTTCTGTTGAGGGATACCTGGGTTCTTTCCAGCATCTGGCAATTATAAATAGGGCTGCTATGAACATAGTGGAACATGTATCCTTATTACATGGTGGGGAGTCTTCTGGGTATATGCCCAGGAGTGGTATAGCAGGATCTTCTGGAAGTGAGGTGCCCAGTTTTCGGAGGAACCGCCAGACTGATTTCCAGAGTGGTTGTACCAATTTGCAACCCCACCAGCAGTGGAGGAGTGTTCCTCTTTCTCCACACCCTCTCCAACACCTGCTGTCTCCTGAATTTTTAATCTTAGCCATTCTGACTGGTGTAAGATGAAATCTTAGGGTTGTTTTGATTTGCATTTCCCTAATGACTAATGAAGTTGAGCATTTTTTAAGATGCTTCTCCGCCATAGCAAGGACAGACTTTTAACCTGACCTGCTGCCAACTCCTCTAGTCTACTGCGTCTTGTTTACCTTTGTGGTTTACTTTCTTCTGGTTATGTTGTTCCTGAATAAGTACAGGGGCAGATGTTCCAAGAGTATCTTGGAATCAGAGCCTCTTAAGGAGATTTCTGTTGTCTGTATTTGAGTCACAATGTCCAGTGTGAAAGAAGACCTTCACGTAGGGCCAGATAAGGATAGCTCCCTAAAAGTGGTAGGGGCAATAGGCTCAGGACTTCCTTGGGGGAACACAGAAGCAGTACTCCTGGGAGAATGCATAAATTATTCATAAGAAATTTCTCATCAATCCAATATTCCCAAATTGTACAACTGTATAAATATTAAAATCACCCCAAAGCATACAGCACTTGGAGATCAAGACCAAAAGTGGAAGGCAGTGATTGTATCACCCAGCTTAGCTTTGCTGGGCTTTGTCAAGCAGCGGTGCTGGTTTTATGCCATTTGCTGTTCCCATTAGATATGGCTGTGGCAGGAAAGAGCTATGGATTCGATCAAGAAACGTTATATGCATGTAAGAAATTCTCAACAACAACAATAAAACAACTCGGAGATAATCTGGGCAATCTGATGGACAGTAAACAACATATACCTTGCCAGTATGTATAAATAAAATATTCTAGATTTGTACTTAGTAACATAGGGTAAGTGGGGGGTGTGGAATAATTAAAATGAGATGCAGAACATCATTTCCTGCATTTATCTGTGCAAAACAATATCTCACATATCATTACAACACACAAAATAGTATATTTTATTAACTAATTTATTTACTTTACATCTCCAACATAGCCCTCCCTTCTAGTCCCTCCCCCATTGACTCTTCCCTTCCCCTCTGAGAAGGGGGAGGTCCCCTTTGGTATGACCAGACCTTGGGACATCAAGTCACTACAGGGCTAGGCACATCCTCTTGGACTGAGGTCAGATAAAGCAGCTGCACAGGCATGTAACGGATTAAGGGACAGCTCCTGCTCCAGGTGTTGGGAGACCAGCATGAAGACCAAGCTGTACAACTGCTATATATGTGTGGGGAGCCTAGATTCAGCCTATATTTGCTCTTTGGTTGGTGGTTCAGTCTCTGGGAGTCCCCAAGGATCCAGATTAGATGACTCTTTTGGTTGTCTTGTAACCTCCATGTCTCCTCAGGTCCCTCAGTCCTTCCCTCAACTCTTCCACAGGACTCTCCAGCTGTGGGGCTCTGCATCTGTTTCCATAGGTTGCTGGGTGGAGTTCTTAGAGGACAGTTATACTACGGTCCTGTCTACACCCATAACAGAGTATATTACTGAGGTAGGGACATCTCTAAGACATGCCAGATACCTGAGACAAAGGTTGGGAAGCCCCAGGGAGTCTATGGGGTAACTCAAGCGGAGACACCTAGCAGTGGGGGATATGGAGCCTGAAGTGGCCACTTCTGGTAGCCAGGCAGGACAGTAAAGGGGAGAATCTTCATCTCCAAATGTGTCCTGAATACAAAATATGTAGAGACAAAGATGGAACAGAGACTGAGGGAATGGTCAACTAATGACTGGCTACACTTTAGACCCACCCATCCCATGGGCAAAAACCAATCCATGACACTATAAATGATATTCTGTTATGCTTCCAGATGGAAACACACACACACACACACACACACACACACACACACACACACACAGACACACACATACACACACACAGAGACAGACACATACACACACAGATACACACATACATATTTTAAAAAAGTGGAGTGTTTGATTGAAGCAAAGGGCTTGAGAATGGAAAATAAATATTAAAGATAATACATGTTTAAAAGAAGAGGGTCACTGTACAAATCATGCTGATAACATACTGTGGATGGAAATGTGACTGTGCTGAATATTTATCAGCTATAATAAATGTTTGAGATGATGGATATGCTACGTGGGTCATTACATGGTACAAAGCACGTAGAGGCATTATATTCTACACAAAATATATAAAGGAATTACTATCAATATTGATAAAGACAGAAATAGCAGTGTTACTTCCTCTGAATATTTCTCAATAAAATTCATGCTTCATTATAACATAAATCAGTAAAACATACTGACTTTTTCTTTTTACTTCTTTAATTTTGGAGATAATACAATTACAATATTTCTCCCTTTCTTTTCTTTTCCCTACTCCCCTTCAAATTCCTCATACCCATCATGATCCCCTTTCAAATCCATGCTCTTTATTTATCAATTGTTATTACATGCATATTTATGTGCAGGTACATATATTGTCCCTATAACTTGCTCAGCCTGTATAAGGTTGCTTGTATGTATATTTTTAGGGCTAACAGTTTGGTATTGGATAACCAAATAGATATGCTTGTCCCTGGGGCAGACTATTTCTTCTGCTCTCAGCATTTCTTAGCCGCTTATAGTTCTTTGTGTAGGGCTGAGGTCGCATAGGCTTTCCTCATCCTCTTTGACATGTCAATTGGCGCTGTGCTTGTTCAGTTCATGTTTGGGAAGCCATGTTGCTGAGAGTTTATGGGTATATATTCTGACATTACTAGAGATACAGTCTCACAGAAGACACTCTAACAATCTTTCCACTTCTCCCACAATGTTCCTTGAGCCTTAGGTGTGTGAGTGTTTTATAGATATAGCCACTGGGTCTAGGATCCACAATTCTTTATTTTAATTGGGCCTGGTTTTCTGTAGTGATCTTCATCTGTTGTAAAGAGAAGTTTTCTTGGTGACATTTATATATAGGATAAGAATTTATAGATTGTTGTTAGGGATTATGCTGGTTAAAAAAGTATTGGCTGTAGATTCTTAATCCAAAACCATAACTTCACTAGCTCTCAGTAGTTGGTTAGGTTTCCAATATCCGGAATTATTTCTCTCTTGTTGATGGGGTCTTAATTCCAAATAGAGATCTTTTGATTACCACCAAGGTACGTGGGCCACTACTGCACTTTTAGGACCATCATGCATTGCTGGTGGCGGATGGAGTTTGTAGGCACCATTGCTTTTTAAAATAGCAGACTGATGTTTTCTATGGTCATATTACTACTGACCACAGAAGTACAAAGAGGAGGTACAGCAAGAGACACTGAAGGTATTTGAACAACTAAATCCATTTGTTAAATGTGGCAAATATGAGATGGATGCCCTTGATACAAGTTTCTCTAGAAGAAACAAGATGAGTTAGATGAAGCCTGTACTCACACTCACTGCAATGTATTAAATTCACAATTTATAAAAGCCATTATAAGATAACTTAAAATATTCCTGTAGTGATTTTACTTGTGTAGTTCACACATATATAGAGAAAATTCTGTTTTCAAGATTGTTGACATAATTTTTGTGAATTACTTGGAAACTAAATATTAAAAGTTATGTTGAAATATTTGTATTCATCATGAGAGGGTTTAAATTGACAAGTGGTAGAAGTCGATTTTTATGCAGATTTTGATGTCATGTTGCCTTCCCGTGACCTGTCACCCATTACAACATTCCCCTTGTGGCCTTGACCACAATGAATATGTTTTAGAAGGCATTTTCCTTGGTTAATTGACTAGTTTTGCAGGACTGCATCATTACAGCTTGGTTTGGTCACTATCCTCTCCACAGTTAATGAGCTATGTTTTCCTTTTATAGAAACATTTGTACACTCTCTATGCTTGAAGCAATAGGCTGTGAGTAGGCACAATGAAGAGATGCCATAAATTTCACAGCAAGAAGACATTATGATAAGTAAGCTTCAGCAGCAAGGAAGACTTGGGTAATGGTTTGCTTTTTGCACACATTAATTATGGTTTGGTTTATAAACAGGAAGAAACGGGTGGTGGGAGGAATGTTGATTAAAGCAGAAGAGTTTGTTGTAGTTATAGAGACAAGAAGCAATCCTCAACAGAGTCACTTAGAGATTCAAGATTCATCTGAGGTACTTTGTATCCTGGTACTCACCCTTGCTCATTTCAGGACTAGGCAGGTTAGTGACTGCACTCACGGTTCTTTAGGAAAATTATTATGACTGCAAATGAAGACAAATCTTCTTTTCTTTTTAAAATTTATTGATATATTTATTTACATTTCAAATGATTTCCCCTTTTCTGGACCCCCACTCCCCGAAAGTCCCATCAGTCCCCTTCCCTCCCCCTGTTTTCCCACCCAACCCTTCCCACTTCCCTGTTCTGATTTTGCTCTATACTGCTTCACTGAGTCTTTTCAGAACAAGGGGCCACTCCTCCGTTCTTCTTGTACCTCATTTGATGTGTGGAATATGTTTTGGGTATTCCAGTTTTCTAGGTTAATATCCACTTATTAGTGAGTGCTTCTATCTTCTTCAAAACAAGTTTATTGTAGATGGTTTTAAAGAGAAGAGCTAAGCTATAAGGAGAAAATTTATTACTGACAAGTACAGGTTTAAAACAAACCAAACCAAAACTGTCCTGTAAGTAATGTGGTAATACAGAAATTGAACATGTGCTTAAAAAAAACATTTACCCCAAGCTAAAACCATGTAAGATCAGCTAAAATTACATGGTGGAAGAAAAAGAAAATGCTAACATTTAAATATGTAATGCTTAACTGTTAAATGATTAATCTTCTATACTTTTTTATTTTAAAATATTTATCATAATTTTTCTAGGTCAACTCAAAGAGAGGGTTGATGAACTGGGGTCATTGGGCAGCAGCAACAAACAAAAGGGGCCAGATATGGATCTTATGAGGCAAAGCCAAAAGGACAGAGAGGATGAACACTCACCGGGGCTTCCATTCACAGGGTATGTGAGCAGCCACTGGAACATGAATACCAGCCAGTGGCCAAGTGGACAGGATCAAAAATGTTGTATCAATATTTGCAGGACCGCATCATTACAGCTTGGTTTGTAGGGAATTTTTTATTCATAGGCAAGTTCTTCAAGTCCATAGCAAAACTGGGCACACACATTCATAGGCAAATTCTTCATGTCTACAGCTAGAGAACTGAGCATGCATTGGCTCTACTAAGAGGATGACATTTCCTTTTTGCAAGGAAGAACTTTGCACTTACTATATTAAGCACAAAAGATAATAAAAGCAAATCAGGAAATAACACAATTTCAAACCTTGTCAACTGAGGAAAACAAGATATGACCCAGATAGATAAATAAAGGGAACAGTCTCAGAACAAATTTTAGTCCCCTGGTTCAGTAATTTCTTCAGTTGATGTGAACATGAAATTTCTTCCCCAATTTTTCTGCATGTCCAGTTATTATTAATCTATTCTAAAGTGTCATTCAATTCCATATAAATGAAGACAGAACTAGTCACCTCAAAGTGGAGGACCCCTGACAGACAGTAGCCACAGAAGAGGAGGGTGTGAACATGGTGAAGTACTCAGAGCCAAGTGTCTCCCTCTAGAAGTCTTTAAGTAACTAACTTGCAGAAATGGCTTTCTGATAGTCAAGACATTTGAAAATCTGAAGACAGAAACCGAGTAAGTTGCTGAATAATGCTCACTGTGTTATTTTTGTCTGATTTGTGGGGACTCTGAAAACGGGAAATGCATAGTCAGTCCTACTTCATTTCTCCCCCTTTTCTAGCTAGCTGCAATTCCTGCAGCCTGTCTCTCTCCTACCCACACTTGTTCCTCTTACCCCTTCCTGCAGCCACAGACCCAAGCTCATCCTCCTTGGATAATGACTCAGCTTTAAAGAAACTCTATTTTTTATGCACAAAATTCCCATTCTTGCATGAATGATATCTCAGGATAATATGTCAGGAAAGCCCCACAGAACTTCTGTGTGATAGCCTGTGGAATAGGGCTCCTGTCTTGCAGCAATGTATGCAAGCGGGGGACTGGCCAGTGTTAGCCTAAAAGGATGCACCACTGCTGCTGTATGCTGGCAGGGGATTATTTTGGGTGATGCTATTTTTAAGAGTGCATCCTTGGACTTCCCTTCTGTCACCTCTTCATTATTATAAATTTTCAGCCTCACTGGTCAACTTTGTCTCCTGTCTCATTCAGTTATCTAATTTCCCTTTTTCTTTCTGATTTGAACCTTTCCATCTAATTCTTTTCTTATTTTAAATGTATATTTAATTACCCTAAAATTCCAAGTTGCCATCTGCCTGGGCTTTATCTGTGCATATTTTATATGTACTGTCTTATTTTTGTGTTTGAATATCATCATAAGTATCATTATTTTGTGTCTTTTCTTTGGCCATTGTGATTTGCCTTTCCTCAGTCTCCCTTATAGCCCAGCTAGCTCTAACTCACTGTGGAGTACAGTCTGGATTCACACTAGTAGTAAGCCTCCTGACTCTGCCACCCAAGTAATGAGAATACAGGTGTATACTGCCGCATCCAGGATTTTTTATTTTTTGCCATCCAAATTTCAGTTTGTAAAAAGTATATTCTTATTGCTTAATACATTCAAGCCTACAAAAAAGCATATTTCTCTTAGTAATCACAAGGAATTTGGGGAGGGTTTTAAACTTTCTATTCTTATGGAAATTTAGATTAGTTTTATAGCACCTTACATTATTCAAGGTTTCAGTAGAAATCATAAATTAGTTCTTTTAACTTTTTTAAATATTATAGTATATTTCATAATTTTCCTGTTCTCTTTCTTCCCTCCAAACCCTTCCATGTGTCATCACCACATACTCTCTCTCAAATTCATGGCTTCATATATATATATATATATAAAGCCATGAATATATATATATATATATATATTCCATACATATATGGAATTTATATAAGGAATATATATATATTCCTTATATATATATTAAGGAATTAATATATTCCTTAATATATATATATTAACAACCTATTAAGACCATACAATGCTACTAATACATATATTATGTATATTAATATATATATTAATACACATATTAGAATATATATATATATGCTAATACACATATACACTAATATACATATTAGGAATATGTATAAGGAATATATATATATATATATATATATATATTCCTAAATACAACTTATTAAGACCATGCAATGTTATTTGTATTTGTTTTTAAGACTGACTCATTGTTGACTTTACTTTGAGATTTTTATTATGCCATTAAAATGGTGCGGCATACAGAATAATGTCCTTCAAAGATGTCTATGTCCTAAATTCAGACCTGTGATTATTATCTTATCGTAAAGGCAGCCTTGTGGATATAATTGGTTCAAGAATTTTAAGATTTAAAATTATCATTGATCTGTCTAATGTAATTCCAAGGATCATTATAAGAGAAAACAAGAGCGTCCAAATGAAGGAGGAAGTGAGCAGATTAAAAGCAGACGCTGGAAATGTGCACTTCCAATATTCCAAACGGGGCCCCGAACCAAGGAATGCGAGCAGCCTTTAGATGCCGTAAATGACAAGAAAACAGATAATATCATGGAAACTTTGGAAAGATAAATCTCTGGAGCCACTTCAGCTTTATCTCCTAACACCACAGCTTTCCTGCCGTTTGTTGTTGCTTTTTGGTTTTTTTGTTTGTTTGTTTGTTTTGTTTTGTTTTAAGACAGGGTTTCTCTGTCTGTAGACCAGGCTGGCCTTGAACTCAGAAATCCACCTGCCTCTGCCTCCAAAGTGCTGGGATTAAAGGCATGTGCCACCACTGCCCAGTTTTTCCTGCCTTTAAAAGTACAACTGTGTCAGGGTAGGTGAGGATGAGGGAAGAGCTGAGTGGAGTGGCATAGGGACAGTGGGCTGAGAGCAGGAGAGCTATTTTAAGCCACAAAATTTGTGATAATTTCTTGCAATGGAGATCAGAAACAAATAAAAAAAAATGTGGCTGAAGAAATAGTTCAATTGTAAAGTACTTGTTTTAAATATATGCATAAAGATCTGACACCCAGAAATGCTAGGTATATACATACATACATATATACATACATAATGCATACATACATACATACATACATACACACATACATGCATACACACATGCATACATACATGCATGCATGCATGCATACATACATACATACATACATGCATACACACATACATGCATACACACATGCATGCATACACACATGCATGCATACATACATACATGCATACATACATACATACATGCATACACACATACATACATGCATACATACATACATACATACATACATACATACATACATAAAAAGAGAGCTGAGAAGCTGTTTATTGTGAAAATTTAGTGAGAGTATGGATATTTTGGTCTTAGTGTCAAGTTTCATATTTGATGATAATTGCTTCCTGTCTCAGTTGCCTCTCTAGCTACCTGCAGAGGCTATTCTTTATCTGTAAGGGACTCTATTGTCTTCCTCCTATCTGTGCCAGGAGCTGACCACCGTTTTTAGTTGCCTTTATGCTCTTTATAACTCAGCAGTCACCTTGTTCCCAAGCACACGCTCGCGCGCGCGCGCACACACACACACACACACAGAAAATTTGACTCGTTTTTCCTCCAATATTTTATTTGCCAGGGTAGTTCAAGTACATTTTTAAAAAATAAAAATTCTATGTGATGTAATTCTTATCTCTGGGAGTCAAGCAGGTGTGCAGATCTATAACAGAGAACATTTTTATCTCAGATCACCAGAAAGAGATTTTGTTGAAAGTGTATGCTAATATAGTGAAATGACTTCTTTCATTTTAAAACATATTAGCTACCTTTTTTTGACTTTGTAAATGAATAGTTGAGGACTCATAATTAGTTTTATGAGAGAATACAACTATTTCTCTGTGTGGTTTAACAAGTATAGGAATGACCTTGGATTCTTGGGATAGACCCTAATTGGCATACCATTTACACACTATGGGTTTGAAGTCAACTGATTTACAAAATACTCTCAACTCTCGTGCCAGCCCTCAGTCCCATGAAAGTATTTCTTCATTCAGCAAGCATGATGCACTTGTCATATGTCTTCGTGAGTCCCTGTTGGTGACATGATGGTGGTAGAAACTACACATGTGAACAGAACAGGATCCCTATGTCAAAGAAAGCTATATTTTATCTTGCAGTCTAATGATTAAAAAAAATTAGGCCTCATATATGCTGAGAAAGCACTCTACTGAGCAACACCTCCAGCAAGAAGCGACATTTTAGTACGAGAGATAGACAGTTACACAATTATGAATAACAAAGTAAACTAAATACTACCAGAGCCCCCTTAGTGAGGGTTATTATTGCTATTTAAAAACACCATGATTAAGAACAAGGTGGGGAGGAAAAGTTTTATCTTACTTATACTTCCATATCATTATTCCTTATCAAAGGAAAATCAGGACAGGAACTCAAACAGCTGAGGAACCTGGAGGCAGGAGCTGATGCAGAGGCCTTGGAGGCTCACTGGCTTGCTCCTCATGACTTGTTTCAGCCTGCTTTCTGATAGAACCCAGGACCAGCTGTCTAGGGACGGCTCCATGCACAGTGGACTGGGCCCTCTGACATCAGTCACTAACTAACAAAATGGCCTACAGGTTTGCCTACTCTCTCATCTTATGGAGACATTTTCTCATTTGAGATTCCCTCCACACAGTTGACTCTTTCTTGTGTCAAGTCGATGTTAAAACCTAGCCAGAACAGAATTATTGAATGTGTGAAGATTCTATTGAACCGTGATTTTACAAATAAGGGCATGTTTACCTGGAGTTTGGGAATTAGACTTTATGTGATGCACAATACAATGAGATAAATTTTGGAAGTTGAAGACAGAAGAGAAATGGTTAAAGTTTAATGTAGTAATAAAAATAACTGTGTAGAGACATTGAAAACTGTTAATTGTGCATGAGTATTGTTAGGTGCCTGATATGAATGGCTGAAATCATAGCAATCCATAAAAATTGTAATCAAAGGGATTTAAAAATGATTTTTTTTTTTGTCATCCAGGTAGAATGTCCTGAACAAGAAGAAATAGAAAATATTCATTTAATACTAAACAACAGTAGAACACACCAGTCTGGAGAGAAAATGAATTTAGTAGTAGTAGTTAGCTGTAAAAACTATGACGCTCTGTAGAAATCAACCTACCCATCTAAGTGGAAGCTATTCTGCACGTGATATTCTTCTGTGAGTAATACTAGTGTAATAATTACTTTCACAGTTGCAAGCGTTCTTTGTTAAACACTAACTTTTGCCTAAGTAAATTGTTCTCATTTTTATTCTCCCCTCAGCAAATACGAATGCTAATTCTGAAGCAATGTATGGAATGAATCGCTCTGTAGTATCAGAGTTTGTGTTCCTCGGGATCACTAATATATGGGAGGTTCAATTTTTACTTTTTTTCTTCACCTTGCTATTCTATTTTGCAAGTATGACTGGCAACCTTGTCATTGTGCTCACTGTAACCTTGGATCCTCATCTGAATTCCTCCCTGTATTTCCTCTTAGCTAATCTCTCAGTCATTGATATGATATTCTCCTCAATTACAGCTCCCAAGATGATCTGTGACATTTTCAAGAAGCACAAAAGCATCTCTTTTTGGGGATGTATAACTCAGGTCTTCTTCAGTCATGCAGTTGGGGGCACTGAGATGGTGCTGCTCATAGCCATGGCTTTTGACAGATATGTGGCCATATGCAAGCCTCTGCATTACCTTATCATCATGAGACCACGAGTGTGTCTGTTCTTTTTAGTCACTTCTTGGGTCATTGGTCTTATTCACTCAGTGGTACAACTTGTGTTTGTTGTAGACTTGCCTTTCTGTGGTCCTAATACACTGGACAGCTTTTACTGTGATCTGCCTCGACTCCTCAGACTTGCCTGCACAAACACTCAAGGGCTTGAGCTCATGGTCACTGTCAACAGTGGACTAATTTCTGTGGGCTCCTTTCTTCTACTGGTCATTTCCTATATTTTCATTCTATTCACTGTTTGGAAACATTCTTCTGGTGGATTATCTAAGGCTCTTTCCACTCTTTCAGCCCACATCACTGTGGTCATCTTGTTCTTTGGGCCACTGATGTTTTTCTATACATGGCCTTCACCAACATCACACCTTGATAAATATCTTGCTATCTTTGATGCATTTATCACTCCTTTTTTGAATCCAGTCATCTATACATTCAGGAACAAAGACATGAAAGTGGCAATGGGGAGACTATGGGGCTATCTTAGACATTACAGGAAAATTTCATAAATAGTTTGACTGTGATAATGGAACTATAGATACTACATCATGGACATTTCAAAGAAGGTACCATGAAATATCAGAGACAGTCCCAAGATTTATGCAATGCTACATGCCCAAAATACACTAAATATTAATCAGCTACATTACAAATGTCATTAATGATTGATACCCTGTACATCAGAGTATGAATAACAATTTAGTGTCATTTTATAACTTGCCATTCTTAAAGTCCATGATCTAGAGAAATTTCTAACTATAAATCAAAGAATAATATTTTATCAGTTTTCTGTAGTCAATAGACTGAGATTATATAGACATATGATTTTTAATCTGCTTAAGGTTTTTTTTTAAAAATTATGTTTGCTTTCCACTGAACCAGTCTTTATATGTTTCACCTCTTTATCATACATCTCTGTTTTTCAGTCTAGAATATTGTTGGACCTGTGTGTAGAATAATAGAATTGAAAATTAGAGTGACTGAACAACACTGTCCCAGTCTCCTTAAGTTATAAATGTTAGAAATAAAGAATACATTTTAAAACAGATTGATGGAACTTTCCCAGAGGCTGGGAAGAAACAGTAATAAAGTCACCAGGGAGAGTCAGACTCAAGGAAACTTGATGCTGAACGCTATATCAGTGTCCCTTCATTTTCAGATGGGCTGTGTATTTCAATTGTTGCCCATATTTCACTCCTTTGGGTTTTCCTAAGGGCCTAAAGCTATGTATCTCTTTTGTATTCCTACTCCTTGTAAGAGTCATTTTCATGTGGCATGACGCACCATTTCTAATTCCTTTCCTTCCCCTATCTAGTGTGACTCATCCCTTCCATCTTCCTTTACTATCTCCTTCCTCACCCACCCGGCCTGTCTGACCACTCTCTGCTCGCTCTCCCAGATGCACAGCATCTCAGCTTTCTGAATTTTTCTCATTCACAGTCCTTATATCACGCTTTCCCCTGAAGGCCTTTCACAGTCTACTCTGAGGCTGCAACATCCACCTTCTTCCTCCTGTTACTTCTGAGAACTTTTGTGTCACCAGGGTTAAAAATAGGGACTTTCTTCTGGGTCTCAGCGATGCTTCTCACTAGGCACATGACAGGGGTTATGTTAGCCCTCTCTTATGATTCTTATTTATAATAAACTAATGGCCAAAAAAAAAGAAAGGTGAATTTTAAACCATTGCTTTAATTATGGAAAAAGGAAACTTCCATATTAAACAATACTCTCTTATTTAGAATGGCATTCTCAGAGACTCTAGATCAGAATCAACTATACAAGTTGGAAGTACTTTGTATACTTATATACATGTACTTTCGCTCCTTATATTACCAACACATATGCATCTGTTTTTCCTTGGATGAATAGTAATTTATTCCATTTCTTTCCTTGCAATTGAAACAAAATGACTTGTATATTAAATTACTTTGTATATTGGGATCAATTTCTGAAATTTGTTTTATTCACTATCCAATTTCTGTGTTGGGCTGTCTATATAATAAATTTTCATATTTATTTTTATGTGTATATGTGTGTGCACATGTCCACAGAGGCAAGATACACACAGACCATCATGAGCTGCCTGATGTGGGTACTGGGAACCAAACTTAGGCCATCCAGAAGAACAAAAAGCACTCTTAACCTCTGATCCATCTCTCCACTCTCAATATATACCATACTCTTTTGATGATTGTTAATTAATGACCAATTTTATCATCTCATCCAAAGAAGCCATCTTCCTATATATACTTTCCTTAATTACTGCAATGTGTTTTATGTTCACATTAATTGTTCAAGTCATGTACTATAGATTGATCATCCCTACCTCAGGAAAACATGATTGGTTTAATGTTTATTCTGTATAAGTCATATAAATCATTATGGATCTTTCTTAAAAGAGTAAATAGAAAAATTTATGTCATCTAAGTATGTACAAAAATTTCTTTTTGTATGCATATGGATAATTGTCTAACATGATTAATAAGGATTAGAAAGAAGTCTGTTAATTGATACTTCCTTCGTGGGGTGATGAAGTTATAATAACTTTTCATCACTTGTGCCCATGGTGATGTGAGAGGCAGAGACATCACCTGGAAGCTCACAGGTCAGCTAACCTGAGGTATGCAGAAATAAAGAGACGCATTGAGGGGGAAAGTGAGAACCAAATCCCAAAAGTTGTCTCTGACTGACACGTGGGCTGTGACTCACCACACACACACACACACACACACACACACACACACACACACACACACACACAGAGTGGGGAGAGAGAGGGGGAAGAGGGAGAGAGACAGAATCCTGGTAAATATATATTTTTTAAATGTAAATATAGAACAGAACTCCCATACCATCCATTATACCATTCTTGGTTATCCCTGAAGGAACTTTAGTCAGCCTACAATAAAGATGCTTGCACACCCATGATTTTGTATTACTATTCGCAGTAAGTAAGCTATAAGCACAATCTAATTGCCTACCAATAGATGAATGGATAATGAAAATACTGTGTGTGTGTGTGTGTGTGTAATCTCTCTCTGTGTAATGCATTATTCAGTCACAAAAAGGAATGCCATCCTATCATTTGCAGCAAATTGTATGAAGCTTCAGGACATGTTACATAAATAAGTTAGACACAAGAAAGACAGGTTCTACATTTGCCATATATATAAAGTAAAAACAATGTAACATTGGCCTAAAAATAGAAGCTTGACTACTAGATGTGACAGGAGAGAGGAGACTGATATTCTAGGGCAAATCAGATGTTTTGTAACTATATTTGCTACAGATATTATTTTTGTGAGACAGAATCTCATATAGCCTTGAGCTCACTGTGTAATCAAGAATGATTCTCCTGCCTTACTCTCCCAGGTATTGGGATTACAATTGCGTACTGCCATCCAACAATACCATACACAGTAATGAACAATGAGCTCAACTTCTAGGGGGAGTATATGTTCTTACTGATTAAAGTACAATAATTTGCAGCTGACACCAGGAAGAATTATCACCTGAAAGAAAATGTCAAGAAGAGGACATCATTTTGAGCTTTTAGTATCCTCTCAATTAATATCGAAAGGAAGCTCTTGACACAAAAAGATCAGAAGCTCATAATCACCTGGTTTTACCAAATTTTGTTCTAGACATGCATTAAGGTCTCCAGTGTGCTTGAAGAAGATGATGCTGTTGGTGTAGGTTGAGCAAGTGAGGTATTTAAAAATTGTATTTCAGACTCTATTTGAAGAGGTTTATATCGAAGGAGGTAATCATAAGATGTAAGTTCACTTCAAAGCATAGCCTATCAGTATCTGTGGAGAACATGAAATTGGTTACACTTAACTGTTACTTTTGGCAATAAAAACTTCTTTAAATCATTATTTGAAGTTTGGGCGAAATCTATTTTCAGAATTGTAAGAAAACCTACTCATAAAATTGGAGTTAATTCCCATTTTCCAAGTGTTAATAAATCCCTTAACACATTGAACACTGGTCTGGAGGATCTTGGTGGGGGTCTCTGTGTGTACTGAATGGTTTTGTAGAAGCATCTCTATATTATGCACCAAATGCCATCTATCAGAACTACTGCTATGACAACCAAAGTTACATGAACTTGTACCAAATCTTTTCGTGGCAGTCACTGCCAGCAGGAAAACACCATTGTATAGTCAGGACTATTTCAGGAACTTTATTAATACTGCAAGAGGAAAAAGAAAAAAGCCTTAGTTTGATGTTTTGCCACAGCCACAAAATGTACTTATATGGTAGCCATTTTTATGAACTTACTCTTCCCTGTGGTGACATAAATATATACCTCTTTACTACTAGTTTTGATAAAATACTATTGAGATATTATCAATTTTCAGCATGACTTTCTTATTTCTTTATTTCTTTATTTCTTTATTTATTTTAAACTCCAGAGTTTATTTCCTGCCTGGTCCATCCTCAGACTGGTCCATATTCCATACCTCCTTTCCACACCTACGAGGATGTCCCATCCCCTAGCAGATCTCTAAACTCCCTGGGGCCTCTAGTCTCTTGAGGGTTAGGTGCATCTTCTCTGACTAAACCCAGACCCGACAGTCCTCTGTTGTATATGTGTTGAGGGTCTCATATCAGCTGGTGTATGCAGCCTGGTTGGTGGTCCAGTGTCTGAGAGATTTCAGAGGTTCAGGTTAATTGAGATTGCTGGTCCTCCTACAGGGTCAGCTTCTTCCAGCTTTCCTCTAATTCAATCACGGGGGTCAGAAGCGTCTGTCCATTGGTTGGGTATCTGCATTTGACTCTTTCAGCTGCCTGTTGGGTCTTTTGAAGGGTAATCACAATAGGTCCCTTTTTGTGAGCACTCCATAGCCTCAGTAACAGTGTCAGGCCTTGGGGCTTCCCCTTGAACTGGATCCCACTTTGGGTCTGTCGCTGGACCTTCTTTTCCTCAGGCTCTTCTCCATTTCCAATGCTGCAGTTCTACCAGACAGGAACAATTATGGGTCAGAGTTTTGACTGTGGGATATCAACCCCAGCCCTCACTTGATGCCCTGTCTTTCTGCTGGAGGTGGGCTCTACAAGTTCCCTCTCCCCACTGTAGGGCATTTCATCTAATGTCCCTCCCTTTGAGACCTCTGAGTCTTTCACCTCCCAGGTCTCTGGTACATTCTGGAGTGTCCCCCCAATCTCCTACCTCCGAGGTTGCCTGTTTCCATTCTTTCTGGTGGCCCTCAGGGCTTCAGTCCTTTTCCCCCACCCAATACCAGATTAGGTTCCCCTCCTTCTACCCCCATCTCCTTTCCCTTCCAAGTCCCTCTCTCTCTCCCCCCCCCCATTGTGGTTTCTTTCTTCTCCTTAGGTGCAGAAAAAGCTTTGACAAAATACACCTCTTCATGTTAAAAGTATTGGAGGGGTCAGGAATTCAAGCTTATACCTAAACATAATAAAATCAATATACAGCAAACCAACAGCCAATATCAAATTTAATGGAGAGATACTTGAGGTAATCCTACTAAAATCAGGGACAAATCATACTAAAATCAGGGACAAGACAAGGATGCCCACTCTCTCCATATGTATTCAATAATGTACTTGAAGTGCTAGCTAGAACAATAAGATAACAAAAAGAGATCAAGGGGATACAAATTGGCAAAGAAGAAATAAAGGTATCACTTTTTGCAGATGATCTGATAGTATGCATAAAAAACCTTGAAAATTCTACCAGAGAACTTCTCCAGCTGATAAACAACTTCAGCAAAGTGGCTGTATATAAAATTAACTCAAATAAATCAGTAGCCTTCCTTTATACAAATGATAAACAGGCTGAGAAAAAATTTAGAGAAACAAGTCCCTTCACAATAGTCACAAATAATATAAAATATCTTAGGGTAATTTCAACCAAACAAGTGAAAGATCTGTAGAACAATAACTTCAAGTCTCTCAAAAAAGAAATTGAAGATCTCAGAAAATGGAGAAATCTCCTACGCTCATGGATTGGCAGAATTAACATAGTAACAATGGCCATCCTACCAAAGGCAATATACAGATTCAATGCAATCTCCATCAAAATCCCAAAAATTTTTCAAAGATACAAAAAGAGCAATTTTAAAATTCTTCTGGAAAGGCACAAAACCCAGAATAGCAAAAACAATTCTTAACAATAAGAGAATGACTAGGGGAGTCACCATCCCTGACCTCAAGTTTTACTACAGAGCAATCATGATACAAACTGCATGGTATTGGTACAAAGAATTGAAGACCCAGAAATAAAACCACACACCTATGGGCACTTGATCTTTGACAAAAAAAAGCCAAAAACATTCCATGGAAAAAAAGACAGAGTCTTCAAAAAATGATGCTGGTCTAACTGGCTGTCGATATGTAGAAAAATGAAAATAGATCCATATTTGTCCCATTGCACAAAGCTCAAGTTCAAGTGGATCAAGGACCTCAACACCAAATCTAATAGAAGAGAAAGTGGGAAAGACCCTTTGAACTCATTGGCACAAGGGGAAATTTTCTAAACAGAACTCCACCCTTCACAATAGCCGCAAACAGCATAAAGTATCTTGGAGTGACTCTAATCAAACAAGTGAAAGACCTATATGACAAGAACTTCAGATCTCTGAAGAAGGAAATTGAAGAAAATCTCAGAAAACGGAAAAATCTTCCATGCTCGTGGATTGGCAGGATTAATATAAGTTAAAATGATCATCTTGCCAAAGGCAATCTGCAGATTCAATGCCATCTGCATAAAAATCCCAACCCAATTCTTCATAGAGCTAGAAAGAGCAATTCTCAAATTCATCTGGAATAAGAAAAAAAAAAAAACAGGATAGCTAAAACTATTCTCAACAGTAAAAGAACTTCAGGGGGATTCAGTATCCCGGACCTCAAACTTTACTACAGAGCAATAGTGATTAAAAACTGCATGGTATTGGTACAATGTCAGGCAAGCAGATCAATGGAATAGGATTGAAGACCCAGAAATGAACCAACACACCTATGGTCACTTGGTCTTCGACAAAGGAGCTGAAAGCATCCATTGGTAAAAAGATAATCTTTTCAACAAATGGTGCTGGTTCAATTGGAGGTCAGCATGCAGAAGAATGAGGATCGAACCATTCTTATCTCCTTGTACCAAGCTCAACTCCAAATGGATCAAGGACCTCCACATAAAACCTGACACACTGAAACTAATAGAAAAGAAACTGGGGAAGACCCTGGAGGACATGGGCACAGGGGAAAAGTTCCTGAATAGAACACCAATAGCTTATGCTCTAAGATAAAGAATTGACAAATTGGACCTCATAAAACTACAAAGTTTCTGTAAGGCAAAGGACATTGTCAAAAGGACAAAACGTCAACCAAAAGATTGGGAAAGGATCTTCATCAACCCTAAATCTGACAGAGGGCTAATATCTAATATAAACAAAGAACTCAAGAAGGTAGAACCCAGAGAACCAAATAACCCCATTAAAAAGTGGGGTATGGAGCTAAACAAAGAATTTTCACATGAAGAACTTTGGAGGGCTGAGAAACACCTTAAGAAATGCTCAACATCATTAGTCATTAGGTAAATGCAAATCTAAACAACCTTGAGATTTCACCTTACACCAGTCAGAATGGCTAAGGTCAAAAACTCAGGAGACAGTAGGTGTTGGCGAGGATGTGGAGAAAGAGGAACACTCCTCCACTGCTGGTGGGATTGCAGGATGGTGCAACCACTTTGGAAATCAGTCTGGCGGTTCCTCAGAAAACTGGGCATGACACTTCCTGAGGACCCTGCTATACCACTCCTGGGCATATACCCAGAGGATTCTTCACCATTCAATAAGGACACATGCTCCACTATGTTCATAGCAGCCCTATTCGTAGTAGCCAGAAGTTGGAAAGAACCCAGGTGTCCTTCAACGGAGGAATGGATACAAAAAATGTGGTATATTTACACAATGGAGTACTATTCAGCCATTAGAAACAATGAATGAATGAAATTCTTAGACAAATGGATGGAGCTGGAGAACATCATAGTAAATGAGGTAACACAGTCTCAAAAGATCAATCATGGTATGCACTCACTGATAAGTGGATATTAGCCTAGAAACTTTGAATTCCCAAAACATAATCCACATATTAAATGATGTCCAAAAAGAATGGAGGAGTGGCCCCTGGTTCTGGAAAGACTCAGTGTAGCAGTATAGGGGAATACCAGAACAGGGAAGTGGGAAGGGGTAGATGGAGGAACAGGGGGAGGGAAGAGGGCTTATGGGACCTGTGGGGAGTGGGGACCCAGAAAAGGGGAAATCATTTGACATGTAAATAAAAAAAATATATCAATAAAGAAAAAAAAAGATGTTATTATTAATTAAAAAAAAAGAATTGATAAATGGGACCTCATGAAACTTGAAAGATTCAGCATGATTTTCTACTTCACTTTAGTATAATTATTTAATTTATAATCAGAAAAGTATATTAAAATTCATAAAGCATGGTGACATACATATGAAACCTCAGAACTTGGGAGACTGAGTATGGGGCATGCTGTGAGTCCAAGGCTATCCTAGGCTTTATAAAGTACAGATGAGGCCCCGCATGGTGGTGCTCTTCCTCATTCCCAGCACGTGGGAGCCAGAGGCAGGCAGACCTCTGTTTTTTCCTCAGGAACCATGCCTGCTTTCAGTTAATGAACATTATACTAAAAGCAAAAGTAGCACACAGCATATAGTATTAATGACAACTATCCAATGCTGACTTAATGGCTCCTCATTGTTTTCACAATCTTTAAAGCCAGAGTTCCATTGAAAAAATTAACAGACAAATAGCAAAACAAGACAAATGTCCCACAAAATGTATTTTACAGTTCATCTTTTTCACAAAAGTAAGAACAGTAGATGTAGATAATAATATTGATTTCAGATACACACACAATGCCCCACACCTAAGTTTGTGTTATTTTTTCCACACAAAAAAAATAAGAAAAATAAACAATATAAGGATCACCCAATAATCATTTTTAGTTACAGAGAATGACCCAGTTTCCCCATGTCTAGATCTCTGTGACCATTTGTTCACATAACCTTGGCTTTAGCTGAGCTATGTAAACAAAGCCATCTAAGAATTTACAGAGCAGCACACCAGGAAGCACAGAGTCATGCTTCTGAAATTTAGTATGAAAAAATTTGTTGCAGACTGGGATACATTGTAATAAGAGTCATTGGCCTTTGTCTGCAACACTCCCAACTATACTCTGGAGTGTATTACTGATGTGACTTGGGTTGCTGAAATTAACAGCTAATTTTTCTTTTCTTTTTCGTTTTTTTTTAATTTTCTATATTCTTTGTTTACATTCCAAATGATTTCCCCTTTCCCAGTTTCCCCCTCCCCATATGTCCCATAAGCCTTCTTCTCTCCAGCCATTCTCCAATTACCTCCCTCCTTTTTCTCTGTCCTGGTGCTCCCTTCAATGCTGGATCAAGCCTTTCCAGGTGAGGACCCTCCCCTTACTTCTTCATGGGAGTCATTTGTTATGCTAATTGTGCCTTGGGTATTCAGAGCTTCTGGGCTAATTAATATCCACTAATCAGAGATTGCACTCCATGTGTATTCTTTTGTGATTGGGTTACCTCACTTAGGATGATATTTTCCAGTTCCAACATCTGCCTAAAAATTTCATGAATTCATTGTTTCTAATTGCTGAGTAGTAATCCTTTGTGTAAATATACCACATTTTATGTATCCATTCCTCCATTGAGGGACACCTGGGTTCTTTCCATCTTCTGGCTATTATAAATAAGGCTGCTATGAACATAATGAAGCATATGTCCTTATTGCATGCCGGGGAATCCTCTGGGTATATGCCCAGGAGAGGTATAGCAGTGTCCTCCTGAAGTTTCATGTCCAGTTTTCTGAGGAACCACCAGACTGATTTCCATATTGGTTGTACCATCTTACAATTCCACCAGCAGTGGAGGAGTGTTCCTCTTTCTCCACAGCCTTGCCAACACCTGCTGTCTCCTGAGTTTTTAACCTTAGCCATTCTGACTGGCATGAGGTGAAATCTCAGGGTTGTTTTGATTTGCATTTCCCTGATGACTAATGATGTTGAGCATTTCTTAAGGTGCTTCTCGGCCATCTGAATTTCTTCAGGTGAAAATGCTTTGTTTAGATCTGTACCCCAGTTTTTAATAGGCTTATTTGTTTCCCTGGGGTCTAACTTCTTGAGTTTGTTGTTTATATTGGATATTAGCCCTCTATCTGATGTAGGGTTGGTGAAGATCTTTTCCCAATTTATTGGTTGCTATTTTGTCCTTTTGACAGTGTCCTTTGCCTTACAGAAACTTTGTAATTTTATGAGGCCCATTTGTCAATTCTTGATCTTAGAGCATAAGCTATTGGTGTTCTGTTCAGGAACTTTCCCTCTGTGCCCATGTCCTCAAGGGTGTTCCCCAGTTTCTTTTCTATTAGTTTCAGGTTGTCTGGATTTACTTGGAGGTCCTTGATCCACTTAGAGTTGAGCTTAGTACAAGGAGATTAGAATGGATCAATTCACATTCTTCTGAATGCTGACCTCCAGTTGAACCAGCACCATTTGTTGAGAAGGCTATCTTTTTTCCATTGGATGTTTTCTGCTCTTTTGTCAAAGATCAAGTGACCATAGGTGTGTGGATTCATTTCTGGGTCTTCAATTCTATTCCATTGATCCACTTTCCTGTCACTGTGCCAATACCACTGTGCTCTGTAGTATTGCTTGAGGTCTGGGATACTGATTCCCCCAGAAGTTCTTTTACTGTTGAGAACAGTTTTAGCTATCCTGGGTTTTTTGTTATTCCAGATGAATGTGAGAATTGCTTTTTCTAACTCTGTGAAGAGCTGAGTTGGGATTTTGATGGGGATTGTGTTGAATCTGTATATTGTTTTTGGCAAGATGGCCATTTTAACTATATTAATCCTGCCAATCCACGAGCATGGAAGATTTTTCCATTTTCTGAGGTCTTCTTCGATTTTCTTCTTCAGAGACCTGAATTTCTTGTCCTATAGATCTTTCACTTGTTTGGTTAGACTCACACCAAGATACTTTATATTGTTTGTGGCTATTGTGAAGGGTGTCATTTCCCTAACTTCTTTCTCAGCCTGCTTATTCTTTGAGTATAGGAAGGCAACTGATTTGCTTGAGTTTATTTTATAACCAGCAACTTTGCTGAAGTTGTTTATCAGCTGTAGGAGTTCTCTGGTGGAGGCTTTTGGGTCACTTAAGTATACTATCTTATCATCTGCAAATAGTGATAATTTGAATTTTTCCTTGCCAATTTGTATCCCCTTTACCTCCTTATGTTGTCTAATTGCTCTAGCTAGAACTTCAAATACTATATTGAAAAGATATGGAGAGAGAGGACAGCCTTGTCTAGTCCCTGATTTTAGTGGGATTGCTTCAAGTTTCTCTCCATTTAGTTTGATGTTGGCTATCGGTTTGCTGTATATTGCTTTAACGATGTTTAGGTATGGGCCTTGAATTCCTGTTCTTTCCAATTCTTTTAGCATGAAAGGATGCTGAATTTTGTCAAATGCTTTTTCAGCATCTAATGAAATGATCATATGGTTTTTTTCTTTGAGTTTGTTTATGTAGTGGATAGCATTGATGGATTTCCTTATATTGAACCATCCCTGCATCCCTGGGTGAAGCCTACTTGATCATGGTGGATGATCGTTTTGATGTGTTCTTGGATTCGGTTGGCAAGAATTTTATTAAGTATTTTTGCATCAATATTCATAAGAGAAATTGGCCTGAAGTTCTCTTTCTTTGTTGGATCTTTGTTTGGTTTTGGTATCAGTGTAATTGTGGCTTCATAGAACAAGTTAGGTAGAGTTCCTTCTGTTTCTATTTTGTGGAATAGTTTGAAGAGTATTGGTGTTAGCTCTTCTATGAAGGTCTGATAGAATTATGCACTGACGCCATCTGGTCCCATGTTTTTTTGGTTGGGAGACTTTCTATGACACTTTTTATTTCTTCAGGTGTTATGGGACTGTTTAAATGATCTATTTGATCCAGATTTTGTTTTGTGTTGGATATCTGTCTCAGAAACTGTCCATTTCCTCCAGATTCTCCAGTTGTGTTGAGTATAGGCTTTTGTAGTAGGATCTAATGATTTTTTGAATTTCCTCATTTTCTGTTGTTATATCTCCCTTTTCATTTCTAAGTTTGTTAGTGTGGATACTGTCTTTCTGCCCTTTGGTTAGTCGGCTAAGGGTTTAGCTATCTTGTTGATTTTCTCAAAGAACCAGCTCCTGGTTTTGTTGATTCTTTGTATGGTTCTCTTTGTTTCTACTTGATTGATTTCGGCCCTGAGTTTGATGATTTCCTGCCTTCTACTCCTCCTGGATGAAGTAGCTTCTTTTTGTTCCAGGGCTTTCAGGTGTGTCATTAAGCTGTTAGTGTATGCTCTCTCCATTTTCTTTTTGGAGGCACTCAGGGCTATGAGTTTTCCTCTTAGCACTGCTTTCATTGTGTCCCATAGATTTAGGTATGTTGTGTCTTCATTTTCATTGTGTTCTAAGAAGTCTTTAATTTCTTTCTTTATTTCTTCCTTGACCAAGGTATCATTGAGTAGAATATTGTTCAGTTTCCATGTGTATGTGGGTTTTCTGTTGTTTTTGTTGCTATTGAAGACCACTTTTACTCCATAGTGATCTGCTAGGAGTCGTGGGATTAGTTCGATCTTATATTTGTTGAGGTTTGTCTTGTGACCAATTATATGGTCGATTTTCGAGAAGGTACCATGAGGTGCTGAGAAAAAGGTATATTCTTTTGCTTTAGGATAGAATTTTCTATATATATCTGTTAAATCTAATTTGTCCAAACCTTCAATTAGTTTCACTGCGTCCCTGTTCAGTTTCTGCTTTCCTGATTGGTCCATTAAGGAAAGTGCAGTGTTGAAGTCACCCACAGTTATTGGGTTAGGTACAATGTGTGCTTTGAGCTTTAATAAAGTTTCTTTTATGAATGAGGGTGCACTTGCATTTGGAGCATAGATGTTCAGGATTGAGAATTTGTCTTGTTGTATTTTTCCTTTGACTAGCAAGAAGTGTCCCGCAGAGTCTCTTTTGATGACTTTGGGTTGAAAGTCAATTTTATCTGATATTAGAATGCTTACTCCAGCTTGTTTCCTGATACCATTTTCTTGTAAAATTGTCTTCCAGCCTTTTACTCTAAGGTAGTGTTTGTCTTTGACCCTGAGGTGTGTTTCCTGTATGCAGCAAAATGTAGGGTCCTGTTTACGTATCCAGTCAGTTAATCTGTCTTTTTATTGGGGCATTGAGTCCATTGATGTTAAGAGATATTAAGGAATAGTGATTATTACTTCCTGTCATTTTTGATGTTATGTTTTAAATTGGATTGGTTAACTTCTTTTGGGTTTGATGAAAGAAGGTTGCTATCTTGCTTTTTCCAGGGTGAAGTTTCCCTCCTTGTATTGGTGTTTTCCTCCTATTAACCTTTGTAGGGCTGGGTTTGTGGATAGATATTGGGTAAACTTGGTTTTGTCATGGAATATCTTAGTTTCTCCATCTATGGTGATTGAGAGTTTTGCTGGGTATAGTAGTTTTTACTGGCATTTGTGTTCTTTTAGAGTCTGCATGAGATCTGCCCAGCATCTTCTTGCTTTCATAGTCTCAGGTGAAATGTCTGCTGTGATTCTGATAGGTCTTCCTTTATATGTTACTTGGACTTTTTCCTCTTACTGCCTTTAATATTCTTTCTTTGTTTAGTACTTTTGGTGTTTTGATTATTATGTGACGGGAAGTATTTCTGTCCTGGTCCAGTCTGTTTGGACTTCTGTAGGCTTCTTGTATATTCATGGGCATCTCTCTCTTTAGGTTAGGGAAGTTTCCTTCCATAATTTATAGAAGATATTTGCTGGCCCTTTAAGTTGTAAATCTTCACTCTCATCTATGCCTATAATCTTTAGGTTTGGTATTCTAATTGTGTCCTGCGTTTCCTGGATATTTTGGGTTACAAGCTTTTTGCATTTTGCATTTTCTTTAACTGTTGTGTCCATGGTTTCTATGGTATCTTCAGCATCTGAGATTCTTTCTTCTATCTCTTGTATTCTGTTGTTGATATTTGCATCTATGTCCACTGATTTCTTCCCAAGGTTTTCTATCTCCAAAGTTGTCTCCCTTTGAGTTTTCTTATTTGTTTCTACTTCTGATTTTAGATCCTGGATTGTTTCGCTTAGCTCCTTCACTTGCTTGTTTGTGCTTTCCTGTAATTCTTTTTTTTTTCAGATTTTTTTATTTGATATATTTTTTTTATTCGATATAATTTATTTACATTTCAAATGATTTCCCCTTTTCTAGCCCCCCACTCCCCAAAAGTCCCTTAAGACCCCTTCTCTTTCCCTGTCCTCCCACCCACCCCTTCCCACTTCCCTGTTCTGGTTTTGCCGAATACTGTTTCACTGAGTCTCTCCAGAACCAGGGGCCAGTCCTCCTTTCTCCTTGTACCTCATTTGATGTGTGGATGATGTTTTGGGTATTCCAGTTATCTAGGTTAATAACCACTTATTAGTGAGTGCATACCATGATTCACCTTTTGAGTCTGGGTTACCTCACTTAGTATGATGTTCTCTAGCTCCATCCATTTGCCTAAGAATTTCATGAATTCATTGTTTCTAATGGCTGAATAGTACTCCATTGTGTAGATATACCACATTTTTTGTATCCACTCTTCTGTTGAGGGATACCTGGGTTCTTTCCAGCATCTGGCAATTATAAATAGGGCTGCTATGAACATAGTAGAGCATGTATCCTTATTACATGGTGGGGAATCCTCTGGGTATATGCCCAGGAGTGGTATAGCAGGATCTTCTGGAAGTGAGGTGCCCAGTTTTCGGAGGAACCGCCAGACTGATTTCCAGAGTGGTTGTACCAATTTGCAGCCCCACCAGCAGTGGAGGAGTGTTCCTCTTTCTCCACACCCTCTCCAACACCTGCTGTCTCCTGAATTTTTAATCTTAGCCATTCTGACTGGTGTAAGATGAAATCTCAGGGTTGTTTTGATTTGCATTTCCCTAATGACTAATGAAGTTGAGCATTTTTTAAGATGCTTCTCTGCCATCCGAAGTTCTTCAGGTGTGAATTCTTTGTTTAACTCTGTACCCCATTTTTTAATAGGGTTGTTCGGTTTTCTGGGGTCTAACTTCTTGAGTTCTTTATATATATTGGATATTAGCCCTCTATCTGATGTAGGATTGGTGAAGATCTTTTCCCAATTTGTTGGTTGCCGATTTGTCCTCTTGATGGTGTCCTTTGCCTTACAGAAACTTTGTAATTTTATGAGGTCCCATTTGTCAATTCTTGCTCTTAGAGCATACGCTATTGGTGTTCTGTTCAGAAACTTTCTCCCTGTACCGATGTCCTCAAGGGTTTTCCCCAGTTTCTTTTCTATTAGCTTCAGAGTGTCTGGCTTTATGTGGAGGTCCTTGATCCATTTGGATTTGAGCTTAGTACAAGGAGACAAGGATGGATCAATTCTCATTCTTCTGCTTGCTGCCCTCCAGTTGAACCAGCACCATTTGTTGAAAAGGCTATCTTTTTTCCATTGGATGTTTTCAGCCTCTTTTTCGAGGATCAAGTGGCCATAGGTGTGTGGGTTCATTTCTGGATCTTCAATCCTGTTCCATTGATCCTCCTGCCTGTTACTGTACCAATACCATGCAGTTTTTAACACTATTGCTCTGTAGTATTGCTTGAGGTCAGGGATACTGATTCTTCCAGATTTTCTTTTGTTTTGCTGAGAATAGTTTTCGCTAACCTGGGTTTTTTGTTGTTCCAGATGAATTTGATAATTGCTCTTTCTAACTCTGTGAAGAATTGAGTTGGGATTTTGATGGGTATTGCATTGAATCTGTATATTGCTTTTGGCAAAATGGCCATTTTAACTATATTGATTCTACCGATCCATGAGCATGGGAGGTTTTCCCATTTTTTGAGGTCTTCTTCCATTTCCTTCTTCAGAGTCTTGAAGTTCTTGTCATACAGATCTTTCACATGTTTGGTAAGAGTCACCCCAAGATACTTTATATTGTTTGTGGCTATTGTGAAGGGGGTCATTTCCCTAATTTCTTTCTCAGCCTGCTTATCCTTTGAGTATAGGAAGGCCACTGATTTGCTTGTGTTGATTTTATAACCTGCCACTTTGCTGAAGTTGTTTATCAGCTGTAGGAGCTCTCTAGTGGAGTTTTTTGGGTCACTTAGTTAGACTATCATGTCGTCTGCAAATAATGAAAGTTTGACTTCTTCCTTTCCAATTTGTATCCCTTTGACCTCCTTATGTTGTCCAATTGCCCGAGCTAGTACCTCAAGTACAATATTGAAAAGATAAGGAGAAAGGGGGCAGCCTTGTCTGGTCCCTGATTTCAGTGGGATTGCTTCAAGTTTCTCTCCATTTAGTTTGATGCTGGCTACCGGTTTGCTGTATATTGCTTTTACTATGTTTAGGTATGGGCCTTGAATTCCTGTTCTCTCCAAGACTTTAAGCATGAAAGGATGCTGAGTTTTGTCAAATGCTTTTTCAGCATCCAATGAAATGACCATGTGGTTTTGTTCTTTGAGTTTGTTTATGTAGTGGATTGCATTGATGGATTTCCGTATATTGAACCAACCCTGCATTCCCAGGATAAAGCCTACTTGATCATGGTGGATGATCGTTTTGATGTGTTCTTGGATTCGGTTGGCAAGAATTTTATTGAGTATTTTTGCATCGATGTTCATAAGGGAAATTGGTCTGAAGTTCTCTTTCTTTGTTGGATCTTTGTGTGGCTTTGGTATCAGCATAATTGTGGCTTCGTAGAAGGAATTGGGTAGTGTTCCTTCTGTTTCTATTTTGTGGAACAGTTTGAAGAGTATTGGTGTTAACTCTTCTTTGAAGGTCTGATAGAATTCTGCACTGAAACCATCTGGTCCTGTGCTTTTTTTGGTTGGAAGACTTTCTATGACTCCTTCTATTTCTTTAGACATTATGGGACTGTTTAGATGGTCTAGTTGGTCCTGATTTAATTTTGGTATTTGGTATCTGTCAAGGAAATTGTCCATTTCCTCCAGATTCTCCAGTTGTGCTGAGTACAGGCTCTTGTAGTAGGATCTGATGATTTTTTGGATTTCCTCAGTTTCCGTTGTTATATCTCCCTTTTCATTTCTAAGTTTGTTAATTTGGATACTTTCTCTGTGCCCTTGGGTCAGTCTGGCTAAGGGTTTATCTATCTTGTTGATTTTCTCAAAGTACCAGCTCCTGGTTTTGTTGATTTTTTGTATGGTTCTCTTTGTTTCTACTTGGTTGATTTCGTCCCTGAGTTTGATGATTTCCTGCCTTCTACTCCTCCTGGGTGAAATAGCTTCTTTTTGTTCCAGGGCTTTCAGGTGTGTCATTAAGCTGGTAATGTGTGCTCTCTCCATTTTCTTTTTGGAGGCACTCAGGGCTATGAGTTTTCCTTTTAGCACTGCTTTCATTGTGTCCCATAGATTTGGGTATGTTGTGTTTTCATTTTCATTGTGTTCTAAAAAGTCTTTAATTTCTTTCTTTATTTCTTCCTTGACCAAGGTATCATTGAGTAGAATATTGTTCAGTTTCTACGTGTATGTGGGTTTTCTGTTGTTTTTGTTGCTATTGAAGATCACTTTTACTCCATAGTGATCTGATAGGAGGCATGGGATTAGTTCGATCTTCTTATATTTGTTGAGGTCTGCCTTGTGTCCAATTATATGGTCAATTTTGGAGAAGGTACCATGAGGTGCTGAGAAAAAGGTATATTCTTTTGCTTTAGGGTGAAATGTTCTATAAATATCAGTCAAATCCAATTGATCCAAAGCTTCAATTAGTTTT
Source organism: Apodemus sylvaticus (assembly GCF_947179515.1). Classification (NCBI taxonomy): domain Eukaryota; kingdom Metazoa; phylum Chordata; class Mammalia; order Rodentia; family Muridae; genus Apodemus; species Apodemus sylvaticus. Next base: position 94,311,397 of record NC_067476.1, on the reverse strand, counting down.
ACTCTGTCCCTGTTTAGTTTCTGTTTTCCTGATCGGTCTATTGAGGAAAGTGGAGTGTTGAAGTCCCCCACAATTATTGTGTTAGGTGCAATGTGTGCTTTGAGCTTTAGTAAGGTTTCTTTTACGAATGAGGGTGCCCTTGCATTTGGCGCATAGATGTTCAGAATTTGAAGTTCTTCTTGGTGGATTTTTCCTTTGACCAGCAAGAAATGTCCTTCTTTGTCTCTTTTGATGACTTTAGGTTGAAAGTCAATTTTATCTGATATTAGAATGGCTACTCCTGCTCGTTTCCTGTGACCATTGGCTTATAAGATTGTCTTCCAGCCTTTTACTCTGAGGTAGTTTTTATCTTTGACACTGAGGTGTGTCTCCTGTATACAGCAAATTGTAGGGTCCTGTTGCCTTATCCAGTCTGTTAGTCTATGCCTTTTTATTGGGGAATTGAGACCATTGATGTTAAGAGATATTAGGGAATATTGATTATTACTTCCTGTCATTTTTGATGTTCTTTTTATATTTGAGTGGTTATCTTCTTTTGGGTTTGATGAAGGAAGGTAACTATCTTGCTTTTTCCAGTGTGTAGTTTCCCTCCTTGTATTGGAATTTTCCTCCTATTATTCTTTGCAGAGCTGGGTTTGTGGAAAGATATTGTGTGAATTTGGTTTTGTCATGGAATATCTTGTTTTCTCCATCTATGGTGAATGAGAGTTTTGCTGGGTATAGTAGTCTTGGCTGACATTTGTGTTCTCTTAAAGTCTGCATGAGATCTGCCCAGGATATTCTAGCTTTCATGGTCTCTGGTGAGAAGTCTGGTGTGATTCTGATAGGTCTTTCTTTATATGTTACTTGGCCTTTCTCTCTTACTGCCTTTAATATTCTTTCTTTGTTTAGTGCATTTGGGGTTTTGATTATTATGTGACAGGAGGTATTTCTGCTCAGGTCCAGTCTGTTTGGAGTTCTGTAGGCTTCTTGTATATTCATAGGCATCTCTCTCTTTACGTTAGGAAAGTTTTCTTCCATAATTTTGTTGTAGATATTTGCTGGCCCTTTCTGTTGTAAATCTTCACTCTCATCTATACCTATAATCCTTAGGTTTGGTCTTCTCATTGTATCCTGGATTTCCTGGATGTTCTGGGATACAAGCTTTTTGCATTTTGCATTTTCTTTGACAGTTGAGTCAATGGTTTCTATAGTATCTTCGGCATCTGAGATTCTTTCTTCCATCTCTTGTATTCTGTTGTTTATATTTGCATCTATGGCCCCTGATTTTTTCTCAAGGTTTTCTATCTCCAAAGTTGTCTCCCTTTGTGATTTCTTAGTTGTTTCTACTTCTGTTTTTAGGTCCAGGATGGTTTTGCTCACTTCCATCATTTGTTTGTCTGTGTTTTCCTGTAATTCTTTAAGAGATTTTTGTGTTTCCTCTTTCATGACTTCTGCCTGTTGACTCAAGTTCTCCTGCATTTCTTTAAGTTTTATTTGCCTTTCTTCTTTATTGGCTTCTATCTCTTGGGCCTTATTCTCCTGCATTTCTTTAAGTGTTTTTTGTGTTTCCATTAAACGGGTTTCTAGCTTATTCATGTTCCCCTGTATTGCTTTAAGAGATTCATTCATGTCCTTTTTGTGTTCTTCTAGCAGCATCATGAACAGTGATTTTAAATCCAAATCTTGTTTCTCTGGTGTGTTGGCATAACCAGGACTTGCTGATGTTGGAGAGTTTGGTTCAGATGCTGCCATATTGCCTAGATTTCTGTTAGTAGCGTTCCTGCGTTTGCCCTTTGCCATCTTGTTCTCTGGAGCTAATTGGTCTTGGCTGGTGTTACAGCCTCCTGAGAGGCTCTAGGGCTATTTCTGCAACACTGGAGGGCAGGGTTTTCCCTTTTGCAGATTGCTGATGTGCTTTCCTCCTCTTGGGTGCCCTTGAAGCCCTAGTGTTCTTTGCCCCAGATTGTGTCTGTGAGCCAGAAGGTGCCTGTTTGCTCCTTCAGGGAGCGCTGAGGCTGTATGCTGCAGGGACCTTTTCTGTGTGCTGATCTCTCTGCTGGGCAGCAGAACTCCCAACCGGGTTGGTGCACACAAGGCTAGCCTAGCTGCTCAGGCCCTGAGTCTAGGCAAAAGCCTGGCAGGCCAATGTCGGAGCAAAGTTCCCCTCAGCTGTGAGTGTTAATTGGGTCTGTCAGGTGGCTAGGATGGTGGCGTGGGCGCGCTCCCTGAGAGTGCTGGGAGAGTCTGCTGGGCTAACGACCTCCTGGCCGGGTCAGCACACAGATGGCCCACTGAGCAGCCCAGGGCCTGGGGGCAGTCCAGGGCCTGACCATCTGAGACCCCTGCTATGTCCGCCTCGGGCTATGCCTGTTAGTTGGTTTGGTTTTGCCTGCTAGGTCTCTCTGGCTTCCCGTAGGCAAAATGGCGGTGGTGCGCAAACCGGCCCAGATAAACAACTTCCTGGCCGGGTCAGCACACAGATGGCCCACCGAGTAGCCCAGGGCCTGGGGCAGTCCAGGGCCCGACCGTCTGAGACCCCTGCTATGTCTGCCTCGGGCTATGCCTGTTAGCTGGTTTGGTTTTGTCTGCTAGTCTCTCTGGCTTCCGGTAGGCAAAATGGCGGCGGAGTGCGCTGGCCCGGGGCAAACAAGCTCCTGGCTGGGTCGGCACACAGATGGCCCACCGAGCAGCCCAGGACCTGGGGGCAGTCCAGGGCCTGACCATCTGAGACCCCTGCTATGTCTGCCTCGGGCTATGCCTGTTAGCCGGTTTGGTTTTGCCTGCTAGGTCTCTCTGGCTTCCCTTGGGCAAAATGGCGGTGGTGCGCGCGCTGGCCCGGGGGAAGAAAACCTCCTGGCCGGGTTTGCACCCCGGTGGCCCCCCGATCAGCCCAGGGCCTCGGTGCAGGCCAACGCCCGTCGGGCTTAGACCCCCGCGATGTTGGTCTCGGGTTATATTTGCATACCTCAGTCTGATTTCTCTGGCGACCGAGAACCAATATGGAGGCCTCGTAACTGACTGGCAGGAGGCAGAGTTCTGATGTAGCTTCTGTGTGGTGAAAGGCGCCTTAAATCCTCCGCTGCTTGCAGCCTGGCTGGCCAGCGATGGCCAGTAGTCGTGGGCGCAGGGTCTGCCTGGACCCTGTCCGCTTGGTTCTACTACTGATGGCCCTTCCTCTGGACCAGCCGCTGGTCGATATATTTTTTATCTACATTTCAAATGATTTCCCCTTTCCTAGGCGCCCCACTCCCAGAAAGTCCTGTAAGCCCCCTTCTCTCCCCCTGTCATCCCACCCACCCCTTCCCACTTCCCATTCTGGTTTTGCTGAATACTGCTTCACTGAGTCTTTCCAGAACAAGGGGCCACTCCTCTTTTCTTCTTGTACCTCATTTGATGTGTAGATTATGTTTTGGGTATTCCAGGTTTCTAGGTTAATATCCACTTATTAGTGAGTGTATACCATGATTCACCTTTTGCCTCTGGGTTACCTCACTTAGTATGATGTTCTCTAGCTCCATCCATTTGCCTAAGACTTTCATGAATTCATTGTTTCTAATGGCTGAATAGTACTCCATTGTGTAAATATACCACATTTTTTGCATCCACTCTTTTGTTGAGGCATACCTAGGTTCTTTCCAGCATCTGGCAATTATAAATAGGGCTGCTATGAACATACTCGATCATGTATCCTTATTACATGGTGGGGAATCCTCTGGGTATATGCCCAGGAGTGGTATAGCAGGATCTTCTGGAAGTGAGGTGCCCAGTTTTCGGAGGAACCGCCAGACTGATTTCTGGAGTGGTTGTACCAATTTGCAACCCCACCAGCAGTGGAGGAGTGTTCCTCTTTCTCCACACCCTCTCCAACACCTGCTATCTCCTGAATTTTTAATCTTAGCCATTCTGACTGGTGTAAGGTGAAATCTCAGGGTTGTTTTGATTTGCATTTCCCTAATGACTAATGAAGTTGAGCATTTTTTAAGATGCTTCTCTGCCATCCGAAGTTCTTCAGGTGAGAATTCTTTGTTTAACTCTGTACCCCATTTTTTATTAGGGTTGTTTGGTTTTCTGGAGTCTAACTTCTTGAGTTCTTTATATAATATTGGATATTAGCCCTCTATCTGATGTAGGATTGGTGAAGATCTTTTCCCAATTTGTTGGTTGCCGATTTGTCCTCTTGATGATGTCGTTTGCCTTACAGAAACTTTGTAATTTTATAAGGTCCCATTTGTCAATTCTTGCTCGTAGAGCTCATGGTATTTCTGTTCAGAAACTTTCTCCCTGTACCAATGTCTTCAAGGGTCTTCCCCAGTTTCTTTTGTATTAGCTTCAGAGTGTCTGGCTTTATGTGGAGGTCCTTGATCCATTTGGATTTGAGCTTAGTACAAGGAGACAAGGATGGATCAATTCGCATTCTTCTGCATGCTGACCTCCAGTTGAACCAGCATCATTTGTTGAAAAGGCTATCTTTTTTCCATTGGATGTTTTCAGCCCCTTTGTCGAGGATCAAGTGGTCATAGGTGTGTGGGTTCATTTCTGGATCTTCAATCCTGTTCCAGTGATCCTCCTGCCTGTCACTGTACCAATACCATGCAGTTTTTAACACTATTGCTCTGTAGTATTGCTTGAGGTCAGGGATACTGATTCCCCCAGACTTTCTTTTGTTACTGAGAATAGCTTTAGCTATCCTGGGTTTTTTGTTATTCCAGATGAATTTGATAATTGCTCTTTCTAACTCTGTGAAGAATTGAGTTGGGATTTTGATGGGTATTGCAGTGAATCTGAGGATTACTTTTGGCAAAATGGCCATTTTAACTATATTGATTCTACCGATCCATGAGCATGGGAGATTTTCCCATTTTTTGAGGTCTTCTTCCATTTCCTTCTTCAGAGTCTTGAAGTTCTTGTCATACAGATTTTTCACATGTTTGGTAAGAGTCACCCCAAGATACTTTATACTGTTTGTGGCTATTGTGAAAGGTGTCATTTCCCTAATTTCTTTCTCAGCTTGCTTATCCTTTGAGTATAGGAAGGCCACTGATTTACTTGAGTTGATTTTATAACCTGCCACTTTGCTGAAGTTGTTTATCAGCTGTAGGAGTTCTCTAGTGGAGTTTTTTGGGTCACTTAGATAGACTATCATGTCATCTGCAAATAATGATAGTTTCACTTCTTCCTTTCCAATTTGTATCCCTTTGACCTCCTTATGTTGTCGAATTGCCCGAGCTAGTACCTCAAGTACAATATTGAAAAGATAAGGAGAAAGGGGGCAGCCCTGTCTAGTCCCTGATTTCAGTGGGATTGCTTCAAGTTTCTCTCCATTTAGTTTGATGCTGGCTACCGGTTTGCTGTATATTGCTTTTACAAAGTTTAGGTATGTGCCTTGAATTCCTGTTCTCTCCAAGACTTTAAGCATGAAGGGATGCTGAATTTTGTCAAATGCTTTTTCAGCATCGAATGAAATGACCATGTGATTTTGTTCTTTGAGTTTGTTTATGTAGTGGATTGTATTGATGGATTTCCGTATATTGAGCCAACCCTGCATTCCCGGGATAAAGCCTACTTGATCATGGTGGATGATCGTTTTGATGTGTTCTTGGATTCGGTTGGCAAGTATTTTATTGAGGTTTTTTGCATCGATGTTCATAAGGGAAATTGGTCTGAAGTTCTCTTTCTTTGTTGGATCTTTGTGTGGCTTTGGTATCAGCATAATTGTGGCTTCGTAGAAGGAATTGGGTAGTGTTCCTTCTGTTTCTATTTTGTGGAACAGTTTGAAGAGTATTGGTGTTAACTCTTCTTTGAAGGTCTGATAGAATTCTGCACTGAAACCATCTGGTCCTGTGCTTTTTTTGGTTGGAAGACTTTCTATGACTCCTTCTATTTCTTTAGACATTATGGGACTGTTTAGATGATCTATTTGGTCCTGATTTAATTTTGGTATTTGGTATCTGTGAAGGAAATTGTCCATTCCCTCCAGATTCTCCAGTTGTGTTGAGTACAGGCTCTTGTCGTAGGATCTGATGATTTTTTGGATTTCCTCAGTTTCTGTTGTTATATCTCGCTTTCAGTTCTAAGTTTGTTAATTTGGATACTTTCTCTGTGACCTTTTGTCAGTCTGGCTAAGGGTTTATCTATCTTGTTGATTTTCTCAAAGAACCAGCTCCTGGTTTTGCTGATTCTTTGTATGGTTCTCTTTGTTTCTACTTGGTTGATTTCAGCCCTGAGTTTGATGATTTCCTGCCTTCTACTCCTCCTGGGTGAAATAGGTTCTTTTTGTTCCAGGGCTTTCAGGTGTGTCATTAAGCTGGTAGTGTATGCTCTCTCCATTCTCTTTTTGGAGGCACTCAGGGCTATGAGTTTTCCTCTTAGCAGTGCTTTCATTGTGTCCCATAGATTTGGGTATGTTGTGTCTTCATTTTCGTTGTGTTCTAAAAAGTCTTTAATTTCTTTCTTTATTTCTTCCTTGACCAAGGTATCATTGAGTAGAATATTGTTCAGTTTCCACGTGTATGTGGGTTTTCTGTTGTTTTTGTTGCTATTGAAGACCACTTTTACTCCATAGTGATCTGATAGGAGGCATGGGATTAGTTCGATCTTCTTATATTTGTTGAGGTCTGTCTTGTGACCAATTATATGGTCGATTTTGGAGAAGGTACCATGAGGTGCTGAGAAAAAGGTATATTCTTTAGCTTTAGGATAGAATGTTCTATATATATCTGTTAAATCTAATTGGTCCAAAGCTTCAATTAGTTTCATTATGTCCCTGATTAGTTTCTGTTTCCTTGATCGGTCCATTGAGGAAAGTGCAGTGTTGAAGTCACCCACAATTATTGTGTTAGGTGCAATGTGTGCTTTGAACTTTAATAAAGCTTCTTTATGAAAGAGGGTGCCCTTGCATTTGGAGCATATATGTTCAGGATTGAGAGTTCTTCTTGTTGTATTTTTCCTTTGATCAGCAAGAAGTGTCCCTCAGAGTCTCTTTTGATGACTTTGGGTTGAAAGTCAATTTTATCTGATATTAAAATGGCTACTCCAGCTTGTTTCCTGAGACCATTTGCTTGTAAAATTGTCTTACAGCCTTTTATTCTAAGGTAGTGTTTGTCTTTGACCCTTAGGTGTGTTTCTTGTAAGCAGCAAAATGTAGGGTCCTGTTTATGTATCCATTCAGTTAGTCTATGTCTTTTTATTGGGGCATTAAGTCCATTGATGTTAAGAGTTATTAAGGAATAGTGATTGTTACATCCTGTCATTTTTGACGTTATTTTTTAAATTTGATTGGTTAACTTCTTTTGGGTTTGATGAAAGGTTACTATTTTGCTTTTTCCAGGGTGAAATTTCCCTCCTTTTATCGGTGTTTTCCTCCTATTATCCTTTGTAGGGCTGGGTTTGTGGATAGGTATTGGGTAAACTTGGTTTTGTCATGGAATATCTTAGTTTTTCCATCTATGGTGATTGAGAGTTTTGCTGGATATAGTAGTTTTGGCTGGCATTTGTGTTCTCTTAGAGTCTGCATGAGATCAGCCCAGGATCTTCTAGCCTTCATAGTCTCGGGTGAAAAGTCTGCTGTGATTCTGATAGGTCTTCCTTTATATGTTACTTGGCCTTTTTCTCTTACTGCCTTTAATATTCTTTCTTTGTTTAGTACATTTGGTGTTTTGATTATTATGTGACGGGAAGTATTTCTGTTCTGGTCCAGTCTGTTTGGAGTTCCGTAGGCTTCTTGTATATTCATGGGCATCTCTCTCTTTAGGTTAGGGATGTTTTCTTCCATAATTTTATTGAATATATTTGCTGGCCCTTTAAGTTGTAAATCTTCACTCTCATCTATGCCTATAATCCTTAGGTTTGGTCTTCTCATTGTTTCGTGGATTTCCTGGATATTTTGTGTTACAAGCTTTTTGCTTTTTGCATTTTCTTTAACTGTTGAGTCCATGGTTTCTATGGTATCTTCAGCATCTGAGATTCTTTCTTCTGTCTCTTGTATTCTGTTGTTGATATTTGCATCTATGTCCACTGATTTCTTCCCAAGGCTTTCTATCTCCAAAGTTGTCTCCCTTTGAGTTTTCTTAGTTGTTTCTACTTCTGATTTTAGATCCTGGATGGTTTTGCTTAGCTCCTTCACTTGCTTGTTTGTGCTTTCCTGTAATTCTTTAAGAGATTTTTGTGTTTCCTCTTTCATGACCTCAGCCTGTTGACCAAAGTTCTCCTGTATTTCTTTAAGTTTTTTTTTTGTGTGTTTCCTCATTATTGGCTTTTGTATTCTCCTGGATTTCTTTCAATGATTTTTGTGTTTCCCTTGCAAGGGCTTCTAACTTTTGATCCATTTTCTCCTGAATTTCTTCAAGTATGTCCTTCATGTGTTCCTGTACCAGCATCATGACCAGTGATTTTAAATCCAAATCTTGTTTTACTGGTGTGATGGGGAGCCAGGGCATGCTGATAAAGGAGAATTGGGTTCAGATGCTGCCATATTGCCTTGTTTTCTGTTAGTGACATTCCTGCATTTGCCTTTTTCCATCTAGTTCTCACTGGTGTTAGTTGGTCTTGTCAATGCTGGAGTCAGCAGTGCAAGTTGCCTTTTCCCAGGTGGCCTCTGGTGCACAGCTGACCTCCTGCTCTGCCTGGAGACAGGGTGCTGTGGCCCAGGCTGTTCAGATCCAGAAGCAGACCCCTGAAGGCTCCTGCCAGGGCCTGCTGGACTCACCGGAGCACACTGACTCCTCCCAGCCGGCCTCCTGGGTGCCCCTCTGGCCTCTTGCAGGACCTGGAGATGTGGTGTTGCAGCCCAGGCTGTTCTGGATACCACAAAGGAGATCTGAAGGCTCCCGCCAGAGGCCTCAGGACTGGTACCTAAGTTCTGTGCTGCTGGAGCAAGCTGTGTGCTCAGTCTGCCTCTGGGTGCACACCAGGCCTCTTGCACTTCCTGGAGACAGAGTGCTGTGGCCCAGGCTGTTCAGATCCTGAAGCAGACACCTGAAGGCTCCTGCCGGGGCCTGCTGGACTCACCAGAGCACACTGACCTCTCCCAGCCAACCTCCCGGGTGCCCCAGTCATTTGATTTCTTGATTATAAAGATTCTGACTGGAGTGAATGGAATCTCAAAGGAGTTCTAATTATCACTTCCCCAATCGCTAAAGCTATTGAACATTTTAAAATGTTAAGCATGTTAAACCTTTTAAAATGTTTCTTTTCCTTTCTGTCACAAAGTACATCCCAAACACAACCTCCCCTAACTCCCTTCCTCTCCACACCCTCCCACCTCCATTCTTTCCCAAATCCACTTCTCCTTTATTTCCTTTTAAAGAAGGACATGCCTTTTATGGTATCAACCATACAGGATATTAAAAAATGCAATAAGACTAAGCACAAACCCTCATATCAAGGCTGGAAGAGGCAACCCAGCAGAAGGAAAAGAGTCCCATGTGCAGACAAAAGATACCCCCAGTCCCACTATTAGAAGTTTCACAAAAATCCTAAGCTAAAGAGCCACAGCTTGTAGGCAGAGGATATAACACAGACCCATGCAGGCTTTGTGATTGCCACTGCAGTCCCTGAGAATCCCTATGGACCCTGCTTAGTTGACTCTGTGTGTTGTGTTCTCTTGGTATCCCTGACCCCACTGCCTTAATCAATCACTCCTCCCTATCTTCTACAGGATTCTATAAGTCCTGTGTTTTACATAATGTTAGGCTGTGAGTCTCTGCATCTGTTTTCATCAGCTGCTGGAAGGTGATTCTCAGATTACTAGGATAGGTGTCAATCTAAGAGTATAGCAGAAGATCATTAAAAGTCATTTTATTGACTCTTTTCTTTTTGTCAGTCATATGGGGTTCTACCCTTGGATGCTGGGCTGCCACCTTTTGTGGTTCCTGGCCATTCAGACAATGCAAGGCCTGAGCTCCCACTTATGGCTTAGACATTAAGTTAGACCAGTCATCAGATGGCCACTCCACAAGCTCTCAACCAGCATTACCCCAGGGCATCTTGCAGACAGGAGAGATTGTGGGTCTAAAGTTTTGGGACTGGGTTGCTTTTCCAATCCCACTACTTGGAGACTAGCCTTGTTACAGAAGATGAATTGTTCAGGATCCATATCTTCCAAAATATTTACTAACATTGTAACATTTCTCTTGAGAACTTGCTATTTGCCTCTATAGCTCATTTTTATTAGGTTGGTTTCTTCATAAAAATCTCAAGTCATTATATAATCTTAAATAGTAATATTTTGTCAAATATATAGATGGACAATATTTTCTCCTATGTAGCAGACTATATCTTCACTCAATTGACAATTTTCTCTGTTCTACATCTTCTTAATTTCAAAAAGACATATTTGCCAGTTGTTGGCTTTATTCCCTAAGAAACCAGCGTCCTATTTAGGAAATGCTTCCCTAGCCTATATTTTATACTACGATGGTGGTTTGAGTGAGCCATAGTCTTCTGTATTTGAACATTTGATTAGTTGGTGGTGCTGTTAGAGTTATGGCAACCCAGCCATATATACCTTTGCTGGAGAAGTATACATTCCTCTTGGAATATATATCTTTGCTGGAGAAGTGCATTTTGGGAGGTGGATATTTAGAGTTTATAGCCTCATTTTACTTCCAGCTCATTCTCTACTCTGTGTATTTGACTGGCAATGTGATTAGCCAGCTTCCTGATCCAACACCTACTGCTTCCTTGCTGTTGTGGACATCACCTCTGGAAGCATATGACATAATAAACTATCCTTTTAGCTGGCTTTGGTCATGGAATTTTATTGTAACACAGTAACTAATTCAACTACCTACTTTTTTCTCTGACCGCTTCAGAGTTCCACATTGATTTTACCACTTTCTGTTGTATAACTGCTCTAGCTAATAATATAATTCCTACTTTGAATACTGGCACAGAAAGTATCATTCTACTGATTTTTAATAGAGTGTTTCAATTTTTTCTCCATTTACCATGATGTTGGCTATAGATTTATAGAGTGCAACATGTATTATCCTGAGATATCTTTCTTCTAGCATTAGAAAGCATGATATTTTTATCATGAAGTGATGAATTTTGTTAAAGGCTGACTCTGCCTTTACAGAGATTAATATGTAATCCTGATTTTGTGACTATTTATGTATCAAAGAACATTTGTTGATTAACATATGTTGAACCATCCTTTTCTCTATGAATGTAGTCAAATGCGTCCCAACATATAATGTTTGATATTTCTTGAAGTCTGCTGACAAGTATTTTGGGGCACTTGCATTTGCGTGTGCACATGTAACATACAAATACACGTAATTTTAAACATAAATTATTTGTAAGAGGAATAAAAAAAGTTCCTATACCTGAAGACCTTAAAGCATTCCCTCATCTATGTCTAAGAGCTTCCTTCAGAGAGATGTTATTCTGTAGAAATTTAGATTTGCTTTATTTTTCCTATATAAACAAATGCAACTCCTGTTATTCATTAGTACATATCAGACAAAATACCATATATAATCATGAATATGCATATCAAAATAGGCAAGAAAATATTTTTCTCAGAAACTGGTTAACAATGAACATCTATATTTACTTAAGACTGATCAGAGTCCAAGTGTTTAATAGTTTGTCTGTATCCCATTATCTGGCTAAGTACTCTCATCATTGCCATTTTCATTTCTTGATTTCTGAATGTATAGATCACTGGGTTCAGAAAGGGAGTGACAATTGCATCAAATATAGGCAGAAATTTATCCAAGTGTGTGAAAGAATAAGGCCATGTATAGATGAACATCACAGGACCAAAGAATAAGATGACCACCATAACATGAGCTGAAAGTGTAGACAGAGCCTTGGAGGAACCACTTGAAGAGTGTTTCTGAACAGTAAATATAATGACAATATAGGAAATGATCAATATGAAGAAAGAACCAACAGACATGAATCCACTGTTGACTGAGATCAGTAATTTCAATCTGTATGTGTCCATACAGGCAAGTTTGATGAACCTGGGAAAGTCACAATAGAAGCTGTCTAAAACATTTGGTCCACAGAATGGTAAGTTTACTACAAAAGCCAGTTGAAACGAAGAATGCATAAAGCCAATCACCCAGGAGGCCACTGAAAATAAGATGCACATTCTTGGACTCATAATAATTAGGTAATGAAGAGGTTTACATATGGCCACATACCTGTCAAAGGCCATGGCTATGAGTAAAACCATTTCCACACCACCAATGAAGTGAATGAAGAAGATTTGAGCAACACAACCTCTAAAAGAGATGATTTTATGCTTTCTAAAGAGATCATACATCATCTTGGGGGAAATAACAGAACATACACCTAAGTCAATGAAAGAGAGGTTAGCCAACAGAAAGTACATTGGAGAGTGTAAATGAGGGTCAGATGCCACAGTAAAGACAATGAGAGAATTTCCTGTGATGCTTGCTACATAAAATATGGAGGAGAACACAAAAAGAAATAGTTGGATGTCCCAAGAGTTGGTGAGTCCCAGGAACACAAACTCTGACACGATAGACTGATTCACAACTTCCATTGGCTTTGTGCGTAATGATACCTGAGGAAGAAAATGGGAGAAATTATAATATATAAAGAGAAAAGGGGAATCTCCAAGTTGTGAAAACTGTTTTTACTAAAACTTTGCAACTAAAATGAATACAGAGATGTGAGCAAGTTCTAATCACAACTAATAACAAAAAAATCATAAATTAGTTTTAAGTATAACTAAACACCTATAACAAAATATTTCATCAAAAACTCAAAAGATGATAAGGTTTAATAGATGTTTCTTAAAGGACCTTTGACCTTCTTAAAGGATATTTGGACTTTGAGAGATAGCTCATCTGTTAAGAACACTTGAAACTCTTGCAAAAGACCCTAGTTTTGTTCTTGGCAGGATGTCAAGCAGCTTACAGCAGTTCTAGCTGTAAGGAATTCAAGTCCAGTGACTCTAAAGATACCTCTTCATTTCCATGAGGTTTCCACAATTATAGAACATAAACTTTTGGACAAAGACACATACACATAATTTTTGAATGAACCTTTAGGATGAGGATTTGTTACAAATTGTTGATGGCATCGTAAATTAACACATCCATTTTTTTTTAAAGAATACGTACGTATGGAGATGTTTTAAATATTAAGTTGAGACTAGATTTGCAACATAGTATTGATATGTTTATCTAATATATTTAAGACACTGGATTTTCTCCTCAAGAATGCATACAAAAAGAGAACTGAGCAGATTATAAGGTAGAAAAAAAAGACAAGAGAAAAGATTAAAATAGAACTACCATATAATATAAAACTTGTCACTTTAATGGTATAAATAGAGAAAAAACATTATCATGTCAAAATGTTTTCCATTTCCATTTCAGCATTTATTATAAAAATTATGGTGAACAATCTTTATTTATTAATCATTCATAAACACATGGATTACAAACACACATACACACAATAATGTAAGAGTATTTCTTCATAACTCTATGGAATTCCTATACCCCATTCAGTAACACATTACACTATTCACATCATTTTTATTGACCAAAAACAACATTTCAAATGTAAAATTAGTGTATTTGTTCTCACAGAACACTATGCCTATTATTAGTATCCAATACAAATTTAATTCACTTATTAATTCTCCAACAGCAATACGTATACAGCTTTATTCTCATTAGTGCATTCCAAAGTTTAGAATCAGGAAACTTAGAAAATGGAGGAAAGTATTTGTTGAAAATGAAAAGTTGTGTATTTATGTTCTTAAGCCACTTAAAATATATGATTATATAATTTAAGATTGAATAGAGTTGCAAAGTAATAGAAAAATAAACTGTAAATTTTGCTTTTAATATCTCTAACTCTACCCTAAGCTTGTCCTAAGCATATTTCCTCTGATTTTTGTCTTCCTTACTATCTCTTTAAAGTTCCCTTCCTGATCTGTTCCTGACTTCCAAGCTAGATTGATTAACTCCTTTCTCTCTCCCTCTCTTTCCTTTCTTCTTAATACACACACACACACACACACACACACACACACACACACACACACACAACTTCCTAGAGTGCTGCTAAGATTTAAAATTTGCCTTTGCTGACATGTTTCCCTTTTAAATACTAAAAATTATTATCAAGCTTCAAAAATTGATCATAAAATAAAAATGAGAACAAAATGAAAGTGTCAACCTAGATCATATGGAATGCACACAAAACAACTATCAAATATGAAAAGCTAGTATATAACTGGTTAAAAATGTGAAAGCTTACTGTAAATTAGGCATAAAATATTTGAATTATAATTTTATCTCCCCCACTTAAATCTGTCTGTATTTTCACTTTGCACATTGTTAGATCATTCATTTAATCAATTATCATTGAGCACAGAATGCCTAATTATGACATAAGTTTAGAAGAAAATAACATAAAGTTCTTTGACTGCTCAAGGCCATTTACAATGTGGTTCTAGCTCAAAGGTTCTCAGGTACTTAGCCTTTTCCAATACTTCAACTGATGTTAAATGACTATTTTCCTGTGCTGTTCAGTTCCTTTCCTGACTGCTCTCTGCTTTGCTCTATGCTCCCACAAACACATTCCTTTAGAATATAATTTGTTTTCACCACAGTTCCAACTCAAACTAACATCTGACAATAAGCAATTTAAGCATTGCTAAGTTTACTTCTACCTGTTTATTTACCTGAATGAGAACAAATGTATCTTGGCATAGTTCTGGGTCCCTGTGTCCTCTCACATGAAGTGCCACATGGAATCTTCCAATAGGGAGAAAAAAAGCTAATTATATATACCTCAAGAGGCTGCTGACCAAGAGGTGCTTAAAAACATTGTAATTTAGAAGGATCACATAGATACAGGATTTTCTTCTCTGGAGACTTACTTGGTGTGGCCTTTGTGACAAGAAAATATTTGTAACTCACAGTAATGTAAGAACAAAAATAGAAATGAAATAGGTTTTGTATCTTTAGCCTATATGGATACAATTATTAATAATCATTCATTACTCTTATTCCTTAATATTAGGTAAGTATATCTAGAATTAATTGAAAGAAACCAATGTGCTAATTATAATGTTCTTTGGGAAGTGAAATGTCTAGGAAACTTTTTGTTTTCAGTAAAAAATAGGTTGTATAATTATAGATGTGTGCCCAGATTTAGATGTAGAAGATTTAGAAGCTGATATGGTAAGTAAACCTCAAAAGTAAGTAAAATAACCAAAATAGTCATCAATTGATCATAAAATAAACAATGTTACACATATTCAATTAAAGTCCTAGAGACCACTGGGAACAAAAAGGCTATGACTGTTTCACAAGAATAACAACACAGTTTATCAAAATGGTAGATAGCAGCAGAGCATGATAATATACTGTTGTGCATAAAAGTAAAAATGAATGCAGAAGAATATCGCCTTATTTTTCAATAAATACCATAGCACACTAAAGATTTTAGAAACAATGAAATGTATTGTGGTTTAATTTTATATTTATATAACTAAGGAAATGGTTGCTTCCTATACTCAAAGGATAAGAAGGTTGAAAAAGAAATTAGGGAAATGACACCCTTCACAATAGCCACAAACAATATAAAGTATTTTGGTGTGACTCTAACCAAACAAGTGAAAGATCTATATGACAAGAACTTCAGGTCTCTGAAGAAGGAAAGCAAAGAAGACCTCAGAAAATGGAAAAATCTTCTGTGCTCGGGATTGGCAGGATTAATATAGTTAAAATGGCCATCTTGCCAAAAGCGATCTACAGATTCAACGCAATCCCCTCAAAATCCCAACTCAGTTCTTCCAGAGTTAGAAAAAGCAATTCTCAAATTCATCTGGAATAACAAAAAACCCAGGATAGCTAAAACTATTCTCAACAACAAAAGAAATTCTGGGGGAATCAGTATCCCTGACTTTAAGCAATACTACAGAACAATAGTTTTAAAAACTGCATGGTAGGCTTCCAGGCGGCCAGCGGGGAGAAGTTGGTGTGCTCTGGTGAATCCAGCGGGCCCCAGCAGGAGCCTTCAGGTGCCTGCTTTGGGATCTGAACAGCCTGGGCCACAGCACTCAGTCTCCAGGAAGTTCAGGAGACCTGGTGTGCACACAGAGGCAGTCTGGGAGCTCACAGCACAGCTTGCTCCTGTGTCATGGAGCTTAGGTTCAGGTCCTGAGGCCTCTGGTGGGAGCCCTCAGATCTCTTCGCTTCCAGATTCAGATCAGCCTGGGCGGCAAAACCACATCTCCAGGTCCTGCAAGAGGCAAGAGGGGCTTCCGGGCGGCCAGCGGGAAGAAGTCGGTGTGCTTCAGTGAATCCAGCAGGCCCTAGCCGGAGCACACTGGGAATCTGAACAGCCTGGGCAACAGCACCCTGTCTCAAGGCAGTGCAGGAGGAAAGCTGTGCACCAGAGGCCACCTGGGAAGGGGCAGCTTGCACTGGTGAGTGCAGCATTGACAAGACCAACTAACACCAGTGAGAAATAGATGGCAAAGGGCAAACGCAGGAATGTCACTAACAGAAATCAAGGCAATATGGCAACATCTGAACCCAATTCTCCTTTACCAGCATGTCCTGGATTCCCCATCACACCAGTAAAACAAGATTTGGATTTAAAATCACTGGTCATGATGCTGGTACAGGAACACATAAAGGACATACTTAAAGAAATTCAGGAGAAAATGGATCAAAAGTTAGAAGCCCTTGCAAGGGAAACACAAAAATCATTGAAAGAAATCCAGGAGAATACAAAAGTCAATAATGAGGAAACACAAAAAACACTTAAAGAAATACAGGAGGACTTTGGTCAACAGGCTGAGGTCATGAAAGAGGAAACACAAAAATCTCTTAAAGAATTACAGGAAAGCACAAACAAGCAACTGAAGGAGCTAAGCAAAACCATCCAGGATCTAAAATCAGAAGTAGAAACAACTAAGAAAACTGAAAGGGAGACAACTTTGGAGATAGAAAGCCTTGGGAAGAAATCAGTGGACAGAGATGCAAATAACAACAGAATACAAGAGATAGAAGAAAGAATCTCAGATGCTGAAGATACCATAGAAACCATGGACACAACAGTTAAAGAAAATGCAAAAAGCAAAAAGCTTGTAACCCAAAATATCCAGGAAATCCAGGACACAATGAGAATACCAAACCTAATGATTATAGGCATAGATGAGAGTGAAGATTTATAATTTAAAGGGCCAGCAAATATATTCAATAAAATTATGGAAGAAAACTTCCCTAACCTAAAGGGAGAGATGCCCATGAATATACAAGAAGCCTACAGAACTCCAAACAGACTGGACCAGAACAGAAATACTTCCTGTCACATAATAATCAAAACACCAAATGTACTAAACAAAGAAAGAATATTAAAGGCAGTAAGAGAAAAAGGCCAAGTAACATATAAAGGAAGACCTATCAGAATCACAGCAGACTTTTCACCTGAGACTATGAAGGTTAGAAGATCCTGGGCAGACTTCATGCAAACTCTAAGACAACTCAAATGCCAGCCAAAATTACTATATCCAGCAAAACTCTCAATCACCGTAGATGGAGAAACTAAGATATTCCACGACAAAACCAAGTTTTCCCAATATCTATCCACAAACCCAGCCCTACAAAGGATAATAGGAGGAAAACACCAATACAAGGAAGGAAACTTCACCTTGGAAAAAGCAAGATAGTAACCTTTCATCAAACCCAAAAGAAGTTAACCAATCAAATTTAAAAAATAACATCAAAAATGACAGGATGTAACAATCACTATTCCTTAATATCTCTTAACATCAATGGACTCAATGCCCCAATAAAAAGACATAGACTAACTGACTGGATACATAAACAGGACCCTACATTTTGCTGCTTACAGGAAACACACCTCAGGGTCAAAGACAAACACTACCTTAGAGTAAAAGGCTGTAAGACAATTTTACAAGCAAATGGTCTCAGGAAACAAGCTGGAGTAGCCATTTTAATGTCAGATAAAATTGACTTTCAATCCAAAGTCATCAAAAGAGACTCTGAGGGACACTTCTTGCTGGTCAAAGAAAAAATACAACAAGAAGAACTCTCAATCCTGAACATCTACGCTCCAAATGCAAGTGCACTCTCTTTCGTAAAAGAAACTTTATTAAAGCTCAAAGCACACATTGCACCTAACACAATAATTGTGGGTGACTTCAACACTGCACTTTGCTCAATGGACTGATCAGGAAAAGAGAAACTAAACAGGGACACAATGAGACTAATTGAAGCTTTGGACAAATTAGATTTAACAGATATATATAGAACATTCTATCCTAGAGCAAAAGAATATACCTTTTTCTCAGCACCTCATGGTAACTTCTCCAAAATCGACCATATAATCGGTCACAAGACAGACCTCAACAAATATAAGAAGATTGAACTAATCTCATTCCTCCTATCAGATCACTATGGAGTAAAAGTGGTCTTCAATAGCAACAAAAACAACAGAAAACCCACATACACGTGGAAACTGAACAATATTCTACTCAAAGATACCTTGGTCAAGGAAGAAATAAAGAAAGAAATTAAAGAGTTTTTAGAACACATTGAAAATGAAGACACAACATACCCAAATCTATGGGACACAATGAAAGCAGTGCTAAGAGGAAAACTCATAGCCCTGAGTGCCTCCAAAAAGAAAATGGAGAGAGCATACATTACCTGTAGCCGCCAGCAGCTACATGTGAACTGGGTTACCTGTTGAGAGAATTTTGGGGTCATAGGGAAGAGAAGCGAAAAGAAAGTACGGCTAAGTCAATGTTCACTGATCAAAGCCGTAAACTTTAATGGCGCCGGACCTTTTAACAGTTTGGGCAAACCCTCCCCCCAGACTCCAGGCTGAGTTCCGGTGGAAGTTGTCTAGCTTCTCTTGGAGGTCTTCGTCTTGACTGCTCCGGCAGCTGGGTGGGTCACCTGTTTAATTCAGGAATCCCTATACCAGGAAGAACAATGAACTTAACCTTTACTACGTGCACTCCACCCTAGGTGGAGCAGGATCCTGGCTAACTGGGAGAAGTTAACCTTGACCAAAGTCAAACTCTGACCAAGTGCAAGACTGCCCCAATATGGCTCTGTACATGTCCTCCCTTTTTTTATTAATTTGAACACGAGGAGGTAGAAAACAAGTGGATAAATATCCTTCATAAGAAGGCGGGCCTTAACCAGGAGGGGAAGCATTGACCGTAATTCCTCTTAAATATTGTATAACGTCTTTTTCAGAGGAGGGGTAATAGGCTCCCTTATTATTTTAAGGACAGCCTCTCGACGTTAACCCCTATGCAATTAGGTGTACTTCCTGGGGACTCAGAAGCAGAAATTCACCTCCCCATGCAGTGCTTTGCCTCGCACGTCTCGCTGGTACCCATGTTTGTTCAAAAACAAACACACATAGATCTGAGTTCTATGTGGCTCCCTCTTTGGAGATCCACTTGTGTAAGTTTTGAAGCCAGGGGGGTCTGCAAGTGTCTTTAACAGACATGTAATCTCTCCATCCAGGTGAGCCTGGGTGGAGACAGCCAGTCTGCTTAACAGACAAGGTCAAGAGTTAAAGGTGGAATAGGATTAACTTGTCCCAGAAGTATCCAATTCAGTTGTAAATTAACAACTTTAAGGATCCAAAGCTTGGCCTCTGAGGTGGGAGAGGTAGCCTTGTGAATCAAGAATTAAGCTGTTACTTCTCAGGAAAAGTGGAGACTATATGTTAAATTAACACAGCTGGCTGAAGATTGTTAGCCATCTTCAAAATTGGAATCTTCAATATTGGAATTATTTCTAGACCAGTCTATGGTTGAGTCAGCTGAGCACAATAAGGAGAAGAGTCATTTTAACTCTTCTTAATTAATTTTTCCTAAGCTAGCATAACAGTCTCCATGTTCTGTCCCACAAAGTCTAAAAGCTTGAAGCTAGGCAATTTATCTAACCTGGGACATTTAACAATTGAGGTAAGTCAAGAACATATATCCAATATAGCTCTTATGTTACCATGGTCTGGGCATTCAGCAAGCACACAGTCAGCATATCTTCTGCAGCATTCTGTGGAAAAAACAGAGGACATGCCTTCTCCCCCAATATTAAATCAGGATCATGGCATATGTTAGTAAGTGAATTCCTTCATTTCACCTAGACATCAATATGTCTAATTACAAGATGTCATATACATTTAGCAAGGAGTTTCTTGGCATCTAAATTTTAAAATTTTCTTAAAAACATGCAAGCATAATATAAATGATATGTACAGGGACACGATTTCCCCTCTCTTCTTTCTTCCAAGAAGATATTGTTTTATTAATTTAAGTTGGAACACAAAGTATAAACCATAACATAGGCAATAACTATGTAATTATATAAAATATAGTTGCTTTTTCTGTTAGAGCAGTTGCAACTAGACAGCCTAAAAATGAATCATTAGTCACATGTACATATTTTTTTTTCTTCTAAATTAGAAATATGAATATCATTTATCTGTAATAACTAAGTCCTCTAGGATTAACACCATTACGTGGTAGAGGTAGAAACTGAGGACATCAAGAACAAATCTTTATAATTTGATGTGCACAAAATATAAAATTATTTCAAATACCTAAAGGACAGTCATTTAGAGAATATATCCTTTGTTCTTAGAAATTTGAATCACATTTGTATAAACTGTAGAAATTAAGAATTAGCAGTATTAAAAATGGACCAATTTTAAGCAATTATAAACCATGAGCTATGTATATCTACTATTATTAAAAGCTTGACCTTTAACATCTTAAAAATAGCTGCTATAGCACCCAATTCAGGTATCTGTGTTGAAGCAGGGAGAAACTTAAAGGAATAAACATGTGATCTGATAGTACAAATTATCTTTTGGATAACAATTATTAATTTTGCCTAAAAATGCTTGCCATGTAATAGACCAACCATTAATAATAAATTTGATTGTTGCTTGAAGCAAGGAACAAATGTTTCCTACCTTGAAAACAGAGGTTTAAGACCTTCTGTGGCAAGCTTAAAATGAGGTAAATATAAGATAAAGCCAATTAATATATCCTAACAACCTTTGAAAGCCATTTACCTAAAAATTCTAAAAGTCTATAGGAGCAAGGGCCTGTAACAAACATTCTATGAACATTATACACTGAAATTTTTAAGATCTTAACTTCTAGTATTGAAACAGAGACAAAACACTTTTTTTTTTTTTTTTTTAAAGCCAAACACTCCTTAGGTGGGGCCTGTAAGGCAGAAACAATTTCTCAAAACTTCCTCACTAGCTTCCCCTGAGGCAGCTCTAAGCTTTGCATTAACTCAAATGTAAATTTTTTTATCTGCCCTAGGATCCACCTTGAGTCCTTGGCAAGGACATTGTATGAGATTCCTCAAATGTAAATATCTTCTAATCTGAGCCTTTTATCTAAGACCAGACCCAAACCTACAAGGACAATTTAAGGATTAAACAAAAGAAACCTGTAATTCCACGGTCAAAGGAACCTGCTTGATATCAAATACATTTTCACTGAGATCTCCTTTTTAATTTTGGAGACAGCAGTATCACTCTTAAAATTATCTTAATTACAAAATGTTAACAATTACGAGCCTGCAAACTGAAAACTGTAGCCAATGACACACTGATTTTTATTGTAACTCAATGTTTTCTTGCAATATTAGAGCACAATTGTAATTTTGGAAGCAAATCTCAATTTTAAACAATCTATTTTCTTTAAAATTAATGGCAAACACATATTTACAGCACAAGGTTTGTATGCCAGTTCTTATGTTCAAGTGTATAACAGTGTAACTTATTAAAGAGACAATATTTTAGATCTTAATCTTCATTAAGTCTAATCTCCAGGCCAAGATTCACATGAAACACCATGCCAATTTAGGAGCGTCCCAAAGGCCTGTATTTCCTGGATTGCGTCATGCCATGTGGTGTTCAAAATGGCGACTACCCTAAACTACCAGCCTTAATCGTCATGCCACGTGTTCAAAATGGCGACTACCCTAAACTACCAGCCTTAACCTAACTTTTGTTAATAACATTATACCTTTTAAATCATGTGCAGTGACTTAAGCCAATACTCTATAGTCAAGACATGTAAAATATACCTTTAAATCCAATTATAAACAAGAACAAGGCATGAGTGGCGTTAGGCCACGTGTAGTTAGTTAAGATAGCTCTAACACTGAATCACCAGTTTTAAACTAACCTTTTCTTAATAACACTATACCTTTTACATAATAACCAATTAATTTATAACTCTTTAGTCAAGAAATGTAAAGCCTTATATCATTAAAACCAATTAGAAACATGTATAAAGCGACTACATGAATTTCACAAGCCAAACCAAAGTCTTCCCAAATCTCGAGGTTTCTGGGCTTTAAGAGCGGCTTTTTCCCCAGCCATGCTTGCCTCTTGGGTGAGTGAGCTACGCTGCTGCAGCGTGGCTTTGAATCAATCCCCACACAAACTGTGGCTAGCTCAAAAGGTTACCAGCAGATGTAATCTTTACCAATTTTTTCTTTTAAACATGAAACAGTCATTCACACAAAGACACAGAGAGGACATAAACATACACATAGACAGACAGTCGGTGCACCGGGACAAACACGGAAAGATACACAGAAAGTTAAGCGTGCTTGTTAAGCAATTGCATCCATTTTCCTCTTTAAACAGCTCTTAGAAGCTATGGACATATGCCTATTTTTAAAAACCCCTTTCTTTTCGCCGAAATCAGCTCTTACGAGCTTTGGGCAAATGCCTACCAAATTCCTTCCCCATATTTCCCTATCTTATCAACCCAAGCAGTCCTGCGCTGGGTCCACGCAGTATGCTTGAAAAACTGTATCCATTCCTGCACTCACAACCATAGACACGAATTCACTAGCGCTAGTTTTGCCCTCTATGTTGCTTACCGTGCGGACACCATTAATTTTCACCTTTTTCTGCGAAGCTTCGCTGGATAGGGCTACCTCAAGAAATTCTCTCGTGCCAGGTCTTCCCACGTTTAGGCGCCACTATGTAGCCGCCAGCAGCTACATGTGAACTGGGTTACCTGTTGAGAGAATTTTGGGGTCATAGGGAAGAGAAGCGAAAAGAAAGTACGGCTAAGTCAATGTTCACTGATCAAAGCCGTAAACTTTAATGGCGCCGGACCTTTTAACAGTTTGGGCAAACCCTCCCCCCAGACTCCAGGCTGAGTTCCGGTGGAAGTTGTCTAGCTTCTCTTGGAGGTCTTCGTCTTGACTGCTCCGGCAGCTGGGTGGGTCACCTGTTTAATTCAGGAATCCCTATACCAGGAAGAACAATGAACTTAACCTTTACTACGTGCACTCCACCCTAGGTGGAGCAGGATCCTGGCTAACTGGGAGAAGTTAACCTTGACCAAAGTCAAACTCTGACCAAGTGCAAGACTGCCCCAATATGGCTCTGTACAATTACCAGCTTAATGACACACCTGAAAGCCCTGGAACAAAAAGAACCTATTTCACCCAGGAGGAGTAGAAGGCAGGAAATCATCAAACTCAGGGCTGAAATCAATCAAGTAGAAACAAAGCGAACCATACAAAAAATCAACAAAACCAGGAGCTTGTTCTTTGAGAATATCAACAAGATAGATACACCCTTAGGAAGAGTGACCAAATGGCATAGAGAAAGTATCCAAATTAACAAACTTAGAAAGGAAAAGTGAGATATAACAACGGAAACTGAGGAAATCCAAAAAATCATCAGATCCTACTGCAAGAGCCTGTACTCAACACAACTGGAGAATCTGGAGGAAATGGACAATTTCCTTGACAGATACCAAATACCAAAATTAAATCAGGACCAACTAGACCATCTAAACAGTCCCATAATGCCTAAAGAAATAGAAGGAGTCATAGAAAGTCTTCCAACCAAAAAAAGCACAGGACCAGATGGCTTCAGTGCAGAATTCTACCAGACCTTCAAAGAAGACTTAACACCAATACTCTTCAAACTATTCCACAAAATAGAAACAGAAGGAACACTACCCAATTCCTTCTATGAAGCCACAATTACGCTGATACCAAAACCACACAAAGATCCAACAAAGAAAGAGAACTTCAGACCAATTTCCCTTATGAACATCGATGCAAAAATACTCAATAAAATTCTTGCCAACCGAATCCAAGAACACATCAAAACGATCATCCACCACGATCAAGGAGGCTTTATCCCGGGAATGCAGGGTTGGTTCAATATATGGAAATCCATCAATGCAATCCACTATATAAACAAACTCAAAGAAAAAAACCACATGGTCATTTCATTGGATGCTGAAAAAGCATTTGACAAAATTCAGCATCCTTTCATGCTTAAAGTCTTGGAAAGAACAGGAATTCAAGGCCCATACCTAAACATAGTAAAAGCAATATACAGCAAACCGGTAGCTAGCATGGTGTCTAGTCCCATTAAAATCAGGGACTAGACAGGGCTGCCCCCTTTCTCCTTATCTTTTCAATATTGTACTTGAGGTACTAGCTCAGGCAATTCGACAACATAAGGAGGTCAAAGGGATACAAATTGGAGAGGAAGAAGTCAAACTATCATTATTTGCAGATGACATGATAGTCTACCTAAGTGACCCAAAAAACTCCACTAGAGAACTCCTACAGCTGATAAACAACTTCAGCAAAGTGGCAGGTTATAAAATCAACTCAAGCAAATCAGTGGCCTTCCCATACTCAAAGGATAAGCAGGCTTAGAAAGAAATTAGGGAAATGACCCCCTTCACAATAGCCACTAACAGTATAAAGTATCTTGGGGTGACTCTTACTAATCAAGTGAAAGATCTGTATGACAAGAACTTCAAGACTCTGAAGAAGGAAATGGAAGCAGACCTCAAAAAATGGGAAAACCTCCCATGCTCATGGATAGGTAGAATCAATATAATTAAAATAGCCATTTTGCCAAAAACAATATACAGATTCACTGCAATACCCATCAAAATCCCAACTCAATTCTTCACAGAGTTAGAAAGAGCAATTCTCAAATTCATCTGGAATAACAAAAAACCCAGGATAGCTAAAACTATTCTCAGCAACAAAAGAAAGTCTGGGGGAATCAGTATCCCTGACCTCAAGCAATACTACAGAGCAATAGTGTTAAAAACTACATGGTATTGGTACAGTGACAGGCAGGAGGATCAATGGAACAGGATTGAAGATCCAGAAATGAACCCACACACCAATGGCCACTTGATCCTCGACAAAGGGGCTGAAAATATCCAATGGAAAAAAGATAGCCTTTTCAACAAATGGTGCTGGTTCAACTGGAGGTCAGCATGCAGAAGAATGCGAATTGATCCATCCTTGTCTCCTTGTACTAAGCTCAAATCCAAATGGATCAAGGACCTCCACATAAAGCCAGACACTCTGAAGCAAATAGAAAAGAAACTGGGGAAGACCCTTGAGGACATCGGTACAGGAGAAAGTTTCTGAACAGAACACAAATAGCATATGCTCTAAGATCAAGAATTGACAAATGGGACCTCATAAAATTACAAAGTTTCTGTAAGGCAAAGGACACCATCAAGAGGACAAATCGGCAACCAACAAATTGGGAAAAAATCTTCACCAATCCTACATCAGATAGAGGGCTAATATCCAATATATATAAAGAACTCAAGAAGTTAGACTCTAGAAAACCAAGCAACTCTATTAAAAAATGGGGTACAGAGTTAAACAAAGAATTCTCACCTGAAGAACTTTGGATGGCGGAGAAGCATCTTAAAAAATGCTCAACTTCATTAGTCATGAGGGAAATGCCAATCAAAACATCCCTGAGATTTCACCTTACACCAGTCAGAATGGCTAAGATTAAAAATTCAGGAGATAGCAGGTGTTGGAGAGGATGTGGAGAAAGAGGAACAGTCCTCCACTGCTGGTGGGGTTGCAAATTGGTACAACCACTCTGGAAATTAGTCTGGCGGTTCCTCCGAAAACTGGGCACCTCACTTCCAGAAGATCCTGCTATACCACTCCTGGGCATATACCCAGAGGATTCCCCACCATGTAATAAGGACACATGCTCTACTATGTTCATAGCAGCCCTATTTATAATTGCCAGATGCTGGAAAGAACCCAGGTATGCCTCAACAGAAGAGTGGATGCAAAAAATGTGGTACATCTACACAATGGAGTACTATCCAGCCATTAGAAACAATGAATTCATGAAATTCTTAGGCAAATGGATGGAGCTAGAGAACATCATACTAAGTGAGGTAACCCAGATGCAAAAGGTGAATCATGGTATATACTCACTAATACGTGGATATTAACCTAGAAACCTGGAATACCCAAAACATAATCTACACATCAAATGAGGTACAAGAAGAAAGGAAGAGTGGCCCCTTGTTCTGGAAAGACTCAGTGAAGCAGTATTCAGCAAAACCAGTACGGGGAAGTGGGAAGGGTGGGTGGGAGGACAGGGGGAGGGAAAGGGGCTTACAGGACTTTCTGGGAGTGGGGGGGGCTAGGAAAGGGGAAATCATTTGAAATGTAAATAAAAATATATCGAATTAAAAAAAAAATAAGAAACGTACAGCAAGCACAAAAAAAAAAATCCTCAACTTCATTAGTCATTAGGGAAATGCAAATCAAAAAAACCCTGAGATTTCACCTTACACCAGTCAGAATAGCTAAGATTAAAAACTCAGGAGACAGTAGGTGTTGGAGAGGGTGTGGAGAATGAGGAACCCTCCTCCATTGCTGGTGGGTTTGCAAATTGGTACAACCACTCTGGAAATCTGTCTGGCGGTTCCTCCGAAAACTGGGCACCTCACTTCCAGAAGATCCTGCTATATCACTCCTGGGCATTTACCCAGAGGATTCCCCACCATGTAATAAGGATACATGCTCTACTATGTTCATAGCAGCCCTATTTATAATTGCCAGATGCTGGAAAGAACCCAGGTATCCCTCAACAGAAGAGTAGATGCAAAAAATATGGTATATCTACACAATGGAGTACTATTCAGCCATTAGAAACAGTGAATTCATGAAATTCTTAGGCAAATGGATGGAGCTAGAGAACATCATACTAAGTGAGGTAACCCAGACTCAAAAGGTGAATCATGGTATGTACTTACTAATAAGTGGATATTAACCTAGAAAACTGGAATACCCAAAACATAATCCACACATCAAATGAGGTATAAGAAGAAAGGAGGAGTGGCCCCTTGTTCTGGAAAACTCAGTGAAGCAGTATTTGGCAAAACCAGACGGGGAAGTGAGAAGGGGTGGGTGGGAGAACAGGGGGAGAGAACTGGGCTAACGGGACTTTCGGGAAGTGGGGGGGGGGCTAGAAAAGGGGAAATCATTTGAAATGTAAATAAAAAATATATCGAATAAAAAACAAACAAACAAACAAAAAACTGCATGGTATTGGCACAGTGACAGACAATTGGACCAATGGAATAGAATTGAAGATCCAGAAATGAATCCACACACCTATGGTCACTTGATCTTCGACAAAGGAGCCGAAAACATTCAGTGGAAAAAAGATAGCCTTTTCAACAAATGGTGCTGGTTCAATTGGAGGTCAGCATGCAGAAGAATGGGAATTGATCCATTCTTATCTCCATGTACTAAACTTCACTCCAAGTGGATCAAGGACCTCCATGTAAAACCAGACACACTGAAACTAATAGAAAAGAAACTGGGGAAGACCATTGCGGACATGGACACAGGGGAAAAGTTCCTGAACAGAACACCAATGGCTTATGCTCTAAGATCAAAAATTGAGAAATGGGACCTCATAAAATTATAAAGTTTCTGTAAGGCAAAGGACACTGTTAAAAGGACAAAACGGCAACCATCAAATTGGGAAAGGATATTCACCACCCTACATCTGATAGAGGGCTTATATCCAACATATACAAAGAACTTAAGAAGTTAGACCCCAGGGAAACAAATAACCCTATTAAAAAATGGGGTACAGATCTAAACAAAGAATTTTCACCTGAAGAAATTCAGATGGCTGAGAGGCACCTTAAGAAGTGCTCAATATCTGGTTCTTTGAGAAAATCAACAAGATAGATAAACCCTTAGCCAGACTGACCAAAGGGCACAGAGAAAGTATCCAAATTAACAAACTTAGAAATGAAAAGGGAGATATAACAACGGAAACTGAGGAAATCCAAAAAATCATCAGATCCTACTACAAGAGCCTGTACTCAACACAACTGGAGAATCTGGAGGAAATGGACAATTTCCTTGACAGATACCAAATACCAAAATTAAATCAGGACCAACTAGACCATCTAAACAGTCCCATAATGCCTAAAGAAATAGAAGGAGTCATAGAAAGTCTTCCAACCAAAAAAAGCACAGGACCAGATGGCTTCAGTGCAGAATTCTACCAGACCTTCAAAGAAGAGTTAACACCAATACTCTTCAAACTATTCCACAAAATAGAAACAGAAGGAACACTACCCAATTCCTTCTACGAAGCCACAATTACACTGATACCAAAGCCACACAAAGATCCAACAAAGAAAGAGAACTTCAGACCAATTTCCCTTATGAACATCGATGCAAAAATACTCAATAAAATTCTTGCCAACCGAATCCAAGAACACATCAAAACGATCATCCACCATGATCAAGTAGGCTTTATCCCGGGAATGCAGGGTTGGCTCAATATACGGAAATCCATCAATACAATCCACTACATAAACAAACTCAAAGAACAAAATCACATGGTCATTTCATTCGATGCTGAAAAAGCATTTGACAAAATTCAGCATCCCTTCATGCTTAAAGTCTTGGAGAGAACAGGAATTCAAGGCACATACCTAAACTTTGTAAAAGCAATATACAGCAAACCGGTAGCCACCATCAAACTAAATGGAGAGAAACTTGAAGCAATCCCACTAAAATCAGGGACTAGACAGGGCTGCCCCCTTTCTTCTTATCTTTTCAATACTGTACTTGAGGTACTAGCTAGGGCAATTCGACAACATAAGGAGGTCAAAGGGATACAAATTGGAAAGGAAGAAGTCAAACTATCATTATTTGCAGACGACATGATAGTCTACCTAAGTGACCGAAAGAACTCCACTAGAGCGCTCCTACAGCTGATAAACAACTTCAGCAAAGTGGCAGGTTATAAAATCAACTCAAGCAAATCAGTGGCCTTCCTATACTCAAAGGATAAGCAGGCTGAGAAAGAAATTAGGGAAATGACCCCCTTCACAATAGCCACAAACAGTATTAAAGTATCTTGGGGTGATTCTTACCAAACATGTGAAAGATCTGTATGACAAGAACTTCAAGACTCTGAAGAAGGAAATGGAAGAAGACCTCAAAAAATGGGAAAACCTCCCATGCTCATGGATCGGTAGAATCAATATAGTTAAAATGGCCATTTTGCCTAAAGCACTATACAGATTCAATGCAATACCCATCAAAATCCCAACTCAATTCTTCACAGAGTTAGAAAGAGCAATTATCAAATTCATCTGGAACAACAAAAAACCCAGGATATCTAAAACTATTCTCAGCAACAAAAGAAAATCTGGGGGAATCAGTATCCCTGACCTCAAGCAATACTACAGAGCAATAGTGTTAAAAACTGCACGGTATTGGTACAGTGACAGGCAGGAGGATCAATGGAACAGGATTGAAGATCCAGAAATGAACCCACACACCTATGGCCACTTGATCCTCGACAAAGCGGCTGAAAACATCCAATGGAAAAAAGATAGCCTTTTCAACAAATGGTGCTGGTTCAACTGGAGGTCAGCATGCAGAAGAATGCAAATTGATCCATCCTTGTCTCCTTGTACTAAGCTCAAATCCAAATGGATCAAGGACCTCCACATAAAGCCAGACACTCTGAAGCTAATAGAAAAAAAACTGGGGAAGACCCTTGAGGACATCGGTACAGGGAGAAAGTTTCTGAACAGAACACTAATAGCGTATGCTCTAAGAGCAAGAATCGACAAATGGGACCTCATAAAATTACAAAGTTTCTGTAAGGCAAAGGACACCATCAAGAGGACAAATCAGCAACCAACAAATTGGGCAAAGATCTTCACCAATCCTACATCAGATAGAGGGCTAATATCCAATATATATAAAGAACTCAAGAAGTTAGACTCCAGAAAACCGAACAACCCTATTAAAAAATGGGGTACAGAGTTAAACAAAGAATTCACACCTGAAGAACTTCGGATGGCGGAGAAGCATCTTAAAAAATGTTCAACTTCATTAGTCATTAGGGAAATGCAAATCAAAACAACCCTAAGATTTCATCTTACACCAGTCAGAATGGCTAAGATTAAAAATTCAGGAGACAGCAGGTGTTGGAGAGGGTGTGGAGAAAGAGGAACACTCCTCCACTGCTGGTGGGGTTGCAAATTGGTGCAACCACTCTGGAAATCAGTCTGGCGCTTCCTCCGAAAACTGCGCACCTCAGTTCCAGAAGATCCTGCCATACCACTCCTGGGCATATACCCAGAAGACTCCCCAACATGTAATAAGGATACATGTTCTACTATGTTCATAGCAGCCCTATTTATAATTGCCAGATGCTGGAAAGAACCCAGGTATCCCTCAACAGAAGAGTAGATGCAAAAAATGTGGTATATCTACACAATGGAGTACTATTCAGCCATTAGAAACAATGAATTCATGAAATTCTTAGGCAAATAGATGGAGCTAGAGAATATCATACTAAGTGAGGTAACCCAGACTCAAAAGGTGAATCATGGTATGCACTCACTAATAAGTGGATATTAACCTAGAAAACTGGAATACCCAAAACATAATCCACACATCAAATGAGGTACAAGAAGAAAGGAGGAGTGGCCCCTGGTTCTGGAAAGACTCAGTGAAACAGTATTCAGCAAAACCAGAACGGGGAAGTGGGAAGAGGTGGGTGGGAGGACAGGGGAAGAGAAGGGGGCTTGCGGGACTTTCGGGGAGTGGGGGGGCTAGAAAAGGGGAAATCATTTGAAATGTAAATAAATTATATCGAATAATAAAAAAAAAGGTGAATCATGGTATGCACTCACTAATAAGTGGATATTAACTTAGAAAACTGGAATACCCAAAACATAATCCACACATCAAATGAGGTACAAGAAGAAAGGAGGAGTGGCCCCTGGTTCTGGAAAGACTCAGTGAAACAGTATTCAGCAAAACCAGAACGGGGAAGTGGGAAGGGGTAGGTGGGAGGACAGGGGAAGAGAAGGGGGCTTATGGGACTTTCGGGGAGTGGGGGGGGCTAGAAAAGGGGAAATCATTTGAAATGTAAATAAATTATATCGAATAAAAAAAAGAAAAGAAAAAAAAAGAAGTGCTCAATATCATTAGTCATTAGGGAAATGCAAATCAAAACAACCCTGAGATTTCACCTTACACCAGTCAGAATGGCTAAGGTCAAAAACTCAGGAGACAGCAGGTGTTGGCGAGGATGTGGAGAAAGAGGAACACTTCTCCACTGCTGGTGGGGCTGTAAGATGGTACAACCACTTTGGAAATCAGTCTGGCGGTTCCTTAAAAAACTGGACATGACACTTCTGGAGGACCCTGCTGTACCTCTCCTGGGCATATACCCAAAGGATTCCCTGGCATGCAATAAAGACACATGCTCCATTATGTTCATAGCAGCCTTATTTATAATAGCCAGAAGCTCAAATGAACCCAGATGCCCCTCAAAGGAGGAATGGATACAGAAAATGTGGTATATTTACACAATGGAATACTACTCAGCAATTAGAAACAATGAATTCACAAAATTTTTAGGCAAATGGTTTGATCTGGAAAATATCATCCTAAGTGAGGTAACCCAATCACAAAAGAATACACATGGAATGCAATTTCTGATAAGTGGATATTAATTAGCCCAGAAGCCCTGAATACCCAAGGCACAAATAGCTTAACAAATGACTCCCATGAAGAAGTATGGATAGAGTCCTGATCCTGGAAAGTATTGATCTAGCATTGGAAGGGAATATAAGGACAGAGAAAAAGGAGGGAGGTGATTGGAGAATGGATCGAGAGAAGAAGGTTTAT
Organism: Apodemus sylvaticus; assembly: GCF_947179515.1. Lineage (NCBI taxonomy): Eukaryota > Metazoa > Chordata > Mammalia > Rodentia > Muridae > Apodemus > Apodemus sylvaticus. The sequence continues at coordinate 94,279,370 of NC_067476.1, read as the reverse complement.
GGGACATATGGGGAAGTGGGATCCGGGAAAGGGGAAATCATTTGGAATGTAAACAATATAGAAAATAAAAATATTAAAAAAAAAGAAATCAAATGACAATATCTCTTGGTGAGAATTTAAGGAAAGTGGCATCCTTATTTACTATTGTTGGCGTTCAAGATGCAGCAGTTATGGAAATCAGTGTGGAGGTAACTAAGAAAATACTGACTAGAATTCCTAGCACTGGAAGGACTATGCACACTACTGGAGGAGAAAAGTAATAATCAATTTTTTCTAGCCACAAACCCTGTCAGTTATATTAGTGACTTACCTGAAAGATAAACCCATTGGTGCAATAGTAGCACAAATGTCATAGAGTAAAACAAAACAAAACAAAACAAAGCAAAACAAAAAAAACCACTATTTGATTGGATTTAAGACCCATTCCATGGAACCCACACCTGACACTGTTAATTATGTTAAGAACCTTAGACTATATAGAATATAGACCCTATAGAAAAATCTACTATGTCTCCCCACCGCCATCCTCACTCCCAGATGGACAGGATATCCTGACATCACTTGGGAGACAGACTGCCAGGTTCCTGCCTGCGCCCAAGACCTGGGCAGCTCTGCAGTTCGTCTGTGTGCCAGCCTGTCATGGGACGTTTGCTCTGCAGAGTAATCAGCACTTGGCGGGGCTCCCTGCCACCATCTTTGCTCCCAGATGGACAGGACAGGCAGCGCCAGGTACAGAGATATCTCAAGTTTTACATCACTTGGGACACAGACCACCCAGTCTTCTGCCTTTGCCCAAGACCTGACCTCCCTCAATGGAGGGATGGATACGGAAAATGTGGCATATTTACACAATGGAATACTAATCAGCAATTAAAAACAATGAGTTCATGAAATTTTTTGGCAAATGGTTAGAGTTGGAAAATATCATCCTAAGTGAGGTAACCCAATCACAAAAGAACACACATGTAATGCAGTCACTGATAAGTGGATATTTAACCCAGAAGTTCTGAATACCCAAGACACAATTAACATATCCAATGATTCCCAAGAAGAAGGAAGGAGAGGTCCCTGGTCCTGGAAAGGCTTGATCCAGCATTGCAGGGGACTACCAAGACAGAGAAATGCGAGGGGGGGGGGTGATTGGGGAATGGCGGAGGGAAGACGGCTTATGGGACTTATGAGGAGGGAGGAACCTGAAAAGGGGAAAGCATTGGGAATGTAAACAAAGAATATAGAACATTAAAAAAAAAGAATGTCAAAAAGAAAAAAAAAGAAAATTCTGCTACAATTATTCTACTATCTAAATGTCTCTTAACAACATATGGCTATACTCATATGTTGATCAGTACACCATTCAAGTCTTGTCACTGAAACTTCTTTTTGAAGTAGAATGTGATTAACACAGACACCCACAACTGGACAACATGCACAGAGTGAGATTTTGGATCACTCAGCCGTAAATGAGGTTTCACACCTCTCCTCTCAAACAGAGATCTAAGTGGAAGGCGACATAGAAAGATGATAAGAGTCATAGGTTAGTGGATAACTCTAAGGAAACAGCTTGTTCTCAGACACAGCACAAACTCACAGAAACTACAATAACATGCACAATATCTGAACAAGTTCAAACCAGAAAACATTCCATCAGAAAGAAGGGCCAGTGGGCAAAATTTTCCATATCCAAGAAATTATTTGCAATTGATAGCTGTTGGGACAGGGAAATCAATTTCCCACAGTGGAGTGACACTGAATATATGACCTCAGAGAACGCTTATTGTTCTGAAATAGTTGGCCACAGAAAACAGGCTCCGAGTTTTTGTTGATTTTGCTTTTATGGTGCTTATTAAAGCTTTTTGCTTGTACTATGGTCAGTTTTTTAAAGATAGGCTATGGATATGAAGTTGGTTGGGGGAATGGGGAGGAGTTGAACTTGGGGAGGGAAAGAATGTATGCAATATCTAAAAATAAATTAAAAAATAAAACTAAACCACCATAATACTAGCTTTACCACTTATGACCATATATCCAAAGGATTGTGTTTTAGTTACTGTTCCATTTATATTAGATGATCACCATGATCAACTCAACTTCTAGAAGAAGGTGTTTATTTGGAGTTATAGTTACAGAAAAATAAGCATCCATGGTTGCAGAGCAGAGTGCATGGTGACTGGTTCTAAGAACTTACACACTTTAGTGTAAATACAAAACAGAAAGTGTACTAGGAAGAGTGAAAGACTTTGTCTCCTCAAAGCCCACGCCAGTAACATTTCTACCAGTTCATGTACACTGTTGAAACTTACTCAAACAATGCCACCAAATGGGAACCAAATATTCAAACATTTAAGAATATGGGGGATATTATTCCAATGACCACATCCTATATTCTACTACAAAGATTTTTCATGTTTACTGCTGTTCTATTCACAATAGCTAGAAGATGGAATGAGCCACAGGTAAACAGATGAATAGATAGTGAAAATATAGTACACACACAATAAAACTTTATTCAGAACAAAACAATGAAGTCATGAGGGCAAACATTGTTACAATTAATAATTATTTATAGAGGATGGCTTGTGTCAAAGTGAGGCTTCAACTCTCCAGAATCATTTCTCTCCTTCCACATGTAGATTCTAGGAATCAAACTCAGGTCCTCGTGCTTGATAGACAGCGAGTACCTTTATCCATTGAGTGACCTTATTGACCTGAATATTTCCAATCCACTGTTTATAGTTAATTTTGAGAGAATATTAACCCTGCAGTAAGGAATAATTGTAATGAGCAATTTTCAATTTATTGTATGCAAGTAGCTTAATGAGACCAATGAGACCCTTATTTCCCCCTGTCTCCATAGTATCTGAGTTTCAGAGTTCTTTGGCCACACTGACCAAAACAAATCTCTAGAGAAAGAAAAATCCTGTAAGCATGAGCTCATTCAAAGCTCTCTTGTGTTTGCTGTGTCTCTTGGTCAGTGGCCTATCAAGGTGTATATAATTAGCTTCATATATTCCTAATGGGAGATTCCATGTGGTATTATGCGAGAGGGCACAGGGAAACCTGACTCTGCCAAGATTCTGTTGTTTCCATTCAGGTAAAATATATGGATGGAAATAAACATAGCAATGCTTAACTGGATTATTCTAAGATGCTAGTATGTGAGTGGAACTGCTATGGACATAAGTCATATTCTAAAGTTCTCAAGGAAGTCTAGAGCAAAGTGGGAGAACAGTTAGGAAAGTGAAGTGAACAAAATAAGTGAAAAATTGTAACAATAATCAATGTATACATAGGCTTTGAATTTGATTTGAAAACGATCAAGGAGAGGTATATGAAGGGTTTGGGGGCAGAGGAAAGGGAAGAGGAAAGTGCTGTCATTTCATTTAGCAGGACATTAGATTCTCATTTTATTACTTTTGAGCATAGAGCAATTGGTGCATAAATTTCACACAAAATGACAAAGTTCTGTGGCCTTTTCTAGTTCTATTTATGTTCCCCTATGTACAGTATATGTGGTCCTAGCTCAAAGGCAGTCAGTTGTTTAGCTTTTTCCAATATTTCAATAGACAGAATTTTTTATTTTTAAAATTATGATATAATTAGATTAATTTAATTCAACTGTTCTTTGAGAACAAATGCATTAAGTTTATATTAGAATTTTAATGTATTGATAAGACAACAAACATGGATATTGAAATGTATTATTAAGTAGGAGTTAATATATTTTAGACCTTTGTTTTTGGTGTTCTCTGCTAACTGACATTCACTTTTAAATTAATTTATATCATATATTTAACATTATTATGGACAAGTGAAAGAAAGTAAAATGATAACATTTATTGCAAAACCACATTTGGAATACTTATTTATTGAGTGTTCAAATATTTGTTTTAGTCTTAAAGTTAAATATAAACCAATGGTTTAGTTTGTTCAGTAATCAAACAACAAACAAATGACATCAAGCCTCAGATATTTAATTATTTAGCCTAATATTAAACTATCAGTAGCTAAAGTATGGTATTAATATTAGTTTTGGAATTGAAAGCCCTATAATATAATGAGATAAACAACTTTGAAGAGATTTAATCATATAGTTACTACTGCATGGTGATATCTTGCAGGAGATTCAGGTCAATTTAGAATAATTTCAGGGCAGAATGATTTATATCATTCCAAATACTTCAAGACTGATACTCAAGTTTATAGACTTGATTTTGTCATGATGTCAACTGTTAAAAGAAATATCTTGAAATGATGTAAACTGGTAACTGACTGGTTGTCAGAATGCAAATACCCATAAATCTTCCTGTTTGGGGAATTAGTCTCAGGTCCAGTTAACTCAATTAAATGATAATACATTAATATTTATATTTTAAACTAAGATTTCATGGTAATAAAAAATTTCATAAACCTTGGAGTTAAACGTTTTCCAGAAATGAGAGGTCAAAAGTAAGAGACTACTTGCCTGAATAAAGTCTATAGTCATTGCCACAGAGATCAGCATGGATAGTTGAAGAACAGTGAGTAGTTTTATTTGTAATTGAACTGATAATACATTACTCTTCAAATGAAATTGTAAAGAACTGGGATGAATTGCTGTCTTTGTTGTTGGCTAATCTTCCATGTTATGAGGAACATCTCTGAACTGGTTCTGGTTTAAAGTAGAGGGATATTAATTCAACAGTATTGTGACACTACTACATGACTGGCAGCAGACTCTCCTTGATCACAATTGCAAAATACATGAGCGTAATAAGAACCTGTTTCTCCTCCAGTTTTTAGGAAGGACAGTTAACAAAAAGGTGCTGTATACATTTATGGTGTACAATGAGGTGTTTTATATATGTGCATATATAAAATATAAAAACCTAAATATGTGTGCATGTTGTATGATGATTAAGTCAAGCTAATTAGCATATTGGCCACCCAATAACATAGTGACCACATTGTAAAATAAATTTCCAGAAACTACTCATACTAATTGCATTATTTTTCCCCTTTGATAAAAAAAAATCTTCAATTTAACCTTTTTACCCTATCCCATTTGCTCATGGTAAACTGTCATACTCTCTGATTGTATCAATGTAGAATCTTTAGAGTCCAATCTAAGTTAGATATTTCAGTATTTGACTTTCTGTGTCTCCTTAATTTCACTTAGCACAAAGATTTCTATGCTTGCTCATGTTAAAAGAAAAATAGGCTATCTTTTCTTTGAAGGGGGAAAATAATCTTTGTGTTTGAGTGTGTGTGTGTGTGTGTATTATCTGCTAATCTATCATTTAACAATTCATATATATATATTTTTTTATTTGGTTTTTTTGAGACAGGTTTTCCCTGTATAGCCCTGGCTGTCCTGGAGCTCACTCTGTAGACCAGGCTGGCCTCGAACTCAGAAATCCGCCTGCCTCTGCCTCCCAGAGTGCTGGGATTACAGGCGTGCGCCACCACCGCCCGGCTTATATATATATTCTTTATTTGCAAAAATAATTTCTTCTGGATATATATTTTTCAAATTAGACTTGTTATATCACATGGTATTTCAAGATTTAAATTTAAATAATTACTTTTATTCTTGGTTTTTTGTATGTGTGTGTGTGTGTGTGTGTTTGTGTGTGTGTGTGTGTGTGTGTGTGTGCAATATCACATTTATATGTTCTTTGGGTGCCATAAGACAATGTCCTGGCTCCTAACTTTATGCCTTTGAGACAGGGTCTTATATTGAGCCTTGATCTAGTCTGGCAGCCCACAATTTCAAGTGATACGTCTATTTCCACCTCTCATATAACACTGTGGGTACAGACACATACAGCCACAATAAGCTTCTTATTTGGATGTTGGGATCTAAACATAGGTTCTGATGACCACACAGCAAATACTGTTACTAATCAAGCCATCTCTCTCACCTGGTACTTATTGTTTTGGGTTATTTTCCTTTTTCTCTCTACCTTTTATCTCTCTACTTAAACATCTACAACCTCTTTATCAATTCTGATGTTGAAGATCAAACATAGAGCCTTACTCATCTTTAGTTTTAATTCAATGGACTATCAACCCAATCTCCATTTTTACATTTTTGAAGTATCCCCAAGAAATTTGGCTTCCTGAAAATGCTAATTTATATTTACATCAAGAGTTTACAAGGGTATTCTCCTTTAAAATCCAACCAAATTTGTTACCTTTGAAATTTGTTGAAATTAAAATAAAATAAACTTATTTTCCTCCTTTCCTTTCCTTTCCTTTCTTTCCTTTCCTTTCCTTTCTTTCCTTTCCTTTCCTTTCCTTTCCTTTCCTTTCCTTTCCTTTCCTTTCCTTTCCTTTCCTTCCCTTCCCTTCCCTTCCCTTCCCTTCCCTTCCCTCCTCTCCCCTCCCTTCCTCTCCCCTCCCTTCCTTTCCCCTCCTCTCCTTTCATTTCCTTTCTTCCCTCAATGCTTCCTCTTTACCTTCCCTTGTTATTTACCAAAAATGTGAGGTGATATTTCACTACAGTCTGGAGTTATGATCCTCTGATGCCCAGTGATGCTTAGCATTCATTTATATATATTCAGGTCATTACATTAATATAATTATAATTTATAGTTTCTCCTGTTTCCTCCTTCAGGTAGCACTGCCAAAACATCCAATGGAAGGAGTGAACCAGTCTGTGGTGTCAGAGTTTGTGTTCCTGGGACTCACCAACTCCTGGAGTATTCAACTATTGCTCTTTGTATTTTCCTCCATGTTTTATGTGGCAAGCATGATGGGAAACTGCCTCATCATATTTACTGTGACATTTGACCCTTACTTACACTCTCCTATGTACTTTCTTTTGGCTAACCTCTCTTTCATTGACTTAGGTGTTTCTTCTGTTACTTCACCAAAGATGATTTATGACTTATTCAAAAAACACAAAGTCATCTCCTTTAGAGGTTGTGTTACTCAAATCTTCTTCATCCATGTCATTGGTGGTGTGGAGATGGTGCTGCTCATAGCCATGGCCTTTGACAGATATGTGGCCATATGTAAGCCTCTCCATTACCTGACCATTATGAGTCCCAGGATGTGCATCTTGTTTTTAGTGGCTGCCTGGGTGGTTGGCCTTATGCATTCTCTTATTCAACTGGCTTTTGTAGTAAACTTGCCATTCTGTGGACCAAATGTGTTAGACAGCTTCTACTGTGACCTTCCTCGGTTTATCAAACTAGCCTGCATAGACACTTACCAGCTGGAATTCATGGTCACAGCCAACAGTGGGTTCATCTCTGTGGGTTCCTTCTTCATACTGATCATTTCATATATTGTCATCATAATCACTGTGCAAAAACATTCTTCAAGTGGTTCCTCTAAAGCCTTTTCCACTCTTTCTGCTCACATCTCTGTGGTGTTCTTATTCTTTGGTCCTTTAATATTTTTCTATACCTGGCCAACTCCCTCCACACACCTGGATAAGTTTCTGGCTATATTTGATGCAGTTATCACCCCATTTCTGAATCCTGTAATCTACACATTTAGAAATCAAGAAATGAAGGTGGCAATGAAGAGAGTATGCAGACAGCTAGTTAGTTACGGGAAACTTCCTAAATAGATGTACTATGAACTGTCTTCAGTACTATAGAAGCTTATTGTTCATCAACCTCAGAAAAATCTTTGCATAATATATATTTCACATACAAATTATATAAATATATTTTTTCATCTTCGCTGGCAGGAACAATCTCTTCTTAAAACAGAGAACTACATGTATTTATAAAGCAAAGATTATAATAATCTTCAACCTACATTCCCAAGGAATGATGTTTATTTGAAGAAACTGATGCATTGAGCCCTCTAGAACACGGAAACTTTTTCTTTCATTTTTCATTTTTTTAATTTGAGAGTTTCATACATGACTATGCATTCAATTAGTTTCTACTCTCTGTCTCGCCACTCTAAGTTATCACTAGCCTCTTTCATTCCTTTTGTTGTTCTTAATTTCCTTAATTACTCTTACATACATACACATGAGCACATATACATATAATATTACACACATATATGTGATATATGTGTATATATATCAGTATAAATCGTACTGAATGCATTTAATGTTGCTAATATGTATATTTGTTTAGGGATACTAAGGTAACCTTATGATTGGATAACCTATTAAACTATAAATTGTCTTACATTCAGCAATTTCTGGATGGATTTTGGTGCACTTATAAAGGCTTACTGAACTGAACCATTTGTCTGTCTCTTGTAGTTTGTACAAAATACATGTTTGGAGTTTTTTAGTTTTAGAAGGTAGACTGCATAAAGAGAATATACATAGGAGTATAATGGATGCAAACTTTTGTAGAAGCTTTGAAGGCAATTTTGGAATAATAACAAGGAACTAAGAAAACACAATCTTTCTGCTGATTAGCATGATTATATTCAAATACATTAAAATTTTATTTCTTTTTTGTATTTTTTATTGATTATGTAATTTATTCACTTCACTTCCAGATTGCAGTGACCTTTCCTCTATCCATACCCACTGCTCCCCCTGCCAACTCTTCCATTTCTTTGTAGAAAAGGGAGGCCTCTGGTGGACAGAAATCAACCTTAGCATATCAAGTTGCAGTAAGACTAGGTGCATCTTCATCCACTGAAGGTAGACAAGGGGAAAGGGATCCAAAGACGGACATTATAGTTAGAGACAGGCCTTGCTTACACTTTACAGTCCCACATGAAGTCCTATCTGGACAACTGTTACATAAATGCCAAGGGCCTAGTTCAGTCCCATGCAGGCTTTCTGGTTGGCAGTTCAGTCTCTAAGATCCCCAATAGGCCCATGTTATTTCATTCTGCAGGGTTTCTCGTGTTATCCTTGATCCCTCTTTCTCCTTCAATACTTCCTCCCTTTCTTCCACAGGATTCTCCAAGTTCCACTTAATGTTTTGTTGTGGGTGTCTGTATCCATTACTGGGTGAAGCCTCTCTGATGATAGTTTTGGTAGACTCTTGACTGCAAGTGTAGCAGAATATCATTAATAGTGTCAGGGTTGGGTTTTCTCTCAAGGCATGGGTCTCAAGTTGGGCCAGCCATTCATTGACCCTTCCCTCAAATTCAGCTCCACCTTTTGCCCCTACACATCTTGTAGGCAGGATTAATTGTAGGTCTAAGGTTTTGTGACTGGGTTGGTGTCCCAATCCCTGCATTGGAAGGCTTGCCTCATTACTGGTGATGACTGATTCAGGCTCCATATCCCTCATTGCTAGGAGTCTTAGATAGGGTGACCCTCATAGATTATTGAGAATTCCATGATCCTAGGTTTCTAGCTCACCCCCAAAATGCTATCCCAAATTCCAATCTAGCTGTCTATCCCAGTACTCTCTTCCTCCATCCTCCCCCTACCTGATCCCTCCTGTTTCCATTCCCATCCCTTCCCAAACTCAGTCCCATCCCTCCATCATCTACTGAAGTCTAATATATTTCCCTTTCTCAATGGGATTCAAGTGTCCCCCATTTGGGCCCTTATTTTATTTATTTCTTCTTCTTTTCTTGTTTTGTCCATTATTTTTAATTAATTAATTTTTTTATTGATGGATACCAATATAGAGACCCACAACCAAATCTTAGGCAGAGCTTGGGGAATTCTGTGGCAGAGGGGTGGTAAAGGATTTTAGGAGGTCAAGCATCAAGGGCACAATATGAAAACCTATAGAACCAAGCAGAATGGGAGTGCACAGCTTGCTCCAGCAGCACAGAGCTTAGGTTTCAGTCCTGAGGCCTCTGGTGGGAGCCTTCACATCTCCAAGTCGGAATCCAGAACAGCCTGGGCTGCAACACCACATCTCCAAGTCCTGCAAGAGGCAAGAGGGGCATCTGGGAGGCCGGCTGGGAGGAGTCAGTGTGCTCTGGTGAGTCCAGCAGGCCCCAGCAGGAGCCTTCAGGTGTCTGCTTTGGGATCCAAACAGCCTGGGACACAGCACTTGGTATCCAGGAAGTGCAAGAGACCTAATGTGCACCCGGAAGCAGACTGGGAGCACACAGCTTGCTCCAGCAGCACAGAGCTTAGGAGCCAGTCCTGAGACCTCTGGCAGGAGCCTTCAGATTTCTGCTTCCGGATTCAGAACAGCCTAAGCTGCAACACCACATCTCCAGGTCTTGCAAGAGGCAAGAGGGGCATCCGGGAGGCCAGCTGGGAGGAGTCAGTGTGCTCTGGTGAGTCCAGTAGGCTCTGGCAGGAGCCTTTAGGTGTCTGCGTCTGGATCTGAACAGCCTGGGCCACAGCACCCTGTCTCCAGGCAGTGCAAGAGGTAAGCTGTGCACCAGAGGCCACCTGGGAAGAGGCAGCTTGCACTGGTGAGTCCAGCATTGACAAAACCAACTAACACCAGTGAGAACTAGATGGCAAAAGGCAAACACAGGAACGTCACTAACAGAAATCAAGGCAATATGGCAGCATCTGAACCCAATTCTCCTTTAACAGCATGTCCAGGATACCCCATCACACCAGTAAAACAAGATTTGGATTTAAACTCACTGGTCATGATGCTGGTACAGGAACACATGAAGGACATATTTAAAGAAATCCAGGAGAAAATGGATCAAAGGTTAGAAGCCCTTACAAGGGAAACACAAAAATCATTGAAAGAAATTCAGGAGAATACAAAAGTCAATAAGGAGGAAATGCAAAAATCACTTAAAGAAATACAGGAGAACTTTGGTCAACAGGCTGAGGTCGTGAAAGAGGAAACACAAAAATCTCTTAAAGAATTACAGGAAAGCATAAACAATCAAGTTAAGGAGCTAAGCAAAACCATCCAGGATCTAAAATCAGAAGTAGAAACAACTAAGAAAACTCAAAGGGAGACAACTTTGGAGATAGAAAACCTTGGGAAGAAATCAGGGGACATAGATGCAAATATCAACAACAGAATACAAGAGATAGAAGAAAGAATCTCAGATGCTGAAGATACCATAGAAACCATGGACTCAACAGATAAAGAAAATGCAAAAAGGAAAAAGCTTGTAACCCAAAATATCCAGGAAATCCAGGACACAATGAGAAGACCAAACCTAAGGATAAGAGGCATCGATGAGAGTGAAGATTTACAACATAAAGGGCCAGCAAATATATTCAATAAAATTATGGAAGAAAACTTCCCTAGCCTAAAGAGAGAGATGCCCATGAATATACAAGAAGCCTACAGAACTACAAACAGGCTGGACTAGAACAAAAATACCTCCCGTTACATAATAATCAAAACACCAAATGTACTAAACAAAGAAAGAATATTAAAGGCAGTAAGAGAAAAAGGCCAAGTAATATATAAAGGAAGACCTATCAGAATAACAGCAGACTTTTCACCTGACACTATGAAACCTACACGATCCTGGGCATATCTCATGCAGACTCTAAGAGAACACAAATGCCAGCCAAAACTACTATACCCAGCAAAACTCTCAATCACCATAGATGGAGAAACTAAGATATTCCATGACAAAACCAAGTTTACCCAATATCTATCCACAAACCCAGCCCTACAAAGGATAATAGGAGGAAAACAGCAATACAAGGAGGGAAATTTCACCCTGGAAAAAGCAAAATAGTAACCTTCTTTCATCAAACCCAAAAGAAGTTAACCAATCAAATTTTAAAAATGACATCAAAAATGACAGGAAGTAACAATCACTATTTCTTAATATCTCTTAACATCAATGGACTCAATGCCCCAATAAAAAGACCTAGACTAAGCGACTGGATACGTAAACAGGACCCTACATTTTGCTGCATACAGGAAACACACCACAGGGTCAAAGACAAACACTACCTTAGAGTAAAAGGCTGGAAGACAATTTTACAAGCAAATGGTCTCAGGAAACAATCTGGAGTAGCCATTCTAATATCAGATAAAATTGACTTTCAACCCAAAGTCATCAAAAGAGTTTCCAAAGGACACTTCTTGCTAGTCAAAGAAAAAATACAACAAGACGAACTCTCAATCCTGAACATCTATGCTCCAAATGCAAGTGCACCCTCATTCATAAAAGAAACTTTATTAAAACTCAAAGCACACATTGCACCTAACACAATAATTGTGGGTGACTGCAACACTGCACTTTCCTCAATGGACTGATCAGGAAAACAGAAACTGAACAGGGACACAATGAAACTAATTGAAGCTTTGGACCAATTAGATTTAACAGACATATATATATATAGAACATTCTTTCCTAAAGCAAAAGAATATACCTTTTTCTCAGCACCTCATGGTACTTTCTCCAAAATCAACTATAAAATTGGTCACAAGACAGACCTCAACAAATATAAGAAGATCAAACTATTTCCAGGCCTCCTGTCAGATCACTATGGAGTAAAAGTGGTCTTCAATAGCAACAAAAACAACAGAAAACCCACATACACGTGGAAACTGAACAAAATTCTACTCAATGATACCTTGGTCAAGGAAGAAATAAAGAAAGAAATAAAAGACTTTTTAGAACTTAATGAAAATGAAGACACAACATACCCAAATCTATGGGACACAATGAAAGCAGTGCTAAGAGAAAAACTCATAGCCTTGAGTGCCTCCAAAAAGAAAATGGAGAGAGCATACACTAACAGCTTAATGAGACACCTGAAAGCCCTGGATCAAAAAGAAGCTATTCACCCAGGAGGAGTAGAAGGCAGGAAATCATTAAACTCAGGGTCAAAATCAATCAAGTAGAAACCAAGAGAACCATACAAAAAATCAACAAAACCAGGAGCTGGTTCTTTGAGAAAATCAACAAGATAGATAAACCCTTAGCCAGACTAACCAAAGGGCAGAAAGACAGTATCCAGATTAGCAAACTTAGAAATGAAAAGGGAGATATAACAACAGAAACTGAGGAAATAAAAAAAAAATCATTAGATCCTACTACAAAAGCCTATACTTAATACAACTGGAGAACCTGGAGGAAATGGACAGTTTCTTAGACAGATATCCGACACAAAACTAAATCAGGATCAAATACATCATCTAAACAGTCCCATAACACCTGAAGAAATAAAAAGGGTCTTAGAAAGTCTCCCAACCAAAAAAAGCACAAGACCCGATGGCTTCAGTGCAGAATTCTATCAGACCTTCATAGAAGACCTAACACCAATACTCTTCAAACTATTCCACAAAATAGAAACAGAAGGAACTCTACCCATCTCGTTCTATGAAGCCACAATTACACTGATACCAAAACCACAGAAAGATCCAACAAAGAAAGAGAACTTCAGGCCAATTTCTCTTATGAATATTGATGCAAAAATACTTAATAAAATTCTTGCCAACCGAATCCAAGAACACATCACAAAGATCATCCACCATGATCAAGTAGGCTTCATCCCAGGGATGCAGGGATGGTTCAATAAAAGAAAATCCATCAATGCTATCCACTACATAAACAAACGCAAAAAAAAAAAAAACCCAAAACATATGATCATCTCATTAGATGTAGAAAAAGCATTTGACAAAATTCAGCATCCTTTCATGCTAAAATTCTTGGAAAGAACAAGAATTCAAGGCCCATACCTAAACATCATTAAAGCAATATACAGCAAACCAGCAACCTCAAACTAAATGGAGAGAAACTTGAAGTAATCCCATTAAAATCAGGGACTAGACAAGGCTGTCCTCTCTCTCCATATCTTTTCAATATAGTACTTGAAGTTCTAGCTAGAGCAATTAGACAACAAAAGGAAGTCAAAGGGATACAAATTGGAAAGGTAGAAGTCAAATTATCACTATTTGCAGATGACATGATAGTCTACTTAAGTGACCTGAAAACCTCCACCAGAGAACTCCTACAGCTGATAAACAACTTCAGCAAAGTGACTGGTTATAAAATCAACTCAAGCAAATCTGTTGCCTTCCTATACTCAAAGGATAAGCAGGCTGAGAAAGAAGTCATGGAAATGACACCCTTCACAATAGCCACAAACAATATAAAGTATCTTGGTGTGACTCTAACCAAACAAGTGAAAGATCTATATGAGAAGAACTTCAGGTCTCTGAAGATGGAAATCGAAGAAGACCTCAAAAAATGGAAAAATCTGTCAAGCTTGTGGATCAGCAGGATTAATATAGTTAAAATGGCCATCTTGCCAAAAGCGATCTACAGATTCAACACAATCCCCATCAAAATCCCAACTCAGTTCTTCACAGAGTTAGAAAAAGCAATTCTCAAATTCATCTGGAATAACAAAAAACCCAGGATAGCTAAAACTGTTCTCAACAACAAAAGAAATTCTGGGGGAATCAGTATCCCAGACCTCAAGCAATACTACAGAGCAATAGTATTAAAAACTGCATGGTATTCGCACAGTGACAGACAAGTGGACCAATGGAATAGAATTGAAGATCCAGAAATGAACCCACACACCTATGGTCACTTGATGTTTGACAAAGGAGCTGAAAGCATCCAGTGGAAAAAAGATAGCCTTTTCAACAAATGATGCTGGTTCAATTGGAGGTCAGAATGCAGAAGAATGCGAATTGATCCATTCTTATCTCCATGTACTAAACTTCATTTCAAGTGCATCAAGGACCTCCATGTAAAACTAGACACACTGAAACTAATAGAAAAGAAACTGGGGAAGACCCTTAAGGACATGGGCATGGGGGAAAACTTCCTAAACAGATCACCAATAGTTTATGCTCTAAGATCAAGAATTGACAAATGGGACCTCATAAAATTACAAAGTTTCTGTAAGGCAAAGGACACTGTTAAAAGTACAAAACAGCAACCATCAAATTGGGAAAGGATATTCACCAACCCTACATCTGATAGAGGGCTAATATCCAATATATAAAAAGAACTCAAGAAGTTGGACCCTAGGGAACCAAATAACCCTATTAAAAATGAGGTACATATCTAAACAAAGAATTTTCACCTGAAGAAATTCAGATGGCCGAGAGGCACCTTAAGAAGTGCTAAACATCATTAGTCATTAGGGAAATGCAAATCAAAACAACCCTGAGATTTCACCTTACACCAGTCAGAATGGCTAAGGTCAAAAACTCAGGAGACAGCAGGTATGGGGGAGGATGGGGAGAAAGAGGAACACTCCTCCACTGCTGGTGGGGCTGTAAGATGGTACAACCACTGTGGAAATCAGTCTGGAGGTTCCTCAGAAAACTGGACATGACACTTCCAGAGGACCCTGCTATACCTCTCCTGGGCATATACCCAAAGGATTCCCCAGCATGCAATAAAGACACATGCTACATTATGTTCATAGTAGCCTTATTTATAATAGCCAGAAGCTGGAAAGAACCCAGATGCCCCTCAAAGGAGGAATGGATACAGAAAATGTGGTATATTTACACAATGGAATACTACTCAGCAATTAGAAACAATGAATTCACAAAATTTTTAGGCAAATGGTTTGATCTGGAAAGTAACATCCTAAGTGAGGTAACCCAGTCACAAAAGAATACACATGGAATGCAATCTCTGATAAGTGGATATTAATTAGCCCACAAGCCCTGAATACCCAAGGCACAAATCGCATAACAAATGACTCCCATGAAGAAGTATGGAGAAGGTCCTGTTCCTGGAAAGGATTGATCTAGCATTGGAGGGGAATAAAAGGACAGAGAAAAAAAGGAGGTAGGTGATTGGAGAATGAATGGAGAGAAGAAGGTTTATGGGACATATGGGGAGGGGGGATCCGGTAAAGGGGAAATAATTTGGAATGTAAACAAAGAATATAGAAAATAAAAATATTAAAAAAAGAAGAGATCAGCTGACAGCAGGAATGATGGAATCTGAAAAAAAAAGAAAAAAAGAAAACCTATAGAACCAACTAACCTGGGCCTATACGGACTCACAGAGACTGAAAATTTAACCAGAGAGCTTGCATTGGAATGACCTATACCTTCTGCAAATATGTAACAGTTGTGCATCTTGTTCTTCATGTGGGACCCCTAATAATAGGAGCAAGGGCTGTCTCTGACTCTGTTGTCTGCCTTTGGATCAGTTTCTCATAACTTGGCTGCCTTGTCTAGCCTCAGTTGCAGAAGATGTACCTAGTCCTAGTGCAACTTGATATGCCAAGGTGCTCCTCCAATGTCATAGCTACAACAGCAGCTATACTACTCTTCTGGTAGCAGCTTTCAGGGCTCACTCTGGTCTGTAGTTATAGATTTTACCTGTGGTTGGTCATGCCTCTATTTTTCTCTTAGACCTGTTGCCCTTAATATGATAAGAACTCACTATTCCAGTCAGCCCTGATTCCTTTATCGCCTCTTACTGGTTCTCCTAACACTGCCTAAACTGAGTATTCTTCCTTTTATAAATTCCCTTCAATTACTTGAATTTGATATATCTTGTTTACCAAACCTTGACATTCTCTGTGACATCTGTGAAAGTAGAGTCACATTCATTTTCAAAGGTGTATATATGTAAATGCAAAACACAAGAAAGATCTGAAAGAATACACATTATATGAAGGTTATCCCAAGAGGAGTGGGTAGGAATCTGATAAAGGCTTAAAAGGTCTTTGATTTGACTTATGGTAATCTTGCTTTTACAATGAGAACTGACCCATGCACACTTAATGTAATTAGAAATATTAAAAAAAGTAAAAGTAAGTTATTTTTAAACTAGAAATAAAGTACAGAGTTGCCAACTCTCATAATTGCATCCTATATTTAAATATTATACTTACAATATCCCATGAAGCTTATATATTATGAATTTAATATTTCAGTTTCTGATGTTTGACATAATGTTTAAACATACTTCATACACTGAGCACCTCTCATTAAACTACATTAGGGATCTGAAATTGAGATATTTATTTTTTTCTTTATTCTTGAAAAGTTTACATATGTATAAAATGGCATATAAACATATTTACTCCCACCACTCCTACTCCTTACATGACCCTCACCATGTCACCAAACAGTTTCTATTGTTTTAAATAACCCACTAAATCCAGTTATTACAGCCTATTTGTAATTGGGTATCAAACTATCTACTAGTCCATTTATTTACTTCTTGATAACAAAAGAGTCAAGTTACTTCTAAGGAAATAGTTCACAAAAGTATAAAAAATTAAATTTGTTGGAATTCATCAGTAAAGCACATTGATATTGTTCAAGAACAACTGAATAAAACTAGAATAAATCTGTCAAACATCAACTGAACAAGCTGGAGAGATGGCTTAGTAGTTCACAGAGTACTGTTCTTACAGAGAACCTGATCTCAGTTCCCAGCACTCACATCAGAATGGCTTAAAACTGTCTTTAGCTCCAGCTTTAAGGGATCAGATGCCCCATTCTGGACTCACAAATGGGAATCTGCACTCACATGTGCCTGTTCATGGCTGCACTCACACATACAATGAAAAATAATAACAAATCTTTAAAAAATCCAATCAATTCTATATGTCATATATGTTCATATTTTTAAAATGTTTATTTCTTTTATTTTAATGTTTAAGGCTGTTTTGCCAGTACATGTGTTTGTGCACAATGTGCGTGCAGGGTAAACAAGGACTGGAGAGGCTGTCAGATTGTCTGTAATTGGAGTAACAGATCATTATGATTCACCATATGGGTGCTGGAAATAAGATTCAGGTCTTCTGAAAGAGCCTTCAGTGTTTTTAACCTTGGATATATCTCTCTACCCCTATCATATTTTCTTCTATCTACTATTCAGTAAAAGGACTGAGGCTGGTTATTGGGCATTGACTCAAAAGAAGAGATCAGGTTTGGGAGTCTGCATTTAGAATGAGTCATACTTAGTTCATTACAAGTTTCTCCATCAAGCAGGGATACATCTCCATTGTGAGTATCCAATTCTGAACATTTACAATTCTACCTTTCATTTTGCCAAGTGTTATCTTTAGAAGAAATGTTAAAATCCCTAGATGAGAGAAATCTGAGCTTGAGTTTACATTGGGATGATCACAGAGCAAGATAAGGCAGCAGCTACACTCAGGGGAGTAAAACTTGTAGTCAGAATTCAGAAAAATGCATTTTCGAAGCCAGGAAATGTGTCAGATAACTTCTTTTAATTAGAAATCATTGGCATCTCTTAGCCAAGGATTTGTCCTGGAGATGCACCCCCCCCCACCTTCCCAGCCCCATCAATTGGAGATTTCTATTCATTCTCATGACTATCTAGCCATCTCTCCTTTCTCTCCATACACTTGATACTGGATCTCCCCATTCCCCTCCCCCCATCTTCTCTCCCTCCTAGTTACAGCCCTCCATCTGCTTCTTATGACGATTTCCCGTTCTAACTAAGATTCAAGCATCCTCACTTTTGCCTTCCTTCTTATTTAGCTTCTTTGGGTCTGTGGACTGTAGCATGGGAATCCTGTAGTTTATCACTAATATCCACATATAAGTACATGCATACCATGCATGTCCTTTTGAGACTAGGCTACCTCACTCATGATGATATTCTCAAGTTCTATCCATTTGCTTGCAAAATTCATGATGACTTTGGTTTTTTCTTAAGATTTATTTATTTATTATATGTAGGTACACTGTAACTGTCTTCAGACATCAGAAGAGGGTGTCAGATCTCTTTACGGATGGATGTGAGCCACCATGTGGGTGCTAGGATTTGAACTTATAACCTTCGGAAGAGTGGTCTGTGCTATTACCCACTGAGCCATCTCTCCAGCCCTGACTTTGTTTTTAATAGCGGAATCTTATTTCATTGTGTTGATGTACCACATTTTCTTTATTTATTCTTCAGATGAGGGACATTTAGGTTGTTTCCAGTTTCTGGTTATTATAAATAAAGCTGCTATGGATATAGGCTTTAAAAATGCCATCAGAAGCATCACAGAATAATATTTCATTTTATTAAGAGACACATGGATAGAAAATGTAAACTAAAGATTTTCTACCCAGCAAAGCTAATCTCAAGGTATAAAGGACAGTTTCAAACTGTTATAAGTAGTACTTTTATTAGAAAATGGAATAAAACTAGTTAGTAATTACTAAAAAAAAATCATTGACATCTGTTGCAAAGTGAAGAACAAAATTCCCCTCTCTATTTCTGCTGTACTATATGGGAGTATTCAGTGCATGCACATGTATTTATCTGCATGTGGAGGTCACAGGTTGATACTATATGTCTTTCTCAATTGCTCCTCATTTTCTTATTTTGAGACATGGCATTGTGTTTTCCTTTTTACACAGGTGCTGGGAATTTAAACTTAAGTCTTCATGCTTACAAAACAACTGCTTTATCAATGAATTTATTTTTCCATTCCTGTTTGATATTCCCTGTGAAAATGCTCAGTTCCTAGGGATTCATGTATTGTATCTCCCCATTTTTTAAAAAAAAGATTTATTTATTTATTTATTTATTTATTTATTTAATGTATGTGAGCACACTGCTGCTGTCTTCAGACACACCAGAAGAGGGCATCAGGACCCATTATAGATGATTGTGAGTCACTATATGATTGCTTGGAATTGAATTTATCTACATTGCAAGGGATAATGTTTTGTTTTTTGTGTTTTTTGAATCCATAGTTCATTAAACAAAACAATATAGTTCCATGTTCAAAATTCCTGACTTCAAGAAGTTGGCTAAAAGAGGTTTCAGAAACCCAAGAACAACACAGGCTATTGCTAACTTCTCTTTGTTGATCAGCAGAACTTGATGGTAGACCCTATTGATAAAGATACCATGTATTTTTGTCACAGGACATAGAACAATCAAGTTAATGCTTGTCATAAGTCATCAAGTAAGGCTAAGGGCATATGATTGACTTCTGGAGATGGCCTACCATTTTTTATGGGCTGAGATGGGTGAGCTCTTAGTCAAGGTCCCAAGAGACTTCGTGCCAAGATTTCTTCTTGTTGCTGATATGCCTTTTCCTGTTACTATTGCATAGCCTAATGATTCTTGGGCATTAGCGCACTCTTGGGTAGATTTTCTGCAAATCAACATAAAAGTGTATAATTGTAGTAATGTTGGTAGACAAATTGATCATTTCATAATTCCTAATAATGATTTTTTATAGATTTCTTAAATTTATATAATTACTTTTCAGCACTCTAATAGTTGCAAACAGAGCTCTGTAATCATCATGTGTCATTGGCTAATTGCACTAGAGTAAGAAAGCAGACTTGGAAACAAATTTAAGACTAAGGAAAACATTCCTTCTAGGCTAGGAACAAGGCCACTATCTGGTGACTAAAATCATAAATTGAGACAATTTATTATAGGTGCAAGGACAGAAAATAAAGTAATGACTTGTTTATATAATAATTCAAAAGTAATGAGACAGAAGGCATATCATTTGCCTTTTGACAAAGTCATGCTATCTTATGGAAATCAATCTTGCAGTATTTCACAAAATTGGAAATAGTTCTACTTGAAGAACCACTGATATCTCTCCTGAGCATAAACCCAAAAGATTCTCTACCATATTATAAGGGCATATACTCCACTATATTCATATCAGCCTTATTTGTAATAGCCAGAAATTGGAAGCAACCCAGATATTCCTTACCCAAAGAATGATGAATTATTTACACAGTCGAATACTATTCAACTAGTAAAAAATGACATCATAAATTTTGCAGGGAAATGGATGAAACTAGAAAATATCCTGAGTGAGGTAACCCATAGGCAAACCAAAATGACATACATGGTATGTACTCACTGATAAGTGGATATTAGTCAAAAAGTACAGAATATCCATGATAAAACCCATAGACCCTAAGAAGTTAAATAAGAAGGAAGGACCAAGAGAGAATTCTTGAATCCCATTTAGAAGGGGGAACAAAATAATAATTTGCGGTAGAGGGAAGGAAGGACCTGGCTGGGAGAGGAGAGGGGGAGAAGAAAAGGAAGGCAGAATCAGGTATGGGGGAGACAGAAAAGAAGTTCAGAGGGCCAAAAGCTGCCAGGGGTGGGAGGTGGAGGAGAACCTCTAGAAAGTCCCAGAGACCTAGGATGAGGTCCCAGAACTCATAGGGGGTGACCCTAGCTCAACAGTAGGGAGATGGTACCTGAAGAATTATCTCCAGTGAAGGGATGGGGACATCAACTCACCTTCAAAAATTTTAACCAATGTTCCTGTCTAAAAGAAATTCACAGACAAAAATGGAACAGAGACTGAAGGAAAGGCAGATCACTGACTTGGCCCAACTTTGGATCCCTTTGGTGGGTACCAAACCCTGACACTATTACTGAGGCTATGTTGTGCTTGTAGACAGGAGCCTAGCATGGCTGTCCTCTGAGAAACTCTGCTAACAGATAACTGAGACAGATGCAAATACTCACAGACAAGCACTGGACTAAGGTCAGGACCCCCATGGAAGAGTTAGGGGAAGGATTGAAGGAGCTGAAGAAGATAGCAACCCCATAGGAAGACCAATAATGACAATTAACCTTGACCCTTCACTCGCAGAGACTAAGCCACCACCCAAAGAGAGTACATGGGCTGGTACCCATCCCAGGCACATATATAGCAGGGACTGCCTTGTCTGGCCAAAGTGGTATATGATGAGCCTAATTCTATAGAGACTTGATGCCCCAGAGAAAGGGGTTGGGGGCATCTTCTCAGAGGCAAAGGAGATTGGGGATAGGGTGAAGAACTTAAGAAGGGACAACATTTAGGATATAATAAAATAATTAATTAAAAAAGCAAAAAAAATAGATCAATGCTATGTAAGTAGCATAAGCTTTGCTGATATAAGCCACTGTACAATAGAACACATTTTTTTTTCTGATGTGATCTACTTATTTTGAAATGGTTAAAAAGAACTTGGGGTATATAACTAAACAGAGAAGTGTCAACCAAGGAATCCCAAATGACTGAGAAGCACCTCAAAAATTTCAGCATCCTTAGTCATCAGGGAAGTGCAAATGAAATTAACTCAGATTCCACCTTATACCCATGAGAATGGCTAAGATCTGAAACTCAGGTGACAGCAGATGCTGGGGAGGTTGTGGAGCTTCCATACTTCTGGTAGGAGTGCAAACTTGTATAAACACATTGGAAATTATTTTGGCAGTTTCTGAGAAAATTGTGAGTAGTTCAACATCATGACCACTCCATGAGTAGTTCACCCCAGCTATACCACTCCGGGCCATATACACAGAAGATAGCCCACCATCCCAGAAGGATACTTTCTCTGCTATGTTCACAACAACCTTATTTGTAATTCCCTGAAACTGGAAGCAGCCGAGGTCCTCAAGGAAGAGTGGATAAAGAAAATGTGGTTCATTTACACAATGAGTCATTTACACAATACTGAGTCATTAAAAACAAGGACATCTCCCTAATTTCTTTCTCAGTCTGCTTATCCTTTGAGTATAGAAAGGCTACTGATTTGTTTGAGTTGATTTTGTAACCAGCCACTTTGCTAAAGTTGTTTATCAGCTGTAGGAGTTCTCTGGTAGAGTTTTTGGGTCACTTAAGTATACTATCAAATAGTGATAGTTTGACTTCTTCCTTTCCAATTTGTATCCCTTTGACCTCCTTATGTTGTCTAATTTCTCTAGCTAGGACTTCAGAAACTATATTGAAAAGATATGGAGAGAGGGGGCAGCCTTGTCTAGTCCCTGATTTTAGTGGGATTGCTTCAAGTTTCTCTCCATTTAGTTTGATGTTGGCTACCGGTTTGCTGTATATTGCTTTTACTGTGTTTAGATATGGGCCTTGAATTCCTGTTCTTTCCAAGACTTTTAGCATGATAGGATGTTGAATTTTGTCAAATGCTTTTTCAGCATCTAATGAAATGATCATGTGTTATTTTTCTTTGAGTTTGTTTATGTAATGGATACAGCATAAAGTATCTTGGGGTGACTCGCACCAAACAAGTGAAAGACCTATACAACAAGAACTTCAGATCTCTGAAGAAGGAAACTGAAGAAGACCTCAGAGAATGGAAAAATCTTCCATGCTCATGGATTGGCAGGATTAACATAGTTAAAATGGCTATCTTGCCAAAAGCAATCTACAGATTTAACACAATCCCCATCAAAATTCCAACTCAGCTCTTCATAGAGTTAGAAAGAGAAATTCTCAAATTCATCTGGAATAACAAAACAACTCAGGATAGCTAAAACTATTCTCCACAGTAAAAGAACTTCTGGGGGGGGATCAGTATCCCACACCTCAAACATTACTACAGAGCAATAGTGATAAGAACTGCATGGTATTGGTACAATGTCAGGCAAGCGGATCAATGGAATAGGATTGAAGACCCAGAAATGAACCCACACACCTATGGTCACTTGATCTTCGAGAAAGGAGCTGAAAACATCCAGTGGAAAAAAGATAGCCTTTTTAACAAATGGTGCTGGTTCAACTGGAGGTCAGCATGCAGAAGAATGGGAATTGATCCATTCTTGCACTAAGCAAAACTCCAAGTGGATCAAGGACCTTCACATAAAACCGGACACTCTGAAACTAATAGAAAAGATACTGGGGAAGACCCTTAAGGACATGGACACAGGGGATAAGTTCCTGAACAGAACACCAATAGCTTACACTTTAAGATCAAGAATTGACAAATGGGAGCTCATAAAATTACAAAGTTTCTGTAAGGCAAAGGACACTGTTAAAAGGACAAAACGGCAAACATCAAATTGGGAAAGGATAGTCACCAAACCTACATCTGATAGAGGGCTAATATCCAATATATACAAAGATCTCAAGAAGGTAGACCCCAGAGAACCAAATAACCCCATTAAAAACAGGGTACAGAGGTAAACAATGAATTTTCACCTGAAGAACTTCAGATGGCTGAGAAGCACCTTAAGAAATGTTCAACATCATTAATCATTAGGGAAATGCAAATCAAAACAACCCTGAGATTTTACCTCACACCAGCCAGAATGGCTAAGGTTAAAAACTTGGGGGATAACAGGTGTTGGCGAGGATGTGGAGAAAGAGGAACACTCCTCCACTGCTGGTGGGATTGCAAGATGTTACAACCACTTTGGAAATCAGTCTGGCGGTTCCTCAGAAAACTGGACATGACACTTCAGGAGGACCCTGCTATACCTCTCTTGGGCATATACCCAGAGGATTCCCAGCATGCAATAAGGACACATGCTCCACTATGTTCATAGCAGTCTTATTTATAATAGCCAGAAGCTGGAAAGAACCCAGATGCCCCTCAGTGGAGGAATGGATACAGAAAATGTGGTATATTTACCCAATGGAATAGAACTCAGCAACTAAAAACAATGAATTCATGAAATTCTTAGGCAAACGTTTGGAACTGGAAAATATCATCCTAAGTGAGGTAACCCAACCACAAAAGAATACACGTGGAATGCAATCACTGATAAGTGGATATTAATTAGCCCAGAAGCTCTGGATTCTCAAGACACAGTTAGCATATCAAATGATACCCAAGGAGAGGGAAAGAGAGACCTCTGGTTCTGAAAAGAGTTGATCCAGAATTGTAGGGGAGTACCAGGACAGGAAAATGGGAGGGGGTGTTTGGGAAATGTCCAGAGGGAAGAGGGCTTATGAGACTGATGGGGAGGGGGAAACTGGGAAAAGGGAAAGCATTCAGAATGTAAACAAAGAATATAGAAAATAAAACAAAAAACAAAAAACAAGGACATCATAAATTTTACAGGCAAATGGATGGAACTATCATTCTGAGTGAGGTAACCAAGTCCCAAAATCACATACATGGTATGTATTTACTTATAACTGGACATTAGCCATGAAAACCAGGATAACCACGCTATAATCAACAGACCCTAAGAAGCCAAATAACCAGAAAAATCTAAGGGAGGAGGTTGAATCTTTCTCAGAAGGGGAAAAAAATAGATATATTTTGAGGAGGTTGATGGAAGGAAGGAACTGGGAGGGAAAGTGGATAAGGAGGGGAGAGGGGCAGAATGTGGGATCAGATTTAAGGGGAGAAGGGGAGAAAGAAGGAAAAGAGGAGGTCAGGATGGGTGTAGCAATCTAGGACTTGACAGAGACCTGGAATGGGAGGAAGCACCAGGGCATCTATGGGGCTACTCTAGCTGTGACTCCTCACAATGGGTGGTGGGGATCCAGAAGTGGCCACTTCCTCTAGCCAGTCAGGACTCCAAGTGGAGGGATAAGGACAGTAACTCACACACAAAACCTTCGAACTAAAATGTGCCCTGCCTACAAGAAGTACAGGAACAAGACAGAGCAGAGATGGAGGGTACAGCCAACTAATGATTTCCTTAAATTGAGACCCACCCTATGGGCAAGAACCAATCAATCCCTGACACTATTAATGATGCTCCATTATACTTACACACAGGAGCCTAGCCTAACTGTCTTCACCCAGAAGCCAATTGAAAGAGATGAAGATACCCACAGCCAAACATTAGATGGAGCTCAGGGAGTCTTACAAAGGAGTTGAAGGAAGGATTGAGGGACCCAAAGAAGACAGGGCCTCTACAGAAAGACCAACAAAATCATCTAGCCTGGACTTTTGGGGGCTCCAAGTGACTGAACTACAAACCAAAATTGAGCACGGCTGCACTTAGGGTCCCTGCATCTATGCAGCGCATGTAGCATATGAGCAGCTAAATCTTCATGCAGGTCTCCCAACAACTGGAGCAGGGGCTGTCGCTGAATGTCTTGCCTGCCTGCCTGCCTGCCTTCCTATAGATCCCTGAAATGGTGTGCCTTGTCTGGTCTCAGTGGGAGAGGATACCCAGTCTACCTAGTCTTGCATTGACCTGACATGCAGGGTTGGGATGGGGCTAACACCCAGAAGGGGACCCCATTTCATGAAGGAGAAGGGGAGAATGAAATAGGGCAGAATGCTAGGGTGGCAAGGAAGGAGTGGGTGGTTGGGTGGTTGGGAAACACTCTCATAGAAAGAAGTAGTGGGGAGGGGGATGGAATAGTGGTTTGCAGAGGGGAAACCAGGAAGGGAGATAGCATTTGTAATGCAAATAAAATAATCAATAAAGAAAGAAAAGGAAAGAAAGCAAGACAGAGAGGGAGGGAAAGAGAGAGGGAGAGGGGGAGGGAGGGACAGAGGGGGGAGGGAGTGGAAGAGGGAGAGAAGGAAGGAAGAAAGGAAGATAGAAAGAAAAAAATCACGCAAGCAAAGGGCAGAGAATATTCCAGCATGGAGATGGGGAGGTGGTCATGAAATCCTACTTCTAGTTAAGAGCTGTTGACAATTGAACAATATCAACCAACCAGAGCTCTCAGGGCTAAACCATAAACCAAGGAGTACACATGGAGGGACTCATGGCTCCAGTCGTATATGTAGCAGAGGATGGCTTTGTCTGGCATTAATGGGAGGAGAGGCCCTTGGCCCTGTGAAGGCTCCATGCCCCTGTGTAGGGGAATGAGAGGACAGGGAGGCAGGAGAGGGTGGGTGGGGGAACACCCTCATAGAAGCAGAAGGAAGAAGGATGGGATGGGGAGTTCTGGGGGAAAATATCGGGAAAGGGGATAACATTTGAAATGTAAATAAATAACATATCCAATAAAAAGAAATAAGGGAAAAAAAAGAATGTGACCTTGGTGGGTTGACACTGTACTGCCACAAATGAAGTTGTATGAGCAGCATCAACTGAACTCAGTAAGTTACAAAAGGACAAGAGTATACAAGGCCGGGAAGGTTAGGAAATTGATGGGAGAACAGGGGGAGGGAAGGGGGCTTATGTGACTTTCTGGGAGTGGGGGACCAGAAAAGGGGAAATCATTTGAAATGTAAATAAAAAATATATCGAATAAAAGAAAAGAACTGGCAGGAGGTAGGGAGGTGATGAGTATAATTATAATACACTTTACAAAGTTCTCAAAAAAACTAATAAAGATTAAAAAAGAAAATAAATATTAATTCCTGATTCTGCACTGATGTATTGCTGATGGAAGGATAAACTATCCCAGAATCCATGGAAGGGATTTTTTTTTTCCAGAAAACCCAAAACAAAAATAGTTTAAAACCGAGACAGAGAGACCACTCTTGTGTATTAACCTGGAAGACTTGGAGATAACACAACACAGAGATACTTCCACATCAGTGTTCATTGCAGGACTGTTCAAAATAGCTAGGTCATGGAACAAACCTAGATATCAGACAAAAAAGGAATGCATAAGCAAACGGTGGTATATGTATACAGTGAAAATTTTTCAGCCATATAAAAGGAACAAAGTCATTGGTAGGAAAATGAATATAACTGAAGATAATCTTATTAAGTGAATTAATCCATTAAGACAAATACCCAATTTCTAACATTTGTGGTTCCTAGATGTTATATGGATTCTTGAAATCATGCACATGTTTATGACACCAAACTGTCTAGGGGGGACAAAGGGAAATAATGGAAGAGGAAGAAGTAAGGATAAGAGAGAGTGTGGAAGTATAGAGATGAATATGCTGAACATATACTATATACTTTCATGTATACATTTTGGATTTTATTTATTCGTTATAGTTTTTATTTACATTTCAAATGATTTCCCCATTTCTGGCCCCCCACTTCCCGAAAGTTCCATAAACCCTCTTCCCTCCCCCTGTTCTCCCATCCACCCCTTCCCACTTCCCTGTTCTGGTTTTGCCTATACTGCTACACTGAGTCTTTCCAGAACTGGGGCCACTCCTCCAGTCTTCTTGTACATCATTTGATATGTGGATTATGTTTTGGGTATTCCAATTTTCTAGGCTAATATCCACTTATTAGTGAGTGCATACCATGATTGATCTTTTGAGACTGGGTTACCTCACTTAGTGTGATGCTCTCCAGCTCCATCCATTTGTCTAAGAATTTCATGAATTCATTGTTTCTAATGGCTGAATAGCACTCCATTGTGTATATATACCATGTTTTTTGCATCTATTCTTCTGTTGAGGGATACCTGGGTTCTTTCCAGCTTCTGACTATTATAAATAGGGCTGCTATCAACATAGTGGAGCATGTATTCTTATTACCTGCAGGGGAATTCTCTGGGTATATGCCCAGGAGTGGTATAGCCGGATCCCCCAGAAGTGACATGCCCAGTTTTCTGAGGAACCGCCAGACTGATTTCCAGAGTGGTTGTACCAATTTGCAACCCAACCAGCAGTGGAGGAGTGTTCCTCTTTCTTCACATCCTTGCCAATACCTGCTATCTCCTGAATTTTTAATCTTAGCCATTCTGACTGGTATAAGATGAAATCTCAGGGTTGTTGTGATTTGCATTTCCCTAAAGACTAATAAAGTTGAGCATTTTTTAAGATACTTCTCAGCCATCCGAAGTTCTTCAGGTGAAAATTCTTTGTTTAGCTCTGTACCCCATTTTTAATAGGGTTATCTGTCTTTCTGGGGTCTAACTTCTTGAGTTCTTTGTATATATTGGATATTAGCCCTCTATCTGATGTAGGGTTGGTGAAGATCTTTTCCCAATTTGTTGGTTGCCGATTTGTCCTTTTGATGGTGTCCTTTGCCTTACAGAAACTTTGTAATTTTATAAGGTCCCATCTGTCAATTCTTGATCTTAGAGCATAGGCTATTGGTGTTCTGTTCAGGAACTTTCCCCCTGTACTGATGTCCTCAAGGGCCTTCCCCAATTTTTTTTCTATTAGCTTCTATTTTCTATTAGTGTCTGGCTTTATGTGCAGGTCCTTGATCCATTTGGAGTTGAGCTTAGTACAAAGAGATAAGAATGGATCAATTTGCATTCTTCTGCATGCTGACCTCCAGTTGACCCATCACCATTTGTTGAAAAGGCTATCTTTTTTCCACTGGATGTTTTCAGTTCCTTTGTTGAGGATCAAGTGGCCATAGGTGTGTGGGTTCATTTCTGGATCTTCAATCCTATTCCACTGATCTGCCTGCCTGTCACTGTACCAATACCATACAGTTTTTAACACCATTGCTCTGTAGTATTGCTTGAGGTCAGGGATACTGATTCCCCCAGAATTTCTTTTGTTGTTGAGAATAGTTTTAGCTATCCTGGGTTTTTTGTTATTCCAGATAAATTTGAGAATTGCTCTTTCTAACTCTATGAAGAACTGAGATGGGTAATCTGTATATTGCTTTTGGCAAAATGGCCATTTTAACTATATTAATCCTGTGAATCCATGAGGATGGGAGATTTTTCCATTTTCTGAGATGTTCTTCCATTTCCTTTTTCAGAGTCTTGAAGTTCTCGTCATACAGATCTTTCACATGTTTGGTCAGAGTCACACCAAGGTACTTTATACTGTTTGTAGCTATTGTGAAGGGTGTCATTTCCCTAATTTCTTTCTCAGCCTGCTTATCCTTTGAGTATAGGAAGGCTACTGATTTGCTTGAGTTGATTTTATAACCTGCCACTTTGCTGAAGTTGTTTATCTGCTGTAGGAGTTCTCTAGTGGAGTTTTTTTTGGGTCACTTAGGTAGACTATCATCTTCAAATAGTGATAGTTTGAATTCTTACTTTCCAATTTGTATACCTTTGACCTCCTTATGTTGTCTAATCGCCTGAGCTAGTACCTCAAGTACAATATTGAAAAGATAAGGAGAGAGGGGCAGCCTTGTCTAGTCCTTTATTTTAGGGGGATTGTTTCAAGTTTCTCTCCATTTAGTTTGATGTTGGCTACCGGTTTGCTGTATATTGCTTTTACTATGTTTAGGTATAGGCCTTGAATTCCTGTTCTTTCCAAGACTTTAAGCATGAAAGGATGCTGAATTTTAATTTTAAAATGCAATAATAAAAAATAAACACACAATGCTGAACACAACCTCATCTGTTCATTCAGTATGCTGTTAGTTCTTCATAGAATTAATTCTCACTCATCCCTGGCTCGGTCACCAGTCTTCCTTAAAGCACTGGTTCCTCCAGGAAGTTTGCATAGAGCTTCATTAGCACGCTTATACAGTCTTTCTTCTCTGTTCCTCTCCTACACACTGTTCTTGCCTTTAGAAACACTGTTATCTGGAACATATTACAATGCTGTGCTTGCAGGTATGCATCGTGGGGCTTAAAGGCCATTTGACCTGACGAACAAGAAGAGTCAGAAAGCTCCACGTACAGGTCTTTACTTTCAAAGATCTTACAATCTAGTGGACATTAATAAAGAAACTTCTGGTCTTGGAGATGATTGAATAGTTGACCTTTGTAGTGCCAAAGAAATAAAAACTTTGCACTGTTTTGGATTATACTTTCTATGTAGTGAGATTCACATGATCAGGACTGTTTTTACCTTCCTCAGACACTCCGCTTCATCTTAAGTCATCAGTGACCAAGTTTAAACTGACAGATACCATCGTCAAAGGTGGTGGTCTAAGAACCTTCTGTTTCAGTTTTACTTCCTCCCCAGTGACTAATTAGGAGATTTTCATTGGTTACTTTCAACAAACCAGTTGGATTTCTGTGGCAATTCCCTGGGTCATATGAACAAAATTGGCAAATCTAGGCTCTCTAGTAGCACCTGGTCATTAATCTCCACACTAATTAATGTCCTCTCTGATTTGATCAGTTTTTTTTCTATAATAGAAGTTGTGAATGCCAAAACTCAGTTATTGGGGAATTCTCTGACTGCAAGATGCTGCCTTTTGGAAATAGGCATGTGAAAGATGGAAGGAACATGACAACTCTCTCAATTCAATTCCAGAAAGGCAGCTGAGTGGCAGAATCTCATCTATAGATATAAAGTAAGGTTTTTTGTTTTTTGTTTGTGGTTTTTTAAAAATCCACATTAGTTATATTATAATGTAGAGAAGATGGAACAGATCACAAACAGAAGAAAATAACACATTGTAAATTGTGGAGAATAGCAGAGGGTGGCAGACCTTGACTTTTACCTTGTTTTTATTTAATTTTTATTTTTTAACAAAATATCTGTAAATGTGGTTTAAGGAAAATCTGGGTTTTAAGCATAGATGGGTATTTTTGAAGCTTAAGTATGCTGTAATAAAGGGTTTGCCATTAACTAATTCGAGAATCATAGTAGCTATATAACCTATAGAAGTTGGTAGTCAGGAATACTTGTTTTGATTTGTTGCTGTGCTCACAGACAAGTTACCTAGAAATAATTAATTTTTTATAGTTCCCTGTGGCTTTTTTGGGGGAAATAATACCAAAATGATAGATGCAAAAATAGAGATAGAATAACTGTATAAAAAAGAGATACAAAAAACGTAATTTGTTTTGAAACATTTTCTGTGTGTTTAATTTCAGAACCCTATAATTTTTTTGTTTTTTATATACATACATTTATGCACAAAGCACATAAAAATATGCAACACACACACACACACACACACACACACACATATATATATATAGTCAGTATAGTCAGTATATTATGAAATGGGGAAAATCAAGAATTTTCTATTAATTATGTTTATTAAGTTTTTAGTTGTTTTCTGTTTTCTTCTTAATTTGTGCTATCACACAAAAATATATTTAAATAACATCCAGGGAAAAAAACAAACCAGAATCTAGGTGCATAGGGACTGGCATAATAAATAATGTGAGCAAATGGGTAACAACCGGAATGCTTAACTCTTGATACAGATAACCTAAAAATGAAGGAGAAATGGCAAAGATCTGAGTAGCAGAATTTCTGATATTGTTTGTGCATTTTTTTGTTTGTAGAGAAACAGACATGTACACAGGTTAAACATTTGACCTGATAAGTTCATCTAGGAGCAGAAAAATATTCATTCTTGAAATCTTGGGGCACACGAATGGCCTTAAAAGATTAATATTTAATTCTTACATAGAGTAGCTTTATAGAAACAATGGCATGATTTGCCATTCTTTGTTTTTTTTTTTTTGTTTTTGTTTTTTTTTTTGTTTGTTTGTTTTGTTTTTCAAGACAGGGTTTCTCTGTGTAGCCCTGGCTGTCCTGGAACTCATTTTGTAGACCAGGCTGGCCTCGAACCAAGAAATCCACATGCCTCTACCTCCCAAGTGCTGGAATTAAAGGTGTGTGCCACCATTGCCTGGCCATAGAGTAGTTTTATAAAAGTTAAATATTTTCTTGGTATGCACAGGGCCGGAAATTTGACTTCTCTAATTTTATAACTGAGGCAATCAATAACTCTATTTTCTTTAACTCCGAACTTCAAATGGGTAAGGATCTGTTTTAGGAGACAAAGTTCATGTAAATTTACAATATAGAATGATTTTTAGAAACGGAATTTTAGAGAGAGTTGGTTTCTAATTTTTATGGCTTTTAAGTAAGAAAATAAATCAAAGAAGGCAAGATTATAATGGATGTCCTAGAGAACAAAAATAATTCAAATGTTCTTTTAGAATAAGCCCAAGTTTTGCAGAACAAAAGAGGTCACTCTGAGATAAATATATCAATAAATTAAAAAAAAAAAAAAAAGAAAAGGGTGAAAAAAAAAAGAATCAGAAGACACAAGTCTTCTCCATGCATCTCAATGTCTTCTGGTCAGCGCTTTGCCTCACTTCTTTTAGATTAGCTGTCTCAATTGTAAATTGTTAGTGTGTGTGTGGGAGGGGAGAAACGGGCTTTCTTTAACTCTCTCTTAGTTCTGGTCTATCCATCTTCATAATTATGGCTATCTTAGTCCCCCGTGTTGTTTCCTAACATGTAAATTTCCATTGCCCAAACACTTGCTGCTCTTTCTAGAAAGTATCTGGAAAAGAGAATTTATATATATCCACAAAAGACACATTTGTTTTTTTGTAATCAGAAACTTTTAAGTCATTACTATATTGTGTTGGATGCGTAGAAAAGTTATTTTGACATGAGAGTTTTTATGTTTAGAAAGGCAACCTTATTTTTCTGTTATTTTGCTTTTGTTTTACAGTTTTGATTTTTTAGTTGATAAATTTGTCCTTTGTTATAGAAAAGCCTTGTGGTCCTGTTTAGCCCTGGGATTTTGCAGTATTCTGAGAGAGGGCCTTTATAATGGTCTATCAGGGATTAAGGGATCTTTGGTCCTGTTGCCTCGTAGATGTCATCTGCACAACCCTCATTTCTTGCACATTTACTCTCTTTAACCTTCTTATGGTTCTTTGGACATTGCAAATAAGTTCATACCTTAGAATTCTTGCTCTCGTTGTTGTGTCTCCACCAAACATCTCCCCAAGTAACTTAGTGATTTCTTCATCATTCATTCATTTTCTCATGTTTCTTTTCATTTGAATGTTGGGCAAGAACTGTCTCTGAGTCCCATTTTAGAATCATATTCCCAATACTGCCCCCATTGTTCCTTGCCTAATTTCCTTCAGAGTAAAACCAGCATTTGAAATCTGGTCTTTTAAGTGTCTACTTTCAATTTTATATTTATATCTGTGGATATCTAAATTTAGGAGATTAAATACTTTAAAAATACATTTTGCTTTTATCTCTACTTATTGGCATGTAAACTTTCTTTATACACAATGAATGAAATGGATTCATAGATGTGAACTCTTTCAACTAAATCATTGCTCAACTAAAAAGTCTTTCTTTTTAAATCAACCAGCATGACTAAGAAAGTGTGCCAGATATAAAATTGGTGAATGTATGTGGGCCATGAGGAGGATATGACAGGTAAGATACTGTTTGATTTGAATTTAAAAGAATGAATATCTTTGAAATTACAATACAGAGAAAGATGATTTCTTGCTTGAGCAACAAAATCAGAGTATCCTCTGTGCAAAAGCCACTGTCTCTGTGGTAGGTAAGGCCAGTTGATCTGACTTTAGTGAGAGGGTGGTTCACCTCAAATGTACTAACCGGCACATCAACATCAAGTGCTCTTGCATTTGTGTTTGATCAGGTGTGACTTGTGTGTCAGCTACTGGATTTCTTACAATTGCTTATGTTAGAGATCTGCAGCAATTCTTATTTCCAGAAATGCTTTGTCATTTTTAAACAAAACAAAACAGACAAAAAAAAAAAAAACAAAAAAAAAAAAACAAAAAACACCCCACTGGTGGCCAACAGAATACCATTCAAATTTTGTAAAATGCTCAGCTAATGTTTGCCTTCCACAGTTAATTTACCTTTTCATGGTGAGTATGAATACACTATTAATATGAATATTCTCATTTTTCCCTTTAGGTAACATTAAAGCCAACCTCTGATTTGGGTCAATGACTAGAGCAAACCATTCTGCAGTGTCTGAATTTGTGTTGCTGGGGCTCTCAAATTCCTGGGAGATCCAGGTTTTCCTTTTTTTCTTTTCTTCTCTGTTCTATGTATCCAGTTTGACAGGAAACTTCATCATAGTTGTTACAGTCACCTCTGACCCCTACTTGCATTCGCCCATGTACTTTCTACTGGCCAATCTCTCTGTTATTGATCTTATATTTTGTTCCATTGCAGCACCCAAAATGATTTATGATCTTTTCAGAAAGCAGAAAGTCATCTCCTTTGGAGGATGTATCAGTCAGATTTTTTTTAGTCATGCAGTTGGTGGCACTGAGATGGTGCTGCTCATAGCCATGGCCTTTGACAGGTATGTGGCCATATGCAAACCATTACGCTATCTGACCATCATGAGCCCACGGATGTGCCTGCTAATATCAGTTGCTGCTTGGATCATTGGCCTCATCCATTCATCGACCCAGTTGGCTTTCATTATAAACTTGCCATTCTGTGGCCCTAACATACTAGACAGCTTTTATTGTGACATACCACGACTCATCAAGCTTGCATGCACAGATACTCATAAACTGGAGTTCATGATTACTGCCAATAGTGGATTCATTTCCTTGATTGCGTTCTTTTTACTTATTGTCTCCTACGTCTTTCTCCTCACCACTGTCCAGAAGCAGTCCTCAGGATGTTCATCCAGGGCCCTTTCTACTCTGTTGGCTCATGTTACAGTTGTAGTTTTGTTTTTTGGGCCATTGATTTTTTTCTATGTATGGCCTGCTCCTTCAATACATGTAGATAAATTTCTAGCTATATTTGATGCAGTTTTGACTCCCTTTCTAAATCCAGTTATCTACACATTGAGGAACAGAGATATGAAGATGGCCATCAGGAAAGTGTTTTGTAAACGTCTGGCCTTTAGAAAATCAATGTAGATGACTCGGTTGAGACGTAACATTCCCAAGTGAATACTGGAAGTTCATAACAGTCAATCCCCTTAAAGGTTTCGTGTTAGAGATCCTTTGAGTGCATTTAGGCAGTCACCTCCTGTCAGGTGAGTCTATTTTGTTTCTATGAAATAGAGTAATGTTTCCACGAAGAAAAAGAAGGTACTTTTATTAACAGATAGGGATCAAATATTTTATTAACTTTTTAATCCTTAAATAATTGTGCCAATAATTACTTCTACATGTGCTTATAACAAAGATGATTTTGGTTCTAGCAATAGCTGTACCAGTTTCACGCTGTTCTGCTATCAGTGTGATTCTTCCTTTAATTCAAAGATATTTATTAATTTTAAAAATAGGTAGACAATTTGGTGGTAGACAGTAAACTGATGAAAATTCTAAAACTATTCATATGTTAATTCTTCATTTTACTTATTTTAAAAAATTATTTTTTAATAAAAACCCAACCCTTCACATGTCCACCCTCTCTCTCAAATTAATGGTCTTTGTTTCTATATTATTATTATGTGTATATAAATGAATAAATATGTACATATAATCTGCTGAGTATGTGTAGTATTTTTCATTTGTATATGAATTTAGGGTGACCACTTGGTATTGTATAAACAGGGTACTCATTCTTATGGAAGACTGATCCTCAGTAAACAATAATCATCTTTATCTCTATGTTTAGGGATGTAGTCTTGTGAGACTCCCCCATCCATGTTGGCATGTCAGTTGGTATTGTTGTTACTTAGGCCTTTTTTTAGGCAATCATATGGTGGAGTTTATGGATAGGAAGCATATAGCACTGGACTCCCTGCTTCTCTCTCCCTTGCAATCATTCTGATTCCACTTTATTAATGTTCCCTCAGCCTTAGAGGTAGGAATTGTGTTATAGATATCTCAAGTAGGAATGGTCACTCCATGTTTTTGTTCATTTGTTTGTTTTTGTTTTCTGCATTTTGGAAAGTTGTGGCTTTCAGTGATGAGTTTCATCTGCTGCCAAAAGAAGGATTTTTGATGAGGGGGTGAGAGTTACAGTTGTTTGTGGCTCTAGGGACACATATTCACAATGTGATTACATATTATTTTGGCTCTGGAAATGGGGAGTAGTATGTTCCCCTCTGGGGTGATGACCTAATTTCTGACAGGTAGTTGGCTAGGTTTACAATAGCAGACATGTATTTGTACCTATTGAGTGGGACTTAACTCTAGTTAGTTAGCTGTTGGTTACCATCGAGATCTAAACACCACAATTTCACCTATGAGGATACCTTGCTGTGCTGGTACTCACGTGAATCATGGATGTCACAGCTATCTATAAGCGTGGGTAGTACTATTTGTTACTTTTTTCCTTTTGGAAACCTTCATAGCACCTTTTGGTGTGTGTGTGTGTGTGTGTGTGTGTGTGTGTGTGTGTTAATATTAGAAAATAAAATAATATTATTCTTTATAGTTTTTATAAACATCCTTAGCGTTACTTGTTCCTTTTCCTTCTACCTTCCTCAGTTTAAGTCTCCTGCTCCCACAATTTTCTGTTCATAGCATCTGTAGTCTTCTATTTCCTTTTTTTTCCTTTCCTTTCCTTTCCTTTCCTTTCCTTTCCTTTCCTTTCCTTTCCTTTCCTTTCCTTTCCTTTCCTTTCCTTTCCTTTCCTTTCCTTTCCTTTCCTTTCCTTTCCTTTCCTTTCCTTTCCTTTCTTTTCCTTTCCTTTCCTTTCCTTCATTTTTGTTTGTTTTTGTTTTGTTTTGTTTGTTTGTTTTTGAAGACAGGGTTTCTCTGTGTAGCCCTGGCAGTCATGAAAAATCACTCTGTAGACAAGGCTAGCCTTGAACTCAGAAATCTACCTACCTTTGCCTCCCAAGTGCTGGGATTAAAGGCGAGTACCACCACTGCCTGGCAACTATTACCTTTTCTTGAGGTCATACACAATGGTTTATTCATTACTTGTTGAATTGTACATTAATTTCCCCCCAGTTTTCCTTGTTGATCTTGGCCTTATAAGTGAGCAGAAACAGGCAACAACTTTTAAGACTTTTGATCATTTACTTAATGTAAGTCACATATCTTGATTTTATACTCTTCCATATGTTGTAGGCATTTTTTTTAAAAAAATTAGGTATATTCTTTATTTACATTTCAAATGATTTCCCCTTTCCTGGTCCCCCCCAAAAAAGTCTCATAAGCCATCTCCCTTCCCTTTGTTCCTCAATCAAGCCCCTCCTGCTTCCCTGTCCTGGTATTCCCCTACACTGCTGCATCAAGTCTTGGCAAGAGCAGGGGCTTTCCTCTGTTTGATGTCCAACAAGGCCATCCTCTGCTGCCTATGTGTCTGGAACCATGAGTAACACCATGTGTATGATCTGGTTGATGTTTTTGTACTCAGGACCTTTGAGAGTACTAGGTGGCTCATATCTTGTTCCTCCTATGGTGCTGCAAACCCCTTCAGCTCCTTGGGTCCTTTCTCTAGCTCCTCCATTGGGGACACTGTGCTCAGTTCAATGGCTGTCTGAGAGTGTCCCCCTCTATATTTGTCATGCACTATCAGTCTTCCAGGTGACAGCTATATCCAGCTCCAGTAAGCAAGTACTTGGGGGCATCTATAATAGTGTCTGGGCTTTGTAACTGTATATGGGATGGTTCCATAGGTGAGGTAGTCTCTGGATGGTCTTTCTCTCAGACTCTGCTCCACACTTTGTCTCTGTATCTCTTTCTGTGGGTATTTTGCTCCCCTTCTAAGAAGGACCAGAGTATCCATTCTTTGTTCTTCCTTCTTCTTGGGCATCATTTGATATGTGAATTATGCCTTGGGTATTCCAAGCTTCTGGGCTAATATCCAGTTATCAGTGAGTGCATACCATGTGTGTTCTTTTGTGATTGGGTTACCTCACTTAGGATGATATTTTCCAGTTCCACCCATTTGCCTAAGAATTTCATGAACTCATTGTTTTTAATAGCTGAGTAGTCCTCTTTCTCCACACCCTCTCCAACACATGCTGTCTCCTGAATTTTTAATCTTAGCCATTCTGACTGGTGTAAGGTGAAATCTCAGTGTTGTTTTGATTTGCATTTCCCTAATGACTAATGAAGTTGAGCATCTTTTAAGATGCTTCTCCGCCATCCGAAGTTCTTCAGGTGAGAATTCTTTGTTTAACTCTGTACCCCATTTTTTAATAGGGTTGTTGTGGGGTTGCAAATTGGTACAACCACTCTGGAAATCGGTCTGGCGGTTCCTCCGAAAACTGGGCACCTCACTTCCAGAAGATCCTGCTATACCACTCCTGGGCATATACCCAGAGGATTCCCCACCATGTAATAAGGATACATGCTCTACTATGTTCATAGCAGCCCTATTTATAATTGCCAGATGCTGGAAAGAACCCAGGTATCCCTCAACAGAAGAGTGGATGCAAAAAATGTGGTATATCTACACAATGGAGTACTATTCAGCCATTAGAAACAATGAATTCATGAAATTCTTAGGCAAATGGATGGAGCTAGAGAACATCATACTAAGTGAGGTAACCCAGATTCAAAAATGTATGTGAATCATGGTATGCACTCACTAATACGTGGATATTAACCTAGAAAACTGGAATACCCAAAACATAATCCACACATCAAATGAGGTACAAGAAGAAAGGAGGAGTGGCCCCTGGTTCTGGAAAGACTCAGTGAAGCAGTATTCAGCAAAACCAGATCGGGGAAGTGGGAAGCGGTGGGTGGGAGGACAGGGGAAGAGAAGGGGACTTACGGGACTTTCGGGGAGTGGGGGGCTAGAAAAGGGGAAATCATTTGAAATGTAAATAAATTATATCGAATAAAAAAATAGCTGAGTAGTATTCCATTGTGTATATATACCACATTTTCTGTATCCATTCCTCCTGTAGGATTGAATAATTTTTCATCAAATTGAACAGATGTTGGGAGATGTTCTACAAAAGGCCAGATTGTAATTAAGTTTGTTTTTGTAAGTGCCAAATTTTTATTATCTTTTAATAATTTTATTGAAATATTTTGTAATTTATTGGTTACAAAGAAAAGATGTAAACCGTTTACAGAATATAGTCAATAGCATTTTCAGTAAACTCACAAAATCATATAACCATTATTATCAATCAGTTTCAGAATACTTGCCTTATGTATGTAAGGTCTCAAGACCATTTACTATTAATTCACTCTTGCTTTTTCTCCTCAGTTCAGGGAGTCTTTGACTCTAAACAAAGAAAATATTTTCATTTATAAACTTATTTTATTTATTTTATAGAAAATTGTTTTCATTCAGTATATTCTATGGTTTCACCTTACCAAACTCTTACAGCTTCATCTATCCTCCCCCAGCCAAGATTCACATTTTTTTCTGTTTTTTTTTATTTTCTATATTCTTTGTTTACATTCCAAATAATTTTTCCTTTCCCAAGCAACCATGCAAACAAAAAGCCAAGCACACAAGCATAGCAAAAATGGAAAAAAGAGATACACACACAAACACACACCCCAGAACATAAAAACACAAAATTGGAAACTGTAATATATAAGCAAAAGTTCAGTAAGAGAAAATGCCAAGTAAAGAAATATGTGACATAAAGATCAACAAAAATATCAAGTTCATTTTGTGTTGGTCATCTGTTGTTTTACGACATGGGGCCTGCCTTAAGGATGGTTAATATATCCAGTAATACTCCATAGGAGAAAACTAAATTTTCACTTGTAAGCAGATGTCAATTGGAGATAGATTTTTGGTTAGTGTGGGGAAACATGTGCCCACTTCCCTCTTTAGCACTGGAGCCCCATTTGGTTTTAAACTTTATAGACCTGTGACTGTTGCTAAAGTCTCGGTGAGAAGTCTCGGTGAGTTCATAAGACTGTCATTCTTGTTTTATGTAGAAGACACTATTTCTTTGGTGGCAATTTTCTCCTCTGGCTCCTCAAATCTTTTCAACCCCTATTCAGGATAGTTCTCTGAGCCTCAAGGAAAGGAGTTTGATTAAAACCATCCCATTTATGACTAAGTGTTCCAAAATCTTCCATTCTTTGAGTATTTCCCAGTTGGGGATCTTTAACTTGTATCTACTGAAATAGGAAACTTTTTGATGATGATTGAGTAAGCCACTGATCTATTAGTATAAAAGAATGTCTTCAGGAGTCATTTGGTTGCATGCTCCATAAGCAGAACAATAATATTTGGTTTACCTTGGGGACAAGACCTATGTTATTTTAAGTTTCTTGGCCACAACAACAGTGCCAGACATGGATTGTATCTCATGGAGTAGGTCTTAAATCTAGCCAGAGAATATTTGGTTTATTCCCCAACCACTTGTGCCATCAGTCTATCAGCATATCATGCAGGCAGGTGACCTGTATAGACTGAAGATGTGTTGGGTGTTTCCTTTTTCTTCTTTGGTAATGTACAGAGCACCTCCTAGTATGTATCATGAATACTCTTCAGTATTAGCGTTGAAGGTACTAGTTAAACACAAACCCTACTTATTTGTGTTCAGTAAGATATATAAGTGCTGTATTCAGCAATAAGGTCTTACTATCAGTTTGTGGAAAGTATTCAACAATCTGAGATGTTTGGGTGCTTTCATGAGATTCCTTTAGGTAATGACTCAACTAGATATAACCAATTCTTGGCACTGAATATTTCACTTGGTGTAGTTAGATATCTAGTTAGGGCATTGTCTCCCCCATTATTTGATAACTCCATTTAGATTTTTCATATATGTATATATCCATATTTATTCATATATGTATATATTTTAAAAATGTCTATAGAATTAGTTTTTCATATGACACCTAAAATGGTCCTTGGTAATTGTTGTCCCTTTAAGATTCCCCACTTAACTCCCCCTTCCTTCCCCTTTCTTATTTAATCCTCTTTTTTCAGTTTTTCCCCAATTTCTCCATAACTATATATTCTATTTTCTTTCTTTAGAAATCCTCTACTTCTTCCTACTATTTTACTTTATACCTAGCTTTTGTGGTTATATGAATTATATAACATGTTCATCAAAGGTTTAAAAGTTAACATCTACTTATGAGAGAGTTGATAATCTGTATTTCTTGGGTCTGAGTCATCTCACTCAGGATGATTTTTTTCTAGCTCCATAAATTTTCTTGTGAATTTCATGATTTTGTTTTTTTAACCATGTATTATTTAAATTTTGTAAATGTACCACATATTTATTATCTATCTGTTGACAGACATACAGACATTTGCAATTTATGGCTATTATATGAATATCTTTGAGCGAGTATTTTTGTATTAGGATGAAGTATCTCTTGGATATTGAGGTAGATCTAGTCTTAGATTCTTAAGGAACTGATGTTAATTTCCACAGAGGCCATACAAGTTTTCACTTCCACCACAAATAAATGTGCCTCTTTATTCACATCATCACTACAATGAACTGTCATTTGTTTTATTGATCTTGGCTATTCTGCTTGGTGTGGGATAAAATGTCAAAATAGTTTTGGTTTTCATTTCCTTAATGACTGCGTATTCTGAACAGTTATTTAAGTGTTTTTCAGCTATTTGTGTTTCATCTTTTGGGAACTCTCTTTAGTCCTGTACCATATTATAAACTGGGATGTTGGTTTTCTTGTGTTTACTCTTTAGTTCTTTATATCTTTTAGATATTAACCCTCTATATCATGAGCATTTTATACAAATATTTTCATTTTCTCTATGCTGCCACTTGGAATGGTGGTGTCTTTTTCTACCCAGAAGGATTTCACTTTTGTGAGGTTCCATTTATCAACTATTGGTCTTAATGCTTATAGTGCTGGTTTCCGAAACAAAAAGTCTTTTCCTATGCCCATGAAGTAAAGACTATTCCCTCCATCTTCTTGTATCAGACTCAGGGTATCTTATAATATATTGAGATCTTTAATCCACTTGGAGTTGAGTTTTGTGCATGGTGATAAATATGGATCTATTTGCATTTCTCTGCATATTGCTATCCAGTTTGACCAGCACTGTTTCTGGAAGATGCTGTCTTTTTTTTTTTTTTTCAGTGTGTAGTTCTGGCTTTTTAATCAAAAGTCAAGTGTTCACTTATAAGTGAGTACATACCATGTGATATTTCTGGGTCTGGTATACCTCACTCAGGATAATTTCTAGTTCCATTTTTTTCCTGTAAATATCATGATGTCATTGTTCTTAATAGCTGAGTAATATTCCATTGTATAGTGAAAGATATTTTCTTTATCCATTCTTCAGTTTAATGACATGTTTCCAGTTTCTGACTATGATTAATAAGGCTGCTATAAATATAGCTGAAAAATGTTCCTGTTTACAGGGAGCATCATTTGTGTCTGTGCCCAGGAGTGGTATAGCTGGGTCTTGGGGTAGAACTATTCCCAGTTTTCTGCCAAATTGATTTCCAATGTGGTTGTACAAGTTTGTACTCACACCAGCAATGGAGGAGTCCTCACCTTGGTCCAGCATATGCTGTTTTTTGAGTTTTTGAACTTAGCCATTCTGACAGGTGTAAGATGGAATCTCAGGATCATTTTGATTTGTATTTCCTCGGTGACTGAGCATTTATTTTTTTAAAATAAGATTTTTTATTTAGGTTTGGTTAGTATAGGTGAGATATGCTGGAGTCACAAGGCAATATTCATTAACAGGACCCAGAAGTTAATAAAAACTTAATAACTATGCACTCAGATTTCTTAAACATTCAACCACCTAAAGATGAACGCACAGAAGTATGGTGGAAAACTTTATCTATTGTTCAAAATATGATAGGACTCCCAGTCTTAAAAACCACTGTACTGGGCAAACTCAGCAGTCCTAAACTCACATCTACTCTACCAAATTTAAATGGTATACGAGTAACAATAGTGTGAGAAAGAGTACCCTGACACAGCATAGATTCTAGATAGACACAGATTTATG
The DNA here is from genome assembly GCF_947179515.1 of Apodemus sylvaticus. NCBI lineage: Eukaryota > Metazoa > Chordata > Mammalia > Rodentia > Muridae > Apodemus > Apodemus sylvaticus. Next base: position 94,236,552 of record NC_067476.1, on the reverse strand, counting down.
CAAATATCATTGCTATAGATTTCCATTTACATAGAAACTTATATAAAAATAACTTGACCCTACACAAAATATCCTTTTATAAACATTCAAAGTAATTAACTAGTACAGTGTGATCCCCATCAAAATACTAACTTAATTCTTTATAAATTTAGAAAGAGTAATTCTCAAATTCATTTTGGATAACAAAAAAACTCAGGCTAGCAAAAATTCTTCTCAACAATAAAAGATAGCCTTTTCAACAAATGGTGCTGGTTCAACTGGAGGTCAGCATGCAGGAGAATGTGAATTGATCCATCCTTGTCTCCTTGTACTAAGCTCAACTCCAAATGGATCAAATACCTCCATATAAAGCCAGACACTCTGATGCTAATAGAGAAGAAGCTGGGAAAGACCCTTGAGGACATCGGTATATGGGGAAAGTCCCTAAACAGAACACCAATAGCCTATGCTCTAAGATCAAGAATTGACAAATGGGACCTCATAAAATCACAAAGTTTCTGTAAAGCAAAGGACACCATCAAAAGGACAAATTGGCAACCAACAAATTGGGAAAAGGTCTTCACCAACCCTACATCATATAGAGGGCTAATATCCAATATATACAAAGAACTCAAGAAGTTAGACCCCAGAAAACCAAATAATCCTATTAAAAAATGGAGTACAGAGTTAAGCAAAGAATTCTCACCTGAAGAACTTCAGATGGTGGAGAAACATCTTAAAAAATGCTCAACTTCATTAGTCATCAGAGAAATGCAAATCAAAACAACCCTGAGATTTCACCTTACACCAGTCAGAATGGTTGAGATTAAAAACTCAGGAGACAGCAGGTGTTGGCGAGGATGTGGAGAAAGAGGAACACTCCTTCACTGCTGGTGGGGTTGCAAATTGGTACAACCACTCTGGAAATCAGTCTGGTGGTTCCTCAGAAAACTGGGCATGTCACTTCCAAAAGATCCTGCTATACCACTCCTGGGCATATACCCAGAGGATTCTCCAGCATGTAATAAGGATATATGCTCCACTATGTTCATAGCAGCCCTATTTATAATAGCCAGAAGCTGGAAAGAACCCAGGTATCCCTCAACAGAAGAATGGGTGCAAAAAATGTGGTATATATATACACAATGGAGTACTATTCATCCATTAGAAACAATGAATTCATGAAATTCTTAGGCAAATGGATGGAGCTGGAGAACATCATACTAAGTGAGATAAGCCAGTCTCAAAAGATCAATCATGCTATGCACTCACTAATAAGTGGATATTAGCCTGGAAAACTGGAATACCCAAAACATAATCCACACATCAAATGAGGTAGAAGACTAATGGAGGAGTGGCCCCTGGTTCTAGAAAGACTCAGTGTAGCAGTATAAGGCAAAACCAGAACAGGGAAGTGGGAAGGGGTGGGTGGGAGAACAGGGGGAGGAAAGGAGGCTTATGTTACTTTTGGGGAGTGGGGGACCAGAAAAGGGGAAATCATTTGAAATGTAAATAAAAAATATATCGAATGAAATAAAAAAATTAAAAAAATAAAAAAATAAAAGATCTTTTGGGGGAGTCACCATCCCTGACCTCAAGCTGTATTTCAGAGCAATAGTGATAAAAACTACATGGTATTCATACAGAGATAAGCAGGTAGATGAATGGGATAGAATTGAAGACCCAGAAATGAATCCACGTACCTATAGTCACTTGGTGTTTGACAAAGGAGCCTAAATCATCTATTGGAAAAAAGCACTGTCTTTTCAACAAATGATGTAATGATGTGGTTCAACTGGCAGTCAACATGTAGAAGAATGCAAATTGATTCATTCTTATCTCCTTGTACAGAGCTCAAGACCAAGTGGATCAAGGACCTCCACATAAAACCCCTTTCCTCCTTTCCCCTTTGAAAACCCCCCATCCCACCCCCCCCCTGCTTATTAACTCACCCACTCCCATTTTCTTGTCCTGGCATTCCACTACAATGGGGTATCAAGCCTTCACAAGATTATTTCAATCATCTTGTATCTGTTAAGGCCTGTTTTGTGACAAATTATATGGTCATTTTTAGAGAAGGTACCATGAGGTGCTGAGAAGAAAATATATTCTTTTGTTTTAGGATGGAATGTTCTATGTTAAATATATTTGGTTCATAACTTCTGTTAGTTTTTACTGTTTCTCTGTTTAGTTTGTATTTCCAGGCTCTGTCCACTGATGAAAGTGGGGTGTTGAAGTCTCTCTCTATTATTGTGTGAGGTGCAATGTGTGCTTTGGGCTTTAGTAAAGTTTCTTTTATGAATGTGGGTGCCCTTGCATTTGGAACACAAATGTTCAGAATTGAGAGTTCTTCTTGGTAGAAACTTGGTAGAGTTTTCATCAAAGGAAAACTTGGTAGAGTTTTCCTTTGATGAGTATGAAGTGTCCTTCCTTATACTTTTTGATAACTTCTGGTTGAAAGTTGATTTTATTCAATATTAGAATGGCCAGTCCACCTTGTTTCTTGAGACCATTTGCTTGGAATTTGATTCAATTGGACTTAAGTTTTGTACAAGGTGACAAATATGAATCTATTTTCATTCTATTACATTAGACATAAACTATAAAGTACAGAATAACCATGCTTAAATACACAAACCCAATGAAATTGAGTATGAGGATGGCCCAAGGGTGGATGCCTGGATCTCACTCATAACAGGAAATAAAAGGTAGATGGAGGGAGGGATTTGGGTAGGAATTTGGGTAAGGTCAGGAATGGAGATGGGGATAAGGTATGGGCACAAGAAGGGCTAGAGAGGACTGAGAGGGAGAAAAGAGAAATTGGTTGTGGGTCATCTCTAGGACTAGCTGGAGACCTGAGGAATGGGAGGCTTCCAGGAGTCTGTAGAAGTGACTCGAGCTTACACTCCTAAAAGTGGGAGATATAGAGACTGAGGCAACCACTTCCTATAGTCAGTCAGGACTTCCACTGGAGGGAAGGGGGCATCATCCCACCTATTAAACCTTTGACCTAAAATTTGTTTTGCCTACAAGATGCATAGTGATAATGATGTAACAGAGATTGAGAGAACAGCTAATTAATGACTAGACCAACTTGAGACACATCCCGTAGGAGACGGCATTATTAGAGATACTCTGGTATGCTTGCAGCTAGAAGACTAGCATAACTGTATCCAGAGAGGCTTCATCCAGAAGCTGATGGTAACAGATGTAGAGGTCCACCACTGAAGACCAGTAAGAGCTTGAGAATCTTGTGGAAGAGTTGGAGATAGGATTGAGCAAGCTAAAGGGGTCAAGGATACCACAAGGAGACCGACAGAGTCAACTAACTTGGTCCCATAGGGGTTTTCAGAGTCTGAACCACTAACCAAAGAGCATGCAGTGGATAGACTTGCACATTTGTAAAAATGTGCAGCTTGCTCTTCATGTTAGTTCCCTAAGAGTTGAAGCTTGGGCTATCTCTGACTCTTGCCTGCCATTTGCTTCTTTTCCCTATCTGGACTGCATGGGCGCCTCAGGTAGAGAGGAAATAATGTGCCAGGACTGGGCAGTACTCAGGAGAGGTGATGATGGGGAGGAATTTGTGAGGGAATTAGAAGGAGAGGTAGGAGGTGGCTATGATTGGGATGTAAAGTAAAAATATAAATACAGTCATATTTATATGTATGTGGATGAATGCTTTGGTTTTCAACTTCATTCTGATGATTAGCATGTTTGTTTTTAAATCAATATCATACTGCTTTTTAAAATGAGATGCTTAGCAGTATTTATTATTATTATTATTATTATTATTATTATTATTATTTGGGACTGTTTTCAGTACCATGATTTGTTTTTTTTTTTGTGTGTGTGTGTGTGTGTGTGTGTGTGTGTGTTTCCATGTGAAGCAGAAATTCATCTCTTTATTTTCTGTGAAGAATTGTCATGGAATTTTGATGAAAATTGTGTTGAATCTAGGTTGCATTTGGTAGATGACCATTTTCATTATGTTAATCCTACCAATCCATGATCTTGGGAGATCTTTTTATTGTTTTATGTCTTTCTCAATTTCTTCCTTTAATATCTTAAAATTTTTATTATAAAAGCTTTTCACTTGCTTGATTAGACTTACCCTTAATCTTTTTAGATTATTGTGAAGGTATTGTTTCCCTTATTTTTTTCCTCAGCCAATTTTTCATTTGTATGTATGAGTTCTAATGATTCTTGTGTGTTGATTTTTTGTTTCTTGCTACTTTGCTAAACTTGTTTATTAGCTCAACAAGTTTCCTGGTAGAGCTTTTAGTGCCATTGATATACGCCATCATATCATCTACAAATAAAGAAACCTTTAATTCTCCATTTCTTATTTGTACCTCTTCCAGTTCTCTCATTTGTCTTATTGCTCTAGGTAGTATCCTAAGTTCTTTATTGAATAGGTATGGGGAGAGTGGACAATTCTGTCTTATTCCTGATTTTAGAAGAAATGCTTTGAGCTTTTTTCCATTTAAGTTGATGTTGGCTATGGGCTTTATGTAAACCTCCTTTATTTTGTTGAGCTATGTCCCTTGTATCTCTAATCTCCCCAGGAAGGGGTTTTGGATTTTGTCAAAGGCCTTTTCTGCATCTAATGAGATAATCATATGTTTTCTGTCTTAAGTCTGTTTACATAATAGATGGCATTTATCAACTTAAATTTGTTGAACCACCTTTTATCTCTGGGATTATGTCTACTTCATCATGGTGAGATATCTCTTTGATGTGTTCTTGGATTCAGTTTGCAAGTATTTTATTAAGAATTTTTGCATTTGTATTCATATGGGAGATAGGTTTGTAAAACTCTTTCTGATTATGTCTTTATGTGGTACATATGGGCGTAATAGTAGCCTTATAAAACAATTGGGAATGTTCTTTATATTTCTATTTTTGTGGAGTAATTTGAAGAATATTGGCATTAACTCTTCTTTGCAAGTTTCGTAGAACTCTGTGCTGAATCAATGTGGTTTGTTTTGGTTGGGAGATTTTCATTTATTGTTTCTATTTCATCATGTATTATAGTTCTGTTTAAATTGCTTATCTGTTCTTGAACTTTAATAGGTTTTATATATAAAGAAATTTTTTTCATTTCTTGTAGGCTTTACAGTTTGGTAAAATACAGATATTTTTAAAAGTATTCCTTTTTCACCAACCCAGGTACATACTTACATTTTATCATAACTGCAAATTATGCTATGGCAATATTGGCACAGACTTGGAAGAGTAGCCAACTTATCTGATTTGACCTAAGGACCACTCAATGTGGAGGAAGTCACACTCAACACTGCTTGGGTAACCAAGAATCAGAAGCTAGATAGACAAGAGATACAGAGTAAAACCAAACACTAGCAGTCTAAAAAAGAAATCAATAAAATGATTCCTAATGATATGTTTCTATACTTATTGACCAGGGCCGTATCTACTACTCATCAACAAAGAGACTTCCTCTGGTAGCATATGGAAACACCTGACCCACAGACAGACATTATGCAAAGAATGTATAAATTAGGGGTTTACATCAAACCCATTCCCTCAGAGTCTTGTGAATCTCTTAGAAGGTGGAGATCAAAAGATTTGAAGAGGCAGAAGGGATGGAGGACACTGGGATAACAAGACCTACTGAATCAACTAACTAATGTGGATATGTGCTCGCAGAGACTGAAACAGCAAGAACAGGCCTATTTGGGTCTATACCAGGTCCTCTGAATATGTGTTATTATTAGCCTACTTTTTCATGGGACTCCTTTTTATGAGAATACGTGAGTGGCTAACCCTTGTGGCTGCTCTTGGGACTCTCATGTCCTATTGGGTTGCCATGTCCATATTTAATATCAAAGTTTTTACTTCGTCTTATTATATTTATTGTCATGCTTGGTTATTATTTCTTAGAAGTCTGTTCTTTTCTGATGTGAGATAGAAAGACAGTCTATCCATAGGGAAGTGTAGTCATAATGTTTTTGTGAATTATGTGTAGGTAAGGTTTGTGTTATTTAAATCCTGATTTTTCACCTCATATCTTGTTTCAGGCTGGACACAGAATTTAATGCTTATAATAAGAACATCCTGCCTTGAGTTTGTGTCAATAGTTCTTATTATTTATTCTCTGCCTTGTCAATAAATGCTGATCACTTAATGGTTGGGAAAAAGAGAGAATAGAGCAGGAATTCTGCTGGTGCGGGAAAAGAAAAGGAGAGAAGAGTAATAGTTTCAGTTTGAGCTGCATGAGAGGGGTTTGGAAAAAGTCCATGAAAACATAACTGAAACCCAAAGATCCAGACCAGTAATAAAATACAGGTGTCATGGTAATTTGACTATGAGCTAGTCAGATTAGCATAGAGTATTAATAGATTAATACTCCCCAGGTATTGCATTGAAGTTGTAAATAAATCTTGATTTTTCAGTGTCATTATTGGGAACAACATAGGATAAAGTGATATAACTGTCAGATTAATTCAGTGTTTACACTTATATTAAAACTATTCATTTTACAGGGGATGAGTTGGGAAGGAACTGGGAGGAGTTTCTGGATTTTCTGTTGCTGTGTCAACCTTTTTTATCTCTAATTTTATTTATTTATTTGTCTTTTAGCTAATTTGGAGAAAGGTTTATCAACACCAGTCATTTTCCTAAAGAACCAACTTTTCATTTCATAGAGCCTTTGTAATTTTTTTGTTTCTATTTTATTGATTTCTGCCCCAAGTTTGATTATTTCTTGCCATCTACTTTTGTTGGATGTCCTTCCTTCCTTCCTTCCTTCCTTCCTTCCTTCCTTCCTTCCTTCCTTCCTTCCTTCCTTCCTTCCTTCCTTCTTTCCTTGTCAGGAGCCTTAATAGAGCAAGTTAATAACTAACAGGTGATCTTTCTAAGATGGTTCACATTATAATACAATCCATGACAGATTTGTTTTCATAGGCAAGGCTCAAGAGAATTCATTTTAGGAAAGATTCCTGCTATTACTTTGCTTTTCCTGTTATTATTAAACATACATAACAATCACTAGTCATTGTCCCATCCCCTTTTAGCAGATCTCTGCAGATCTATGAAAATATATTGCCATGTATTGATGCTATAGACAAATAAATGACTTCTTTTTATCTTTCTCTCTCTCTCTCTCTCTCTCTCTCTCTTTCTTTCTTTTTCTTTCTTTTTATATTTTTTTATTCGATACATTTTTTATTTACATTTCAAATGATTTCCCCTTTTCTGGCTCCCCACTCCCCGAAAGTCCCATAAGCTCTCTTCCCTCTCCCTATTCCCCCATCCACCCTTCCCATTTCCCTGTTCTAGTATTCCCCTATACTGCTGCACCGAGTCTTTCCAGAACCAGGGGCCACTTCTCCGTTCCTCTAGGAATCATTTAATATGTGTATTATGTGTTGGGTATTCCACTTTTCTAGGCTAATATCCACTTATCAGTGAGTACATACCATGATTGATCTTTTGAGACTGGGTTGCCTCACTTAATATGATGTTCTCCAGCTCAATCCATTTGTCTAAGAATTTCATGAATTCATTGTTTTTGATGGCTGAATAGTACTCCATTGTGTAAATGTACTACATTTTTTTGTATCCATTCCTCTGTTGAAGGACACCTGGGTTCTTTTCAGCTTCTGGCTATTACAAACAGGGCTGCTATGAACATAGTAGAGCATTTGTCCTTATTGCATGCCGAGGATTCCTCTGGGTATATACCCAGGACTGGTATAGCAGGGTATTCCGGTTTGCAGATGATATGATAGTATACTTAAGTGACCCAAAAAACCTCAACCAGAGAACTTCTACAGCTGAAAAACAACTTCAGTAAAGTGGCTGGTTACAAAATCAACTCAAGCAAATCAGTAGCCTTTCTATATTCAAAGGATAAACAGACTGAGAAAGAAATTAGGGAAATGGCACCCTTCACAATAGCCACAAACAGCATAAAGTATCTTGGGGTGACTCTAACCAAACAAGTGAAAGATCTTTATGAAAAGAACTTCAGGTTTCTGAAGAAGGAAATCGAAGAAGACCTCAGAAAATGGAAAAATCTTCCATGCTCATAGATTGGCAGGATTAATATAGTTAAAATGGCCATCTTGCCAAAAGAAATCTACAGATTCAACAAAATCCCCATCAAAATCCCAACTCAGTTCTTCATAGAGTTAGAGCAATTCTCAAATTCATCTGGAATAACAAAAAACCAAGGATAGCTAAAACTATTCTCAACTGTAAAAGAACTTCTGAGGGAATCAGTATCCCAGACCTCAAACATTACTACAGAGCAATATTGATAAAAACTGCATGGTATTGGTACAATGTCAGGTGAAGTTTCCCTCCTTGTATTGGTGTTTTTTTTCCTATTATCCTTTGTATGGCTGGGTTTGTTGATAGATATTGGGTAAACTTGGTTTTGTCATGAAATATCTTAGTTTCTCCATCTATGGTGATTGAGAGTTGCTGGGTATAGTAGTTTTGGCTGGCATTTGTGTTCTCTTACAGTCTGCATGAGATCTGCCCAGAATCTTCTAGCTTTCATAGTCTCAGGTGAGAAGTCTGGTGTGATTCTGATAGGTCTTCCTTCTATGTTACTTGGCCTTTTTCTCTTACTGCCTTTAATATTCTTTCTTTGTTTAGTACATTTGGTGTTTTGATTATTATGTGAAGGGAGGTATTTCTGTTCTGGTCCAGTCTGTTTGGAGTTCTGTAGGCTTCTTGTATATTCATGGGCATCTCTCTCTTTAGGTTAGGGAAGTTTCATTCCATAATTTATAGAAGTTATTTGCTGGCCCTTTAAGTTGTAAATCTTCACTCTCATCTATGCCTATAATCCTTAGGTTTGGTCTTCTCATTGTGTCCTGGATTTCTTGGATGTTTTGGGTTACAAACTTTTTGCATTTTGCATTTTCTTTAACTGTTGAGTGCATGGTTTCTATGGTATCTTCAGCATCTGAGATTGTTTCTTCTTTCTCTTGTATTCTGTTGTTGATATTTGCATCTATGTCCCCTGATTTCTTCCCAAGGTTTTCTATCTCCAAAGTTGTCTCCCTTTGAGTTTTCTTAGTTGTTTCTACTTCTGATTTTAGATCCTGGATGGTTTTGCTTAGCTCCTTCACTTGCTTGTTTGTGCTTTCCTGTAATTCTTTAAGAGATTTTTGTGTTTCCTCTTTCATGACCTCAGCCTATTGATCATAGTTCTCCTGTATTTCTTTAAGTGTTTTTTGCGTTTCCTCCTTATTGGCTTTTGTATTCTCCTGAATTTCTTTCAATGATTTTTGTGTTTCCCTTGCAAGGGCTTCTAACTTTTGATCCATTTTCTCCTGAATTTCTTTAAGTATGTCCTTCATGTGTTCCTGTACCAGCATCATGACTAGTGATTTAAATCCAAATCTTGTTTTACTTGTGTAATGGGGTATCCAGGACATGCTGTTAAAGGAGAATTGGGTTCAGATATTGCCACAATGCCTTGATTTCTGTTAGTGATGTTCCTGTGTTTGCCTTTTGCCATCTAGTTCTCACTGGTGTTAGTTTGTCTTGTCAGTGCTGGACTCACCAGTGCAAGCTGCCTCTTCCCAGGTGGCCTCTGGTGCACAGCTTACCTCCTGCACTACCTGGAGACAGGGTGCTGTTGCCCAGGCTGTTCAGATCCTGAAGCAGACATCTGAGGGCTCCTGCTGGGGCCTTCTGGATTCACCAGAGCACACTGACTCCTCATAGCCAGCCTTCTGGAAGCCCCTCTTGCCTCTTGCAGGACCTGGAGATGTGGCGTTGCCACCCAGGCTGATCTGGATACAGAATCGGGGAGATCTGAGGTCTCCAGCCAGAGGTCTCAGGACTGGAACCTAATCTCCGTCAATTCCAAGCTTTCAATTCATCAAAACACTCACTTTAATGCATGCCTCTCCCAACTTTATGACATTTTCTTTTGTTCAATTAACCATTGGATCTATTAAATATTGTCTATATGTGCAAGGGTGTGAGGCTATGCATTGGAGAATGGAAAAACTCTTGCTTCCCCAGAAGCTATCAACTGCTCACAGTTCCCTAGTTAAAGGTAGACAGTTGTGAGCACCTCCTCCATCCTGGCTAAAATTGTGACAGGCTGGATCTTGAATAGATTCAGAGCAGGTAATTACAGACTGTACGTTCATTAGTGAAACAACTATGTCAAGTCCAGCACATTCTTCCCCATTCTCCAGTTCTTAGCTTCATTCTGCGTTCACTTTCACAATGTTCTGTGAGCCTTGGCCACATGTGTGATGGACTCAGTAGCATTACTTATATGGCAACCCACAGCCACCACACTATCCTAAGATCAGAGAAACAACAAGGAATGGAATACCCACCCAACAAAGACAAGAACAGATACGAACACCTATCATTCCAAACCAAGATGCTCAGACACCACTTCAAAAAACACAATTAACACAAAACATGTCTTCACTAGAACCCAGCAACCCTACTACAGTACACCCTGAGAAGTGCAATATAGCTGAAATGCAAGATGAGGATTTCAAAATAGCCATTATGAATAGGTCCACGGACTATAAAAAGAATATGGATAAATCTGTTAATAAAGTATGTGAAAACAGTGAAATTAAATAATGAAAATTGTTCAAGACATAAAACTAGAAATGAATGAATAAAGAAAATGCAAACTGAGCTAAAATTTGGAAATGTAGTGTTTAGGAAGTCAAATAAAAAACTCAGATGTAATCCTCATCAACAGGGTAGAAGAGATAGAAAACACAATCTCAGGTATTAAGGGCAATATATAAGAAATTTATACCTAGATCAAAGAAAATGTTAAGCTTAAAGAGCAATCCAGCCACAAAAGATCTAGGAAAACTGGGACACTGTTAATACTCAAATTCTATAATTATCAGAATTTAAAAACAAACAAACAAACAAGAAAACCAGATTATTGGAACAAAAACATTATCAACAACATTTTGGAAGAAATTTTCCCTCACCTAAAGACAGATGAGCTTTTCAAGACATAAGAAGCATACAGAAAACTGAATAAACAGGACTGAAAAATAAATTCCCCATGGTATATAATAACAACACTAAATATACATAACAAAGAAGAATACTGAAGGCAATAAGGGAATAGAAAATGTAACATGTAAAATGAACATGTTAGACATCTCAATGAAGACTCGTAAAGCCTGAATGTCAGCAAAGACTACTGTACCTAGGAAAATTTTAAATAACAATAGATTCAGAAATAAAAACATTTCATAATAAAAAGTTAATGGGTGGGAGTGACTCCCCGCCGCCATCTTCCCTGCCTGACAGGGCAGAAAAGCAGCACCAGGTACTGAGATACCTTGAATTTAAGAGCTCTGGAGGCACAAACCACCAAGGGTCTGCCTGTGCCTAGGACCTGATCACAATAGCAATTCATCTGCCAGCTGGCCTGTGGTGGGGCCTGTGTCCTATGTGGAGATCAGCAGAGGGAGTGAATCCCCGCTGCCATCTTAGCTCCATGACAGAGAAGTCGGGGAGCATCTGGTTCACTGAGACAACCCAAGTATAATATTGCTTAGGGCAAGACTCAGCAGGGTTCTAACAGCACAAAAAGAGGAAGGCAGCACATCAGCAATCTGGGCCAGAGAAAACCCAGGCATCCAATGTTGCTGAAATAGCCTTAAAAAGGATAGGGAAGTTTTCTTCCATAATTTTATTGAAAATATTTGCTGGCCCTTTAAGTTGTAAATCTTCACTCTCATCTATGCCTATAATCCTTAGGTTTGGTCTTCTCATTGTGTCCTGGATTTCCTGGATGTTTTGGGTTACAAGCTTTTTGCATTTTGCATTTTCTTTAACTGTTGAGTCCATGGTTTCTATGATATCTTCAGATTTCTGAGATTCTTTCTTCTATCTCTTGTATTCTGTTGTTGATATTTGCATCTATGTCCCCTGATTTCTTCCCAAGGTTTTCTATCTCCAAAGTTGTCTCCCTTTGAGTTTTCTTAATTGTTTCTACTTCTGATTTTAGATCCTGGATGGTTTTGCTTAGCTCCTTCACTTGCTTGTTTGTGCTTTCCTGTAATTCTTTAAGAGATTTTTGTGTTTCCTCTTTCATGACCTCAGCCTATTGATCATAGTTCTCCTGTATTTCTTTAAGTGTTTTTTGCGTTTCCTCCTTATTGGCTTTTGTATTCTCCTGAATTTCTTTCAATGATTTTTGTGTTTCTTTCAATCACCATAGATGGAGAAACTAAGATATTCCATGACAAAACCAAGTTTACCCAATATCTATCCACAAACCCAGCCCTACAAAGGATAATAGGAGGAAAACACCAATACAAGGAGGGAAACTTCATCCTGAAAAAAGCAAGATAGTAACCTTCTTTCATCAAACCCAAAAGAAGTTAACCAATCAAATTTTAAAAATAACATCAAAAATGACAGGAAGTAATAATCACTATTCCTTAATATCTCTTAACATCAATGGACTCAATGTCCCAATAAAAAGACATAGAGTAACCGACTGGATATGTAAACAGGACCCTACATTTTGCTGCATACAGGAAACATACCTCAGGGTCAAAGACAAACACTTCCTTCATTTGCCTTTACCCATCTAGTTCTCACTGGTGTTAGATGGTCTTATTGTTACTGGCTGGTGCTTCAACCTCCTGTGGACCTTTAAGGCACTTCCTGGAGACAGAGTGCTGTGGCCCAGGCTGTTCAGGTCCTGAAGCAGACACCTGAAGGCTCCTGCTGGAGCCTGCTGGACTCACCAGAGCACACTGACTCCTCCCAGTGGGCCTCTCCGGTGCCCCTGTCATTTGATTTCTTGATGATAAAGATTCTGACTGGAGTGAATGGAATCTCAAAGGAGTTCTAATTTTCACTTCCGTAATAGCTAAAGCTATTGAACACTTTAAAATGTTAAACATGTTAAACATTTTAAAATGTTTCTTTTCTTTTCTGTCACAAAATACATCCCAAGCACAACCTCCCCTAACTCCCTTCCTCCCCACACCCACCCACTTCCATTCTTTGCCAAAACACTTCTCCTTTGTTTCCCTTTAAAGAAGGACAGGCCTCTTATGATATTAACCATACAGGATATTAAAAAATGCAATAAGACTAAGCACAAACCCTCATATCAAGGCTGGAAGAGGCAAACCAGCAGAAGGAAAAGAGTCCCATGTGCAGACAAAAGATACCCCCAGTCCCACTATTAGAAGTCTCACAAAAATCCCAAGCTAAAGAGCCACAGCTTGTAGGCAGAGGATATAACACAGACCCCTGCAGGCTTTGTGATTGCCACTGCAGTCCCTGAGAATCCCTATGGACCCTGCTTAGTTGATTCTGTGTGTTGTGTTCTCTTGGTATCCTTGATCCCACTGCCTTAATCAATCACTCCTCCCTATCTTCTACAGGATTCCAGAAGCCCTGTGTTTTACATAATGTTAGGCTGTGAGTCTCTGCATCTGTTTTCATCAGCTGCTGAAAGGTGATTCTCAGATTACTAGGATAGATGTCAATCTAAGAGTATAGCAGAAGATCATTAAAAGTAATTTTATTGACTCTTTTCTTTTTGTCAGTCATATGGGGTTCTACCCTAAGATGCTGGGCTGCCACCTTTTGTGGTTTCTGGCCATTCAGGCAGTGCAAGGCCTGAGCTCCCACTTATGGCTTAGACATTAAGTTAGACCAGTCATCAGATGGCCACTCCACAAGCTCTCAACCAGCATTACCCCAGGGCATTTTGTAGACAGGAGAGATTGTGGGTCTAAAGTTTTGGGACTGGGTTGCTTTTCCAATCCCACTACTTGGAGACTAGCCTTGTTACAGAAGATGAACTGTTCAGGATCCATATCCTCCAAAATATTTACTAACATTTGTAACATTTCTCTTGAGAACTTGCTATTTGCCTCTATAGCTCATTTTTATTAGGTTGGTTTCTTCATAAAAATCTCATCTTTATATAATCTTAAATAGTAATATTTTGTCAAATATACAGATGGACAATATTTTCTCCTATGTAGTAGACTACATCTTCACTCAATTGACAATTTTCTCTGTTCTACATCTTCTTAATTTCATAAAGACACATTTGCCAGTTGTTGGCTTTATTCCCTAAGAAACCAGAGTCCTATTTAGGAAATGCTTCCCTAGCCTATATTTTAAACTACTATTGTGGTTTGAGTGAGAAACAGTCACCCCACCATAGTCTTCTGTATTTGAACATTTGATTGGTTGGTGGTTCTGTTAGAGTTATGGGTCTCTTGGAATATATACCTTTGCTGGAGAAGTGCATTTTGGGAGGTGGATTTTTAGAGTTTATAGCCTCATTTTACTTCCAGCTCATTTTCTACTCTGTGTATTTGACTGGCAATGTGATTAGCCAGCTTCCTGATCCAACACCTACTGCAATACCTTCCTTGCTGTTGTGGACATCCCCTCTGGAAGCATATGACATAATAAACTATCCTTTTAGCTGGCTTTGGTCATGGAATTTTATTGTAACACAGTATTTCTTGAAGTCTGCTGACAAGTATTTTGGGGCACTTGCATTTGTGTGTGCACATGCAACATACAAATACACATAATTTTAAAAATAAATTATTTGAAAAGAGGAATAAAAATTGTTCCTATACCTGAAGACCTTAAAGCATTCCCTCATCTATGTCTAAGAGCTTCTTTCAGAGAGATGTTATTCTGTAGAAATTTAGATTTGCTTTCTTTTTCCTATATAAATAAATGCAATTCCTGTTATTCATTAGTACATATCAGACAAAATACCATATATAATCATGAATATGCATATCAAAATAGGCAAGAAAATATTTTTCTCAGAAACTGGTTAACAATGAACATCTATATTTAGTTAAGACTGATCAGAGTCCAAGTATTTAATAGTTTGTAACCCATTATCTGGCTAAGTACTCTCATCATTGCCATTTTCATTTCTTGATTTCTGAATGTATAGATCACTGGGTTCAGAAATGGAGTGATAACTGCATCAAATAGAGACAGAAATTTATCCAAGTGTGTGAAAGAATAAGGCCATGTATAGATGAACATCACAGGACCAAAGAATAAGATGACCACCATAACATGAGCTGAAAGTGTAGACAGAGCCTTGGAGAAACCACTTGAAGAGTGTTTCTGAACAGTAAATATAATGACAATATAGGAAATGATCAATATGAAGAAAGAGCCAACAGACATGAATCCACTGTTGACTGAGATCAGTAATTTCAATCTGTATGTGTCCATACAGGTAAGTTTGATGAACCTGGGAAAGTCACAATAGAAGCTGTCCAAAACATTTGGTCCACAGAATGGTAAGTTTACTACAAAAGCCAGTTGAAACAAAGAATGCATAAAGCCAATCACCCAGGAGGCCACTGAAAACAAGATGCACATTCTTGGACTCATAATAATTAGGTAATGAAGCGGTTTACATATGGCCACATACCTGTCAAAGGCCATGGCTATGAGTAAAACCATTTCCACATCACCAATGAAGTGAATAAAGAAGATTTGAGCAACACAACCTCTAAAAGCAATGACTTTATGCTTTCTAAAGAGATCATACATCATCTTGGGGGAAATAACAGAACATACACTTAAGTCAATGAAAGAGAGGTTAGCCAACAGAAAGTACATTGGAGAGTGTAAATGAGGGTCAGATGCCACAGTAAAGACAATGAGAGAATTTCCTGTGATGCTTGCTACATAAAATATGGAGGAGAATGCAAAAAGAAATAGTTGGATGTCCCAAGAGTTGGTGAGTCCCAGGAACACAAACTCTGACACAATAGACTGATTCACAACTTCCATTGGCTTTGTGTGTAATGATATCTGAGGAAGAAAATGGGAGAAATTATAATATATAAAGAGAAAAGGGGAATCTCCAAGTTGTGAAAACTGTTTTTTACTATAGCTTTGCAACTAAAATGAATACAGAGATGTGAGAAAGTTCTAATCACAACTAATAACAAAAAATTATAAATTAGTTTTAAGTGTAACTAAACACCTATAACAAAATATTTCATCAAAAACTCAAAAGATAATAAGATTTAATAGAAGTTTCTTAAAGGACCTTTGACCAGGGGCTGGAGAGATGGCTCAGCGGTTAAGAGCACCGACTGTTCTTCCGAAGGTCCTGAGTTCAAATCCCAGCAACCACATGGTGGCTCACAACCATCTGTAACAAGATCTGATGTCCTCTTCTGGAGTGTCTGAAAACAGCTACAGTGTACTTACATATAATAAATAAATAAATCTTAAAAAAAAAAAAAGGACCTTTGACCTTCTTAAAGGATATTTGGATTTTGAGAGATAGCTCATCTGTTAAGAACACTCGAAACTCTTGCAAAAGACCCTAGTTTTGTTTTTGGCAGCTTACGGCAGTTCTAGCTGTAAGGAATTCAAGTCCAGTGAATCTAAAGATACCTCTTCATTTCCATGAGGTTTCCACAATTATAGAACATAAACTTTGGGACAAAGACACATACACATAATTTTTGAATGAACCTTTAGGATGAAGATTTGTTACAAATTGTTGATGGCAACATAAATTAACACATCCATTTTTTTTTTTAAAGAAAACGTATGGAGATGTTTTAAATACCAAAGTTGAGACTAGATTTGCAACATAGTATTGATATGTTTATCTAATGTATTTAAGACACTGGATTTTTCCTCAAGAGTGCATACAAAAAGAGAACTGAGCAGATTATAAGGTAGAAAAAAAAGACAGCACAAAAGATTAAAATAGAACTACCATATAAAATAAAACTTGTCACTTAATGGTATAAATAGAGAAAAAACATTATCATGTCAAAATGTTTTCCATTTCTATCTCAGCATTTATTATTAAAATTATGGTGAACAATCTTTATACATTAATCATTCATAAACACATGGATTACAAACACACATACACACGATAATGTAAGAGTATTTCTTCATAACTCTATGGAATTCCTATACCCCATTCAGTAATACATTACATTATTCACATCATTTTTATTGATCAAAAACAACATTTCAAATGTAAAATTGGTGTATTTGTTCTCACAGAACACTATGCCTATTATTAGTATCCAATACAAATTTAATTCACTTATTAATTCTCCAACAGCAATACCTATACAGCTTTCTTCTCATTAGTGCATTCCAAAGTTTAGAATCAGGAAACTTAGAAAATGGAGGAAATTAAGTATTTGTTGAAAATGAAAAGTTGTGTATTTGTGTTCTTAAACCACTTAAAATATATGATTATATAATTTAAGATTGAATAGAGTTGCAAAGTAATAGAAAAATAAATTGTAAATTTTGCTTTTAATATCTCTAACTCTACCCTAAGCTTGTCCTAAGCATGTTTCCTCTGATTTTTGTCTTCCTTATTATCTCTTTAAAGTTCCCTTCCTGATCTGTTCCTGACTTCCAAGCTAGATTGATTAACTCCTTTCTCTCTCCCTCTCTTTCCTTTCTTCTTAATACACACAAACACACACACAAACACACACACACACACACACACACACACACATACACACACAACTTCCTAGAGTGCTGCTAAGATTTAAAATTTGCCTTTGCTGACATGTTTTCCTTTTAAATACTAAAAATTATTATCAAGCTTCAAAAATTGATCATAAAATAAAAATGAGAACAAAATGAAAGTGTCAACATAGATCATATGGAATGCACACAAAACAACTATGAAATATGAAAAGCTAGTATATAACTGGGAAAAATGTGAAAGCTTACTGTAAATTAGGCATAAAATATTTGAATTATAATTTTATCTCCTCCACTTAAATCTGTCTGTATTTTCACTTTGCACATTGTTAGATCATTCATTCAATCAATTATCAGTGAGCACAGAATGCCTAATTATGACATAAGTTTAGAAGAAAATAACATAAAGTTCTTTGAGTGCTCAAGGGCATTTACAATGTGGTTCTAGCTCAAAGGCTCTCAGGTACTTAGCCTTTTCCAATACTTCAACTGATGTTAAATGACTATTTTCCTGTGCTGTTCAATTTCTTTCCTGACTGCTCTATGCTTTGCTCTATGCTCCCACCAACACATTCCTTTAGAATGTAATTTGTTTTCACCACAGTTCCAACTCAAACTAACATCTGACAATAAGCAATTCAAGCATTGCTAAGTTTACTTCTACCTGTTTATTTACCTGAATGAGAACAAATGTATCTTGGCATTGTTCTGGGTCCCTGTGTCCTCTCACATGAAGTGCCACATGGAATCTTCCCATAGGGAGAAAAAAAGCTAATTATATATACCTCAAGAGGCTGCTGACCAAGAGGTGCTTAAAAACATTGTAATTTAGAAGGATCACATAGATACAGGATTTTCTTCTCTGGAGACTTACTTGGTGTAGCCTTTGTGACAAGAAAATATTTGTAACTCACAGTAATGTAAGAACAAAAATAGAAATGAAATAGGTTTTGTATCTTTAGCCTATATGGATACAATTGTTAATAATCATTCATTACTCTTATTTCTTAATATTAGGTAAGTATATCTAGAATTAACTGAAAGAAACCAATGTGCTAATTATAATGTTCTTTGGGAACTAAAATGTCTAGGAACCTTTTTGTTTTCAGTAAAAAATAGGTTGTATAATTATAGATGTGTGCCCAGATTTAGATGTATAGAAGTTGATATGGTAAGTAAACCTCAAAAATACATAAAATAACCAAAATAGTCATCAATTGATAATAAAATAAACCATGCTACACATATTCAACTAAAGTCCTAGAGACCACTGGGGAAAAAAGGCTATGAATGTTTCACAAGAATAACAACACAGTTTATCAAAATGGAAGATAGCAGCAGAGCATGATAATATACTGTTGTGCATAAAAGTAAAAATGAATGCAGAAGAATATTGACTTATTTTTCAATAAATACCATAGCACAGTAAAGATTTTAAAAACAATAAAATATATTGTGGTTTAATTTTATATTTATATAACTAAGGAAATGGTTGCTTCCTATACTCAAAGGATAAGCAGGCTGAAAAAGAAGTTAGGGAAATGACACCCTTCACAATAGCCACAAACAATGTAAAGTATCTTGGTGTGACTCTAACCAAATAAGTGAAAGACCTATATGACAAGAACTTCAAGTCTCTGAAGAAGGAAATCAAAGAAGACCTCAGAAAATGGAAAAATCTGCCATGCTTGTGGATCGGCAGGATTAATATAGTTAAAATGGCCATCTTGCCAAAAGCGTTCTACAGATTCAACGCAATCCCCATCAAAATCCCAACTCAGTTCTTCCCAGAGTTAGAAAAAGCAATTCTAAAATTCATCTGGAATAACAAAAAACTCAGGATAGCTAAAACTATTCTCTACAACAAAAGAAATTCTGGGGGAATCAGTATCCCTGACTTCAAGCAATACTACAGAGAAATAGTGTTTAAAACTGCGTGGTATTGGCACAGTCACAGACAAGTGGACCAATGGAATACCATTGAAGATCCAGAAATGAATCCACACACCTATGGTCACTTGATCTTCGACAAAGGAGCCAAAAACATCCAGTGGAAACAAGATAGCCTTTTCAACAAATGGTGCTGGTTCAATTGGAGGTCAGCATGCAGAAGAATGCAAATTGATCCATTCTTATCTCCATGTACTAAATTTCACTCCAAGTGGATCAAGGACCTCCATGTAAAACCAGATCCACTGAAACTAATAGAAAAGAAACTGGCGAAGACCCTTGAGGACATGGGCACAGGGCAAAAGTTCCTGAACAGAACACCAATACCTTATGCTCTAAGATTAAGAATTGACAAATGGGACCTCATAAAATTACAACGTTTCTGTAATGCAAAGGAAACTGTTAAAAGGACAAAACGGCCACCATCAAATTGGGAAAGGATATTCACCAACCCTACATCTGATAGAGGGCTAATATCCAATATATACAAAGAACTTAAGAAGTTAGACCCCAGGGAACCAAATAACCCTATTAAAAATGGGGTACATATCTAAACAAAGAATTTTCACCTGAAGAAATTCAGATGGCCGAGAGGCAAATAAGAAGTGCTCAACATCATTAGTCATTAGGGAAATGCAGATCAAAACAACCCTGAGATTTCACCTTACACCAGTCAGAATGGCTAAGGTCAAAAACTCAGGAGACAGCAGGTGTTGGCGAGGATGTGGAGAAACAGGAACACTCCTCCACTGCTGGTGGGGCTGTAAGATGGTACAACCACTTGGGAAATCAGTCTGGCGGTTCCTCAGAAAACTGGACATGACACTTTCAGAGGACCCTGCTATACCTCTCCTGCGCATATACCCAAAGGATTCCCCGGCATGCCATAAAGACACATGCTCCATTATGTTCATAGCAGCCTTATTTATAATAGCCAGAAGCTGGAAAGAACCCAGATGCCCCTCAAAAAAGGAATGGATACAGAAAATGTGGTGTATTTACACAATGGAATACTACTCAGCAATTAGAAACAATGAATTCACAAAATTCTTAGGCAATTGGTTTGATCTGGAAAATATCATCCTAAGTGAGGTAACCCAATCAGAAAAGAATACACATGGAATGCAATCTCTGATAAGTGGATATTAATTAGCCCAGAAGCCCTGTATACCCAAGACACAAATTGCATAAGAAAGGACTCCCATGAAGAAGTATGGAGAGGGTCCTGATCCTGGAAAGGATTGAGCTAGCATTGGAGGAGAAAAAAGGACAGAGAAAAAGGAGGGAGGTGATTGTAGAATGGATGGAGAGAAGGTTTATGGGACATATGGGGAGGGGGACCCGGGAAAGGGGAAATCATTTGGAATGTAAACAATATAGAAAATAAAAATAAAAAAAACAAGATATCAAATGACAATATCTCTTGGTGAGAATGTAAGGAAAATGGCATCCTTATTCACTATTGTTGGGGTTGTAGATGCAGCAGTTATGGAAATCAGAGTGTAGGTAACTAATTAAATACTGACTAGAATTCCTAGCACTGGAAGGACTATGCACACTACTGGAGGAGAAAAGTAATAGTCAATTTCTTCTAGCCACAAACCCTGTCAGGTATATTAGTGACTTACCTGAAAGATAAAGCCATTGGTGCAACAGTAACACAAATGTCATGGAGAAAAAAAAAAAAAAAAAACCATTATTTGATTGGATTTAAGACCCATTCCATGGAACCCACAGCTGACACTGTTAATTATCTTAAGAACCTTAGACTATATAGAATATGGACCCTATAAATAATGTACTATGGCTCCCTCACTCCCAGATGGATAGGATATCCTGACAGAGATATCCCAAGTTTAACATCACTTGGGACACTGACTGCCAGGTTTCTGCCTGCGCCCAAGACTTGGGCAGCTCTGCAGTTCATCTGTGTGCCAGCCTGTCATGGGACGTTTGCCCTGCAGAATAATCAGCACTTGGAGGGGCTCCCTGCCACCATCTTTGCTCCCAGACGGACAGGACAGGCAGCTCCAGGTACAGAGATATCTCGAGTTTTACATCACTTGGGACACAGACCACCCAGGCTTCTGCCTTTGCCCAAGACCTGACCTTCCTCAATGGAGGAATGGATACGGAAATTGTGGCATATTTACACAATGAGGAGGGAGGTACCAGGAAAGGGGAAAGCATTTGGAATGTAAACAAAGGATATAGAAAATTTAAAAAAATAATGTCAAAAAGAAAAAAAAAGAAAATTCTGCTACAATTATTCTGCTATCTAAATGTCTCTTAACAACATATGGCTATACTCATATGTTGATCAGTACACCATTCAAATCTTATCACTGAAACTTCTTTTTGAAGTAGAATGCGAATAACACAGACATCCATAACTGGACAACATGCACAGAGTGAGATTTTGGATCACTCAGCCATAAATGAGGTTTCACACCTCTCCTCTCAAGCAGAGATCTAAGTGGAAGGGGACATAGAAAGATGATAAGAGTCAGAGGTTGGTGGATAACTCTAAGGAAACAGCTTGTTCTCAAACACAGCAGAAACTCACAGAAACTACAATAACATGTACAATATCTGCACAAGTTCAAACCAGAAAACATCCCATCAGAAAGAAGGGGCAGTGGGCACAATTTTCCATACCCAAGAAATTATTTGCAATTGATAGCTGTTGGGACAGGGAACTCAGTTTTCCCCAGTGGAGTGACACTGGATATATGACCTCAGAGAAGGCCGATTGTTCTGAAATAGTTGGCCACAGAAAACAGGCTCCGAGTTTTTGTTGTTTTTGCTTTTATGGTGCTTATTAAAGCTTTTTGCTTGTACTATGGTCAGTTTTTTAAAGATAGGTTTTGGATATGAAGTTGGGTGAGGGAATGAGGAGGAGTTGACTTGGGGATGGGAAAGAATGTATGCAATATCTAAAAATAAATTAAGAAAAAATTAAAACTAAACAACCATAATACTAGCTTTACCACTTACGGCCATATATCCAAAGGATTCTGTTTTAGTTACTTTTCCATTTATATTGTTAGATGATCACCATGATCAACTCAACTTCTAGAAGAAGGTGTTTATTTGGAGTTATAGTTACAGAAAAATAAGCATCCATGGTTGTAGAGCAGAGTGCATGGTGACTGGTTCTAAGAACTTACACCCTTTAGTGTAAATACAAAACAGAGAGTGTACTAGGAAGAGTGAAAGACTTTGTCTCCTCAAAGCCCACGCCAGTAACATTTCTACCAGTTCATGTACACTGTTGAAACTTACTCAAACAATGCCACCAAATGGGAACCAAATATTCAAACATTTAAGCATATGGGGGGATATTATTCCAATGACCACAGCCTATATTCTACTGCAAAGATTTTTCATGTTTATTGCTGTTCTATTCACAATAGCTAGAAGATGGAATGAGCCACAGATAAATAGATAAATATATAATGAAAATATAGTACAAATACACAATAAAATTTTATTCAGAACAAAACAAAGTTATGAGGGTAAACATTGTTACAATTAATAATTATTTATAGAGGATGGCTTGTGTGGAAGTGAGGAGTCAACTCTCCAGAATCATTTCTCTCCTTCCACATGTAGATTCTAGGAATCAAACTCAGGTCCTCGTGCTTGATAGACAGTGAGTACCTTTATGCACTGAGTGATCTTATTGACCTGGATATTTCTAATTCACTGTTTATAGTTAATTTTGAGAAAATATTAACCCTGCAGTAGGGAATAATTGTAATGAGCAATTTTCAATTTATTGTATGCAAGTAGCTTAATGAGACCAATGAGACCCTTATTTCCCTCTGTCTCCATAGTATCTGAATTTCAGAGTTTTTTGGCCATAATGACCAAAACAAATAGTTCTCTAGAGAAAGAAAAATCCTGTAAGCATGAGCTCATTCAAAACTCTCTTGTGTTTGCTGTGTCTCTTGGTCAGTGGCCTATCAAGGTATATATAATTAGCTTCATATATTCCTAATGGGAGATTACATGTGGTATTATGTGAGATGACACAGGGAAACCTGACTCTGCCAAGATTCTGTTGTTTTCATTCAGGTGAAACATATGGATGGAAATCAACAAAGCAGTGCTTAACTGGATTATTCTAAGATGCTAATATGTGAGTGGAACTGCTATGGACATAAGTCATATTCTAAAGTTCTCAAGGAAGTCTAGAGCAAAGTGGGAGAACAGTTAGGAAAGTGAAGTGAACAACATAAGTGAAAAATTGTAACAATAATCAATGTATACATAGGCTTTGAATTTGATTTGAAAAAGATCAAGGAGAGGTATATGAAGGGTTTGTGGCGGGGAGGAAAGGGAAGAGGAAAGTGCTGTCATTTCATTTAGCAGGATATTAGATTCTCATTTTATTATTTTTGAGCATAGAGCAATTGGTGCATAAATTTCACACAAAATGACAAAGCTCTGTGGCCCTTTCTAGTTCTATTTATGTTCCTCTATGTACAGTATATGTGGTCCTAGCTCAAAGGCAGTCAGTTGTTTAGCTTTTTCCAATATTTCAATAGACAGAATTTTTTATTTTAAGATTATGATATAATTAGATTAATTTAATTCAACTGTTCTTTGAGAACAAATGCATTAAGTTTATATTAGAAATTCAATTTATTGATAAGACAACAAACATTGATATTG
The DNA here is from genome assembly GCF_947179515.1 of Apodemus sylvaticus. Lineage (NCBI taxonomy): Eukaryota > Metazoa > Chordata > Mammalia > Rodentia > Muridae > Apodemus > Apodemus sylvaticus. The sequence goes on along the minus strand of NC_067476.1, from coordinate 94,212,456 downwards.
AAATGTATTATTAAGTAGGAGTTAATACACTTTAGACCTTTGTTTTTGGTGTTCTCTGCTAATTGACATTCATTTTTAAATTAATTTATATCATATATTTAACATTATTATGGACAAGTGAAAGAAAGTAAAATGATAACATTTATTGCAAAACCACATCTGGGATACTTATTTATCGAGTGTTCAAATATTTGTTTTAGTCTTAAAGTTAAATATAAACCAAACATAATCCACACATCAAATGAGGTACAAGAAGAAAGGAGGAGTGGCCCCTGGTTCTGGAAAGACTCAGTGAAACAGTATTCAGCAAAACCAGAATGGGGAAGTGGGAAGGGGTGGGTGGGAGGACAGGGGAAGAGAAGGGGGCTTGCGGGACTTTCGGGGAGTGGGGGGGCTAGAAAAGGGGAAATCATTTGAAATGTAAATAAATTTTATCGAATAATAAAAAAAAAAAAAATTCAAAAAAAAAAAAAAAAAATATAAACCAATGTTTTAGTTTGTTCAGTAATCAAACAACAAACAAATGACATCAAGCCTCAGATATTTAATTATTTAGCCTGATATTAAACTATCAGTAGCTAAAGTATGGTATTAATATTAGTTTTGGAATTGAAAGCCCTATAATATAATGAGATAAACAACTTTGAAGAGATTTAATCAAATAGTTACTACTCCATGATGATATCTTGCAGGAGATTCAGGTCAATTTAGCATAATTTTAGGGCAGTGATTTATATCATTCCCAATACTTCAAGACTGATACTCAAGTTTATAGACTTGATTTTGTCATGATGTCAACTGTTAAAGAAATATCTTGAAATGATGTAAACTGGTAACTGACTGGTTGTCAGAATGCAAATACCTGTAAATCTTCCTGTTTGCGGAATTAGTCTCAGGTCCAGTTAACTCAATTAACTGATAATGCATTAACATTTATATTTTAAACTAAGATTTCATGGTAATAAAAAATTTCATAAACCTTGGAGTTAAATGTTTTCCAGAGATGAGAGGTCAAAAGTAAGAGACTACTTGCCTGAATAAAGTCTATAGTCATTGCCACAGAGATCAGCATGGATAGTTGAAGAACAGTGAGTAGTTTTATTTGTAATTGAACTGATAATACATTACTCTTCAAATGAAATTGTAAAGAACTGGGATGAATTGCTGTCTTTGTTGTTGGCTAATCTTCCATGTTATGAGGAGCATCTCTGAACTAGTTCTGGTTTAAAGTAGAGGGATATTAATTCAACAGTATTGTGACACTACTACATGACTGGCAGCAGATTCTCCTTGATCACAATTTCAAAATACATGAGCATAATAAGAACCTGTTGCTCCTCCAATTTTTAGGAAGGACAATTAACAAAAAGGTGCTGCATACATTTATGGTGTATAATAAGGTGTTTTATATATGTGCATATATAAAATATAAAAGCCTAAATATATGTGCATGTTGTATGATGATTAAGTAAAGCTAATTAGCATATTGGCCACCCAATAGCATAGTGACCACATTGTAAAATAAATTTCCAGAAACTACTCATACTAATTGCATTATTTTTCCCCTTTGACAAAAAAAAATCTTCAATTTAACCTTTTTACCCTATCCCATTTGCTCATGGTAAACTGTCATACTCTCTGATTGTATCAATGTAGAATCTTTAGAGTCCAATCTAAGTGAGATATTTCAGTATTTGACTTTCTGTGTCTCCTTAATTTCACTTAGCAAAAAGACTTCTATGCTTGCTCATGTTAAAAGAAAAATTGGTTATCTTTTCTTTGAAGGGGGAAAATAATAATCATTGTGTTTGAGTGTGCGTGTGTGTATTATCTGCTAATCTATCATTTAACAATTCATATATATTTTCTTTATTTGTAAATATAATTTCTTCTGGATATATATTCTTCAAATTAGACTTGTTATATCACATGGTATTTCAAGATTTAAATTTAAATAATTACTTTTAATCTTGGTTTTGTGTATGTGTGTGTTTGTGTGTGTGTGTGTGTGTGTGTGTGTATATGTATGTGTGTGCAATATCATATTTATATGCTTTTTTGGGTGCCATAAGACAATGTCCTGGCTCCTAACCTGATGCCTTTGAGACAGGGTCTTATACTGAGCCTTGATCTAGTCTGGCAGCCCATAGTTTCAAGTGATATGTCTATTTCCACCTCTCATATAACACTGTGGGTACAGACACATACAGCCACAATAAGCTTCTTATTTGGATGTTGGGATCTAAGCATAGGTTCTCATGATCACACAGCAAATACTGCTACTAATCAAGCCATCTCTCTTACCTGGTACTTATTGTTTTTGGTTATTTTCCTTTTTCTCTCTACCTTTTATTTCTCTACTTAAACATCTACAACCTCTTTATCAATTTTGATGTTGAAGATCAAACATAGAGCCTTACTCATCTTTAGTTTTAATTCAACGGACTATCAACCCAGTCTCCATTTTTACATTTTTGAAGTACCCCCTAAGAAATTTGGCTTCCTGAAAATACTAATTTATATTTACATCAAGAGTTTACAAGGGTATTCTCTTTTAAAATCCAACCAAATTGGTTACCTTTGAAATTTGTTGAAATTAAAATAAAATAAACTTATTTTCCTCTTTTGCTTTCCTTTGTTTTCCTTTCCTTTGCTTTCCTTTCCTTTCCTTTGCTTCCCTTCCCTTCCCTTGCCCTCCCCTCCCCTCTCCTCCCTTCCTTTTCCCTCCTCTCCTTTCATTTCCTTTCTTCTCTCAATGCTTCCTCTTTACCTTCCTTGTTATTTATGGAAAATGTGAGGTGATATTTCACTGCAGCCTGGAGTTATGATCCTCTGATGACCAGTGATGCTTAGCATTCATTTATATATATTCAAGTCATTATATTAATATAATTATAATTTATAGTTTCTCCTGTTTCCTCCTTTAGGTAGCACTGCCAACACATCCAATGGAAGGAGTGAACCAGTCTGTGGTGTCAGAGTTTGTGTTCCTGGGACTCACCAACTCCTGGAGTATTCAACTATTGCTCTTTGTGTTCACCTCCATGTTTTATGTGGCAAGCATGATGGGAAACTGCCTCATCATGTTTACTGTGACATCTGACCCTCACTTACACTCTCCTATGTACTTTCTTTTGGCTAACCTCTCTTTCATTGACTTAGGTGTTTCTTCTGTTACTTCACCAAAGATGATTTATGACTTATTCAAAAAACACAAAGTCATCTCTTTTAGAGGTTGTGTTACTCAGATCTTCTTTATCCATGTTATTGGTGTCATAGAGATGGTGCTGCTAATAGCCATGGCCTTTGACAGATATGTGGCCATATGTAAGCCTCTCCATTACCTGACCATTATGAGTCCCAGGATGTGCGTGCATCTTGTTTTTAGTGGCTGCCTGGGTGGTTGGCCTTATGCATTCTCTTATTCAACTGGTTTTTGTAGTAAACTTGCCATTCTGTGGACCAAATGTGTTAGACAGCTTCTACTGTGACCTTCCTCAGTTTATCAAACTAGCCTGCATAGACACTTACCAGCTGGAATTCATGGTCACAGCCAACAGTGGGTTCATCTCTGTGGGTTCCTTCTTCATACTGATCATTTCATATATTGTCATCATAATCACTGTGCAAAAACATACTTCAAGTGGTTCCTCTAAAGCCTTGTCCACTCTTTCCGCTCACATCTCTGTGGTGTTCTTATTCTTTGGTCCTTTAATATTTTTCTATACCTGGCCAACTCCCTCCACACACCTGGATAAGTTTCTGGCTATATTTGATGCAGTTATCACCCCATTTCTGAATCCTGTAATCTACACATTTAGAAATCAAGAAATGAAGGTGGCAATGAAGAGAGTTTGCAGACAGCTAGTTAGTTATGGGAAAGTTTCTAAATAGATGTACTATGAACTGTCTTCAGTACTGTAGAAGCTTATTGTTCATAAACCTCAGAAAAATCTTTGCATACATATATATTTCACATACAAATTATATAGATATATTTTTTCATCTTCGCTGGCAGGAACAATCTCTTCTTAAAACAGAGAACTACATGTATTTATAAAGCAAAGATTATAATAATCTTCAACCTACATTCCCAAGGAATGATGTTTATTTAAAGTAACTGATGCATTGAGCCCTCTAGAACAAGGAAAATTTTTCTTTCATTTTTCACTTTTTTTAATTTGAGAGTTTCATACATGAATATGCATTCAATTTGTTTCTACGCTCTGTCTCCCCACTCCAAGTTATCACTAGCCTCTTTCATTCCTTTTGTTGTTCTTAATTTCCTTAATTACTCTTACATACATACACATGAGCACATATACGTATGATATTACACACATATGTGATATATGTATATATATCAGTATAAATCATCTGAATACATTTAATGTTGCTAATATGTACATTTTTTTAGGGATACTAAGGAAACCTTATGATTGGATAACCTATTAAACTATAAATTGTCTTACATTCAGCAATTTCTGGATGGATTTTGGTGCACTTATAAAGGCTTACTGAACTGAACCATTTGTCTGTCTCTTGTAGTTTGTACAAAATACATGATTGGAGGATTTTACTTTTAGAAGGTAGACTGCATAAAGAGAATATACATAGGAGTATAATGAATGGAAACTCTTATAGAAGATTTGAAGGCAATTTTGGAATAATAACAAGGAATTAAGAAAACACACTCTTTCTGCTGATTAGCATGATTCTATTCAAATACATTAAAATTTTATTTCTTTTTTAAATTTTTTACTGATTATGTAATTTATTCACTTCACATCCAGATTGCAGTGACCTTTCTTCTATCCACACCCACTGCTCCCCCTGCCTACTCCTCCATTTCTTCTTAGAAAAGGGAGGTCTCTGGTGGACAGAAATCAGCCTTAGCATATCAAGTTGCAGTAAGACTAGGTGCATCTTCTTCCACTGAAGCTAGACAAGGGGAAAGGGATCCAAAGACAGGCACTGTAGTTAGAGACAGGCTTTGCTTACACGTTACAGTCCCATATGAAGTCCTATCAGAACAACTGTTACATAAATGCCAAGGGCCTAGGTCAGTCCCATGCAGGCTTTCTGGTTGGCAGTTCAGTCTCTAAGATCCCCAACAGGCCCATGTTATTTCATTCTGCAGGGTTTTTCGTGGTATCCTTGACCCCTCTTTCTCTTTCAATACTTCCTCCCTTTCTTCAACAAGATTCTCCAAGTTCCACTTAATATTTTGTTGTGGGTGTCTGTATCCATTACTGGGAGAAGCCTCTCTGATGATAGTTTTGGTAGACTCTTGACTGCAAGTGTAGCAAAATATCATTAATAGTGTCAGGGTTGGGCTTTCTCTCAAGGCATGGGTCTCAAGTTGGGCCAGCCATTCATTGGCCCTTCCCTCAAATTCAGCTCCACCTTTTACCCCTACACATCTTGTAGGCAGGATTAATTGTGGGTCTAAGGTTTTGTGACTAGGTTGGTGTCTCAGTCACTCCATTGGAAGGCTTGCCTCATTACTGGTGATGGCTGATTCAGGCTCCATATCCCTCATTGCTAGGAGTCTTAGATAGGGTGACCCTCATAGATTATTGAGAATTCCATGATCCTAGGTTTCTAGCTCACCCCCAAAATGTAATCCCTAAGTCCAATCTGTCTATCCCAGTACTCTCTTCCTCCATCCTCCCCCTACCTGATCCCTCCTGTTCCCATTCCCATCCCTTCCCAAACTCAGTCCCATCCCTCTATTATCTACTGAAGTCTAATATATTTCCCCTTCCCAATGGGATTCAAGTGTCCCCCATTCGTGCCCTCATTTTATTTATTTCTTCTTCTTTTCTTGTTTTGTCCATGATTTTTAATTAATTAATTTTTTATTGATGGATACCAATACAGAGACCCACAACCAAATCTTAGGCAGAGCTTGGGGAATTCTGTGGCAGAGGGGTGGTAAAGGATTTTAGGAGGTCAAACATCAAGGACACAACATGAAAACCTATAGAACCAAGCAGACTGGGAGCGCACAGCTTGCTCAGGCAGCACTGAGCATAGGTTCCAGTCCTGAGGCCTCAGGCAGGAGCCTTCAGATCTCCACTTCAGGATCCACAACAGCCTGGGCTGCAACACCACATCTCCAGGTCCTGCAAGAGGCAAGAGGGGAATCCGGGAGGCCGGCTGGGAGGAGTCAGTGTGCTCTGGTGAGTCCAGCAGGCCCCAACAGGAGTCTTCAGGTGTCTGCTTTGGGATCTGAACAGCCTGGGCCACAGCACTCAGTCCCCAGGAAGTGCAAGAGACCTGGTGTGCACCAGGAAGCAGACTGGGAGCATGCGGCTTGCTCCAGGAGCACAGAGCTTAGGTTCCAGTCCTGAGGCCTCTGGCGGGAGCCTTCAGATCTCCACTTCAGGATCCAGAACAGCCTGGGCTGCAACACCACATCTCCAGGTCCTGCAAGAGGCAAGAGGGGCATCCTGCAGGCCTGCTGGGAGGAGTCAGTGTGCTCTGGTGAGTCCAGCAGGCCGCAGAAGGAGTCTTCAGGTGTGTGCTTTGGGATCTGAACAGCCTGGGCCACAGCACTCAGTCTCCAGGAAGTGCAAGAGGCCTGTTGTGCACAGGGAAGCAGACTGGGAGCACACGGCTTGCTCCAGCAGCACGGAGCTTAGGTTCCAGCCCTGAGGCCTCTGGCGGGAGCCTTCAGATCTCCACGTCAGGATCCAGAACAGCCTGGGCTGCCACACCACATCTCCAGGTCCTGCAAGAGGCAAGAGGGGCATCCTGTAGGCCGGATGGGAGGAGTCAGTGTGCTCTCGTAAGTCCAGCAGGCCCCTGTCAGACCCTTCAGGTGTCTGCTTCAGGATCTGAACAGCCTGGGCCACAGCACCCTGTCTCCAGGCAGTTCAAGAGGTCAGCTGTGCACCAGAGGCCACGTGGGAAGAGGCAGCTTGCACTGGTGAGTCCAGCATTGATAAGACCAACTAACACCAGTGAGAACTAGATGGCAAAAGGCAAACGCAGGAACATCAGTAACAGAAATCAAGGCAATATGGCAGCATCTGAACCCAATTCTCCTTTAACAGCATGTCCTGGATACACCATCACACCAGTAAAACAAGATTTGGATTTAAAATCACTGGTCATGATGCTGGTACAGGAACACATGAAGGACATATTTAAAGAAATTCAGGAGAAAATGGATCAAAAGTTAGAAGCCCTTACAAGAGAAACACAAAAATCAATGAAAGAAATTCAGAAGAATACAAAAGCCAATAAGGAGGAAACACAAAAATCACTTAAAGAAATACAGAAGAACTTTGGTCAACAGGCTGAGGTCATGAAAGAGAAACACAAAAATCTCTTAAAGAATTATAGGAAAGCACAAATAAGCAAGTGAAGGAGCTAAGCTAACCAAAACCATCCAGGATCTAAAATCAGAAGTAGAAACAACTAAGAAAAGTCAAAGGGAGACAACTTTGGAGATAGAAAACCTTGGGAAGAAATCAGGGGACATAGATGCAAATATCAACAACAGAATACAAGAGATAGAAGAAAGAATCTCAGATGCCGAAGATACCATAGAAACCATGGACTCAACAGTTAAAGAAAATGTAAAATGCAGAAAGCTTGTAACCCCAAATATCCAGGAAATACAGGACACAATGAGAAGACCAAACCTAAGGATTATAGGCATAGATGAGAGTGAAGATTTACAACTTAAAGGGCCAGCAAATATCTTCAATAAAATTATGGAAGAAAACTTCCCTAACCTAAAGAGAAAGATGCCCATGAATATACAAGAAGCCTACAGAACTCCAAACAGACTGGACCAGAACAGAAATACTTCCCGTCACATAATAATCAAAACACCAAATGTACTAAACAAAGAAAGAATATTAAAGGCAGTAAGAGAAAAAGGCCAAGTAACATATAAAGGAAGACCTATCAGAATCACAGCAGACTTTTCACCTAAGACTATGAAGGCTAGAAGATCCTGGGCTGATCTCATGCAGACTCTAAGAGAACACAAATGCCAGCCAAAACTACTATATCCAGCAAAACTCTCAATCACCGTAGATGGAGAAACTAAGATATTCCATGACAAAACCAAATTTACCCAATATCTATCCACAAACCAAGCCCTACAAAGGATAATAGGAGGAAAACACCAATACAAGGAGGGAAACTTCACCCTGGAAAAAGCAAGATAGTAACCTTCTCCCATCAAACCTAAAAGAAGGTAACCAATCGAATTTAAAAAATAACATCAGCGTAATTGTGGCTTCGTAGAAGGAATTGGGTAGTGTTCCTTCTGTTTCTATTTTGTGGAATAGTTTGAAGAGTATTGGTGTTAACTCTTCTTTGAAGGTCTGATAGAATTCTGCACTGAAACCATCTGGTCCTGCGCTTTTTTTGATTAGAAGACTTTCTATGACTCCTTCTATTTCTTTAGGCATTATGGGACTGTTTAGATGGTCTAGTTGGTCCTGATTTAATTTTGGTATTTGGTATCTGTCAAGGAAATTGTCCATTTCCTCCAGATTCTCCAGTTGTGTTGAGTACAGACTCTTGTAGTAGGATCTGATGATTTTTTGGATTTCCTCAGTTTCCGTTGTTATATCTCCCTTTTCATTTCTAAGTTGGTTAATTTGGATACTTTCTCTGTGCCCTTTGGTCAGTCTGGCTAAGGGTTTATCTATCTTGTTGATTTTCTCAAAGAACCAGCTCCTGGTTTTGTTGATTCTTTGTATGGTTCTCTTTGTTTCTAATTACGCTGATACTAAAACCACACAAAGATCCAACAATGAAAGAGAACTTCAGACCAATTTCCCTTATGAACATCGATGCAAAAATACTCAATAAAATTCTTGCCAGCTGAATCCAAGAACACATCAAAACGATCGTCCACCATGATCAAGTAGGCTTTATCCCGGGAATGCAGGGTTGGTTCAATATACGGAAATCCATCAATGCAATCCACTACATAAACAAACTCAAAGAACAAAACCACATGGTCATTTCATTGGATGCTGAAAAAGCATTTGACAAAATTCAGCATCCTTTCATGCTTAAAGTCTTGGAGAGAACAGGAATTCAAGGCCCATACCTAAACATAGTAAAAGCAATATACAGCAAACCGGTAGCCAGCATCAAACTAAATGGAGAGAAACTTGAAGCAATCCCACTGAAATCAGGGACCAGACAAGGCAGCCCCCTTTCTCCTTATCTCTTCCACATTGTACTTGAGGTACTAGCTCGGGCAATTCGACAACATAAGGAGGTCAAAGGGATACAAATCAGAAAGGAAGAAGTCAAACTATCATTATTTGCAGACGACATGATCGTCTACCTAAGTGACCCAAAAAACTCCACTAGAGAGCTCCTACAGCTGAGAAACAACTTAAGCACAGTGGCTGGTTATAAAATCAACTCAAGCAAATCAGTGGCCTTCCTATACTCAAAGGATAAGCAGGCTGAGAAAGAAATTAGGGAAATGACCCCCTTCACAATAGCCACAAACAGTATAAAGTATCTTGGGGTGACTCTTACCAAACATGTGAAAGATCTGTATGACAAGAACTTCAAGACTCTAAAGAAGGAAATGGAAGAAGACCTCAAAAAATGGGAAAACCTCCCATGCTCATGGATCGGTAGAATCAATATAGTTAAAATGGCCATTTTGCCAAAAGCAATATACAGATTCAATGCAATACCCATCAAAATCCCAACTCAATTCTTCACAGAGTTAGAAAGAGCAATTATCAAATTCATCTGGAACAACAAAAAACCCAGGATAGCTAAAACTATTCTCAGCAACAAAAGAAAGTCTGGGGGGAATCAGTATCCCTGACCTCAAGCAATACTACAGAGCAATAGTGTTAAAAACTGCATGGTATTGGTACAGTGACAGGCAGGAGGATCAATGGAACAGGATTGAAGATCCAGAAATGAACCCACACACCTATGGCCACTTGATCCTCGACAAAGAGGCTGAAAACATCCAATGGAAAAAAGATAGCCTTTTCAACAAATGGTGCTGGTTCAACTGGAGGTCAGCATGCAGAAGAATGCGAATTGATCCGTCCTTGTCTCCTTGTACTAAGCTCAAATCCAAATGGATCAAGGACCTCCACATAAAGCCAGACACTCTGAAGCTAATAGAAAAGAAACTGGGGAAGACCCTTGAGGACATCGGTACAGGGAGAAAGTTCCTGAACAGAACACCAATAGCGTATGCTCTACGATCAAGAATTGACAAATGGGACCTCATAAAATTACAAAGTTTCTGTAAGGCAAAGGACACCATCAAAAGGACAAATCGGCAACCAACAAATTGGGAAAAGATCTTCACCAATCCTACATCAAATAGAGGGCTAATCTCCAATATATATAAAGAAATCAAGAAGTTAAACTCCAGAAAACCAAACAACCCTATTAAAAAAATGGGGTACAGAGTTAAACAAAGAATTCTCACCTGAAGAACTTTGGATGGAGGAGAAGCATCTTAAAAAATGCTCAACTTCATTAGTCATTAGGGAAATGCAAATCAAAACAACCCTGAGATTTCACCTTACACCAGTCAGCATGGCTAAGATTAAAAATTCAGGTGTTGGAGAGGGTGGTGTTGGAGACAGCAGGTGTTGGAGAGGGTGTGGAGAAAGAGGAACACTCCTCCACTGCTAGTGGGGTTGCAAATTGGTACAACCACTCTGGAAATCAGTCTGGCGGTTCCTCCGAAAACTGGGCACCTCACTTCCAGAAGATCCTGCTATACCACTCCTGGGCATATACCCAGAGGATTCCCCACCATGTAATAAGGATGCATGCTCTACTATGTTCATAGCAGTCCTATTTATAATTTTCAGATGCTGGAAAGAACCCAGGTATCCCTCAACAGAAGAGTGGATGCAAAAAATGTGGTATATCTACACAATGGAGTACTATTCAGCCATTAGAAACAATGAATTCATGAAATTCTTAGGCAAATGGATGGAGCTAGAGAACATTATACTAAATGAGGTAACCCAGACTGAAAAGGTGAATCATGGTATGCACTCACTAATAAGTGGATATTAACCTAGAAAACTGGAATACCCAAAACATAATCCACACATCAAATGAGGTACAAGAAGAAAGGAGGAGTGGCCCCTTGTTCTGGAAAGACTCAGTGAAGCAGTATTCAGCAAAACCAGAATGGGGAAGAGGGAAGGGGTCGGTGGGAGGACAGGGGAAGAGAAGGGGGCTTATGGGACTTTCGGGGAGTGGGGGGCTAGAAAGGGGAAATCATTTGAAATGTAAATAAAAAATATATCGAATAATAAAAAAAATCTATAAAAAAAGAAATTAAAATACAATTGCCCCATTTTCCCTTCCTTTCCTTTTCATTTCCTTTCCTTTCTTTTTTCCTTTCCTTTCCTTTCCTTTCCTTTCCTTTCCTTTCCTTTCCTTTCCTTTCCTTTCCTTTCCTTTCCTTTCCTTTCCTTCCCTTCCCTTCCCTTCCCTTCCCTTCCCTTCCCTTCTTCCCTTCCTTTCCCTTCTTTTCTATTTCCTTTCCTTTCCTTTCCCAATATTTCCTATTCACCTTCTCCTGTTATTTATGGAAAATATGAGGGGATATTTTATTTCAATCTGGAGTTTGATTCTCTGATGACTAGTGATGCTCTGAGTTTATTTATATATATGCAGGAATTTACATTAATGTAATTATATTTTGTAATTTCTCCTGTTTCCTCCTTCAGTTAGCACTGCCCACACAACAAACGGAAGGAGTGATTCAATCTGTGGTGTCCTAGCTTGTGTTTCTGGTACTCACCAACTCCCAGAGTATTCAACTATTGCTTTTTGTGCTCTCCTCCATGTTTTTTTTTTTTTTTTTTTTTTTTTTTTTTTTTTTTGTGGAAAGCATGATGGGAAACTGCCTCACCGTGTTCTCTGTGGCATCTGACCCTCACTTAAACTCTCCCATGTTCTTTGTTTCTTGAGAGACTTGAAGTTCTTTTCACATAGATCTTTTACTTGTTTGGTTAGAGTTACCAGAAGGAAAGATATTTTCCATTATTTGTGACTATTTTGAAGGGTATTGTTTCCCTAATTTCTTTCTCAGCCTGTTCATCATTTATATTAAGGAAGGCTACTGATATATTTGAGCCTATTTTATATCTAATCACTTTCTTTCTTTGTAGGTACTTTTGCTCTGAATTTGTCCTGTAGAACTGCCTTCAAAGTTTCTCATAGGTTTTGATATGTTGTGTTTTTTTATTCAACTCTAAAATGTTTTTAATTTCCTTCATAACTCCTGTCTTTGCCTATTTTTATTCAGTAATAAGTTGTTTAGATCCCAGGAGTTTATGTACTTTCTGTTGTTCTTGATATACTATAGTGGTTAGATAATATACAGGGTTCTTTTTTTCAATTCCGTTTTATCCATTAAGCCTTGAATTTTGTCTATATGTGGTCAATTTTGTATAAAGCTCCACAAACCTCTGAGAAAAAGGTGTATTCTTTTGTGTTTGGGGAAAATGTTCTGTAAATATGTTAGGTCTATTTGATTTGTGAAGTCATTTAGTTCCAGCATGTCTTTGTTTAGTTTCTATCTAGGTGATCTCTCCACTGATGAGAGTAGGATATTTAAACCCACTATTTTTAATGTGTGAGTGTTCATATATGGTTTACAATCAAGGGTGCTCTTTTATTTGTTGCATAAATGCAATTCTAAACATTAGAAGTCCATGGTAGATTTTTCCTGTGATGAATATATAGTAATCTTCCTTATCTGTGATTAGTTTTGATTTGAAATTTATTTTGACCCATGTAAAAATAGCTACACATGCTTGCTTCTTGGGTCCATTTGCTTGCAATATCTTTTCCAGCCTTTTAACATGAGGCAATGTCTATTCTTGATGGTAAAGTATGTTTCTTGGGGATAGCAGAAGAATGAATGCTGTTTTCTAATCCTATCTTTTTACATGGTAATTGAGAATGCAAATGCTGAGAATTATCAATTAACAATGTTTATCATTTGTTGATATATCAGCTCATCTCACCTTTTTGATCACTTGGTCTAATTATTTCTTGTATTTTCTTGGGTACAGTTAAGTTTTTCAGCTTGAAATTTTCTTTCAAGAGCCTTCTGCAAAGCCGAATTTGTAGATAAATACCCCTTAATTTTTTTGCATTTCCTCCTTATTGGCTACTATCTTTTGACCCATATTCTCCTGAATTTCCTTAAGTAATTTTTGTGTTTTTCTTGTAATGGCTTCTAGCTTTTGACCATTTTCCTCCTGAATTTCTTTAAGAGATTTATTTATGTCCTTCATGTGTTCCTCTAACAGCATCATGACCAGTGATTTTAAATCTAACTCTTGTTTTTCTGGTGTGTTGGGGTATCCAGGACTTGATATTGTTGGAGAATTGGGTTCAGATGCTGCCATAATGCCTTGGTTTCTGTTAGTAACATTCCTACATTTGCCTTTACCCATCTAGTTCTCACTGGTGTTAGATGGTCTTATTGTCACTGGCTGGTGTTTCAACCTCCTGTGGACCTTTAAGCCTATTTCCGCAACATTGGATGCCTGGGTTTTCTCTGGCCCAGATTGCTGATGTGCTGCCTTCCTCTTTTGGGCTGTTGGAACCCTGCTGAGTCTTGTCCCAAGCAACATTATACTTGGGTTGTCTCAGTGAACAACCCAAGAGCTCCCTGACTGCTCTGTCATGGAGCGAAGATGGCAGCGGGGATTCACTCCCTCTGCTGATCTCCACATAGGACACAGGCCCCACCACAGGCCAGCTGGCAGATGAATTGCCTATGTGCTCAGGTCCTGGGCACAGGCAGACCCTTGGTGGTTTGCGCCTCCAGAGCTCTTAAACTCAGGATATCTCAGTACCTGGTGCTGCTTTTCTGCCCTGTCAGGCAGGGAAGATGGCAGCGGGGAGTCACTCCCACCCCTTAACTTTTTATTATGAAATGTTTTTATTTCTGCATCTATTGTTATTTAAAAATTTCCTGGGTACAGTAGTCTGTGCTGACATTCAGGCTTTAAGAGTCTTCATTAAGATGTCTAACATGTTCATTTTACATGTTACATTTTCTATTCCCTTATTGCCTTCAGTATTCTTCTTTGTTATGTATATTTAGTGTTGTTATTATATACCATGGGGAATTTATTTTTCAGTCCTGTTTATTCAGTTTTCTGTATGCTTCTTATGTCTTGAAAAGCACATCTTTCTTTAGGTGAGGGAAAATTTCTTCCAAAATGTTGTTGATAAAGTTTTTGTTCCAGTGATCTGGTTTTCGTGTTTTTTTTTTTTAATTCTGCTAATTATAGAATTTGAGTATTAATAGTGTCCCAGTTTTCCTAGATCTTTTGTGGCTGGATTGCTCTTTAACTTTAACATTTTCTTTGATCTAGGTATAAATTTCTTATATATTGCCCTTAATACCTGAGATTGTGTTTTCTATCTCTTCTACCCTGTTGATGAGGATTACATCTGAGTTTTTTATCTGACTCCCTAAACACTGCATTTCCAAATTTTAGCTCAGTTTGCATTTTCTTTATTCATTCATTTCTAGTTTTATGTCTTGAACAATTTTCATTATTTAATTTCACTGTTTTCACATACTTTATTAACAGATTTATCCATATTCTTTTTATAGTCCGTGGACCTATTCATAATAGCTATTTTGAAATCCTCATCTTGCATTTCAGCTATATTGCACTTCTCAGGGTGTACTGTAGTAGGGTTGCTGGGTTCTAGTGAAGACATGTTTTGTGTTAATTGTGTTTTTTGAAGTGGTGTCTGAGCATCTTGGTTTGGAATGATAGGTGTTCGCATCTGTTCTTGTCTTTGTTGGGTGGGTATTCCATTCCTTGTTGTTTCTCTGATCTTAGGATAGTGTGGTGGCTGTGGGTTGCCATATAAGTAATGCTACTGAGTCCATCACACATGTGGCCAAGGCTCACAGAACATTGTGAAAGTGAACGCAGAACGAACCTAAGAACTGGAGAATGGGGAAGAATGTGCTGGACTTGACATAGTTGTTTCACTAATGAATGTACAGTCTGTAATTACTTGCTCTGCTCTGAATCTATTCAAGATCCAGCCTGTCACAATTTTAGCCTGGATGGAGGAGGTGCTCACAACTGTCTACCTTTAACTAGGGAACTGTGAGCAGTTGATAGCTACTGGGGAAGCAAGAGTTACTCTTTGAAACTGTGACCATGGATAGTTTTTCCATTCTCCAATGCATAGCCTCACACCCTTGTACATATAGACAATATTTAATAGATCCAATGGTTAATTGAACAAAAGAAAATGTCATAAAGTTGGGAGAGGCATGGATTAAAGTAAGTGTTTTTATGAATTGAAAGCTTAGAATTATGGATGGATATATTGCATTGCATATATGTATGAAAACTTAAGAGAAAAGGAAAATTAGCAACAAATGAAATAATATTCAAAATATTTCTGAAAAGCAAAATGACTCCTCATAAGGGATTTAAATATCCATTTCTCTCTATTAACAGCTTCTCTGTTTGGTTACCATGGGAAAAACAAATATTCCTGTGGGATATACTTCAGGCCATGCTATTTCATTCTCCCAGAAAATCCCAGATCTCTGCAGCACTATGTGACCACTTCTTCCTGGAGCTACAGTTAGTTTCCATACATAACAAATGTAAGCCTATTTTTTGCCTACAATAATCCTGCAGAGTGCTTAGTTAACTCTTTGGGAATTCTGTGATGACACTGGTTGTTTTTGTTCCTTTAGGAAAAAAAAAGGTATGTGAAGGGGGGATCGCTACAATATCAAAGAATACAAGTTTCTCTGTTTTAAGGATGGAGATTTAAAAAAAAAATTTTGGATTGTGTGATAAAAAATTTCTGTTTAGGTATTCGCAGGCAATTACCTTATATTGTTCTTCGAGTTTATATACTACATTAATGGAAGATCATATACTTTGAATACTGTTCTCATTAATTATTTTCTCCTAAGTGTATGTTTATTACCTTGAATATATTTATTAATGGTTTTCTGTCATTTTATAGCTTAAGTCCAGGCAATACTATTTAGCTATCTTTCATTTTATTTTGAGTGTTCAAAATAATTGTATCCTTACTTCAACCTGCATTCTTCACCACTATACCGGAGTTCCTCAAACTGGCCTGTTCTTCCTGTTATGGATCATTCGCTTGAGATGATTTCTCAAGTTTCATCCTTAAATATTTTAATTGATTAAACTGTTATTAAATACAACATTTTCAACATTTTATTATCTGATCATCTTACTAGAGGCATCTTCTTTTAGTTTACTTAGGCATTATACAGTCTATGGTGCTTCTGTAGTATTTTTCATACTATTCCTATTTATATTAATGTTAATAGCAGCTATTTTTAAGCATCTAATACAGAGTTCATTCACAGTAGATACACTTTAATTAATAAATTGTTGTAATAAAATATTACATTGAATGCAAACAAAGAGAACTAATGTATTGGAAATCTCAGAGCCAGGAGTAGTTCTAGATAATTTGATTGAAATGTGGAATTGGATTCTATGATCATGAACTTCCAGTTTTCCCCTTTGTCTGGCTATATTCTCTCTCTCTCTCTCTCTCTCTCTCTCTCTCTCTCTCTCTCTCTGTGTGTGTGTGTGTGTGTGTCTCCATAGTATCTATGATTGTTTCTTTCTCTTCCATTTTCTACCTTCCTTATATTTTCTGCCTTTCAATTTGTTGCTTAAACCTTAAAAATTGAGTGTTGTCATATACCTAACCAAGAAACTTTTCTCCTGTGACATGCAAAATGTATTCTTTTGGTTTGTACAGAACCCAATGCTTGAGGATAGACTACTAGTTGTGATTAGTATTATTTTGATATGAGAAAAAATTGCATATAGAGCCCATTTGAAGACATTGTGGAAAGAAAATGAGGTGTTATTAGTAGTTTGTTTTACTCTAGAAATATTTACTGACTTTCATGCCCATTGTGAACTGTGAGTAAAAGAAATAAAAATGTAGGGTATCAAGCAAAGGATCTGCATATTGGTGATCAAGGTGCTTTTTATTTCATTATTATCATTCATTTTCCACCATAGTCCATGTTCTCCATAAATGTATTGTATTTTCTAATTGACATGAGTGCTTTATTTCAAACTTAATTATGTATAGGTAAAATATAATTTTCTCTACTCTCTGTATATCATACATTGTCTAATGTTTTATCTTCCAGATACTATCTGTGCAATTTCCTAACTATGCTCTCCTAACTGATTTACTGAGCTGGGCATCTACAGATTTTAGACAAAATCCTGACTTTTATCACATGGTATGATGAAGAAAAGCATTGTGAATTTTTATGGGTTTTTTTGGTCAGCATTTATTAATTTTACAAAATGTTTACTATGACATTTCAATTGATTTTAATAATGCATGTTGATTCTATTTACTCCTTCTCCTACACTTTATTAAGACTTCTCCATTGTTATCGTCTTCTTCTACAGTTTTAATCTTTTCTTCTTTTAGCTTTAGATCATACCTCCAAAATAGGATAGAAACTGTACAATATTTCTCCTTTTATGTCTGGGTTTTTCTTTACTCACAATGATCTCCAGATTCATCAATTTTATTGAAGTAAATATAAAATTCTTTTTTATCTTTGAGTAAAAGTCAACTGGGTATAGCTAACACATTCTGTTTAATCTATTAATTTGCTGATGGGCACCTAACTCAGTTTCATAGGTGATTATTGTGAATAGTGACACAATGGACATGAACATTCAAGTCTCCTTATAGCATGGTGGAATTTTTCCCTGTGGGTATATCCAACTATGATATTGCTAGAGTATATAGAAATTATAGCATAAACTTCATGAGGAGCTTGAATATTTCTTTGTATAGTGTCTGGACTAATTTTATTTATTTTTTGGACTGTAGTGACTAAGGTTTCCTTTCCCCATTTATCAGCATTTTTTTTTTGTTTATTTTCCCCATGATAGGTATTTTGGTTGTGGTTTAATAAAATTTCAATGTAGTTTTTATTTGCATATCAATGATGATCATGGATATTAATTAAGCATTTCAAGAAGATTAAAAATGGGGATGCAGAATAGATGTTCTAATAGTAATTTTCCTTAAATTATTTTTAAAATTCTGAGTTTTTTCAAATTAGTACTAAAGTAATAAATGAAAATGATTTGACAACAAAAAATAGTTTTATTTTCTTCACTGTTCTATTATTAGTTATTAGTCAGAGTTTATATTTTGTTTTATTATTATTATGCAAAACATTTTAGAACAAATAACAGAAAATTTGGGTCAATATATAAATTGTTAGTTTTAATCTGGAAGTCACATTTTACATTTTGATATTTGGGTATTCTTTCTTAACTAACTTTCTACAGGACATTCAGTTTATGGATCAAGATTCCAGAGTCTTGGCCTCTGCTTCCTGTTCTGTTAAAAGCGTGAATATTGAGTTTATACTCTTGAGTCTCACTTTTTTTTTCTAGCTCAATAATAGTAAATCCATAGTGAAATAGTTCTGGATGTTTACTAGGTGATTATTATATCTTACCACTTAAATCCTTGATTTCTTTTTATGAGTAGAAGATCCCTAGCTCTCTCATCAGTGAATCAGTTGCTCATATGTTTCCATCCATGTTTCCTTAACAGACTCTTCATTCTGTTTAATCTTCCCATACAGGAAGCATATGGAACTCCCTTCTCCAAGGTCTCACATTTCTGAGAATAAAAAAGCAGAAAATGTCTTTTTGTAGACTGTGGACTGTGGGTTCAGGAGATGACAGCAATGCTACTTGACTTAGTTGAGTGCGCAAACACTTGGCTAAGTGGTCATCAGTTCAACTGATACCAAGACATAGTGAAAGCTTCTGCTATGCTTGAGGTAAAGAGTTAAATTAAGAAGGCATCATCAGTTTCTGAAGCTGTGTCTACAATTGAAGGGTGTCAGAAAATGATTCTCCATCTCAGTGTCTTCTAAGGCAATACGATTTTTAGATGTCAAACACATTATGAAGTAACCTTAATTCCCATCATTTTCTTCCCTTAAAATTCATGCTTACTTAAAAATTAAAAGTTGTAAGTTGTCATTCAGTATTATATTTAATGACATATGCTCAAAGCTAAGTAAAATGTCTGTGGTGTTTTAATAGATTACTTGCTAGTTTGCTTTTTTTTTAATTTAAAAATTAGTTTTAAAACTTGAAGCTTTGAATATACAACATACCTGTATCATATCAGACATAGCAAAGATGCTGTTATAAAATACCAGACCAATAAGCATATAAGGAAAATTTGAATACTTTGAGGGGAGCAAAAAATTAAACTAAGACAACAAAGAAACAAATGAAATCAACCCACCAACAAACAAATAAGGAATTGATAGGTAGACTCAGGGCAATGTTGAGGAAAACTTCACATTTCCTCTTTTACAAGAACAACTATGTGTATTTTAGGAAATGTGTACAATTAATGGGATTTTAGATGTATTTGTCATACATGGTAAACAGATAGGCATGTACAGTAGGGGATAAGAGTATAAAATGTTAACTGTCTGTGTATTTCCAATGCCCAGAAAAAAAATCTTGCAGGGTCAGATAATAGGCTTCAGAACCATCCTCAAAGTGCTATGGCCAGTAGTGCTATATTCTGTGTGGAACTTTGAAGCAGATGAGAAAAGATTCAGTGGACCAGTTTGAAGTAGATTCTGGTAAAAGAGGCAAAAGAGTGACAGAGAACAAGGCCCCATGTAATTCCAATTGTAGTCAACCTATGAAGTTATCAAAGTAGAATGTCTACTAGAAATGAGAAAAAGGTTTTAGTTGTCATGTTTCAGAGCTGCTTCATAGACAGAATGTTTCAAAGTTATATGATGAAGTTTGTAACATTTATTTCACAATAGTATGAGATATTCCAAATTACCAAACTATATATTCATACTGGTTGATGATTTTATGTCTTATTTTATAAATCACGTTAAAAAGGAGATGAATTATAAGAATAGGGAGCCTAGTCAACATGACAAAGAATATTCATTCTGCCTTTGGTAAAGTCATTGCTCTTCATATACTGTTAGTTTCATTTATTTAATATTGAACAATATCTTCTGACTTAGCTTATTAAATTTAAATTTCATTTCAGCTTAAGTATTACATGGTTTTCCCTTTTGGATGGTGATTCAACAATTAGTTTTTAGATTGTGCTTCCTTTTAACAGTATTTGTGTTAATTTTATGTGAAATATGAAAATTTTTATAAAGTGAAGAAATGATTCAGTGTTTCTTGGGTGTATGTAACACTGAGGCCCTATTTACCTTTGGAGAAAATTACATTTCCCATGCATTCTCTCTGTATTTGTAAGCAAACATAATTACTTGCTTGCATATTCTATTTAATGGTGAATATATCTGTGAAAATTTTAGCTTTGTGTAATTTTCTTACTAATTTTAGACTGTTACAGGCTTCATTGGTAGGTTTTTATGAACTTTGAATTATGCTTTTATTATACAGTATTATTATAATCTTTATCATTTGTATCATTATAATTCAGTCTTGTGTGATAAATTTATAATTAAATAGTTTTGTCTAATATAAATGCAAATAATCAAATTACTATCATTCCTAATAATTATACTTTCTCATCATTTTCATAGCTCTCACAAGGCTATCTGTAATCCAATTGGCTGAATCAATGGATGGAGAGAACCACACAGTGGTGTCTGAATTTGTTTTTCTGGGACTCACCCACACATGGGAGATTCAGCTCCTCCTCCTTGTGTTCTCCTCTGTGCTGTACATATTAAGCATGACTGGTAACATCCTCATTGTATTCTCTGTGACCATTGACCCTCACTTACATTCACCTATGTACTTCCTACTAGCAGGCCTCTCCTTCATTGATGTGGTAGCCTGTTCTGTTACTTCCCCCAAGATGGTTTATGACTTGTTTAGAAAGCACAAAGTCATCTCCTTTGGAGGCTGCATCACTCAGATCTTCTTTATTCATTTAGTTGGTGGAGTGGAGATGGTGCTACTCGTGGCCATGGCATTTGACAGATACATGGCCATATGTAAGCCTCTGCACTACCTGACCGTCATGAGCCCACGAGTGTGTGTTTTATTTCTGGCTGCTGCTTGGGGCCTGGGCATTAGTCACTCATTGTTCCAGCTGGCTTTTCTTATTGACTTACCCTTCTGTGGCCCAAATGTCCTGGACAGCTTTTACTGTGACCTTCCTAGACTTCTCAGATTGGCCTGCAGAGACACCTACAAGTTGCAGTTCATGGTTACTATCAACAGTGGGTTCATCTGTGTTGGCTCTTTCTTGTTGCTTCTTATCTCTTACATCTTCATCTTGTTCAGCGTCTGGAAACATTCATCAGGTGGGTCATCCAAAGCCCTCTCCACTCTGTCAGCTCACATCACTGTGGTGTTTCTTTTCTTTGGTCCCACTCTGTTTATCTATACATGGCCCCACCCTCACTCCCAGATAGACAAATTTCTTGCTCTTTTTGATGCAGTTCTTACTCCTTTTCTGAACCCAGTCATCTACACATTCAGAAATAAAGAGATGAAGGTAGCGATAAAGAGAGTTTTCAAAACATTATTAATTTTGAGAAACATTTCATAAATGTTATAATAACATCTTTATTTGAATAGAAATGTGTCCTTTGTGAGACAATTTTGACATGGAATCAGTGGCATGGATAATTAATGAGTCTTTTCATGTTTTCTAACTGAAGTGGAATCTTAAGTGTTCTTTGGAAAATCAGTTGTGTTGGATGGTGTTTTGTTTGGGCAAAACCATTAAGGAGTGTTTTCCTGAAGCAGACACAAGTGAAAGGATATTTTGCTAAAGCAGACATGTGAAGAAATGCTTCACTGAACTGGACACAGGTGAAAGGATGTTTTACTAAGGCAGACTTGCGAAGGAAGGTTTTGCTGATGCAGACACAGGTGAAAGGATGTTTTGCTAAAGCAATCATGTGAAAGATTGTATGATGAAGGAATTTTTGCTAACAACACATATATGTATTTGTTCACTCTACACGCATTGTTGAGCTCTATTAATAATGATTCCATAGAGAGAACCATACCAAAAAACTCATGGTGTGCTAATGGCTTCTTGTGGCTTTTGCCATTTCCATGGACTCGGGTCTATTGGCAAAGTGATGTAAGGTGACACAGACTCGTGGAGTTTTGCTAAGACAGACTCACGTGGTGAGGCAAGACCTGTGGAGGACATGTGATGTTTGGAGGGGTATAAATAGGATTCAACGAACTGTGAGAGGGGCTGCTTGAAGAGCTGCCTCTGCTAAGCTCTGTGGCCTCTGCTCTTCTTCATTTCATCAAGAGATGCAGCTGAGAACTTCCCCTGGGGTTCTTGCTGGTTCAAATCCCTTCTGCTGATTTGTGCTGATTCAGCTGAGACCTGGCTGTCTCCTGACTCTACAGAAATGGACTGCTATTCATGAATGGAATGAAAGTCATGAACTGTTTTATTTTGTTTGTTTGTTTTTGTTTTTTTTGTATTATTTAGATATCTTTTGTTTTGCAATTTTAAAGTTTATTCTTTAATCTATTTTTACAGTCAAGACTTTAATCCCCTCCTAGTCCATCCTCCAATGACTGTTTCACATCCCACACCTCCTCACCCCCACTGTCTCCAAGGGGATGCCCCCCCCCCCCAATGCCACCAGACCTCCCTACTCCCTGGGTCCCAGGTCTCCAGATAGGTGCATCTTCTCTGACTGAGTCCAGACCCAGCAGTCCTCTGCTGTATGTGTTGGGAGCCTCATATCAGCTGGTGTATGCTGCATCCAATACTAAATCCAAGTTTCCTCTCTGCCATATTTATCCCTACACTCAGGTGTGGGCCAGGATGCACATTTTGATCCAGTCCCATTGGTTCACCTGATTTTATTTAATATAAGCTATTCACTCCTCCTAGTTCCAGACCACCTACACATTCTGTATTTCTTTCTAACTTGCTCTGTCCATATCAGACACATAGCTAACAAAAGGAGTCCACATGACTAGATCTCATTGGGAAAAAAAACATAGACCAAACCTTTATCTCCTGTCCAAATCTACCAGTTCTATAGAGTATTTACCAATGAACACTACCTAGATAAATTGCAGGATACAGATTTTTTTTAAGAGAACAATCATAAACTTTATCAAACAATTCAAGGAATTTAAAAAAGACAGGAAAAACAGGTCAATGAAATTAAGAATAAAGAACTTACAGAGAATAAATGGCCAAACAATACTGAAGAAAACACAAACATAGGTCTGATGAAAATAATGAAGACAATGTAGTAAATGAGAACAGAATTCAATAAAGAGATAGAAACTTTGAAGAGAACTCAAGCTGAAATGGAGATGAAATGAAAAATTCCAATCTTTCCAATAATTCAATTACAAACCAAACCAAAACAAAACCCTACAATTATAATGAATCTGGTATAATTTTGGATAGTTTTGCCTTTATATGTTACTTGGCCTTTCCCTCTTGCTGCTTTTAAACTTCTTTGTTTTGTCTATGTAGTGTTTAAGTGATTAAGTGGTGGGAGGATTTTGTTTTCTGCTTTAATCTTTTTGGTGTTCAGTAAGCTCCTTTTACAGAAGCATCTCTTTTAAGTTAGGGAAATTTTCTTCTATGATTTTGTTGAAGATGTTTTCTGGGCCTTTCAGCTGGGTATCTCCTTCTATTCTTATTGTTCTTAGATTTGGTCTTTTTATAGTGTCCCAATTTCCTGGATGTTTTGTGTCATGAACTTTTCTTGATTTTGCATTTTCTTTGATATATTGATTTTTTTAATCATATCTCATATACCTGAGATCCTCTCTTCTATCTTCTGTATTCTGTTTGTGATGATTATTCTCTTTTTCTATGTTTTCTATTTCCAGGATTACCTCAGTTTGTGTATTTCACTTTTCAGGTCTTAGAGAGTTTTATTGATATCCTTCACTGTTTGATTTTTTCCCGGTAATTATTTATATTTATTTGCTTCCTCTTTTAATGAGTATTTTTGTTTGAATCTGTTTTCCTGTATTTTCTTAAGAGATTTATTCATATCTCCTTAACAGCCTCTGTATCGTATTTATTTTTTTTATTGGATAGCTTCTTTATTTACATTTCAAATGTTATACCCTTTTCCAGTCCCTCCTCCCCCGGAAACTCCCTATCCCATCCCCTCCCCCTGCTTCTATAAGGGTGTTCCACCACCCACCCACACATTTCTGCCTCGCCGCCCTAGCATTCTCCTACACTGGGGCATCGAGTGTGCACAAGACCAAGGGCCTCCCCTCCCATTGATGCCAGACAAGGCTGCCCTCTGTTACATATGCGACTGGAGCCATGGGTCCCTCCATGTGTACTCTTTGGTTTTTTGTTTTGTTTTGTTTTTTTTGTATTTTTGGGTTTTTTTTCTGATTTTTTGGATTTGTATTTTTTTGAGACAGGGTTTCTCTGTATAACCCTGGCTGTCCTGGAACTCACACTATAGACTAGGCTGGCCTCGAACTCAGAAATCTGCCTGCCTCTGCCTCCCAGGGTACTGGGACTGCAGGTGTGCGCCACCACTGTCTGGCCCATGTGTACTCTTTGGTTGGGTATATCATCTTTATAAAATGTAATTTAAGATCATCTTGTGCTTCAGTTTCATTAGGAAATCCAGAGTTTGTTGTAGCGTGATAGCTGGGTTCTGGTGGTACCATATTGCCCTGGGTCTTGTTGATTTTGTTCTTATGCTGTTCTTTAGGCATCTGTCTTTCCCTGGTGATATCCAGATAATACTGTTGCCAGCAGGACTTCTTGGGATGGTGGGGGAGCCCTGAGCCAGACAATGAAGGTCTCTGCTAGTTGTGCCTCAGGTAGACCTCATTTTTCAGGCTGTGTCCTAGTAGGCCTCTACTCTGCATGCTGTGTCTCAATCAAACCCTACTGGGGTGGCAGGCAGATCTGACTTTGCAGGCTGTGTCTCAGGTGGACTAACTGGGAGGGTGGGTGGATCCAACTAGGATGGAATTGGGTAGACAATTCAAGCTGGTTAGATTTGGGGGGTGCTCTGAAGATGTCCACAGGGAGATAGGATGCTATTGGGGTCCTGCAGAACTCCTTCAGACCGAAGAGCATGCCCAGAGCTAAACAATGGAGTTCAGACAACCATACACCACTTATCTCTGTCATTGAAGTGCTAGAGCAGTAAGACAACAAAAGGAGATCAAGGGGATACAAATCAGAAAGGGAGAAGTCAAAGTATTCACAGATGATATGACGGTACATGTAAGTGACTCCTAATATTCTATCAGAGAACTCCTGATAGAATTGATAAACACCTTCAGCAAAGAAGCTGGCTATGAAATTAACTGAAAGAAAGCTGTAATCCTCCTTTAGAAATAATGATAAACAGGCTAAGAAAAAATAAGGAAACAACATCCTTCATAATAGCCACAAATAATATAAAACAACTTGGTGTAACTCTAACCAAGCAAGTAAAAGACCTGAATGACTAGAACTTCAGGTGCCTGAAGAATGAAATTAAGGAAGATATCAGAAGATGGAAATATATCTCATCCTCATATGTTAGTAGGATTAACATAGTGAAAATTGCCATCTTACTAAATGCAATCTATAGATTAAATGTAATTCCCATCAAAATTCCAACTTTATTTATTTATTTACTTACTTATTTATTTATTTATTTATTTATTTATACTGAAGTTGAAAGACCAATTGTTAACTTCATACAGAAAACCAAAAAAATCCAGGATATCTGAAATGACCCTGAACAATAAAAAAACTTCTGAAGTTTCCCTGCTCTTAAGCTCTACAACAGAGAAGTAGTGATAAACCAACCAACCAACCAACCAACCAAACAAACAAACAAACAAACAAACATGAACTGCATGGACAGGAACCTAGGAGCAGCCTGGGATGGGATTCTTTTATTTTTATTCGATATATTTTTTATTTACATTTCAAATGATTTCCTTTTTCCTGGTTTCCCACTCCCTGAAAGTCCCATAAGCCCTCTTGGATGGGATTCTTACGGGTTTTCTGCACCTGGAGCGGACCTTGTGCTACAGTTCTCCATACCCAGGGAGAGAGCAGGTCTGCCAAGAGATCACCACTTTAGCTCAAATTCCTGGACTAAGAGAGACCAATCCAGAGCCATCAGGACACAGGAACCAAGGAACAGCAATCAATGGACAAGATCCTTCTGCTTTTCATCCTTGCCTGGAGCTGACACTGTGCCACAGCTCTCCATATCCAAATTTCTCCTGAAGAGAACTGGTCTCCCAGGAGTGCTGACACAAAGGTTTACAGGAGTGACTAGCCACACAGTCAGAGACAGCAAGACCAGCTAACACCAGAGATAACCAGATGGCAAGAGGAAAGGGCAAGAACATAAACAACAGAAACCAACCAAGACTACTTGGCATCATCAGAATCTCCCACTACAGCATGTCCTGGATACTCCAACATGCCAGAAAAGAAAGACTCTGATTTTAAATCACATCTCATGATGATGATAGAGGACTTAAGAAGGACTTAAATAACTGCCTTAAAGAGGTACAGGAGAACACAGCTAAACACGTAGAAGACCTTAAAGCATAAACACAAAAATCCCTTAAAGAATTATAGGAATACATAAACAGGTGCAGAAATTGAACAAAGTATCCAGGATCTAAAAATTGAAATAGAAACAATAAAGAAATCAGAAAGGGAGACAGTTCTAGAGATAAAAAACCTAGGAAAATGATCAGGAGTCATAGATGCAAGCATCAACAACAGAATACAAGAGATAGAAGAGAGAATCACAGGTGCAGAAGATTTCATAGAAAATATTGAAACAACAGTCAAAGAAAATCCTAAAAAAGCAAAAACCTCCTACCCCAAACATTCAGGAAATTCATGACACAATGAGAAATCCATGACATAATGAGAAGATTTAAGGAGAATAGGTAGAGAGCAGATTCCCAACTTAAAGGACCAGTAAATATCTTCAACAAAATTATAGAAGAAAACTTCTCTAACCTAAAAAAAGAGATGACCATAAACCATCAAGAAGTCTACAGAACTCCAAATAGATGAACCAGAAAAGAAATTCCTCCTGTCACATAATAGTTAAAACAACAAATGCATAAAACAAACAAACAAAAGAATATTAAAAACAGTAATGGAAAAAGGTCAAGTAACATAAAGGCAGACCTATCAGAATTACACAAGACTTCTCAACAGAGACTATGAAAGCTAGAAGATCCTGGGCAGATGTTATATTGACCCTAAGAGAACATAAATGCCAGCCCAGGCTACTATACCCAGAAAAACTCTCAATTACCATAGATGGAGAAACTAATATATTCCATGACAAAACCAAATGTACACAATATCTTTCCATAAATCCAGCCCTACAAAGGATAATAGATGGAAAACTCCAACACAGGGAGGAATCTATACACTAGAGAAATCAAGAAAATTATCTTCTTTCAACAAACCAATGAGAAAATAGCCACACAAACATAATTCCACCTCTAACAACAACAACAGCAACAACAACAACAACAAACCCAGGAAGCAACAGTCACTATTCCTTAATATCTCTTAACATCAATGGACTCAATTCCCCAAGAAAAAGACATCAAATAACGGACTGGATACATAAACATGACCCAGCATTTTGCTGCATACAGGAAATGCATCTCAGTGACAAATACAGAAACTACCTCAATAGAAAAGGTTAGAAAAAAATTTCCAAGCAAATGGCTCCATGAACCAAGCTGGAGTAGCCATTCTAATATTGAATAAAATCAACTTTCAACCAAAAGTTATCAAAAAAAGTTAAGGAAGGACACCTCATACTCATCAAAAGAAAAAACTACCAAGATCAACTCTCAATTATGAACATTTATCCTCTAGATGCAAGGGGATCAATATTCATAAAAGAAACTTTATTAAAGTTCACAGTATGCATTGCACCTCACACAGTAATAGTGGGGGACTTCCACACCTTACTCTTAGTAATGGACAGACTATGGAAACAGAAACTAGAGAGTCACAGTGAAACTAATAAAAGTTATGGAGCAAATGAATTTAATAGATATCTCTAGGACATTTCATTCTAAAAAAAAGAATATACCTTGTTCTCAGCACCTCATGGTACCTTCTCCAAAACTGACCTCATAATCAGTCACAAAACAGGTCTCAACATATACAAGAAGATTGAAATAATCCTGTGCATCCTATCAGATCATCATGTACTAAGGATGGTCTTCAATAACAACAAAAGCTATGGGAAGCCCACATACACATGGAAGCTAAACAATGCTCCAATCAGTGATAACCTGGTCTAAGAAGAAATAAAGAGAGAAATTAAAGACCTTAGAATTTAACAAAAATGAAGGTACAACAGCATACCCAAACTTACGGGATACAATGAAAGCAGTGCTAAGAGGAAAACTCATAGATCTGAGTACCTCCAAAAAGAAACAGGAGAAAGCATACACTAGCAGCTTAACAGCATACCTGAAAGCT
Organism: Apodemus sylvaticus; assembly: GCF_947179515.1. Lineage (NCBI taxonomy): Eukaryota > Metazoa > Chordata > Mammalia > Rodentia > Muridae > Apodemus > Apodemus sylvaticus. Next base: position 94,183,917 of record NC_067476.1, on the reverse strand, counting down.
CTAGAACAAAAGTTAGCAAATACACCCAAGAGGATTAGAAGGCAGAAAATAATCAAACTTAGTGCTGAAATTAACTAAATGGAAACAAAAAGAACTATACAAAAAACAATCACCAAAACCAGGAGCTGGTTCTTTGAGAAAATCAACAAGGTAGATAAACCATTAACCAAACTAACCAGAGGGCACAGAGACAGTATCCAAATTAACAAAATCTGAAATGAAAAGGGAGATATAACAACAGAAACTGTGGAAATTCAAAAAATCATCAGATCCTACTACAAAAGCTACGGAACAAAACTGGAAATTCTGGATGGAATGGACAATTTTCTAGACAGATACCAGGTACCAAAGTTAAATCAGGATCATATAAACCACTTAAACAGTCCCATGATCCTTAAAGAAATAGAAGCAATCATTAAAAGTGTCCCAACCAAAAAAAAAAAAAAAAAAAAAAAAGCCCAGGGAAGATCCAATACCAATACTCTTCCAACTATTCCACAAAATAGGAAGAAACAGAACACTACCCAATTCCATCTATGAAGTCACAGTCACACTGATACTAAAACCACACAAAGTCCCAGCAAAGAAAGAGAACTTCAGACCAATTTCCCTTATGAAAATCAACCCAAATTATTCAATAAAATTCTTGCAAACTGAATCTAAGAATACATCAAAGTGATCATCCATCATGATCAAGTAGCCTTAATCCCAGGGATTCAGGGATGGTTCAATATATGGAAATCCATATATGTAATCCACTACATAAACAAACTCAAAGGAAAAAACCCCACATGATCATTGCATTAGATGAAATGCTGAAAAAGCATTTGACAAAATACAGTCTCCATGTTAAAAGTCTTGGAAATATCAGGAATTCGAGGCCCATACCTAAACATAGTAAAAGCAATATACAGCAAACCAGTAGACAACATCAAAGTAATTGGAGAGAAACTTGATGCAGTCGCACTAAAATCAGGGACTAGGCAAGTCTGCCCTCTCTCTCCCTATCTTTTCAATATAGTACTTCAAGTTCTAGCTAGGGAAATTAGACAACAAAAGGAGGTCATAGGGATACAAATTGTAAAAGAAGAAATCAACATATCACTATTTTCAGATCACATGATAGTATACTTATGGGACCTCTAAAATTCCACCAGAGAACTCCTATAGCTGATAAACAACCAGCAAAGTGGCTGGATATAAAATTAACAACTCCAAAAATCATTAGCCTTCTTATACTCAAAGGATAAAAGGGCTGAGGAAGAAATTAAGGAGTCACAAACAATATAAAATATATTGGCATGACTTTATCCAAACAAGTGAAAGGTCTGTATGACAAGAACTTCAAGTCTTTGAAGGGAGGAATTGAAGATGGAAAGATCTCTCCACCTCAGAAGATGGAAAGATCTCTCGTGCTTATGGATTGGCAGGATTAATATAGTAAAAATGGCTGTCTTGCCAAAAGCATTCTACAGATTCAATGAAATCTCCATCAAAATTCCAACTCAATTCTTCATAGAGTTAGAAGGAGTAATTCTCAAATTCATTTGGAATAATGAAAAACCTGAGATAGCAAAAACTATTCTCAACAATAAAGGAACTTCTTGTGGAACTACCATCCCTGATTTCAAGCTATAGTACAGAGCAATGGTGATTAAAAACTGCATGGTACTGGTACAGTGAGAGCCAGGCAGTTCAATGGTATAGAATTGAAGACCCAGAAATGAATCCACACACTTATGGTCACTTCATCTTTGACAAAGAAGCTAAAATCATCCAGTCAAAAAAAGAGAATTTTCAACAAATGGTACTTGTTCAACTGGTGGTCAACATGTAGAATTCAAAGTGATCCATTCTTATCCCCCCATGCAAATCTCAAGTCCAAGTGGATCAAGGGTGTCCACATAAAACCAGATACACTGAAACTAATAGAAGAGAATGCGGGGAAGAACCTTGAATACATGGGTACAGGGGATAATTTCCTGAACAGAACACCAATGTCTTATACTCTAAGATCTAGAATCAACAAATGGGACCTCATAAAACTGCAAAGCTTCTGTAATACAATGGATACTGTTAATCGGTCAAAACAGCAACCAACAGATTGGGGAAAGATATTTACCAATCCTACATTTGACAGTAGGCTAATATCCAATATAAACAAAAAACTCAAGAAGTTAGACTCCAGCAAACCAAATAACCCTATTAAGAATGAGTTACAGAGCTTAACAAGAATTCTCAACAGAGTAATACTGAATGGCTGAGAAGCACCTAAGGAAATGTTCAACATCCTTAGTCATCAGGGAAATACAAATTAAAACAACCCTTAGATTCCACTTCACACCAGTCAGAATGGCCAACATCAAAAAACTCAGGTGAAATCAGATAGTGGTGAAGATGTGAAGAAAGAAGAACTCTCTTCCATTGCTGGTGGGATTGCAAGCTGGTACAACCACTTTGGAAATCAGTTTGGTGGCTCCTCAGAAAATTGGACATAGTACTACATAAGGACCCAGCCATACCACTCCTGGGCATATAGCCAGAAAATGCTCCAACATGTGATAAGGACACATTCTCCACTATATTTATAGCAGCCATATTTATAATAGCCAGAAGCTAGATACAACCCACATGTCCCTCAATGGATATATATAATGCAGTACATTTACACAATGGAATACTACTCAGCTGTTAGAAACAATGTCTTCCTGAAATTCATAGGCAAATGGATAAATGTAGAAAATATCATTATGAGGTAACTCAGTCACAAAATACCACACATGGTAAGTACTCACTGATGGGTAGGTAAAAGGCAAAGAGTGTGGAATACCCACAGTACAACTCACGGACCACATGAAGTTCAAGGGGAAGGAAGACCAAAATGTGGATGCTTCAGTCCTACTGAGAAGGAACAAAATAAGTGAAGTATAAGGTGGGAGGGACTTGAGAGAAAGAGAAGAGGGGGAGGAGAAAATAGTGGCAGGATCAGGTATGGGAGAAGATGGAGGAGATGTAGAGAGGGTCAGAAAATTAAACAGAGTTGTGCAGCAATGGGGGGTGGGCAACTGGGGTAGCAACCAGAACGTCTCAGATTCGAGGAAAGCAAGAGCCTCCCAGGACCATACAGGGATGATATTAGTTGAAATAGCCCACAAAGTGGAGGGATAATGTGTTGAGACCATATCCAGAGGTTAGGCATGACCCTCCAATTGAGGATGGGGCCACCCATGCATCTCCAAAATTTTAATCCAGAATTGCTCTTATCAAAAGGAAATACAGGGAAAATGAGTGGAGCAGAGACTGAAGGAAAGGCTATCCAGAGACTGCCCCACCTGGGGTTCCATCCCACATGCAGACACCATACCCAGACACTATTGTGGCTTCCAAGAAGTGCTTGCTGACAGAATGCTGATACAGCTGTCTCCTGAGAGGCTCTGCCAGAACTTTACCAATACAGTTGTAGATGGTTGAATCCAGGCCTCAGACTGAGCACAGGGACCCCAATGGAAGAGTTAGGAGAAATACTAAAGGAGCTGAAGGAGCATTATCTGGTAACAGTGGGAGGGAAGCCCCTTGGTCCTGTGAAGTTTTGATACCCCAGTATACAGGAGAGCTAGGGCAGTGGGAAGGTGGGTGGAGGAGCACCCTCATAGAAATAGGGCAAAGAGTGATGGGATGGGGGTTTTCAGAGGGGAAACCAGGAAAGGGGATAACATTTGAAATGTAAATATATAAAATAAAACATACTATGTAAAGAAAATTAAATGGTGATGTTAATAAGTAAAAATAAAAAGGCCAGCCAGAGACTGCCCCACCTGGGGATCCATCCATATATGGTCACCAGACCCAGGCATTATTGTGGATGACAAGAAGTGCTTGTTGACATAAGCCTGATATAGCTATCTCCAGAGAGGCTCTGCCAGAGCCTGACAAATACAGAGGTGGGTGCTATCAGCCAACCATTCATTGTACTGAGCACAGAGCCCACAATGGAGGATTTAGAGAAAGGACTGAAGGAGTTGAAGGGGTTTGCAGCTGCATAGGAGCAACAACAATATCAATCAGCCAGAACTCCCAGAGCTCCCAGGGTCTAAACCACCAACCAAAGAGTATACATGGAGGGACCCATGGCTCCAGCTGCATATGCAGCAAAGGATGGCCTTGTCATATATCAATGGGAGGAGAGGCCTTTGGTCCTGTGAATGCTTGATGCCTGCTCCAGAGTAGAGGAATGGCAAGACAGTGAAGCAGGAGTGGGTAGGTGGGTGAGTAGGAGGAGGGGGAGGGAGGAGGGGGAGAGGGGGTTTGGAGGGGAATCCAGGAAAGAGGATAACATTTGAAATGTAAATAAAGAAAATATCTAATATATAAAAAAATAACTTCCTGGTATTAGTATAGGGACAGACAGGTAGATTAATGGAATTGAGTGGAAGACCAAGAAGTAAACCCAGAAACCTATGGATATTTGATTTTTTGAAACAAACAAACAAACAAACAAACAAACACCAAAAGCCAAAATCATACAACAGAAAAAAAGTGTCTTCTACAACTGATGCTGGTCTAACTGGATGTCTGCATGTAGAAGACTACAAATAGAACCATATTAATGACCCTGAACAAAACTCAAGTCTAAGTGGATCAAATACCTCAAAATAAAATCTGATACACAAAATCTCATAGAATAATAAGTATGTGTTGCTACAGGAGAAATTTCAGAAGAGAACATCATTAGCTCAGGTTCTAAGATCAAAAATTGATAAATGGGATCTTATGGAACTGAACAGCTTCTATAAGGCAAAGAGTACTGTCAATAGGACAAAACAATAACCAAAAGATGGGCAAGAGATCTTCACTAACTGTATACCTGACAGAGGGCTAACATCTATAATACATAAAGAACTCAAGAATTTTGACTCCAACAAACCAAACAACCCAGTTAAAAATGGGTTACAAAGCTAAACAGAGAACTCTTAACAGAGGAACCTTGAATGGCTGAGAAGGACTTAAAGAAATGTTCAACATTTTTAGTCATCAGGAAAATATATCTTACTCCAATCAAAATGGCTAAGATCAAAGAATCAAGCAACAGCATATGCTGGCATGGGTGTGGAACAAGGGGAACATCCCCATTGGCAGTGAGAGCACAAACTTGTACAACCTTTCTGGAAATCAATCTGGCAGTTTCTTAGAAAATTGGAAATAGTTCAAACTGAAGACAGAGCTATACTGCTCCTGGGCATATACCTAAAAGACGCTCTCCATACCACAAAGACAAGTGTTCTATTATGCGCATAGCCAGAAACTGAAAACAATCTAGATGTCCCACAACTGAAGAATTGATAAAGAAAATGTGGTTCATTTACACAATGGAATAATATTCAGCTATTAAAAACAAGGACATCATGAATTTTGCGTGCAAATGGATAGAACTAAAACATATCATCGTGAATGAGGTAACACAGACCCAAAAGGAAATGCATGATATACACTTACTTATAAGTGAATCTTAGACATATATACATGGTTACAGAATACCCATGTATACTCCATGGACCCAAAGAAGCTAAACAAGAAAGATGAGCTAAGTGAGGATGCTTGGATTTCACTTAGAAGCAGGAATAAAAATGCTGTCTTTTTTCCACTGGATGTTTTTAGCTCCTTTGTCAAATAACAAGTGACCATAGATCTGTGGGTTCATTTATGTGTTTTTAATTCCATTCCATTGATCTTCCTGCCTGTCTCTGTACCAATACCATCCAGTTTTTATCACTATTGCTCTGTAATATAGCTTGAGGTAAGGGATGATGATTTCCCCAGAAGTTCTTTGAGGGTTGAGAATAGTTTTGATATCCTGGGATTTTATTAATCCAAATGAATTTGCAAATTGCTATTTCTAACTCTATGAAAAATTAAGTTGGAATTTTGATGGGGATTGCATTGAATCTGTAGATTACTTTTGGCAAGATGGCTATTTTACTATATTAACCCTGCCAATCCATGAGCATGGGAGATCTTTCCGTGTTCTGAGGTCTTCTTTGATTTCTTTCTTCAGACACTTAAAGCTCTTCTCATACATATCTTTCACTTGCTTTGTTAGAGTCACCCCAAGGTATATAATATTATTTGTGACTATTGTGAAGGGTGTCATTTCCCTAATTTCTTTCTCATCCTGTTTATCCTTTGAGTAGAGGAAGGCTACTGATTTGTTTGAGTTAATTTTATATCCATTCCCTTTGCTGAAGTTGTTTATCTGTTTTAGGAGTTCTCTGGTGGTATTTTTGGGGTCACTTAAGTATATGATCATATCTTCTGCTAATAGTGATATTTTGACTTCTTCCTTTCCAATTTATATCCCTTTGACCTACTTTTGTAGTCTAATTGCTCTAGCTAGAACTTCAACTACTATATTGGATAGGGAAAGAGAGGGAAGCTTTATCTAATCCCTTATTTCAGTGGGATTGCTTCAAGTTTTCTCTCCATTTAGTTTGATGTTGGCTACTGTTTGTTGTATATTGCTTTTACTATGCTTAGGTATGGGCCTTGAATTCCTGATTTTTCCAAGACATGAAAGGATGCTGAATTTTGCCAAATGCTTTTCAACATCTAATGAGATGATCTGTGGTTTTTTTCTTTATGTTTGTTTATGTAGTGGATTATGATGATGGATTTCTGTATATTGAACCATTTCTGTGTCCCTGGGATGAAGGCTACTTGATCATGGTGAATGAGCATTTTGATGTGTTCTTGGGATTGGTTGGCAACAATTTTATTGTGTATTTTACATCAATTTTCATAAGGGAAATTGTTCTGAAGTTCTCTTTGGTTATTGTTAGGGTTAGGTATAAATGTTATTGTGGCTTCATAGAAAGAATTGGGTAGTGTTCCTTCTGTTTATATTTTGTGGAATAGTTTGAAAAATATTGGTTTTAAATCTTCTTTGAAGGTCTGATAGAATTCTCCACTAAACCCATTTGGTCCTGTGCTTTTTGGTTTGGAAACTATTAATTACTGCTTCTATTTATTTAGGGGTTGTGGGACTGTTTAGATTGTTTATCTGAACCTGTTTTAGGAGCTGAAAACATCCAGTGGAAAAAAATGACAACATTTTTGTTAAAATGATACTGAATCAACTGGAGGTCAGGATGTAGAAAAATGCAAATTGACCCATTTTATCTCCTTGTACAAAGCTCAAGTCCAACTGGATGATGGTCCTCCACATAAAACAAGATACACTGAAACTTATAGAGGAAAAAGTGGGGAAGAGCCTCGAACACATGGGCACAGGGGAAAATTTTCTGAACAGAACACCAATGGCTTATAGTCTAAGATCAGGAATCAACAAATGGGACCTCATAAAATTGCAAAGCTTCTGTAATACAATGGACACTGTCAATAGGCCAAAATGGCAACCAACAGACTGGGGAAAGATCTTTACCAATCCTACATCCAATAGACGGCTAATATACAATACATACAAAGGACACAAGAAGCTAGACTCCAGAGAACCAAATAACCCTATTTTAAAAATGGGGTAAACAAAGAATTTTCTACTGAGGAATATCAAATGGCTGGGAAGCACCTAAATATTGTTCAATAAACTTAGTTATTAGGGAAATGCAAAACAACTCTGAGATTTCATCTCACCCCAGTCAGAATGGCTAAATTAAAAACTTAGGTGACAACAGATGCTGATAAGGATGTGGAGAAAGGAACTCTCCTCCATTGGTGGTGGGATTGCAAGCTGGTACAACCACTCTGGAAATCAGTTTGGTGCTTCCTCAGAAGTTGGATATAGCACTTCCTGAGCCACCCCCCTCCCCCCTTTACCACTCCTGGGCATATACCCAGAAGAATAGCCATGGCTTTTCGCATGTATGTGGCCATATGCACACCGTTATGCTATCTGATCATCATGAGCCCACGGATGTGCCTGCTGATATTAGTTGCTGCTTGGATCATTGGCCTCATCCATTCATCAAACCAGTTGTTTTTGTTATAAACTTGCCATTCTGTGGCCCTAATATACTAGACAGCTTTTACTGTGACATACCACAACTCATCAAGCTTGCGTGCACAGATACTTATAAACTGGAGTTCATGATAACTGCCAATAGTAGGTTCATTTCCTTGATTGATTTCTTTTTACTTATTGTCTCCTACGTCTTTCTCCTCACCACTGTCCAGAAGCAGTCCTCAGGATGTTCATCCAGGGCCCTTTCTAATCTGTTGGCTCATATTACAGTAATTTTGTTTTTTGGCCCATTAATTTTTTTCTGTGTATGGCCTGCTTCTTCAACACATGTAGATAAATTTCTAGCTATATTTGATGCAGTTTTGACTCCCTTTCTAAATCCAGTTATCTATACATTGAGGAACAGAGATATGAAGATCGCCATCAGGAAAGTGTTTTGTCAGTGCCTGGCCTTTAGAAAATCAATGTAGATGACTCGGTGGAGACATAACATTCCCAAGTGAGTACTGGAAGTTCATAACAGTCAATCCCCTTAAAGGTTTCGTGTTAGAGATCCTTTGAATGCATTCAGGCAATCACCTCCTGTCAGGTGAGTCTATTTTGTGTCTATGAAATAGAGTAATGTTTCCACGAAGAAAAAGAAGGTATTTCTATTAACAGATAGGAATCAAATATTTTATTAAATTTTTAATCCTTAAATAACTGTGCCAATAATTACTTTTGTATTTATAACAAAGATGATTTTTGTTGTAGCAATAGCTGTACCAGTTTCAAGCTGTTCTGCTATCAGTGTGATTCTTCCTTTAATTCGAAGATATTTATTAATTTTAAAATAAGACAAGTAGACAATTTGGTGATAAAGATAAACTGCTGAAAAATCTGAAACTATTCATGTGTAATTCTTTATTTTATTTATTTTAAAAATTTATTTTTTAATAAAACCCCAACCCTTCACATGCCCATCCTCTCTCTCAAATTAATGGTCCTTTTTCCTATATTGTTGTTACATATATATAAATGAATAAATATGTACATATAATCTGCTGAGCCTGTCTAGTATTTCTCATTTGTATGATTTTAGAGTGACAATTTGGTTTTGGATAACCAGTTAGCTTTCTCATTCTTTTGGAAGACTGATCCTCAGCAATCAACAATTGTCTTTAGCTCTAAGTTTAGGGATGCAGTCTTGTGAGACTCCCCATCCATGTTAACACATCAGTTGGTACTGTTATTATTTAGGCCTTGTTTAGGCAATCCTATAGTGGAGCTTATGGATCCAGTTTTTCTGCCAAATATTGGAGGCATACAGCACTGGACTCCATGCTCCTCTCTCCTTTGCAATCATTTTGACACCACTTTATTGATGTTCCCTCAGCCTTAGGTGTAGGAGTTGTGTTGTAGATATCTCAACTTGGGGATCCCATGTTTTTGGTTAATTTGTTTTGTTTTGTTTTTCCTGCATTTTGTCAGGTTGTGGCTTTCAGTGATGGCTTCCATCTGCTGCCAAAAGTAAGGTTTTTGTTGTTGTTGTTGTTATTGTTTTTTTGGGTTTTTTTTGTTTTTGTTTTTGTTTTTGTTTTTGTTTTTGTTATTGTTTTTGATGAGAGGTAAGAGTTACAATTGCCTGTGGCTCTAAGGATACGGGTTAAGAGTGTAATTACCGATTACTTTGGCTTTGGGAATGGGGAATAGTATGTTCTCCTCTGGGGTGATGACCTAATTACTGACAGGTAGTTCGCTAGGTTTACAATAGCAGGCATGTACTCCCACCTATTGAGTGGGACTTAACTCTAGTTAGCTGTTAGTTACCATCGAGATCTAAACACCACAATTTCACCTATGAGGATACCTTGTTGTACTGGTACTCACGTGAATCATGGATGTCACAGCTATCTATAAGCGTGGGTAGTACTATTTGCTACTTTTTTTCCTTTTGGAAGCCTTCATAGCACCTTCTGGTGTGTGTGTGTGTGTGTGTGTGTGTGTGTGTGTGTGTTTTAATATTAGAAAACAAAATAATATGATTCTTTGTAGTGTTTATAAACATCCTTAGTGTTACTTGTTCCTTTTCCTTTTACCTTCCTCGGTTAAGTATCCTGTTCCCAAATTTTCTGTTCATAGCATCTGTAGTCATTACCTTTTCTTGAGGTCATACAAAATGGTTTATTCATTACTTGTTTAATCCCACATTAATTTCCCCCCAGTTTTCCTTGGTGATCTTGACCTTATAAGTGATCAGAAACAGGCAACAACTTTTAATGTTTTTGATCATTTACTTACTAAGTCACATATCTTGATTTTATACTTTTCCATTTGTTGTAGACTTTTTTATATAATATTTTTCATTAAATAGGACAGATGTTGGAAGATGTTCTGCAAAAGGCTAGATTGTAATTAAGTTTGGTTTTGTAAGTACTAAAGTTTTATTATTATCTTTTAATAATTTTATTGAAATATTTTCTAATTTATTGGTTACAAAGAAAAGATGTAGACCATTTACAGAATTTAGTAGGTACTATTTTTAGTAAACTCACAAAATCATATAACCAGTATCATCAATCAGTTTTAGAATTCCTCTCTTATGCATGTAAGATCTCAAGACTGTTTACTATTAATTCACATTTGCTTTTTCTCCTCAGTCCAGGAGGTCTTTGACTCTAAACAAAGAATATACTTTCATTTTTAAACTTGTTTTATTTTTTTAATAGAAAAAAATTTTCATTTGGTGTATTCTGATTTCACCTCACCTAACTCCTTCAGATTCAATTAACCTTCACCAGCCAAGATCCATGCTTTGTTTTTTTTTTCTGGTTTTAGAAAAGAAGCAACCACGCAAACAACAATCCAAGCACACAAGGATAGCAAAACTGGAAAACAGAGATATACATACACACATACACACAAACACACACCCCAGAACATAAAACCACAAAATTGGAAACCATAATATACAAGCAAATGCTCACTAAGAAAAAATGCCAAGCAAAGAAATACAAGACATAAAGATCAATAAAAATATAATCAAGTTCATTGTGTGTTGGTCATCTGTTGTTTTATGACATGGGGCCTGCCTTAAGGATGGTTAATATATCTAGTGATACTCCATTGGAGAAAACTAAATTTTCACTTGTAAGCAGATGTTAATTAGTGATAGATTTTTGGTTAGTGGCATCACTGGCTACTCACTTCAGGCTGTTCCTCACTACCCTTGAGTCTCCAGTTCTGCCTCCCTTTATTGTGTCATCTTGGACAGGACATGTTCTCCCCATACCCCTAGTCTGTGTGGGCCCAGTCTGGTGGTCATCAAAGGCTCACTCTTCACCTGGCCTGCCAAAATGATCCCATTTGAGGGTCCTCTGTCTCAGACTCACTCTTGTCTGGGGCCCAAGTAAGGTTCTTCTAGTCTCTAGTTTTTGTTTCCATCCAGGCCTGCCTGGTGCCAGACTTGTGGTTGTTTCAGGCTTGCTTTTTTCAGGGAATGCTATACTAGTATCATTTAGATGTTCATAGGTCAGAACAAAGAGCATAGACATAGCCTCTCTCTTCTCTGCCACCTACTGACACACATGTGGCATAGCAGCTACATCTGCAATGCCTCTAAGATACAGAATACTTGGTAGGTTTTTGTTTGTTTTCCAGACTTTCAGTCTTTTTACATTATTATTATTATTAATTATTACTATTATTTATTCAATGATCTTATTTTACAGTCTAGTCATTATCTCCCTCCTGGTATGTCCTCCAACTGTTCTTCATCCCATTCCTCTTCCCGAGATGATGTCCCCATGCCCCACCCCCACAGAGCAGATCTCCCCACTTACTGGGGCATCAAGTCTTTCAAGGGTAAGGCCTGTCTTCTCTCACTGAGGCCAGACCAGGCAGTCCTCTACTGAATATGTGTCAGATAGTGTATGTTGCTCGGTTGGTTACTCAATGTCTGAGAGATCTTGGAGGTCCAGGTTAGTTGAGACTGCTGCTTTTCCTATGGGGTGGTCATTATCCTCAGCATCTTCCAGCCTTTCCCTGATTCAGCCACAGGTGTACCTAGCTTCTGTCCATTGGTTGGGTGTAAGTATCTGCATCTGACTCTTTCTGCTGCTCTTTGGGCCTCTCAGAGAACAGCCATGCTAGGCTTATTTCAATAAGCACACCATACCATCCGTAATAATGTCAGGTCTTGGAGACTCTCCTTGAGATGGATCCCAGTTTGGGTTTGTCACTAAACCTCCTTTCTCCCACTCTTCTCCACTTTTTGTCCCTGTAGTTATTTCAGACAGGGACAATTCTGGGTCAGAGTTTTTGACTGTGGAATGGCAAGTCCATCATTCTATTTGATGCCCTATTTTTTACTGCAAGTGAACACTACAAGTTCCCTCTCCCCACTGTTGGCCATTTCAACTTAGGTTCCTACCTTTGAGTCCTGAGAGTCTCTTATCTCCCAGGTCAATGGTACATTATAGAGCCCTCCCTTCTACCTCCTGAGCTTGGCTGTTTCCATTCTTTCTGCTGACCCTCAGGGTTTCAGTCTTGTTTTCCCCTCCCAATACCTGATCACATTCCTCTTTTTCCCCTCCCTGCCCATCTCCAACTCAGGTCCCTCCCTTCCCCTAATTGCTTTCTTCTCCTTCCCAAGTGGCATTGAGACATCCTTACTTGGGCCCTTCAGCTTGTTAACCTTCTTGAGTTCTGTGGATTGTGTCCTGAGTATTCTGTACTTATTTGGCTAATATCCACTTATTAGTGAGTGCATACCATGCATGTCCCTTTGGGTCTGAGTTACATTACTCAGGATGATATTTTCTAGTTCCATCCATTTGCTTGCAAAACACATGATGTCCTCCTTTTTAATAGCTGAGTAATATTCTATTGTATAAATGGACCACATTTTCTGTATCCATTATCTTTTATGAGGCATCTGGTTTGTTTTCAGCTTCTGGCTTTCACAAATAAGGCCACTCACTATGAACATAGTGTCACATATGGCCCTGTGGCATGGTGGAGGATCTTTTGAATATATTCCCAAGAGTTGTATTGCTATCTTCAGGTAGATCTAGTTCCAATTTTCTGAGGAACCTCAAGATTGATTTCCAGAATGGTTTTACAAGTTTGCAATCCCACTAGCAATGGAGGAGTGTTCTTCTTTCTCCACATCTGTGCCAAAATGTGCTGTCACTTGAGGTTTTGATCCTAGACATTCTGGTTGGTGTAAAGTAGAATCTCAGGGTTGTTTTAATTTGAATTTCTCTGATCACTAAAGACTTTGAACATTTCTTTAAGTGTTTCTCAGACATTCAAGATTCCTGTCTGTCAATTCTCAGTTTAGTTTTCTATAGCCCATTTTTTGATGGGATTGTTTGGTTTTTGGGTGGTTAGCTTGGGTTCTTTAGAATATTTTAGATATTTGCCCTCTATGATATATGGAGTGAGTGAAGATATTTTTCCCCAATCTATAGGTTGCCTATTTGTCTTATTGACTATGTCCTTTGTCTTACAGAAGTTTTCCAGTTTCATGATATTCCTTTCATCAGTTCTTGATCTTGGAGCCTCAGCCATTGGAGTTCTATTTAGGAAATTTACCCATGTGCCAATGAGTTCAGGCACTTTCCCACTTTCACTTCTATTAGGTTCGGTGTATCTGGTTTTATGTTGAGGTCCTTGATCAACTTGGACTTAAGCTTTGTGTGAGGCCAAATATAGATCTATTCTCATTTCCCTACATACAGACTGCCAGTTAGAACAGCACCATTTATTGAAGATGCTTTCTTTTTTCCATTGTATATTGTTGACTTTTTGTCAAAGATCAAGTGTCAATATGTGAGTGGTTTTATTTCTGGATCTTCAATTCTACTACATTGATCAATTTGTCTGCCTCTGTACCAATACCATGCAGTTTTTGTTTGTTTTTATCACTATTGCTCTACAGAGTATAGCTTGATCTCATGGATGGTGATTTTCCCAAAAGTTCTTTTATTGTTAAGAACAGTTGTTTTTGTTACCCTGTTTTTTTTATATGAAATTGAAAATTGCTTTTTCCATGTCTGTGAAGAATTGTGTTGGAATTTTGGTGGTGATTATATTGAATCTGTAGATTGTTTTTGGTAGGATGGCCATTTTTACTATGTTAATCCTACCAATCCAAGAACATGGAGATCTCTCCATTTTCTGAGGTCTTCATTGATTTCTTTCTTGAGAGACTTGAAGTTTTTGTCATACAAATCCTTCACTTGTTTCATTAGAGTTACCCCAATACTATTTGTGATTATTGTGAAGGATGTTGTTTCCATAATTTCTTTCAAAGCACATTTATCATTAGTATAAAGTAAGGCTATTAATTTTTTTATGTTAATTTTATATCCATCTACTTTGCTGAAGTTGTTTATTAGCTGTAGAAGTTCTCTGGTAGAATTTTGAGGGTTATTTATGTATATTATTGTATCATCTGCAAATAGTGATACCTTGACTTCTTCTTTGTTAATTTGTACCCCTTTGATCTCTTTTTGTTGTCTTATTGCTCTAGCTAGAACTTTTAGTACTATATAAGATACAGGGAGAGTGGACATCCTTGTCTTGTTCCTAGTGTCAGTGGCATTGTTTCAAGTATCTCTCCATTTAATTTGATATTGGCTGTTGTTTTGCTGTATATTGCTTTTATTATATTTAGGTATAGGCCTTGAATTCCTCATCTCTCCAATACCATAAATAGGAAGGAGTATTGTATATTGTCAAATGCTTTTTCAGCATTTAATGAGATGATCATGTGATTTTTTTTTGAGTTTGTTTCTATAGTGGATTATGTTAATGGATTTTCATATATTGAACCAACCTTGCATCCCTGGAATGAAGCCTAATTGATCATGATGACGATGGTGAATGATGGTTTTAATCTGTTCCTGAATTTGGTTTGTGAGAGTTTTATTGAGTGTTTTTGCATTGTTAAATGAAATTGGCCTGACGTTCTATTTTTTGTTGGGTCCTTGTGTAGTTTAGGTATTGTGGCTTTCTAGAACAAATTAGATAGTGTTCCTTTTGTTTCTATTTTATGGAATAGTTTGGGGAATATTTGTATTAGCTCTTCTTTGAAGGTCTGATAGAATTCTGCAGTAAAGTCCTCTGACCTAGGCCTTTTTTTGGCTGACAGGTTTTTAATGTCTATTTTCTTAGGGGATATGGGCCTGTTTAGATAGTTTATCTGCTCTTGATTTAGCTTTGGTAAGTGGTATTTGTCTAGGAGACCATCCATTTCATCTAGATTCTCCAGTTTTGTTATCTACATGGTTTGGTAGCAGGATTTGATGATCTTTTAAATTTATATTCACATCAATAGTTTACAAGGGTACTCTCATTTAAAATGCAACCAAACTTGTTATCTTTAATTTTTTCAAGGTTTTGAAACTAAAATACAATTACCTCATTTTTCTTCCCTTACCTCGTTTTCCTTTCCTTCCTTTACTTTCCATTCCTTTCCCTTCCCATCCCTTCCCTTCCCTTCTCTTGCCCTCCTTTCACTTCCCTTCCTTTTCTCCTCCCCTCCCCTTCCCTCCCCTTCCCTTCCCTCCCCTCCCCTTCCCTTCCTTTCCCTATCCTTCCCCTTTCTTCCCTTTCCTTTCCTCCCCTTCCTTTCCTTTTCCTCCTCTTCCTTTCCTGGTTTGTGAGAGTTTTATTGAGTGTTTTTGCATTGTTAAATGAAATTGGCCTGACGTTCTATTTTTTGTTGGGTCCTTGTGTAGTTTAGGTATTGTGGCTTTCTAGAACAAATTAGATAGTGTTCCTTTTGTTTCTATTTTATGGAATAGTTTGGGGAATATTTGTATTCCCTTCCCTTCCCTCCCTTCCCTTCCCTTCCCTTCCCTTCCCTTCCCTTCCCTTCCCTTCCCTTCCCTTCCCTTCCCTTCCCTTCCCTTTCCTTTCCTTTCCTTTCCTTTCCTTTCCTTTCCTTTCCTTTCTTCTCCTTTCCTCTCCTTTCCTTTCCTCTTTTCTCTTTCTTTCCTTTTCATTTCTTTCCTCTTTCTTCTTTCCTCTTTTCCTTTTTCCTCTTTTTATCTCCCCTCTTCTTTCTCCTCTCGCCTCTGTTCTCTCTCCTCTCTCCTCCCCTCCCCTCTCCTTCCCTCCCTTCCCCTCTCCTCTCCTCTCCTCCCCTCCCTTCTCCTATATTCGCCTCTTCTATCCTCTCCTCCTCTCCTCTCCTCTCCTTCTCTCCTTTCCTCTGCTTTCCCAATAGTTCCCATTCACATTCCCTTATTATTTATAGAAAATGTAAGGTGCTATTTCACTGCAGTCTGGAGTTACGATCCTGTGATGACCAGTGATGCTCTGAATATATATAAATTTAAATTAATTATAATTTATAGTTTCTCCTGTTTCCTCCTTCAGATAGCACGGCCTACACAACCAATGGAGGGAGCGTATCAGTCTGTGGTGTCAGAGTTTGTGTTCCTGGGACTCACCAACTCCCAGATTATTCAACTATTGCTTTTTGTGCTCTCCTCCATGTTTTATGTGGAAAGCATGATGGGAAACTGCCTCACCATGTTCTCTGTGGCATCTGACCCTCACTTACACTCTCCCATGTACTTTGTTTCTTGAGAGGCTTGAAGCTCTTGTCATACAGATCATTTGTTTGATAGAATTACCACAACATGTTTTATATTTTTGTGACTATTTTCAAGGGTATTATTTCCCTAATTTCTTTCTCAGGCTGTTCATCATTTGTATTATGGAAGGCTACTGATATATTAGAGCTAATTTTATATCCAATCACTTTCTTCTTTGTAGTCATTTAGTGTTCTAGATTTGCCTTGTAGAACTGCCTTCAATGTTTCCCATAGGTTTTGATATGTTGTGCTTTTCTTTTTATTCAACTCTAAATTTTTTTAAATTTCCTTCATAATGCCTGTCTTTGCCTATGTTTATTCAGTAGTAAATTGTTTAGATCCCAGGAGTTTGTGTATTTTCTGTTGTTCTTGATATATGGCTTTAATTTATGGTTGTTAGATAATATGCACATTTTTTTCAAATTTATATTATCCTTCAAGCCTTGAATTTTGTCTGTATATGTGGTCAATTTTGTATAAAGCTCCATGAGCCTCTGAGAAGACAGTGTATTCTTTTGTGTTTGGGAAAAATGTTCTGTAAATATGTTACGTCTATTTGATTTGTGAAGTCGTTTAGTTCTAGCTTGTCTTTATTTAGATTCTGTCTGGGTGATCTCTCCATTGGTGAGAGTAGGGTATTGAAACCCACCATTTTTAATGTGTGAGTATTCATACATGATTTAGTAGTATTTCTTTTACAAACTTGGGTGCTCTTTTATTCATTGCATAAATGCAATGCTAAACATTTCAGTATTTATGGTGGATTTTCCTATGATGAATATATAGTAATCTTCCTTATCTATGATTAATTTGATTTGAAATCTATTTTAAACCATGTAAAAATACCTACACCTGCATGCTTCTTGGGTCCATTTGCTTGCAATTTCTTTTTCTAGCCTTTTAACATAAGGTGATGTTTATCCTTGATGGTATAACTTGATGGTATGTTTCTTGGTTATAACAGAAGAATGAATGCTGTTTTCTAATCATATCTTTTTATTTGGTAATTGATAATCTTAATACTGAGAATTATCAATGAAAAGTGTTTATCATTTTTTGATAAGATATAGTTTGATATGATATAATTTGATTTGATATGATACTGGTCTGTAGATTTCTTGTATTTTTATGGGAACCGTTAAGCTTTTTGGGTTGAAGTTTTCTTTCAAGAGATTTGGTAAAGTTGGGTTTGTAGATAGAAACCACTTATTTTCTTATTGTGGAGTGTTTTGCTTTCTGCATCTATTGTGATTGAAAATTTTCCTGGGTAGAGTAGTCTGTGCAGTTATTCATGTTTTAAGAATCTTCATTGAGATGCAGGTGTGTTATTCTAACATGTTTGCGTTTACATGTACTTGTTCTATTCCCTTATTGCCTTTAATATTCTTCCTTTGTTATGTATGTTTAGTGTTATTATTATATACCATGGGGAATTTATTTTCTAGTCCACTTTATTTGGTTTTCTGTATGCTTCTTTTTTTTCTTTTTTTTTCTTCGATATAATTTATTTACATTTCAAATGATTTCCCCTTTTCTAGCCCCCCACTCCCCGAAAGTCCCATAAGTCCCCTTCTCTTCCCCTGTCCTCCCACCCACCCCTTCCACTTCCCCGTTCTGGTTTTGCCGAATACTGTTTCACTGAGTCTTTCCAGAACCAGGGGCCACTCGTCTTTTCTTCTTGTACCTCATTTGATGTGTGGATTATGTTTTGGGTATTCCAGTTTTCTATGTTAATAACCACTTATTAGTGAGTGCATACCATGATTCACCTTTTGAGTCTGGGTTACCTCACTTAGTATGATGTTCTCTAGCTCCATCCATTTGCCTAAGAATTTCATGAATTCATTGTTTCTAATGGCTGAATAGTACTCCATTGTGTAGATATACCACATTTTTTTTTTATTATTTATCTTTTTTTTTTTATTATTCGATATAATTTATTTACATTTCAAATGATTTCCCCTTTTCTAGCCCCCCCACTCCCCGAAAGTCCCGCAAGCCCCCTTCTCTTCCCCTGTCCTCCCACCCACCCCTTCCCACTTCCCCGTTCTGGTTTTGCTGAATACTGTTTCACTGAGTCTTTCCAGAACCAGGGGCCACTCCTCCTTTCTTCTTGTACCTCATTTGATGTGTGGATTATGTTTTGGGTATTCCAGTTTTCTAGGTTAATATCCACTTATTAGTGAGTGCATACCATGATTCACCTTTTGAGTCTGGGTTACCTCACTTAGTATGATATTCTCTAGCTCCATCCATTTGCCTAAGAATTTCATGAATTCATTGTTTCTAATGGCTGAATAGTACTCCATTGTGTAGATATACCACATTTTTTGCATCCACTCTTCTGTTGAGGGATACCTGGGTTCTTTCCAGCATCTGGCAATTACAAATAGGGCTGCTATGAACATAGTAGAACATGTATCCTTATTACATGGTGGGGAGTCTTCTGGGTATATGCCCAGGAGTGGTATAGCAGGATCTTCTGGAAGTAAGGTGCCCAGTTTTCGGAGGAACCGCCAGACTGATTTCCAGAGTGGTTGTACCAATTTGCAACCCCACCAGCAGTGGAGGAGTGTTCCTCTTTCTCCACACCCTCTCCAACACCTGCTGTCTCCTGAATTTTTGATCTTAGCCATTCTGACTGGTGTAAGATGAAATCTTAGGGTTGTTTTGATTTGCATTTCCCTAATGACTAATGAAGTTGAGCATTTTTTAAGATGCTTCTCCGCCATCCGAAGTTCTTCAGGTGAGAATTCTTTGTTTAACTCTGTACCCCATTTTTTAATAGGGTTGTTTGGTTTTCTGGAGTCTAACTTCTTGAGTTCTTTATATATATTGGATATTAGCCCTCTATCTGATGTAGGATTGGTGAAGATCTTTTCCCAATTTGTTGGTTGCCGATTTGTCCTCTTGATGGTGTCCTTTGCCTTACAGAAACTTTGTAATTTTATGAGGTCCCATTTGTCAATTCTTGCTCTTAGAGCATACGCTTGGTGTTCTGTTCAGAAACTTCCTCCCTGTACCAATGTCCTCAAGGGTCTTCCCCAGTTTCTTTTCTATTAGCTTCAGAGTGTCTGGCTTTATGTGGAGGTCCTTGATCCATTTGGATTTGAGCTTAGTACAAGGAGACAAGGATGGATCAATTCGCATTCTTCTGCATGCTGACCTCCAGTTGAACCAGCACCATTTGTTGAAAAGGCTATCTTTTTTCCATTGGATGTTTTCAGCCTCTTTGTCGAGGATCAAGTGGCCATAGGTGTGTGGGGTCATTTCTGGATCTTCAATCCTGTTCCATTGATCCTCCTGCCTGTCACTGTACCAATACCATGCAGTTTTTAACACTATTGCTCTGTAGTATTGCTTGAGGTCAGGGATACTGATTCCCCCAGATTTTCTTTTGTTGCTGAGAATAGTTTTAGCTATCCTGGGTTTTTTGTTGTTCCAGATGAATTTGATAATTGCTCTTTCTAACTCTGTGAAGAATTGAGTTGGGATTTTGATGGGTATTGCATTGAATCTGTATATTGCTTTTGGCAAAATGGCCATTTTAACTATATTGATTCTACTGATCCATGAGCATGGGAGGTTTTCCCATTTTTTGAGGTCTTCTCCCATTTCCTTCTTTAGAGTCTTGAAGTTCTTGTCATAAAGATCTTTCACATGTTTGGTAAGAGTCACCCCAAGATACTTTATACTGTTTGTGGCTATTGTTAAGGGGGTCATTTCCCTAATTTCTTTCTCAGCCTGCTTATCCTTTGAGTATAGGAAGGCCACTGATTTGCTTGAGTTGATTTTATAACCTGCCACTTTGCTGAAGTTGTTTATCATCTGTAGGAGCTCTCTAGTGGAGTTTTTTGGGTCACTTAGGTAGACTATCATGTCGTCTGCAAATAATGATAGTTTGACTTCTTCCTTTCCAATTTGTATCACTTTGACCTCCTTATGTTGTCGAATTGCTCAAGCTAGTACCTCAAGTACAATATTGAAAAGATAAGGAGAAAAGGGGCAGCCTTGTCTGGTCCCTGATTTCAGTGGGATTGCTTCAAGTTTCTCTCCATTTAGTTTGATGCTGGCTACCGGTTTGCTGTATATTGCTTTTACTATGTTTAGGTATGGGCCTTGAATTCCTGTTCTCTCCAAGACTTTAAGCATGAAAGGATGCTGAATTTTGCCAAATGCTTTTTCAGCATCCAATGAATGACCATGTGGTTTTGTTCTTTGAGTTTGTTTATGTAGTGGATTGTATTGATGGATTTCCTTATATTGAACCAACCCTGCATTCCCGGGATAAAGCCTACTTGATCATGGTGGATAATCGTTTTGATGTGTTTTTGGATTCGGTTGGCAAGAATTTTATTGAGTATTTTTGCATCGATGTTCATAAGGGAAATTGGTCTGAAGTTCTCTTTCTTTGTTGGATCTTTGTGTGGCTTTGGTATCAGCGTAATTGTGGCTTCGTAGAAGGAATTGGGTAGTGTTCCTTCTGTTTCTATTTTGTGGAATAGTTTGAGGAGTATTGGTGTTAACTCTTTGAAGGTCTGATAGAATTCTGCACTGAAACCATCTGGTCCTGTGCTTTTTTTGGTTGGAAGATTTTCTATGACTCCTTCTATTTCTTTAGGCATTATGGGACTGTTTATATGGTCTAGTTGGTCCTGATTTAATTTTGCTATTTGGTATCTGTCAAGGAAATTGTCCATTTCCTCCAGATTCTCCAGTTGTGTTGAGTACAGACTCTTGTAGTAGGATCTGATGATTTGTTGGATTTCATCGGTTTCCGTTGTTATATCTCCCTTTTCATTTCTAAGTTTGTTAATTTGGATACTTTCTCTGTGCCCTTTGGTCAGTCTGGCTAAGGGCTTATCTATCTTGTTGATTTTCTCAAAGAACCAGCTCCTGGTTTTGTTGATTTTTTGTATGGTTCTCTTTGTTTCTACTTGATTGATTTCAGCCCTGAGTTTGATGATTTCCTGCCTTCTGCTCCTCCTGGATGAAATAGCTTCTTTTTGTTCCAGGGCTTTCAGGTGTGTCATTAAGCTGGTAATCTATGCTCTCTCCATTTCTGAGGCACTCAGGGCTATGAGTTTTCCTCTTATCACTGCTTTCATTGTGTCCCATAGATTTGGGTATGTTGTGTTTTCATTTTCATTGTGTTCTAAAAAGTCTTTAATTTCTTTCTTTATTTCTTCCTTGACCAAGTTATCATTGAGTAGAGTATTGTTCAGTTTCCACGTGTATGTGGGTTTTCTGTTGTTTCTGTTGCTA
The DNA here is from genome assembly GCF_947179515.1 of Apodemus sylvaticus. Classification (NCBI taxonomy): domain Eukaryota; kingdom Metazoa; phylum Chordata; class Mammalia; order Rodentia; family Muridae; genus Apodemus; species Apodemus sylvaticus. Next base: position 94,162,089 of record NC_067476.1, on the reverse strand, counting down.
TTGAAGGCCACTTTTACTCCATAGTGATCAGATAGGAGGCATGGGATTAGTTCGATCTTCTTATATTTGTTGAGGTCTGTCTTGTGACCAATTATATGGTCGATTTTGGAGAAGGTACCATGAGGTGCTGAGAAAAAGGTATATTCTTTTGTTTTAGGATAGAATGTTCTATATATATCTGTTAAATCTAATTGGTCCAAAGCTTCAATTAGTTTCATTTTGTCCCTGTTTAGTTTCTGTTTTCCTGATCGGTCCATTGAGGAAAGTGCAGTGTTGAAGTCACCCACAATTATTGTGTTAGGTGCAATGTGTGCTGGGTTTGTGGATAGATATTGGGTAAAATTTCATAAAAGTTTCTTTTATGAAAGAGGGTGCCCTTGCATTTGGAGCATAGATGTTCAGGATTGAGAGTTCTTCTTGTTGTATTTTTCCTGTGACCAGCAAGAAGTGTCCCTCAGAGTCTCTTTTGATGACTTTGGGTTGAAAGTCAATTTTATCTGATATTAAAATGGCTACTCCAGCTTGTTTCCTGAGACCATTTGCTTGTAAAATTGTCTTCCAGCCTTTTACTCTAAGGTAGTGTTTGTCTTTGACCCTGAGGTGTGTTTCCTGTAAGCAGCAAAATGTAGGGTCCTGTTTACGTATCCATTCAGTTAGTTTGTGTCTTTTTATTGGGGCATTAAGTCCATTGATGTTAAGAGATATTAAGGAATAGTGATTGTTACTTCCTATCATTTTTGACGTTATTTTTTAAATTTGATTGCTTAACTTCTTTTGGGTTTGATGAAAGGTTACTATCTTGCTTTTTCCAGGGTGAAGTTTCCCTCCTTGTATTGGTGTTGTCCACCTATTATCCTTTGTAGGGCTGGGTTTGTGGATAGATATTGGGTAAACTTGGTTTTGTCATGAAATATCTTAGTTTCTCCATCTACGGTGATTGAGAGTTTTGCTGGATATAGTAGTTTTGGTTGGCATTTGTGTTCTCTTAGAGTCTGCATGAGATCTGCCCAGGACCTTGTAGCCTTCATAGTCTCAGGTGAAAAGTTTGCTGTGATTCTGATAGGTCTTCCTTTATATGTTACTTGGCCTTTTTCTCTTACTGCCTCTAATATTCTTTCTTTGTTTAGAACATTTGGTGTTTTGATTATTATGTGACGGGAAGTATTTCTGTTCTGTTCTGTTTGGAGTTCTGTAGGCTTCTTGTATATTCATGGGCATCTCTCTCTTTAGGTTAGGGAAGTTTTCTTCCATAATTTTATTGAAGATATTTGCTGGCCCTTTAAGTTGTAAATCTTCACTCTCATCTATGCCTATAATCCTTAGGTTTGGTCTTCTCATTGTGTCCTGGATTTCCTGGATATTTTGGGTTACAAGCTTTTTGCATTTTGCATTTTCTTTAACTGTTGAGTCCATGGTTTCTATGGAATCTTCAGCATCTGAGATTCTTTCTTCTATCTCTTGTATTCTGTTGTTGATATTTGCATCTCTGTCCCCTGATTTCTTCCCAAGGCTTTCTATCTCCAAAGTTGTCTCCCTTTGAGTTTTCTTAGTTGTTTCTACTTCTGATTTTAGATCCTGGATGGTTTTGCTTAGCTCCTTCACTTGCTTGTTTGTGCTTTCCTGTAATTCTTTAAGAGATTTTTGTGTTTCCTCTTTCATGACCTCAGCCTGTTGACCAAAGTTCTCCTGTATTTCTTTAAGTTTTTTTTGTGTTTCCTCATTGTTGGCTTTTGTATTCTCCTGGATTTCTTTCAATGATTTTTGTGTTTCCCTTGCAAGGGCTTCTAACTTTTGATCCATTTTCTCCTGAATTTCCATAAGTATGTTCTTCATGTGTTCCTGTACCAGCATCATGACCAGTGATTTTAAATCCAAATCTTGTTGTACTGGTGTGTTGGGGTATCCAGGACATGCTGGTAGAGGAGAATTGGGTTCAGATGTTGCCATATTGCCTTGATTTCTGTTAGTGACGTTCCTGCGTTTGCCTTTTGCCGTCTAGTTCTCACTGGTGTTACTTGGGCTTGTCAGTGCTGGACTCACCAGTGCAAGCTGCCCCTTCCCAGTTGGCCTCTGGTGCACAGCTTACCCCCTGCACTGCCTGTATACAGGGTGCTGCTGCCCATGCCGTTCATATCCCGAAGCTGGCACCCAAAGGCTCCCGCTGCGGCCCGCTGGATTCACTGGAGCACACTGACTTCTCCCAGCTGGCCGCCCGGAATCCCCTCTAGCCTCTTGCAGGACCTGGAGATGTGGTGTTGCCGCCCAGGCTGATCTGGATCCGCAAGCAGAGAGTTGAGCTGAGGGTTCCCGCCTGAGGCCTTGCCCCAGATTGTGTCTGTGATGGAGCCCGTGTGCACCCCCAGGGAGCGTAGATGGTGTATGCTGCCGGGACCTCCCCTGTGATTCAATCACCCCGCTGGGCAGCAGATTCCCCCAACCGGGCTGGCGCACACAAGGTTAGCCTGGCCGCCCAGGCCCTGAGTCCAGGCAAAAACCTGGGAGGCCAAGGTCCGAGCCAAGTTCCCCTAGGGCTATGACTGTTAATTGGGTCCGCCAGGTGACTAGGATGGTGGGCGTGCACGCCTGCGCTCCCTGAAAGCGCCGGGAGAGTCTGCTGTGCTAACAACCTCCTGGGCGGGTTGACTCACAGATGGCCCACCAAGCCGCCCAGATCTTGGGGTCAGTCCTGTGCCTTTTGGGGCCTAGACCCCCGCTTTGTTAGCCTCAGGCTCTGCCCGTTACGGCTCTGCATGCCAGAGCTCTCTGTTGTCCTGCAGGCAAAATGGCGGCGCCCGCAGGCCCGGGCAAAAAACCTCCTGGCTGGGTTGGCGCCCCGATGGCCCCTCGAACAGCCCAGGGCCTGGGTGCAGGCCAACACAGGTTGGGCTCAGACACCCGCAGTGTTGGCCTCGGAATATGTTTGTGTACCTCAGACTGTCCGATGTCACTGGAGTTCAAAATCAAGATGGAGAGGCCGAGTTCTGAAGTGGCTTCCCTGCAGCGAAAGGTGCCGCAAGACCGCAGCTGTTTGCCGCCCGGCTGGTCAGTGAAGGTCAGTGGTTGTGGGCACAGGGCCTAACTGGACCCTGTGTCGCCTTGGTTCCACTGCTGATGGCCCTTCAGCTGGACCAGCCACTGTTGTACTGCTCCTGCCGCTGCCCTTCTGCATGCTTCTTTTATTTTGAAAAGCAATCTTTCTTTAGGTGAGGGAAATTTTTTTCCAAAATGTTGTTGAAAATATTTTTGTGCTATTGACCTGGTTTTCCCCTTTTTTAAAAATTTCTGAAATTATGCAATTTGCATATTTATTGTGTTCCAGTTTTCCTAGATATTTTGTAGTTGGATTTCTCTTTAACATTTTCTTTGATTTAGGTATAAATTTCTTATATATTGTCCTTAATACCTGAGATTCTGTTTTCTATCTCTTGTACCCTGTTGATAAGGATTACATCTGAGGTTTTTATTTGACTTCCTAAAACACTGCATTTGCAATTTTAGTTCAGTTTGCATTTTCTTTATTCACTCTATTTCTAGTTTTATGTCTTGCCTAATTTTCATTATTTAATTTCATAGTTTTCACATACTTTATTAATGAATTTATTCATATTCTTTTTACAGTCCATGTAAAAGTCCTCTTTTGATGTCCTCATCTTGCACTTCAGCTATATTGCACTAATCAGAGTGTAACTATAGTAGGGTTGCTGGGTTCTAGTGAAAACATTGTGTTGTGTGTTAATTGTGTTTTTTGAAGTGGTGTCTGAGCAACTTCGTTTGGAATAATAGCTGTTCATATCTGTTCTTGTTTTTGTTGAGTAGGTATTCCATTCCTTGTGTCTGTTTGTCTCTCTGATCTTAGGCTAGTGTGGTGACTGTGGGTTGCCATATAAGTAATGCTACTGAGTCCCTCACACATGTGGCCAAGGCTCATAGAACATTCTGAAAGTGAAAGCAGAACGAAACTAAGAACTAGAGAATGGGGAAGAATGTGCTGGACTTGACATAGTTGTTTCACTAATGAACGTACAGTCTGTAATTACCTGCTCTGAATCTACACAAGATCTAGCCTGGCACAATTTTAGCCTGGATGGAGGAGGTGCTCACAACTGTCTACCTTTAACAAGGGAACTGTGAGCAGTTGATAGCTGCTGGAGAAGCAAGAATTACTCTTTGAAACTGTGACCATGGATAGTTTGTCCATGCTCCAATGCATGGCCTCACACCCTTATACATGTAAGCAACATTAAATAGATTCAATGGTTAATTGAACAAAAGAAAATGTCATAGAGTTGAAAGAAGCATGGATTAAAGTGAGTGTTGGATGAATTGAAAGCTGGAAATTGTGGTTGGATATATTGCATTGCATATATGTATAAAAACTTAAAGAAAAGGAAAATTAGCAACAAATGAAGTAATATTCAAAATATTTCTGAAAAGCAAAATGTCTCCTCATAAGGGATTTACAGATCTATTTCTCTGTATTAACAGCTTCTCTATTTGGCTACCATGGGAAAAACAAATATTCCTGTGGGATATTCTTCAGGTCATGTTATTTCAATCTCCCAGAAAATCCCAGATCTGTGCTGCACTATGTGACCACTTCTTAGAGCTACAGTTAGCTTCCATACTAACAAATGTAGGACTATTTTTTTTTTTTTTTTTTTTTTTTTTGCCTACAATAAACCTGCAGAGGGCCTAGCTGACACTTTGGGAATGATTACATCTTATTCTTGGATAACATTGTTTTTGTTTTTGTTCTTTTGGAACAAAAGGTATGTGAATGAGGAATAGTTACAATATCAAAGAATACAATTTTCTCTGTTTTAAGGATGGAGATTTTTTTTTTTTGGTTGAGTTTTTTTGGATTGTGTGCTAAAAATTTTCTGTTCAGGTATTCATAGGCAATTATCTTTTTTTGTCCTTAGAGTTTACATACTACATTAATGGGCAGATCATCTACCTTGAATACTATTCTCATTAATTCTTGTCTCCTAAGTGTATGCTTATTACCTTGAATATATTTATTAATAGTTCTCTGTCATCTTATAGCCTAAGCCCAGGCAACACTACTGTGCTATCTGTCATTTTATTTTGAGCATTCTAAATAATTCTATCTTTACTTCAGCCTGCATTCTTTGCCATTATCCCAGAGTTCCTCAAACTGACCTGCTATTCCTGATATGGATCATTTGCTTGAAATGATTTCTTAAGTTTTATCCTTAAATAGTTTAATTGATTAAACTGTCATTAAATACAACATTTTCAACATTTTATTATCTGATCATCTTGCTAGAGGCATCTTCTTTTAGTTTACTTAGGCATTATACAATTAATGGTGCTTCTGTAATATTTTCCATACTGTTCCTATTTATATTAATGTTAATATCAACTGCTTTTAAGTATCTAATAAAGAGTACATTCCAAGTAGATACAGTTTAATTAATAAACTGATTCAATAAAATGGTAGATTGAATAGAAACAAAGAGAACTATGTTTATTCTTGCCTTGACTTGATTTCTGCAACTATTATTGATTATTATATTTGCATGATTTGTGCATATAAGTGCTCTTCATTTTTATGTAGCTATGTTTAAAAATAGTAAGTGGTGGATGAATATGAGATATTTATTGGGTATGTACTTTACAAAAAAATACTGTCAGTACTGTCTCATGCTTAGAGAGTAAGTAGAGGGTAATTTGAAATAGTCTGGGCAGATTTCAAAGTCCATGTCACTCATCACTCTACTGTTTTGTACTAAAAAGAATACTCTAAATTTTCTTTTGTTAGAGATGTTCATGAAGAAAAGTAGAATTTTTTGAGGGGTATCTCGATATTTTAATTTTGCACATACTGGGTCAATAGGTCTGCTCATTACACTCAGGGCTTATCAAATAAGTATGACAATTTATGGATCATTCCCATGTCTATTACATAGCAAAGAACTCCCCCTCATAATCACTTTCCATAGGATCTATGATTGTTTTACTTCTATTTTCTACCTTCTTCCTCATTTTTTTGCCTCTCACATTATTGCTTAAACTTCAGAAAAAATGAGTGTTATCATGTACTTACCCAAGAAAGTTTTCTCCTATGCCATGCAAAATGTATTCTATTGTTTTACACAGAAGCTGATGCTTGAGGATAGACTACTAGTTGTGATCAGTATTAATTTTGATATGAGAAAAACTTTGCACATAGAGCCCATTTGAAGACAATTTAGAAAGAAAGAAAATGAGGTATTATTAGCAGTGTTTTATTCTAGAAATATTTATGACTTTCATGCTCCATTGTGAACTGTGAGTAACAGAAATAAAAATGTAGAGTATCAAGTAAAGAATCTGCATATTGGTGATCAAGGTGCTTTTTATTTTATTATTATCATGTTCTACTATAGTCACCTTCTCCATAAATGTATTTTCCAAATAACATGAGTACTTTATTTCAAACTTATTTTTGTATATATAAAATATAATTTTCTCTACTCTGTATGTCATACATTGTCTAAAGTTTTATCGTCCAGATACTATCTGTGTAATTTATGCTTTTCTAACTGATTTACTGAGCTTGGCACCTACAGATTTTAGACAAAATCCTGACTTTTATCACATGGTATGATGAAGAAAAGCATTGTGAATTTTTATGGATTTTTTTGTTCAGCACTTAAAAATTTTACAAAATGTTTTACTATGACATTTCAATTGATTCTCATAATGCAAGTTGACTCTATTTACCCCTTCTCCTGCACTTTATTAAGCCATTTCCATTGTTATAGTCTTCTTCTCTACTTTTAATTTTTATTCTTTTAGCTTTACATCATAGCTCCAAAATATGATAGAAACTGTAGAATATTTATTTTTATACCTGTTTTCTTAACTCACAATGATCTCCAGTTTTATCAATTTTATTGAAATAAATATAAAATTCTTTTTTAATCATTGAGTAAAAGTCAACAGTATATAGCTAACACATTCGTTTAATTCATTAATTTATTGATGGGCTCCTAACTCAGTTTCACAGGTGGTTATTGTGAATAGTGACACAATGGACATGAGCATTCAAGTCCCCTTGTAGCATGGTGGAATTTTTTCCTGTGGGTACATAACCAACAATGGTATTGCTGGAGTATATAGAAATTATAGCATAAACTTTGTTAGGATCTTGAATTCTTTTTTGCACAGTGTCTGGACTAATTTTGTTTTTTGACTGTAGTAACTAAGAGTCCCTTCTCCCATGTATTTTATCAGTATTTTTTGTTTATTTTTCCCCATGGTAGTTATTTTGGTTGTGGTGCAATAAAATTTCAATGTAGTTTTTATTTGCATATAAATGTTGATCATGGATTTTAAGCATTTTGAGATTAAAAATGTGGATGTAGAATAGATGTTCTAACAATAATTTTCCTTAAATTATTTAAAAAAATTCTGAGTTTTTTCAAATTAGTACTAAAGTAATAAGGGAAAATGATTTGGCAATAACAAGTATTTTAATTTTTCATAGTTTTATTGATAGTTATTAGTAAGAGTTTATATTTTGTTTATTATGGAAAACACTTTAGTGCAAATAACAGAAAAATTGGGTCAATATAAAAATTGTTAGTTTTAATGTAGGAGTGACATTTTAAATTTTGATATTTGGTTCTTCTTTCTTATGTAATTTTCTATAGGACATTCAGTGTCAAGATTCCAGAGTCCTAGTCTCTGCTTCCTAGTTCTGCTAATAGTGTGAATATTCAGTATATACTCTTGAGTCTCACATTTTTTTCTAGTTCAGTAATACTAAATCCATAATGAAATAGTTCTGAAATAGTATTTACTAGGTGATTATATTTTCCCACTCAAAGTCTTGATTCCTTTCTATGAGAAGATCCCTAGCTCTCTCATCAGTGTATCAGCTACTCATATGTTTTCATCCATGTTTCCTTCTTAACAGAGTCTTCATTCTGTTTATTCTTCCCATACAGGAAGCATATGGAATTCCCGTCTCTAAGGTCTCACATTTCTGAGAATAAAAAAGCAAAAAATATCTTTTTGTAGACTGTGGACTGTGGGTTCAGGAGATGACAGCAAAGCCACTTGACTTAGTTGAGTGTACAAAGTGGTCATAAGTTCAACTGAGACCAAGACATAGTGAAAGCTTCTGCCATGCTTGAGGCAAAGAGGTAAATTAAGAAGGCATCTCCATCTCAGTGCCTTTTAAGGCAATACACTTTTTAGATGTCAAACCCACTATGAAGTAACATTAATTCCCATCATTTTCTCTTCTCAAACTCATGCACACTTAAAAATTAAACGGTGTCAGTTGTCACTCAGTGCCAGATCAGTGATATATGCTCAAAGCTAAGTAAAATGCCTGTGGTGTTTTCATAGATTACTTGACAGTTTGCTTTTTTTTTAATTTAAAAATTAGTTAAAAACTTGAAGCTGTGAACATACAACATACCTCTATCATGTCAGATATGGCAAATATGCTGTTATAAAATACCAGACCAGTGAGCATATAAGCAAAGTTTGAATACTTTGAAGGGAGCAAAAAAGCAAACTAAAACAATAAAGAAAACCAACCCACCAACAAACCAACAAGGAATTGATGGGTAAACTCAGGGTAATGATGAGGAAAACTTCACATTTCTTTATTTACAAGAACAGTTATGTGCATGTTAGGAATTGTGTACAATTAATGGGATTTAGATGTATTTGTCATCCAAGGTAACCATATTGGTATGTACATTAGGAAATAAGAGTGTAAAATGTTAACTGTCTGTGTATTTCTCAGGCCCAGAGAAAAACCTTGCAGGATCAGATAATAGGCTTCAAAACAATCTTCAAAATGCTATGGCCAGTAGTGCTGCATTCTGGGTGGAACTTTGAAGCAGATGAGGAAAGATTCAGTGGACCAGTTTGAAGTAGATTCTGGTAAGAGAGACAAAACAGTGACAGAGAGCAAGGCCCCATGTGATTCCAATTGTTGTCAACCTATGAAGTTATCAGATTGACAGACATAGAAAGTAGAATGTCTACTAGAAATGAGAAAAGGGTTTTAGGAGTCATGTTTTAGAGCTGCTTCATAGATATAACATTTCAAAGTTATATGATGAAGTTTGGAATATTTATGTCACAATAGAATGAAAAATTCCATATTACCAAACTATATATTCAAAGTGGTCAAGATGGTGATTTTATGTCTTATCTTAAAAATCACATTAAAAAAAAGAGATGAATTAAAAGAATAGGGAGCCTAGTCAACATGACAAAGAATATTCATTCTGCCTTCGGTAAAGTCATTGCTCTTCATATACTATGTTAGTTTCATTTATTTAATATCAACCAATTTCTTATGATTTGACCTATACTATTTAAATTTAATTTCAGCTTAAGTATTTTATAGTTTTTACTTTTGGATGGAGATCCAACAATACATTTTTTAGTTTGTGCTTCTATTTAACTGTCTTTGTGTAATTTTTATTTGAAATATGAAAATTTTAATAAAGTGAAGAAACGATTTAGGATTTCGTGATTGTATATAACACTGTGATCTTATTTACATTTAGAGAAAATTATATTTCCCATGTATTTTCTCTGTATTTGGAAGCAAACATAATTACTTGCTTGCATATTCTATTTATTGGTGTATATATCTGTGAAAATTTTAGCTTTGTATAATTTCCTCACTAATTTTAGACTGTTACAAGCTTCATTGGTAGTTTTTTAGGAACTTTGAAAGAATTATGCTTTTATTATACAGTATTATTATAATCTTTATCATTTGTATCATTATAATTCAGTCTTGTGTGATAAATTTATAATTAAATAGTTTTGTCTAATATAAATGCAAATAATCAAATTACTATCATTCCTAATAATTATACTTTCTCATCATTTTCATAGCTCTCACAAGGCTATCTGTAATCCAATTGGCTGAATCAATGGATGGAGAGAACCACACAGTGGTGTCTGAATTTGTTTTTCTGGGACTCACCCACACATGGGAGATTCAGCTCCTCCTCCTTGTGCTCTCCTCTGTGCTGTACATATTAAGCATGACTGGTAACATCCTCATTGTATTCTCTGTGACCATTGACCCTCACTTACATTCACCTATGTACTTCCTACTAGCAGGCCTCTCCTTCATTGATGTGGTAGCCTGTTCTGTTACTTCCCCCAAGATGGTTTATGACTTGTTTAGAAAGCACAAAGTCATCTCCTTTGGAGGCTGCATCACTCAGATCTTCTTTATTCATTTAGTTGGTGGAGTGGAGATGGTGCTACTCGTGGCCATGGCATTTGACAGATACATGGCCATATGTAAGCCTCTGCACTACCTGACTGTCATGAGCCCACGAGTGTGTGTTTTATTTCTGGCTGCTGCTTGGGGCCTGGGCATTAGTCACTCATTGTTCCAGCTGGCTTTTCTTATTGACTTACCCTTCTGTGGCCCAAATGTCCTGGACAGCTTTTACTGTGACCTTCCTAGACTTCTCAGATTGGCCTGCAGAGACACCTACAAGTTGCAGTTCATGGTTACTATCAACAGTGGGTTCATCTGTGTTGGCTCTTTCTTGTTGCTTCTTATCTCTTACATCTTCATCTTGTTCAGCGTCTGGAAACATTCATCAGGTGGGTCATCCAAAGCCCTCTCCACTCTGTCAGCTCACATCACTGTGGTGTTTCTTTTCTTTGGTCCCACTCTGTTTATCTATACATGGCCCCACCCTCACTCCCAGATAGACAAATTTCTTGCTTTTTTTGATGCAGTTCTTACTCCTTTTCTGAACCCAGTCATCTACACATTCAGAAATAAGGAGATGAAGGTAGCGATAAAGAGAGTTTTCAAAACATTTTTAATGTTTAGAAATATTTCGTAAATAGCATAACATCTTTATTTGACTAACAATATGTCCTATATGGGGCATTTTTTTTGGAATGGAATCATTGATATATGTTATAATGAGCTTTATTCATGTTCCTTAACATAAACAGAAATGTAAGGGTTCTGGAGTTTTGATTGAGCCAAAACATGAAGGATTTTTTTCCTGAAGTATACACAGATGAAAGGATGCTTTGCTAAAGCAAGCACATGAAGGGATGTATGATGAAGGATTCTTTGCTAAAGATAGGCATGTATTGTTTTGCCTTACATTCATTGTTGTGCTCCATTTGTCATGAGTGCCTGGGGAGAAATGCACCAAAAACCTTTTGGTGGTGTACTGGCAATTTATTGCTGCTTCCTACCACATCTGCCGACTTGGGCTGATTGGCAGAGTGATAGCAGACAAGCATGGAGTTTTGCGAAGAGACTTGTGTTGAGGCAAGACACTTGGTGAAGCAAGACTCATTGAGGACATGTGATGATTGGAGCGAGTATAAATAGGACTCAATGAACTGTAAGGGGGTTGCTGGTTGAGCTAGCTCTGCAACACTTCTTGATCTTGTGTATTATCTGATCTTTGCTTTGTTCAGAGAGGCACAGCTGAGAACTTCTGACATCCCAGCTGATCCTCTTGCTGACTCACACTGAGGACTGGCTGTCTCTGCTAGGTCATGTTATCACTGCTGAGCCATGTGTTCTATCCCAACTTTACAGAATTAGACTGCTGGTACATTTGTGAACTGTTTGCCAGTGGATCAAGCTGCTGCTGCTGACCTGTGAACTGAATTCCTGACAATGGAGATGGAATTTGCTCCAAAGAACAATTTCTACAGGGTTTACTTCCCCCTGTATCTTCTGTTTTCCACTACCTCTGATGGGTGGAGGGCTAGAAGAGAGGTTAAAGTGTTTAAGAACCATCATTAAAAGAACACATTGAAAAATTAAAGCTACACTTAACAATGCTTCTGAGAGAAGAAGGTTTATGGGACATATGGGGAGGGGGGATATGGGAAAGGGGAAATCATTTCGAATGTAAACAAAGAATATAGAAAATAAAAATATTTAAAAAATGTTCAAAGTCATCAGGGAAATATATCTTACACCAATCACAATGGCTAAGATAAAAAAAATCAAGCAGCATACATACTGGCAAGGATGTGGAACAAGGGGAACACTCCTCCATTGTTGGTGGGAGTGCAAACTTGTATAACAACTCTGGAAATCAATTTGGCATTTTTTTTTCCAGGAAATTGGAAATAGTTCAACCTGAAGACCCAGCTATACTGTTCCTAGACATATACTGAAAAGATGTTCCTCCATTACACAAACACAAGTGTTTTACTGTGCTCATCGCTGCAAACTGGAAACAACCTAGATGTTCCTCAACTGTAGAATAGATAAAGAAAATGTAGTTCATTTAAACAATAGAATACTATTCAGCTTTCAAAACCAAGGACATCATGAATTTTGCAGGCAAATGGATGGAACTAAAAAATATCATCCTAAATGAGGTAATACAGAACCAAAAGCACATGCATAGTATGTAATCACTTAAAGTGGATATTAGCAATTAGGTACAGCATATCCACTATACTCCATGGACCCAAAGAAGCTAAACACTAAAGAAGTCCAAATTATGACCCAAAAGCTTTGATAAGACTTTTGACCCAAAATATATCCTATATAAAAGAAATACAGGGACAAAGATGGAGCAGAGACTAAGGAAACAGCCAACCAGTAACTGGCTCAACTTCAGACCCATCTCATGGGCAAAAACAAATCCCTGACACTATTAATGATACTCTGTCATACTTGCAAATATGAGCCTAGCAAAACTGTCCTCTGAGAGGTTCTATCCAGCAGCTGACTGAAACAATTTCAGATACCTATAGCCAAATACTGGACAGAGTTTGGAATTCTTATGGAAGGATTAAAGGCCAAGAAGGGGATAGGAAATACACAGGAAGACAAACAGAGGCAAATAACCTAGATGCTTGGTGTCTCTCAGAGACTGATCACTAATCAAATGCATACATGGGCTAGAGAGATGTCCCTGGCACATATGTAGTAGATGTGGAGCTCAGTATCTATGTGGGCCTCCCAACAACTGGAATAGGAGGTGTCCCTAAAGTTGTTGCCTGTCTGTGGAATCTGTTCTCCAACAGGACTGCTTTGTTTGACCTCAGTGGGAAAGGATGAGCCTAATCCTCCAGATACTTGATGTGCTGGGTTTGGGGAATATCCAAGGGACCCCCACTCTCTCAGAAGATAGGAGGAAAGATGGAACGAGGAACTCTGTGGAAGGCGGATAGGGAGGAGGGACGTGATTGAGATGTAAAATAAAATAAAATAAAATAAAATAAAATAAAATAAAATAAAATAAAATAAACCTGCTATAAACATAGTTGAACATGTGTCTTTGGGGTAGGATGGAGTGTTCTTTGGGTATATGCCCAGTGGTGGTATACTGCGTCTTGAGGTAAATAGATTGAATTTTTCTGAGAAGACAGAACATTGATTTACAATGTGGTTGTACAAGTTTGAACTACCATCACTCATGGAGGAGAGTTCTTGCTCCACATCCTTGCCAACATGAGCTGTTACTTCTTTTTTAAAATCTTAGTTATTCTGACAGGTATAAGATGGATTCTCAGAGTCTTTTTATTTGTATTTCCCTGATGCCTAAGAATGTTGAAAATTTCTTCAAGTTCTTGACCATTTGAGATTCCTCTACTGAGAACTCTCTGTTTAGATTTGTGTGTTGGTGTCTAATTTCTTGATATCTTTATATATTTTGGAAATTAATCTTCTGTCAGATGTGGGCTTGGTGAAAAATCTTTTGCCATTCTGTAGGCTGCTATTTTGTCTTATTGTTGGCGTCTTTTCCTTTACAGAAGCTTTTTGGTTTCTTGAGGTCTGATTTACTAACTATTGATCTTAGTACTTGTGCTATTAGTGTTCTGTTCAGGACGTTGCCTTCTGTGTCAATGGGTTCAGTGGTATGCCCCGCTACTTTCTCTTCTATCAGGTAGAGTATATCTAGTTTTATGTTACAGTCTTTGATTCACCTGTACTTGAGATTTTGCAGGGTGATGGACATGTACATGCAGACATTGAGCGAGACAAGTACCATTTGTTGAAGATTCTGTCTTTTTTCCATTGCATAATTCTGGCTTCTTTAAAAAAAAAAATTAGGTGTCCATAGGTGTGTTAAGAAGCAGGGTTCAAGGGAGGATGCAGGAATCTTCCTGGGAAGGGGAAATAGACTAGATATCAGTAATGGACTGGGGTGACAGGAACAGGAGGGAATTAGGTGTGGGAAGGATGGAGGGAGAGAGTCTGGGAAGAGACAACTGGAATCAGACTACAATTCCGGGACAAGATAGAAACCCATTGAAATGGAAACTCCCAGTAAACTACTGTGGTGACCCTAGCCAAGATTCCTAGTAATGGGGGATGTGGAGCCTGAACCAACCATCTTTTATATATAGGCAAAAATTCAGTGGTTGGTTCTATCTGTTTCTGCCAGTTGCTGAGTAGAGTCTCTTTGATGATCATTATGCCAGGCTCTTCTCTCTGAGTAGCCAAACTAGGAGGAATTCAGTGAATATTGTGGAAGAAGGGAAAAAGATGGTTGGAGCAAGAAGGGTGAAAGATACCACAAGAAAATTCTTAGAATCCACAAATCTGGTCTTAGTGGCTCACAGGGACTGAACTGATAATCAAGTAGCCCATATGGGTCTGATCTAGGCCCTCTGTATAAGGTTAGCTTGATGTTTTTGTGGGAATCCTAACAAAGTGATCAGGAGCTCTTTCTGATGCTTTTGTCTGATTTTGTAACCCCCTTTTTTTCTATTGGGTTTCCTTGTCCGGCCTTAAAATGAGTGGAAGTGCCTAATCTTATTGGAACTTGATATGCCATGTTTGATTGGCATCCATGGGAGGACTTCCATTTTTTTCTGAAGGGAAATAGAGGAGAAAGTGGACAGATATGGTGGGGGAAGAAGGGGAAGGTGAAGGAAAGAGGAGGAGGAAGAGGATGATGATGAGGAGGAGAAGAGGAGGAGGAGGAGGAGGAGGAAGAGGAGGAGGAGGAGGAGGAGGAGGAGGAGGAGGAGGAGGAGGAGGAGGAGGAGGAAACTGTGGTAGGGATATAATATATGAAAGAACAAATTTATAAACCATTAAAAAATACCTCCTTCCCAAGAGTGGTAGTTGAGTATAGGCCTGAGAGCAAGAGAGCAAGTCAGTAAGTAGCATTTCTCCATACTTTCTACATCTGTTGCTGTTTAAGGTCCTGCCAAGACTTTCCTTAATGATACTTTGTAACCTAGAATTGTAAGGTGAAATAAATCTTTTCATTCCTGGGAGAAATAAAGTCACAAATGAAACAAACAAACAAACAAACAAACAAATTCATGTTCTAAAATCAAACCAAAGAAAATATAGAAAGAAACATTTTGGACTGAAGAGAGGACTAAGCATAGCTGATGATAAATACAAAGATATAAATTGCTAAAACACTACTAAAAGAATCCTAAAAATCAATATCATAATGACTGAAAATAACACATACCTTTCAATAATAATTTTAACTATTAATGACCCAAATTATCCAATCAAAATACAAGCCAACTAAGCGGGAAGGGGTAGATGGAGGAACAGGGGAGGGAAAAGGGCTTATGGGACTTGCGGGGAGTGGGGACCCAGAAAAGGGGAAATCATTTGAAATGTAAATAAAAATATATCAATACAAATTAAATTAAAAAAGAAACAAAATACATGTATCTGTTGTCTACAAGAAATACATCTTAGTGTTAAAGATTCATACTTCCGTAGGGTAAAAGAATAGACAAAAGGACTCTAACCAAACAGGACCATGAAACAACCAGGCATCACTATCCCAATATTTGACAAAAGACGTGTCTAACTAAAACTTATTAGAAGAAATAAAAAGGGAAGTCTCAATTCAATCAAGGGAGCACTTAAGTAAAACAATATTACTATCCTCAACATATATGTCCCAAACTCTGTTTCAGAAAATTTAATTAAAAATGAACTACCAGATTTAAAAACACTGATTAACATCAATCTATTAATACTGTACTATTTTCAATAGACAGGTCATCAGGTCTAGAATTATATAGAGCATTGTCAAAATTAGATGATACCACATACAAAAGAGAATTAACAGATACCTACAGAATATTCCATCCAAAAACCAGAGAGGACACATTCTACTCAGTATTACACAGATGCTTCTCTAAAACAAACCATGTCTTGGGACACAAAACAAATCTTGATGTATTCAAAATTACCTAAACAATTCCTTGTATTCTATCTGTCTACAATGCAATAACCCTTAAAGTTGCCAACAAACAAATATCTGGTAAATACATAAACTCTTGGAGGTTAAACAACTCATTACTAACTGACATGTCAAAGAAGAAATAAAAAAGAAACCAAAAAGTTCTGAAAATAAATGAAAGTGAACACACACTGATACATACAGACACACACACAGACACAGACACAGACACACACACACACACACACACACACACACACACACACACACATCCTCTGCCTTCCATTAAAAGCATATCCACAGGGGAAATTTGTAGCTCTTAATGCCTACATTAAAAAAAAAAAAAACAGAATCTAGCATTGGAGAGGAATATAAGGACAGAGAAAAAGGAGGGAGGTGATTGGAAAATGGATGGAGAGAAGAAGGTCTATGGGTCATATGGAGAGGGGGTATCTGGGAAAGGGGAAATCATTTAGAATGTAAACAAAGAATATAGAAAATAAAAATATTTAAAAAAAAACAGAATGAACAAAAATAGATGATATAATGATGGAACTAAAAGTTGTGGGAAAACAAGGACAAACCAAATTTAAACCCAGTCTGTTAGAACAATTTAAAAAGTAGCATATTTTTTTCTTTACCACAGCTAGCTCCCAAATAAATAAGACAAAGACTATTAGATTTATTTAATCAAGTTTTATGGCAAATAAATAAATAGATATTAATTTATTCTAATTTTCTAAACTGATCTGGGTACCTCTCAGCCCAAATTGCCGAGATACTTGCAGTTTCGTACTGATCTGGCTCTCTGTTCCATATGTATTCTCATGCTGCCTTCCTGACCTTCTTCCTGGCAATGCCCTTCTCCTTTTTCTCTCTGTCCCTCACCCCTCACTGTACATGGAAGACCAGTTCTATTCTTTCCCCTGCTCAGTCATTGGTTGATCATTTTTAATTGATAAATCCAAGAATAAATGGGAAGCAATGTTTATACAACACTGAGACAAGAAATTCTTAGAATAAGCATTACAATGTCATGTCCAGATTGAAACCAGATATGGGGACAGAGAAATAAGTATTTGAATAATGCAAGGGTAATCTTTACACAATGCACAGTAACATATGCCGACATTCCTCCTCTTAGTCCAATAAAAATCTTTTTTTCTTACTGTAATAAAATATCAACAGTAATAACAAATATGAAATAATTAGGTAGGATTTACATTTACAATTACAAGTTCATATATATTTGAAATTTAGGATAAAGTAATCTATTATCCTATTAATCCTATCTGTGAGTTCAGAGCTCTGCCTAAATCAGTTTTTATTCTAACTTGCATTACCAACCTAAAAACATCTTCTTAGGCAAAGCCTTTTCCTTGAATCCTTAAAAATGCTTATACCTAATGGGAGATTATAACTATCTAGTCTTCAACCCCATCAGTAATTTTAGAAGGAATAAATATTACCTGATCATGCAGGAAATAAAGAACAAGCAGCTTCCAAAACTATAGAAATAAGAGAGAAAGGTGGCTACCTACACAGTCACGCAAGTTTTCTGAGTGATAGGAGCATAATCTTCAGCCTTCTGGCCTAGCATATCTGACAGAATTTTCTGTGAAGCAGAGATTATGCAAAGCTCAGCAGTCAATGTCCCTGCATCCCATTTGTACAATTTGGATAGAATTTTGTCTGCAGTTGAAGAAAGAGAAGTTTTTCCTCAGTGGTTAGCTTGCCACATATCAAGCAAACTCCATAAGGAGAGAGTTTGCTACACATCATCTTCTTTGAAGCAGAAGTGCTTCCAAGGGCTGGTATATCCCATAGCCCAAAAAGAAAACAAAATCTATAAATAAAAGATCTTTAAATGCCATATTTGGTAGAACTCTAAGGTTTTTGTAGACTATCATCTATGTATCTATCTATTTATCTGTTTGTCTGTCTATCTATCTATCTATTTACCTATCTATCTATCTATCTATCTATCTATCTATCTATCTATCTATCTATCTATCATCTATTGATCAATCTTTCTTTCTTTTTATCTATCATCTAATATCCAAATTGATTGTTTCCAGCTATTTACCATCTGTTTAACCTAGGAAGCATATTTCTGTATTTGAGTAAACTAGCATTTGTCATGACTATATGTTTGACTATCAACTTACATGTGTAATTATACTAATCAGTTTGTAACAGCATCTTTTGAAAGGACTGGAACTTAATATTGCATTTTTAAGAATTACCTAGGTACAATCCCTCAAACAAAAATTGAACACACACACACACACACACACAGAATCATATACACAGTTGTCATAGCAAATATACAAAGATCTATATAAATATAACCTCAATTCTATATCAATATATAAAGATGTATATCATGTAAGATGTTTGGTTTATTAATTTTCTTTGGTATAAAAGTAGTTTTAATTGTCTACCATTCATTCCTATTATTTCTATATCTCCCCTTTTCTTTTCATTCTTTCTCCTTCCTTTTCCCTTTGACATAAGATGGGAGAGAAAGAAGGAAAGAGGAAAGGAAAGGAAAGAGAAAGTCCTGCCCCAAAGTCTAACTCACTTTGCTTACTCCCTGATGAAGACCATAACAATTTGTAACCAACCCCTTTAGATGACAAAAAGTATCCATCATCCATTGAATTACAAAAAAACCCCATCAATTCCACCTCTTCGAATGAGAACATTGTCCTCGTAAAATTGCTTCCTGCTGATTTGAGGCATCATGTCCCACTTTCTGTCCCCCAAATTGGGATATTGGTCAGTCTTGAGAAAGCAAACTGTAGCATTTGTTGTCCATTCTTTGCATGATAAAAAAGCTTAGGGATTAACTGAAGTACTGATTGGAACAGTCTGTGATGCTGAACCAGTTGGGTTCAGCAGTTTTTTTGAAGCTGTTCTGGATGGTGAAGAAACAGCATTAAGGAAGTCTGAGGTAGGATCAATCAGGATGCAGACAGATAAGATGTAGCTGCTAGAGTTCCCGGTATCTTCCATTAGGAAAAACAAATCAAAACTACATTGAAATCCCCTCTCAATTTAGTCAAAATGATTAGCATCAAGGGAAATAAAAACAAAGTAATAAATTATGGCTAAGAGGGGGAAAATGAATCTTTATCCACTACTAGAAAACTACATTGTTTTAGCCACTTGGCAATTAGGATAGGATGGACCTATATTTCCATTTATTTTTAAAAGTTTATTCTGAGATATAGTTCCAGTAAAGTTCCAAAACTGGTCTTGAGCTCATGATCCTTCTGTTTATATCTCTCAAGTAGTTGGGGATTATAGACATATCCACTACATCCCATGTAGGTAGTTTTTGTTAGGTTGCAGAGATGATGATGATGATGATGATGATGATGATGATGATGATGATGACTTATACAGAGGTCCTGTTTATAATTATATAACCTAGGAAAGTTAGTGCACTTTTGTTGTTGTTATTGTCCTAACATTTCTATTTATTTGTACTATCATCATTGTTATACCATTCATGTGGCCCTCATGTTAATCTCTTTCCTCCTGTTCTTAAAACTAGAGTGTTTTCTCATATGATATATCCTGATTACACTTTCCTCTCCCTGTAACTCTCTGAGATCCTTCTTCTTCTCCCCCTTTTGTATCTCATTAGAAAGGGATGGAATTCTAAGATATAACAACAAAACATAACAAAATAAAATATAATGAAGTAAAAAGCCAGGAACATTAAAGTTGGACAAATCAAACCAACAAAGGAAAAAAAGTGCTAAGAGAAGGCTCAGGAATCAAGACACACTCAGGAATCCCATAAAAATGCTAAACCAAAAGCTGTAATTTATACACAGAAGACATGTTGCAGATAGATCTGTGCAGGTCCTACGACTGCTGCTTCAGACTTTGTGATTCATATGATCAGTTTATTTAGAGGGTTTTGCTCTCCTGGTACTCTTAATCCCCCCTGTCTCCCCAATTCTTTCTGCCTCCTCTTCATGTGGTTCCCTAAGCTTTGAGGGGAGGGATTTGATGGAAACTTCCTGTTTGAAGCTGTATGTTCCAAGGTCTCTCTATCTGCATAATTATCTGGCTGTGCATCTCTGTATTTGTTCTCATATACTCCAGGAGGAAGTCTCTCTATGATTGCTGATAACAGACTGGTATATGAGTATAGTACAATATCTTTAGGAGTGATTTTATTATTAATTTTTATTTTCCAGCAGTATTTGGTTTTGGCCTTGGTTTCTGGGGTGTCTTGGCCTTGATTTCTGGGGTGTCTAGTCTATGATTCCTGACACAAGCAGTGGCAGAAATAGATTCTACCTCATAGAAAGGGTCTTAAATCAAATCAGACACTGTTTGGTTACTCCATTGAGTTTTAAACCACCATTTCCCTATCATAATTTGCATGCAGTATAGAATTTTATATCTAAGTTTTTGTGGGTAGAATGGGGTATATGTTTCTTTTTTGGTAGCTTGCAGAGTACCTACCTATAAGAAAGACACTAGAACATGGGGATGAAGGTTCTATGTAGGCACCAATTCTATTTCCCTGTTTTCAGCAATGGGGCCCTGCTGTGAGTTTGCAGAGAACAATCCATTGTCTGGGCAATAACCTATGAAGTGTGGAGATTTACATGGTCTTTTTTTGACCAGTAACTGTTGGAAGCAACCCAATCCCAGTACTGTAGCTACTTATGGTGACAAGAGATGACCAGATAGGACTCTGTCTCTGTAGAATTTATTTTTAAATAAACTATTTATCTGTGACAATTTTATACATGCATATAAAGCATTTTAGTCATACACAATGCTTGACCCTTTCTTATTGAAGTTTCTATTTATTTGTATTTTAAAAGGACATTTTTAAAATTTGTAATCAATACTGTTTTATAAATTATGTTTTTGTTTTAATATCAGGGTAATGTTGACCTTTTGGAGTGATTTGAAGTGCATTTATTTCTCTTAAATTTTTTTTATTGGAGTTTTATAAGAATAATGTGATTTAGTCCTCAAAAGTATTATCTTGGCCTCCTGGCAGCAGGAACATCCAGCTCTGCTTGCATTTCCAGAGGCCTGCCAGCACCAGGGACACACAGGACTGCTAGCATTCAAGGCAACCAGGTAGGATTCTGCCCCAGGAGCCTTGCTGGCCAGGTCCCTGTAGGCACATCTAGTATCAGGGCACTGGACCCTGTCCCCTGTTCACAACTTCACCAGCAGTTCCAGAGACAGATGGCACCAGGAACATCTGGGAGAGATCCCTCCCACCAAATTTTCTGCCTGCCTGGTTCCCTTGGGGCATTCCCAGCATGGGGTTAATGTGCCCCTTCCCCTAGCTCTATTGTCCATCATACATTACTGGAGGCCTGCGGCACCAGGAACAACCAGGGGAGACACCTTCTCCCAAGTACTCTGCCTGCCAGTGTCCCCTATGGCATGCCCACAAATGATTAGCTATGCCATGTCCCCTGAGGTCCATTTTCTGCCCATTCTTAGAGGCCTGCCAGCATATGTGAAAATCCAGATAGGACTTCTCTAGGCCTCTGTCTGCCAGGTCTCCTTAGGCACAACCAGCAGCAGAGAATTGCACTCTGTGCCCTATACTCCATTTCCAGGTTCACGATTGTGCCTGCATTTCTGGAGGCCTGCAGGCATCAAGGACTGCCAAGTAAAAACCTTCTCCCTAATCCACTGCCTGCCAAGTTCCCCTAAAGCACACGCAGAAGCAATAAACTGCATCTACTACCCCTTTGCTCCATTTTCAGCCCACAAGTCTGCCTGCATCCCTGGTGGACTGTTAGCATCAGAGGCAACCAGACACCTAAAGGCCAGCGTAAGATCACAATTAATATGAGCTAGGGCACAAACAGAACCTAGATATCCTACCACATCAAGTCCTGGCTATCCTAATAAGCTGAAAAACAAGAAAATGACCTTAAATTCAATCTTGTAAGTAAATATAGGCCTTAAAAATAGAAAGGAATCAATCTCTTAAATATGCACAATCAAACAGGTGAAGGAAATAAATAAAACTGTTTAAGACCTGAAAATGGAAGAAGAAACAATATAGAAAACATCAACTGAGGCAATCCTGGAGATCAAAAATCTAGAAAGGAGAACAGGAACTACAGAAGTAAGCATCACCCAAAAAATACAAGAGACAGAAAAGAGAATCTCAAGAGAATACAATAGAAGAAATCAATACATTGGTCAAAGAAAGATTAAATCTAAAATGTTCTTGAAAGAAATTATCAAGAAATCAGAGACACCATGAAAAGACCAAACTTAAGAATAATAGGAATAGATGGAGGAAAAGAGCCCCAGCTCCAAGGCCGAGAACGTATTTTTAACAAAATCATAGAAGAAAATGTCCCCAACCTAAATGAAAAGATGCCTACAAACATACAAGAAGTTTACAGAAAACCAAATAGATTGAATTAGAGAAGAAAACCTGCCTTTCATACAATCATTATCGAACCACAGAATGTACAAAACCACAACAAAAAAGAATATTAAAAGTTACAAGGGAAAAAGGCTAAGTAACATACAAATGCATACCTATCAGAACTACACAAGAGTTCTCGACAGAGACTTTCAAAGCTGGAGGGGTCTCAACAGATGTCTTGCAGCCTCTAAGAAAAACAGATGCAACCTAGACTATTATACCCAGCAAAAGTCTCAATCACCACAGATGAGGAAAACAAAATATCCCCAAATATAACCAAATTTAAACAATATCTATCCACAAATCCAATCCTACAGAAAATACCTGAGGAAAAACTCCAACCCAAGAAAGGTAATGACACCCAAGAAAACACAGGAAATATATAATTCCACACCAGCAGAAACAAGATAATGGAAGTACACGCACATGCACACACACACACATACACTAAGATGGCCAACATTAAAATAACAAGAACTGACAGTGATCGGTCATTAATATCATTCAACATCAATTCCCCAATAAAAGATTCTGGCTAAAAGATTGGATGCAAAAACAGGATCCGTCATTCTTCTGTATACAAGAAATATACCTTAGCAACAAAGATAGATATTACATCATGTAAAGGAATATAAAAAGGTTTTACAAGCAAATGGACTCAAGAAACAAGCTGGAGTAGTCATTATCATATCTAATAAAATAGACTTTCAACAAAAAATAATCAGAGGAAATGGGGAAAGACACTTCATATCCATAAAAGGAAAAATCCAAGATATCTCAATTCTAATTTCTATATTCCAAATGTAAGGGCACCCACATTCACAAAAGAAGCAGCACCAAAGCTTAAATCACACATCAAACCCCACATATTAATAGTGCAAAAATTCACTACTCCACTTTCACTAATGGTAGGACATCAAGACCAAAATAAGTAGAGAAATAATGAAACTTGCAGAGGTTATAAATCAAATGGACCTAATAGCTATCTACCCAAATACAAAAGATATACCTTCTCAGCACCACATAGAACTTGCCCCCAAATTGACTGTATAATCAGTCACAAAGCAAGCCTCAACCAATACAAGACATTTGAAATAACTCCTTGTTTCTTATTAGGTTACCACGGATTAATGATGAACTTCTACAATAATAGAAACAACAGAGGGCCTACATACTCATGGAAACTGAACAACTCTACTAAATAACTACTGGGTCAGGGAAGAAAAAATAATTTAAGACCTTTGAGATTTCAAAGAAAATTAAGGCACAGCATACACAAACTTATAGGACACAATGATAGAAGTACTAAGAACAAACTTCACAGCATTAAGGGTCTTCATAAAGAAATTGGAGAGATCTCATATGAGCAATTTAAAAGCACACTTGAAACATTTAGAACAAAGAGAAGGAATCACACCCAGGAAGAGTAAAAGGTAGTAAATAATCCAAATCAGTGCTGAAATTAATTAGAAACAAAGAGAACAATTCAAAGAATGAACAAAATCAAGAGCTGATTCTTTGAGAAAATCAACAAGATAGATATAACCTAACTCAAACTAACTAAAGGGCAGAGAGAGAATATCCAAATATACAAAATCAGAAATGAAAAGTAAGACACAGTAACAGACACTGAGGAAATTCAAAGAATTGTTGGGCCCACTGTCTAGCTCTGGCCTTGTGCCTCAGCTTCCAGGACCTCAAGAACTTCATGGACCCACTTGAGAACCTTCAGGAAGCCCAAAACTAACCAGTTTGAAACCCTGCCTGACTATCCATCCTAATTGGATATGCCTGCCACCCCAGCTGGGTCTAAAAATGTAAAATCTAAAAAGTTCATGAAACAAAACATCAAGAAAAATTGGGACACTATGAAAAGACCAAACCTAAGAGTAATAGGAATCGAAAAAGATTTCTAGTTCAAAGGCACAGAAAACATCTTCAACAAAATTATAGAAGAAAATTGCAGAATACCAATCAGATTGGACCAGAAAAGAAAATCCTCCCTCCACATAATAATAAAATACTAAATATACAGAGCAAAGAGAGAATTTTAAAAGCAACAAGGAAAAAAGGATAAGTAACATATAAAGGCAGACTATAAGAATTACACCCAATTTCTCATCTGAGACTAAAAGCTAGAAGGCCTGCCTGGTCAAAGTTCTTATGGACCGTAAGAGACTGCAAATGTCAGCCCAGACTACTATAGCCCAGAAAGATTTCAATCACCACAGATGAGAAAACAAGATATTCCATTAAAAAACAAAATTCAAACAATACCTTTCCACTAGTCCAGCCCTACAGAAGGTACTAGATGGAAAACTCCAACCTAAGGAGGATAACTATACTAAAGAAAACACAAAGAAATAATGTCACACCATTAAAAGCAATAAAGACTCTCTCTCTCTCTCTCTCTCTCTCTCTCTCTCTCTCTCTCTCTCTCTCTCTCTCTCTCTCTTTCTCTGCCACCACCAACATCAAAACAACAGAAAGTAACAATAATTCATTATTAATAAGTCTCAATCAATGGACTCAATTCTCCAGTAAAACAACTTAGGCTAACAGAATGAATGCATAAACAAAATCCATCCTTTTCAACAACAAAGTTAGTCATTATCTCAGTATAATGGTTTTCCAAGCAAATGGACCTGAGAAATCCAAAGATATAGGGAAGGACACTTTATACTCATCAAAGGAAAAATTTACCAAGAAGACATTTCAATTATGAACATCTATGCCCAAATTGCAAGGGTGCCCACATTTAAAAGAGAACATTACTAAAGCTTATATCGCATATTGAACCCAAAACATTAATAGTAGGAGACCTCAACATCCCATTCTTACCAATGGACAGGCCACAAAAATGGAAACTGAACACAGAAAAAATAAAACTAATAGAGGTTATGCTTCAAATGGACCTAACAGATATCTATACAATATTTCACCCAAACAGAAAAGAATTTACTTTCTTCTTAGCACATCATGAAAGCGTCTCTAAAATTAACCATATTATCGGTCACAAGGTAAATCTTAACAGGCACAAGAAGAATGAACTTACCACATACATCTGATCAGATCATCATGAATTAAAGCTGGACTTCAACAACAACAGAGAAAAGAGAAAGCCCATGCATTCTTGGAAACCAAACAGTTCTCTACTCATTGATCTTTGGGGCAGGAAAGAAATAAGGAAAGAAATTAAAGAATTTCTAGAATTAAATGAAAACAAGGACACAACATACCCAATCTTGTAGGACACAATGAAAACAATGCTAAGAGAAAAGTTCATAGTAATAATCATAAAGAAACTTGCAAACTTAGTCCAAGAATATCTCTAAGACATCATCCACTGTGATCAACTAGGCTTCATCCTAGGGAAGCAGGGTGGTTCAAATTACCAAAATCAATCAACATATTTTACACCATATAAACAAACTGAAAGAAAAAACACAGGTTTGTCCCATTACATGCTGAAAAGGCCTTTCACAAAATCATATTTCCCTTTATATGAAAAGTCTTTGAGAGATCCCAGATACAAGGCACAAACCCAAACACAAAAAAGTCATTATACAGCAAGCCAATATCCAACACCTAATCAAGTGGAAAGAAATGTAAAGCAATTCCAGGAAAATCAGGGATAAAGCAAGGCTGTCCACTCTCTCCACATCTCTTCAATATAGTACTTGATGTTCTAGCTAGAGCAATAAGACAACTAAAGGAGATCAAGGGAATTCAAATTGGACCAGCAGAAGTCAAAGTATTGGTATTCACATATGATATGATAGTATACATATATGACCCCCAGAGATCTACCAGAGAACTCCAACAGTGAATAAACAACTTCAGCAAAGTTGCTAAATATAAAAATTAGTAGCTCTCTTCTACAGAAGCAAGAAAATGATCTGAGAAAGAAATTAGTGAAATAGTACTCTTCACAAAAGTTATAAGTAACACCCAATATCTTGCTGTAACTCTAGACAAGCAAGTTAAAGAACTGTATGACATGAACTTCAGGTCTTTGAAGAAAAAAACTGAGAATGATATCAAAAGATGGAAAGATCTTTTTTGCTCATGAATTGGTAAGCTTAACATAGTGATAATGCCAATCTTACCAAAAGCAATGTACAGATTCAATGCAATCCCTATCAAAATTCCATTTTTTTTGTAGATTTGAAAGAACAATTCTCACCTTCATATGGGAAAACAAAAAACCCAGGATGGCTGAAATGATCCTGAAAATAAAAGAACTTGGGGAAGTATCACTATCCTTGACTTCAAGCAATAGTAATAAAAACTGCATGGTCTTGGTATAGAAACTGACAGGTGGATAATGGAATAGTATTGAAGACCCAGAAATCTCCAAGCCTACACTCACAGACTCTTGATTTTTGACAAAAATGAATCATATAAGAGGAGAATCTTTTTTTTAATCCACTTGTCAGAAGCCTTCTAGGAAAGATTAAAGCTATCAGGTGGCCTTCTAGGAGGTAGCACACTTTATTTCACGGCCTAAGATATGAGCTTTGAGAGACAAACTCCCAAAAGATTTCATCTCAGGAGTGTATGTTTGAAGCTGAGACTGCTTTCCTATCAATATTACATACCCTAAGAATTCCTGGGGATTAGCCCACAATATTAAATTTCCTGCAGATCAACATAGAGATGAACTTGCATGGCTTAATGCCAGGAGCCAAACTGACTTTACTTTTTGTTTAGAGTTCATTTTAAAGATAGGCTTCGGTTTTGACTTTTCCTCAGCTACAGACCTTGGAGAAATTGAGTGGTCACTGTGCCCTCCCAGATGAAGAAAACATCTTGCTGTTGCCAGAGATTCACCTTGGCCGATTGCCCAGACTACATGCAGAATCCCACTTGCTCATTTCTTCCCCTGCCTGTGTAAGTTCCCTGAGAAAATACAGTTTAGGAGGTCTTGAGCAGTTAATTTATCTTGACCTTGTTCTTCGCGTCTCTATTTCTCTGCCCTTCTCTTCTAGGGTCCCCTGTTGAAAACCCCCACGGACTGGGGCAGCTTAATACTATTTAGATAAATTAAAGATTTCATAGAATTTCTGATTTTATTTTTAGGTAGGAAGTTTTAAGAGATAATTTTAGTTGATTTTCTAGAAAGATGTAATAAAGTTAGAATCAAGAATAGAATATGCAAAAATAGAATATGCTCACTCCTCATAAATTGTAAGTAAAGTCTGTATAATAAGGAATACAATAAGCTTTTACCATTACGCTAAAAGTAGGAACAGGCCTGGGACAAATTTCTATTCAAGGAAAAACATCCAGGTCCAAGGATGAAGCCACAGGTGTGTATCATGATAAGGCAAGGCTATGTGAAACTGTTGCTCTGAACTTATAATGAGCTTATAGAATAATATACTACTTTAAACTTAATAACATGCCATATGACTCCTCTTTTGTGTAACATTCTATCCATACTGTAATTTTCTAAGAACTTTTGTCTATAAAAAGGCCAGAGAAAAGAAGTAAAGTGTGGGCTGGGGTGGGGGGGGGGCACTCTGTCCCCTCCATCCACATGACAAATGTACATGTCTTTTTGTCTATTTGTATAGGTATGCATGAATATTTGTGTAGCCTTGCCAGGGAGGGGCTGCTGGCTGGCTGGCCAGAGAAAAGAACTCTAGCAATTAATCCTTAATCACCTGCTGCTAAATAGCTTGTGTTAATTTGACAGTTTAGTGCTTATTTAAGCATAAATAATAACAAAGTAAAAGATCAATGTATATTTAAACATAAAGAATTAAATTTTTAGAGCTTATTTGAACACAGAAGAGTAAGAAAGGGGTAAGTTTTTAGCACAGAACAATAATAAAGAGTTAAGTCTTCAGTGCTTATTGAAGCATAGAACAGTAAGAAAGAATTAAGACTCTAGCATTTAATAAAACACAGAAATTTATCAAGTAAAATAAAGTGTAGATAGTTAAAGAGAAAAGGAGCCAGTGGTTTTCAGTCACTGAAAGAACAAGAGAATGTTAAGTCTCCAGAAGCTATCAGCTTGCAGCCCCTGGAACAGTTAGAGAGTTAAAAGAGACATCAGTCTTTTGGCCTTCGTCCAACGCTATGCCCCACTTTCATTCCATTCCACTAAGGCAGGGCAGGTTCCCAGCATCCACTATAAGTTGATCTAAGGGTTAGACTTGAGAGGAAATCTTAGAGGAGAAACACTTGAAAACATCCCCATTAAGCAATCAATTCCTGAATAGGTCTCCAGTGGTGAAGGACTAGAACTTTTTTCAGAGTGCAGAGGTAGCAATGTGACCTGGGGCAGTTCAGTACTGATGAAAAATCACAACAGGGATCAGAGACTGAAACATCCTGTGAGGGAGGAGAACAGGCCCTGTGTGATGACTAATAAGTGATAGAACCTGGAACAAAAGTTCTTTACAGTTTTTAGGAAGTTACACTCAGAGGTTCTCACAGCATTTGGGAACAGTCATGGCACCCTGTAGAGTCCAGTGGATACCCGTTGTCTATGAATCTTTTCAGAGTACCTTTAAGTCAAAACAGAGTCTGGTAGTTGAGCTCCATTAGTAAATGGAGCAGTCAGCTCAGCAGCTAGCAGAGATTCTTTTCGGGGAGTAAGTATTCAGTTTAGGGCCCGAGGCCCCAGAGATGCAGGGTAGACATAGAGGTTTCTCTATTCCGAGTATTACTCATTTTGGATTGTTCCCAAAATTGGTGTTTATAAAGAATGAGAAGCTTGGATCTTTCCTGATGTAGGGAACAAGCATAGGAGTATCATTCTTATAGTTGGGTGGGTGTCTGAATTTATTTTACCAGCTCCTAAGTATTTGAAGTAGGATCCCAGCTTCAGAACCCTGTGTCAAGTGCCATTGTAATGAAGTCTCCTGCATTCTAGGATAGGCTAACCAAACTCCTAGAGATTGAATAGCGACACAATTGGGTGGCTCAAAATGCACCAATATTCTCTGTCTCTTGAAAAAGGAAAAGCAACATTTTTATTACAACAACCTCAGTCTCCCCTTGTATTTTAAGCTTTATATAATCTGAAAATTATATGGCTTAGACACATTCCCAATAGCTTGCAGTTATCTGGCAGTAACACAGACCTAGAGGATGTTTTGTTTCTCAGCTCACTGCATGTACTCCTGGTTTTGCTTAGAACATGCACTCCTGTAACCGCTTTGTTAATGTTTACTTACTTTCAATAATCTCACAGTTTTTTGCATTTCCTCTAGGGAAATTTCTTAAATACTTTCAGCTCTTACCTTGTATTATCTTCATGACCTAGCTATCTAGTTCTTCATACCATGATCTCCTCCATAACCCTGTTTTTCTATTTACTTGCTGGCTCTCACAGGGAATAATAACAGGAGAGAGATAGAGAGGCACCTTAGCTTTAATTTGTTTACCAACTGAAGTTTCTGATGTCCTATAGCCACTCAGCAAACATTGGTGAATTAAACTGTATTTTTAGAA
The DNA here is from genome assembly GCF_947179515.1 of Apodemus sylvaticus. Lineage (NCBI taxonomy): Eukaryota > Metazoa > Chordata > Mammalia > Rodentia > Muridae > Apodemus > Apodemus sylvaticus. The sequence continues at coordinate 94,132,005 of NC_067476.1, read as the reverse complement.
TACATTTTTGAGACTGCTGTGGTGAAAATGTAACATAGGTCGACATGTCTAGTTTCTTAGTCTCTATTTTCCCTTGATGTAGATGACTTAAAAATCTGTTAATTTTATCATTGTGAAATTATCTTACAGTAATACCAAATGTTCTAACATGTTCTCTATCTTCTGTCTCTATACGTCTGTGTTAGTATATATGTGCCTTCATTTTGTTTCATATATGTTTATACACATGAATATTTATGTGTATACACACATGCATGTATACATATATACAAAAAACACAGGTAGCAAACATGAGCAGAACTGAATAGAAGTGTGTGTCCTAGAGGCTTATTTTCTGTTTTCAAATATAAGATCCATAAATTTTGGATTAGGATAAAGAATAAGTAGAAAATATACTGTTTAGCACCATCAATTATTAGTCAACATAATTGCATTTATTATTAACTGTGGATTTAAATTTTCACCACATTGGTGAAATCATTGGTACTTAATCTTTATATAATTTCTAATTAAAAGTTTTATGGTCAACCAGATAATGAGTATTTGTCCCCTTTAGATTTGCGTGTCTTCCATCTTATTTATCCTATTACGTTTTCCATTTTCTTTGATGAAATTAATAAGAAACTACAAAACAGTAAGTTTTCCTGCCAGCTTTGATTTAAGGGTCCCTGAGATGTTGGTTCCATATTGTTGACAATAAATATTACAGAAACAGTTCCCCCAATTGTTTCATTTTTTTTCTTTTGTTACTTTGTATTCAACTCTAATTTGTTTGCTATTTGACTTTATCGGCAATATCATTATTAGAAGAGTAAAGAAATAGTAATGTGCAGAAATCAATGTCATCCCTGGGTGACTCATTAACTACTGTTCCTCTCATTACTATGAGAAAGCTGATGTGATTCCAAAACATAAGTCCCATGATAGACTGATTCCTAGCAGCCAATACCTGGTCTCTGAAGTTTCCCTTGGTCACTGTCCAAACACAATTAGCACTCGTAATTAGTTGCTTTTACTGTGCTAGAGTTATGTAACAGTCTTTACGCAGGGGAAAGTCATGTAATGATAGAAACTTTGTAAGCTTTTCTGACTCCCTGAGGATGCCTAAGGCCTCCAATCACAAGACCAAAGTTTCTCCTGTTTATTGTATTCCATTGTCTACAGAGAGTGTGCTGGCGGGATTTGTAGTTAGCAATGGTAGATGAATCTTGGCTTCCAGACAAGGAAGATTATGAGTTGGATTTATGTATTTCCAGGTTTCTAGCAAGCACTACATTTTATTTATTTATTTATTTATTTATTTATTTATTTATTTATTTATTTATTTATTTATTTATTTATTTATTTGAGATTGCAAAAACTAGAATACAGAAAAGACAATGGAATAAATGATTTTTATATAAAGTGAACATTATTGCAATCACTGTCTAAGTCTATAAACAGAATTTTCCAGCTACCCCCAATATTCTTAAGTGGCTCTGCTTAATTATACCCACTGTAAATATTCATCTTTGTATTCAGAGACTGTCATAGCTCTCTGCCCTCATCAGAGAAGCTTCTTTTAGCTACATGCAATGGCTAATAAAGAGACTCACAACTGGTTAAAGTGTAGAACGTGGAGTTGTCAGCCCTAAATGGACATCTCTATCATACCATCCCTGGCCACAACTCAGGGAACATTGTGAAAGGAGTAACAGAAAGATAGTAATAACCAGAAGTTGGGGAAGAGTGCTGCGAATCAGAGTTGTCTGGACATGAGAAAGCCGTATCACTTCATGACCCACAGCTTCCCTGATTACCTACATAAATCCTCCATGATGTAAAGCTAGTCACATTCCTGCACTGGTGTAAGGTGACACATGAGCCCTCATACCTAACTTAGGAGCTATTGGTAGTTGATGGTCATTGGGAGAGGGAGAGTCATTTTTCTTCATGGATATGGCACCTGTTGGGTTGCCTGTGTTCTAGTGCATAGTTCCACATATATGTGCAGACAGGCAACAATAACTTGACTCAGGGGCTAACAAAAAGGCATGAAGTTTGGAATGGGGTATACATGTTGTGGGGAAGGAAATAAAGAGTTGTAGAGGGGAGGGCTGGGAGTGTGTATGATTATTCTGTGTGTGATGTTTGTATTCATCAATGAACTTATCAAAGAAAAAAAAAGAAACATACTGTAAAAAGTAGGAATGATCTGGGTTACATTAATCACCAGGGAAATGCAAATTAGTCCAGCAGTTAGTAGCAACAAATGGAAGAATAAATTGGTAAAAAATCTCAAATGACATTCTTGCACTTTATAGTTTTACTGTCCAAGTATGCATTACAAAATATTATTTAGTTTTCCCTAATTTTTCATTAAAATTTTGAATTTCGAACTTCATGTAATATAGAGTTCCTTCCAAAATAATTTCTTACTTTATTTGTTGAAAGTTATTTTTTGTTACTTGATTTGCAATTTGAATTTTTTTCCAGTTATAAATTCAATTCAGTTAATGTTACATTTCTATTGCTTTTGCATTTTATCAAACATAACTGGATACAGAAGTTTGACTAGGCACATTTTTTATTTGATACTTTTTATTTCAAATGATTTCCCCTTTTTTGGCCCCTCCACTCCCCGAAAGTCACATAAGCCCCCTTGCCTCCCCCTGTTCTTCCATCCACCCCTTCCCACTTCCCTGTTCTAGTTTTGCCTTATATTGCTACACTGAGTCTTTCCAGAACCAGGGGCCACTCCTCCGTTCTTCTTGTACCTCATTTGATGTGTGGATTATGTTTTGGGTATTCTAGTTTTCCAGGCTAATATACACTTATTAGTGAGTGCATACCATGATTGATCTTTTGAGACTGGTTTACATCACTTAGTACGATGTTCTCCAGCTCCATCCATTTGCCTAAGAATTTCATGAATTCATTGTTTCTAATGGCTGAATAGTACTCCATTGTGTATATATACCACATTTTTTGCATCCATTTTTCTGTTGAGGGATACCAGGGTTCTTTCCAGCTTCTGGCTATTATAAATAGGGCTGCTGTGAACATAGTGGAGCATATATCCTTATTACATGCTGGGGAATCCTCTGGGTATATGCCCAAGAGTGGTATAGCAGGATCTTTCAGAAGTAAGGTACCCAGTTTTCTGAGGAACCACCAGACTGATTTCCAGAGTGGTTGTACCAATTTGCAAGCCCATCAGCAGTGGAGGAGTGTTCTTCTTTCTCTACATCCTTGCCAACACCTGCTGTCTCCTGAGTTTTTAAACTTAGCCATTCTGACTGGTGTAATGTGAAAGACTAGACACATATTATATTCTATTTTTGTTAACATAGTGGTGTTGTGATCATGAATTAGGAAACATAATTATGTATTTTCTCTTACTAGCAGCTATTAACCTTTATTATTAACAAATGTGAATATATGCATGTAGTTATGTATGTACACATATATTGCTACCTTCTAGAATATATTCTTTTGCACATATACAAATTTATATATGCAAAATAAGATAAGGAATAGAGATAGAGACAGAGAGAGCCTGAGAAAGAGACAGAGAGAGAGAGAGAGAGAGAGAATATAACATCAACAACACCGATTCTAATCCAATATATTACACTTCTGGCTTCCCCTTGCTTCATAATTTTTCTTTGTGTTTTTATAATAGAAAATGTAAGACCCCAAAAACCGAGGGTGCCCCAGCACCCCATGCCTTGGAAGGTCTCGATGCAATATAATGAGGATTTCTTTATTCCAGAATTCTGGGTTCCATAGCCATAGACCGAGCAGGGGTAGAGGACTGAGGACCACGAGTGCCAAATTATGACAGCTTTTATAAGTTTATGACAAAGCCCGGGAATCACAAACCAATCATTTCTTAGCATGGAGAGCCTGCGAAATGCGAGCCAATTGATTTGTACCACTCCATAGTTTTTAGGCCAATCAGTTTAGATTATCAGAGCCCGTGCTCAGTGGACCAATTAGTTTCCTATTTTCTTGAATGTCTATAGCTGTCTGAACTCCTGTATAGGGGTAATGGCATAAGTAGTTTACAGAAGCAAGATAAGCTTAGCCCATTTCCAGTTACCTTGTGGGGCCAGGATCACCTATTCAAGGCCTTTCTGCTAGACCTAAACAGAGGGTGGGCTCTGAAATGTGACCTTTTACCTAGTTTCTAACAAAGCAAGATAACATTTTAAACTTCTGACTTCTTGGGGTCATTAGAGTTAGGCTGTATTATTTTCTATCCTTTCATAACCTTCCAAGTCATAACTGTGAAATAATTAAAATGTTCAATGTGGAAAGTCCCTCATAAAGAGTCCACATAAATAAGCATAGTATTTTTTTAAAAATAGCTGTATTTTTTAAAGAGAAATAAATTTAAAATATAATAGCTTAAGATTAAAAATGAAATTATGTAACAGCAAATATCTAACAAACAAAAACTCATTTGGCAATATGAAAAAGTGAAATAAATATATGTTAAAATATTTAGAGAAATAATGTTCTTTTGCTTGTACAATAAATCTTATTTCTGGACAATTACTTTAATTGTTCTGAAGTCTTGTTGCTTCCTACTCTGGATTCCCTAGGCATCATTTCTGAATCAAGCTCAGGTGCGATTTTGCTTCTTTAGATTATCTCTATATGTCCCAAATGGAGCATCTATATTTTTCATTCAAAAAATTAATTATAACATGAATTACCTGCCAAAGTGTATGTCAAAGTCATTTTCTCCTTCAGTTTTCTTATGATTTTTTTTTTATTTAAAATATATTTTGTTGAATGGAAATCTGAAGCTGACTGGGGCTGAGGAGATAGGGAGGATCTCCAGGATGAGATGGAAACCTAGGATAAGGGAGGCACCCAAGAATCAATGGAGGTAACCTTAGTTGTCATTCACTTCATTGGGAATATGAAACCTGAAGAGGCCACCTCCTGTAGACAGGCAGGAACCACAATGGATCAATAAAGACACCAAACCTTTGATAAAACTTTCAACCCAAAATTTATCCTATCTACAAAAAATTCAGGCACAGGTTTGGAACAGGGACTGAGGGAATGGCCAAACAATAACTGGCCTAATTTGAGACCTATCCCATGGGCAAGCACCAATCCCTGACACTATTAACGGTACTCTGTTATGCTTGAAGACAGGAGCATATTGTCCTCTGTGAGACTTCACCAAGCTGCTCACTCAAAATAGATATAGATACCCACAGCTAAACAGTGGATGGAGCTTGAGGACTTTTATGGAAGAATTGGAAGAAGGATTGCTGCCCAAACAGAATAGGAATACCACAGGAAGACCAACAGAGTCAACTAACCAAGAGCCTTGAGGTTCTCAGAATCTGAATCACCAATTGAAGAGCATGCACAGGCTGGACTTAGGCCACCTGCACATAATATCAAATGTGCAGCTTGGTCTTCATGTGGGTCCCAAACACAGGGAATGGGGGCTATCCCAGAAGCTGTTGCCTGTATGTGGAATATGATCTACCTGGGATCCTTTGTCTAGCGTCTGTGGGAGAGGAGTTCCTAGCCCTTAGAGACTCAAAGTGCCAGGATGGGGGGATACCTGGGGGTGATCTGTCGGAGACCAAACCCTAGAAAACTAGAGTTTCAACAGCCCTCACCTTGAAAGTTCAGTGACCTTGTGGTTTACAGCTGAACCCCCCCCCCCCCCCTTTCTTCACACAAGGCTAATCAACTGGCTCTTTACCTGGCCGAACACCTGGGAAGGTCTGGGCGGAACCAGCATTTCAGGAAAGCTGCAGATGCCACAGCCAGCATCCGTCCTGGATGACCTTTCCTCCTTCGGTGCTTCTAGTATCCCTCTCAGCCCCTCCCTACATCCCCCTTACTGAGGGTTCAAAACCAGGTGTTTTGCATTTCATTAAAGAGGCCTTGACACAGAACACCCTGTTTGCTTGGCCTCACTCTTCTTTCTCACCCATTTCTCTCTTTCAGGCTAGGGTTCTCCTCAGCTCCCAGAATAACTAGGTCCCGCTGGTCAAGACAGTGATCTAGCCACTCAGAAGAGAAGGGGAGGAAGGATTGGGGAAGGATTACAGGAATGAATGACCGGGAGGGGGGCAGTAAGCGGGTTGTAAGGTGAATAAGTAAAACAATAATAATGTATATAGATACATTAAGTTGTAGGGGTTTTTTTCCCTGTTGCAATATTGTTTCCCATGAGACACTATTTAATATTTAACAATCCAGAAGGTCAATAATTACAGATCAAATATGATTTTATCAATCCAACTTGATGACATAAGTGAGTTTATAAGGTTGATTACATATTACAGCTGAGAGGTTACTTATAGGAGTATGTGTAATCCGCAGATATCTGTCATGCATCATGGATAATGACCACATGGAAGTTGCATCATGGGGTACTACCTTCAATTCACCTTTCACTTCTTGTGATATAGCATCTCTCAGGCCACTTGCAGCTGGAGGAAAAAGATGTATAATTTATAAAATGGCCTTGCAAGAGAAACTTGTACATGAGAAAAACAGTTGATATGGGACCACACCTTTTTTTTTCTGCGTAGTTATACACATCTCATATTTTCTATTTAAACTCTACTCTCATGTCAAGGCCCAAAAGGGGACTGGAGCAGTTACTAAATCTCTTAGTTCCTTTTGTCAGTGTGGACACATTGAATCTCTCTCTCTCTCTCTCTCTCTCTCTCTCTCTCTCTCTCTCTCTCTCTCTCTCTCTCTCTCTCTCTCCATGCTTTGTACTATTAATTTTGCCCTTTAATTGGCTTATTAAGAACAGGTAGTGGAACCTGGCTTGTTAAGACACATGCTGTGACCCTTAATTCAAATATCAAAACAACACTATCTGCATTCATTTTGTAGGCATTTCCTTAAGTTGTTCTTTGTGCCTAATACCATATTTTGAACATATAAGACAAGAACTTGTCAAAAATTCAAAATTATACATAAAGTCATTGTTTCATGAGAGTTCTCTTCCATGACATTCCCTCTTACTTATTGTTGTCAGGGTGCCGCCAGATTCCAGCAAATCTTTGTAACATTTTTTGAGCAGTTAAACATAATTTTAAAATTATTTTCTAAGCATGAAGAGATGACTTAGTGTTAAGAGTATGGACTTTTCTTCCAAAGAACTCAGCTTCAGGGGTTCTGCTTGATGCCTACTTCTGAGCCCTGTGAGAATCTTCACTTACATGTTTATGCACGGGCACACACACACACACACACACACATGTAAGACCCCCAAAACCGAGGGTGCCTCAGCACCCCACAACCCAGAAAGCGACACCCAAATCACTCCCAAGAAACGGTCTCAATGCAATAGCATGAGGATTTCTTTATTCCAGAATTCTGGGTTCCATAGCCGTGCACCACACAGGGTTAGAGGACTATGGACCCCGAGTGCTGAATTGTGACAGCTTTTATAAGTTTACGACAGAGCCTTCGAATCACAAACCAATCATTTCTTAGCATGGAGAGCCCGCAAAATGTGAGCCAATTGATTTGTACCACTCCATAGTTTTTAGGCCAATCAGTTTAAATTATCAGAGCCCATGCTCAGTGGACCAATTAGTTTCCTATAATGTCTACAGCTGCGTGAACTCCTGCTTAGGGGTAATGGCATAAGTTTACAGAAGCAAGATAAGCTTAGCCCATTTCCAGTTACCCTATGGGGCCAGGATGACCTATTCAAGGCCTTTCTGCTAGGTCTAAACAAAGGGCGGGCTCTGAAATGTGACCTTTTACCTAGTTTCTAACAAAGCAAGATAGCATTTTAAACTCCTGATTTCTTGGGGTCATTAGAGTTAGGCTGTATTATTTTCTATCCTTTCATTCCCCAGGTCTTCTCTTGTAAGTTCTAATCTTAGAACTATAGAACTAAATCTCTGACTCTATATATTCTGGATTGATATTGTTGGCCTAGCATAAGAATCTTCACAGCACTTATATGTTTCCCTAATACAAACTATTAAGTGGTTAGTCACACAGGTTCCAATTGTAAGCAAAAGGAGTAAAATTATAAAGGGTCTCATCAAAACAGAAAGTAGGATGGTGAAGAGTTTAAGATAAGGGCTTTTCCACCAAGACTCAAGATTTTCTGCGCAGTGGAGTCTAACGTAGACCAAATCTCCAAATTGGAAGCGATGTGGGACTTGCAAGTCTTTCTCTTGAGTAGGCCTCTCGGAGCTGCTTCCACACTTGCTGTCTCACCCACTCGAAGGCCGTGAACCTAGAGAACAAAAGCCTGAAGCTAAAGGGGTAGGAGAGCTATCTAATCATTAATACCAGTCTCTGTGGTTAATTTGGTGAAGGTTTCTTTCATCAGGGTTCCAGCAACAGTTCCTAAAGCCTTCTTATACAGATCCAGCCACCTATCTGGAAGCAGTGAGGAGTCTCTAGCATGCCTGGAGCTTTTAAGGCAAATCTCATATTGTGGGACACCCCCTGGGAGGGCCCAGTGAATACCAAAGGAGTTGGGGTATCAAAGAAGATATCTAGGGGGTCAAGTTAAAATGTTAGGGGCTTTTCAGAAACAAGGGGAGAGGCACCACCCAGCCTGAACCAATCTCCAAGGTCAATTTAATTAAGGTCTCTCATAGGGTTTTGTTTATTGTCTCTACCTGCCTTGAGCCCTGGGGACAGTATGTCCAATAATGTTTCCAATTAGTCCCCAATATCTGTCAATTTCTGACTTACCTTAGAAACAAAAACAGAACCATTATCTGATCCAATTGCCTTGGACACTCTGAAACTCGGGAAAATTTCTTCTAACGTTGGCAGCTGTTTCCTGCTTCAACCCATCTAGAGCAAAGTATCTACACGTGCTGGAAGATATTCTATAACCATATTCTCCTGCCTTTTTATAAAATCTCTTAATATATTCTAGGCTGTTCTCTTCTAGGTCTTTTGCCCTGTTTACTCTTTACTGCATAAGCATTTACTTGCTGGCATATCTTACACTGTTCTATTATCTTTCTAGCATAAAACCCAAGTCATAAATATATACGTTTGGTCCCTTGACTGCCAAGACAGTTTTTAATCCCCTAAATGAATCCATCTGTGCATTTGGCCTAGTAAGCCTTTGGCTTAATTTCTGGGGAGTATAGTTCTCCCTTCTTGTGTGCACCCTCTCTTGGTAATAGTTGGTAGGGTGGCTAGCAATCTCAGTCCTTTTTTAAGTGAGGCTGTTCCTTAATTTTGTCCCATTTCCCAATGGGTGTCTCTTACAGACCCATAATCAGTATAGGCTCCTGCATATCCATTCCTGGAGCCACTTGCTCTGTCTGGCTATTGCCCATTGAGCCTTTTCCCTTTGCACGTCCTGGGCAAATTCGTGGGCTGCCATGCCCTCGAGACCTGCCAATGGAGTCTGGTGTTGGTCTGTTAGATGCCTCTTACCTTTTGTCTGAAGGTAATCTTTTTGGCTTCCTATATTACAAATAAAACAGTCTCAAAGAGATTAATTAGTCTCTTGGGAAATATACCCTTAGTGAGAGCTACCACGGTATCAGGATAGGTGGCGTCAGGTCCTCTCCTGCTCCACTCTGTGGCCCTCTCTAAATATCAATTGAGCATAATTATTACCATTTTGTAAATTATAAACCATAACATAGACATAACACCTAGTTTATCATCCCTGTCAATTAAACAGAGCCCATTTCTTCTGTATTATCTTAAAAGACTGTCAGAATTAACACTTTAATGTTGCATTCCATAGCTGCCTGCCACTACTATGAACTGAATTGCTGGAATTTTAATGTCAGTCAGAACTTTTAACAGTTTGGGCACACCCTTCCCCCAGACCCTAGGCTGAGTTCCAGTGAAGTCATCTGGAGGTTTTGACTCTACTGCTGGGTGGGTCACCTGCTTAATTCAGGAATTTGTAGACCAGGAAGAACAATGAGCTCAACCTTCACCGAGCTTCTCCACCCTAAGATAAAACTTCTTACTGTAACCTACTTCCCTATTATGCCCTTAGGTCAGATTCCTGCCCAAAGCCATGGATTGTCCTTGACCAAAGTCAAGTTCCTACCATGAGGCGTGACTCCCTAATATGGCTTAAGAATATGGCAATACAACTTAAGAATTAACATTGTAAGAATTGACTTATGTCCTGGCTTTAAATTTTATGTCACCTGAAAATCATTTAAATTTATATCAGCTTTCTCAGGATTAAACAGCTTGGGATGTCTGTGACACTAACAGTCTTCAACCCCATCAGAAATCTAAGAGTGACCAATATTAACTGAAAACATATAGAAAGCTTTACACAGCTTTTAAGACATAAACATCATATACTATGGATTTTTGACATTTTTGAAAACCAACTATCTATGTAAAGCAATGTGGACTGTTGTCTATTAAACTATCTTCAGCTATTTCTGATTAAAACCTAGAAAACACCCTAACAATAAACTCAGAGCCTTATATTTCTATTTAGCCCTAAACTCATAGACTTAAACACATTTCAGATCAGGGTGTAACAAAGAACTGGGTGTAGATCCTGTACTTTCAAATTTAGTATTTATACCAATGAAAGCCTTGATTTTGTATCAAAATAAAACCTGTATCAAATAAGAACTTATGCCTTGAACTTAATAACAATTATAAAGATTTTAGTATCACAAAGACAGATTTTTTCACTTAATATTTTAAAATCTAGTCTTCTGGAGGTCTCCCTTATTTTGACCTCTCTCCCAGGGGAATAATATAACCACAAAGTTTAACATCACATCGATCATAACAATTTAAACAAGTTAAAATAAAAGAAATAAACCATTTGTACTAACTTAAACCCAAAAATTCGCGCACCTGCCACATTGAGTGTCTTGTTAAGACTTCTTTTCCTTTTCAGGGGGCGTCAGAGCCCAAGTATTGTTGTCTCTCCTTTTGTTCTAAGTTGGCATGCTTGAGGCGCGCTTGAATTATGTGACCTGATTTTGGCACCACAGAACTGCTTTTCAGTCAAAGTCAAAATAATATCATCCGTCTAAGTCCAAGAACACAAAACATGATACAAAACAACACCACATAGTCAGCCTGACCTGCCACCATCAGGCCTCTACATTCAAGAACACAGAGCAAGGAAAATCACACAATTTGCCCCTAGAGGACACCAGATACCAGATTCCAGCAGAACATGGCTTCTGCCATTACTGACTTGCTGTTTACAGATGGAGAGCCTTATTCAGCTCTCTCCCAGGTCTAAAGCTTCCTCTAGACCCCTGTGGTCTCAACTCTAGCCACAGCCAGTAGAACACACTGCACCAGACAGATTCTCTGAGCTCCCAGAAGCTTGTAAGCAAAAACAAAAAGCTTTCAGACACAGTGAGACAGTACTGTCTAATGGTCAAACTGTAGACAAAGACACACAAAACTAACAAGTGTTCCAAACACACTCGTCCGCGTCTGGACTTAAACAAACAGCTGCCAAACGCTACCTCGTAGGATTCCACATCCACTTTTTTTTTTTCAGTAGAAGGAGGACTCGTTCCAAAAATCCACGATCAGGCTCCCCTGACTGTCTCTCACCCTTGAAGCATCCTCCGGGGTTACAGCCTGTGGCCCTAGGGCGTCCCCTTTCCGCTGCCACTGGGTTCTTACGACCCACAGTGGCAGCTGTGAACTAACCATGGAACAGGCTTCCACATCTGCTCTGTTATTCCAACAAACAGAAACCAAGGCACATACACAGCAGCACCCCACTCAAAAGACTCAGGACATTTAGACCAAAAACATCGCTGTCACACACACATTCCAGAGTGGATCCCCTTTACCTCCGAGTTGGTCTTGTGTGTGAAGGGAAATTGTACTTCCCGGCCAATGCACCAAAAAAATGTAAGACCCCAAAACCGAGGGTGCCCCAGCATCCCACATCCCGGAAGGCGACACCCAAATCACTCTCGAGAAACAGTCTCGATGCAATAGCATGAGGATTTCTTTATTCCAGAATTCTGGGTTCCATAGCCGTGCACCACACAGGGTTAGAGGACTATGGACCCCGAGTGTCGAATTGTGACAGCTTTTATAAGTTTACGAAAGAGCCCGCGAATCACAAACCAATCATTTCTTAGCATGGAGAACCCGCGAAATGTGAACCAATTGATTTGTACCACTCCATAGTTTTTAGGCCAATCAGTTTAAATTATCAGAGCCCACGCTCAGTGGACCAATTAGTTTCCTATAATGTCTACAGCTGCGTGAACTCCTGCTTAGGGGTAATGGCGTAAGTTTACAGAAGCAAGATAAGCTTAGCCCATTTCCAGTTACCCTATGGGGCCAGGATGACCTATTCAAGGCCTTTCTTCTAGGTCTAAACAAAGGGCGGGCTCTGGAATGTGACCTTTTACTTAGTTTCTAACAAAGCAAGATAGCATTTTAAACTCCTGATTTCTTGGGGGTCATTAGAGTTAGGCTGTATTATTTTCTATCCTTTCAACACACACACACTCACTCACAGAGATAGACCCCCTACACAGATACACACATGCATATACACATACAAAAATGCAATAAAAATAAGAAAAATAAATTAAAAAATAAATAACTCAGAAAAAATTCCAGATAAATATTTTAAGGATACACCTAGAGAGCTTGAAACAAAAATGAAACAAAGAACAAACAAAAACAACAAAAGCTCCCCCTCCCAAAAAACTAATTTCAAAAACAGTATAAACTGGAAGAAATAATAGAAACAATGATAGAAGTTAGTGAAATGGTGAGATGATGAAGGTAGCACTACATTGGTCCAGTGTTATTGTTTGCCCACCTGGTCTCTTCTCAGCTGTTCTCCCATAATAGCCAAATTCACTTTGGCTATTATGTGAGTCAGGGAACATAGTCAGGGAACAACTGTGACTTTCACCATAGTTTAAATATAATATATAGTGTCTGGATCACACCACTGAGCTTTGCAAAAAAAGCTGATATTCTTAGGCAACTTGAAATCCATTATAAATGTAACCCTACCCACTAGGACTGATGTAATTATGAGTTTATCTTTGTAAATGCTCTTGAATACCAAGAGAATTGCCAGAGGTGTGAGCCCTCTTTTGGTGTGGCCATTAATAAAAGAACTGAGAACTTTTAACTGGCTTAGTCAGTATGGTTGTCAGTAGCTATCTCCCAAAGATCAACAAACAAATAAACAAAAATAAAAGAAAAGAATCAATGTAAGGAGGACTTGGCTCTTTTAAAAGATAATGATTGATAAACCATTTTCATAATTAATCATAAAAATAGAATATTCAAATTAATAAAACTAGAGATGAATAGTGGAACATTACTAGAAACATCAAAGAAATTCAGAAAACCAAGATTCCATATCTTAAAACATATATTCTTCCAAGGTAGAAAACCTAAAGAAAGTACTTAATTTCTACATGTAGCTTATCCACCAAAGATAAACAAGAGAGAATTGATAATTTAAACAGACCTATGTGCTCTCCCCCCTCAGCCTTCTGATTAGGAAATTCCAGACCTCAGGCTAGCCACTAGCCTGCCCCACCTAGGGCGGAGCCCTCAACCAAGGTCAAGTCCATTGTTCTTCAGATCTACAACTTCCTGAATTAAGTAGGCTACCCTGCAGAGCATTGGAGCAGCAGAGCCAACACCCACTGAGCAGACTCTCAAACCTTGGGGGTAAAGGTCTTGCTTGCCCCCTAATGGCTAATGATGTTGAGCATTTCTTAAGGTGCTTCTCGGCCATCTGAATTTCTTCAGGTGAAATTTCTTTGTTTAGGTCTGCACCCCATTTTTGAATAGGGTTATTTGGTTCCCTGGTGTCTAACTTCTTGAGTTCTTTGTATATATTGGATATTAGCCCTCTATCTGATGTAGGGCTGGTGAAGATCTTTTCCCAATTTGTTGGTTGCCAATTTGTCCTTTTGACGGTGTCCTTTGCCTTACAGAAACTTTGTAATTTTATGAGATCCCATTTGCCAATTCTTGATCTTAGAGCATAAGCTATTGGTATTCTATTCAGGAGCTTTGCCCCTGTGCCTATGTCCTCAAGGGTTTTCCCCAGTTTCTTTTCTATTAGTTTCAGTGTGTCTGGTTTTATGTGGAGGTCCTTGATCCACTTGGGGTTGAGCTTAGTACAAGGAGATAGGAATGGATCAATTCACATTCTCCTGCATGCTGACCTCCAGTTGAGCCAGCACCAATTGTTGAAAAGGATATCTTTTTTCCACTGGATGTTTTTAGCTCCTTTGTCGAAGATCAAGTGACCATAGGTGTGTGAGATTTCACCTCACATCAGTCAGAATGGCTAAGCTTAAAAACTCAGGAGACATGCTCATGGATCGGCAAGATTAATATAGTTAAAATGGCCATTTTGACAAAAGCAATATACAAATTCAATGCAATACCTATCAAAATCCCAACTCAATTCTTCTTAGAGTTAGAAAGAGCAATTCTCAAATTCATCTGAAATAACAAAAACCCAGGTTAGCTAAAACTATTCTCAACAACAAAAGAAATTCTGGGGGAATTCGTATCCCTGACCTCAAGCAATACTACAGAGCAATGGTGTTAAAAACTGCATGGTATTGGTACAGTGAAAGGCAGGCAGATCAATAGAACAGGATTGAAGATCCAGAAATGAACCCACACACCTATGGCCACTTGATCCTCGACAAAGGGGCTAAAAACATCCAATGGAAAAAAGATAGACTTTTCAACAAATGGTGCTAGTTCAACTGGAGGTCAGCATGCAGGAGAATGCGAATTGATCCATTCTTATCTCCTTGTACTAAGCTCAACTCCAAATGGATCAAGGACCTCCACATAAAGCCAGACACTCTGAAGCTAATAGAAAAGAAACTGGGGAAAACCCTTGAGGACATAGGCACAGGGGAAAAGCTCCTGAATAGAACACCAATAGCTTATACTCTAAGATCAAGAATTGACAAATGGGACTTCATAAAATTACAAAGTTTCTGTAAGGCATAGGTCACTGTTAAAAGGACAAATCGGCAACCAACAAATGGGGAAAAGATCCTCACCAACCCTATATCAGATAGAGGGCTAATATACAAGATATATAAGGAACTCAAGAAGTTAGACCCCAGAAAACCAAATAACCCTATTAAAAATGGGGTACAGAGTTAAACAAAGAATTCTCACCTGAAGAACTTCGGATGGTGGAGAAGCATCTTAAAAAATGCTCAACTTCATTAGTCATCAAAACAACCCTGAGATTTCACCTTACACCAGTCAGAATGGCTAAGATTAAAAATTCAGGAGACAGCAGGTGTTGGAGAAGGTGTGGAGAAAAAGGAACAGTCCTCCACTGCTGGTGGGGTTGCAAATTGGTACAACCACTCTGGAAATCAGTCTGGCAGTTCCTCCGAAAACTGGGCACCTCACTTCCAGAAGATCCTGCTATACCACTCCTGGGCATATACCCAGAGGATTCCCCACCATGTAATAAGGATACATGCTCTACTATGTTCATAGCAGCCCTATTTATAATTGCCAGATGCTGGAAAGAACCCAGGTATCCCTCAACAGAAGAGTGGATGCAAAAAATGTGGTATATCTACACAATGGAGTACTATTCAGCCATTAGAAACAATGAATTCATGAAATTCTTAGGCAAATGGATGGAGCTAGAAAACATCATACTAAGTGAGGTAACCCAGACTCAAAAGGTGTCTCATGGTATGCACTCACTAATAAGTGGATATTAACCTAGAAAACTGGAATACCCCAAACATAATCCATACATCAAATGAGGTACAAGAAGAACGGAGGAGTGGCCCCTTGTTCTGGAAAGACTCAATGAAGAAGGAACACTCCTCCACTGGTGGTGGGGTTGCAAATTGGTACAACCACTCTGGAAATCAGTCTGGAAGTTCCTCAGAAAACTGGGCATGTCACTTCTGAAAGATCCTACTATACCACTCCTGGGCATATACCCAAAAGATTCCCCAGCATGTAATAAGGATATATGCTCCACTATGTTCATAGCAGCCCTATTTATAATAGCCAGAAGATGGAAAGAACCCAGGTATCCCTCAACGAGGGATGCAAAATATGATATATATACACAATGGAGTACTATTCAGCCATTAGAAACAATGAATTAAAAAAAAAAAAGAAACAATGAATTCATGAAATTCTTAGGCAAATGGATGAAGCTGGAGAACATCATACTAAGTGAGGTAACCCAGTCTCAAAAGATCAGTCATGGTATGCACTCACTAATAAGTGGATATTAGCCTGGAAAACTGGAATACCCAAAACATAAACCATACATCAAATGAGGTACAAGAAGAACAGAGGAGTGGCCCCTGGTTCTGGAAAGACTCAATGTAGCAGTATAAGACAAAACCAGAACAGGGAATTGGGAAGGCGTGGGTGGGAGAATAGGGGGAGGGAAGGGGGCTTATGTGACTTACGGGGAGTGGGGGACCAGAAAGGGGGAAATCATTTGAAATGTAAATCAAAAATATATCGAAAGAAATAAAAAAGAAAAAGAAAAAAACCTCAGGAGAGAGCAGGTGTTGGCAAGGATGTAGAGAAAGAGGAACACTCATTCACTGCTGGTGCGATTGTAAGATGGTACAGCCACTATGGAAATCAGTCTGGCAGTTTCTAAGAAAACTGGGCATGACACTTCTGGAGGACCCTGCTATACCTCTCCTGGGCATATACCCAGAGGATTCCCCAGCATGCAACAAGGACACATGCTCCACTATGCCCGTAGCAGCTTTATTTATAATAGCTGGAAGCTGGAAAGAACCCATATATCCCTCAATGGAGGAATGGATACAGAAAATGTGGTATATATACACAGTGGAGTACTATTCAGCAATTAAAAACAATGAATTCATGAATTTTTTAGGCAAATGGATGGAACTGAAAAATATCATCCTAAGCGACGTAACGCAATCCCAAAAGAATACATATGGAATGCAATGATTGATAAGTGGATATTAATTAGCCCTGAAGCTCTGAATACTGAAGATACAATTAGCATATCAACTGATTCCCATGAAGAAGGAAGAAGAGGGCCCTAATCCTGGAAAGGCTTGATCCAGCATTGTAGGGGAGTACCAGGACAGAGAAAAGGGAGGGGGAAAGACAGGAGAATGGATGGAGAGAAGATGACTTATGGAACATATGGGGGGGGTGGACTGGGAAAGGGGAAGGCTTCTAGAATGTAAACAAAGAATATAGAAAATAAATAAAAAAATTTTAAAAAGGGGGTCTTGCCCCCAACCTTAAATTCTCAGTCACCCATTAAACTTTGGATCTCAATCAGCAATTGTGTGGTTCTGGTCTCCGACTCTTTCTCTCCGCCTTCCCATCCATCCACAGCTTCCCTTTCCGGTTTGTTGTAGCTGGGGGCAGCTTCAGACTTACACAAGCAAACAAAAATGAAATACTAATAAAATATCTACTTCTAACAGCAAAGGTTCTCGATAAACTGATTACAGAATACTAGCAGACATTTAAAGAGAAAATACAACCGATGCTTCCAAAATTATTCTATAGAAACAAAAGATATATTCCTAAACTTTTCTAGTAAGTAGTGGTATTCTAATATCAAAACCAAATTAAGACACAACAAAATAATATGAGGAATAATAGACACAGCAGATACTTATACCCAACCATTGGACTGAAATTGGGGACCCCCGTGGTTGAATTAGAGAAAAATTGGAAGATGTTGAGGAGGAGAAGGGCAACCCGATAGGAAGACCAGCAGTCTCAACCAACTTGGACCCCTGAGATCTCTCAAACACTGAACCACCAACCAGGCAGCATACACCAGCTGACACATACATAGCAAAGGCCCCTCATATACATATAGAAAAGGACTGCCTAGTCTGGCCTCCTCTGCTTAGGAGAAGACCTGCCTAACTCTTGAGAGACTTGAGGCCCCAGGGAGTGGGAAGGCCTGGTAGTGGGCAGACATCCTCTTAGAGACAGAAGGGAGGAGGAATGAGATGAGGAACTGTTGGAGGGCAGACCAGAAGGCAGGTAACAACTAGACTGTGAAAAAAAAAAGCAGTAAAACAATTTCTTGACAGAATATTTGCAAATGCTATATAGAAATATATCAAAAGATTATTTGTAGAACTGTAGAAAAAGCATTGGCTACACTTTCAGTGGACCAGGTTTAATGCTCATCAACAACATGGAGGCTCACAAGCAATGATAAATTCATTTTCAGAATCTGCTTTTTCTAGGAGCATAAGGTGCACAAGTGGTACACAGACATAAATGCAGAAAAAAGTCTATGCACATAGAATAAAAAGTGAAAAAAAGTTAGACTCCAGAAAACCAAGCAACCCTATTAAAAATGGGGTACAGAGTTAAACAAAGAATTCTCACCTGAAGAACTTCGGATGGTGGAGAAGCATCTTAAAAAATGCTCAACTTCATTAGTCATTAGGGAAATGCAAATCAAAACAACCCTAAGATTTTATCTTACACCAGTCAGAATGGCTAAGATTAAAAATTCAGGAGACAGCAGGTGTTGGAGAGGGTGTGGAGAAAGAGGAACACTCCTCCACTGCTGGTGGGGTTGCAAATTGGTACAACCACTCTGGAAATCAGTCTGGCGGTTCCTCCGAAAACTGGGCAACTCACTTCCAGAAGATCCTGCTATACCACTCCTGGGCATATACCCAGAAGACACCCCACCATGTAATAAAGATACATGTTCTACTATGTTCATAGCAGCCCTACTTATAATTGCCAGATGCTGGAAAGAACCCAGGTATCCCTCAACAGAAGAGTGGATGCAAAAAATGTGGTATATCTACACAATGGAGTACTATTCAGCCATTAGAAACAATGAATTCATGAAATTCTTAGGCAAATGGATGGAGGTAGAGAATATCATACTAAGTGAGGTAACCCAGACTCAAAAGGTGAATCATGGTATGCACTCACTAATAAGTGGATATTAACCTAGAAAACTGGAATACCCAAAACATAATCCACACATCAAATGAGGTACAAGAAGAAAGGAGGAGTGGCCCCTGGTTCTGGAAAGACTCAGTGAAACAGTATTCGGCAAAACCAGAACGGGGAAGTGGGAAGGGGTGGGTGGGAGGACAGGGGAAGAGAAGGGGGCTTACGGGACTTTCGGGGAGTGGGGGGGCTAGAAAAGGGAAATGATTTGAAATGTAAATAAATTATATCGAATAATAAAAAAAAAAGTGAAAAAAATCACTATGGTCAACTTGGTTTTGTTCCAGTTAGGGCTAATTGAACATATACAAAATGATAATTGCAAAAAAACCATAATTACTTAAATATTTTTTTTTTTTTTGCCAAGTGGACACAAACTATGGCTACCTGAAAAGAAGGAAATTCAATCAAAATTTCTAGGACAAATAACATATTCAGTAAAATACTTGTTTGGTCTCATAGAATATTTGTACTTTATCTTTGCTTAAAGAGATGCATTTATTTCAGTCACACTTATAATCACTTAAAGATATATGAATATAAACAATTTTATTGAGGTTCAACTGTCTTCTCAACAGTTTGAATATCATTGTGTCTCTAAATTAATCACTACTCATTTCAAAAACGAGAACTTCTCTGACTAAGGTTGAGAATAGCACAGTCATATTGCCATAATCACAAGCATTTAAAGGGAGTTGGACAACATGACTATTTTGCAAACTAATAATAGTATATTCCTTAGGGAATTCACATCTGACTCTCCCAGATGTGGGTTTTGATCACGTTTATTGGTCTATCCATAAATTCTCTCCCATGGAAAAGGCCTCAAACCTAGTCAAAAAGTAGTGGGTCACTCCATAGGAGCCATTATTGTACCACTAGACACATTTTGTCTGGTAGGTCATTCATTGCATGCAGATCCCAGAGACAGAAATCTCTGATGTCTTTTCTTCCCCAGTGGCCTACATAGAACCTTCCAATACTATGAATGTGAGTCAGTTCAGAAATATCTCTGTCACTTTGAAACTGAGTTTTCTATGCCTTGGAGCCAAAATAGGTTGTAAGATACTACTAGTCATGGTGGGAAACTGTTTTGGAGGCATCTGGGACTTTTCTGACCTATAATATATAGGAAGCTCGCACAGCACAAATTCTTATGAATGTATTTGTTAGATGTCTGTTATATATTAATGAATAAATTGAGTATGAATGCATGAATTAACAGTGAATTTGTGCTCATGGTCCTTGGGGAGATGATATTTAAAATTTTACATAAATGTTAACAAATATAGGACAAAATTTCCATATAGTTAACATACAACTGAGGCAACTTAGAAAATATCATCAGGCTTCATTGGTAAACTTTTATTATGATATTATGTTCATTGAGTTAAATAAGACTATGTAGTAAAGTCTATTGTTATTCCATGCATAGCTCATTGCATTTGTATGAACTTTTCTTAATATTTTAGCATTTTTGTAGATATCTGTATTAACCAGAAGTGATGATGTTGCAATTTGACAAGAGGTAAGTATGGGGAATGTGATGATATATAGAATTATATTCAAATGAAGTTTACTAAATTATGATTCACAGAGAGAAAAACATGTACGTTTGGTAAACAGACATTGTTATACTTCATGGAATACATAAGAGAATGGGTTGAGTAATATTCCCTTATGAAGGATGAATCATATTTTTACTGTAGGTAAATAATTCAAAATGTTGTGGTAGCTGATTGCTAAGTATTATGTTCATCAAAGTACATTAAACCTATTTCAGAAGTGGGGAATTGTAAGATACTGAATATAAATAAACTTTCTGGTTTGAAACTTATTCTGTGAGATCAGTCTCCATTACTTGAAGTATTTAGTGCAGACTTCTGGACATTAGGACTTCCCTTGGGAATCCATGTAGTTGTTTAGGAACCTTTTCATAGCATTTTTCATCTCTTTATTTCTTAGTGTATAAATGGCTGGGTTTAGGAGAGGTGTAAAAACAGAGTAAAACACAGCAAGAAATTTGTCCAACCAAGTGATATTTAGGGGCCACACATAGATAAAGATGCAAGGTACAAAAAAGATCATCACCACAGTGATATGCGCAGAGCATGTGGACAGTGCTTTAGATGCTCCAGATTTAGAGCTTTGGTGAACAGTGATAAGGATATATGTGTAGGATATGAGCAGCAGAATAAAGCAGGTTACACCTACAACCCCACAGTCAGCATACATTAAAATATCCAAATTATGAGAATCTGTACAGGCTAGCTTGATTACCAGTGGCATGTCACAGAAGAAACTATCAATTTCCTTGGGGCTACAAAAAGGCAGCTCCACAATCACTACAAGGTGACTCATGGCATGCACAAAGCCAATGGTCCAGGATGTCAACACCAACCCAGTGCATCTTCTCAGGTTCATGATGGTGAAGTAGTGGAGTGGTTTGCAAATGGCCACATAGCGATCATAAGCCATTACCACCAACAGCACCATCTCTCCTGCAGCAATGCAATGGGCAAAGAAGACCTGGGACATGCAGCCTGAAAAGGAAATGGTCTTGTTTTCTCTGAAAAAGTCTGTGATCATCTTAGGAGTAGTTACTGAGGAAAGCCACATATCAACAAAGGACAGGTTGGCCAACAAGAAGTACATAGGGGAATGAAGATGGGGGTCAACAGTTATTAAGACCATGATGACAATATTTCCTGATACAATGAGCACATAAAGTGTCAAAAACATCATGAAGAGTAGGGCCTGAATATTCTGTGAGTGGGCAAGTCCCAAAAGCACAAATTCTGATACTAAGGACTGATTACCTCCATCCATTTTACTCATGTGCTTTCAGAAACAACCTTCAGGGAAAGAGAGATCAATTAGAGGTGAGTAGAAAATGACTT
The DNA here is from genome assembly GCF_947179515.1 of Apodemus sylvaticus. NCBI lineage: Eukaryota > Metazoa > Chordata > Mammalia > Rodentia > Muridae > Apodemus > Apodemus sylvaticus. The sequence continues at coordinate 94,110,169 of NC_067476.1, read as the reverse complement.
AACTAATTGAATCTGACATTCACATTCTAAGTTAACATCTATGCCTGAAATAGAAAAGCACAAATGGAAAGACAAGTCTGTGCCATCTTTGAGAAACGTCAGTGCCCAAAGTGAAAGCTAATGAACCAAGAGCAACTCCCCAAAAGGAGAAGAATCAGGTGTGACTATTATACACTTGCTCTATTAGAAAATTCCTTTTGCAGGATGTAATGAGGAAGCAAAACAACAATAAAAACATATGTGGTTGCAGTGAGTTTCTGATAATTAGTCTAAAAAGAAATGGGTTGATTGTATCACCAACAATCAAAACAATTTATAACAGAAATTAGTCTTATTCTTTGAATAAGTATAAACTTTTGTCTTGAGAGGAATTATATTAAATTTTAGTATAAAAGTTCTGATAGGATCTTGCATTTTTTAACAGCATGGATAATGACTCCATTGATCATCAATAGAGTAATTTCTGTGACGTGATTGAATTAAAATATTGGCCTAAGTACACCCTTATTCTTAGAGATATGCTATACAGAACACTATACAAGAAATACATGATTTGTGATTGGGATGTCAAAATCAGAATCACAATATTTTATTAACACAACTTTATCATAGGATTTATTTATTCAGCTAAACTGTCTGTTGAAATACTACTGCAAATACATATAGAAGTGATAACCAATGAAGAAGGTATCCTATTCAAACCTGAATTATGAAAGAAACTGAATCCTTATAAAGTTTAGAATCATTAGAGGGAAATACTTTAGTTTTCTGACATGACAATATATTATCTATCATTCTTCTATCATGTTTTCTCATCATTTAACTTACCTATTGATTATCTACATTGTTTGAAAGAGAAAAATAAATTACATGAATTAATAAGCAATGTATACCTTTGATGGTTGACCCTGGCTGGATGTAATGCTGAGTTTTTAGTGAACAGCAGTCTTTCACCTCAAAACCCAGGCAGACTACACATAGTGACCTGTAATACAAAACGCTCAGGCTGGATGGGAGGAAATAAGCACCCATTTGCTTCATCTTGAGTAATTATCCTGGTATTTTCAATTTTTAGGTCTTATTCTTTTATTCTCTGAAATCCCTGTGGTGAAAGAATAGAGCAAGAGAGTAATTAAATATCTCTTATCATCAAAGTTATATTTACCTTCCCTTTTTGAGAACTCCAAAGGGTAAGATTGAAAAGAATGCTCTAAAGACATTAGGTAACATCTCTCTTTGCTATAAAAGCATGATAGGAGTCTTACATAAATATATATTACTACTGGAAGAACTGGATTCTCTAAGGAAAATAAACTGCTATTATACTAAACATAACTGTGAAGCTTGAAATTTTTGATAATTTTCTGAATTCTACCTCTAAATGAATGTTTTGCCACCATGAAAATTTCTAGGGTAGCTTTCAAAAACTCATTTTATATCTTCTTGTACAATTTACTTAGATGATAAAAATTTAGTATTTTTTATGTGTTTAAGATAAAAAATTGCTGCAAGATGGCCATATACATTCTTAGAAAACAATTGCTCAATAAAAATGTAAGTTTTAAAATTAGGTTTTATATTTACATTATTCAGAATCATGGAGGAATGATCATGTTATTGTATCAATATTAACCCAGGTTTCGCAGGCTACTAAATTAAGCATAGATTTTTGAATAAATAAGATTTGATATATATATATACATATATATGTATATATATTTGTGTGTGTATAAATATTTATAAATATATTTTATATATTTATATATATTTAGCAGTTAATAATATGTATAGCCTTGTCTTAGAAATATTTGCTTACATTTTTTTACTTACAAATTTAATACACTTAAGCCATACAGTACTGGGAAGGTGTAAAAAAACACAGAGAAATCAGCAAATAATCCATAACATTGCCTCCATTGTGGATACTTCATGTACATCTTAAAACAATATTGTTTGTATTCTTTGAGACAATTATTTCATAGTTCAGCTGAACACTTTGTTTCAGATTATATACACACAGACACACACACACATCACTTTAAAATAATCACAGTATATAATACAAAGTAGTATCTATTATGTATATAATTATGAATCTATGCACAAATTCTTACCAAATATAAATATTGATACTATTAGAGAGTTTAAAACTTTGATACCAAAATAATCTACATAGAAAAATATTGAATCAGAAAATAATAGGTCGTGTAAATGCTACTAAAAGGACAATTTAGTATATTTCTCTCCATTAATTTTTTAAACATTATTCATCAGCCAAAGTTAGTACTTTTATAAGAATAGCCACTAAGTTTAAGAATTCCAAATGAAGCAACCGAACATTCTACTACATCTCTGCCCTCTAAGGGTGTGCCTTTTCGTGGTAGGAGCACTGATTTGAATCTACAGAAAATTCTGGTGGCTCAAATGACAGTGAAACCATTTAGTTGGCTTCTAAAATTGACATAACGAAAATATGCACAGTCCTTATGTAATGAAATTGATTGAAAAGATACCTGCAGATATTTTAAAAATTATCTTAGAGTATTGAGGAGATAAGATGACTTACCAAATTCATATTTTTCTCCTTGATCACATTCTCTTTCATCTGAATGTGAATCTGAAGATATTCATTTCATGCAGATGCATTGTCTTTAAACACTTTGTCTAAACCTGACCTATATTCACTGCCTGAAGTTGTCCCATGGGGTAATTGACTTGTTCTGCTTCCTGAACAAAATGAGAACCCTGAAATTAATTATCTTGAACATCTCTTAGGGATTTTTCTGTTAAAAAAGATAACATCATAACTTATTTATGAAATTATGGAGACATTCATACTAGTTTATAAATGACATTAGTCCATTTTTCAAAATTATTCACTTAATCAGTAAGAACCAAGGAGAAGTTTTGTGATATGCTGATATATTACTATGCCTATATTATCCAAATTAATAAAATTGTCTTATAGTTACAAGAAGCCAGGTGCTGAACTGTATGATATGTGATAAGAAAAAAGCTATACTGTGAATACAGTTTTCTTGTGCATGACAAGGTTGTGTCAGATCAACACACAATCCTGGTCACTTGGATGATGGATTTCAGTCTGATATGTGACTCTATATAATGATCTCTATATAATGAATTGGGTACCAAGTTATAAAAACCACATTAGATTTTTACTTTTAAAATTATGTTGTGTGCATGTTTTTTTGTGAGTCATTCTTTGTTTATGGAAGTCAGAGTAGTACTTTTTGAAGTTGTTTCTCTCCACTTATCAAGTTCTCTGGGACTCAACTCAGGTTACCAGACTTTCATAAGCAAGTCCTTTTATCCTATAAGATATCTTCTTATACCCTTTGCATTATGCTTAAAGAAAAAAGGACATGGATGTATATTTTAGATATTTTTGTTTTTATTTTAAATTTAAAATAACTCTACAAGAATAAAATAAAAAAGAAATAAGTGACATTGAAATATATAATTTAAAAATATTGATATGTACAATCAACATGAAGAAATCTTGCCATAAAATCTTTAAATCTCAGAAGAAAAGATTAGAAATGACACTAGAAAATTGAAAGAAAATGCATGCTCTTGGGTTAGGAGAATTAATATTGCTAAAATCATCATTCTACCAAATTGATTTAAAATTAAACATAATTTCAGTTAAAATATCCATCTATCTCTTAGAAAGAAAAACTACCTGAAAGTTTATTTGGAACCACAAAAGACCCTGGATAACTCAAGAAATTTATAGAAATATGAATGATGGTTGAGAGATTACCATTACAGATCTTATGATATATTATAGATTCATAGTAATAACAGCATGGCACTTGCACAGAAACAAACAATAGATTACTTGTCACTATAGTCATCTAATATTTGACAATGATACCAAATCACACATTGGAGAAAAGACAGTTTATTTAACAAAATTTCCTGAGGAAAATGGACATTTTCATTCTATCTGCAGAAGAATAAAATTAGATACTTATCAATCTAAATTTATACAACAATAAACTCCAAATTGATCAAACCTAAATATAAAAATCACACACTGAAACAGATAGAAGGAAACATACAGTACATTACATGATAAAGTTATTAGAAAGGAATTTCTTAATAGCTCTCCATTTTTTCAAAAATTAGGGCCTACAGTTGGCAAGTAGGATCTCTGGAAAGCCAAAAGCCCCTAAACAGCATAAGAAAAAAAAATCAATGGAATGAAGAAACCAAGAGAATGGTAAAGAATCTTTAGTAGCCAAACATCTGATGAAGCATTAGTATCCAGAGAGAACAAACGTCAAAAGCACCAAGATTAGTAGGTAGGTGTGTTTTAATTGGGATTACTGAAGGAAAGTCAACACATAAGATAGATGAATAGATGAGAAATAAATAACATTAAGGAATATTTGAAAAAGTAACAAAACATTGCTTTATATTTATGCAAACTTAACTGTGATACATACATTTATATCCTAAATGAAGTTTTGCCAATTGAGCTAACATTCTATAAAAAGCCATAAACCATGTTTAAAAAATGCAAAAAGCCCAACAAAACAAAACAAAACACTTCCAGAAGTAGGCATGGGATACACACAAGTTACTGGTATGAAAAGTCTAAGAGACTCCCAAAACCTATAGGATATTTCTATTGCCCTTTGTTGCCTCCTAGATGTTGAAGGTAAGTGTCTATACTGCTGAAAGCAACATGTTTCTCAGACATAGGACGTAGAAGATTTGAATTAGATCTAACCGGCAAACCTTCTCCTTGAGAACTGGCTGTTATGAAAACACAAATTGCTATGCAAGCTTCTTATGGAGCAAAGGATTGACTATTTCTACCTAGCTGTGATGCCTATGACAGATGTTAAGAATTACATCTAAAGGAGCAATAATGGCACTCGCATCTTGGTAGTAACCAACAGCTCTCTTATTGAATTAAGATTCCCTCAATGAGAAAATAAGCACACACGATACAGGCAATCAAGCCAACTACCTGGGTCTACTGAGGCCATGAATCTTATTCAGAAACCTAGTATCACTATAAACATTACAATTCTCATTGGCTTTTAAATACTTATCCGTATATGTAAAGATGATTGTGAATCTAATACCACATTGAAAAAAAAAAAACAAACCTTACTCTTTGTAGTTGATGGAGATTATCACAGAAAACCCTAGCTGGTTAAAATACAGAGAACAAGAGGTAACCATTCAACAGAGGAAACTCAAATGTCTGAGAAGCACTAGAAGAAATGTTCAAAGTCCTTAGCCACTGGGGAAATGCAAAATAAAATGACTGAGATTGCATTTTACACCTGTCATATTCACTGAGCTCAAAAGCACAAGTGACAGTCATGCTGGTGAGGATGTAGAACAAGGGGACCACTCCCCTGTTGCTGGTGAGAATACAAACGTGTATAGCCAGTATGGAATTTAATATTCCAGTTATTCAGAAAATTCAGAAACCATCTATCTCAAGATCCAACTATACTGCTCTTGGGCACATACCTCAAAGATACTCCATCTGTCCAGGAATCACCTGACAGACCACACAAAAACTGGTGTCAGTCAGAAAGGGATAGTTTATTGAGCATTTGCCCCAGGACCGATTGATCAGGACCATTATCCACACTCAGAAGCTGAGTCAAGACCACATAGGGCTTTAAAGCCTGAAATCTATAAACATCTGTGCTAAGTTACTCCACCAGTCATGATGTAGGGACAGGGGACTTCCTTGGGAGCATGTCTTTGTTGTATGTTTTTACTGCTCCCATTGGTTGGAGTTTCCACTATGGCAGGGAACTTGCCTTTTCTCTTTCTTTTTTTTAAATTTTATTTATTGAATATAATATTCATTTACATTTCTAATGGTAAAATCTTTCCAGATTTCCGCCTCCCTAAAACCCCCAATCCCTCTTCCCACACCCTGCCTCCACGTATATGTCCCTCCACCCGACACACTCCCACCTCCCCTTACCCCTCGATTTCCCTTTGTTGGGGCATCTACTGAACCTTCACCTAGCCAAGGACCACCTCTGCCACATTTTTGTCTGAAACCATGTGTACCCCTTGGTTGATGGTTTATTCCCTGGGAGTACTGGGGCGTGTGTTTGGCCGACATCATTGTTCTTCCCATGGGGCTTTAAATCCCTTCAGCTCCTCAAGACTAACCTCCACCTCCTCCACTGGGGACCCCATGGCCAGACCAATGGTTGGCTAATAGCATCTGCCTCTTGGCAGGACAACCATGGCATACAATTCTTGTCATCCATAGTAGTGTCAAGGATTGGTGACTGTATATAGGATGAATATTCAGGTAGGGCAGTCTCTGGGCAACCTTTAATTCAGTCTCTGATCCACACTTTGTCTCCTTTATTGCTCCTGTGAGTATTTTGTTTCCTTTCTCTGAGGAACCAAAGCACCCTCAATTAAGTCCTCCTTCCTCTTGAGCTTCCTGTGGTCTGCGAATTGTAACGTGTTTACTTTGAGCTTTTGGGCTAACATCCACTTATCAGTGAGTGCATACCATCTGCATTCTTTTGTGATTGGGTTACCTCACTCAGGATGACTCTTTCCTAGTTCCATCCATTTGCCTAGGAATTTCATGAATTCATTGTTTTTAATAGCTGATTAGTACTCCATTGTGTATATATACCACAGTTTCTGCATCCATTCCTCTGTTGAAGGACATTTGGGTTCTTTCCAGCTTCTGGCTATTATAAGTAAGGCAGCTAAGAACATAGTGAAGCATGTGTCCTTATTACATGTAGGAGCATCTTCAGGGTATATGTCCAGGAGTGGTATAGCTGGTTCCTCAGGTAGTACTATATCTAATTTTCTGAGGAATTGCCAAACTGATTTCCAGTGTGGTTTTACCAGCTTGCAATCCCTCAACAATGGAGAAGTGTTCCTCTTTCCCCACATCCTCTCCAGCATCTGCTGTCCCCTGAGTTTTTCATCTTAGCCATTCTGACAGGTGTAAGGTGGAATCTCAGTGTTGTTTTGATTTGCATTTCCCTGATAACTAAGGATGCTGAACATTTATTTAGGTGCTTTAGAGCCATTTGAGTTTCCTCAGTTGAGAATTCCCTGTTTATCTCTGTACCCCACTTTTTAATAGGGATATTTGACTTTCCGGAGACTAACTTCTTGAGTTCTTTGTATACACTGGATATTAGCCCTCTATCATATGTAGAATTAGTAAAGATCTTTTCCCAATTTTTTGGATGCTATTTTGTCCTATTGACCATGACCTTTGCCTTACAGAAGCTTTGCAGTTTTAGCAGGTCCCATTTGTGGATTCTTGTTCTTAGAGCATAAGCTATTGGTATTCAATTGTTCAGGAACTTTTCCCCTGTTCCCATGTGTTGAAGATTCTTCCCCACTTTCTCCTTTATAAACTTCAGTGTGTCTGGTTTTATGTGTAGGTCCTTGATCCACTTGGACTTGAGCTTTGTACAAGGAGATAAGAATGGGTCATTTGCATTTTTCTGCATGCTGACCTCCATTGATTATCACCTCCAGTGATAGCACTATTTGTAAAAAAAAAAAAAAAATGCTGTCTTTTTTTCCACTGTATGTTTTTAGTCCCTTTGTCAAATATCAAGTGACCCTATGTGTGTGGGTTCTTTTCTGGGTCTTCAATTCTATTCCATTGATCTTCTTTCCTGTCTCCATACCAATACCAAACAGTTTTTATCACTGTTGCTCTGCAGCAGAGCTTGAGGTCTGATTCCCCCAGAGATCTTTTGTTGTGGAGAACAGTTTTTGCTATCTTAGGTTTTTGTTATTTCAGATGAATTTTAGAATTACTCTTTCTAGATCTATGAAGAATTGATTTGGGATTTTGATGGGGATTGCATTGAATCTGTAGATTGCTTTTGGCAAGATGGCCATTTTTACTATATTGATCCTGCCAATCCACGAACATGGGAGATCTTTCCATCTTCTGAGATCTTCTTCGATTTCTTTCTTCAGAGGCTTGAAGTTCTTGTCATACAGATCTTTCACTTGCTTGGTTAGAGTCACACCTAGGTATGAAATATTTGGGACTATTGTGAAGGGTGTCATTTCCCTATTTTTTTCTCAGCTTGTTTATCCTTTATCAGGGAGGCTATGATTTGCTTGAGTTAATTTTATATCCAGCCACTTTGCTGAAGTTGTTTATCAGCTTTAGGAGTTCTCTGGTGGAAGTTTTGAGGTCACTTAAGTATACTATCATATCATCTGCAAATAGTAATATTTTGACTTCTTATTTTCCAATTTGTATACTTTGACCTCCTTTTGTTGTCTGCTCTGGCTAGGACTTCAATTACTGTATTGAATAGATAGGGGGAGACTGGGCAGCCTTGTCTGGTCCCTAATTTTAGTGGGATTGCTTCAAGTTTCTCTCCGTTAACTTGATGTTGGCTACGGGTTTGCAGGATATTGCTTTCACTATGTTTAGGTATGGGCCTTGGATTCCTGATCCCTCCAAGACTTTTATCATGAAGGGATGTTGGATTTTGTCAAAAGCCTTTTCACCTTTAATGAAATGACCATTTGGTTTTTCCCTAGAGTTTGTTTATGTAGTGGGTTATATTGATAGATTTCTGTCTATTGAACCATCCCTGCATCCCTGCAATGAAGCCTATCTGATTGTGGTGAATTATAGTTATGATGCTTCTTGGATTCAGTTGGCCAGATTTTTGTTGAGTATTTTTCCACTGATGTTCATGAGGGAGATTGGTCTGAAGTTTTCCTTCCATGTTTGGTGTTTCTTTGATTTAGGCATAAGCATTACTGTTGTCTCATAGAATGATTTGGGTAGTGTTCCTTGAGTTTCTATTTTGTGAAATAGTTTGAAGTGAAAAGTATTGGTATTAGCTCTTCTTTGAAGATCTGATAGAATTCCCTGTTAAACCCATCTTGTCCTGGGCTTTTTTTTTTTCTTTTTTGATGGGAAAATATTAATGACTGCTTCTATTTCCTCAGGACTTATGGGACTATTTAGATGGTTTATCTGATCCTGTTTTAACTTTGGCACCTGCTATGTATCTAGGAAGTTGTCCACTTCATCCAGATTTTCAAACATTGTTGAGTATAAACTTTTGTAGTAGGATCTGATGATTTTTTTGAATTTCCACAGTTTTTGTTGTTATGTCTCCCTTTTCATGTCTGATTTTATTAATTTGTGTAGTGCCTCTCTGCCCTCTGGTTAGTCTGGCTAAGGGTTTATCTATCTTGTTGATTTTCTCAAAGAACCAGCTCCTTGTTTTCTTGATTCTTTGTATAGTTATTTTTGTTTCTATTTGGTTGATTTCAGCCCTGTGTTTGAGTATTTCCTGCCTTCTACTCCTCTTGGGTTTATATGCTTCTTTTTGTTCTAGTGCTTGCAAGTTCACTGTCAAGATGTTAGTGTAAGCTCTCTCCATTTTCTTTTTGGAGGCACTCAGAGCTATGAGTTTTCCTCTTATCCCTGCTTTCATTGTGTTCCATAAATTTTGTATGATGTGTCTTCATTTCCATTAAATTTTAAAAAGTCTTTAATTTCTTTCTTTATTTCTTCCTTGACCATGCTATCTTTGAGAAGAACATGTTCAAAGTCCAAGTGTATGTGTGTTTTCAACTGTTTTTGTTTGGGCTTATGACCAGCTTTAGGCTGTGGTGATCTGATAAGGTGCATGGAATAATTTCAAAATTTTTGTATCTGTTGAGGCCTGTTTTGTGACCAATTATATGGTCAGATTTGGAGAATGTACCATGTTGTGTTGAGAAGAAGGTATATTCTTTTCCTTTAAGGTGGAATGTTCTATAAATATCTGTTAGATCCATTTGGTCCATAACTTCACTTAGTTTCACTGTATCTCTGTTTCATTTCTGTTCCCATGACTAGTCCATTGTTAAGAGTGAGGTGTTGAAGTATCTCACTATTATTGTGTGGGGTGCAATGTGTGCTTTGAGCTTTAGTAAAGTTTCTTTTATGAATGTGGGTACCCTTGCATTGGTGCATAGATGTTTAGAATTGGGAGTTCATCTTGGCAGACTTTTACTTTGACCCATATGAAGTGACCCTCCTTATCTTTTTGGTCAACTTTTGGTTGAAAATCAATTTTATTTGATATAAGAATGACCATTCTGGCTTGTTTCTTGGGACCACTTGTTTGGAAAATTGTTTTTCAACCTTTGACTCTGAAATAATGACTATCTTGGTCATTGAGATGGATTTCTTGTATGCAGCAAAATGTTGGGTCCTGTTTACGTATCCAGTCTGGCAGTCTATGTCTTTTGTAGGGGATTGCGACCATTGATATTAAGACATATTAAGGAAAAGTGATTGTTGTTTACTGTTATCTTCTTAGTTAAAGGTGAAATTCTGTTTATGTAGCTATCTTCTATTGGGTTTTTGAAAGATTACCTTATTGCTTCTTATACAGTGTGGTTTCTGCCTTCTATTGGCATTTTTCACCCATTATCCTTTGTAGAGCTGGATTTCTGGAAAGATATTGTATAAATTTTTTTTGTCATGGAATGTCTTGTTTTCTCTGTTTATGGTAATTGAAAATTTTGCTGGGTATAGGAGTCTGAGCTGACATTTATGTTCTCTTAGGGTCTGTATGACATCTGCTCAGGATCTTCTAGCCTTCATAGTTTCCAGTGAGAAGCCTGGTGTAATTCTGATGGGTATGCCATTATATGTTACTTGATCTTTTTTCCCTTACTGCTTTTAATATTCTTTCTTTGTTTAGTGCATTTGGTGTTTTTCATTATTATCAGACAGGAGGAATTTCTGCTCTGGTCCAGTCTGTTTGGAGTTCTGTAGGCTTCTTGTATGTTCATCAGCATTTCTTTCTTTAGGTTAGGGACATTTTCTTCTATAATTGTGTTGAAGAAATTTAGTGGGCATTAAGATGTAAATCCTCACTCTCTTCTATACCTATAATCCTTAGGCTTGGTCTTCTCATTGTATCCTGGATTTCCTGGATGTTTTGGGTTACAAGCTTTTTGCATTTTGCATTTTCTTTGACTCTTTTGTCAATGTTTTCTATGGAATCTTCAGCATCCAAGATTCTTTCTTCTATCTCTTTAATTCTGTTGTTGATCCTTGCATCTATGATGCCTGAATTCTTTCCAAGGTTTTCTATCTCCAGGATGGCTCATTTTTGCAATTTCTTTATTGTTTCTACTTCCATTTTTAGATCCTGAATAGATTTGTTCAGTTCCTTGACTTATTTGTTTGTTTTTTTTTTTCTGAAATTCTTTTAGGAATTTTGGGTGTCTACCTGTTGACCCATCTTCTCTTGTGTTTCTTTTAGGGATTTTTGTGTTTCCTCTTTAAGGGCTTCTACTTTTTGACACACATTCTCCTACATTTCTTTACAGGAGTTATTTATGTCCTTCTTGAAATCCTCCATCAGTGCCATGAAATGTGATTTTATCTCCAGCTCTTGCCTTTCTGATGTGATGTAGTATCCAGGATTTGCTGTTGTGTGAGAACTGGGTTCTAATGGTGCCATGTTGCCTTGGTTCCTGCTGATAATGATCTTGCATTTGCCTTTGGCCATCTAGTTATCTCTGGTGTTAGCTGGTCTTGCTGTCTCTAACTTCTCTTTTCTGCAGGCCTGTGTTTCTGTACTCCTGGGATTCCCTTTATCTCAAATGCTTGGCATACAGCTTGTTCTCCAGCAAATATCAGGAGATGGGATCTTCCCTGTGGCAGATTTGGCAAGGGTCAAAGGCCCTGCAGACTGCTACTTCTTAAATGCTCTGCTGCTCCTGGGTCTCTAGAAAGTATCAGGAAGTAGGATCTTCCCAGTGGCAGAAGTTGCATACGTCTACCACATCAGTAGGAACGGGGTGGTGGTGGGTGGTGGAGGGAGGGGTAGAAGGGATAGAAGGGGATTGGTGATCTGGAGGGATGACAGGTTTTGTTGGCTGCTGGGTAGTGAGTCCTAGAGTGGCTCTGGGCCTCTAGAAGTAGGGGGTTGGTTTTTACCAAATGCCCTGCTGCTGCCAGTTGTCTAAAAAGTATCAGGAAATAGGATCTTAGCTGTGGCAGAAATAACATGGGTCTACCACATCCGAAAAAATGGGGTGGTTTCCGAACTTGCATTTTCTAACTTCATATCTTAACTTGCCAACCAGTATGTCAGTTTCCCATGTCTCTTTCTGACAAATAGGATGTCAATTCACAGAGAGTTCTTGGTAACATAAACTTTATTCAACCCCTAGTCAAAATGGAAGTTTTATTCCAAATGGCTTCTTGTATTGGTCTAGGTGTCTCTTTTATGTTGGGGTCAATTCTGGGAACAGCTTATAAAAATCAAATCCATAAAAGCACACACATAGGTGGAAAAAGTGCTGCTGGGAAGTTAGCTCAGGTCCAACATTATTGTCACTAACTATACCAAGCAGTTCTCATTGACTTCTATTGTGATTGGTTTCCAAGAACACTAAAACATCAAATATAACATAATATGCAATCAACTAGATCATGAGAAAGTTTCCTAGTCATAGCACATGAGAACATTTCCTTGTAACATTAGTAGCAGCAGAAAATGGCAGTCTAGACAGGTAACAGTTACCTAAACCTTAACATTTTACTTAGGTCTTAATACCATTCTACCATAAGCAAACTTGCTCAACCATGTTTATAGTGACTTTACTGATAGTTGCCAGAAGCAAAAAGCAACCTAGATGTCCCCCAAATAGAAGAATGGATAAAGAAAAAATTGGTATGCTTACACATTGGAATGTTACTCATCTGTTACAAACAATAATACCATAAATTTTGCCAGAAAATGAATGGAATTAGAAAAGTGGTACATATTCAGTTATCAGTGAATATTTAGTTAACTAATAATAATAAGTATGTTATAATACACAGATTAAAAAGAGATTAAAGAGGGCTGTAGGAGGGACCCATAGATCTCCATGGGAAGGGAGATAGAATAGATTTTGTGGGTATATTGACAGAGGGTAGTGAAAAGAAAAGAAGGGATCATGCAGAAGCTGAGGGATGACAGGATAGAGAATGAGGTGGAGGAGATGATTGGGATTGGGGACATTTTGGTAGCAATATGGAAACCTAGCACAGTAAACTCCCTGGAATCTATAAAGGCGACTCTAGTGAGGACTCCAGTAATAGGGATGAATAAGAAAAGAAGGGATCATGCAGAAGCTGAGGGATGACAGGATAGAGAATGAGGTGGAGGAGATGATTGGGATTGGGGACATTTTGGTAGCAATATGGAAACCTAGCACAGTAAACTCCCTGGAATCTATAAAGGCGACTCTAGTGAGGACTCCAGTAATAGGCAAGGCTTCTAGTGATAGGTATAGAACACCAACCCAGTCACAATGCCTTCAGCCTACAATTTCAAGATGTGCTCGGGTTATAGAAACACAGAAGCTGTGGAAGTGGCCAATCCATCACTAGTCTAACTTGAGCCCCATGTTATGAGAGGGAGCACATGTTCCACACTGTCTGGATGACCTGGAACCATAGGCTGGATGGCCAAGAGACCTAGAGTAGAATAAAACATGACTGGCAAAACAACAACAACAACAACAAAAAAACAGTAATGAAATGAAATTATTAATGATATTCTGTTAAAACTGCTATACCCAGATGTCAGAGACTAGCCAAATGGTCATCAGAGAGTCAGAGAGGCTTCATCCAGCAACTATTGGGATCAGATGAAGAGAGCCATGGGTAAACATTAGGCAGAGCTCAGGGAACCCTGCAGAAGTGTGTGTGTGTGTGTGTGTGTGTGTGAATTATAGGAGACAGAAGGGTCAAGAACATCAGGAGAACATGGCCCATAGACTCAATTAAGTAGTGTTCATTGGTGCTTACAGATATTAAAGTGAACATCAAGGATCCTTTTTCCGTCTGTATTAGTTCCTCTGCATATATGTATGGTTGTTTACCTTGGTGTTCTTGTGGAACTGCTAACAGTGGTAGTGGGGGTGTCTCCAACATTTTGCTTGTGCTTGAAATCCTTTTCCTTCTGCTGGGTTACATTGTAAAGCCTTGATACAAGAGCTTGTAGCTGGTGTTATTCAAACTTGTTATGCCATGTTTACTAGATTCTTGAGATGCCTGTTCTTTTCTGAAGGGATACAGAGGAAACGTGAATATGGAGGAGAAGGGATGTGTGGGTGGGAACTGGGAGAAGTGGAGGGAGAAAAAACTTTGGTTGGGACATATTTTATAGGCAAGGAAATAAATAAATAAATAGATAGATAGATAAATAAATAAATAAATAATGAATGAATGAATGAATGAATAAATGAAAGTCTGGTGAAGTACTCTTGGATACAGTGAAACTACATATGCAGGTGGAGGTTTAAAAAAATAAAAAATGCTTCCATGCTCATGGATTCGTAGGATTAGCACAGTAAAAATGACCATTTTACAAAATGCAATCTACAGATTCAATGCAATTCTCATCAAAATTCCAACATAAATCTTTACATTCCTTGAAAGATCAATTCTTGACTTCTTATAGAAAAAAACACAGGACAACTAAAACAATCCTGAATAATAAAAGAACTTCTGGAGATATATTATCCCTGATTTCAAGCTATACTGCAGAGCAATTGTAATAAAAACTGCATGGTATTGTGTAAACATAGACAATTTGATTAATAAAATGGAACCAAAGACCCAGAAATAAACCCACACACTTAAGGACAATAGAATTTTGAAAAAGAAGCCAAAACCATACAATGGAAAAATGAAACATCTTCAACAAATGGTGCTGGTCTAAGTTCATGTTTTCATTTAGAAGAATGGAAATAGATCCATATCTATCACCCTGCACAAAACTCCACTCCAGGTAGATCAAAGACCTTAACATAAAATCATACACACTAAATCTAAAAGAAGAGAAAATTGGGAACTGCCTTTAACACATTGGCACAGGAGACAAATTCCTGAACAGAACACCAATAGCTCAGACATTAAATCAACAATTAATAAATCAGACCTCAAGAAACTAGGCAAATGACACCATCAATAGGACAGAATGGCAGCATGTAGAATGTGAAAAGACCTTCACTAACCCAATGGCTGACAGAGGACTAATATCCAAAATATATGAAGAACTCAAGAAATTAGAAACCAACAACCAAATAACCCAATTAACCCAATGGAGTACAGAGTTAACCACAGAATTTTCAACAAACAAATCTAAAATGTCCAGAGTCACTTAAAGAATGTTCAATGTCCTTAGTCATCAGGAAAAAGCAAATCAGAAAGACTCTGAGATTGACTCTCACACCAGTCAAAATAGCTGAGATCAAAAACCTCTTGAGACAGCATTTGCTGGCAAAGGTGTGGAACAATGGGTACACTCCTCTATTGTTGGTGGGAGTGTAAACTTGGACAACCACTTTGCAATCTATTTGGCAATAGTTCTACCCCAAGACCCTGCTGTTCCATTCCTGAGCATATACCCAAAAGAAGCTCCACCATATCAGAAGGACACTTGCTCAACCATTGTCTTTGCAGCTTTATTCATAATAACCAGAAACTGGTAGGCATCCAGATGTCCCCCAGCTGAAGAATGGATAAAGAAAATGTGTTTCATCTGTACAATGAAAGACTGTTTAGCAATTAAGAACAAAGAAATCATGAAATTTGCATGCAGGTGGATAGAACTAGAGAAACATCCTATTTGAGGTAACCCAGATCCAGAAAAACACCATATGGGCTTGTGGGCATCTCTAGGATATGCCAGAACCCTGGAATGGGGGCAAGGCCCCAGAGGGTCTATGGTGCTGAGATATCTAGCAATGGTGGATGTACAGACTGAAGTGGCCACCTCCTGTAGCAAGGAAGGACTCCCAGTGGAGGGATAAGGGCAGCAACCTACCCACAAAACCTTAGAGCCAAAATATGTCACATCTACAAGATATGGATGGACAAAGATAGAGCAGAGATAAGGAGAAATGTCTCACCAGTGACTGACCCAAATGAAGACCCATCCTATGTGCAAGAACCAATCCCTGACACTATTAATGATACTATGTTGTGCTTTTAGACAGGAACCTAGCATAACTGTCTCCTGAGAGGCTTCATCTAGTAGCAGATGGATCCACAGCGAATCATAAGGCAGTGCTTAGGAAATCTTGTGGAAGAGTCCTGGATAGAATTGAGTGAGCCAGAGGGGTCAAGCACATCACAAGAAGACCTACAGAGTCAACTAACTTGGGCCTATGGGGGCTCACAGAGACTGAACCACCAATCAAAGTGCATGCAGGAGCTGGACCTAGGCCCTCTACACAATTGTAGAAGATGTGCAGCTTGGTCTTCATGTGGGTCTCTTAACAATTGGAGTGGGCCTGGGCATATATCCAGAGGATTTCCCAGCATGTAATAAGGACACATGCTCCACTATGCTCATAGCAGCCCTATTTATAATAGCCAGAAGCTGGAAAGAACCCAAGTGGATACAAAAAAATTTGGTATATATACACAATGGAGTACTATTCAGCCTTAGAAACAATGAATTCACGAAATTTTTAGACAAATGGATGGAGCTGGAGAACATAATACTAAGTGAGGTAACCCAGTCTCAAAAGATCAGTCATGGTATGCACTCACTGATAAATGGATATTAGCCTAGAAACTTGGATTACCCAAGTCACAATACACATATCAAATGATGTTCAAGAAAACAGAGGAGTAGCCCCTGGTTCTGGAAAGGCTCAGTGCATCAGTATAGGGCAATACCAGAACAGGGAAGTGGGAGGGAGTGGATGGGGGAACAGGGGGAGGGAAGAGGGCTTATGGAACTTTTGGGGAGTGGGGAGCCAGAAAAGGGGAAATCATTTGAAATGTAAATAAAAAAATCAAAGAAAAAAAAACAATTGGAGTGGGTGTTATCTCTGACTCTGTGGCCAGCCATTGGATTCCCTATGCCTTTCCCTAGCCTGGTTGGGGCCTCAGAGGGAGAAGATGTGCTTAGCTCTGTTGGAACTAAATATCCCAGGACAGGGTAGTACCTTAGAGAAGGGGAAGGTATAATGCAGTGAGGGATTTATAAGTGTGGGATTGAGAGGAGAGGAGGGAGGATGCTGCAATTGTGGTGCAAAAACAAACAAACAAACAAACAAACAAACAAACTACTATCACATAAAAACCATCAAAGCAAAGAGAGGAAAAGACACCAATTATTAGATATCAAGGAAATTCAAACCAAAACAGCTTTGACATACTATTCTTCTACACTGAGAATTGCAAAGATCAATAAAATAAATCATAAGAATTACTGGTGTTGTTGTGGGACAAACAGAACCCTCATTCACTGTTTGTGGAGTTGAAAATGGGTTTATCCACTCTAGAAAACAGTACATTCTTAAGAACTAAGCTTTACCACTTGTCGTAGTCAGTGCTTTATTGCTGTTAACAGATACCATAATCACAGCAATTCTTCTAGAAAAATTATCAATTGGGGTTTTCTTACAGATTCAGAGGTTTAGTCCATTAGTCTCATGGTGGGAACTGTGGTAGCATGTAGGCAGACATGATTCTGGAGAAATCTGCATCTGGATCAGTTTCCAAAAGTTTATAAGCTTTCTGTTGTTTCTGCTATTGTAGATATCTAGTTTTAATCCATGGTGGTCTGACAGGATGCATGGAGTTATTTCACATTTATTGTATCTGTTGAAAGTTGTTTTGTGTCTGAGTATCTAAATGGCTTGGTGGAAATTTCTATATACTGCAGAGCTAAAGGTAAATTATTATGTGTTTAGGTGAAATATTATGTAAATATATGTTAGATCCATTTGGTTTATAACTTCAATTAGATCCCAGATATTTTAGTTTTTTTCTAGATGTATCAAAGCCACCCACTATCAGTGTGTAAGGGTCAATATGTAATTTAAGCAGTAAAAGTATTTTACAAATGTGGCTGGGCTGCCCTTGTATTTGGGGCATAGATGTTAAGAATTGAAATGTCCTGCTCATTGAAAGTTTTATGAGCATATTATTCACTATCATTTCCGATTAATTTTGATTTATTATTTTGTTAGATATTAAAATGGACACACCAGCTTGCTTCGTATGTCCATTTACTTGTAATATCTTTTCTAATCCTTTACTCTGAGGTAATGTCCATACTTGATGCTAAGGTATTTCTTGGATACAGAAATGGGTGAATTCTCTTTTCAAAGCTGTTCTGTTAGGTTGTGCCTTTTTTTTTTTTTTGAGAAATTTAGACCACTGATATTGAGATATATAAATAAGTAAGTTGCGGATTTCTGTTATTTTCTTGGTAGTGTTAGTGATACTGCTGGTGGTGATGTGTGTGTTTATGTGTGTGTGTGTGTGTGTGTATGTGTGTGTGTGTGTATGTATGTGTGTGTTTGTGTGTGTTTGTGTGTGCGTGTACCTTGTGCTTTTTAATATTACTGGTCTGAGGTTATTTCCTGTGTTTTAATGCTTAAATGGTTGTAGTTAAACTCCTTAGGTTGGAGTTTTTCTTCTATTACCTTTGTATGTCTTATCATGGAATATCTTGATTTCTTCATCTATGGTGATCGAAAGTTTTTGTTTAGTTTAGTCTTGGCTGCCATCTGTGTTCTCCTAGTCTGCAGTACATCTGTCTAGACCCTTCTGGCTTTTAGTATCTCCATTGAAAAGTCTTATGTAATTCTAATATGTTTGACTTTATGTGTTACTTGATCTTTTCCTTTGTAGCTTTAATATCCTTCCTTTATTCTGTTTGCTTAGTGTTTTGATTATTATGTAGTGAGGGGACTTTCTGATTCAATTTAATTGATATGCTCCATGCTTCTTGTATATGGAGAAATATCTTCTTTAGGTTAGAGAACTTTTCTTCTACAATTTTGTTTAGAATATTTTCTGGGGCTTTGATCTGGTATTCTTTTTCTTCCTCTATTTCCATTATTCTTAGATTTTTGTCTTTTCATAATGTCCCATATTTTTTGAATGTCATGTATCGGGAGCCTTTTTTTGACTGATGTAATCATTTCTTCTGTATTTTCTTCAACTCTTGATATTTTTCTTCCATCTCTTGTATTCTCTTGCCTCTGTAGTTCCTGTCCAACTTACTATAATCATCTCTATAATTTACTCAGTCTTCATTTTCTTTATTGCTTTTATTTTTATTTTTCAACTCTTGAACATTTTTCTTTCCTGAACTGTTTGTGTTTTTCTGGATTTCTTTAAGGCATTAGTTACTTTTCTCTTTAAGGATCTTATTCATTTTAATGCTTGTTTTTAAGTTCTTTTGCTTGTGTTTTAGCTATGTTGGAATATCCAGGGCTTGCTCTGGTATGATTGCTGGGCTCTTGTGGAGACATAATGCCCAGGCTATTGTGTTTATATGCTGGCATCTAGGCATTTGTGGTTGTGGTGATTATTATTCTACATGCTGATTTCTCATTTTGTCTTTGTTGGTTGGGTGTTTTATTCCTTTGTTTCTGTTTCCTCTGTGGATTTTAGGTATGTGTAATGGTTATGTATTGCCTGGTAAGAATTTTTCTTTTTACCTGATATGTGTGGCCACTGTGGTTACCAGGCAAAATGTGTTCTTGGGTATATAGGAACCGAAATTTAGGGATTGAGGATGGAGTAGAGAACTGGTGATGTTCATGGGGCAGAGAAGAGCATTCAAGCAGGTTATTTGTATTTACTCTCCTTGAAATGGGGTAGACAGTGAAGAAAGATAACTCCAGAAGGTCTGCTGTAATGTTGGTGATGAGACTGGGGGATTGGATCTGTTTCCCTGGGCTGCTCAGCTGGTGTGTTAGAAAAGAGTACTTGCTGATGTTGAAGATTGGAATAATGGCATGAGTTGGAGAAAGAAAGGTTGGAGGCGATCATCTTTGTGATCCATTTGGGATGGGGTCAGTGAGGAATGGATGTAGCAGCTGTTTTGGTACAGAGCTAGGGATGAGTCTGAGAGGATTAGGACTGGAGGAGCACATGGAGAGATGAAGACCTGCAACTAGCTTGCTTCTCTGACAGGAATGGCTTTTGGGTTATCAAGGGGTACCTGATAGAAGTAAGAGCATTGATAAAGCAGTGAGTCTTTGGGGGGGGGGAGGTAAGAGGGAAAGTTGTATGGGATCCAAAGGATAAACATGTAGGCACAGATCAGGGAAGGAAGGCTGTATAAAGTTTTCTTTTTAAGAGTTAAGGATGAGACAGGGGATAAATTTGGAGGAGGGAACATAGTGGTGAATTGTCTTACCAGTTTCCCTGTTCAACTTAACTGGTGTGTGAGGAGAAAGTGCCTATTGGTGTTGGAGGCTGGGGTAATGAGATGAGTTGGGTGAAAGAATGTTAGGGGAGAAGATTTTTGTGATTCATGGAGATGATGGTCACTGGGGAAGGGGAGACTGCAGCAAGCTTTCAGCTACACATATGAGGATGAGTCAGTGAAGGTTGTGGGGGCATTGGGATTATAGAAACAAAAAGGTGATGATTTGAAGTCAGCCTGTTTCTTTGTATATATTGGATATTAGCCCTCTATTGGATGTAGGATTGGTAGAGATCTTTTCCCAAACTGTTGGTTGCCATTTTGTCCTTTGCCTTACAGAAGGTTTGCAATTTCATGAGATCCCATTTGTCTATTGTTGATCTTAGAGCATAAGCTATTGGTGTTCTGTTCAGGAAAATTTCCTCTGTGTCCATGTGTTCAAGACTTTTCCCACATTCTTTTCTATTAGATTCAGTGTATCTGGTTTTATTTGGAGGTTCTTGATCCACTTGGATTTGAGCTTTGTACAAAGAGATAAGAATGTATCAATTTGCATTTTTCTACATGCTGACTGCCAGTTGAACCAAAACCATTTGTTAAAAATGTTGATTTTTTTCCACTGGATGGTTTTAGATGCTTAGTCAAAGATCAAGTGACCATAGGTCTATGGGTTCATTTCTGGGTAGTCCATTCCATTTCATTGATCTACCTGCCTTTCTCTGTACCAATACCATACAGTTTTTTTTTTAATCAATAATGCTCTGTAATACAGTTTGAGCATAATACAGCTTGAAAATGGTGATTCCAGTCTCACCCCCAAAGTTCTTTTATTGTTGAGAGCAATTTTCACTATTCTGGGTTTTGTGTTATTCCAGATGAATTTGCAAATTGCTCTTTCTAACTCTATGAAGAATTGAGTTGGAATTTTGATGGAGATTATATTGAATATGTAGATAGCTTTGGGCAAGATGGCTACTTTTACTATATTAATCCTGCCAACCTATGAACATGGAGATAACTTTTATTTTTTTTTTTCTTCAGAAACTTGAAGTTCTTGACATTCAGATCTTTCATTTGCCTGGTTAAAGTCACATCAAGGTATTTTATATTATTTGTGATTATTGTGATGGTTGTCATTTCCCTAATTTCTTTCTCAGCCTGTTTATCTTCTAAGTAGAGGAAGACTACTGATTTGTTTGAGCTCATTTTATATCCAGTCACTTTGCTGAAGTTGTTTATCAGTTTTAGGGGTTCTGTGGTAGAATTTTTGGATTCGCTTAGGCATCTGATCATATCATCTGCTAATACTGGTATTTTGACTTCTTCTTTTCCAATTTGTATCCCTTTGACCTCCTTTTGCTGTCTAATTGCTCTAGCTAGGACTTTGAGTACTATATTAAATAAGTATAATGGGCAGCCTTGTCTGGTCCCTGATTTTAGTGGGATTGCTTCAAGTGTCTCTCTATTTAGTTTGATATTGGCCACTGGTTAGCTGTATATTACTTTGCAAGGAACTCAGGAAGTTAGACTCCAGAGAATCAAATAACCCTATTAAAAATTGGGTACAGAGCTACACAAAGAATTCTTAACTGAGGATATTGAATAGCTGAGAAACACCTAAAGAAATGTTCAACATCCTTACTCATCAAGGAAATGCAAATCAAACAATCTTGACATTCCACCTCATACCAGTCAGAATGGCTAAGATAAAAAACTTGGGTGACAGCAGATGGTGGTGAGAATGTGGAAAAAGAGGAATACTCCTTCATTGCTGGTGGCACTACAAGCTGGTACAACCACTCTGGAAATCAGTCTGGAAGTTCTTTCGAAAATTGGACATAGTACTATCTGAGGACCTAGCTATACCACTCCTGGGCATATACCCAAAAGATGCTCATATGCTCAGTGTCACTCCATTGAAGAAAACCATATTTCTATTTTCTAGTATCAACTGCAAAATAGCTTCTTGGCTTGGGGTGGGTCTTTGTGCTCTTTGTTTTTTCTTTTTTTTGTGCTTGGATTTTGTCTGGCTTAAGTTTGTGCAAGTCTTTTGAAATGTATCATAATTTCTGTGACTTTATATGTGTATCTGTTGTGTGTGGAAAACAACATTTTTTGAAGTCATTTACCATGTCTGTCCCTTACAATTTTTCTTCCCTCTTCTTCAGTATAGCTACTTGAGCACTTGGAGGAAACATGTGAGAAATCTATTTCGTTTATGGCTGAGTTCTCCAAATCAGTTACTCTCTAAATATTGCCCAGGTGTGTGTTTCTTCATTAATTACTGTCTATTGGAGGAAAATTTTTCTGTGATAAGCTGTGAATGATGCACTGATTTATGCTCTAGATTATGTTATTATGACTCTTCTTAATGTTTGTTTAATAGAATAATAGTAATATGTTTTCCCCTAGGCCCATGAACTATTTAGTCTCAGGCTTTTGGTCTCATTAGCAGTGTCAGGTATGAGTTCCATTTTATATTTTAATATTAAACATTTTTATGGGATTTTTATACATCAGTACTCATTTTACACTATATCCACCTCTCCCTTCTTCCAGCTGCTCTTGTTTCTTCCCCGACCAAGATATCGGATATCATTTTTATAGAAATAATATTAAGGATTAAAACTATATGAAAATAAATGAGCACTAAAATAAAATAGAAGGTAATATCTTTACCATCACTATTCCTGAGAGAAGGGAAAGAGTTTCCTGAAGTAGGGTTGGTATGCCCAGTGTCACTCCATTGAGAAAAAACAATTTTCTATTTTCCAGTACGTATCAACTGCAAAATAGCTTATTGGCTAGAGCACGACTTTTTTTTTTTTTTTTTTTTTTTTTACTTTTCTTTCTCTGTCCTGGAATTTTGTCTAGCTTGGGTTTGTGCTTTTTCTTTTTACTTTAGTTCTACCAGGCTACTGCACTAAAGTTTTGAAACAAGCCTCCTTGGTCTGAGCAGCTCTTACATAGTGTGACTTGGGTAGGAAGTGCTGAGATTCTCTGGCTCTCTTACTTTACTTCTGCTGAGGTCTCCTTAATCACTGCATGTGAGACTCTGTTGCTACAAGCCAAAAGAATGTTCAAAGTACCATGTTCTGTCCTCATCCTTCCTAGAATTCTGAATTGCTTATGCTACAGGGCAAACTATTTGATGGTATATGACACAGATTTCCCCCAACTTTTGGGCCTTATCCCCCTTTTTCTTGACCTGTGTCTATGTGATACTGAGATATTTTCTTGAGCTGGTAGACCTTTAGTATTTTGTAGGTATTGTAGATGGGGAGCGTGATCAACGAATGCTTTTCTATTGGGAAATATTTTTGTTCAGCCCTTTGCCTATTAATTCATTTGATGATATCCATATGAGTAATTTACAGGATTTTTTATTGTAATGAATTCTGCTATAGACATGTATTTACAAGATTTTGGGTACTTTTTGGTAATTCTTTTAGTGGTTCACTTAGGGATGGAATTACTAAGTCACAACCTAAGTTCCTTTAGCATGTGAAGTAATTATGAAAGTTTTGTTAAGGTGGCTCTATTATATCATTCATTCCAATTCACTGCATTTTTCACTATGAGAATTGCTTACATGTTTGTATGTATTTTGATAAACACACTCCCCTTTCTTTCTTCTTCAATTCCTCTGCTATTACCCCACCAATTTTCCTTCCCAACTTTATGCTTTCTTGTTTTTTTAAAAACACATTGAGTGCACTTGATGTTTCTGGTATGTGTACAGGTCTACTGGATCATGGGCAGCCTCCCAGGGATCTGTATACCTGAGTAAAATTGATTGTGTCTTTTCTGGAAGCCATTAGCTGTCAATAGGTCCTGAGTTATTGTTGTGCTTCATGAGCTCCTCCCCAAACTATGCTGAGATTTTGCCCAATATGATCTTGTAAAGGTCGTTATGAGTGGAGGTAAGCTACTATGAGCTCACAAGTGCTGTAGACTTTTCATGTCTGTCAAACAGGACTTTTTTTGTAGATATCCAGAACCTATTTATTAAAAATCCCTCTGTCCCCTCTTCCATAATGACCCTTGGAGGGAGGGTATATGATAAAGCTGCCCCATTTAGAGCAGATTTTTTTTCAAAAGTATTCCTTATATTATCAAGACTTAAAATACCCTTATGTGGCTGTCATATTTTGGCAAAAATATGCTTCTAGATTCTTAAAAGTCAGATAATGAGGGAAAATGATTGTACTCAAGTACTATTGATAGAACTCTAGAAGCCTACAGAAGAGAAGAAATATGTTTTTATTTGAAAACTTTTATCATTAAGTTGATATTTATTCAATTATTCTTCTGTTTTCCTGTTATTACTTTTCTACAACTTTGATATTTTCTATTCAGTTATCATTATGTTATGTACATAGGTATTTATAATCATATCTTTCTATCAGAGAACCATTGCTGTATGTCAGGCTATTAAGTATGGCATACTATTAGGCAACTTTAAGTTTTAAAATATCTAGGGGATGAAAACCAAATGATTCCTTAGAAGCCTTTTGTTGTTTCCACACAATCACTCTGATAGGAGAAAGTGTTGCTTTGGTGTCTTCTCAGAACCTACTATTTCATAGCACAATATATGACTGGATGATATTTGAGAAGATCATTATGTGCCATAAGAAGTAAAAATACTGTAGACCCAACATTCCATCACTGAACTCTCTTTGGTTGTTACTCTTGGGAGAAACAATCATTTACTAATTTTCCAGTTCTTCAGGGAGTAGATTCCTTTGATATCTATTTAAAACTATAGTCTCATGGTTCACAAATATAGATATTTTTGTCTTTTTAAAAATTTTCTCTTTTAATTTTTTTCCACCAAGATAGTTTGCTTCTTGTTAGTCTACAGAATGGGAAAAGATTATCACCAACTAGACATTTGACTGAGTGGTAATATCAAATAAATAAAGAATGCAAGAAACTACATATTAACAAACAAAATAATTCAATTTAAAATGGGGTGCATTTTCTAAATAGAATTCTCAATAGAGCAGTCTCAAGTGGCTGAAAAGAAAAGAATTGTTCAACATTTTTAGCCATCAGGGATAAACACATCAAAACAACTTTGATATTCCATCTTTTATGACTATTTCTAGTGGTCGACTTGATTACATTTGGAATGAACTGTGATTCAGATCTTGAGGATGGAAGACACAGGCTTCTGACTGAGATCTTGACATGGAGATCTTGAGGCATAGTGGCCATGAAGAGTTTAGGCCCAGGAAAGGTAGTACACACCTTAAATCCAAGAAGATTGAGGCAAGTACATCTCTGAGTTTAAGACCAGCTTAGAGTTCCAAATCCAGGTGTGGTTGTATACACTTTTAATCTGGCCACACCTTCTGTTGGAGGCCTACCTAAGGACATTGGAAGAAGGAAGAATTATTCTTCTTTGCATGCTAGCATTTAACTTGGCATCACATCTGTTGGAACCTACATCTTCAGGATTCCAGTTTATGTAGAAGACCAACAGAAACAACTAGTCTCATGGGACTGAACAACTATTAGGTTCTTGGACTTCCCACTCATAGTTGCCCATTGTTGGGTTAGTTGGATTGCAGACTAAGTCAATACAGTAAATTCCCTTAACATATAGAAATATTCCATAAATTCTGCGATTCTAGAGAACCCTTACTAATACGCCATCTTACACCTGCCAGAATGGCTAAGACTAAAATTACAGGTAACAACTCTTGCTGTTGAGGATACAAAGCAAGACAAACACTTCCTCATTGCTGGTGAGAGTACAAACTTGTATACCCACTACAGAAATCAACATGGAGGTTCCTCAGAAAATTAGGAATTTGTCTACCTCAAGACATAGCTATAAAACTGTTGGTCATACACCCCAAAAACAGTCAGTCATGTCATGAGGAAACTTGCTCAACTATGTTTGTAGCAGCTTTATTCATAATAGCTAGGAATTAGAAGCAACCTAGACATTCCTCAATCAAAGAATGAATGAAGAACATGTGGCATATTTACACAATGGAGTATTACCCAGTCATTAAGAAAAATGACTTCATTTGAAATGGAAATTTGCTGGCAAATGGATGGAACTAGAAAAAAATTATCATGAGTAAGGTGACCCAGTAAGGTATCCCAGGACAAACATGGTATGTACTCACTAATAAACTGATAATAGCTATTAAATAATGGATAATCACATTACAATCCACAGACCCAAATAGGCTAAGTAATGAGGGTGGCTCTAGGTATGGTGCATGGATCTCCCTGGGAAGAAGAAATAGAATAGCTATTATAGATGGACTTAGGGTAAGTTGGCTTGGGGAATAGAAAGTGTCAGGAAAAAGAGGGAGAGGGAGAGAAAGAGAGAGGGGGGAAGGGAGGGAGGGAGGGGGAGGGAGAGAAAGAAGGGGGAGGAAGGGAGGGAGGGAGGGAGAGGGAGAGAAAGAAGGGGGAGGAAGGGAAGGAGGGAGGAAGGGAGGGAGGGAGAGAGAGAGAGAGAGAGAGAGAGAGAGAGAGAGAGAGAGAGAGAGAGAGAGAGAGAGAAATGGGGAAAGATTGGAACGGGTGGGAATTATTTAGGGGGTGATATGGCAACCAAGTTCAGTGAAAGTTATGAAGGTGACCCTAGTGAGGAGTCCTAGTTAAGATGATGCAGAGCCTAAGCTAGTCATTTTCTGTAACTAGCCTAGGCCCTCAGTGGTGGAATTAGAAGATCAACATAATCACAAAACCTTCAACCCACACCATGTCCCATCTACAAGATATGCTGGGGTAAAGGTGGCTCAGAGCTTGTGGGAGTGGTCAGCTAATGACTGATCTAACTTGAGGCCCAAACTACTAGAGGCAAAGCATGTCTGACACTGCCTGGGAAGCTGAATGGCTCAGAGACCTATGATAGAACTAAATATGACTGGCAAAAAATAGTCAATAAAATGATCCCTGATGAAATTTTATTATACTTATAGAATCATGGCTAGCCTAATCTTCATAAAAGAGGCTTCCTCCAACAGCTGATGATAACAGCTGGAGAGACCTACAGCCAGGAATACACACAGAAGAGTGGAAGGGAGGGAATATAGGTTTCAGAATTGTCAAGAACACCAGTAGAACACAGCCCCCAGAATCATCTAAGCAGGATTCAGAGGATCACAGCAATCGTGGCACCTGTATGGAAGTGTGCAGTGATGCTGTGACTCTTTAGCTTGGGGGTTTTTGTGAGACTCCTAAAAGTGGAAGTGGAGATGTCTCTGACTCCTTTGCCTGGTGGGAAGCTTTTCCTCCTGTTTGTGCTTAGTCTTATTCCATCTTGTTATGCCTTTTCTTGGTCGCTATCACTAGGTGGCCTTTCTGCTCTTTTCTGGAGGGAAATGAAGGAGTAGCAGCTCTGGGTGACAGGGGAGGTAGGTATTGAGCTGGGAGGAAGGAAGAAAGGGGGGGAATGCAGTTAGGATGTATTGTTGAAGAAAAGAGTAAATAAAAGAAAAAATAGTGTGTTTTCTATGATCGTTGGAAACTTCCTTCTGGATCGCTTTCATAGAGTCAGAAGTTATGCAGGCTCCTGGGAGAGAAAGGAAAATATGGGTCTAATCAAGCACTAAACTGTAAATGATTTAATACTTACTTGTCAAGCAAGATGAGCATACTGATGAAAGAATTGTTTGGCTATCCTGGGCTAACCAACTATTTTCCATTTGGAATTAAAGTCTGCTTCACATTAGGGAACATAGGTCATTTTCTGATAATGTTATTGAAATGCCTGATGAGAATAGATGCATCTAAAAATTACAGTAAATATAAATGTTTAAGTTCTTATGCTTATTAGTATCAGTAGATACTATAACTAAAATAGAGGCAATTGAATATACATCTGAGTGTTATTTAGTATTATCTATATACCAAAATGTTCTTATATCTCCATTGCAGTATGCATAGCAGAATTGTTCACAAATCATACCACTGGAAAAATAGATGTGAATGACATGTAAATCATTAAAAACAATTTGAACTGTCTGGCATTTTATTTAGCATGAACAATTATATTTAGTAGAAAGTTATTATTTTACTATATGGTTCAATAATGTTTAACACATGAATACTGTTGGAAAAATAATTTCTGCATCCTTCAATTATAGAAAAATTCAAATGTTTGTTACCAAAAATTTAAGAGATGTTTCTAAGTCTTCAAGTGTTAAACAATGTGGGATAATAATAAATATACTTGGTTAAAATCCCTGGGAGGCCTTCTTTTTTCTGAGGGGAGGTGAAGGGGCAATGGACATGGGGAAGAGGAGAGATGCAGAGAGAAATGAGAGGGGTGAGATGGAGAAAAAACTGAAGACAGTTTTTTATATAATAGAATAATAAAATTTAAAAATGTATAGAGAAATAGTTACTTGTCATCAAGTTAGAGAGAAATAAAAATACAATTTAAAAGAACAAAATAGTAAATGAAATTTATTATTTTTAATAATAGATTAAAATAATAATAAATGGAATATCATCTTAGACAGCTAACAGTCATAAATATATTTTGTTTATTCTAGCATATTATTGTATTTTCCCTATATTAAAAGAATAAAATGTATATATTATTTTTGGCTTCATATTTATATCTTGGGAAATAAGAGATGTGTTGTATCTCATTACTATGCACACTATTTAAGTATATGATAATATGAAAATACTTTAAATATCAAAGAACATATTTATATTTTTTTATTCACAAATAAATGTTAGCATCATATAAAAAACTGATCTTTCAGTTTTGTAGGATTCTTGATATAACTAAAACAAGTACTTAATTATGAAAAATTAACAAAGAAGTTCATGGCCACTGTCTCTGAAAGCTTATAGTTCATGATTTTATTGAAATAATAAACAATAATTTAAAAATGTAATTCTTAAAATTCAGATAATTGAGAAATCAGAATTAGGTTTCTTTATAAAAATATGTCATTAATACAACAAAAGTTACATTATATAAAGTTCACTGCTATTAGTATATAGCTTATCCCTCTTTTATAGTTCAAAAATTTTATACTACCCTCTTAGGTTTTGGGGAATCTGGAATAACGTAAAATATAATAATGTTGCCCTTTTAAAAGATAATATATTTTTGATGTTATTAGAGCAATATTTAACTGAATTAAAGCTAAGATTAAAAGATACAAAAATGCTACCTATGTGCCTGAAAAATACATTTGTGTTCTTTTATATTATAGAAGCCATAATAATCAATTCAATAATTTTCCCAGGAGTAAGGCAATTTAACAAAATCAGAAATAATTTAAAATGTTCTATATGATTAAAATGTTCAATCTTCAAAATTTTATTAAGCATTTTACATATGCAAAGATTGTAACCAATAGTACATACAAACTTAATTCCCAAATTAAACTAAAAAGCCTGTAGTAATTTTAGTGAATTGTCAATTTGAAATATTTACAGTGATTCTCGGCTTTAAGTATTTCCCTTACAACCCACAAAATAGTTTTTTAACTTCTTTAGGGCATTTTTCATCTCTTTATTTCTCAGTGTATAAATTGCTGGATTTAGGAGAGGTGCAATAACAGTATAAAACACAGCAAGAAATTTGTCCAACCAGGTGATACTGAGGGGCCACACATAGATGAAGATGCAGGGCACAAAAAAGATCATCACCACTGTGATGTGGGCAGTGCACGTGGACAGAGCCTTAGATGCCCCAGCTTTAGAGCTCTGGCGAACAGTGAGAAGGATATATGTGTAAGATATGAGCAACAGAATAAAGCAGGTTAAAACTATAAACCCACAGTCAACATTCATGTAAATATCCAAAATATGGGAATCCATGCAAGCTAGCTTGATTATAAGTGGTATGTCACAGAAGAAACTGTCAATTTCCATACGACCACAGAGAGGCAGTTTCACAACTGCCAAAAACTGACTCATGGCATGCACAAAGGCAACTGCCCAGGAAGTTAACACCAATCCAGTGCATCTTTTCAGGTTCATAATAGTGAAATAGTGAAGTGGTTTGCAGATGGCCACATAGCGGTCATATGCCATTACCACCAACAGCAACATCTCTACTGCACCAACACAATGGTCAAAGAAGACCTGAGTCATGCAACCTACAAAGGAAATGATCTTTGGTTCTTTGAGAAAATCTGTGATCATCTTAGGAGTGGTGGCTGATGAAAGCCACATATCAACAAAGGACAGGTTGGCCAAAAAGAAATACATTGGGGAATGTAGATTCTTGTCAGTGATGATTGAGAACATGACAACAGTATTTCCAGATAGAATGAGCAGATAAAGCATTAAAAATATTATGAAGAGTAAGACCTGAAGATTCCGTGAGTGGGCAAGTCCCAAAAGCACAAATTCTGATACCATGGACTGATTAACTCCATCCATTTTATTTAGTGTATCATTAGAAATAACCTGCAGACAAAGAAAAATTAATTAGATGAATATTGAGTACAAAGAATTGTCCATCAAGTAGATAGAAAATGATTTTACTAGAAAAATCTGACATTGAAAGTTAACATATACACCTGAAATAGAAAAACAAAAATGGAAAGTGGAGTCTTTGTCACCTTTCAGAAACATCACTGCCCAAAGTGAAAGCTAATGAGCCAAGTGCAATTCCTTAAGAAGAGAAGCATTAGGTGTGGCTGTCATATACATGCTCTATCATGAACTTTTTCTTACAGGGATAAAGTGAGAAAACAAGACAACAACTTGAAAGCCTAAAAATGTATGAGGTTTCATGTGGAAGTGAATTTCTACCTATTAGTCTAATTAAAAAAATGGATTGACTGTGCCTCCGACAATCATAATACTTTATCATAGAAGTGAGATTTATACTTTGGACCTGTTAGAAATTCACTTGACTTTCAGTACAAAAATTTTAACAAGATATTACCATTTATTTGCAGCATGTATGAGGACTCATTTGATTATCAGTAATTCCTGTGACATCATTAAATTAAAATATTTGATTAAAGCTCCAAAGTAGTTTTGGGAAAACCTTGTTGGTGGGAAGCTGTACAGAATATCATATAAGATATACATGATTTCAAACTGAGATATAAAACTAGAATCACATTTTTTTCACAAACAAAAATTTATCATAGGATTTTTTTCAGCTAAACTTATTATTGGCCTAACATTGCTAATTCATGCAAAAGCAACAACCAAAGAAGCAGCTAACTCAAATTTAAGCCTGAATTTTAAAGTTATATTTGTCTCAGTGTTAGCAGTAGAAAAAAACCAATCTGGAATTTTATCAACTAATCTTGAGAACTCTTAGATTTTGAAATACTATAGTTTCTTGACATGGACAATGTGTCATCATCTACAATGTGCTTACTTATTTTGTCACATACCTACCGATCATCTGTATTGTTTGAAAGAAAGAAACAAATTATATAAATATGTAAGCAAAGGGTTCCTTTGATTGTCAACCTTGAAAAAATGTAAAACTGAAACTTCACTGAATAGCAATTGTTCATGTCAAAACATGGGTGAAATCCTTTTACTGATCTGTAATAGAAAACACTCAATCTAAATGGCGGGAAATCATTGCCTGTTTTCTTCCACATTTAGTAATTCTCTTAGTGATTTTCAGTTTTAGGTTTTAATCTTTTATTTTTAAAAACTCAAGATTGTGGGAATGGAGCCCTGGGACCATGAAAACTCTCACATTATCACCAGAGTGATATATACCTTCCCATGTTTTAAAGAGGATCTAAAATGGAAGAGTTAGAATGAAATAAAGGAAGTTCAAAAGACATTATGTAGCACATCCATTTTCTGTAGATGCATGATAGTAGTTAAAACTCTTGTATGTTACAAATAAAGATATGTTCCTTCTAGAGATTACCAAATTCTCTAAGGACCACTAGACTGATATTAGACCTAATTGGTCTGTGTGCTATGACAATTTTGATATTTTAAATTCTAGTTCTAAACTTCATTTCTTGTAATACTAAAAATTTGTAGTATAGCTTTTAAAAATCCAATTATATATTATCTCAAATAATTTATATGGATGATTGAAATTTAGTATTTCATGTGTTTAAGATAGAAATTTGCTGCATGATGACCATCACAGTATAGTAAACATTGTTTAATAAAAACATAACAGCTTTAAGATTAAATTTTATATAATTATTGAGAATCATGGTGGAATTGTAATATTACTAATTAAAATTACCCACATTTAGTATAATTTCCAGACTAAGTATAATTTTAAATAAGTCAGGTCTTATTGATTTTTATTAGCTGTTGATATCATATATAGCTGTGTTCCAAAAATATTTGTTTCCATTTCTTTCCCTATACAATTAAGACAATTTAGTGCTGTGTTATAAAGGTATAAAATAAATCAGAGGGATAAGTCAGTAAGCTTTTATAGTATTTAGAGTCAAATGATATGTAGGAATTGTCTTTTTTTGTATACTCACTTGTATATTTTAAAACAATATTGTTGTACTGTCTTAGGCAAGGATTTTATTGTTACACTGAACACTATGTTTAAGAAATGTCTGTGTGTACATATAATCACCTTTCTTTAAAATATTTTATACTTAGAGTTTCTCTGACTTGACATAGACATGTTCAGTAACTATGAGATATATAGATGGAGAGGACTTATTAGTCATGGTGACTTTTCTGTAAACCTAGCAATAATTTCATGTTTCTTCTTCTTTTGCTCAGATGTGTTATAAGTATTTTAAAGGGTCTAGACTCAATAGTATTTTCTAATACTTTATATGTAATTTTTGTCTTATCTTTGTGATAAGTCTTACAGAAAATGCTAACTTTGTCTTTCAGATGAAAAGAATTCAAAAATCCATGAATAAAAACTCATCAAAGGATACTTTCATAAATATTTAAACCAAGTATTCATTCTTTTCTCTGATTAAAGATTTTTACATGTAGAGTGTTTTGTATCAAAGTACTAAACACTGTAATAGTGTCAGTATTTATACCTTTGTAACATTTGTGAATATAGTTAGAGTTATTCCCTTTAGTTTATCCTTGGTGGTAGATCTCATGACTAAGCAATGACCCTGTAGTTGCTCATGTGTCTTGTTTATTGGCAGATTGCTTTATTATTTTGAAATGAATAAGTATTATGCCTCTTATCACTTGATTTGCTTTTATATCTACTATTTCCAAGCTGAAAATCATCCTATCTACAGTATACGCTATGATTCATCAATATTGAATCTGATTAAGAGGCAGAAAATTATTGTACAATGTTAGCTTATTATCGTGTATACTGATCATTAGTTAAGAAGTGGTGAAGAAGAGTCTGCTTCTTGGTCATGTTCATACTGATGTTAATCCACAGAAATTTCTGCTTTGATTAGGAAAGGTTAAAAAAAACCTCATTAATTATTTGCTAAAAATTACAGAAGCAAAGAAAACATTGCTTAAATTCACATAGAATGGGAATTGATAAAACAGATACAGAGACATAATTCAAGAATGATTTTAGAGAAGAATGTTAGAGAAGTTAGATGACTTACCAAACTCATGTTTTTTTCCAAAATCATATTTTCTTCCATCTGATGTATGTTTATGAAGACATCTATATCGTGCAGAGACTGTCTCTTGGAAGCACACCCCCCTAAGCCTGACATATATTTACTACCTGAAATTTTCCCATGGGTTAATACACTTGATTTTTGTTTTGAACAGAATGAGAAACCTAGATGTAATTGTCTTGGACATATCTTGAGTATTTATCCATTAAAAATGATACCATCTGCTACATGGTAAAATTAGAGAGAGATTCTTATTAATCACCCCAGAATAGACAGTATAATCTATTTCTCAAAGTTATTCACTTGACCAATAAAAACCAACGAGACATTTTCTGCTGTCCTAATATTACTTCATTTATATCATCAAAGTAAATAAAATTGTTTTATAGGTATCAGAGGCAATGTGCTAAATAGCGTGAGATAGGACCAAAACAAAAGTCATGCTGTGAATGCAATTCCCTAATGCATGGCAATGATGTGTCAAATTGGAAGGAAGTCTTAGTCACTTGGTTGAGTATTTCAAGCTTATCTGTAACTGTAAGTGATAGTACCAAGTATGAATCAGGTATCAAATTATTAAAACATATTAAGCTGTCGAAATTTAAAATACCCTACTAGCTATATATGTCTACATGTGAGCTGTAGTATATTTTTGGAAGGTAGGAAACAACTTTGTGAAATACATTCTTTTCTTCCACCTCAATAAGTATATTTGGATTGAACTCCATCTTCCAGAAGTGTACAAAAAGCCTTCTTATCCTATGAGTCTTTTGACCATAACTTCTCCCATCATATTTAAGGAAAAAATGGCATAAATGCATAGTTTCAATATATTTGTTTTGATATTACACTTAAAAGAGCACTACAATAATATAAATATTTGTACAAATACAAATAATAATACAAAAATACATAACAATAAATAAGGAGTGAGTGATACTTAAATACATAATTTAAGAAATCAACCTTGGCTAGGCGGTGGTAGCACACGCCTTTATTCCCAGCACTTGGGAGGCAGAGGCAGGCAGATTTCTGAGATCAAGACCAGCCTGGTCTACAAAGTGAGTTCCAGGACAGCCAGAGCTACACAGAGAAACCCTGTCTCAAAAAAAATAAATAAATAAAAAAAAAAAAAAAACCAAAGAAATCAACCAAATAGAAACAAAAAGAGCAATATGAAGAATAAACCATACAAAAAGCTGGTTCTTTGAGAGAATCAATAAGTTAGATAAACCCCTAGCTAAACTAACTAAAGGGCCCAGAGGTAGTATCCAAATTAACAAAATCAGAAATAAAAAGGGAAACATAGCAAGAGAATTGGAGAAAATTAAAAAAAAAAAAAAAAAACATCAGATCCTACTGTAAAAGCTTATACTCACCAAAACTGGAAAATCTAGATGAAATGAATGATTATCTAGACAAATACCACATACTAAAGCTAAATCAAGAGCAGGTAAACTATCTAAACAGGCACATATTGCACAAGGAAATAGAAAATGTCATTAAAAATCTCCCAACCAAAACAAACCCAGGGCCAGATGGATTTAGTGCAGAATTCTACCAAACTTTCAAAGAAAACCTGATACTAATATTCATCAAACTATTCCATAAAATAGAAACAGAAAGAATAGTACCTAACCTGTTCTATGAAGCCACAATTACTCTGATACCTAATTTATACAAGGACCCAACCAAAAAAGAGAACTTCAGACCTCTTTAGCTTATGAATATTGATGCAAATACACTCAATAAAATTCTTGCAAACCAAATTCAAGAATACATCAAAGCCATCATTCACCAAGTAGGCTTCATACCAGGGATGCAAGGTTGGTTTAATATATGAAAATCCATTAATGTAACCCACTATATAAACAAACTCAAAGAAAAAAATCACATGATCATCTCCTTAGATCAGAAAAAGCATTTGACAAAATACAATACCCCTTCATGTCAAAAGTATTGTAGTGATCAGGAATTCAAGGCTCATACCTAACATAATAAAAGCAATTTATGGCAAACCAAAAGCCAATATTAAATTTAATGGAGACATTCTTGAAGCAATCCCATTAAAATTGGGACAAGACAAGGATGCCCACTTTCCCCATATCTATTCAATATAGTACTTGAAGTGCATGCTAGAACAATAAGACAACAAAAAAGAGATCAAGGGGTACAAGTTGGCAAAGAAGAAATAAAGGTATCACTATTTGCAGATGATATGATAGTATACATATGTGACATCAAACATTCTACCAGAGAACTTCCACAGCTGATAAACAGCTTCAGCAAAATGGATGAATATAAAATTAACTCAAATCAGTAGCTGTCCTTTACACAAATGATAGACTGAGAAAGAAATTAGGGAAACTAATTCTTGTATTGTTAAGGTGTAACTCCCTTTACAGTAGTCACAAATAATATAAAATATCTTGGTAACTTTAACCAAACAAATCAATGACCTGTATGACAAT
Organism: Apodemus sylvaticus; assembly: GCF_947179515.1. Lineage (NCBI taxonomy): Eukaryota > Metazoa > Chordata > Mammalia > Rodentia > Muridae > Apodemus > Apodemus sylvaticus. The sequence goes on along the minus strand of NC_067476.1, from coordinate 94,073,944 downwards.
AACTTCAAATCTCTCAAGAAAGATATAAAAGAAGATCTCAGAAAATGGAGAGATCTTTCATGCTCATGGACTGGCAGAACTAATATATTAAAAATGGCCATCCTACTAAGGGCAGTCTACAGATTCAATGAAATCTCCTTCAAAATGCCAACATAATTCTTCAAAGATATCAAGAGAGCAATTCTCAAATTTATCTGAAAAGCAAAAAAAAAAAAAAAAAAAAAAAAAAAAAAAAAAAAAACCCAAAAAAACCCAAAAAAACCAGAATAGTGAAAACAATTCTTAACAATAAAAGAACTTCAGGGAGAATCACTTTCCCTGATCTCAAGCTTCACTACAAAGCAATAGTGATTAAAAGAAAGTGCATGGTATTGGTACAGAGACAGACACATTGATCAATGGAATAGAATTGAAGAGCCTGGAAAAAAAATACCCTTATAGACACTTGATCTTTGACAAAGATGCCAAAAATGCACAGTGGAAAAAGAAAGCATTTTCAATAAGTGCTGTTGGTCTAACTGGCCATCTGCATGTAGAAAAAGAAAAATTTGTCACCTTGCACAAAGCTCAAGTCCAAGTGGATCAAGGACCTCAACACAAAACAAGATATACAGACTCTAATAGAAGAGAAAGTGGAAAAGAACTCATTGGCACAGTGAGAAATTTCCTAAACAGATTTCCAATGGCTCATGCTCTAAAATCAAGAATTGATAAATGGGACCTCATGAAACTGGAAAGCTTCTGTAAGGCATAGGAAATAGCCAATAAAACAAATCAGCAACCAATAGATGGGGAAAAAATCTTCACTAACCCCGCATCTGATAGAGGGCCAATACCCAAATTATATAAAGAACTTACAAAGCTAACCACCAAAAAACCAAACAACCCAATCAAAAAATGGGGCATAGAACTCAATCAAGAATTCACAACAGACTAATATCCACTTATATTAGCCTGGAAAACTGGAATACCCAAAACATAATCCACACATCAAATGAGGTACAAGAAGAATGGAGGAGTGGCCCCTGGTTCTGGAAAGACTCAGTGTAGCAGTATAAGGCAAAACCAGAACAGGGAAGTAGGAACGGATGGGTGGGAGAACAGGGGGAGGGAAGGGGGCTTATGTGACTTTGGGGGGGGGCAGAAAAGGGAAAATCATTTGAAATGTAAATAAAAATATATTGAATAAAAAAATAGGTGGAAAAAAATTCACAACAGATATCTCAAATAACTGACAACAACCTAAAGAAACGTTGAAAGCACTTAGTGATTAGAGAAATGCAAATCAAAACAACCCTGAGATTCTACCTTACACCAATCAGAATAGCTAAGATTAAAACCTAAGGTGACAACTCATGTTGAAGAGGATGTGGAGAAAGGGGAACACTCCTCCATTACTGGTGGGATTGCAAACTGGTAAACAACTCTGGAAATAAATCTGGAGCTTCCTCAGAAAATTAGAAATAGATCTACCTGAAAACTCAGCAATACCACTCTTGGGAATATACCCAAAAGATGCCCTACCATGCCACAGGTGCATATGTTCCTCTATGTTCATAGCAGCCTTATTTGTGATAGCCAGAAACTGGAAACAACCCAGATGTCCCACAACCAAAGAATGGATACAGAAAATGTGGTTCATTTACAAAATGGAATACTACTCAGCTATTAAGAATGAGGAGATCCTGAATTTTGTAGGCAAATGCATGGAACTAGAAAATATCATCCTGAGTGAGGTAACTCAGACCCAAAAGGACATGCATGGTATGTACTCAATAATAAGTGGGTATTAGCCAAAAAAAAAAAAAAAATAACCATACAGATACCCAAGATACAGTCCAAAGTACTCAAAAAGGTCAACAAGGTGATCAAAGATCAAAGGCCTAAGTAAGGATGCATTAGTCCCACTTGGAAGAAAGAAGGAAGCTGTGGCAAGATATTTCCTATCCATTCACATTGAGGCAGGGAGAGGCCAGTGATTAGAGGGGAGAGGAGGATGAGCTAAGGGGAAAAGGAGACACAGAGGACCACAGGGGCAGAGCAGAGAGACCGAGAGACTTGGATATCCAGATGGCTTTAGATGTATTTCTGGTGTTTTGGAGAGTTTAGAAAACTGGGATAAGACCTTTATCGTTGTAAATTGGCATTGCATAATTGGGAGTTTTATAAACATAAATCTATTTGGTTAACTACTTAAGTTTAAGAGTCATGCTTTACAGGGTATTTGGGTTCAGGGCAGGAATGCAGGACTCCTGCTGTTTACAGAGTCAATGGTGGAGAGGAAACACAGCTGGGATGCTGTGAGAGCTAGCTGGAAGAGATTGGCTCAGCAGCAACAGGGAGAACAACCCAGAGTGAGACCAAACAGGATTTGGTGAAGAGGCTGGCAGGGCAGAATATTTATATTAAATATTAACCGCTACAGAAAGCAAACACAAGTGGGGAGGGAGGGAGGGACTTGGTTGGGAGGAAACATGGACTGGACTGGGGAGCTGTGTGTGGGAAGGGGAACCTGATCTGATACTGGGTGAGGGAAAAGGACTGAATCCCTGAGGGCTAGCAGAAAAAATAGAAACAGGCAACCTTGGGTGGAGGAGGTTGGTGGGACCCTCCAGAATGTACCAGAGACCCGGGAGATGAAATGCTCTCAGGACTCAAAGAGAGGGGCCTTAGATGAAATGCCCAACAGTAGGGAGAAGGAACTTATAGAGCCCACCTCCAGCAGGAATACAGGCCTTCAAGTGGGGGATGGGGCTGCCATTCCACAGTCAAAACTCTGACCCATAATTGTTACTGTCTGAAAGAACTGCAGTGATGGAAATGGAGAGGATCCTAAGGAAAAGAAAGTCTAGTGGCAGGCCAAAAGTGGGATCCAACTCAAGGGCTGGTACCAAGGCCTGATACTATTACTGAGGCTATGGAGTGCTCAAAAAATGTGATCTATCATGACTGCCCTCCCAAAGACCCAACAAGCAACTGAAAGTATCAGATGCAGATTTGTGCACCCAACCAATGGACAGAAGCTGCTGTCCCCTGTGGTTGAATTAGGGAAAAGCTGGAAGAAGCTGAGGAAGAAAGTGACCCTGTAGGACCAGTAGTCTCAATTAACCCCAGTGGTGTATCAACCTCAATGGACCCCAAAGATCTCTCAAACATTGGACCACTAACCAGGCAGCATATAACAGGTGATATGAAACCCCCAATACCTATACATCAGAGGACTGCTGAGTCTGGGTACAGTCAGAAAAGATGCACCCAACCCTCAAGAGACTGGAGGCCCCAGGGGTTTAGAGGTCTGGTTGAATGGGATGTGTGTAGTCGGGACATCCTTATAGAGACAAGAGGGTGGGGAGGAGGTATGGGATGTGGAACAGAGGGTCGGCGGGGGATAAATTCTGGAGTGTAAAAAAATAAACAAACAGAAAAAGAAGAGTTGGGGCTGGAGAGATAGCTCAGAGTTTAAGACTGCTCTTTCAGAGGTCCTGAGTTCAATTTCCAGAAACCACAGGGTGGCTTACAACCATCTATAACGGGATCAGATGCTCTCTTGTGTTGTGTCTGAAGACAGCAACAGTGTACTCATATAAACTAAATAAGTAAGTAAGTCTTAAAAAAAAGAAGAGTTGATCCATGTCTTCAACCAAGTCTTGGAGAGAACAGGAATTCAAGGCCCATACATAAACATAGTAAAAGCAATATACAGAAACCGGTAGCCAGCATCAAACTAAATGGAGAGAAACTTGAAGCAATCCCACTGAAATCAGGGACCAGACAAGGCTGCCCCCTTTCTCCTTGTCTTTTCAATATTGTACTTGAGGTACTAGCTCGGGCAATTCGACAACATAAGGAGGTCAAAGGGATACAAATCAGAAAGGAAGAAGTCAAACTATCATTATTTGCAGACAACATGATAGTCTACCTAAGTGACCCAAAAAACTCTACTAGAGAGCTCCTACAGCTGATAAACAACTTCAGCAAAGTGGCAGGTTATAAAATCAACTCAAGCAAATCAGTGGCCTTCCTATACTCAAAGGATAAGCAGGCTGAGAAAGAAATTAGGGAAATGACCCCCTTCACAATAGCCACAAACAGTATAAAGTATCTTGGGGTGACTCTTACCAAACATGTGAAAGATCTGTATGACAAGAACTTCAAGACTCTGAAGAAGGAAATGGAAGAAGACCTCAAAAAATGGGAAAACCTCCCATGGTCATGGATCGGTAGAATCAATATAGTTAAAATGGCCATTTTGCCAAAAGCAATACACAGATTCAATGCAATACCCATCAAAATCCCAACTCAATTCTTCACAGAGTTAGAAAGAGCAATTATCAAATTCATCAGGAACAACAAAAAACCCAGGATAGCTAAAACTATTCTCAGCAACAAAAGAAAGTATGGGGGAATCAGTATCCCTGACCTCAAGCAACACTACAGAGCAATAGGGTTAAAAACTGCATGGTATTGGTAGAGTGACAGGCAGGAGGATCAATGGAACCGGATTGAAGATCCAGAAATGAACTCACACACCTATGGCCACTTGATCCTCGACAAAGAGGCTGAAAACATCCAATGGAAAAAAGCTAGCCTTTTCAACAAATGGTGCTGGTTCAACTGGAGGTCAGCATGCAGAAGAATGCGAATTGATCCATCCTTGTCTCCTTGTACTAAGCTCAAATCCAAATGGATCAAGGACCTCCACATAAAGCCAGACACTCTGAAGCTAATAGAAAAGAAACTGGGGAAGACCCTTGAGGACATCGGTACAGGGAGAAAGTTTCTGAACAGAACACCAATAGCATATGCTCTAAGACCAAGAATTGACAAATGGAACCTCATAAAATTACAAAGTTTCTGTAAGGCAAAGGACACCATCAAGAAGACAAATCGGCAACCAACAAATTGGGAAAAGATCTTCACCAATCCTACATCAGATAGAGGGCTAATATCCAATATATATAAAGAACTCAAGAAGTTAGACTCCAGAAAACCAAACAACCCTATTAAAAAATGGGGTACAGAGTTAAACAAAGAATTCTCACCTGAAGAACTTCGGATGGTGGAGAAGCATCTTAAAAAATGCTCAACTTCATTAGTCATTAGGGAAATGCAAATTAAAACAACCCTGAGATTTCACCTTACACCAGTCAGAATGGCTAAGATTAAAAATTCAGGAGACAGCCTGGGCGGCCGCACCACATCTCCAGGTCCTGCCAGAGGCTAGCTGGGCTTCCGGGCGGCCAGCTGGGAGAAGTCAGTGTGCTCCAGTGAATCCAGTGGGCCCCAGCGGGAGCCTTCAGGTGCCTGCTTCGGGATCTGATCAACCTGGGCAGCAGCACCCTGTCTACAGGCAGTGCAGGGGGTAAGCTGTGCACCAGAGGCCAAGGGGGAAGGCACAGCTTGCACTGGTGAGTCCAGCACTGACAAGACAAACTAACACCAGTGAGAAATAGATGGCAAAAGGCAAACGCAGGAACGTCACTAACAGAAATCAAGGCAAGATGGCAACATCTGAACCCAATTCTCCTCTACCAGCATGTCTTGGATACCCCATCACACCAGTAAAACAAGATTTGGATTTAAAATCACTGGTCATGATGCTGGTACAGGAACACATGAAGGACATACTTAAAGAAATTCAGGAGAAAATGGATCAAAAGTTAGAAGCCCTTGCAAGGGAAACACAAAAATCATTGAAAGAAATCCAGGAGAATACAAAAGCCAACAAGGAGGAAATGCAAAAAACACTTAAAGAAAAACAGGAGAACTTTGGTCAACAGGCTGAGGTTATGAAAGAGGAAACACAAAAATCTCTTAAAGAATTACAGGAAAGCACAAACAAGCAAGTGAAGGAGCTAAGCAAAACCATCCAGGATCTAAAATCAGAAGTAGAAACAACTAAGAAAACTCAAAGGGAGGCAACTTTGGAGATAGAAAGCCTTGGGAAGAAATCAGGGGACAGAGATGCAAATATCAACAACAGAATACAAGAGATAGAAGAAAGAATCTCAGATGCTGAAGATTCCATAGAAACCATGGACTCAACAGTTAAAGAAAATGCAAAATGCAAAAAGCTTGTAACCCAAAATATCCAGGAAATGGAGGACACAATGAGAAGACCAAACCTAAGGATTATAGGCATAGATGAGAGTGAAGATTTACAACTTAAAGGGCCAGCAAATATCTTCAATAAAATTATGGAAGAAAACTTCCCTAACCTAAAGAGAGAGATGCCCATGAATATACAAGAAGCCTACAGAACTCCAAACAGACTGGACCAGAACAGAAATACTTCCCATCACATAATAATCAAAACACCAAATGTTCTAAACAAAGAAAGAATACTAAAGGCAGTAAGAGGAAAAAGGCCAAGTAACATATAAAGGAAGACCTATCAGAATCACAGCAGACTTTTCACCTGAGACTATGAAGGCTAGAAGGTCCTGGGAAGATCTCATGCAGACTCTAAGAGAACACAAATGCCAACCAAAACTACTATATCCAGCAAAACTCTCAATCACCATAGATGGAGAAACTAAGATATTTCATGACAAAACCAAGTTTACCCAATATCTATCCACAAACCTGGCCCTAAAAAGGATAATAGGAGGACAACACCAATACAAGGAGGGAAACTTCACCCTGGAAAAAGCAAGATAGTAACCTTTCATCAAACCCAAAAGAAGTTAAGCAATCAAATTTAAAAAATAACGTCAAAAATGATAGGAAGTAACAATCACTATTCCTTAATATCTCTTAACATCAATGGACTTAATGCGCCAATAAAAAGACACAGACTAACTGACTGGATATGTAAACAGGACCCTACATTTTGCTGCTTACAGGAAATACACCTCAGGGTCAAAGACAAACACTACCTTAGAGTAAAAGGCTGGAAGACAATTTTACAAGCAAATGGTCTCAGGAAACAAGCTGGAGTAGCCATTTTAATATCAGATAAAATTGACTTTCAACCCAAAGTCATCAAAAGAGATTCTCAGGGACACTTCTTGCTGGTCAAGGGAAAAATACAACAAGAAGAACTCTCAATCCTGAACATCTATGCCCCAAATGCAAAGGCACCCTCTTTCATAAAAGAAACTTTATTAAAACTCAAAGCACACATTGCACCTAACACAATAATTGTGGGTGACTTCAACACTGCACTTTCCTCAATGGACCGATCAGGAAAACAGAAACTAAACAGGGACAAAATGAAACTAATTGAAGCTTTGGACCAATTAGATTTAACAGATATATATAGAACATTCTATCCTAAAACAAAAGAATATACATTTTTCTCAGCACCTCATGGTACTTTCTCCAAAATCGACCATATAATTGGTCACAAGACAGACCTCAACAAATATAAAAACATAAAAAGAAAATTCAGGAGACAGCAGGTGTTGGAGAGGGTGTGGAGAAAGAGGAACACTCCTCCACTGCTGGTGGGGTTGCAAATTGGTACAACCACTCTGGAAATCAGTCTGGCGGTTCCTCCAAAAACTGGGCACCTCACTTCCAGAAGATCCTGCTATACCACTCCTGGGCATATACCCAGAGGATTCCCCACCATGTAATAAGGATACATGCTCTACTATGTTCATAGCAGCCCTATTTATAATTGCCAGATGCTGGAAAGAACCCAGGTATCCCTCAACAGAAGAGTGGATGCAAAAAATGTGGTATATCTACACAATGGATTACTATTCAGCCATTAGAAACAATGAATTCATGAAATTCTTAGGCAAATGGATGGAGCTAGAGAACATCATACTAAGTGAGGTAACCCAGACTCAAAAGGTGAATCATGGTATGTTCTCACTAATAAGTGGATATTAACCTAGAAAACTGGAATACCCAAAACATAACCCACACATCAAATGAGGTACAAGAAGAAAAGAGGAGTGGCCCCTTGTTCTGGACAGACTCAGTGAAACAGTATCCGGCAAAACCAGAACGGGCAAGTGGGAAGGGGTGGGTGGGAGGACAGGGGAAGAGAAAGGGGCTTATGGGACTTTCGGGGAGTGGGGGGCTAGAAAAGAGGAAATCATTTGAAATGTAAATAAAAAATTATATCGAATAAAAAAAGAAGAATTATGACATGTAAGCTTTAAAAATGTTAAAAAGATATTGGGAGTGGCAAGGGTTTCTTCAGGTTTGAACCTGCACCTGGAGCAGACCTGAGGTGCTAGCTCTGCACCCACTCCTACAACATGCAGAGGAAGCACAACTCCCAGGTATTTTGACACACCTAGGATCATAGGTGAGGCCACAATATCTGCTCCCAAACCTGGAGTGTCTGGGACCCCCTGCTACTTTGCCTGGAGCAGACCTGGAATGCTGGCTCTGCAGCCACTCCTGTAACACCCAGAGGGAACCTGACTCCAGGTGCTCTCAAACTCCCAGGATCACAGGATGGCAGAGGAAGCCAGGATCCAGGGATACTGGCACCCCTGCCCATCCAAAGGCACAGGTTTCTTCCAGCTTGCACCTGTGCCAGGAGCAGGCCCAAGACTCAGACTCACCATCCACTCCTTCAATAGCCAGTAAAGCTTGACCCCAGGAGCTCTGACACACACAGGATCTCAGAATCACAGGGTCACAGAGAGAGCTGAACTCCAAGGAGTTCTGACACAACCAGGATCACAGGAGGGACAGGTGCCAGTTAGAGACAGGAAGGGCAGTTAGTACTACAGATAACCAGATGTTTGTGAATTTTATGAAGTCATTGTTTTAATAACTCAGTAGTACTCAGGTGAGTAAATGTACATTTTTCTGTATCTATTCCTCAGTTGAAGGACATATGGGTTCTTTCTAGGTTCTGGCTATTATAAATAAAGTTTTTTTGAAAATAGTGGGGCATGTGTCCTTTGTTATATGTTGGAATGGTATAGTTGGGTCCCCAGGTAAAACTATGTCTAATTTTCTAAGGAACTGGCAGACTGATTGCAAAAGCTGGTACTTTGAGAAAAATCCACAAGATGGATAAATCCTTTGCCAGACTAACCAGAGAGCACAAAGAGATTATACAAATGAACAAAATCAGAAACAAAAATGGAGACATAACAACAGAAACTGAGGAAATTCAAGAAATCATCAGATCTTACTACAAAAGCCAATACTCAACAAAACTGGAAAATCTGGATGAAATGGAAATTTTTAGACAGATAGCAAATACCAAAGTTAAATCAGGATCAGATAAACCATCAAATCAGTCCCATTACCCCTAAAGAAATAGAAGCATTCATTAAAAGTCTTCCAACCAAAAAATTGCCCAGGACCAGATGGGCTTAGTGCAGAATTCTATCAGACTTTCAAAGAACTAATTCCAATACTCTTCAAAGTATTCCACAAAATAGAAACAGAAGGAATATTACCCAATTCATTCTATGAAGCCACACTTACATTTATACCTAATCCACAGAAAGAGCTAACAAAGAAAGAGAACTTCAGACCTATTTCCCTTATGAATATAGCTACAAAAATACTCAATAAAATTCTTGCAAACTGAATCCAAAAACACATCAAAATGATCATCCATCATGACCAAGTAGGCTTCATACAAGGAACAAAGTGATGGGTCAATATACAGAAATACAACAATGTAATTCACTATAAAAACAATCTCAAAGAAAAACACATGATCATTTCATTATATGTGAAGAAAGCATTTGACAAAATTCAACACCTCTTCATGGTAAAGGTCTTGGAAAGATCAGAAATTCAAGGCCCATACCTAAACATAGTAAATGCAATATGCAGCAAACCAGTAGCCATCATCAAACTAAATGGGGAGAAACTCGAAACGATCTTATTAAAATCAGGGACTAGACAAGGCTACCCATTCTTCCCTACCTACTGTATAGTACTCTAAGTCCTAGCCAGCTCAATTAGACAACAAAAGGAGGTCAAATGGATAAAAATTGGAAAGGAAGAAGTCAAAATATCTCTATTTATAGATGATATGATATACTTATGTGACCCAAAGAATTCCACCATAGAACTCCTACAGCTGATAAACAATTTCAGCAAAGTGGCTGGATATAAAATTAATTCTAACAAATCATAGCCTTCTTCTACTCAAAGAATAAACAGACTGAGAAAGAAATTAAGGAAACAACACTCTTCATAATAGTTCCAAATAATATAAATGATCTTGGTATGACTCCAACCAAGCAGGTGAAAAATTTGTATGACTAGAACTTCAAGTCCCTGAAGAAAGAAATTGAAGAGCACAGAAACTGGAAAGATCTCTATTGCTCAAGGATTGGCAGGATTAATATAATAAAAATGGTCATCTTTCCTAAAGAAATCTTCAGATTCAATGAATCCCAACCAAAATTTCAACTCAACTCTTTAGAGATAGAAAGGACAATTCTCAAACACATTTGGAATAACAACAACAACAACAACAACAACAACAACAAACAGTAACAAAAAACCCAGGATATCAAAAACTATTCTTAACAATAAAAGAACATCTGGGTGAATCACTTTTCCTGACCTCAATTGGCTATATACTATATAGCCATAATGACAAAATCTGCATAGTATTGGTCCAGAGTCAGACAGAAAGATCAGTGGAATATAATTAAAGACCCAGAAATGAACCCACACACCTATGGTCACTTGATCTTTGACAATGGAACTAAAACTATCTAGTGGAAAAGACAGCATTTTTGACAAAGGGTGCCAGTTTAACTGGTGGCACGCAAGTAGAAGAATGCAAATCATTCTATTCTTATCTCTTTGTGTAAAGCTCAAGTCCAAGTGGATCAAGGGCCTCCAAATAAAACCAGATACACTGAAACTAATAGAAGAGAAGGTGGGGAGGACCCTCAATCTCATGGGCACAGAGGAAATTTTTCTGAACAGAACACCAATAGCTTACACTCTAAGATCAAGGATTAATAAATAGGACCTCAAAAATTGCAAACCTTCTGCAAGGCAAAGGACACTGTCAATAGGACAGGAACCAACAGATTGGGAAAAGATTTTTACCAACCCTACATCTGAAAGAAGGCTAATATCCAATATATAAAAAGAACTTAAGAAGTTAGACTTGAGAGAACCAAATAACCCTTTTAAAAGTGGAGTACTGAACTAAACAATTCTCAGCTGAGGAATATTGAATTACCTAGGAACACTTAAAGAAATGTTCAACACCCTTAGTCATTAGGGAAATGCAAATTGAAACAACCCTGAGATTCTATCTTAAACCAGTCAGAATGGTTAAGATAAAAAACTCAGGTGACAGTAGATGCTGGTGAGGATGTGAAGAAAGAGGAACTTTTTTGCATTTTTGGTGATTGCAAGCTGATACAACCATTCTGGAAATCAGTCTGGTGGTTCCTCAGAAAATTGGACATAGTACTACCCTAGGTTCCAGCTATAACACTACTGGCCATATACCCAAAAGATGCTCCAACATATAAAAAGGACACATTCCCTTCTATATTCATAGCAGCCTTATTTATAATATCCAGAAGTTGAAAGAACCCAGATGTCTTTTAACAGAGGAATGGATTCAGAAATTGTGGTACATTTACATAACAGAGTACTTCTCAAGTATTAAAAGCTACAACTTCATGAAATTCTTAGGTAAATGGAACTATTAAATATCATCCTAAGTGAGATAACTCAGTCACAAGAGAATACACATGATATGCACTCACTGATAAGTGAATATTAGTCCAAAAACTCAGAATACCCAAGATACAATTCACAGATCACATGAAGTTCAAAAAGAAGGAAGACCAAAGTGTTGAGACTTTGGTACGCCTTAGAAGAAGGAACAAAATACTCATGGGAGGAAATATGGAGACAAAGTGTGAATCAGAGACTGAAGGAAAGTCCATGCAGAGACTGTCCCATTTGGGGATCTATCCCATACACAGACATCAAAACTCAGACACTATTGTGGATGCCAATAAGTGCTTGCTGACAGGAGCCTGGTATAGCTGTCTCCTGAGAGGCTCTGCCAGAGCTTGTAAAACACAGAGGCAGATGTTCACAGCCAACCATTGGACTGAGCACAGGATCCCCAGTGGAGGAGTTAGAGAAAGGACTGAAGGAGATGAAGGAGTTTTCAACCCCATAGGAAGAACAACATCAACCAACCAGACCTCACAGAGCTCCCAGTGACTATATCAGCAACCAAAAAATACATGTGGAATGACCCATGACTCCAGCAGTATTTGTAGCAGAGGAAGGCCATATTGGGCATCAATGGGAGGAGAGGCCTTTAGTCCTATGAAGGCTTGGTAATATCAGTGCGGGAACTTGGGAGTGGGTAGGTGGATGGCCCAGCACCCTCATAGAAACAGTAACATGGGTGCAGGAGGAAAGTTCCTGAAGAGAACACCAATAGCTTATGCTCTAAGATCAAAAATTGACAAATGGGACCTCATAAAATTACAAAGTTTCTGTAAGGCAAAGGACACCATCAAAAAGAAAAAACAAGAACCAACAAATTGGGAAAAGATCTTCACCAACCCTACATCTGACAGAGGGCTAATATACAATATATACGAAGAACTCAAAAAGTTAGACTCCAGAACCAAATAACCCTATTAAAAATGGGGTACAGAGCTAAACAAAGAATTTTCACCTGAAGAACTTCAGATGGCGGAGAAGCATCTTAAAAAATGTTCAACATCATTAGTCATTAGGGAAATGCAAATCAAAATAACCCTTAGATTTCATCTCACACTAGTCAGAATGGCCAAGGTAAAAAAAAACTCAGGAGAAAACAGGTGCTGGTGAGGATGTGAAGAAAGAGGAACACTCCTCCACTGCTGGTGGGGTTGCAAATTGGTACAACCACTCTGGAAATCAGTCTGGCAGTTCCTCAGAAAACTGGGCTCGTCACTTCAGGAGAACCCTGCTCTACCACTCCTGGGCATATACCCAGAGGATTCCCCAGCATGTAATAAGGATACATGCTCCACTATGTTCATAGCAGCCCTATTTATAATAGCCAGAAGCTGGAAAGAACCCAGGTGTTCCTCAACAGAGGAATGGATACAAAAAAATGTGGCATATATTCACAATGGAGTACTATTCAGCCATTAGAAACAATAAATTCATGAAATTCTTAGACAAATGGATGGAGCTGGAGAAGATCATACTAAGTGAGGTAACCTAGTCTCAAAAGATCAATCATGGTATGCACTCACTGATAAGTAGATATTAGTCTAGAAACTTGAATTACCCAAGTCGTAATCCACATATCAAATGATGTCCAAGAAAAACGGAGGAGTGGCCCCTTGTTCTGGAAAGGCTCAGTGCAGTAGTTTAGGGCAATACCAGAACAGGGAAATGGGAAGGGGTGGATGGGGTAACAAGTGGAGGGAAGAGGGCTTATGGGAATTTCAGGGAGTGGGGAGCCAGGAAAAGGGAAATCATTTGAAATGTAATAAAAATATATTTAATAAATATAAGTACACTGTTGCTATCTTCAGACATACCAGAGGAGGGCATCGGATCACATTAGAGATGGTTGTGGCTGCTGGGAATTGAACTCAGGACCTCTGGAAGAGCAGTCAGTGCTCTAAACCACTGAGCCATCTCTCCCGCCACCACAATACCATTGTAACAATCAAATATTCTGGTTCATTACTGGCAGCAAAAACGTCTAGGTTTCTACTCATGAGGTTTGTACACTCATACTTTAATCTGTGTTAAAACCTTCTCTGAATAAACCCTACTTTTTTTTAAATTTTTATTTATTTATTTATTTATTTTTCTTTTTTCTTTGTTTTTTTTTTTTTTGGTTTTTTTTTTGTGTTTGTTTTTGTTTTTGGTTTTTTCAAGACATATCAAATGACTTCCAAAAAGAAGGAAAGAGAGGTCCCTGGTCCTGATAATGCTTGTTCCAGCATTGTAGGGGAATACCAGGACAGAGAAGTAGAGAAGAGGGCTTAGGGAACTTATGGGGAGTGGGGAACTGGGAAAGAGAAAATTATTTTGAATGTAAACAAAGAATATTGAAAATGAAAAGTTAGAAAAAAGATGTCAAAAACCCCTATATTCCACAAAATTTGTTTAATCAAGATAAACAATTTAAATATATCTAGCATGACTAACAAAATAGGAGTCATTAAATGTCTCCCAACAACAACAACAGCAACAAAAAGAATGGCAACTGGCAACTACAGCTTGATTATTGGGACCATTTCCTTGAAGACTGTTTTCCAGTCTTTAGTTTTATGCTGGTGCCTGTCCTTGTCACTGTGGTGTGTTTCCTGTATGCAGAAAAATGCTGAATCCTGCTTCTGTATCTAGTCTGTTATCTTATGTCTTTTTGTTGAGGAATTTGAATCCATTGATATTGAGAGATACTAAAAACAGAATTGTTAATTCCTGTTTTGTTTGATAGGCCCCTTTTAGTGAGCACTCCATAGCCTCAGTAACAGTATCATGGGCCTGCTGTTACTCCCCTTGTGCTAAAGGGCCTCCCCTTGAGCTGGCTTCCACTTTGGGCCTGCTGCTGGACCTCCTTTTCCTCAGCTTCTTCTCCATTTTTGTCTATGAAGTTCTTTCAAACAGAAAAAATTATGGGTCAGAGTTTTGACTGTGGGATGGCAACACCATCACTCTACTTGATGCCCCATCTTTCTACTGGAAGTAAATTCTACAATTCTGTCTCCTGACTGTAGGACATTTTATCTAAGTCTCTCCCTTTGAGTCCTGACAGTCTTTCACCTCCCAGATTTCTGGTATTTTCTAGAGGGGTCTACCACCTCCTACCTCCCAAGGTTCCCTGATTCTATCCTTTCTGCTGGCCTTCAGGGCTTCAGTCCTTTTCTCTCACACAATACCAGATCTGGTTCCCCTCTCCCCACCCTACATTCACTTTCCCTCCCAGGTCCCACCCTCCCTCTATACTTGTGTTTGCTTTCTTTCCTCTCCCAAGTGGGAATGAGGTGTCCTCACTTGGGCCCTTCAGCTTGTTGACCTTTCTGAGTTCTGTGGATTATATCTTGGGTATTCTGTACTTCTTTTGGCTAATATACACTAATTAGTGAGTTCATACCATGCATATCATTTTGGGTCTTAGTTACCTCACTCAGGATATTTTCTAGTTCCATCCATTTGCCTGCAAAACTCAGGATGTCCTCGTTCTTAATAGCTGATTTGTATTACATTGTGTAAATGAATCCATTTCTGTATCCATTCTTCAGTCATGGGACATCTGGATTGTTTACAGCTTTTGGCTTTCACAAACATATATTGGCAAGCAAATGGAGAAAGAGGAACACTCTTCCATTGCTGGTGGGATTGTAAACTGTTACAACCACTCCAGAAATCAATCTGGAGGTACCTCAGAAAATTGGAAAGAGTTCTACCTGAAGACCCAGCAATACCACTCTTGGGAATATACCCAAAAGATGCCCCACCATGCTACAGAGGCATGTGTTCCACTATGTTCATAGTGACCTTATGTGTGATAGCCAAAAGCTGGAAACTTGTCTTTTTTAAAGCCAGATATATTTTGTGTCAAATTATAACAATTTTAAAATTTTATATTTGAAGTTGAATGTATTGTAAAACTTTTATATGTGACATTAGATGAGGATGTGTTTTGGCATATATATGTGGATATTGTCTTGAGTTTGTTTCTTTTGCTGTGTTAAAGATTGAGACCAAAACAACAAGGGAAAGATAGGACTCATTTTATTTTACAATTCTGATGTCACATTTAATCATAAAGTGAAGTCATGGGAGGAACTCAAGAAAGAACTTGAAGCAGAAACTTGAGCGGAGACTATGGAGGAATGTATTTCTGCTCACTGGCTTGTTTTTCATTATTTCTCAGCATGATATTTTATACAGTCAAGGAACACTTGCCTTGGAGTGGCATTGCCTACTGGGAGTTGGGCACTCCATAATCACCAATCAAAGTAAATGTCCAACAACCACTCCCAACTTAATATTATATTTAGGGAGTATTCTTTCCCTTTTATGTTTTTTGTTTCTTTTTATGAAATATGAAAAGTAAGAATTAGTTAATGTCCAAAATATTTATTTAATTTTAAATTTTCAATATTTTATATTGTGGTATTTTTTGTAAATTATTTTTTAATAGATTAAAAATTATCTCCATATGCTTGAATTTTAAGAAAGCTGTTCACAATGTAATGTGAAACCTGATTTCTTGGAACCACAAAATTGGTGATCAAGTCAAATTTAGGCTTCAATTCTACCATTATATTAATGTTTCATTTTGGGAATGTTCTTTGCTTTGGTCTTGAATTTTCTATATATGAAACAAAAGGAAGAAATTAGATAGTCTGACAAACCTCACTTAATAATCAAGAAATATAATTTCATATTTTATTATTTATTAGTTTGTTTACAGATAAAATTAAAATTAACTATCATGTGTGAAGTGGAAATTTCAGGGCTGTTTTGGAGACTCAGTTGTGTTGTGTAATGTGCGAAAATGTCTTATGAGAGGATTTTTGCTGAGACAGACAAGTAGACACATGAGGGGATGTTTTGCTGAGAACAAACATGAGTTTTGTGTGTTTGTTCTTTTGGAAGTTGCTTTGGAAAAGGATATGTGATGTGTTGCTAGAACATCAATAATAGTGGCAGACTTCTATGGCAGGATTTTCTCTGTCTACTTATATTAGTGCAGAGGAGGTCTATGTTTGGACAGGGAAAAGGGAAGCAGAGCTAAGAGTTGCCTGAGACAGAGATAGGAGGAAAAGGAAGATGGCTGTGGATGTGAACCCAAGTGGCATTTACTAACCATAAGTAGTTGTGGTATTGCAGGGTTAGATTAATTGGGACAAGCTTTTATCATTATCAACTGGCTCTTAAATTATTGAATTGGCATCATGTAAATGGTGATATTGATATATAAATCTGATTGGTTAATTAAGCTTTAAGAGACTTGATTTTACTGGGTTACTGGTTATTGTGATATGCAACTGTGTGGTTGGTGGTTCCATTTAGTTACTAGCATGTGGGATTGCTGACTACATGGGTTTATGACTGAGGAAGAACTAGTGGTGCCAGGGACAAGTGAAGGAGAGCTGGGAGCATAGCCAGGCACAGTGGGGACTAGCTGGAGAGAGTTGCTGGCAGCGGCAGGAGAATAGGAACATGGTTTGGCCCTACAGGGAGTTGGTAGGTTCATTTTTAATATTTCCTGAAACAGACTTCAACACCCCAGTTTTACCATAGTCATCTAGATAGAAACTAAACAGAAATATAGCAGAACTAACAGACATGACTTACATAGACTTAGTAGATGTCTACAAAACATTTCACCTAGACACAAAAAATAGATCTTCTTCTCAGCACTTCACAGAATGTTCTCCAAAACTGAGTATGTACTTAATCACAAAGTAAGGCTCAACAGATACAAGATTTAAATAACCACTTTTATCTTATTAGATCATTATGGATTAAAGTTGGACTTCAATAACAACAAAAACAACAGAAAACGTACACACTCATGGAAACGGAATAACTCCTTACTCAGTGGTAAAGAAAGGTATAGAAAAGAAATATAGGTAAAGAAAGAAATAAAGAAAGAAATTAAAGACTTTCTAGGATTCAATGAAAATATATGTACAATACTCAACATGTCCAAAGAACAATATTCTTGATATATTCTACTTGCCATAGTTAAATCATGAACAGGTAAACAATATAACCCCAAAGGAAATAGAAGCAGTCATTAAAATCTCCTAACCAAAAAAGAGCCTATGGCCAGATGATTTTTGCACAGAATTCTACCAGACATTTAAAGAATAACCAATACTAGCATTTCTCAAATTATTCCAAATTATTCTAAGAAATGAAGAAACATTGCCAAATTCATTTAATGAGGGCACAGTCACCATGATACCCAAACCATACAAAGAATTATCAAAGAGAATCACAGACCAATTTTCCATATAAACATTGATGCAAAAAATACTCAATAAAATACCCACAAACAGAATCTACGAACACATCAAAAACATCATCCAACATAATTCTAGAGTTCATCTAAGAGATGCAGGATGGCTCATTAATACATAGTTTGTAAAATGTGGTTACATAACTGTCTAGTGTACTTTTAAATATCTCTAAGCTTGATCTCTGTTACTGTCTGTATTTTATGCATTTTATGATATAGAATAGTTACTTTGTTAATTGACAATGGTTACCATATGAGCATGCTGGCATTGCTAGGTGTGTGATAGTGAAAAATAACCATTTGCAAAATTAGCTTTTATTTTGAATAAGTTTGAATTATGTAAATTTGCAAAGTGAGTAGGCAATAAGAATTATTCAATTAATGTAAGTTGTTCCTTCTTTTCCTTCTTCCACTTAATTTGATTTTCTTATTCAATGAAACTTTTTGAAACTGAGGGCAGTGCCATTCATTTATCTATGGGTAAAAGGACAGATGTTTAAATTATTGTTGGTGGTAATGCTGATTTAGCAAAGAGTTCTTCACCTCTCACGAAGGAAAGTTCTCTGTGTAAAAACAGATACCACTGCAGAAAGTCACAACCAATCAGAATGCAGAGTTGTGGATGACAATCTGGATGAATTCATCTACAAAGCACTCCCATACTAATGGTTCAGGAACATTTCTGTGGAGTGGGTGGAAAGATTCTAAGAGCCAGAGGGTCGGAGAGTTTGTTATGAGACTGTATCTCTTAGTAGTTTCTGATTTGCATCCATAAAGTTTTCCAACATAATTCCCTAAACCTGAGTTGAACTAAGATGGTAATGGAAGGCATGCCAAAGTGCAAAAGAACTCCAGTCCTACAATAACCCTAGACAACTAAAGAGTATTGAGAGTGGGAAAAAAGATTTCCCTAGGAAAGAGCACACAAAATGGTTATCCAACAGAAAATAGCTTTGTTGTGTGTCTGTGTACTCCTGTGCATGTGCTTGTATATATATGAGCATGGTGGTCATGATTTGAAAGATAGTAAGGAGTAGCATAGGAAGGCAAGGGAGAAATGTAATCTCAAAAATAAATGTGTAATGCATTTTAAAATATATGTATTTTATAACAGTGACTGGCCAAATTCTTTTTAAACCCTTTTAAACCTAGAAAAATACTGTTAAATTTTAAATCACCATTGGTAAAGCTGATATTAGGACTAGAGTGTCATCCTTCTGATTGTGGGGTATGTACTCACTCTTCAACACTGTCTTTTCCTGATATTTTGACTATATTGATGATATAACTTTTCCCATTTCCTTAAGAAACAATTGAGATACATTTTCATCAGGTTCATCCACAGAAATGTCACATGAAGCTTTGAGAGCTATTAGAACCTAAGTAATCTGCTCCAAGCCATAGGACAAATAGTAGATCTTGTGTTGGGTACATCAGCAAGAGTCAGCAGCTCATCTTCTGACATTTTACATCATTTTCTTTCCTGCTTTACTCATATCCTGAGTCATTTGTTAGCATACTTTTTTCTATGATAACTATTGGCTGATGCTATGATTGTTTAAAGTTTGTTTAATCTTCTCATTTCTCGGTTATTGTTTATAAGTAGTTTTGAAATTTATGGTACAGACATCTAGAAGAAATAAATCAGGATCTTGAGGACAGACACTAATGTACAATTTGTATATTTGTTAGTTATATGAATGATAGATAATTTCTGTTCACTGCAAGTAGGAATTATCAACTGGATTATTTTTAAATATTTTAAATAGCATTCTTCTGTTTTCATATTTTTATCAAGCAGGTATGAGCATGTGCTTCTTGACTGATACATATCAGTAATATATGTAAAGAAAACTTAATTATTGTTTTCTTCTGTGTGCACAAGTATAAATGAGTGGAAAATCATACTTTGGGTAGGGCATGTTACTAGATTGCCAGATAAGATTGAAAATGACAGAATTACCACAGGGGACCTTGTTTTGCTTTCAAGTCTGACATGTTACATAATCTTAGAAGATGAGCAGATACCTTATACCTGCACATTTCTTCTTTACAACATGGAACTCTTTTTTTTTTTTTGTCATGTATAGAGAGCTCTGCATTTTAACATTTACATAATAGGACTGATCTTCAACTATCAATTTGAAATTTTCTAATTTTTCTATTCTCAGTGAAATTAAAGCAATGAAAGTGGAACTGGCCTTAATAAGTCATTGATGACTACAAAACTGCAAAGTGGATTGAAGCAAATGTTTATCATCATTGCCAAATTATATGCTCTCTATTGGGCATTCACCTTTTCTTGTAAATCACGCAAAACTAGAGTTTTGTAACTGAATTTGTCTTCCTGGGACTTTCCCACAATCCAAATCTTCAAAAACTAATATTTATTATATGTCTAGTTGTCTACATTGCAACTATTGGGAGCAACATGATGATTGTGGTGACTATTGTCTCTAGCCCTACACTGCTGGGCTCTCCCATGTATTTCTTCCTGGCATGCTTGTCTTTACTGGATACAAGCTTCTCCTCTGCCATGACACCAAAGATGATTGTTGATTCTCTCTACAAGAGAAAAACCATCTCCTTTGAAGGCTGTATGATACAACTTTTCATTGAACACTTCTTTGGTGGGGCTGAGATGATTATTCTGACAGCCATGGCCTATGTGGATTAGAAATATTGCTTTTCCTTTTATAGTGGCATGTCTTTTTGTTTGGAAACAATGTATATGTAAATTGAAAAGAATTTCAGTTATCTATTTCCTTAGAATCTATTAATAAAAATGATGCATTCAAAAATTCCAATTGTAATACTGACTATTAACTTATTGCTTTCAAAATTTCTAAAAGAAATTAATCATATCAAAGATATTTGTATGAAAATTTGTTTAACCTAATAAAAAGAAAGATATATCAACTTATGATTGTCACTTCAGTAACTGCCAGAGTTTAGGATTAACAAGGTAAATCTTCACAGAAATACTATTGATTCCTGACTAGTGTTATTCCATTATTTCACTTGATTCCTTTGTATTTGCTGTCAATTCTGAATCACTTCTTTATATCTTGAGAGTTAACAATTGGTTGTCTCATTCTGACCTATATATTTTCTTCTTGGGTTGATTGCCACTTTATGCCAATCAGCCCAGGGAAGAAGATGGAAGGTGCCCATAAGTATTTGTCAATGAATATCTTCTAAGATAAATAACACAAAGGAATTCTAGAGACTTCATGGAATTATCCAACCTGCTTATTCCTGCTCACATCATGAGATGGTACCAGTACATGATAATGCTAATGGTGCCAAAACCTGAGGACAGATTGGCAATGGGAATCATGGGAAATAAAATACTAGTGTCTTGCTAAATGTACATTAATGTGATCTCTAATAACACAAATATCAGTGCATAAATCAACACTCATAATAAAAGACATTTTTGCAGTAAATGGTAATTAACAAAAATACAGCTGGACAAAGTATAAATGGCAACAAGCTTTGCAGCAAATCTCTCCCCTAAAGATTCAAGTATCTATGTGAAAATGGATACATAGCTTAAGAACCAGAAATGGTGGATGAATTTATGTAAATAAAAATTTCCAGATAGAATAGGGCCAAGACACCTATGAACTCAGAAGCTAGCATGTACAGGACTAGTACAAACTCAAAGCAGACTAAATCCTAGCACAAAGATTGAGAAGTATGCAAAAAGTCCTATCTCTCTCCAAGAAGCTATTGGCTAACTGATAGCTTCTGGAAGAGGGAATATCAGTTTTCTTCAATGTGGCAATATTAAACATATGAACCACATGTCAGGGAAAGCTCATGCTCACTAGTGTGCCTGTGTGTGTGTGTGTGTGTTATTTCTGTATGTGTTATGTAATACTGAATTATTTATGGTAATTTTTGATATTTTGTATTTTTTTTCTGGAGAGGATGATAGAACATTGGTTGAGTAGAGAGGTAAGGAGGATCTGGGAGGATTTGGGGAATGAGAAAGAATATGATCAAAATATATTGCATAAAAATGAATATGTCATGTTAATTCCAATGACTGGAAAACCCAGCAGGTCCTAGGACACACAGCACAAGTGCACTCTGGAGTCCTCATCATTGATGTCTCTGTGTTGCTTGGTATGGGCTTTGTTGTTGTTTGCTTATCATTTTGTTTACATTTTCTATTTTTCCTTTTATGTCTTTTTTTATTTTTTTATCTTTGGATATTTTCTTTATTTACATTTCAAATGTTATCCCCTTTCCCAGTTCACCACCCCCAAAAAACCCCATCCCACTCCCTCTCCCCTGCTTCTATTAGGGTGTTTCCTTACTCACCCACCCTCTCCTGCCTCCCTGACTTCGAATTCTGCTGCACTGGGGCATTGAACCTTCACAGGACCAAGTGCCTCTTCTCCCATTGATGACCAACAAGGCCATCCCCTGTTACATATGCAGCTGGAGCCATGGGTCCCTCCATGTGTACTCCTTGGTTGGTGGTTTTGCCCCTGGGAGCTCTGGAGGGTCTGGTTGGTTTCCAACCCCTTCAGCTCCTTCAGTACTTCCTCTAACTCCTCCATTGGGTACTCCATTGGGGACCCTGTGTCAGACCAATGGTTGGCTGTAAGCATCTGTCTCTTATTTTTCAGGGTCTGGTACAGTCTCTCAGGAGACAGCTATATCTGGCTCCTGTCAGCATGTACTTCTTGGCATCTATAATAGTGTCTGGGTTTGGTGGTTGTATATGGGATGGATCCCCAGTTAGGATAATCTTTGGATGGCCTTTCCTTCAGTCTCTGCTCCACACTTTGTCTCCATATTTGCTTCCATTAGTATTTTGTTCCATTTGCTAAGAAGGACCGAAATACCCACACTTTTGTCTTTCTTCTTCTTGAGGTTCATGTGATCTGTGAATTATATCTTGGGTATTCCAAGCATTTGGGCTAATATCCACTTATCAGTGAGTGCCTACCATATTTGTTCTTTTGTGATTGGGTTACCTCACTCAGACTGATATTTTCTAGTTCCATCCATTTGCCTAAGAATTTCATGAGTTCATTGTTTTTAATAGCTGAGTAATACTCTATTGTGTAAATGTACCACATTTATACACATTGCAAGCATTTCTAAAATAGATATTGTTTAAATTTTATAATTTATAATTTGTATAATTTGACTTTACAATTTATAATTTCATTTTAAAATTTCTCCTT
Source organism: Apodemus sylvaticus (assembly GCF_947179515.1). Lineage (NCBI taxonomy): Eukaryota > Metazoa > Chordata > Mammalia > Rodentia > Muridae > Apodemus > Apodemus sylvaticus. The sequence continues at coordinate 94,050,814 of NC_067476.1, read as the reverse complement.
TCCTTTTCCTCTATCCTCATTCTCCCATATACCTCTTGCTGCTCTCCTTCAAATTTATATCCCTTTGCTTTGTTATACTACTTATTATTTTAAGGTAGGCCTGTTAGTACCCAGCATAGAACCTAAGTAATTCCTTGAAGTTATTGGCAGACAAAACCTGATTGGCCAAGTTTTGCCTATGAATTATTCTTCTAGAGCCAGGTAACTTCTGTATCCAATAGTTATGGAGGAGAAAATGAAGTAGATTCTGTCAAAAAAAATAGCATGTATCTTCTATCAAAGTACAAATGAAAAGTTTTCTTTAGACTCTTAGTTGCTGTTTACTCCAGACCAAGTAAGCTATTTTTTTTTCATTCCTTACTGATGAATTAGAATTCAAGAAAACTTGAATCTGTGTAACCAAGTAAAAATAATTATACTTAAATACCAATAAAGATCATTTATATATCTCATATATAATATATATTATAATTTATGGTTATATATATATATATATATATATTACTATATTGCTTTTAATATACTTCCCCAAAATATTTTTCTTTAATGAACAGCTTTTGATATAGTAGTTTCAAAATAAGACATATACTTAAGCTGGCAGATTTATTGAAGAATTTATTATAACACAGCTCAGCTTTTATCTATCTATCTATCTATCTATCTATCTATCTATCTATCTATCTATGTTTGTTTGTTTGTTTGTTTGTTTGTTTGTTTTTTGAGACAGGCTGTCCTGAAGCTCACTTTGTAGACCAGGCTTGCCTCGAACTTAGAAATCTGCCTGCCTCTGCCTCCCAAGTGCTGGGTTTAAAGACATGTGCCACTGCTGCCCAGCTCTGCTTTTATTTTTGTTGGGTAAGCAGCATTTTGCTTAAATTCTGCAGAAAATCTGTAGCCCACTCATTACACAAGAATGTTCTTTCCCTAAACATGTTGTTATATAAACATTTTCAAAAGAAATCCAAGAACACTTGTTTTTTTCAAAACAAAATTCATTTATTGTAGCACATGTGAGGATAGACACATTGGCAAGCATATGAAAACTTTACCCTAATGATGACAAATGCTGTTTCTGTGTCGCATGCTGTCTCTAGCAGTTAGCAAATTTCTCACTATTATCCCATACAGAGCAGAGATATTTCTCCAAAATTTAAAGCACTTTTTTTATTAACTTGACAAAATAAACCCTTTGTGTGTGTGTGTTTGGGGTAGTGTTTATGAGATTTTGGATTTTGTTGTGTGCTTTGCATTTTTGAGACAGTCTCAACATGATGACTCTCTTTCCTCAGCCTCTTGAATGCTGGGATCACAGGCATGCACTATCAGACTTGTTTGGCAGAACTGCTTTGAAATTCTGTTACAATGGTAGTTGTACTTCTATTTCATTAGTTAAAAGCTTAAAGAAACTTTTATAAGAATTTAACTTACTTTTATAAACACAAAACTAATTGTGACATTTGATTTCTTAATTTGGTCATCTGGTTGAAAATGAAGAATATTTTCCTGGTTCTAAAAACCCAAATAATACTTACTAAAATTATTAATAAAAACTTATTAGCATTTATTGAATGCATTTTAAACTCTCTTGAGAAGTTTTAGATTTGTGAAAATATTTAATTCCCCAAATTTCATATTGTGTATAAATCTTATGCTAAGATACAGGTGTACTTAAATTATATAAGGTGATGAATATACACACACATACATATATATACACATACACACATATATATGTGCACATATATGTGTGTGTATGTGTGTATATATATATATATATATATGCATCTAAATCCACACACCCATGAAACCATCAAAGCAATTAAGATAACAATAAATGCCTTAAATAGCCAATTTCTTAAAGCTTTTTGTGAACTTTGTTCCAGATCCTAATCACACTTTCATGGTCACTATCTCTACTGGAACACATTAATCACATTAATCTTTTTGTTAGCAGTTGGAGCTCAACTCTCCAGGAGTTCTGATATATTCAGAATCACAGGTGAGACCAAAAATCTGTCCCCAATACCTGGCATAACTGGGACCCCCCTCCCTGGACCCAGGGATACAGGTACCCCACCCAGCCTGAGACTCACACTCCTGGTTTGCACCTGAGTTGGGAGCCAAACCTCTGCTATGGATCTCAACCCACTCAACCTGCACCCCATTTGCAGCTCCACCTCCTAGGTGTTCTCACATAGCCAGAAATATAGAATCATAGGATTGCATGCTCACAGGATGGACAAGCTCCAGTGAGAGACAGCAAGGCTAGTTAACACCAGAGAAACCCAGCTTGCCAGATGCTGAGAGGCAAGCACAAGAACATAAGCAATAGAAACCAACACTACTTGGCAACAACAGAACCCATTTCTACCACCACAGCAAGCCCAGGATACCCCAACACATCTGTAAAACCAGATTCAGATCTAAATTCTCAGTTCATGAAGTTGATAGAGGACTTTAAGAAGGACATAAATAACCCCTTTAAAGAAATACAGGAGAATGCAAGTAAACATTGAGAAGGAATTGAACAAAACTGACAAGAATCTAAAATTGGAAATATAAACATTAAAGAAAACACAAAGGGAGACAACCGTGGAGACAGAAAAACCTAGGAAAGAGAGCAGGAGTCACAGATGCAAGCATCACCAACAGAATACAAGAAATAGAAGAGAGAATCTCAGGTTTAGAAGATGCCATAGAAGACATTAACACAACAGTCAAAGAAAATACAAAATGCAAAAACCTCCTAACTCAAAACATTCAAAAAATCCAGGACACAATGAAAAGATTGGATATAAGAATAACAGGTATAGAAGAGAGAGAAAATTCCTAACTCAGAGGGCCAGCAAACATCTTCAACAAAATTATGGGAGAAAACTTCCCTAACCTAAAGGAAGAAATGCCCCTGAACCTACGAGAAGCCTTCAGAACTCCAAACAGATGGGACAAGAAAAAAAAAATCCCTCCCATCATATAGTAATTAAAACACCAAATGTACAAAACAAACAAACAAAAAAAGAATATTGAGAGTAGTAATGGGAAAGGTTAAGTAACAAAGGCAGATCTATCAGAATTATACCAGACCTAGCATCTAAAAGCTTCTAAAAGCCAGAAGATCTTGGGCAGATATTATACAGACCCTAGGAGAACAAAAATGCCAGCCCAGACAAATATACCCAGGAAAGCTTTTAATTGCCATAAATGGAGAAATCAAGGTATTCTAAATAATAACTAAATTTAAACAATATCTTTTCATTAATCTGGCCATGCAGAGGATAACAGAAGGAAACACAAGGAGGGAAAGTACACCCAAGCAAAAGCAAGAAATTAATCTTTTCATAACAAATGCAAATGAAGAGAAACATAAAATAAAATTCCTCCTCTAACAAAAAAAAATTACTGGAAACCACAATCTTTGGTCAGTGGACTCAATTCCCCAATAAAAAGACACAGAATAATAGACTGGATACATAAACAGAGCCTAGCGTTTTGTTACATACAGGAAACATACTTCAGTGACAAAGATAGGCACTACCTCAAAGTCAAAGGCTGGGAAAAAAATTCCACACAAATGGTTCCAAGAAACAGGCTTGAGTAGCCTTTCTAATACCCAATAAAATACTTACACCTAAAACATATAACAAAAGATGAGGAGGGACATTATAAAACTGTCAAAGGAAAAATCTAACAAGATGATCTCTCAATTCTGAACATCTATGCTACAAATGCAAAGGCACCTACATTTGTAAAAGAAATATTACTAAAGCTCAAAGCACACATTGCACCTCACACATCAATAGTAGGAGACTTAAGTCCTCCATTCTCACCAATGGACAGATCATGGAAACAGAAACTAAACAGAGACACAGGGAAAAGAACAGAAGTTATGAACCAAATGGATTTAACAGATATCTACAGAACATTTCACTCTAATGTGTATCTGGCAGAATTATAGTAGTTGATTCTCCTCTATGGTCTATGGCCTGTTTAGCTTCCTGTTCATATATCAGCAGGGAGAGGTAGGGTCCCAGGGGCTCCTCCATTGGCCTGCAATGGTGCCAAATACGGGTTTCATTCCATGGACAGGGACTTAAATCTGGCCAGAATGGTTGCTCACTCCCATGTTGTTTAGAATATTGTACAAGTGGGCATATCTTCCAAGGCCAGTTGTTATTTTAATAAATCCCAGGGTTAATAATTGGATAAGTACTTTTCTCTCTCAAACAGTGTGCATGAAACCTTTCAGCACTCTGAAAGCTAGCTGGCAAGGATGTAGCTTCCAGGTCAGTACCAGTGTTATACCTTCATGCTATGTTAATCAAATATGTGGTGTCTTCAGCAATAGGGTCATGCTGTCAAGTTCTACGGGGTAGCCAAAAGTAATGTCAGTAGCTCGTAATGTTTGGGCATTTAGAGACCCCAATGGCTAAAGAATATTAACCCATTCTCGGTAATTTATTTATTAGCCTATGGCATTTATTAGGAGCATTTTCATCCTGATATAGATGAAAATGTTTTACTATGTCTATGTTTAACACATACGTGTATGCACACGGGCACATGCATTTCTATAGTAATAGTTTTCTATATGGCTTCTAAAACATATCTTTAATGTTCTTTATTCCTCATGATTTCCCTCTTATACCTTGTTCTTCTAGTGCCCACCCCAATTTAATCCCATTCTTTTCTTTCCTCTTTAAGCCTATATAGCAATAAATTCTATCTCCCCTCCCTTGAAAGATCCGCCCCTGTCCTCAGCCACTCATGAATTTTCTGACCTCTATGGATTTTCAAAATGAAAGGCACATGCTTTCAAAGCTAACATCCACAACTGAGAGAAGGCATGTGATGTCTGTCTTTCTGAGACTGGGCTACCTCTCTCTGAATGATTAGTTCAGCTCCATCTGTTTACAGATGTATTTTATTATTTTGCTTTTATGTCAGTCTATAAATACATCACATCCTCATTATCCATTGCCCAGTTGATGTATGTCTTGCTTGTGTCCATTGCTTGGCTTTTTGGAGGAGCAGGTGTCTCTGTAATGGAGTCCTTTGGGTGTCTGCCCAAGAGTAGAGTAGCTAAATGGAGCAGAATATCTACATTTAGCTTTTTGATGTATCTTACTGATTCCCATAGTGGTTGCATCAATTTGTTATCCCACCAGCAGTGAATAAGTCCTAGCATTTGCCCCTGGAGTTTATTATCATTTTATTAATGTCTGTTTGAATGGCTTGCTGTGTCTTCCACTTTGGATGATATACCTTCTTCTCAGCACCTTATGGTACCTTCTCAAATATCGACCATATAAGTGAACACAGAACAAACCTCAACAGATACAAGAACATTTAATTAATCCTCTGTATTCTATCAGACTACCATGGACTAAGGCTGTTCTTCAATAGCAACAAAACAGCAAAAAGCTATCATAAATGTAGAAGCTGAACAGCTATCTACTCAATGATAACTTGGTCAGGGAAGAAATAAAGAAACTAAAGACTTTTTAGAATTTTTTTATTCGATATATTTTTTATTTACATTTCAAATGATTTCCCCTTTTCTAGCCCCCCACTCCCTGAAATTCCCATAAGCCCCCTTCTCTCCCCCTGTCCTCCCACCCACCCCTTCCCACTTCCCTGTTCAGGTTTTGCTAAATACTGCTTCACTGAGTCTTTCCAGAACAAGGGGACACTCCTCCTTTCTTCTTGTACTTCATTTGATGTGTGGATTATGTTTTGGGTATTCCAATTTTCTAGGTTAATATCCACTTATTAGTGAGTGCATACCATGATTCACCTTTTGAGTCTGGGTTACCTGACTTAGTATGATGTTCTCTAGCTCCATCCATTTGCCTAAGAATTTCATGAATTCATTGTTTCTAATGGCTGAATAGTACTCCATTGTGAAGATATACCACATTTTGTGCATCCACTCTTCTGATGAGGGATACCTGGGTTCTTTCCAACATCTGGCAATTATAAATAGGGCTGCTATGAACATAGTAGAGCATGTATCTTTATTACATGGTGGGGAATCCTCTGGGTATGTGCCCAGGAGTGGTATAGCAGGATCTTCTGGAAGTGAGGTGCCCAGTTTTCAGAGGAACCGCCAGACTGATTTCCACAGTGGTTGTACCAATTTGCAACCCCACCAGCAGTGGAGGAATGTTCCTCTTTCTCCACATCCTCGCCAACACCTGCTGTCTCCTGAATTTTTAATCTTAGCCATTCTGACTGGTGTAAGGTGAAATCTCAGGGTTGTTTTGATTTGCATTTCCCTAATGACTAATGAAGTTGAGCATTTTTTAAGATGCTTCTCCGCAATCTGAAGGAAGTTCTTCAGGTGAGAATTCTTTGTTTAACTCTGTACCCCATTTTTTAATAGGGTTGTTTGGTTTTCTGGAGTCTAACTTTTTGAGTTCTTTATATATATTGGATATTAGCCCTCTATCTGATGTAGGATTGGTGAAGATCTTTTCCCAATTTGTTGGTTGCCGATTTGTCCTTTTGATGGTGTCCTTTGCCATACAGAAACTTTGTAATTTTATGAGGTCCCATTTGTCAATTTTTGATCTTAGAGCATACGCTATTGGTGTTCTGTTCAGAAACTTTCTCCCAGTACCGATGTCCTCAAGGGTCTTCCCCAGTTTCTTTTCTATTATCTTCAGAGTGTCTGGCTTTATGTGGAGGTCCTTGATCCATTTGGATTTGAGCTTAGTACAAGGAGACAAGGATGGATAAATTCGCATTCTTCTGCATGCTGACCTCCAGTTGAACCAGCACCATTTGTTGAAAAGGCTATCTTTTTTCCATTGGATGTTTTCAGCCCCTTTGTCGAGGATCAAGTGGCCATAGGTGTGTGGGTTCATTTCTGGATCTTCAGTCCTGTTCCATTGATCCTCCTGCCTGTCACTGTACCAATACCATGCAGTTTTTAACACTATTGCTCTGTAGTATTGCTTAAGGTCAGGGATACTGATCCCCCCAGAATTTCTTTTGCTGCTGAGAATACTTTTAGCTATCCTGGGTTTTTTGTTATTCCAGATGAATTTGATAATTGCTCTTTCTAACTCTGTGAAGAATTGAGTTGGGATTTTGATGGGCATTGCATTGAATCTGTAGATTACTTTTGGCAAAATGGCCATTCTAACTATATTGATTCTACCAATCCATGAGCATGGGAGGTTTTCCCATTTTTTGAGGTCTTCTTCCATTTCCTTCTTCAGAGTCTTGAAGTTCTTGTCATACAGATCTTTCACATGTTTGGTAAGAGTCACCCCAAGATACTTTATAATGTTTGTGGCTATTGTGAAGGGGGTCATTTCCCTAATTTCTTTCTCAGCCTGCTTATCCTTTGAGTATAGGAAAGCCACTGATTTGCCTGAGTTGATTTTATAACCTGCCACTTTGCTGAAGTTGTTTATCAGCTGTAGGAGTTCTCTAGTGGAGTTTTTTGGGTCACTTAGGTAGACTATCATGTCTTCTGCAAATAATGATAGTTTCACTTCTTCCTTTCCAATTTGTATATATCCCTTTGACCTCCTATGTTGTCAAATTGCCCTAGCTATTACTTCAAGTACAATATTGAAAAGATAAGGAGAAAGGGGGCAGCCCTGTATAGTCCCTGATTTGAGTGGGATTGCTTCAAGTTTCTCTCCATTTAGTTTGATGCTGGCAACCCGTTTGCTGTATATTGCTTTTACTATGTTTAGGTATGGGCCTTGAATTCCTGTTCTTTCCAAGACTTTAAGCATGAAAGGATGCTGAATTTTGTCAAATGCTTTTTCAGCATCCAATGAAATGACCGTGTGGTTTTTTTCTTTGAGTTTGTTTATGTAGTGGATTGCATTGATGGATTTCCGTATATTGAACCAACCCTGCATTCCCGGGATAAAGCCTACTTCATCATGGTGGATGATTGTTTTGATGTGTTCTTGGATTCGGTTGGCAAGAATTTTATTGAGTATTTTTGCATCGATGTTCATAAGCGAAATTGGTCTGAAGTTCTCTTTCTTTGTTTGATCTTTGTGTGGTTATGGTATCAGCGTAATTGTGGCTTTGTAGAAGGAATGGTTAGTGTTCTTCTGTTTCTATTTTGTGGAATAGTTTGAAGAGTATTGGTGTTAACTCTTCTTTGAAGGTCTGGTAGAATTCTGCACTGAAACCATCTGGTCCTGTGCTTTTTTTTGGTTGGAAGACTTTCTATGACTCCTTCTGTTTAATTAGGCATTATGGGGCTGTTTAGATGATCTATTTGGTCCTGATTTAATTTTGGTATTTGGTATCTGTCAAGGAAATTGTTCATTTCCTCCAGATTCCCCAGTTGTGTTGAGTATAGGCTCTTGTAGTGGCATCTGATGATTTTTTGGATTTCCTCAGTTTCTGTTGTTATATCCCCCTTTTCATTTCTAAGTTTGTTAATTTGGATACTTTCTCTGTGCCCTTTGGTCAGTCTGGCTAAGGGTTTATCTATCTTGTTGATTTTCTCAAAGAATCAGCTCCTGGATTCATTGATTCTTTGTACGGTTCTCTTTGTTTCCAATTGATTGATTTCAGCCCTGAGTTTGATGATTTCCTGTCTTCTACTCCTCCTGGGTGAATTGGCTTCTTTTTGTTCAAGGACTTTCAGGTGTGTCATTAAGCTGCTAGTGTATGCTCTCTCCATTTTCTTTTTGGAGCCTCTCAGGGCTATGAGTTTTCCTCTTAGCACTGCTTTCATTGTGTCCCAAAGATTTGGGTATGTTGTAACTTCATTTTCATTAAATTCTAAAAAGTCTCTGATTTCTTTCCTTATTTCTTCTTTGGCCAAGCTGTCATTGAGTAGAGTATTGTTCAGCCTCCATGTGTTTGTGGGCTTTCTGTTGTTTTTGTTGCTATTGAAAACCACTCTTACTCCATAGTGATCTGATAAGAGGCATGGGATTAGTTTGATCTTCTTATATATTGTTGAGGTCTGTCTTGTGACCAATTATATGGTCGATTTTGGAGAAGGAACCATGAGGTGCTGAGAAAAAGGTATATTCTTTTGCTTTAGGGTGAAATGTTCTGTAAATATCAGTCAAATCCAATTGGTCCAAAGCTTCAATTAGTTTTACTGTGTCCCTGTTTAGTTTCTGTTTTCCCAATCAGTCCATTGAGGAGAGTGGAGTGTTGAAGTCCCCCACAATTATTGTGTTAGGCCCCATGACCCCACGGCCTCAAGGCCCCGCTGCACCTCTGCCCTATGCAGAGACGCTTGGGTCAGATTCGTTCCTCTCCCAGAAGGAGCGGAAAAAGCTGCAACATGCATTTCCGGTCTTTGAGGGGGAAGCAGGAGCCCGAATCTTTGCTCCTGTAGTGTTCCGTGAGATCAAAGAGCTTGCATAGTCAGTCCATAATTATGGGGTTACTGCCAATTTCACTATCTCACTGGTGGAGCGGCTGGCTGGCTGATCAGGCCATGACTCCCGGAGATTGGCAGAATGTGGCCAAGGCTACTTTACCTAATATGGGTCTATATATGTAATGGAAAGCTCTTTGGTACGATCTTTTGCAGACCCAAGCTAAGGTTAACTCTGCTTCTGGAGGGGATCAGAGGCAGTGGACCTTTGAGCTCCTGACAGGACAAGGACCCTTTGCTAATAACCAGACTAATTTTGCCTGGGGCGCTTATGGCCAGATATCTACTGCCACCATTCGGGCATGGAAAAGTCTCTCAAAGAGAGGAGACTCGGGAGGACATCTAACAAAAATTGTTCAGGGCCCACAGGAGCCATTTTCAGAGTTTGTGGCTAGAATGACAAAGGCTGCAGGGAGAATTTTTGGGGATCCTGAACAAGCCATGCCCCTGATAGAGCAGCTGATTTATGAACAGGCCACTCAAGAATGCAAAGCAGCCATAGCTCCTAGGAAGAGTAAGGGTCTTCAGTACTGGGTGAAGGTTTGTAGAAAACTTGGGGGTCCCCTTACTAATGCTGGCCTTGCTGCCCCTATCCTTCAGGGCCAAAAGGGCTCGAGGACAGGAGGGCAGAGGACATGTTTTAACTGTGGCAGAACTGGGCATTTTAAAAAGGACTGCCGGGCCCCTGGTAAGAAGAGAGTGCCTGGAATTTGCGCCAAATGTGGAAAAGGCTATCACTGGACCAATGAGTGTCGCTCGGTGAGAGACATCAGGGGCCGGTCCCTGCAGCCTGCTCCTGCCTTTGCCGGAGAGGAAGGCGATGGTTCAAAAAACGGGCATCAGGGCCCCAAGTCTCAGGGCCCCAAAACATATGGGACTGCAACAAACCGGTGCGGAATACGCCACCCTGCAGAGCAACCCAGGAGTCAGCCGGACTGGATCTCCGTTCCACCGCCCGATTCATGCTGATGGACCAGATGGGGATTCAGCCCATACCTACGGATTTTAGAGGGCCTTTGCCAAAAGGAACCGTAGGATTGATTCTGGGTCGCTCTTCCCTCACTATGAAAGGACTTGTTGTTCACCCTGGAGTTGTGGATCAGGATTACGAGGGGGAGCTTCAGGTTCTGTGCTCCAGCCCACAGGGTGTTTTCTCTATCTCATCAGGTGAAAGAATTGCCCAGTTGGTGATTTTACCTAGTCTACATGACCAGTACCCCTCCTCTGGCTCCCCTCGAGGGACCCGGAGGTTTGGCTCCTCTGGCAGTGATTCAGCCTACTTGGTAGTCAACCTCGACACCCGGCCCGTACTGGAGCTTCTGATAGAAGGAAAGCCCTTTAAGGGTATTCTAGATACCGGAGCAGACAAGAGTATTATCTCTTCCCATTGGTGGCCCAAGTCCTGGCCACTGACAGAATCGTCCCACCCCATCCGGGGGTTGGGCTATGAGGCGAGCCCCACCATCAGCTCACGCCTCTTAAGGTGGCGCTCCCTAGAGGGGCAGTTGGGAGAATTCACCCCCTTTGTTCTCCCACTTCCTGTTAATTTATGGGGGAGGGACGTGTTGCTAGGCCTGAGACTAACCTTGACAAATGAGTACTCGCAACAAGCTGTGGGTATCATGAGAAGGATGAGTTATAGAGAGGGGAGAGGATTAGGAAAAGAAGTACAGGGAAGGCTAGACCCACTTCCCCAAGAAGGAAATGTTGGAAGACAGGGCCTGGGTTTTTCCTAGGGGCCATTGAGGGCGCTATGCCCATAACCTGGCTCACAGAGGAAGCTGTATGGGTTCCTCAATGGCCTCTATCCTCTGAAAAATTGGAAGCTGCCATTAAGTTGGTTAATGAACAACTGCAGCTTGGTCATTTAGAACCCTCTACTTCACCATGGAACACTTCTATTTTTGTAATCAAGAAAAAATCAGGAAAGTGGAGACTTCTCCATGATCTGAGAGCCATCAATGCACAAATGCGCCTATTTGGCTCGATCCAGCGAGGTCTACCTTTGCTTTCTGCCTTACCTAAGCAATGGAAGATAATAATCATAGATATTAAAGACTGTTTCTTTTCCATTCCCTTGTGCACACAGGATAGACAAAGGTCTGCGTTCACTATACCAGCTATTAATCATTTTGAACCAGATAAGAGATTCCAATGGAAAGTTCTGCCTCAGGGTATGGCCAACAGCCCCACTATGTGTCAACTATATGTGCAGTTAGCCCTTGAACCCAAAAGGAAACGCTTTCCATCCCTACTTCTGGTTCATTATATGGATGATATTTTAATGTGTAATAAAGATTTGGATGTTTTACAGGAAGCGTTTCCCATTTTTGTGAAAACTTTAGAGCAATGGGGATTGCATGTAGCCACAGAAAAGGTGCAGATTGCAAAAATGGGATCCTTTTTGGGGTCTGTAATTTATCCTGACAAAATAGTTCCTCAGAAATTGGAGATTCGCAGAGATCACCTGCATATATTAAATGATTTTCAAAAGTTACTGGGGGACATAAATTGGCTGAGGCCATTTTTAAAGATCTCTTCTGCTGAGTTAAAACCCTTATTTAATATTCTGGAAGGGGACTCTCATATCTCCTCTCTGAGAGCATTGATACCAGCTGCAAGCCAAGCTTTGCAAGTTGTGGAAAATGCCCTATGAGATGCCCAATTGCAGCGCATTGATGAAACTAAGCCTTTTGATTTATGTGTTTTCAAAACTATACAACTACCAACGGCTGTCTTGTGGCAAAATGGGCCGTTATTGTGGATTCACCCCAATGCTTCTCCTGCTAAAATAATAGATTGGTACCCTGATGCAATTGCACAACTTGCACTTCGCGGGATAAAAGCCTCAGTTACTCATTTTGGACAAGATCATAATTCTTTGATTGTGCCGTATACTGCAGCACAAGTTCAAACTTTGGCAGCTACATCCAATGATTGGGTGATTTTAGTTACCTCCTTTGCTGGACAGATTGACAATCATTATCCAAAGCATCCAATTTTGCAGTTTGCCCTGAGTCAGGCTGTAGTATTTCCACAAGTGACAGCCAGAAATTCATCCCAGATGGAATCGTGGTATATACTGATGGATCAAAAACTGGTATAGGTGCTTATGTAGTTAATGGTGAGGTAGTATCTAAACAATATAATGAAACCTCACCTCAAGTTGTGGAATGTTTAGTAGTACTGGAGGTTCTTAAGACCTTCCCAGGACCGCTTAATATAGTGTCTGATTCTTCCTATGTGGTTAATGCAGTTAACCTTCTTGAGACAGCTGGGGTAATAAACCCTCCAGCACAGTTGCTAACATTTTTCAACAAATACAATTTGTATTAGTGAATAGAAGATTCTCTGTTTATATTACTCATGTCAGAGCACACTTGGGCCTCCCTGGTCCTATGTTGCTGGGAAATGATTTGGCAGATAAAGCCACCAAGATCGTGGCTGTTGCACTGTCTTCCCAGATAGAAGCTGCAAAAGAATTTCATAAGCACTTTCATGTGACAGCTGAAACTTTACGCCGCCGATTTGCCCTGACTAGAAAAGAAGCTAGAGAAATAGTTACCCAATGTCAAAATTGTTGTCAGTTTTTGCCTGTGCCTCACGTGGGAAAACCCACGGGGAATTTGACCACTACAAGTATGGCAGATGGATGTCACTCACATCCCTTCCTTTGGAAGACTTCAATATTTGCATGTTTCTATTGATACATGCTCTGGCATTATGTATGCTACACCTCTAACAGGAGAAAAGGCCTCACATGTAATTCAACATTGCCTCGAGGCATGGAGTGCTTGGGCAAACCCAGACTCCTCAAGACAGACAATGGACCAGCATGTACTTCTCAAAAATTTCGGCAGTTCTGCAGTCAAATGGATGTGACTCACTTAACTGGCCTCCCATATAATCCCCAAGGGCAAGGTATTGTAGAGCGTGCGTACCACACTCTTAAATCTTATATAATTAAACAAAAAGGGGGTGATGAGTGAACAGCCAATCAGGTGTGTACATGCCATGCCAAGGGGTATATAAGCAGCGCCCATTTTGGGCTCGGGGTCTTCCTCCATGAAAAGCTTCAATAAAAGCTTGGCTGCAGAAGGATCCTGTTGTTCCTGCGTGCGTTCTTGCTGGCGAGACGATAGCGTGGGACAAGGATGGTTTTGCTCAGTTCCATCATTTGTTTATTTGTGTTTTCCTGTAATTCTTTAAGAGATTTTTGTGTTTCCTCTTTCATGACTTCTGCCTGTTGACTCAAGTTCTCCTGCATTCTTTAAGTTTTTTTTTTTTTTTTTTTTTTTTGCCTTTCTTCTTTATTGGCTTCTATCTCTTGGGCCTTATTCTCCTGCATTTCTTTAAGAGAATTTTGTGTTTCCATTATACAGGTTTCTAGCTTATTCATGGTCCCCTGAATTTCTTTAAGAGATTCATTCATGTCCTTTTTGTGTTCTTCTAGCAGCATCATGAACAGTGATTTTAAATCCAAATCTTGTTTCTCTGGTGTGTTGGCATAATCAGGACTTGCTAATGTTGGAGAGTTTGGTTCAGATGCTGCCATATTGCCTAGATTTCTGTTAGTAGCATTCCTGCATTTGCCCTTTGCCATCTTGTTCTCTGGAGCCAGTTGGTCTTGTCTCTGCCTGGTGTTTCAGCCTCCTGAGAGGCTCTAGGGCTATTTCTGCAACACTTGATGGCAGGATTTTCCCTGTTGCAGATTGCTGATGTGCTGTCCTCCTCTTGAGTGCTTTTGCAGCCCTAGTGTGTTTTGCCCCAGATTGTGACTGTGAACCAGATGGTGCCCATTTGCTCCTTCAGGGAGTGCTGAGGGGTGTATGCTGCAGGGACCTTTTCTGCGTGCTGATCACTCTGCTGGGCAGCAGAACTCCCAACCGGGTTGGTGCACACAAGGCTAGCCTAGCTGCTCAGGCCCTGAGTCTAGGCAAAAGCCTGGCAGGTCAATGTCTGAGCAAAGTTCCCCTCAGCTGTGAGTGTTGTTGGGTCTGTCAGGTGGCCAGGATGGCGGCATGCGCACGCTCCCTGAGAGTGCTGGGAGAGTCTGCTGGGCTAACAACCTCCTGGCCGGGTTGGCACACAGATGGCCCACCGAGCAGCCCAGGGCCTGGGGGCAGTCCAGGGCCTGACCATCTGAGACCCCTGCTATGTCCGCCTCGGGCTATGCCTGTTAGCCAGTTTGGTTTTGCCTGCTAGGACTCTCTGGCTTCCAGTAGGCAAAATGGCGGGGGCGAGCGCACTGGCCTGGGCAAACAACCTTCTGGCCGGATTTGCATACCGATGGCCTCCCGACCAGCTCAGTGCCTGGGTGCAGGCCAACGCCCGCCGGGCTTAGACCCTCACGATGTTGGTCTCGGGTTGTATTTGCGTACCTCAGTCTGTCTGATTTCTCTGGCATTCGAGAACCAATATGGAGGCCTCGTATCTGACTGGTGGGAAGCAGAGTTCTGAAGTGGCTTCTGCATGGTGCAAGGCACCGTAAATCCTCCGCTGCTTGCAGCCTGGCTGGCCAGTGATGGCCAGTGGTCGTGGGCGCAGGGTCTGCCTGGACCCTGTCAGCTTGGTTCTACTGTTGATGGCCCTTCCTCTGGACCAGCCGCTGCTCGACTTTTTAGAATTTAATGATGTTTCTGTCATTGTAGATTGGTTTATTGTTTCCTAGAATATTTTTTAATTATTTATTTTATTTATTTACATTCCAGAAGTTGTCTCTTCCTGTCCTTCCCCAGTTTCTCATCCCATTCCCCCTCTTCTTTCTTTCTGTTTTTTTTTTTAAAGTTTTATTTCTGTATGTGAGTACACTATTGTGTCTTCAGAAATACCAGAAGAGGGCAAAGGATACCATTACAGATAGTTATGAGACACTATGTGTTTGCTGGGTATTGAACTCAGGATCTCTGGAAGAACAGTCAATGTTCTTAACCACTGAGCCATCTTTCCAGCTCCCCAACTCTTCTTTCTTTTTTTTTCCTGTGTCCTTTGTTGTTGCTGTTTTATTTTTAATCTTTTTTTTTATTGAGTGTCTTCTTCATTTACATTGCCAATGGTAAAACCTTTCCCAATTTCCCCCCTCCCAAAAGCCCCCCTCCCCAATGATTCCCTACCCCTCCTCCCAATCCCTGCCTCCATGTTTATGCCCCTTTACCCAACACACTCCCACCTCTCCCCCAACTTCCCCTCCCCTGTCCGGTTACCTTTGTTGGGGCCTCTATTGAGCCTTTACCTGACTAAAGACCACTCCTCCCACTGATACCCAACAAAGCATTCCTCTGCCACATTTTTGGCTGGAACTATGTGTACCCCTTGGTTGATGGTTCAGTTCCTGGGAGTCTTGGGGTATCTGGGTGTCCAAAGTCATTGTTCTTCCCATGGGGCTATATACCCCTTCAGCTCCTCCGGAACACCCTCCAAATCCTCTATTGGGGACCCCAAATACAGAGGCAGAAACTAGAAACCACTTCTTTCTTTAGTCACCACTCTTTCCTGTCCTTGTGCGAGTTGGGTATATCTTATTTCTGACTCATTCTGTCTTTGATTCTTTCTCTGATTTGTCCCTTTGTCTATCACTTAAACATTACTTTCAAACATGGCCACTTCCTTCTACAAAGTGACTTTACTTTCATCATTTTAGATTAAAAGTATTTAGTAAGAGTGCCTGTATTCCAGCCAGATCACATAGACCTAGGAGTTTTGGATGTGATCCCTTGTGAATCTCATGTTCCTGGATTAAAATACTTCTACAATATTCTCTATTCCATAGTGGAGCCATGTATTCTTCAACAATACCCTTTAAAATGAATTAAACCTAACGTATCTTCATGGAAAATACTTCTCTTAAGTGTCCCATAGAAGTAATGAAAAGCTGACTGTCAAAGTCTATTTGTTTCATTCTTACCATTCCTCTGAAGTCATACTGCCATAAGTTTTGTACCCACACTTAACTGTTTCCCTTTGTATTTTGAGATCTCCACACTATGTCATGTATATAGATAGGCTTAGGCTAGTAGTATTATTAGTTTGTTTCTTATCAGAGATAATTTGAGGCAAAAAATTCATTGCATATTTTATTTTTAGCTGTCTAATTTTTAATGTGAAATAAATACTATAGTTTCTATGAGATCTCCGTAAATTCTATAAGATTTATCTTATCCAACTGAAACGACTTCCACTATATCACTAAAATATGTTTTTATCCCCTAAGAATCCCCTAAAAAAGTCTTACTTAGACTAAGTCTTTCAATACACGCATGTTGTATTGAAAGCCTGGGTCTTTTAAAGACAGAAAGATCGGTGCTGAATATTTATTTATGGAAATTTTACTATATTTTTTTTTAAATTGTATTTTATTTAATCCCTGAAATCTCTCTCATGGATCTTATTGAGGCCCTATTACATCCTTCAAACTTCCTTAGAATATACCATATTATGTCACTCCTGATTTATATAATCATTTATTATTATTATATCATAATTATCATCATAATTATTATAATTATTCCAGTGATTACAAATAGTTCACTGGAGTATGAGTAAGGGGCCACCCATTAGGTTGTGGGATATCTAATAGCAGTCACATCTCCAAAGAAAATGGACTCACTTTTATCATCTGTCAACTACCAGTCTCTTTTAAGATAGAGGTGAAGCCTTGAGAATGCCTCCCTAATATTGATGGCATTTTTAAATGCCTTGTACAGGTGTTCACAATTGCTATGAGTTCATATTATGTATCAGCAATATTATGTTTAACAAATATTCCACTTGACAAAGTGATACCACTAATTGGCACATGACATCATATGCCAAAGATACTTATTCATCATTGTGTACTTCCATGTTGCTTATGATAGCTAGGAAATGATCAAGCCAAATGTCCTTCAGTTAGGAAATGGATAACAAAAATATAGTAATAATTATGTTGGAATACCATTCAAGTGCTAAAAAAATGAAATAATAATATTACATGTAGGGGTTGATGGAATCAAGAAAGAGCTTGTGTGAAGTAACCCAGACAAAGAAAGGCAAATATTAAGTGTTCCCATCCATCTGAATTTCCCAACTTCAAATATTTAGATATGAACATGTAAATTAGAGTAGTAGTAGAAATCAGTAAAATAAAAATGGGCCTCAGAGGGAAAGAATTGAGAGGGGAATAAGAGAGTACAAATGTTTGAAAGAGAAAATGGGAAAATGAGTTTAGTTGGGGAAGGTAGCCAAGTTATCAGTTACAATGGAGAAATAGAGAGAGAGGGAGAGAGAGGGAGAGAGAGGCAGAGACAGAGACAGAGACATAGAGAGAGAAAAGAAGACTAAGGATATTATATAGATTACTGTACATGTGTAGAAGTCTCTGTCTACACATATACATTAATAGTGTAAGGAAAGTTATCCTGTCTTAGCTGACTATGACACCCATAACATCCTTTTTGTATCTATCAACCCTGGTACCAGTCATGTGATACCCACTTTCCAGCCATTTATCGGGCAATCCAAGAGAACCTCAAAAGGAGGTTATTGCTGTTGCCTCCCAGAAGCTGAAGGTAGTTTCTTATGGAAGGAACCATGTTACCATGTACTTTGGTTTTAGGATTAATAGGGTTCAAGCTAGATTTGTCTTCAAATCTAGTACCCTCAGGATTATAATTTCATAATACCAGGTGTTTTAGTTACTATACAAGAATCCAAGGCAGAGAAACAATCAAGAGTTGTACTCAGCTCTGTTGCCAGGACAAAGTTACCCGATGAGAAGTGAAAACCAGGCCAGGATGAACAGGTCTCAGCACAACTAAGACTAAGACAAGTTTATTGCATGCAATAAAGCAATTGGATTTGTTATACTTTTACCAGAAACATAATGCAATGGAGTTTGTCAAGATCTATACAATGGTAGTTACCAGGCTATAATGTCTTTTGCAAGCTATAGGGGGCATAGATGTTTAATAGCTAAGACTAATTGTCCAGCCCAATTTTTATATGCTTCATTGATTTCTTTTTTTTTAATATTTTTATTTTCTATATTCTTTGTTTACATTCTAAATGATTTCCCCTTTCCCGGATACCCAAAGGATTCCCCGGCATGCGATAAAGACACATGCTCCATTATGTTCATAGCAGCCTTATTTATAATAGGCAGAAGCTAGAAAGAACCCAGATGCCCCTCAAAGGAGGAATGGATACAGAAAATGTGGTATATTTACACAATGGAATACTACTCAGCAATTAGAAACAATGAATTCACAAAATTTTTAGGCAAATGGTTTGATCTGGAAAATATCATCCTAAGTGAGGTAACCCAATCACAAAAGAATACACATGGAATGCAGTCTCTGATAAGTGGATATTAATCAGCCCAGAAGCCCTGAATACCCAAGGCACAAATCGTATAACAAATGGCCCCCATGAAGAAGTATGGAGAGGGTCCTTATCCTGGAAAGGATTGATTTAACATTGGAGGGGAATATAAGGACAGAGAAAAAGGAGGGAGGTGATTGGAGAATGGATGGAGAGAAGAAGTTTTATGGGACATATGTCGAGGGGGAATCTGGGAAAGGGGAAATCATTTCGAATGTAAACAAAGAATATAGAAAATAGAAATATTTAAAAAACAAAGAAAACCAAAAGGGGTTCCATGGGAACTCCCTGGCATCCAAGGTTCTCCACAAACCAACAGTAAGGCCCTATTAAATAACATCCATTCTATTAAATATAGAGTTCATGCCTTTCTAGAGCCCTCAATCTTACTGGTTAGTCTTCAAAGTACTAGATGTTACTCTGCAAATTATCAAAAGAGAAATATAAACACAATCCTAGCTACAAACACTTTGATATACAATTCTGTACCGCCTGAAACTTATGCTTTTACAATGGTGGCACAAAGCTTGTAAGAGTAATCGATGAATATCCAATTTTATTTAAAGCTCACTCCATGAGTTAAAACCTGTAACTGCCCGTAGTTACATCAAACTGGTTATCTGGAAGGGAAGCTGGGGATATATGGGAAGGCGGCAAAAAGAGAGGAAAACCAAGATAATACCTGCTATTTAAGGTCTCAAAGTTTAATATAGAACTCCAAATATTTAGGCAGGGGAAAATCCTTCCCCAAAAGGCTGGAAGCTTCTCACCAGAACCAGTTCAATTGCTCTGCAGGAGGCTAGTGTTTCTCAGGAAACTGCAGGTCCTTGAAGAACAATGGGCTTCACCTTGGTCTGAGCATTCCACCCAAGGTGGAAGGGATTATGGCTAACACAGGAGTTCCTGCTCAAAGGCTGGGAGAGGAACTTCACATTGGTTGATGTCAAGTTCCTGACAGGGGGCATGGCACCTCAATAAGGCTCTCTACAAAAACCCATACCCATTGCTGCCTTGAAACTAGATAGCCAAGGGACCTAAAAGAATGTCCTGTTCTACAAAGGAATGCAGCAACAATTAAATGATTTCTTATGATAATCTTCTATAATCATGGAACAGTGCCTTGCTCAGATATCATTAGAGGAGCATTCTTTCGTAGCCCGTGGTGACAAGACACAGAAACCAACAGCCAGACAATATGCAGAGAATGAGAGGTCTTAACACAGTCTGCCTTAATTGGGATGGCTTCTTCAAATCTCTCCTTTCCATGCTCAGTGAGTTCAGGAGAAGAGGAGACAGAAAGAGTGTAAGAATAAGAGAGGAGAGCATAGAGGACATCAAAGAAAACAATGCCTTCCAAAGACAGCAGGACTGACACACATATGAGCTCACAGAAGCCCATATGCATGGGTCTACACAATATGTCCTAGAGCTGAAAAGAGAGGTAGACACATAGGCCTGCATTTCTAAGCTATCTCCAATTGATATTCACTTTTAAATATAAAATTACATTTTTCCAAGGGAGTCTCATTAAAGAATTACATTTTTTTCAGCAGAACCTTTTTATTTTATTTTATTTTATTTTATTTTATTTTTATTAATTATTCCAAACATTTATATCTCAAATTATATCCCACTTACAGGTTACTCTTCTACAATCGCCCATCCCACATCTGCCCTCTCCCCTTCTTTGCCTTTATGAGGGTGCTCTCCCACCCACCCACCATCTCCTGCTCCACTGCTTCAGTATCTCCCTACTCTGTGGTATCAAACGTCTACAGGACCAAGGGCCTCCCCTTCCATTCATGTCACACAAGGCCATCCTCTGCTACATATTTATCTGGAACCATTGATCTCTCCCTGTACACTCCTTTAGTTTGTGTTCTGGTCCCTGGCAGCACTGGGCTGTCTGGCCAGCCTACATTGTTCTTCCTATGGGGTTGCATTCTCCTTTCCACACCTCCAGAGCTTCTGCCAGGCCCCTCCCCTACCCCACTGGTCCTGAGGCTCAGTTTGATGGTTGGCTGCAAGCATCCACATTTGCATTGGTCAGCTCCTGGCAGAACCTCCCAAGGAACAACCACTCCAGGCTCTTGTCATCAAGAACCTCTTGGTAACAGCAACAGTGTCAGGTTTGGTATCTGGAGACAGGAAGGATGCCCAGGTGGGATGGTCCTGTATGGGCCTTCCTTTAGTCTCTGTTCGATTTTTCATCCCAACTGGAAAAGCTAGATGAAATGAATGACTTTCTAGACAGATACCATGTACCAAAGTTAAATCAGGATCAGATAAACGATCCAAACCTTTCCTTAGGTCCATAACCTCTAAGGAAATAGAAACAGTCATTAAAAGTCTCCCAACAACAGCAACAACAACAAAAAAACCAAAACAAACAAACAAACAAAAAAGCCCAGGGACAGATGGTTTTAGTGCTGAATTCTATCAGACCTTCAAAGAAGACTCAATACCAATACTTCTCAAACTATTCCACAAAATAGAAACTGAAGGAATATGACCCTGTTCTTTCTATGAAGCCACAGTTGTACTGATACCTAAACCACAAAAAGACCCAACAAAGAACGAGGACTTCAGACCAATTTCCCTTTTAAGTATCAATGCAAAAATTATTCAATAAAATTCTCGGAAACTGAATCCAAGAACACATTAAAGCAATCATTCACCGTGATCAAGTAGGCTTCATCCCAGGGATGCATGGCTAGTTCAATATACTGAAATCCATCAATGTAATGCACTACCAAAAAAACCCCAACCAACCAACCAACCAAACAAAATGTCATTAGATGCTGAAAAAGCCTTTGACAAAATACAATACCTCTTCATGTGAAAAGACTTTGGAAGACCAGGAATTCAATGCCCATACCTAAACATAGTACAAGCAATATATAGCAAATAATAGCCAACATCCAACTAAATAAAGAGAAACTCAAAGCAATCCCATTAAAATCAGGGACAAGGCTGCCTACTTTCTTCCTATCTATTCAATATAGTACTAGCAGTTCTAGCCAAAGCAATTAGACAACAAAAGGAGATCAAAGGAATACAAATTGTAAAGCAGGAAGTCATATCACTATTTGCAGATGATATGATAGTACACATAAGTGACCTCAAAAATTCTTGTGGACAACTACAGTAGAGTGTGCTTTAAATCTGGTCTTGAAATAAGTCAAGCTATGGATAGCTCTAATCAGAATTAAATTACACTTATAAGACATATATTGATACAATCATGTGTGCTTGTACTTTATATCATTATTAAAGATTTTTAGACAACTGGGACATGAATGTCTCTACCCTCTTGACTTTTCTAATTTACACATTTTTGTCCTATTAGTTTGCTTTCATTTACTATGAGGAAGTTATGTAGATAAGACAAAGGAAAATATTTTCCTGCCTGCTTCAATTTTAGTGTCTCTAATGACACTATGAATATTAGTCATAGTCAAGATTTCCTATTGCAAAACCAGTTTCAAAGGAAAAGAATTGAATTGTTCTTTCAGTTTTTCTTTTGGTTATTTTAAACAATTTTAATTAGCCTGTTATTTGGTTTCCTAGATAATAAATTATCACTAGGAGAAACAAACCTTAATTTACAGGAAAAGATTCCATCCCCATGTGACCCATTAACCGCTTTCTCTGTTATAACATTGGAAAAGCCTGCATGATTCCAGAAGACAACTCCCAAGACAGATTCTTGGCAGGCAATACATGATTTCTAAAGTTCCCCCAGGATTATTTCCCAAGCACAATTAGGGCTCTTAATTAACTGCTTTCACTATGGCAGAATTTTGTGACACTCTTTACTCATGGGACTCTCATGCATCAGACAGAAAGTTTCTGTGTTGATTCCTTGAAGGTGCAGTTACCTATGCCCTGAAGTCACAGTACCAAAGTTTTCTCTGTTTATTGTATTCATTATGAATAGTATATGACAAATGGGATTTACTTCTGGCAGTGTTAAATATTAATTTCCAGATATGGGAGATTATAAATTGGAATCTGTATGCTTCAAGTTGTACCAGGCACTGGATTTTATTTTTAAATTAAATTGGTAAATAAATTACAATACAGAAAAAGTGATATCTTTGCTAAGATTTAATTTTCTGTAATAAAATACTATGACCATAAGCAACTTGGGGGTCAGTATTTCACTTGAAAATTATAGTCCTTCTCTGACTAAAGTCAAGGCAGAAATTCAGGGTAGGGACCTAGAAGCAGGCACTGGGTCAAAATTTTTTAATCTCTCATGCATTTCTCTCTTACTTTTTCCATACAACTTCTCTAATACAACTTATCCCAACTACAGTTTCTCCTCTCTCAGTCCTCTGCCCCTACCTTCCTTCACCCAAGATCTACTGCTCCTCAGTTTCTTTTCAGAAAAGAGCAAGACTTCCAGGGACATCAAGTAAACACATTACAATAGTACTAGTCACAAATCTGCTTTATTAACCATACTGGACCACCTGACCAGAATGGTACCTCCCATAGTGATCTGGGCCTTTCTACTTAAGTCATTATTAAAGAAAATATACCACAGGCATGTCTATCTGGAGAAATTTTCTCAAGTGAAATTCTTTTATTTATAATGACTCTAGCTTGTATTAGATTGACATAAAAATTAACTAGCACAACTAGAAGACAAATTATTTTTATAAAGTAATTACACTTGTAATCATTGCCCAAGTAAAGATACTGAAGTTGCCAGATCTAAAAATCCTTATAGAATTCTTTCCAGTCATTACCCACCTATGTATAAAATCATATGTGATATATATATGTGTATATATATATATATATATATATATATATATATATATATATATAAAATGTTACTGATTTCCATCTCCATAGTTCATTCCAAAGTACTATAATTTATTCTTATTTGTTCATTTTTCCATTTCACATGGTTTTATTTTATTTTATTTTTTCAAGACAGGGTTTCTCTGTGTAGCCCTGGCTGTCCTGAAACTCACTCTGTAGACCAGGCTGGCCTCAAATTCAGAAATCCATCTGCCTCTGCCTCTCAAGTGCTGGGATTACAGGCGTGTGTCACCACCGCCTGGCTTCACATTGTTTTAAAACCTCTTCTAATACACACATTTTCTGCTTGTTTTTCTGCTGGATTTTTACATACACTTTCCAGTCCAATTTTTGCCAACTGCACATTCAGTAAAATATAATATTTCTAATCACTTTTGTATTTTATCCAAATGACACCTGAATTCAGAAGACTGATTATCCCATGCTTGATTCTATTTTTTGGTAAGATGAGAGTAGCATATTCATCTTTTGGTACATATTTTCTATTTTCTTTATCCATCCCTCTGTAGCTACTTAGGTTAGTTGCATAGTTAGTATGAATAGTATTGCAATCAACAATATTTTTCTAAATTTTTCAGTATTTTTCATATCATCTCTGATTTTCAGTAGAGAAAATTCAGTTGAGAAATGCTACTTTGTGGGCTATTGCAGTGGAGTACATTTTTATAGTTTCAATTTCTTTGTGCCACTCCATACTTGTTTGGTGTATCTTATTTAGTTTGTTGTTCCTTCCCCACTTCCCACTGTTTCAGCTTTGTTTTTATGTCAGTCCTCTGGTACATATTTTCACTTAGATATAGTCAAGGGAGACCTCAGCTATAACAACTGTGACTTTAACTGAAGGAAAGTATACTGAATTCTCAACATGTGTCTCCAAAGTTTGGAAGCAAGGTATACTAGAACCATGTCTAAGAAAAATACAGAACATTTAAGTAGGAAAATGAAAGGGAAAATGGTGTAGAGGTTGTGAAGGGATAGAGTAAGAATGAGAAAGAAAGTGTATGGTCTAGATGTGTAAAAATCAGTAGAAAACTGTTCTATATTGATGGTGGAGAAAGAAACAGTATACAAAACAGAAATATCCAACAAAAATACAAGCATGGAAGGTAGGTCTCCACTTTCTCTCCAATATCTCTCTGGAGGGGAACAGCTAGGAGTGCACAGGGCATATGATCAGTGGAGCAGCTGGGACAGCAGCCTTCTGATCACTATTTGCACCAGGGAGCCAGGCAGCTCCACAGCCTTCTGTGCACAGACCCTGCCAGAATAAAGTCCAGGATACCCCAACACACCGGAAAAGTAAGAGATGGATTTAAAATTGAATCTTATGATGCTGATAGAGGACTTCAAGAAGGACATAAATAATCCCCTTAAAGAAACACAGGAGAACCTGGGTCAACAGGTAGAAACCCTTAAAGAGGAAACACAAAAATTCCTTAAAGAATTATAGGAAAGCACAAACAAACAAGTGAAGAAACTGAAAAATACAATTTAAAACATGCAAGTCTGCACAAGATTTTGTGCACCCTTTAAAAATTCAATTCATTAAGGGATACCCGTAGGATTGAAATTGTTGGGTTATAACCTAGTACACATGTCTCTTTGACATTTGTTTTTGAAATATCTTTATTATATCATTTCAATTTATTATATATTTCATTTTTTGATAATTTTATACATACATGCAATGTATTTTCACAAATATACTCCTTTTTCCCTTATCTTCACTATCTTGTTTCAATCCCACCAGTTTCCCAATTCATTTTATGTACTCTCCTTTTTAAACCAATTGAATCCACTTAGTGTTTCCCATATATGAATAGATGTAGTAACCACTGCTAGAGCAGTGGATCTCAACCTTCCTAGTGCTCTGACCTTTTAATACAGTTCCTCATGTTGTAGTGATCCCCAACCATAAAATTAGTTTTGTTGATACTTTATAACTGTAATTTTGCTACTGTTATGAATACTAATGTAAATACTTTTGAATGTAGATGGTTGTCAAAGGGGTCCTGACATACAGGTTGAGAACCGTCCTACTGGATCATGTGCAGACTCTCAGGAGCCCTCAAATCTCTAAAGAAATTTGAATGTCTTTTTCTTAGAAGCTATAAGTTGCCAAGACCCCTCATCTAGGAGTTAGTGTACATGATCTCCTTCCTAGAGCATGCTGGGATTTTTGTATAACCTGAGCTTGTGAAGGTCTTTATGCATGGAGTCAAACTGCTGTGAACTCATATGTACTGTAGCCCAGTTATGTCTGGCAAATAATACTGCCACTTTTATAGCTATCCAGTCCCTCTGGCTCTTAAAATCCTTCTTTCTCCTTTTTCATGATGTTCCTTGAGCCTTGGGGTCGGGTATGGCTAAGCTCTTCCTTTATATGTAGACCATCATATTTAATAGTGCCTCTTCCAATAATTGTGCATTAAAATTTTTTATACCTTGCTTATAAGTCATTTATTTTATTTAACACACAAGGGTACATTACAAACTATTTCCTTATACATAGCATGTTTATTTTATTCTTTGAAATAGCATGATTATTTTATTCTTTGTGATTAAATACTATGCTACTATGTGTGTGTGTGGAGGGGTATGTGTTTGAGGTTTTTATTTTAACCACATATATCTATCCATCCACCCACCCATCCATTCATCCATCGATCCATCCATCCACCCACCCATCCATCCATCCATTGATCCATTGATCCATCCATCCATCCATCCATCCATCCATCCATCCATCCATCCATCCATCCATCCATCCATCCTTTCATCCATCGATCGATCAATCCATCCATCCATCCATCCATCAATTTATTCATTCATGGGCACTAAACTGATTCATTTATAAATAATGATACCACAGTAAGAATTTTGCTTCCTGTGGGTCTTTTAGTACAGAATAAGACTATACTATGTGGTAATTTTAGTTATATATTTGAGAAACTTCTATGCTGATTTCAGTGAAAATAGATTTCATCTAAAGTACCTATTATTGAATGCAACATACTAAACTACTTTCAAACTAAGATGGTTAACTTATTTAAAACATTTTTATCCTATGTTTATGAGTATTTTGCTTGTATGTATATTTGTGCACCGCATGCATGGAATGCCTACAGAAGCCAGAAGAGGACATTATATTCCCTGGAACAGAAGGTTGTAAGCCACCATGTGGCTTCTGGGAATAGAACTTTGTAACTCTGGAAGAGAAGCCACTGTTCTTTGTGGAAAGCCGTGACAGTATTCGCCATTACAAGATGGCGCTGACTTCAGCTGTGCCAACTCAGCATTCTTGGTAAACAAGTTAGGTACGCATGTGCAAGAGCATAAATCACGCCTAGCCTCTGCCCATCCCATGACGTAGATATGGGGTGATGAGTGAACAGCCAATTAAGTATGTACACGCCACACCAAGGGGTATATAACGGCGTCCATTTTTGGGCTTGGGGTCTTCCTCCACGAAAAGCTTCAATAAAAGCTTGGCTGCAGAAGGATCCTAGTCTCCTGCATGCGTTCTTTTTTTTTTTTTTTTTTTTTTTTTTTTTTTTTTTTTTAGACAGGGCTGCCCCCTTTCTCTTTATCTTTTCTTTTCTTTTTTTTTTTTATTTGATATAATTTATTTACATTTCAAATGATTTCCCCTTTTCTAGCCCCCCCCCACTCCCCGAAAGTCCCGTAAGCCCCCTTCTCTTCCCCTGTCCTCCCTCCCACCCCTTCCCAGTTCCCCGTTCTGGTTTTGCCAAATACTGTTTCACTGAGTCTTTCCAGAACCAGGGACCACTCCTGCTTTCTTCTTGTATCTCATTTGATGTGTGGATTATGTTTTGGGTATTCCAGTTTTCTAGGTTAATAACCACTTATTAGTGAGTGCATACCATGATTCACCTTTTGAGTCTGGGTTACCTCACTTAGTATGATGTTCTCTAGCTCCATCCATTTGCCTAAGAATTTCATGAATTCATTGTTTCTAATGGCTGAATAGTACTCCATTGTGTAGATATACCACATTTTTTGTATCCACTATTCTGTTGAGGGATACCTGGGTTCTTTCCAGCATCTGGCAATTATAAATAGGGCTGCTATGAACATAGTAGAGCATGTATCCTTATTACATGGTGGGGAATCCTCTGGGTATATGCCCAGGAGTGGTATAGCAGGATCTTCTGGAAGTGAGGTGCCCAGTTTTCGGAGGAACCGCCAGACTGCTTTCCAGAGTGGTTGTACCAATTTGCAACCCCACCAGCAGTGGAGGAGTGTTCCTCTTTCTCCGCACCCTCTCCAACACCTGCTGTCTCCTGAATTTTTAATCTTAGCCATTCTGACTGGTGTAAGATGAAATCTTAGGGTTGTTTTGATTTGCATTTCCCTAATGACTAATGAAGTGGAGCATTTTTTAAGATGCTTCTCCGCCATCCGAAGTTCTTCAGGTGAGAATTCTTTGTTTAACTCTGTACCCCATTTTTTAATAGGGTTGTTCGGTTTTCGGGAGTCTAACTTCTTGAGTTCTTTATATATATTGGATATTAGCCCTCTATCTGATGTAGGATTGGTGAAGATCTTTTCCCAATTTGTTGGTTGCCGATCTGTCCTCTTGACGGTGTCCTTTGCCTTACAGAAACTCTGTAACCTTATGAGGTCCCATTTGTCAATTCTTGCTCTTAGAGCATACGCTATTGGTGTTCTGTTCAGAAACTTTCTCCCTGTACCGATGTCCTCAAGGGTCTTCCCCAGTTTCTTTTCTATTAGCTTCAGAGTGTCTGGCTTTATGTGGAGGTCCTTGATCCATTTGGATTTGAGCTTAGTACAAGGAGACAAGGATGGATCAATTCCCATTCTTCTGCATGCTGACCTCCAGTTGAACCAGCACCATTTGTTGAAAAGGCTATCTTTTTTCCATTGGATGTTTTCAGCCTCTTTGTCGAGGATCAAGTGGCCATAGGTGTGTGGGTTCATTTCTGGATCTTCAATCCTGTTCCATTGATCCTCCTGCCTGTCACTGTACCAATACCATGCAGTTTTTAACACTATTGCTCTGTAGTATTGCTTGAGGTCAGGGATACTGATTCCCCCAGATTTTCTTTTGTTGCTGAGAATAGTTTTAGCTATCCTGGGTTTTTTGTTGTTCCAGATGAATTTGATAATTGTTCTTTCTAACTCTGTGAAGAATTGAGTTGGGATTTTGATGGGTATTGCATTGAATCTGTATAGTGCTTTAGGCAAAATGGCCATTTTAACTATATTGATTCTACCGATCCATGAGCATGGGAGGTTTTCCCATTTTTTGAGGTCTTCTTCCATTTCCTTCTTCAGAGTCTTGACGTTCTTGCCATACAGATCTTTCGCATGTTTGGTAAGAGTCACCCCAAGATACTTTATACTGTTTGTGGCTATTGTGAAGGGGGTCATTTCCCTAATTTCTTTCTCAGCCTGCTTATCCTTTGAGTATAGGAAGGCCACTGATTTGCTTGAGTTGATTTTGTAACCTGCCACTTTGCTGAAGTTGTTTATCAGCTGTAGGAGCTCTCTAGTGGAGTTCTTTGGGTCACTTAGGTAGACGATCATGTCGTCTGCAAATAATGATAGTTTGACTTCCTCCTTTCCAATTTGTATCCCTTTGACCTCCTTATGTTGTCGAATTGCCCGAGCTAGTACCTCAAGTACAATATTGAAAAGATAAGGAGAAAGGGGGCAGCCTTGTCTGGTCCCTGATTTCAGTGGGATTGCTTCAAGTTTCTCTCCGTTTAGTTTGATGCTGGCTACCGGTTTGCTGTATATTGCTTTTACTATGTTTAGGTATGGGCCTTGAATTCCTGTTCTCTCCAAGACTTTAAGCATGAAAGGATGCTGAATTTTGTCAAATGCTTTTTCAGCATCCAATGAAATGACCATGTGGTTTTGTTCTTTGAGTTTGTTTATGTAGTGGATTGTATTGATGGATTTCCGTATATTGAACCAACCCTGCATTCCCGGGATAAAGCCTACTTGATCATGGTGGATGATCGTTTTGATGTGTTCTTGGATTCGGTTGGCAAGAATTTTGTTGAGTATTTTTGCATCGATGTTCATAAGGGAAATTGGTCTGAAGTTCTCTTTCTTTGTTGGATCTTTGTGTGGCTTTGGTATCAGCGTAATTGTGGCTTCGTAGAAGGAATTGGGTAGTGTTCCTTCTGTTTCTATTTTGTGGAATAGTTTGAAGAGTATTGGTGTTAACTCTTCTTTGAAGGTCTGGTAGAATTCTGCACTGAAACCATCTGGTCCTGTGCTTTTTTTGGTTGGAAGACTTTCTATGACTCCTTCTATTTCTTTAGGCTTTATGGGACTGTTTAGATGGTCTAGTTGGTCCTGATTTAATTTTGGTATTTGGTATCTGTCAAGGAAATTGTCCATTTCCTCCAGATTCTCCAGTTGTGTTGAGTACAGGCTCTTGTAGTAGGATCTGATGATTTTTTGGATTTCCTCAGTTTCCGTTGTTATGTCTCCCTTTTCATTTCTAAGTTTGTTAATTTGGATACTTTCTCTGTGCCCTTTGGTCAGTCTGGCTAAGGGTTTATCTATCTTGTTGATTTTCTCAAAGAACCAGCTCCTAGTTTTGTTGATTTTTTGTATGGTTCTCTTTGTTTCTACTTGATTGATTTCGGCCCTGAGTTTGATGATTTCCTGCCTTCTACTCCTCCTGGGTGAAATAGCTTCTTTTTGTTCTAGGGCTTTCAGGTGTGTCATTAAGTTGGTAATGTATGCTCTCTCCATTTTCTTTTTGGAGGCACTCAGGGCTATGAGTTTTCCTCTTAGCACTGCTTTCATTGTGTCCCATAGATTTGGGTATGTTGTGTTTTCATTTTCATTGTGTTCTAAAAAGTCTTTAATTTCTTTCTTTATTTCTTCCTTGACCAAGGTGTCATTGAGTAGAGTATTGTTCAATCTCCACGTGTTTGTGGGTTTTCTGTTGTTTCTGTTGCTATTGAAGACCACTTTTATTCCATAGTGATCAGATAGGAGGCATGGGATTAGTTCTATCTTTTTATATTTGTTGAGGTCTGTCTTGTGACCAATTATATGGTCGATTTTGGAGAAGGTACCATGAGGTGCTGAAAAAAAGGTATATTCTTTTGTTTTAGGATAGACTGTTCTATATATATCAGTTAAATCTAATTGGTCCAAAGCTTCAATTAGTTTCATTGTGTCCTTGTTTAGTTTCTGTTTTCCTGATCGGTCCATTGAGGAAAGTGCAGTGTTGAAGTCACCCACAATTATTGTGTTAGGTGCAATGTGTGCTTTGAGTTTTAATAAAGTTTCTTTTATGAAAGAGGGTGCCCTTGCATTTGGAGCATAGATGTTCAGGATTGAGAGTTCTTCTTGTTGTATTTTTCCTTTGACCAGCAAGAAGTGTCCCTCAGAGTCTCTTTTGATGACTTTGGGTTGAAAGTCAATTTTATCTGATATTAAAATGGCTACTCCAGCTTGTTTCCTGAGACCATTTGCTTGTAAAATTGTCTTCCAGCCTTTTACTCTAAGGTAGTGTTTGTCTTTGACCCTGAGGTGTGTTTCCTGTAAGCAGCAAAATGTAGGGTCCTGTTTACGTATCCAGTCAGTTAGTCTGTGTCTTTTTATTGGGGCATTGAGTCCATTGATGTTAAGAGATATTAAGGAATAGTGATTGCTACTTCCTATCATTTTTGACGTTATTTTTTAAATTTGATTGCTTAACTTCTTTTGGGTTTGATGAAAGGTTACTATCTTGCTTTTTTCAGGGTGGAGTTTCCCTCCTTGTATTGGTGTTGTCCTCCTATTATCCTTTTTAGGGCTGGGTTTGTGGATAGATATTGGGTGAACTTGGTTTTGTCGTGAAATATCTTAGTTTCTCCATCTATGGTGATTGAGAGTTTTGCTGGATATAGTAGTTTTGGTTGGCATTTGTGTTCTCTTAGAGTCTGCATGAGATCTGCCCAGGACCTTCTAGCCTTCATAGTCTCAGGTGAAAAGTCTGCTGTGATTCTGATAGGTCTTCCTTTATATGTTACTTGGCCTTTTTCTCTTACTGCCTTTAGTATTCTTTCTTTGTTTAGAACATTTGGTGTTTTGATTATTATGTGACGGGAAGTATTTCTGTTCTGGTCCAGTCTGTTTGGAGTTCTGTAGGCTTCTTGTATATTCATGGGCATCTCTCTCTTTAGGTTAGGGAAGTTTTCTTCCATAATTTTATTGAAGATATTTGCTGGCCCTTTAAGTTGTAAATCTTCACTCTCATCTATGCCTATAATCCTTAGGTTTGGTCTTCTCATTGTGTCCTGGATTTCCTGGATATTTTGGGTTACAAGCTTTTTGCACTTTGCATTTTCTTTAACTGTTGAGTCCATGGTTTCTATGGAATCTTCAGCATCTGAGATTCTTTCTTCTATCTCTTGTATTCTGTTGTTGATATTTGCATCTCTGTCCCCTGATTTCTTCCCAAGGCTTTCTATCTCCAAAGTTGTCTCCCTTTGAGTTTTCTTAGTTGTTTCTACTTCTGATTTTAGATCCTGGATGGTTTTGCTTAGCTCCTTCCCTTGCATGTTTGTGTTTTCCTGTAATTCTTTAAGAGATTTTTGTGTTTCCTCTTTCATGAGCTCAGCCTGTTGACCAAAGTTCTCCTGTATTTCTTTAAGAGATTTTTGTGTTTCGTCTTTCATGACCTCAGCCTGTTGAGCAAAGTTCTCCTGTATTTCTTTAAGTGTTTTTTGCATTTCCTCCTTGTTGGCTTTTGTATTCTCCTGGATTTCTTTCAATGATTTTTGTGTTTCCCTTGCAAGGGCTTCTAACTTTTGATCCATTTTCTCCTGAATGTCCTTCATGTGTTCCTGTACCAGCATCATGACCAGTGATTTTAAATCCAAATCTTGTTTTACTGGTGTGATGGGGTATCCAGGACTTGCTGGTAGAGGAGAATTTGGTTCAGATGTTGCCATATTGCCTTGATTTCTGTTAGTGACGTTTCTGCGTTTGCCTTTTGCCATCTAGCTCTCACTGGTGTTACTTGGTCTTGTCAGTGCTGGACTCACCAGTGCAAGCTGCCCCTTCCCCGTTGGCCTCTGGTGCACAGCTTACACTCTGCACTGCCTATAGACAGGGTGCTGTTGTCCAGGCTGTTCAGATCCCAAAGCAGGCACCTGAAGGCTCCCGCTGGGGCCCGCAGGATTTATTGGAGCACACCGACTTCTCCCAGCTGGCCGCCCGGAAGCCCCCACTAGCCTCTTGAGGGACCTGGAGATGTGGCGGCCACCCAGGCTGATCTGAAGCGGAGAGAGTTGAGCTGGGGGCTTCTGCCTGAGGCCTTGCCCCAGATTGTGTCTGTGGACCAGGTGGAACCCGTGTGCACCCCCAGGGAGCTCCGAAGGTGAATGTTGCTGTGACCTCCCCTGTGCTCCGCTCACTCCGCTGGGCAGCCGATTTCCCCAACCGGGCTGGCGCACACTAGGTTAGCCTTGTCGCCTGGGCCCTGAGTCCAGGCAAACGCCTGGGAGGCCAAGGTCTGAGCAAAGTTCCCCTAGGGCTATGTCTGTTATTTGGGTCCGCCAGGTGACCCGGATGGCGGGCGTGCGCGTCCGCGCTCCGCGAAAGCACCGGGAGAGTCTGTTGTGCTAATAACCTCCTGGGCTGGTTGACACACAGATGGCCCACCAAGCCGCCCAGTTCTTGGGGTCAGTCCTGTGCCTTTTGGGGCCTAGACCCCCGTTTTGTTAGCCTCAGGCTACGCTTGTTAGCAGTCTCTGCCCTCCCGAGCACTCTGGCTCCTGTAGGCAAAATGGCGGCGCGTGCACCGGCCGGGGCAAAAAAAAAAAAAAAAACTCCTGGCTGGGTTGGCGCCCCGATGGCCACTCGAACAGCCCAGGGCCTGGGTGCAGGCCAACGCCCGTCTGGCTCAGACCCCTGCGGTGTTGGGCCTAGGATTATGTTTGTGTACCTCAGTCTGACCGATCTCTGGAGCCCGGGATCAAGATGGCGGTGAGTCTCTCCTGACTGGCGGGCAGCCGAGTTCTGAAGTCCTCCTGCATGCGTTCTTGCTGGCGAGACGAAAGCGCGGGACATCTGGTGCCGAAACCCGGGATACGCCTTATAATCGCTGGCACCGAGGAGACCCCCGTTAAGGTCACAGGGTGGATTCAGAACTGCAGTGATACGGTAAGGCTCTAAGAGGCATGTCTGTCTTTGGCCTTGATCTCTCCCACCTCTCTCCTCAATTAGCGGGGGCGATTGAAGCCCTCCCGATTGTTTTCGTGGCACTCATCCTTTTTCTTTTGGTTTCATATTGCTTCCATCGGCAGTGGTGTTAAATCATCATCATTAGGCACAGTTAGACAGATGTAGATAAGCCGCAGTGCCTCCCCAATACATAAGCTTCTCCTGTAGATAAAGGAGCAGTATGGGGGCTTCACATTTGGTGGTCACAGCATTGCAGTCCCTTCTGAGACAGCGTAATCTGAAGGTCTCAACAAGAACTCTAAATTGTTTTGTCAGAGAGGTGGATCGAGTGGCTCCCTGGTATGCATGTTCCAGATCACTAACGCTTGCTTCATGGGAGAAGCTGGAGAGAGACCTAATTAGAGAACAACAGGCTGGGAAACTAAAAGCAGGGACGATGCCACTGTGGAAGCTTGTGAAATCATGTCTTGAGGATGAGAAATGCTGTTCATCCGTAAGAGCAGGGCAGGAGGTTTGGAAGAGATTCAGGACAGTCTGTCAGAAATAGAGTGGTGTAAAAGGACCGGTGTGGTCAAAAAGAAAAGAGGTGCACCTAAGAAAAAAGGCCCTTCCAAGGACTCTGGATCTGAGGAAGTGATAGAATGGGGAAAGGATGCCCCGGGGGAGAGAAAATGATGGAGAAAGAAAAAACACAAAAAGGGAAGCACGCAAAAAGAAGAAAGTTGTTAAAGTAAAAGAGATACAAAAAGAGGAAGAAATGTCGACAGAAGAAAAAGCAGTTGTGCCCTGGGAGACAAAGTACAAGTCACCTGGAGAGGATACTTTATATCCATTAAAAGCAGTCGTGCCCCCGGGGGATGAAGTACAAGTCACCTGGAGAGAATACTTTGTATACGTTTAAAGAAAATAAATAGCCTTAGATCTGGCTAGCAGTGACTCTGAGCTGGAGTTGTCAGAGTTGGGAGGAGGAAAAGTTAAAAGAGGCAGCAGCTAAATAGGAAAAAAGATATGGGCCTGGGTGGATAGCCACCGTCCCCGCCTTATACAGACAAAGGAGAGTGTGACTAGTTAGCCTAGCCCTGCAGATTAAGGCAGACCAGGGGTGGAGAAGTTCGCAAAAGGAAAGAGGGTTTACATAGTAATAAACTAAAAACAAACTTCACAGTTAAGTGAGAACTACAAGAAAGTTCACAACCCTACTTTTAAAGCAGCTATTTGCTAGCCTGCACAGTTATTTGGGAGAGCAAGAGCTTGCTTTAAGTATAGCCCTTTTAAAGGAGCTCCACGGAGAGCTAGATCACACCTGAGGAATTTATGCAGCCTACTCGAGCTAAATTCTCTAGAAGAAAAATTATTCTTTAAAAGTCAGAGACAGTCAAAACGGCCGGACAAAGAAAATCCTGGGCTCTCCTCCCCTCCTACCTCTCTCTACAAGGTCACTGTGTTTTTCTTCCCTTCTCTGGCAGAACTCCCAGAAGAAAAAGAAGATAAGAAGTTAACTCTTAAACAAGAGAAAAAAGCAGGTTTCTGAAAAGCAGTTTTTCCATGTACAGGACATGGTATTAAAAAGTATAATAATAATAATAATAATAATAATAATAATAATAATAATGGTTAAAAGCTAATTTTAAAACTCTCCAGGAAACAGAAGAAAATGGGAGACGTCCTATTTTCTCTCTGAATCCTAATGGAGATATGCTTAGTTCTGGTTAAGGTATTTGGATCTTTTTGGGACATCAAGTTCCATTTCTATCTGTTGCCTAATTTTGGTGCACCAAACTTGTCTATATGTGTGTCAATTCATGTTGTCTATTGTTTGAGTGGCTGAATGATTGTTGTGTTTATGTTATGTGTTAAAAAGAAAACATAAAATGGTAAAAAAAAAAAGGGGGGGGGGCGTTATTTACTGGCAGTCCTGCCAGTCTGCAATTTACACAGAAGAAGATGATTAAAGGAGCTTCACATTCTTAACTATGAGTTAAACATAGCTGGAGAAAAAAGCTACTTTTAAGAGGCCAGCAGTCTCAAACTTAATGGTTAATTCTCCTGAAAAAATTTCTACTATGGTGATGGTTGGGTTCAAGGTGTTTTATTCCCCTGAAATTACAGCTAGAAAAAAATATATATTTGGTTTAAATTAATGAGATTTATATAATCGCTTTATTTTTATTTTTAATTGGTCTTAAAGGTACAAATGTTTTACATGCCTTGATTATAGAATATTGACTCATAAGTTATTGGACATGATTTAAAAGAAAATATAATGGTAACAAAAGGTAAGTTTAAAACTGATAATTTAGGGTTAAAGCTATCTTAAGCAACACGTGGCATGACAGAAGCCAAGAAATACAGGTTTCTAAGATATTTCTAAATTGATATAATGTTTTATGTGATTCTTTTTTTTTTCTTCCAGCCTTCTCTCACACTCCCCATCCATATACTAACTTCAAAATTTGATTACATTTATTTACATTTATGTTTTTAAATGGTCAAACATCACAGAACAGATTCAGAGCCCAAGGGATAACTTGATGGAGGCAATTCTCTTTTTGCCAAGGGGGTCTTGGGACTTTAATTTGGGTGTTCAGACTTGTTAACAAGTAACTGTACACATTGAGCCATCCTGACAGCCTTTACCAGTTAATTTCTTGACAGCCTGTGTGTAATCATTTGCTGAAAAAATACACAGGCTTTCTGAAAAAGATACTTAACCTAGACAAATAGCAAAATGACACAATCTCAACATAGCCCTGTGTTCCCTTTTATATGAAAAGAAATTGGATTATTTCTTTTTTTTTTATCCTAGAACTCAGACTTATAAAAATAAGATTTAAAATAATGTCTCTTCAATAAGTTACACTGTCATACAATCAAACACACAAGCTGATGGACAAACTTTGCAATATGAAAATAATGTGTTTGCTATTATTCTAAAGAGAAAAGATTGTTTAAAACTGGGTTTTGCTTTCAAAAATTGTAGTTATGCTTTAATATTACAAGTTCCTTTTGATATTTGACCTTCATACAATGGGGTCTGGTTACAGGCTATTCCTTGCAAGATTGATGGGTGTAGGTCTGGCCTTATCTTACAGGCTTCACATAGAGAGTTTTGGCCAAAAGAATATTTTTAACAGATTCATATAGATGTGGTTCAAAATAAAGTTTCAAGCTTAGATCTATTAAACATTAATAAGGCTATATAGAAATTATAAAGGCATTAAAATTTGGCCTTGGGGCGGCGGCGGCGGTAGCAGTGGCTGCTCCAGCTGAAGGACCATCAGCGGTGGAACCAAGGCGACACAGGGTCCAGTTAGGCCCTGCGCCCACGACCACTGACCTTCGCTGACCAGCCGGGCGGCAAGCAACTGCGGTTCTGCGGAGCCTTTCGCTGCACGGAAGCCACTTCAGAACTCGGCTGCCCGCCAGTCAGGAGAGACTCACCGCCATCTTGATCCCGGGCTCCAGAGATCGGTCAGACTGAGGTACACAAACATAATCCTAGGCCCAACACCGCAGGGGTCTGAGCCAGACGGGCGTTGGCCTGCACCCAGGCCCTGGGCTCTTCGAGTGGCCATCGGGGCGCCAACCCAGCCAGGAGTTTTTTTTTTTGCCCCGGCCGGTGCACGCGCCGCCATTTTGCCTACAGGAGCCAGAGTGCTCGGGAGGGCAGAGACTGCTAACAAGCGTAGCCTGAGGCTAACAAAACGGGGGTCTAGGCCCCAAAAGGCACAGGACTGACCCCAAGAACTGGGCGGCTTGGTGGGCCATCTGTGTGTCAACCCGCCCAAGAGGTTATTAGCACAACAGACTCTCCCGGTGCTTTCGGGGAGCGCGGACGCGCACGCCCGCCATCCGGGTCACCTGGCGGACCCAAATAACAGACATAGCCCTAGAGGAACTTTGCTCGGACCTTGGCCTCCCAGGCGTTTGCCTGGACTCAGGGCCCAGGCGACAAGGCTAACCTAGTGTGCGCCAGCCCGGTTGGGGAAATCGGCTGCCCAGCGGAGTGAGCGGAGCACAGGGGAGGTCACAGCAACATTCACCTTCGGAGCTCCCTGGGGGTGCACACGGGTTCCACCTGGTCCACAGACACAATCTGGGGCAAGGCCTCAGGCAGAAGCCCCCAGCTCAACTCTCTCCGCTTCAGATCAGCCTGGGTGGCCGCCACATCTCCAGGTCCCTCAAGAGGCTAGTGGGGGCTTCCGGGCGGCCAGCTGGGAGAAGTCGGTGTGCTCCAATAAATCCTGCGGGCCCCAGCGGGAGCCTTCAGGTGCCTGCTTCGGGATCTGAACAGCCTGGACAACAGCACCCTGTCTATAGGCAGTGCAGAGTGTAAGCTGTGCACCAGAGGCCAACGGGGAAGGGGCAGCTTGCACTGGTGAGTCCAGCACTGACAAGACCAAGTAACACCAGTGAGAGCTAGATGGCAAAAGGCAAACGCAGAAACGTCACTAACAGAAATCAAGGCAATATGGCAACATCTGAACCAAATTCTCCTCTACCAGCAAGTCCTGGATACCCCATCACACCAGTAAAACAAGATTTGGATTTAAAATCACTGGTCATGATGCTGGTACAGGAACACATGAAGGACATTCAGGAGAAAATGGATCAAAAGTTAGAAGCCCTTGCAAGGGAAACACAAAAATCATTGAAAGAAATCCAGGAGAATACAAAAGCCAACAAGGAGGAAATGCAAAAAACACTTAAAGAAATACAGGAGAACTTTGCTCAACAGGCTGAGGTCATGAAAGACGAAACACAAAAATCTCTTAAAGAAATACAGGAGAACTTTGGTCAACAGGCTGAGCTCATGAAAGAGGAAACACAAAAATCTCTTAAAGAATTACAGGAAAACACAAACATGCAAGGGAAGGAGCTAAGCAAAACCATCCAGGATCTAAAATCAGAAGTAGAAACAACTAAGAAAACTCAAAGGGAGACAACTTTGGAGATAGAAAGCCTTGGGAAGAAATCAGGGGACAGAGATGCAAATATCAACAACAGAATACAAGAGATAGAAGAAAGAATCTCAGATGCTGAAGATTCCATAGAAACCATGGACTCAACAGTTAAAGAAAATGCAAAGTGCAAAAAGCTTGTAACCCAAAATATCCAGAAATCCAGGACACAATGAGAAGACCAAACCTAAGGATTATAGGCATAGATGAGAGTGAAGATTTACAACTTAAAGGGCCAGCAAATATCTTCAATAAAATTATGGAAGAAAACTTCCCTAACCTAAAGAGAGAGATGCCCATGAATATACAAGAAGCCTACAGAACTCCAAACAGACTGGACCAGAACAGAAATACTTCCCGTCACATAATAATCAAAACACCAAATGTTCTAAACAAAGAAAGAATACTAAAGGCAGTAAGAGAAAAAGGCCAAGTAACATATAAAGGAAGACCTATCAGAATCACAGCAGACTTTTCACCTGAGACTATGAAGGCTAGAAGGTCCTGGGCAGATCTCATGCAGACTCTAAGAGAACACAAATGCCAACCAAAACTACTATATCCAGCAAAACTCTCAATCACCATAGATGGAGAAACTAAGATATTTCACGACAAAACCAAGTTCACCCAATATCTATCCACAAACCCAGCCCTAAAAAGGATAATAGGAGGACAACACCAATACAAGGAGGGAAACTCCACCCTGAAAAAAGCAAGATAGTAACCTTTCATCAAACCCAAAAGAAGTTAAGCAATCAAATTTAAAAAATAACGTCAAAAATGATAGGAAGTAGCAATCACTATTCCTTAATATCTCTTAACATCAATGGACTCAATGCCCCAATAAAAAGACACAGACTAACTGACTGGATACGTAAACAGGACCCTACATTTTGCTGCTTACAGGAAACACACCTCAGGGTCAAAGACAAACACTACCTTAGAGTAAAAGGCTGGAAGACAATTTTACAAGCAAATGGTCTCAGGAAACAAGCTGGAGTAGCCATTTTAATATCAGATAAAATTGACTTTCAACCCAAAGTCATCAAAAGAGACTCTGAGGGACACTTCCTGCTGGTCAAAGGAAAAATACAACAAGAAGAACTCTCAATCCTGAACATCTATGCTCCAAATGCAAGGGCACCCTCTTTCATAAAAGAAACTTTATTAAAACTCAAAGCACACATTGCACCTAACACAATAATTGTGGGTGACTTCAACACTGCACTTTCCTCAATGGACCGATCAGGAAAACAGAAACTAAACAAGGACACAATGAAACTAATTGAAGCTTTGGACCAATTAGATTTAACTGATATATATAGAACAGTCTATCCTAAAACAAAAGAATATACCTTTTTTTCAGCACCTCATGGTACCTTCTCCAAAATCGACCATATAATTGGTCACAAGACAGACCTCAACAAATATAAAAAGATAGAACTAATCCCATGCCTCCTATCTGATCACTATGGAATAAAAGTGGTCTTCAATAGCAACAGAAACAACAGAAAACCCACATACACGTGGAAATTGAACAATACTCTACTCAATGACACCTTGGTCAAGGAAGAAATAAAGAAAGAAATTAAAGACTTTTTAGAACACAATGAAAATGAAAACACAACATACCCAAATCTATGGGACACAATGAAAGCAGTGCTAAGAGGAAAACTCATAGCCCTGAGTGCCTCCAAAAAGAAAATGGAGAGAGCATACATTACCAACTTAATGACACACCTGAAAGCCCTAGAACAAAAAGAAGCTATTTCACCCAGGAGGAGTAGAAGGCAGGAAATCATCAAACTCAGGGCCGAAATCAATCAAGTAGAAACAAAGAGAACCATACAAAAAATCAACAAAACTAGGAGCTGGTTCTTTGAGAAAATCAACAAGATAGATAAACCCTTAGCCAGACTGACCAAAGGGCACAGAGAAAGTATCCAAATTAACAAACTTAGAAATGAAAAGGGAGACATAACAACGGAAACTGAGGAAATCCAAAAAATCATCAGATCCTACTACAAGAGCCTGTACTCAACACAACTGGAGAATCTGGAGGAAATGGACAATTTCCTTGACAGATACCAAACACCAAAATTAAATCAGGACCAACTAGACCATCTAAACAGTCCCATAAAGCCTAAAGAAATAGAAGGAGTCATAGAAAGTCTTCCAACCAAAAAAAGCACAGGACCAGATGGTTTCAGTGCAGAATTCTACCAGACCTTCAAAGAAGAGTTAACACCAATACTCTTCAAACTATTCCACAAAATAGAAACAGAAGGAACACTACCCAATTCCTTCTACGAAGCCACAATTACGCTGATACCAAAGCCACACAAAAATCCAACAAAGAAAAAGAACTTCAGACCAATTTCCCTTATGAACATCGATGCAAAAATACTCAACAAAATTCTTGCCAACCGAATCCAAGAACACATCAAAACGATCATCCACCATGATCAAGTAGGCTTTATCCCGGGAATGCAGGGTTGGTTCAATATACGGAAATCCATCAATACAATCCACTACATAAACAAACTCAAAGAACAAAACCACATGGTCATTTCATTGGATGCTGAAAAAGCATTTGACAAAATTCAGCATCCTTTTATGCTTAAAGTCTTGGAGAGAACAGGAATTCAAGGCCCATACCTAAACATAGTAAAAGCAATATACAGCAAACCGGTAGCCAGCATCAAACTAAACGGAGAGAAACTTGAAGCAATCCCACTGAAATCAGGGACCAGACAAGGCTGCCCCCTTTCTCCTTATCTTTTCAATATTGTACTTGAGGTACTAGCTCGGGCAATTCGACAACATAAGGAGGTCAAAGGGATACAAATTGGAAAGGAGGAAGTCAAACTATCATTATTTGCAGACGACATGATCGTCTACCTAAGTGACCCAAAGAACTCCACTAGAGAGCTCCTACAGCTGATAAACAACTTCAGCAAAGTGGCAGGTTACAAAATCAACTCAAGCAAATCAGTGGCCTTCCTATACTCAAAGGATAAGCAGGCTGAGAAAGAAATTAGGGAAATGACCCCCTTCACAATAGCCACAAACAGTATAAAGTATCTTGGGGTGACTCTTACCAAACATGCGAAAGATCTGTATGGCAAGAACTTCAAGACTCTGAAGAAGGAAATGGAAGAAGACCTCAAAAAATGGGAAAACCTCCCATGCTCATGGATCGGTAGAATCAATATAGTTAAAATGGCCATTTTGCCTAAAGCACTATACAGATTCAATGCAATACCCATCAAAATCCCAACTCAATTCTTCACAGAGTTAGAAAGAGCAATTATCAAATTCATCTGGAACAACAAAAAACCCAGGATAGCTAAAACTATTCTCAGCAACAAAAGAAAATCTGGGGGAATCAGTATCCCTGACCTCAAGCAATACTACAGAGAGTTAAAAACTGCATGGTATTGGTACAGTGACAGGCAGGAGGATCAATGGAACAGGATTGAAGATCCAGAAATGAACCCACACACCTATGGCCACTTGATCCTCGACAAAGAGGCTGAAAACATCCAATGGAAAAAAGATAGCCTTTTCAACAAATGGTGCTGGTTCAACTGGAGGTCAGCATGCAGAAGAATGCGAATTGATCCATCCTTGTCTCCTTGTACTAAGCTCAAATCCAAATGGATCAAGGACCTCCACATAAAGCCAGACTCTCTGAAGCTAATAGAAAAGAAACTGGGGAAGACCCTTGAGGACATCGGTACAGGGAGAAAGTTTCTGAACAGAACACCAATAGCGTATGCTCTAAGAGCAAGAATTGACAAATGGGACCTCATAAGGTTACAGAGTTTCTGTAAGGCAAAGGACACCATCAAGAGGACAGATCGGCAACCAACAAATTGGGAAAACATCTTCACCAATCCTACATCAGATAGAGGG
This sequence comes from Apodemus sylvaticus, assembly GCF_947179515.1. NCBI lineage: Eukaryota > Metazoa > Chordata > Mammalia > Rodentia > Muridae > Apodemus > Apodemus sylvaticus. Next base: position 94,008,181 of record NC_067476.1, on the reverse strand, counting down.
CTAATATCCAATATATATAAAGAACTCAAGAAGTTAGACTCCAGAAAACCGAACAACCCTATTAAAAAATGGGGTACAGAGTTAAACAAAGAATTCTCACCTGAAGAACTTCGGATGGCGGAGAAGCATCTTAAAAAATGCTCCACTTCATTAGTCATTAGGGAAATGCAAATCAAAACAACCCTAAGATTTCATCTTACACCAGTCAGAATGGCTAAGATTAAAAATTCAGGAGACAGCAGGTGTTGGAGAGGGTGCGGAGAAAGAGGAACACTCCTCCATTGCTGGTGGGGTTGCAAATTGGTACAACCACTCTGGAAAGCAGTCTGGCGGTTCCTCCGAAAACTGGGCACCTCACTTCCAGAAGATCCTGCTATACCACTCCTGGGCATATACCCAGAGGATTCCCCACCATGTAATAAGGATACATGCTCTACTATGTTCATAGCAGCCCTATTTATAATTGCCAGATGCTGGAAAGAACCCAGGTATCCCTCAACAGAAGAGTGGATACAAAAAATGTGGTATATCTACACAATGGAGTACTATTCAGCCATTAGAAACAATGAATTCATGAAATTCTTAGGCAAATGGATGGAGCTAGAGAACATCATACTAAGTGAGGTAACCCAGACTCAAAAGGTGAATCATGGTATGCACTCACTAATAAGTGGTTATTAACCTAGAAAACTGGAATACCCAAAACATAATCCACACATCAAATGAGATACAAGAAGAAAGCAGGAATGGTCCCTGGTTCTGGAAAGACTCAGTGAAACAGTATTTGGCAAAACCAGAACGGGGAACTGGGAAGGGGTGGGAGGGAGGACAGGGGAAGAGAAGGGGGCTTACGGGACTTTCGGGGAGTGGGGTGGGGGCTAGAAAAGGGGAAATCATTTGAAATGTAAATAAATTATATCAAATAAAAAAAAAAGACACACAAAAAAAAATTTGGCCTTGGATTCACACCAAATATTAACACAAGAGGCTAGAGTAGCCCTCAACAGAGTAAAACAAGGCTTACAAGACACAGTGTTGTTTCGCTACAAAGAAAAAGAGAAAATTGCTTTATGCATTTTGTCTACCTTTTGCAGCCTACAGGCCTTCTATGGCAAGAAGGTCCCTTGTTGTGGGTACATCCTAGAGCCTCACCAGCAAAATCTATTGATCAGTACCCTACTGTGGTTGCTAAATTGGCCCTTCTAGAGATACAACAATGTATATAGTTTTTTGAGAAAAATCTTATATCACTGAACGTTCCCTATACTGCCTCTCAGGTGCAGATTTTGTGCGGAACAATTAATAATTGGGTCATATTGCATTGCTGTTTTGATGGATTAATAATAATCATTATCCCAGACATCCTTTGATTTCATTTTTTAAGGAATATCTTGTGGTGTTTCCAAGAGTAACTGCACAAGCACCCTTGCCAGGTGCCCCCAATATATTTACAGATGGATCAAAAACAGGTTGTGGAGCTTATATGATCGAGCACAATGAGCCTGTTTTGTGCCAATATCAGCCTGGCTCCTCACAGGTGGTTAAATTACAAATTATGTTAAAAGTTTTCAAATAATGCTCCTTTCAATTTAATTTACTTTCAGATTCATCTTATGTGGTGAATGCTGTTATGTTAGGTACACAAGATCCTAATTCTTTCATTGTGCCGTATACTGCAGCACAAGTTCAAATTTTGGCAGCTACATCCAATGATTGGGCGATTTTAGTTACCTCCTTTGCTGGACAGATTGACAATCATTATCCAAAGCATCCAATTTTGCAATTTGCCCTGAGTCAGGCTGTAGTATTTCCACAAGTGACAGCCAGAAATTCACTCCCAGATCGAATCGTGGTATATACTGATGGATCAAAAACTGGTATAGGTGCTTATGTAGTTAATGGTGAGGTAGTATCTAAACAATATAATGAAACCTCACCTCAAATTGTGGAATGTTTAGTAGTACTAGAGGTTCTTGAGACCTTCCCAGAACCGCTTAATATTGTGTCTGACTCTTCTTATGTAGTTAATGCAGTTAACCTTCTTGAGACAGCTGGGGTAATAAAGTCCTCCAGCAAAGTTGCTAACAGTTTTCAACAAATACAATTTGTATTAGTGAATAGAAGATTCCCTGTTTATATTACTCATGTCAGAGCATACTCGGGCCTCCCTGGTCCTATGTCACTGGGAAATGATTTGGCAGATAAGGCCACCAAGATCGTGGCTGTTGCACTGTTTTCCCAGACAGAAGCTGCAAAAGAATTTCATAAGCGCTTTCATGTGACGGCTGAAACCTTACATCGCCATTTTTCATTGATTAGAAAAGAAGCTAGAGAAATAGTTACCCAATGTCAAAATTGTTGTCAGTTTTTGCCTGTGCCTCACGTGGGAATTAACCCACGGGGAATTTGACCACTACAAGTATGGCAGATGGATGTCACTCACATCCCTTCCTTTAGAAGACTTCAATATTTGCATGTTTCTATTGATACATGCTCTGGCATTATGAATGCTACACCTCTAACAGGAGAAAAGGCCTCACATGTAATTCAACATTGCCTCGAGGCATGGAGCGCTTGGGGCAAACCCAGACTCCTCAAGACAGACAATGGACCAGCATATACTTTTCAAAAATTTCGGCAGTTTTGCAGTCAAATGGATGTGACTCATTTAACTGGCCTCCCATATAATCCCCAAGGGCAAGGTATTGTGGAACGCACCCACCGCACTCTTAAATCTTACATAATTAAACAAAAAGGGGGAATCGAGGAGGCTCTACCCCTGGTACCAAGAGTACCTGTTTCCATGGCACTCTTTACTCTTAATTTTCTAAATCTTGATGACCAAGGCCATACTGCGGCCGATCAACACTGTTCAGAACCTGACAGGCCAAAAGAAATGGTCAAATGGAAAGATGTGTTGTCTGGTCAATGGAAAGGCCCAGATCCTATTTTAATAAGATCCAGGGGAGCTGTTTGTGTTTTCCCACAGGGGGAAGATAACCCATTCTGGTTGTTGGAGCGATTGACGCAGAGAATTCTGAGACCTGAAGATGACACCTGGACGGATCCCACAGAAACTACTCCTGGCCCTCGTGCTGCCTCTCCGGATTTGGGTTCCTAATATATTGGGAGAATACAGATGGGCTATCTTGTTGGCCTTCCCAAAGCCAGTGCCTGTCCGTCATGATGCAGTTGTTTTCCCAAAGTTTTTTACAACTAACAAAACCTTAGAATTGCCATACTTGCCATTTGATCCCACTCGGGCACCATTAGGGGAGAGTCGTTCTCTACTAGAGCGAGGTTCTTTCTGTTTTGAATTTGATGGGGTAGGAGAATGCATCAAGCTCACAGGTCAAGCTTTGGGAATGTTTGACAAGCAGAGAGGAGGCTGGCTGAATCGGACCCAGGATACCTCTGACCCAGATAAAACAGTTACAAAACGGGCCTTCTGGCAAGAGGCAATTTGGATCAATGGCACATTTCTATCGCCCAATTTTCTAAACAAGGAGCGTCCTCGTCAACCCAGGATAGCTCCCCATTGTTCTTGGGAGGACGAAGGGTTAATCCCTCCCTAGTCTGATTGTCAGTCCTCTATTACTCGTTGGGCAGACCAAGCTAGAACTTTTTCTTTTTCCCCCAATATGATGGTAGACCAAGAAGATGAATTCGCTATGAAACAGGGACTCTTTATACAGGATTTTATAATGCACCCTTTCCATAAGTGGGTACTTTGTGGAGTTAATGGCAGCTGTTCAGATCTTAATTCTTTGGCTTTTATCCGAGGAGGAGCTGCTGGAAAAGCCTCCTTTACTGGTGCTTCAAAATTTTTTCAGTTCTGGTGATTGAATGCTGCTATCCCGGAAAAGAGTGGAACTGTACGAATGTATACTAATTCTACCATAGAGATCACTGGATTCAATAAAACCCTAGTGAATCAAACTGACTACCCACCTATCCCGGTATGCGTTTATCCCCCTTTCTTGTTTATTCTTTCAAATGAATCATTTGAAAAGTGTTCCAATGATTCTTGTTGGATATCACAGTGTTGGGATTCAGAGTGGGCTACCCCGTGCCATGGTAGCCAAGGTTCCGCGGTGGTCCCTTCCACCCTAACCCTGTTCAGACAGAAAAGAGACTTCGGTGTCACCGCAGCCATTGTTGTGGCCATCTCCGTTAGTGCAGTTGCTGCTACAGCTGCTGGGATTTCCATGGTAACCAAAGTTCAAACAGACAAGGCCCTGAACCAATTGTCGATCAAAGTGGCAGATGTTGTAAACGTTCATACTTCTGCTAGTGCTCAACTAAAGGGCAGGTTAATGATTGTTAACCAACGCCTCGATCTGGTAGAGGAAAGACTAGATATTCTTTTTCAACTTGCTCAATTGGGATGTGAAAGAAAACTGGGTGCGCTTTGCATTACCAGTGTGCAGTATGAAAACTTTACCCATGCGGCAAACTTGTCTAGGCAATTGTCATTATATCTTGCAGGAAATTGGTCTGAAGGCTTCGATGAAATTCTCGAATCCTTGCGGGCAGCAGTGTTGGCCATCAATTCGACTTGAGTGGACTTGTCACTGACAGAGGGACTCTCTTCCTGGATCACTTCAGCCTTTTCTTACTTTAAGGAGTGGGTGGGTGTGAGTTTATTTGGCGCAGCCTTATGCTGTGGATGCGTGTTCATGCTTTGGTTGGTCTGCAAACTCAGATCCCAGCAAAAACGTGACAAGGTTGTGATTGCTCAAGCACTTGCAGCTATTGAACAAGGCGCCTCCCCAGAGATCTGGTTATCCATGTTAAAATAGTTTTGCAAGTATTGGACTGCTCAGCTCTTGCACCCCTAGAGGCTAGACTCATTGCACAGGGATGAGTGAGCAAGTCTTTCACTCTGATGGATTGTCAGGCTAAACACCGCATAAGGGTAGTTCAGAGTTTGGACACTCTTAGAAGACAAGTCGGATTGCATGAGGGTTGTGTGTCCAAGTGTCCCTCCCCTAGGAAAAACGGCACGAGTGCAGGTCAGGACGATCCTGGGAAAGGGAACCTAAGGATCTTGTTCTGTACATGGCGCTCTTACTTATCTTACTAGGGATTCGACCTCTATCTCCATCCATTACAGAGTGGCTTGCATTTTTTAATATTACAATAAGGGAGAGATGTGGAAAGCCGTGACAATATTCACCATTACAAGATGGCGCTGACTTCAGCTGTGCCAACTCAGCATTCTTGGTAAACAAGTTAGGTACGCATGTGCAAGAGCATAAATCACGCCTAGCCTCTGCCCATCCCATGACGTAGATATGGGGTGATGAGTGAACAGCCAATTAAGTATGTACACGCCACACCAAGGGGTATATAATGGCGTCCATTTTGGGGCTCGGGGTCTTCCTCCATGAAAAGCTTCAATAAAAGCTTGGCTGCAGAAGGATCCTAGTGTCCTGCGTGCACGAAAGCGCGGGACAGTTCTTAACCTTTGAGTCACTTTTCTAACTCTTAACTTTTTTTCCATCCCTTTTATTTAGTCTACTGCTTTATATTTTTAAAAGCTAAAAAAAAGTTAATAGGTGACAATCTGGCCTTATTTCTGATTTTACAGCAAATATTTTTACTTTTTCTCAATATAATATATTTTGTCTATAGGCCTACCATATATAACCTGTATTAAAATGAGGTAATTTCTTTGTATTCCTGGTTTTCTGACATCATTTGTCCTAAAGAGGAGTCAAAATTTGCCATTAGGTCCCAATGTAATATAATACAATGTAATATAATATAATAATATAATATAATATAATATAATACATTTTGCCATTAAGTCATAATATAATATAATATAATTAATATAATATAATATTGTATTTATAATATGTATTGAATTGTGTGTTATGTTTTTTATTGTTTTAAAATTTTTCTTACTACTATTTATTTTATTTATTTGTTTTCTCCTCCACAATCCCCATCCTTGCCTCTATGCCTCCCCCACTCACCTTCCCACCCACTCCTGCCTCACTGCACTGGAATGCCCATACACTGGGGCATCAAGCCTCCATGGGATCAAGGGCTCTCCTCACATTGAAGCCTGATAGGGCAATTCTCTGCTATATACGCAGCTTGAGCCATGAGTCTCTCCATCTGTACTCTTTGGTTGGTGGTTTAGTCCCTGGGAACTCTGAGGGGTCTGGTTAGTTGATATTGTTGTTCTTCCTATGGGTTTGAAATCCCCTTCAGATCCTTTAGTTCTTCCCCTAACTCTTCCATTGGGGTTCCCATGCTCAGTCCTATGGTTGGCTATGAGCATCCACATCTGTATTGGTCAGGCACTGGCAGAGCCTCTCATGGGACACCTATATAAAAGAGAGGTACAGAGCTAAAAAAAGAATTCTAAATTGAGGAATCTCGAATGGTTGAGAAACACCTAAAGAAATGTTTGACATCATTAGTTATCAGAGAAAAGCAAACCAAAATGACCCTGAGATTTTACCTTACACCAGTCAGAATGTCTAAGATCAAAAACTCAGGAGACAGCAGATGCTGGTGAGAATGGGGAGGAAGAGGAACACTTTTCTATTGCTGGTGGGACTGTAAACTGGTACAACCATTCTAGAAATCAGTTTGGCAGTTCCTCAGAAAGTTGGAAATATTTTTACCTAAGGACCCAGCTATAGTACTCCTGGGCATATATGCAAAAGATACTCCAACATATAACAAGGACACATGCTCCATTATTTTCATAGCAGCCTTATTTATAATAGCCAGAAGCTGGAAAGAACTCAGATGTCCTTCAACAGAGGAATGGATACAGAAAATGTGGTACATTTACACAATGGAATACTTCTCAGCTATTAAAACAATGACTTCATGAATTCTTAGGCAAATGGATGGAACTAGAAAATATCCTGAGTGAGGTAATGGAGTCACAAAAGAACATAGTATTTACTCATTGATGAGTGGATATTATCCAAAAGCTTGAAATTCCCACATTATAACTCACATACCATATGAAGCTCAAGAAGAAGGAAGACATAAAGTGTGGATGCTTCAGTTCTATTTAGAAGGGGGCAACAAAATTATCATGGGAGATGGAGGGAGGGAGAGAGGAGGAGAAGGGAAAAGACTAACAGAATCAGGTTGGGAGGAGAAGGGGGAGAAGTACAGAGGATGAAGAATTCAAATAGAAGTATGTGGCAGTGGGGGATGGGAAACTGGGGATAGCCACTAGAAAGTCTCAGATGCCAGGGAAGCAAGAGGTTCCAATGACCCAAAGGAGATGACATTAGAAAACATTCCAAACAAATGGGAGATTGATCCCATAGAGATCATATCCAGTGACAGATCATATCCAAGGACAGAAGGTTGTCTACCCATCTCAAAAATTTTAACCCAGAATTGTTCCTGTCTTAACACAGGGACAAAGAGTGGAACAGAGACTCAAGGAAAGGCCATCCACAGTCTGTCTCACCTAGGGTTCCATCCCATCTGCAGAAATCAAGCCCAGACACTATTGCTGACACCAAAAATTGTTTGTTGTAAACACCTTACAATTCTAGAATGAATGAAACTTGATTTTGTCTACATTATTTCTAAAGCATTGTTTGATCTTACCTGCAAGTATTATATTGAAGATTTTGTGTAAAGTTTATCAAGGGAATCTGCCTATAAATTCTTTTGCTGTTATTCTTTTTTTAACTCATAAGATTATTTTTTATTAATTAGCCACATATATGCATAAACAAATACAACAGGTAGACGTGGCCAATACCTTTTACCCATAATGAGGGCTGTGTGAACACAATTTCTGAAATGACGATTATTACTCACAATCAACCAGAACTGCCCCCCCACCCCCAGAGCTCCCAGGGACTAAACCACCAACCAAGGAGTTCACATGGAGGGACCCACGGCTCTAGCAGCATTTGGAGCAGAGGATGGCCTTATCCAGTATCAAGGGGAGGAGAGGTCCTTTGTCCTGTGAAGGCTCAATGTCTCAGTGTAGGGGAGGGTAGGAGGGAGTAGATGGGTGGGGAAACACCCTCATAGAAGCAGGGCTTGGGGGGAATGGGATAGAAGGTTTCTGGGGTGGGGGAAACCAGGAAAGGGGATCACATTTGAAATGTAAATAAAGAAAATATTTAATAAAGAAAAGCAACAATGCAAAAAAAAAGAAGAGAATATTGCTGTTGCTGTTATTCTTTTGAGCTTATCTGGATTTAGAATCAGGTTAATATTGAGTTTGTAACATAAGCTTCAAAGTTTTCTTTCCATTTTTCACATTATTTTTTTCACATTATTATTTTGAGGAACGTTATTTTTACTTATTTTTGAAAAGTCTTGAATATTATACCATATTTGTCTTTCACGGTATGTGTTACCCCACTCAGGATGTTTTCTTTTCCTAGTTGAATTGTATCCATTTCCCACAAATTTCATGATGTAATTTAAAAAATGCTGATTGATACTCCATTGTATAAATGGAGTATTATGGATTTATGGAGATCTTTATCCATTCTTCAGTTGAGAGCTACAAAGGTTGTCTTCACTTTCTGACTATTTGAATAAACCCATAATGAACAATGAAATAAAGTTGAGCAAGTATCATGTATCCACTTATAAGTGGAAATTAGCTTTTAAGTAAATGATAATCAAGATAAAATTCAGAAGCCCAGAGAGGTTATGTGAATAGGAGGGCTCTAGTGGAATATGTGGACTTCTCTCAGACAGGGAAATAGAATAAATCTTGTCGATGAGAGTAAGAAGGATCAAGTGCAGGAAAGGCTAAAGAAATAGTGAGTGAGTGAGTGTGTGTGTGTGTGTATGTGACTACTGGAAACTTTCAGAAATATATGAGGGAGACCTTAGTGGGGACTCCTAGTAACAGATGAGACAGAGTTTAAATGGGATATCTATGTGGCCAGGTAAGGCTTCTAGTGATAGTACTGGATTACATTTAATTGAGTTGCTGATGGCCAAAGGAGTCCTGTGAAGATTTCTAAACAACCCAGACTGGAGCAAGGACAGAAGGTTGCTCTTGGAAAACTGACAATGTGGTCCCATTGCCAAGGACAGCATCCACACAACTCATTGAACTTAGAGAGGTGAAGCTGGTGCCTACATGGAGCGTCCCTTCCCCCCATAAAGCTACCCCATAGACCACCAAAAGAGAACACCAATCCAGGCAAAAATCCTCAACCTACAACCCATTCTGCCTTCAAGATATACTGAGTCAATGGTGGCTCAAAACTTGTGAGAATGGCCAAGGAATGCTTGGTTTATCTTGAGGCTCATGCCAGGAAAGGTATTCCATACCCTACACTGCTCGAATTTCCAGGAAGACTGGATAGCCCAGAGATCTAGGGTAGACCCACATAAAAAACAAAAAGCCAAGCCAGTGAAGTTAGTTTTAATGATATTTTGCTATACTTATAGATTATTATCAGAGAGGCTTTCCTCTGGCAGCAGATGGAAGTGGGTAGAGAGTCATTGTCAGACATTGTGAGGAGAGTCTAAATTAGAGGTCTCCATTAGTTCCCTCCCTCAAAAATGCTGAGATCTTGAGGAATGATTAGAGGAATCAGAGGTGATGGAGAATGCTAGAAGAACACTGAATCAACAAAGAAGGCCTCATATGGACTCACAGGGATGGAAGCAGCAAGCATGAGATTTTCATGAATCTGCACCAGGTCCTCTGTATGTATGTTATGTTTGTTAACTTGGTGTTTTTGTTTCAACTGAAGACACCAAGATATAAGACAATATGGACATAATACAACTGATACACACACACACACACACACACACACACACACACACGCACACACACACATACACACACACACATATATATACATATACACACACACACAAAATGGTAGACTTCTTGCCTGGCAATCAGGAAGCCTTGGGCCCAGTTCCCAAGGCTGTAAACCTTTAGGATAGTTTGAAGAGCTGAATGGGTCATGAGCGCCACCTCCATTTAGGCAGCAGCAGAAGCCTCTGGTACAGCATCTGCCTTTTCAAGTGGCTTATATCATATAGTTTATGAATTTATTTAAATAATAAACAATAATTTAAAACAAAGTTTTAGTTCTTGAAATTCAGATAATTGAGAAAAATACTATATTTTCAAATTCATGATGCCCTATTTATCAATTCTTGTTCTTAGAGCCTGAGTTGTTGGAATTCTGTCTAGGAAACCCCTCCCTTCCCTGTGCCAATGAGTTTGAGGTTCTTTCCCACTTTCTCTTCTATTAGATTCAGTGTATCTGGTTTTATGTTGAGGAGCTTTGTGCAAGGTGACAAATATGGATCTATTTTCATTTTTCTACATAATGAATGCCAGTTATTTAGACCAGCAACATTTATAAGACGCCTTATTTTCCCCATCCAGAGCTTGGCAGTTAGGTGACCACAGGTAAAGGTCTGAAGCCACACAGAAGCATAGAGGATTCTTGCCAGGGCTGGCAGAAGGTAGAATAGGAGCGGGGCAAGCATCTCAACAGAGTTGAAGTAGAGTTTGCCTCCCTATATGTGTGCTGATTAAAGTTCAGAAAAAACACTTTCCTGGAGCTGCAATGGACTGAATGGCCCCAAACTTCTGAATTGGTAATGTATTTAGTTTGAATATAAGAAGGTAAAGCTCTTAGGGAGAGATTTTGACATCTGGAAAATATCCTAAGTGAGGTAACCCAGTCACAAAAGAATACACATGGAATGCAATCTTTGATAAGTGGATATTAATTAGCCCAGAAGCCCTGAATACCCAAGGCACAAATTGCATAACAAATGACTCCCATGAAGAAGTATGGAGAAGGTCCTGATCCTGGAAAGGATTGATCTAGCATTGGAGGGGAATATAAAGATAGAGAAAAAAAAAGGAGGGAGGTCATTGGAGAATGGATGGAGAGAAGAAGGTTTATGGGACATATGGGGAGGGGGGATCCGGGAAAGGGGAAATCATTTGGAATGTAAACAAAGAATATAGAAAATAAAAATATTAAAAAAGAAAAAATAATATTTTCTATGTTATAAATGGACACAAACATAAGGACACAATGTTTCACTTGTTAACATACAAATGGTTGTTCTTTTCAGTAATGCCTGCATTTTTATATATCCTGTTTAAGAGAGATAAGAATAGGGTAGACTTGGAAAATAAAGAATAATTAGATATTAGATTAGAGGCCATAAAACAGAGTTTAGACAATTTTTAAAATCAGAATAAGGAACCTGCAGTAACATAAAAGAGGATAATTCTAGATGAGAGAAATCCACAGGTTTGTCAATAATTAGAATGTCAACCCATATAGATACAATATATTGGGTTGAGAATCCAGATTATAGTTATTTATGCTACTTTAGAACACAATCACACAACTGATTATGTCTTTCATTTTGTAGAGTTTGAACAATTAACATATGTCCATTTATGGATGAACATAACATCTGATACATGTTCAGAATTTTAATGGATTTTTGTTTTGAAATCTCAAAGGGTTGATTCTGAGATTGCACATTTATTGGAGATGATGACTATCTTGAAAAAAGCCTTTATAGATTGAAGCTAATGCTATTTCAGCATACATAACTATTAGAATACAATTATTTTAGACATTATGCCACAAAACCAGTTGAAGATATATTTTACAATTCAATAGGTCAATCATTTGTACGGAGACATTAAAGACATTAAAGGATTCAAAGGTGTCCTAACATCTGGGTAGATTAATTTTTAAATTTAAATTTTTATTTTTAAGGACATAATTTATTATTTTTACTTTAAAATATTTAACATTAATATTTTTTTAAAGATTTAATTATTAATTTCTACTTTAATATTTTATTTTCTTTTTTATGTATTTTTTTAATTTAAATTTATTTATTTATTTATTTACACTCCATATTTTATTCTCCCCACTCCACATCCACCCTCTGACTGTTCCACATCCCATACCTCCTCCCCATACCCCTGTCTTCATGTGGATGTCCCCATACCCCATCTCATCTGACCTCTAAACTCCCTTGGGCCTTCAGTCTCTTGAGGGTTAGGTGCATCATTTCTTAATGAACACAAACCCGACAGTCCTCTACTGTATGTGTGTTGGGGGCATCACATCACCTGGTGTATGCTGCCTGTTTGGTCGTCCAGTGTTTGAGAGATCTTGGGGGTCCAGATTAATTGAGACTGCTGGTCGTCCTACAGAGTCTCCCTTCTCCGCTTCTTTTAGCCTTCCTTAACTCAACAAAAGGTGTCAGCTGCTTCTGTCCATAGGTTGGGTGCAAATATCAGCATCTGAATCTTTCAGCTGCTTGTTACATTTTCCTGAGTGCAGTCATGCTAGGTCCTTTTCTGTGAATCCTCCATAGCCACAGTAGTAGTGTCAGGCCTTGGGACCTATTATTATTAATCATTCCATTTGTTTACATCTCAAATGTTATCCTCTCCAACAATCCCCCATCCCATGATATCCCACTTCCAGGTTACCCCTCCACCATACCCCCATCTTCCCTCCCCAATCCCTTTTGCCTGAGAGTTTTCCTCTACCCCCTCCCACTCTCCTGCCCCACCACTCCAGCATCCCCCTACTCTGGGCATCAAACCTCCCCAGGACCAAGGACCGGCCCTACTATTGCTGCCTGGCAAGGCCATCCTCTGTTACATATGTATCTGGAGCCAAAGATCCCTTTAGGTACTCTCCTTGGTTGGTGGTGTAGTCTCTGGGAGAACTAGGTGGTCAGAACTATGTTGTTCTTCCAATGGGGATGCAATCCCCCTCTGCTCTTCCAGTCCTGCCAGCTCCCCTACCAGGTTTCCTGAGTTCATCCCAATGGTTGACCCCAAGAATCCACCTCTGTATTTGTCAGTTGTTGATCGGACCTCCCCAGGAACTGCCACACTTGGTTCCTGTCTCTAAGTGCCTCTTGACCAAGGCAACAGTGTTGGGTTTATTGTCTGCAGACATGATGTATCCCCAGGTGGGACTGTTCCATGGTTGGCCCTTCCTTCAGTCTATGTTTCATTTTTTGTCCCTGTTCTTCTTTTGGAGGGGAACAGTTCTAGGTAAAAACAAAACAAAACAAAACAAAACAAAACAAAACAAACAAAACAAAACAAAACAAAAAAAACAACAAAAAAAAACCACAAAAAAAAAAACCAACTTTGAAATGGATGGGTGGTTCCGTCCTTCAGCCAGGGGCCATGCCTATCCACTGGAGCTGGTCTCCACAGGTTCTATCGTCCTCTTCTCTGCTATTATGACTAAAGTCAATCCCATTGGGTCCTGTGAGCCTCAGGTTTCTCTGGTGTCTGGGATTCATCTTTAACTGAATTGTGCACAGTGAACATTCCATACATATGTTATTGCAGAAATGTAACCAGTGAGAGTAACATGTTTGCAGACACCGGTGATGTCAAGATTAACCCTTAGGAATGCTGAGGTACTGTGCCATATTTTAAGCAGCATCCTCCTCTATTCAGCTTCATATACTGCCTCAATAGCTGTGTCTTCAAAAATCTACATCTAAGACAGTTTCAAAGCAGCTGGATAGCTTGTCCTGCATCGCAGAATGTTTGAGTCAAGGACTTCAGTTAAGCCCTGAACTTTCTCAGCACAAAAAACCTACATAACAAATGTTACAACTAGCTTTCTTAAGAGTGGCCAATATCTCAGTTTTCTTTGAGCCTGCAAAAGAAAATGACACCAGTAAGGAGCTGGAAGCAGTTTTACGAGAAAAAGTTTCCATTGCCAAATATCAGGGCGGGTGGATTTTCATCATTCAGAGGGTGATGGATGTATGTTGTCATTTGGAGGGTGGTTTGCAAGTCTTTAATGGTTTTAGTCATGGAAAAAACAAAATGAGGGAAGTTGGAATCAATGTTATTTTCTTTTTGTTTTTCTTTCCTCTTTCCTTCTTTCTCTTTTATTTAGCTTTAAGGGCAAAGGGGAGAGAAGTGATGAAAAGAAAAGAGGGGATGTAGGAATAATAGGAATAAATGGTAGATTATTGACTCTACTCTTAAGCTATAGAGATATAACTTGCCAAAAAAATCTTACACTGATTTGGATTTTGGTATATTGATACAAAGTTAAGGTTATATTTGGTTACAATATACTATGTATCAACTCCTTTTAAGATATTGCACCTCTGTAATTGAATGCAATGTTAAGTTCTAGCTCTTTGAACTCTATTATTACAAACTGTTTAGTATAGTTAAGAAATGCAAGTTAATAAATCACATTTAAGGTCATTTTAGATACTAGTCTAGTTTATTATAGAAATATGTTTTCTAGGTTTAACAAACAGTAAGTAGCTAGAATTACTTTCTTCACCCTCCCAGGTGGGATTGAAGCATCCTCACTTGGGCCTTTCAACTTGTTAACCTTCTTGAGTTCTGTGGATTGTATTCTGGGCATTCTGTACTTTTTTGGCTAATATACACTTATTAGTAAGTACATCCCATACATGTCCTTTTGGGTCTTTTGGGTCTAAGTTACCTCACTCAGGATAATATTTCTAGTTCCATCTATTTGCCTGCAAAACTCAGGATGCCCTCATTCTTAATAGCTGAATAGTATTCCATTGTGTAAATGAACCACATTTTCTGCATCCATTCTTCCGTTATGGAAAATTTTGGTTGTTTCTAACTTCTGGCTATCACAAATAAGGCTGCTATGAACACCTTCTGGCATGGTGGGGCATCTTTTGGGTATATGCCCAAGAGTAGTATAGCTGGGCCTTTGGGTAGCTCTATTTCCAGTTTTCAAAGAACTTCCAGATTAATTTCCAGACTGGTTGTGACAGTTTGTAATCCCAGTAGCAGTAGAGGAGTATTCTTCTTTCTCTACATTCTTGCCCACATGTGCTGTCACCTGAGATTTTGATCTTAGCTATTCTGATTGGTATAAAGTGGAATCTCAGGGTCATTTTGATTTGCATTTCCCTGATCACTAAGGACTTTGAACATTACTTTAAGTGTTTCTCAGCTATTCAAGATTCCTTTGTTGTGAATTCTTTGTTTAGTTCTATACCCCATTATTTTTTATTGGGTTGTGTGGTTTTCATGGAGGTTAGCTTCTTGAGTTCCTTATATATTTTGGATATTATCCCTATATTGGATGTGGGGTTAGTGAGGACTTTTGCCCTATCTGTAGGTTGCTGATTTGTCCTATTGAATATGTCCTTTGCCTTACAGAAGGTTTTCAGTTTCATGAGGTCCCATTCATTCCACAGTCAAAAACTCTGACACAGAATTGTGCCTGTCTAAAGTAACTACAGGTACAAAAATGAAGAATAGCCTGAGGAAAAGGAGGTCCAATTACCAGTCCAAATTGGCATCCAGCTGAAGGAGAGGCTCCAAGGCCTCACACTATTCCTGATGCAATGGTGAGTTTATAGGCAGGAGCCTAGAATGCCTGCCCCCTGAGAGGCCCAAGAAACAGCTAAATGAGTCAGATGCCTATACTTACACCCAACCAATAGACTGCAGATAGGAACCCCTGTGGTTGAATTACATAAAGGCTTTAAGAAGCTGAGGTGGAGGGTGACCCCATAGGAAGACTCAACCTGGTCTCCAGAGATTAGACACGGAGCAACCAACCAGGCAGCATTCACTAGCAGAAAAGAGGCACTGACACATATACAGCAGAAAACTGCCTGGTCTGGGCTCAATGAGAGAAGATGCACCTAACTCTCAAGAGACTGAGGCCCCAGGGAGTGGGGAGGCCTGGTAAGGTTTGGGGGTGGGAATATCCTCTTGGAGATGGGAGAGGAGGCAGGGGATGAGGAACTGTCAGAGAGTAGACTGGGAAGGGGATAACGACTGGACTGTATAGAAAAATTTAAGATAACAACAATAGTAATAATAAAATAAGGGGCCAAGGAGGATGCTTCAATCCCACTTAGAAGGACAGACAAAATAAATTTGTTTTTCAAGCCCTCAATGGTCTTTATTATTATATATTGCTGTATGTTTATTTTCTTGGACTTTAATCAATAATTTACTCTTCATTCTTTAACTTCTCTCATGTGTTTGTCATTTTTAAACTCATTAGATTATTTGATTATATTTATAATTGTTCGTTTAAATTCTGTGCCCTAATAGTCTTATGAGTCATTTTCATTCAAGATCAGTTCTATGGAACTAGTAGCTGTTGAAGGACATTGCTATCACTTGTCCTGTCTTAACAGTTGTGCTTTTACTATTAGATCTAAACTTGTAAACTTAATGTATTGGTTTTGTGTGTCATAACAGATTCTAGCCTATTCCCACTGACAGGTCTTATCTAACTTGCTGGTAAACAGCAAAGACCAAGATCAAACAGTTAAAAATTCCAATATGGAAAGAAGAGCAACTTGTAAGGCACCATTTCCAGTTAAGCAGTAATGTAAAATAGAGAGCTGTTCATGGAGAAAACACCTTTTACTTTGAGGACTGGCTACTTGAAGCTTTCTCATAACCCAGTAGATAACCCAAAACTCATGTGCACTTTGGAAGCATTAATTGGACTCACTGGGTTACTAATAAGAGAACATGAAATTAGAAAGGACATGTATTAGAAGAAACCCTAGGGGATTTAAATGGAGGTAATATGGATGGATATGATGAATTACTTTGTACACATATATGAATTATTCAAAAAATAAGAATTAAGGAAAGTAATACATATTTCATAGCCCAGATAATCATGCAATATATTGTATATTCTATGTATTTAGCAAACAGAAGTGTGATATTCTGGACCAAGTTTTATGTAAATATAAATTTATCAAATCAGTTCATTTTGATTAATTGTATGTACTTGTATTAATTATTTAGATAAGGTTTTGACAGTTTTACAATACTTATTCAAATATGTGTTTTTTATTCTTGGAATTCTTATTTTTAGAATTTGGAATATTCACACAAAATTTTGAATATGCTGATCAAAATTGCTGTATTATTACAATTAGCTGACCTACTTTGTCTATGTAAAATGGTCTTTTTTTCCTCTCCAGTAATGTTTTTCCATCTGAACACACATTGCCTAACTTCACCTTCGCTGCTGCAGCTTCTCTTGATGTGTGTCATTATGTAATGAATTTCTTCTTTTTTTTGTTTTTGTTTTTGTTTTGGCATGGAATCTATACTAGACATTGTTCATGTATCCAAGAACGTAAAACTAAACATGGAAAATGAAATACTACTGTTCTACTAAAATAATGTGATTCCAAATGGCTTGCTGCACTCATGTTTGTTCCTTCCTCAGCCATCCTCAGAGAAGTTCTTTCTGTAGAAGATCGGAACAAACACAGAAAACCACAACTGAGCAAGATGCAGAAGATGAGAAACCGTGAAACAATCTTAAAGCACTAGTCCTAATTCAGCTAATCTTTTTTCTCAGTACTCAGGGAAATACACAAAAGAGGAGGTAAAATATTATACTTGTTTATACAACAATTTATTTTTATTAAAGTAATAAAATCAATACCAATTAATATCCATTGCTATTTATTGTGCCATTCACAAATTTTGTTTAATTTTCCATGATTTTTAAATACTTACTATTTTTGGAATTTTTGCAGCAAGGTAGAATTAAAAAAAAGATAATGATGTTCCCTTTTACAAAGAAATGAATAAAATGTTTGTGTAATATTGAAAGGTAGCAAATAAAATTTTTGTGTTGCTAGAATAATATTTAAGCAAATTTTACAAAATTGGTAGATATGAGCCTGACATATACAATTAGTTTTTTCCATATTACTTAAGACATTTAAGAACCATTCAATATTTTTCTCAGATAGAAGGATCAACTTTTGAAAAAATTCAGAAGTAGTTTAGTGCTCTATATGATTAAAATTTTCAATTTCCAGAATTATATAAAAACTACTACATATCAAAATACTTGAACTAATTGTACATGAAAGTTAGATACCCCAAATTTTAACTTCTCCTCATTTCATTGAAATGTCATCTTAAAATATTGATGGTGGATTTCCTGGGCATTAAGTATTTATCTTGTGATTCATAAAAGAGCTTTTTAATCTCATTAGAGAATGTTTTATATCTTTATTTCTCAGTGTATAAATAGCTGGATTTAGGAGAGGGGTAACAACAGAATAAAACACAGCAAGAAATTTGTCAAACCAGTTGATATTCAGGGGCCAAACATAGATGAAGATACAGGGCACAAAAAGGAGTAACACCACAGTGATGTGGGCAGTGCACGTGGACAGGGCCTTAGATGCCCCAGCTTTAGAGCTCTGATGAACAGTGATGAGGATATAAGTATAGGATATAAGCAACAGAATAAAGCAAGTTACAACCACAACCCCACAGTCAGCATTTACTAAAGTATCCAAATCATGGGAATTGATGCAAGCTAGGTTGATTACCAGTGGTATGTCACAGAAAAAACTGTCTATTTCCAATGGGCCACAGAGAGGTAGTTGCAGAACTGGTATAAGTTGACTCAAGGCATGTACAAAGCCAATTGTCCAGGAAATCAACACCAATGAAGTACATTTTTTCAGGTTCATAATGGTAAAATAGTGGAGAGGTTTACAGATGGCTACATAGCGGTCATAAGCCATAACCAGCAATAGCACCATCTCTGCTGCACCAATGCAATGATCAAAGAAGACTTGGGACATGCACCCTTCAAAGGAAATGGTCTTGTTTTCCCTGAGAAAGTCTGCAACCATTTTTGGAGTGGTAACTGAAGAAAGCCATATATCAACAAAGGACAAGTTGGCCAACAAGAAATACATAGGGGAATGGAGATGGTGGTCAATGGTTATTAAAATCACGATGACAATATTTCCTGACAAAATGAGCAGATAAACTATCAAAAATATCACAAAGAGCAAAACCTGAAGATTCTGTGAGTGAGAAAGTCCCAAAAGCACAAATTCTGATATCACGGACTGATTTACTCCATCCATTTTGTCCTAAGAATCAACCTACAGAGACAGAAAGATGATTGTAGGGATGTCGAGGACAAATTACTTGAAGAATTTGACATTCACCTTGAGATTTAATATCTATAAATCACATAAATGTAAAGAGAAACTTTCACCAAATATAAATGTCATTACTATTTAATATGAAAGGACATGAGCCATGGTTAACTTTCATGGAAGCAGAGCATAAAATTAAATTTATATCAACATTATTTCACAAATTTTCTGTATGTGAGTAGGCAAAAACACAGGCCAGCAAGCTGAGAGGTTACAAATTATTATGTCTTCTTCTTGGAGGGAGATTTAACCTACTATTTCAGTTTAAAGTGGTTCTTAATGTGGAGTCAACATGACAGAAATTAGCTCATATCCTTGGGGAAATGATTATTAATTACACTGAATTTCAATGCACTGGATGTGTGACAGTCTTTCTCTTTTTATAACTATAAATAGTAATTATTTTAAGCCACAATGGAGTTTTTCTTATAATACTTTATAACATTAAATTTTTATCTTATTTCTCTGAAGAAAAGTTTGTAATGAGGATTACGAGAGAAACTATAGAATACTGTATAGGATACTCAAGCACATGATTGGAAGGTGAACATCATGTTCATGTTCACTGTAAGTTAAAATGTATCAGAGAATGTTTTTGGACAACTAGGCTCATTAAATGAATTAGTTGAACATTAAGGAGAATTCAGATAAAAACTTGAACATTATATAAAATTTAAGGCTATAATTAGAACATATTTATTTTAAATAATATCAATAAATAGTATCAAATCACTATACTCTATATTCATGACTTTTATCATATAGTATGCATTCACCTACTATATATTTATCTATCATGTATCCTCTATCCATCATAATTATCTACTATCATCACCTATTTGTCTATTCAGTTGTATCATTTATTTATTGATATCTGCTTTTACTTGAAAGATGATAGTATATCACATTCACATGTAAGTAAATAAATAAATATTATTCTTGCATTAATGTGAAGTTAATCATCCAGTGAAAACTAATTATTTGTATAAAATATATCTATATTTATATATCTATAACTGTTTCTATTAACAGGTAATATTTACAATAGTCAAATTGCATGTGGGGTAATATATGCAAAATTTTTTCTTTGTCTTCAGTAATATTTTTGGCATTCTTATCAAAGTGTGTGTCTTACCTGTGGTATTCTTTGAAATCTGTAGTGTCTGGAAACAGAGAAACTGACCTTCCGGTATAATGTGTTATTTTACCTTCTCATTTTCTGAGGACTCAGAAGCAGGAACTAAAGAAAAAGGGAAATAAATCAGTCAAAATGTTTGCTGTGACAAAGGTTTACATTTGATAGTAATTTTTTTGGATTGAAAATAAACCTATTTTCTATAATAAAGATTTGCCAGTTTTTTAAGGAAAATATTTTGATATTATACCAAATATGTTTTTGGCCCCTGTAAGGGCTGAACAACCTAAATCCCACTACAATCCTACTTTGTTTTTCACCAGTGTGAAAAATTTCTAAAAATACAATCTTCACATTCTAGAATAATTTGTAACAATAACATCAAGGGCAGGAAATTGTGTTCTTGAGAAACGAAGTTCTTAAAAATATTATGTGCCTTTTTACAAACCATTTGAGCAGTAAAATCATAACATATAAAATAATGTTCATTAAATTACTGTAGAATGGTTGCACCACTCTATTAACAGCTATCTACATATAATATATTTACTAGACTGAACATAGAGTTAAAGAAATATTATGGAGATCTGGTCAAGTCACTATCACCTATTGACATTATACCCCTGTCTCAAACACGTTTCTCTTTCAATAGTGTGTTATGACCATGTAAATAGAAATATTTTGTGATATGGACTCTAAAATATTCTTAACATTTATACTCTTTCAGCAAGTAATCATATATTAGGACTTAGACAATGTATATCCATGTGGTGTACACTGATGTGGTAAGGAACATATTCTAGTAGCTCATTCATGCCTTTATTTCATCTCATGTCCCTTTCATCTTGTTCCAGCAATAACTAGGTTTCACATCATGTCTCACTAGATTGGTGACCCATTTTATATCTGTCTGTATTCTAAAAGTTATCCTGCGTACTAAGCATATCTGACATAATTGGGCCCTATCCTATTAAATGGTAGTGACTGTGAAGAATAGTTGTATGTTGATTCTATGGTATAGTAGACAAAATGATCTGATGCAGACATAAGCATATTTCAGAGGGTATGCTTCTTTGTGGTGTGGAAACTGGAGATAAACTACAGAATTTCAGATATAATAGAAGTTAAGAAGACTATGTATTGTTTTCTAATTTGTAACAAAGCAAAGAAATAATTGTTTACCCAGTCATAATAGTTGTTGGTAAAACAGATGCACAGATATATTTTTAGAGTTGTCTTAAAGAAGATGATCTACCTTACCTGACTCACTATTTTCTAATATCTTAATTTTTCCTCCTCTGTGCTGTGTCCAGGTGTATACACCCATGTTGTATAAGGAGAATGTCTTGACCTGTCTTTTATTTATCACTTGAATTTGTCCCATGGGCAAAACTCACCCAGCCTATCTTCTGAACATTATAGAACACTGGAGCTAATTATCTTGGACATCTCTTTGGGGTTTCTTGGTTAAGAATAATTCCAAGTACAGCACATTTACGAAATATAACAGAGATACATGCAAAAGTACAAATAAGCCCAGAATTTAAAATTAGTAAAGCAATATGAATTTTTTCTCTGATCAACAAATGCCACAGTGGTACTTTATTCATATTTGATCCTCTATATAGGCAGAGTTCATAAAAATTTTGCTTCCAGTTTTAAGAGAAGCCATGTGTTGTATGTTCTGTATGACCATAGCAATGTGGTTCTCTAATACATGATGAAGTTGTCTCAATTAGGCAGCAAATAGTGATCATGCAGAATTTATATTTCAGCATTTTCTCTTATAATTTTCTATGTTGGATATGAACTTAACTTTCAAATAATTAAGACCCCAGGAAGTTTAAAAAAGGACATCGATGTGTGTTTCAAACATTTAGTTTAACTATATTTGTGTGTGTGTGTGTGTGTGTATACATACAAACATTTTATATTTAAAACAGGTTTATTGTAATAAATTACATAACTACTTTTTAATATATGTAATTTAATTGAATGTCTTTAATCATCTCCTTTTTCTCTCTAGTTATATTCTTTTATCAGAAACATACTTTGGCTAATATTAACATAGCTGCTGCAGTTTCTCTTGATGTATGTTATGATCTTGTGCATTTCTCATTTAGGTTTTTTTTTTTTGATGAAACACATGCTGTATATAGCCAAAATCCTAAAACTAAACAGATTACGGACCTAGAGAAAAACCAAATACTACTGTTTTGCTAAAAGAATATAGCCATAAGATAATTCCTAATTACATGTTATACTCATAGATCTTCTTACATGTTATACTCAAGATACTTCTTGCTCAACCATTATCAGAGAAGCTTCTTGCTCAGTCAGGAACAAATATAGAGCCCTACAACTGGACAGTACACAGAGAGTGAGAAACCTTGCATACTAAGCCCTAAATTGGATGTCTTTATCTAATCTCTCCCCTTGACTCAGGGAGCTATATGGAAGAGAATTTGTAAAGATTATAGGAGCCAATGAGGACAGAGACCAGGAAACAAGTCTTTGTAGACAAAATAAGACCCACAGAGTCTGTGGCATCACGTACAGGGTCTGTTCATATCTAAGTCCAGTAGAGTCCTAGTGCTGAAAAGGGTAGACACAAGCCACCACCCTAATACATAAGCTATCTCCAGTTGATAACCACTCACACAGGAACATTTATTTTCTGTAATGGAGTCTCACCAGGTATACAAATACACTTAAGAACAGGGTCCATACCCAGCTGTAGATGGTCTACAGAAAACAAACTCAATGTTATTTTTGAAATACACATATTTTTGTTGTTGTTTTGTAATACTTTTCCTGTACACTTTTTATATTTTAAAGGTCTTTTTGTTATGGATTGTGCTTTCTGATTCCAAACTCTACAGTCTGCCTTCTCCTAGTAAGACTTTTGTCTTTTATGGGATTTACTACAAATGTGTGCACCTCAGGGTTGATTTGTATTTTTTGAGCCTTTTTTTGGCTTTTCACCCTTTTTCTTTGTCTTTTGTGTGTGTGTGTGTGTGTGTTGTTCTAGTCCAGTTTGTTTGCTACTTATGTTGCTTTGTCATTACTACTACTATTATTATTTTTTTTTAGATGCTTGCTTGTTTTCTAGTGAGAGAGAAAGGAATGGTTAGGGAAGGAGGATCTGGGGGAGGAATAATCACAACCAGAATATATTTTAGAACAAACTACACACAAACACACACACACACAGATACACACACAGATGCACAAATACACACATGTATGTATGTATGAATATATAAATTTACTTATTTATTTATTTACTCACTTTACAATCCTCTATCAGCCCTTCCTGTCCCCCTAGTACCTCATCATGCAAGTCCTCCCAGATTCCACCTTCCCCTTATCTTTTGAGAAGGAGAAGCCCACTTCTGCATGTCACTCCCTACAAATACCCACACTACCACACTGCATATATCAAGTCATCCACTCCCCCTGAGGCCAGACATGACCATCATTTTTGGGTATGGATCCACAGGTAGGCATGTAACAGGCTCAGGGACAGCCCCTGCTCCACATGTTTAGATCCACATGAAGATCAAGCTGCTAATCTGGTACACATGTGGAGGGACCCTAGATTAGCCCATGCATGCTCTTTGGTTGGTGATTCAGTCTCTGGGAGACTGCAAGGATCCAGGTTATTTGACTCTGTTGGTCTTCCTGTGAATTTCCTATCCTCTTTAAATCACTCACTCCTTCTCCTAACTCTTCTGTAAGACTCCTTGAGCTCAATCTAATGTTTGGATTTGGGTCTCTGTAACCCTTACCATTTTCTGCAGGGTAGGCCCTTTTAGAGGACTATTATACTTGGTTCCTGTGTGCAAACAGAGCTGAATATCAAAGTATCAGGGATTGGTTTTTGCCCAGGTCTCAATTTGGGCCATTCATTAGTTGGCCATTCTCCCTCTATCCGCTCTATCTTTTTCATTGCACATTGTGTTGGCAGGACACATATTGGGTTGAAGGTTTTATAGGTGAGTCTT
Organism: Apodemus sylvaticus; assembly: GCF_947179515.1. Classification (NCBI taxonomy): domain Eukaryota; kingdom Metazoa; phylum Chordata; class Mammalia; order Rodentia; family Muridae; genus Apodemus; species Apodemus sylvaticus. Next base: position 93,984,052 of record NC_067476.1, on the reverse strand, counting down.
TGTCCTTATCCCTTCAGGAGAAGTCCTGCCTAGCTACAGGAAGTGGCCATTTCAGGATCTATATCCCTTTATGCTAGGAGTCTCAACTAGAGCCACATCCATAGACACCTAAGACTTCTCTCCCTCTCAGGTTGCTGGCATATTCTAGAGATTGACGATCCTTATGGATCTCCCTTCTTTCCCCCTTCTTCTCTGTTCATAAGATCTCCCACCCACACCTGCCTTCCTCCCATCTGAAACACATCTTTTTTAGTAAAAAAAAATTTTTTTAAATAGGATACACTTTTCTGTCCTATATATTATTTTTTGCTGTGTACCATCATTTAAAATAAACTTGTCAGAGGGGTTAAATTATTTGTACTTACTATTCTGTCCTATCAATATATATATTGATATATATATGTATATATATCTATCATTATATATATATATATATATATATATATATATATATATATATATATATATATATATATATGCTAGTACTTTGCACCCCTTATTGGTACTGATAGTATGTTTTATTTTTTGGTTGTGATCCTAGCTCTTTTTTTGATATATTTTTTTATTTACATTTCAAATGATTTCCCCTTTTCTGGGTCCCCACTCCCCGCAAGTCCCATAAGCCCTCTTTCCTTCCCCTGTTCCTCCATCTACCCCTTGCCACTTCCCTGTTCTGGTATTCCCCTATACTGTTGCATTGAGTCTTTCCAGAAAAAGGGGCTACTCCTCCATTCTTTTTGGACATCATTTAATATGTGGATTATGTCTTGGGTATTCAAAGTTTCTAGGCTAATATCCACTTATCAGTGAGTACGTACCATGATTGATCCTTTTGAGACTGTGTTACCTCACTTAGTATGATGTTCTTCAGCTCCATCCATTTGTCTAAGAATTTCGTGAATTCATTGTTTCTAATGGCTGAAGAGTACTCCATTGTGTAAATATACCACATTTCTGTATCTATTCTTCCATTGAAGGACACTTGGGTTCTTTCCAGCTTCTGGCTACAACAAATAGGGCTGCTATGAACATAGTGGAGCATGTGTCCTTATTGCATGCTGAAGAATCCTCTGGGTATATGCCCAGGAGTGGTATAGCAGGGTCCTCAGGAAGTGTCATGCCCAGTTTTCAGACTGATTTCCAAAGTGGTTGCACCATCTTGCAATCCCACCAGCACTGGAGGAGTGTTCCTCTTTCTCCACATCTAGCCAACACCTGCTGTCTCCTGTGTTTTTGACCTTAGCCATTCTGACTGGTGTGAGGTAAAATCTCAAGGTTGTTTTGATTTGCATTTCCCTAATGATTAATGATGTTGAATATTTCTTAAGGTGTTTCTCAGCCCTCAGAAGTTCTTCATGTAAAAATTCTTTGTTTAGCTCCATACCCCACTTTTTAATGGGGTTATTTGGTTCTCTGGATTCTACCTTCTTGAGTTCTTTGTATATATTAGATATTAGCCCTCTGTCAGATTTAGGGTTGATGAAGATCCTTTTCCAATCTGTTGGTTGACGTTTTGTCCTTTTGACAGTGTCCTTTGCCTTACAGAAACTTTGTAGTTTTATGAGGTCCCATTTGTCAATTCTTGATCTTAGAGCATAAGCTATTGGTATTCTATTCAGGAACATTTCCCCTGTGCCCATGTCCTCAAAGGTCTTCCCCAGTTTCTTTTTTATTAGTTTCAGTGTGTCAGGTTTTATGTGGAGGTCCTTGATCCACTTGGTAAAAGGAGATAAGAATGCTCTTAATAGCTCATCCGTCTCTCCATTCCTTAGAGTATATTTGCAAATCAGGCAGTATTATGCCTGTTTCTTTTTTTTTTAAATATTTTTATTTTCTATATTCTTTGTTTACATTCCAAATGATTTCCCCTTTCCCGGATCCCCCCTCCCCATATGTCGCATAAACCTTCTTCTCTCCATACATTCTCCAATCACCTCCCTCCTTTTTCTTTGTCCTTATATTCCCCTCCAATGCTAGATCAATCCTTTCCAGGATCAGGACCTTCTCCATACTTCTTCATGGGAGTCATTTGTTATGCGATTTGTGCCTTGGGTATTCAGGGCTTCTGGGCTAATTAATATCCACTTATCAGAGATTGCATTCCATGTGTATTCTTTTGTGATTGGGTTACCTCACTTAGGATGATATTTTCGAGATCAAACCATTTGCCTAAAAATTTTGTGAATTCATTGTTTCTAATTGCTGAGTAGTATTCCATAGTGTAAATATAGCACATTTTCTGTATCCATTTCTCCTCTGAGGGGCATCTGGGTTCTTTCCAGCTTCTGGCTATTATAAATAAGGCTGCTATAAACATAATGGAGCATGTGTCTTTATTGCATGCCGGGGAATCCTTTGGGTATATGCCCAGGAGAGGTATAGCAGGGTCCTCCTGGAAATGTCATGTCCAGTTTTCTGAGGGATTGCCAGACTGATTTCCAAAGTGGTTGTACCATCTTACAGCCCCACCAACAGTGGAAGAGTGTTCCTCTTTCTCCACATCCTCGCCAACACCTGCTGTCTCCTGAGTTTTTGACCTTAGCCATTCTGACTGGAGTAAGGTGAAATCTCAGCATTGTTTTGATTTGCATTTCTCTATTGACTAATGATGTTGAGCACTTCTTAAGGTGCCTCTCGGCCATCCGAATTTCTTCAGGTGAAAATTCTTTGTTTAGATCTGCACCCCATTTTTTAATAGGGTTATTTGGTTCCAACTTCTTGAGTTCTTTGTATATATTGGATATTAGACCTCTATCAGATGTAGGGTTGGTGAATATCCTTTCCCAATTTGATTGTTACCAGTTTGTCCTTTTAACAGTGACCTTTGCCTTACAGAAATTTGTAATTTTATGAGATCCCATTTGTCAATCCTTGCTCTTAGAGCATAAGATATTGGTGATCTATTCAGTAAATTTTCCCCTGTGCCCACATCCTCAAGGGTCTTCCCCAGTTTCTTTTCTATTAGTTTCAGTGTGTCTGGTTTTACATGGAGGTCCTTGGTCCACTTGGAGTGAACTTTAGTACATGGGGATAAGAATGGATAAATTCGCATTCTTCTGCATGCTGACCTCCAATTGAACCAGCACCATTTGTTGAAAAGGCTATCTTTTTTCCACTGGATGTTTTTGGCTCCTTTGTTGAAGATCAAGTGACCATAGGTGTGTGGATTCATTTCTGGATCTTCAATTCTATTCTATTGGTACACTTGTCTGTCACTGTGCCAATACCATGCACTTTTTAACACTATTGCTCTGTAGTATTGCTTGAAGTCAGGGATACTGATTCCCCCAGAATTTCTTTTGTTGTTGAGAATAGTTTTAGCTATCCTGGGTTTTTTGTTATTCCAGATGAATTTGAGAATTGCTTTTTCCAACTCTGTGAAGAACTGAGTTGGGATTTTCATGGGGATTGCATTGAATCTGTAGATCACTTTTGGCAAGATGGCCATTTTAACTATATTAATCCTGCCAATCAAGAGCATGGTAGATTTTTTTTTCCATTTTCTGAGGTCTTCTTCGATTTCCTTCTTCAGAGACCTGAAATTCTTGTCATATATATCTTTCACTTGTTTGATTAGAGTCACACCAAGATACTTTATATCGTTTGTGGCTAATGTGAAGGGTGTCATTTCCCTAACTTCTTTCTCAGCCTGCTTATCCTTTGAGTATAGGAAGGCAACTGATTTGCTTGAGTTGATTTTATAACCAGCCACTTTGCTGAAGTTGTTTATCAGCTGTAGGAGTTCTCTGGAGGAGGTTTTCTGGTCACTTAAATAGACTATCATGTCATCTGCAAATAGTGATAATTTGACTTCTTCCTTTCCAATTTGTATCCCCTTGACCTCCTTATGTTGTCTAATTGCTCTAGCTAGAACTTCAAGTACTATATTGAAATGATATGGAGAAAGAGGATAGCCTTGTCTAGTCCCTCATTTTAGTGGGATTGCTTCAAGTTTCTCTCCATTTAGTTTGATGTTGGCTACCGGTTTATTGTATATTGCTTTAATGATGTTTAGGTATGGGCCTTGAATTCCTGTTCTTTCCAAGACCTTTAGCATGAAAGGATGCTGAATTTTGTCAAATGCTTTTTCTGTATCCAATGAGATGGTCATATGGTTTTTTCCTTTGAGTTTGTTTATGTAGTGGATAGCATTGATGGATTTCCTTATATTGAACCATCCCTGCATCCCTGGTATGAAGCCTACTTTATCATGGTGGATGATCATTTTGATGTGTTCTTGGATTCAGTTGGCAAGAATTTTATTAAGTATTTTTGCATCAATATTCATAAGAGAAATTGGCCTGAAGTTCTCTTTGTTTGTTGGATCTTTGTGTGGTTTTGGTATCAGCGTAATTGTGGCTTCATAGAACGAGTTGGGGAGAGTTCCTTCTGTTTCTATTTTGTGGAATAGTTTGAAGAGTATTGGTGTTAGGTCTTCTATGAAGGTCTGATAGAATTCTGCACTGAAGCCATCTGGTCCTGTGCTTTTTTTGGTTGGGAGACTTTCTATGACCCTTTTTATTTCTTCAGGTGTTATGGGACTGTTTAGATGATCTATTTGATCCTGATTTAGTTTTGAGGTGTCGGGTAACTGTCTAGGAAACTGTCCATTTCCTCCAGATTCTCCAGTTGTGTTGAGTATAGGCTTTTGTAGTAGGATCTAATGATTGTTTGAATTTCCTCAGTTTCTGTTGTTATATCTCCCTTTTCATTTCTAAGTTTGTTAATTTGGATACTGTCTTTGTGCCCTTTGGTTAATCTGGCTAAGGGTTTATCTATCTTGTTGATTTTCTCAAAGAACCAGCTCCTGGTTTTGTTGATTCTTTGTATGGTTCTCTTTGTTTCTACTTGATTGATTTCAGCCCTGAGTTTGATGATTTCCTGCCTTCTACTCCTCCTGGGTGAAATAGCTTCTTTTTGTTCCAGGGCTTTCAGGTGTGTCATTAAGCTGGTAGTGTACGCTCTCTCCATTTTCTTTTTGGAGGCACTCAGGGCTATGAGTTTTCCTCTTAGCACTGCTTTCATTGTGTCCCATAGATTTGGGTATGTTGTGTCTTCATTTTCATTAAATTCTAAAAAGTCTTTAATTTCTTTCTTTATTTCTTCCTTGACCAAGGTGTCATTGGGTAGAATATTGTTCAGTTTCCAGGTATGTGGGTTTTCTGTTTTTTTGTGTTGCTATTGAAGACCACTTTTACACCACAGTGATCTGATAGGAGGCATGGGATTAGTTCGATCTTCTTATATGTGTTCAGGTTTGTCTTGTGACCAATTATATATCCACAAACAGCCCTACAAAGGATAATAGGAGGAAAACAGCAATACAAGGCGGGAAACTTCACCCTGGAAAAAGCAAGACAGTAACCTTCTTTTCTCAAACCCAAAAGAAGTTAACCAATCAAATTTAAGAAATAACATCAAAAATGACAGGATGTAATAATCACTATTCCTTAATATCTCTTAACATCAATGGACTCAATGCCACAATAAAAAGACATAGACTAACCAACTGGATACGTAAACAGGAGCCTATATTTTGCTGCATACAGAAAGCACACCTCAGGATCAAAGACAAACACTACCTTAGAATAAATGGCTGGAAGACAATTTTACAAGCAAATGGTCTCAGAAAACAAGCTGGAGTAGCCATTCTAATATCAGATAAAATTGACTTTCAACCCAAAGTCATCAAAAGAGACTCTGAGGGACACTTCCTGCTGGTCAAGGGAAAAATACAACCAGACGAACTCTCAATCCTGAGCATCTATGCTCCAAATGCAAGTGCACCCTCATTCATAATAGAAACTTTATTGAAGCTCAAAGCACACATTGCACCTAATACAATAATTGTGGGTGACTTCAACACTGCACTTTCCTAAATGGACCGATCAGGAAAACAGAAACTGAACAGGGACACAGTGAAACTAATTGAAGCTTTGGACCAATTAGATTTAACAGATATATATATAGAACATTCTATCCTAAAGCAAAAGAATATACCTTTTTCTCAGCACCCCATTATGCCTCTTTCTAGGATTCATTTATATAAGTGATACTTTTGCTTAAAGGTCATATTTTTCAAGTATATATAGAGAACTCTTCTCTGTAAAGCTTACAGTCTTTGTTTTTTCACATAACCAAAATATCTTAAAATTTCTATTGTCTACATTTGTGTTTCTAGAAACTTCTAATTTCCTATAGATTATTTACTCCATTTTCAGGTAGTTGTATTTAAAAATCTGGTTGTTATTATTACTGTAACAATAATAATTATTACCACTACTACCACTACTACTACTACTACTGCTACTGCTACTACTACTACTGCTGCTACTACTGCTTCTACTACTATTATTAATTATTATTATTATTATTATTTTGTCATAATGTCTCCTCTTCCATTTGGGTTGTATATATTTGAGTCCCCTTACTTTTTGTAGCTAGAGATGATTAATTTTATCCTTTAAATGTCAACTCTAAGTTTTCATTCCAATTCTTATATGCATATTGCAAAATCAGACATTTATATGACTTTAGGAAATGGAAATAGTAGGACTATTATGGAATACAATATTTAGGGTTTATAACAATTAAAAGTGGAGCTAATTTGTAAGCCGGCATACTGCTTCCTACTATATGTCTGCAGCTTTTGAAATTTATGTGTTGAAGAGATATCTGCATGGTCATATTTTTATAGTATTACTATCACAGTCAAGATATATTGTCAGTTTAATTTTCTATGGAGGTGGTTGATAGCACTGAGGAACTGTTTTTCAAATGCATCAGGGCATATGCATATAAGTACTCACATATGTAGAGATATGTAGAGGTGACCCTTATACACATTGCATTAATTGTGTCTCTATATGTTTGATTGTTAATTGCTAATCTAGCAGTGAGCTTAATGCTAATTCTGGTATTGATTCTGGTATTGTCATTTCTATGACCCATTACCAGCATCCTGTTTTGCAAATCTGAAAGAAAAGGTCATGCTGTCCTCTATCTATAGACTGTTAAAGATGTGTATCAGGATGTGTTTTCGCTGCTGACTGATTTTTATAGAGCGCAGACAACCAGTAGGTAGAGTAGAAAGTAGCAGGTGAGACTTCTGGCGGTGGGCAGAGAAATATAGCGTAGGAGGAAGGAAAGAGGAATGTCATTAGGAGAGTCTTTTTTGAAAGGAGATATGGGAAGGGATATATGTATTACTGACCAGGAAGATATAGCTAGCAATGTCATGAGTATCAGCTGAGCTAGTTGAGAGTTTGCCCAGCTAACATCTAAGCTTTAAAAATTTCAAAGGTCTCTGTGTTTTTCAGGGAGCTCACCAAGACATTAGAATATATAGCAATAGTTATAGCTTTCATGAAACCTTACAAGCTCCAGCAAGGAGTAGGTAGATACTCACAAAAGCCTATTATGGAGGAGCTGCTTGCATTTGGTAGAAGGTGGGACAGGGCAGTCCTTTTCTTTAGTGATACAATCTCTGTTAGATTGACCACACGTCAGGGCAATTCTTATAATTAAGAAGAAATAACTGGACAGTGCAAACTGGCCTCAATGGACAAAGAAGGAGGAAAAGTAATGTCAAAGCTGGCTAAGTGAATTACATTGATGGATTTCCATATATTCAACCATCCCTGCACCCATGGCATGAAGCTTACTTGATTGTGATGGATGATTGTTTTGATGTGTTCTTGGATTCGGTTTGTGAGAATTTTATGGAGTATTTTTGCATTGATATTCGTAAGGGAAATTGGTTTGAAGTTCTCCTTTATTTTTGGGTCTTTGTGTGGTTTTGCTATCAGCATAACTGTGTTTCATAGAACGAATTGGGTAGTGTTCCTTCTGTTTCTATTTTGTGGAATAATTCGAAGAGTTTTGGTATTAGGTCTTTTTTGAAGGTCTGATAGATTTCTGCACTAAACCCATCTGGTCCCAGGCTTTTTTTGGCTGGGACACTTTTTTTTTTATTGAATATATTCTTGATTTACATTTTAAATGTTATATCCTTTCCTGGTTCTCCCTCCCCTTCCAAAATAGCCCTAACCCATCCTCCCTCCCCTTGCCTCCAAGAAGATGCCCCTCCACCCAACCCCCTCAATTTCGCCATGCTGGGGCATCTATTGAGTCTTTATAGGACCAAGGACCTCTACTTCCAATGATGCCCAACAAGGCATTCCCCTGCCACATATATGGCTGGAACCATGTGTACCCCTTGGTTGATGGCTTAGTCCCTAGGAGCCCTGGAGAGTCTGGTTGGCCAGCATTATCCTTCTTCCCATGAGGCTGCAAACTCCTTCAGCTCCTCCAGTTCTCCCTCCAACTCCTCTATTACAGGCCCTGCACTCAGTCTAATTATTGGCTGTTAGCATCTGCCCCCTGTATCTGTAAGGCGTTGGCAGGACACCTCAGAAGACAGACCTAAGAGGCTCCTTTCAGCAAGCACTTCTTGGCATCCACAATAGTGTCAGGGTTTGGTGACTGTTTATAAGACGAAACCCCAGGTAGGACAGTCTCTGGGTGGCCTTTCCTTCAGTTTCTGCCCCAAAATTTGTCTCCATAATTGCTCGTGTGAGTATTTTGTTCTCTTTCTCAGAAAAAACAAAGCACCCACACTTTGGTCTTCCTTTTTCTTGAGCTTCATGTGGTCTGTGGTATATTGTTTATTCTGAGCTTTTGGGCTAATATCCACTTATCAGTGGATGTATACCATGTGTGTTCTTTTGTGGTTGGGTTACCTCACTCAGAATAACACTTTCTAGTTCCTTGTATTTTCCTAAGAATTTCATGAATTCATTGTTTTTAATAGCTGAGTACTCCATTGTGAAAATATACCACAATTTCTGTACACATTTTTCTGTTGAAGGACATCTGGGTTCTTTCTATTTTCTGGTTATTATAAATAAGGCTGCTATGAGCATAGCGAAGCATGTGCCCTTATTACATGTTGAAGCATCTTCTGGCTATATGCCCAGGAGTAGTATAGCTGGGTTCTCAGGTAGTACTGTGTCTAATTTTATGAGGAACCACCAAACAGAATTCCAGAGCAGTTGTACCAGCTTGCAATCCCATCCACAATGGAGGAGTGTTCCTTTTTCTCCACATCTGCTGGCTCTGAAGTAGTGACTATCTTTGTCATGAGGTCGTTTTTTTGTATGCAGGAAAATGTTGTGTCCTATTTACGTATCTAGTCTGTTAGTCTATGTCTTTTTATTGGGGAATTGAGTCCATTGATGTTAAGAGATAATAAGGAAAAGTGATTGTTACTTCCTGTTATTTTTGTTGTTAAAGGTGGAATTATGTTTATGTTGCTATCTTCTTTTGGGTTTGTTCAAAGAAGATTACTTTATTGCTTTTGTAGAATGCAATTTCCCTCCTTGCATTGGTATTTTCCACACATTATCCTTTGTAGAGCTGGGTTTGTGGAAAGATATTGTGTAAATTTGTTTTTTTTTTTCCTGGAATATCTTGTTTCCTTCATCTATGGTACTTGAGAGTTTTGCTCTGTATAGTAGCCTGGGCTGGCACTTATGTTCTCTTAGGGTCTGATGACATCTGCCCAGCATCTTCTAGCTTTCATAGTTTCTGGTGAGAAGTCTGGTGTAATTCTGATAGGTCTGCCTTTATATGTTACTTGACCTTTTTCCCTCACTGCTTTAATATTCTTTCCTTGTTTAGTTCATTTGGTGATTTGATTATTATGTGATGGGAGGAATTTCTGTTCCTTTCCAGTCTGATTGAAGTTCTGTAAGCTCCTTGTATGTTCATGGGCATCTCTTTCTTTAGGTTAGGAAAGTTTTCTCCTATAATTCTGCTGAAGATATTTACTGGCCTTTTCTCTCCTCTATACCTATAATCCTCAGGTTTTGTCTTTTCATTGTGTCCTGGATTTCCTGGATGTTTTGGGTTACATGCTTTTTGCATTTTTCATTTTCTTTGACTGTTGAGTCAATGTTTTCTATGGTATCTTCAGCACCTGAGAGATTTTTTCTTCTATCTCTTTAATTCTGTTGTTGATGCTTGCATCTTTGATTCCTGATTTCTTCCTAAAGTTTCCTATCTCCAGAGACACCTCATTTTCCAATTTCGTTATTGTTTCTACTTCCATTTTTAGATCCTAGATGGTTTTGTTCAGTTCCTTCACTTGTATTTTGTGTTGTCCTGTAATTCTTTAAGGGATTTTTGTTTTTCCACTTTAATGGCTACTACCTGATGAGCATTGTTCTCCTGTATTTATTTAAGGGAGCTATTTATGCACGTTTTGCTCCTCTATCAGCATCATGAGATGTAATTTTAAATCAAGATCTTGCTTTTCTGATGTGTTGGTTTATCCAGGACTTTGCTGCTGTCTGGGAACTGGGTTTGGATAATGCCATGTTGCCTTGGTTTCTGTTGGTAATGTTATTGTATTTGCCTTTTGCCATCTGGATATCTCTGATGTTAGCTGGTCTTGTTGTCTCTGATTATGGCTTATCTGTCCTGCAAGTCTGTGTATCTGTACTCCTGGGATTCCTGTTCTCTCTGTGCACACAGATATGCATGCACTCCTGGGATACCACTTCTCTTGTGGTGGTATTTAGTAGGTCTGTGGCCCAGGATCAGCTCTGCGCTCTCAGTCCTCTCCACAGTTCTGGGAGGTTAGCTATTTCCCTGTGCCACCTGGATATGGCACACTGTGGCAGAGGATGGTTGCCACCGAGAGACAGAAACTGCAAGGCTCTGCCTGAGAGTTGTGGAAGGGTTTTTCTGAGCAGCAGGGGTGATCCTACCTGTGCTAGTAGGCCTGTACACACTCGTGAGGAGGCTAGCTATCTCCCTGTGCTACTTGGGTATCTAATTAATTTAGTTTTTTACACTCCATATTTTATTCTCCCACTTCCCCTCTCTACCCTCTGGCTCTTCCACATCCTGTACCTCCTTCCCACACCCCTTTCTCCACGTGGATTTCCCCACACCCATGCCCCCTGACCTCTTAACTCCTTGGGGCATCCAGTCTCTTGAGGGTTAGGTGCATCATCTCTGAATGAACAGAGACCCAGCAGTCCTTACTCTTCCTGTGTTGGGGGCCTCATATCAGCTGGCATATGCTTTCTCTTTGGTGGTCCAGTGTTTGAGAAATCTCAGGGGTCCTGATTAAATGAGATGGCTGGTTCTCTTACAGGATTGTGCTTCTCTTCAGCTTCTTTCAGCCTTCCCTAATTCAACAATAGTGGTCAGCTGCTTCTGCCCATTGGTTGGGTGCAAATATCTGCATCTGACTCTTTTAGCTGCTTGTTGGGTCTTCTGTAGTATGGTCCCTTTGTGTGAGCACTCCATAACATCAGTAAGTGTCAAGACTTGTTATCTCCCATTGAGCTGGATCCCACTTTGGGACTGTCTCCGGATCTTCTTTTCCTCAGACTCCTCTCTATTTCCATCCCTGTGATTCTTTCAGAGAGGCACAATTATAGGTCAGAGGTGTACTGTGGGATGGACCTCCTCTCCCTCATTTGATGCCCTGCATTCCTGCCGGAGGTGGGCTCTATAAGTTCCCTCTGTCAGTCATTTCATCTAAGATCCCTACCTTACCTTTGAGTCCTGAGAATCTCTCACCTCCCAAGTCTCTGGTGCATTCTGGAGGGTCCCCCAACCTCCTATCTCCCAAGGTTGCTTGTTTTCATTCTTTCTAATGGCCTTCAGAGCTTCAGTCCTCTTGCCCCACCCAATACAAGATAATGCTCCCTTCTCTCCCCCTTTCTCTCCCCTCTCTGTCCACTTCCCCTCACAGCTCCCTCCCTGTCTCTCCATTTGTGATTGCTTTGTTCTCCCTCCCAAGTTGGAAGAGGCATCCTCATTTGGGCACTTCATCTGTGAGTTCTGTGCACTGTATCTCTGGTAGCCTGTACTTTTTAACATCCACTTATTAGTGAGAACATACCATGCTTTTCCTTTAGTGTCTGAGTTATCTCACTCAGGATGATATTTTCTAGTTCCATCCATTTACCTGCAAAACTCAAGATGTCCTCTTTCTTAATAGCTGAGTAGTATTCCATTGTGTAAATGAACCATATTTTCTGTATCTATTCTTCTGTTGTGTGATATCTGGGCTGTTTACAGCTTCTGGCAAATAAGGCTTCTATGAACATCGTGGAACACGTGCCCCTATGGCATGGCGGAGCATCTTTGGTTATATTCCCAGGAGTGGTATTATTGGGTCTTCAGGTAGATATATTTCCAATTTTCTGAGAACCTCCAGATTGATTTCCAGAGAGTTTGTACCAGTTTGTCATCCTACCAGCAATGGAGGAGTATTCTTTTTTTCCCCACATCTTCTCCAAAATGTGTTGTTACCTGTGGGTTTGACCTTAGCCATTCTGATTTGTGTATGTGGAATCTCAGGGTCATTTTGATTTGCATTTCTCTGATCACTAAGAACTCTAAACATTTCTTTAAGTTCTTCTAAGCCATTTGAGATTCCTCAGTTGTGAAATCTCTGCTTATTTCTATACCCCAATTTTGGATTGGGTTTTTGTTTTTTGATTTTTTTTTTTGTGTTTAATTTCTTGAATTCTTTATATACTTTGGATATTTGCCCTCTATCGAATGTGGGGTTAGTGAAAATTTTTTTCCCAATCTGTAGGTTTCAGATTTGTCTGATTGACATGTCCTTTGCCTAATAGAAGCTTTCCAGTTTCATCAGGTCCCATTTATCAATTCTTGATCTTAGACCGTAAGCCATTGGAGTTCTGTTTAGGAAATTTCCCCCTGTGCCAATGAATTCAAATCTCTTTCCCACTTCCTCTTCTATTAGATTCAGTATATCTGGTTTTATGTTGAGGCCTTTGATCCACTTAAACTTGTGGTTTAGGTAGAGTAATTGTGGTTTCATAGAATGGGTTAGGTAGTGATCCTTCTCTTTCTATTTTATGGAATAGTTTGAGAAAAATTGTTATCAGGTCTTCCTTGAAGGTCTGTTAGTATTCTGCACTAAATCCATCTGGCTCTGGGATTTTTTTTTGGTTGGTAGGTTTTTAATGACTTTTTCTACTTCCTTGTGCAATATAGGTATGTTTAGCTAGTTTACCTAATCTTGATTTAACTTTGGTATGGAGTATCTGTCTAGAAACCATCCATTTCATCTAGATGGTTCAGTTATGTTGAGTATAGGCTTTTATAGTAGGATCTGATGATTTTTTTTTGAATTTCCTCCATTTTTGATGTTACGTCTCCCTTTTTATTTCTCGTTTTGTTAATTTGGATACTGCTTCTCCACACATTAGTTAGTTTGGCTAGGGGTTTTTCTATCTTGCTGATTCTCACAAAGAACCAGCTTCTGGTTTTGTTGATTCTTTATAATGTTTACTTTTTTCTATTGGTCTATTTCTGCCCTAAGTTTGACCATTTTCTACCTTCCACTCCTCTTGAGTAAGTTTGTTTCTTTTTGTTCTAGGGCTCTCAGGTGTGCTGTTAAGTTGTTAGTGTGAGATCTCTTCAGTTTCTTTACCTGGGCACTAAGTGCTATGAACTTTACTCTTACTATTGCTTTCATTATGTCTCATGAGTTTGTGTATGATGTGTCAACATTTTCATTAAATTCCAGGAAGTCTTTAATTTCTTTCTTCCCTGACCAAGTTATCATTGAGTAAAGAGTTGTTCAGTTTCCATTTGTATGTGGGCTTTCTGTAGTTTTTACCGTTCTTTTTTTTTCTATTTTTTTTTTTTACTCAATATATTTTTTATATACATTTCAAATTATTTCCCCTTTCTTGTTCTTGAAGACAAGCCTTAGGCCATGGTGATTTGACAGGATTTATGGGATTATTTTAATCTTATTGTATAGGTTGAGGGTTGTTTTGTGCATTCTTTTCTTTTAGGGTGAAATGTTCCATAGATATCTGTTAAATCCATTTGGTTCATAACCTTTCTTAGTTTTACTGTGTCTCTGTTTAGTTTCTGATTCAATGACCTGTCCACTGGTGAGAGTGGGGTGTTGAAGTCTCCCACCATTTTTGTGTTGGGTTCAATGTGTGTTTGAGTTCTAATGGATTCTCTTGCATTTGGGGCATAGATGCTCAGAATTGAGAGTTAATCTTAGTGTATTTTCCCCTTGATGAACATGAAGTGTCCTTCTTCATCATGATTGATAAATTTTAGTTGAAAGTCTATTTTATTGGATATTGGGATGGCAACTCCTGCTTGTTTCCTGGGACCATTTGCTTGGAAGACCATTTTTCATCCTTTTACTCTGAGATAGTGTCTGTCTTTGTTATTGAGGTATGTTTCCTGTTTGCAGCAAATGCTAGATCTTGTTTGCATATCCAGCCTGTTAACTTATATCTTTTAATAGGTGCGTTTATTCCATTTATAATCAGAGATATTAAAGAGAGATGACCGTTGGTTCCTGATATGTTTGTTTTTGTAGGTGGCTTTATGTACTTGTGGTTTGTTCCTTTTGAATTTGTCTTGAGATGCTTAATATCTTTGCCTTTCTTTTGTGCAGGCACCTTTCTTGTGTTGGAATTTTTCTTCTAGGATTCTCTGTAGGGCTGGATTGATAGATAGATACTGTTAGAATTTGATTTTGTCCTGGAATATTTTGGTTTCTCCATCTATGTTGATTGAGAGTTTTGCAGTGTATAATAGCCTAGGCTTGCATTTGTGTTCTCTTAGATTCTGTATGACCTCTGACCAGGCTCTTCTGGCTTTCATAGTCTCTGTTAAGAAATCATTTGAAATGTAAATAAAAAATATATCGAATGATAAAAAAAGAAGAAGGCTGGTGTAATTCTTATAGGTCTACCTTCATATGTTACTTGGCCTTTCCCCTTTCAGCTTTTAATATTCTTTCTTTATTCTATGTATTTAACACTTTGATTATTATGTAATGGGAGGATTTTCCTTTCTGGTTCCATTTATTTGGTGTTCTATAGGCTTCTTACACCTTTATGCCCATCTCTTTCTTTAGGTTGGGAGGTTTTCTTCTATGATTTTGTTGAAGACATTTTCAGGTCCTTGGAGCTGAGAGTCTTCTTTCTCCTCTATTATGATTATTCTTATATTTGGTCTTTTCATTGTGTTCTGAATTTCTTGAATGCTTTGGCATAGATTTTTGTGATTTGAATTTCCTTTGACAGTTGTGTCAATCTCTTCTATGGTACCTTCTACACCTGAGATTCTCTCTTTCTATCTCTTGTATTCTGTTCGTGATCCTTGCATCTGTAGTTGCTGACCTCTTTCTGAGGTTTTCCATTTCCAGGTTTGCCTCCATTTGTGTCTTCTTTATTGTTTCTACTTAAACTTTTAGGTCTTGGATTGCTTTATTCAATTCCTTCATCTGTTTACTTGTGTTTTCCTGTATTTATTTCAGCGAGTTATTGATATCCTCCTTAAAGGACTCTATTATTTTCATCAGATAGGATGTTAGGACAGATTTCTGATTTTCAGGTATGTTGTATTCAGGGCTTACTGTGGTGGGAGAACTGGGTTCTGATGATGCCCATGTATTTTGGCTTCTGTTGTTTATGGTCTTGCATTTGCCTTTCACATCTGGATATCCCTGGTGTTAATTGGTCTGAGTGACTGTCTAGAGTCTGCCCCTTTTGTCCCTGGGTTGCTCAGGTCTCCTGGTAGACATGCATCCTTGGCTGTAGCAGACCACCTGTAGGACCTACCAACTGGGAGCTCTTTAGTGGGGCAGAGAATCTGCTGATCTGTTGCCCTGGCTTCAGTAGTTCTCCTGGGAGGCCTTCAGTCTGTAGGGTCTTCAGTGGAACTGTCAAGCTGTTGTCCAGCTGCTCTGGGTGCAGCTGATCCTCAACTGTTCTGAGTACGGTGGGTCCTCTACTGCTCTGAGTACAGTGCGTTCTCAACTGTTTGAGTGTAGGGGGTCCTCTAGGATGTGTCAGTATTTGGAGTCTTCATTGAAGCAGACCAGCTAAGAGTCTGCCCCAGCAGAAAGGAAAGGGCAGAAGAGATGGAAGGGACATAAGAGGAGTGGTATTTGGGAGGGTGGGGCTTTGGATGGATGATGGGCCCTGAGTCCACTTGGACTCCAGCAGCAGCTCTGGTACTTCAGAAGTGGGGCTTCTTATCAACTCATCTGAGTGAAGAGGGTTATCTAGAATGGATCAGTATATGTTGTCTTCACTAGAGCAGACCAGCCAAGAGTCTGCCCCAGCAGAAAGGATAGGATAGCTTAATTAAATTAGTTTTTAATTAAATAGATTTTCTTAAGAAGGAAGACTTTATTTTGTTTGATTGTTTCAGAAAGATAAGAATCTTAAATGACAAAAAGCATGGCTGTAAGTGTCAGCCATGTTGGAAAAAGTGTGAAGCTATGAGCTCACATCTTCAAACACAAGCACGAAGCCAAGTGCATGAATTTGAAATAGCTCCAGGTTTTAACTCTTAAGGCACACTTTCCCAGTGACATATTTGTACAGCAAGTCCATATCTCCCCATAATCTCTTTAAACAATACTACCAACAGAGAAAGATGTGTTCTTATACAAAAGCCTCTAGAAGACATTCTAATTCAAAAATTTACATTGGGTAATGTTGGAAATCTTTGGATTAGAGTTCTGCTGTCTCCCTCACTCTTTATACAGACTTATCTTTTAGCTTCAATTATTAGATGTTTTAATTTTAAAATCAATGTTTGTATATTTCAGATGTGCATCTATGATTTCATTTTAAAACATAATTAAAAAGATGGAGAGAAAATGTCTGTGAGAATAACTCTGTTTGCTCTCAAGTCCAATGATTTAAATTCAATTCCTAGAAGACTGGTAAAGGTAGAAAGAAAGAATTGATAGAGTGACCTTCCAACCTTTCTCTATAAATACTATGGTACAAATTCACACACACACACACACACACACACATACACACACACACACACACTAAGTATAAACAAATAATTTTTAAAAAATCTAATAGGTTTATATAACTCAAATTCAAGTCTGCCATTGCTGCATTCACTTATAGTACACACTGAAATTTGTCAATTATGTGGCCAAGACTTGACACAGATTGCATGATTAGGGTATTGTGTTCATAGCTTTTTGTATTATCTCACACTTTTAGCCATTGGTTTAATAAGTATAAAATGTTTTGAGTCACTTTGAATATTTATCATTATCTGTGCTGGGATGACTATCAGGAGTTTTTATTTGCCCATCTTTCTATTTTCACAAGTAAGTAGTAGTCAGTATCTATTTTTATTATTAGAAAATCCACAAGAGGTATCCAAGATAACAATTTCGAAGGTTACCATTTTGGGACAACCATGGGACAATTTCAGGAAGTGATGATAGGTCAGGTTGAGGAGAAAACAGTCTCTACATAACATAAATATCTTTATAAACATAGCTCAGATGGGAAGAAGATCTGACCCAAGAGAAAACTGTAAGTATGGTGAGTCATCATTCTGATGTTTTTCTTTTAGATAATTCTTAAAAGATTTCCAATTTTTCCTTTGATCAAGTCCTACTATGTGTTGGGTTTTCAATTATTTCATTGTGTTTTGACATCTTTAAAGGGCAATTAATGTGTTTTCTATACCTGTCCCATTCTATGAGTCCTCTTCATCATTCTTTATCAGATAATCCATAAAAGCAGTGTGCAGATAACATTGTACAAATATTCCCTTCAACATAACTAAAGAAAATATATTTAATTCAGAGTGAATAGTATATAAGGTAACTTTCAGCATAGAAACAGTAAAAATGATATCAATTCAAGTGAGAAGAGACATAATACATGGATATAGTAGAGCAGAATTCATATTTAAAAAAAAATCTGAAAATTAGTCTCTAGTGAGGAGAATTCACCTCCCAGGGATGAACTTCCTAATTCAATATCAGATACAGAATGGTCAGACCTGAATTTATAGATGATAACAAAATTGGACTCAAAGGTTGTGTGTGTGTGTCTGTGTGAACAAATATATACATATACACATGTATGTAATAATAATCAGAGAAAAAGAGGCTATCAACTTGAATGGTAGTATGAGAAGGGTTTAGAATATGTAGGTGAGAGAAATTTGAAGAAGCCAGGATAAAGGGGAAATGATATACTTCTACTTCAATTAAAAGCCCATTTACGAAAGGATATTCACCAACCCTACATCTGATAGAGGGCTAATATCCAATATATACAAAGAACTCAAGAAGTTAGACCCCAGGGAACCAAATAACCCTATTAAAAAATGGGGTACAGATCTAAACAAAGAATTTTCACCTGAAGAAATTTGGATGGCCGAGAGGCACCTTAAGAAGTGTTCAACATCATTAGTCATTAGGGAAATGCAAATCAAAACAACTCTGAGATTTCACCTCACACCTTTCACTAGGTCTTGTAAAATACAGATTCTTAATAGGCAAGAAAAGAGAATGAAATGCTTGTTATGTTCCTTAAAATAAATTTACATATCAAACATGTGTTTCATAGCTGAATATGCAGCTTATGTATGCATGAACTTAGAAAAAGTATAAATAGAAAGTATTTTTTAAAAAAGTAATACACAAAACATGTATTTTATAGCAAATGTATGTGTTATCATATATATATATAGTCATACATATATGTATTATGTATGTGTGTGTTTATATCAGTACATTTTACACAAATGGCTCACTTGAATAACAAACTCATTGATTATAACCTCAGGAACTATACTGTTTAAAGATGAGCTAGAAAATATGTTAAAAGAAGACAGTTTATGTATTGTACTCTGGGTACTAGAAAGGTTGGATTATTTTTGTGTGTATATTTTCTTCTACATCTTTGTGATACATTACTGCAGTAACATTGTAGCAGTTTTTAAGCTATTGTAGTATCTGGCACTATTTATCTGAGCATCTCACTCATCATCTGGAATTAAAAACAAAAGTTTTGATAAATCATGGTCACCAGAATATATCATAAAGCAGATGTAAAATATTTTACATCCAGAGATGCATGATCCAGTAGGGTACTACATCTATAAAACTAGAGGAGATAATTTAAAAGGCATTTCTTCAGACTTGGTTCTACTTACTACTTTGCAGTAAACAGTATACTCTGACTGTGATGAAATGATCTCACCAGAGAGAGCCCCTGCTGTAATTGTTAGGGGATCCACATGAAGACCAAGTTGTACATCTTCTCCAACAGTGTAGGGGGACTAAATCTAGGCCCTGAATTTTCTTTGGTTTCTGGTTCAGTCTATGTGAGCTCCTATGGGTAGAGGTTAGTTGATTCTTTAGGTTTTCTTGTGGGGCTGTCTTGACTGTTTCCTGCCATTCAATCCATTTCTTTTAGCTGGACTTTCTAGTTGGGCCTCAGTGAGAAAGGATGTGCTTAGTCTTGCTGGGACTGTATATCCCAGGGTGGTACACAAGTGGGGCTGTCCATTCTCTAAGTTGAAGGGAAGTTGGTAATCGAAGGCTATTTGTAAGTCTTGGAATAGAAGGAGAGAAAGGAATAAAGCCAAGATCAGGTTGGAAAGTGAACAAATAGGCAAATTAAAGAAAAAGGAAAACAAATGTACTTGTTCTCTTAGATAGTAACTCATTTTATTTGTGGCACAGCTCTCTCCTCACTGCCTAATCTTATACAGAACAAACACAGCAACTGAAGAAATGATAAGGAGCACAGGGGGAAATCCAAGAAGACTCAGTCTTACACAAAGAACAAAGGCAACTAAAAAATGCTGAGGGCTGGAGAAATTGTTTTCCTCAGGACATGAACATCAGTAGGTTATTCAGTACCATATAGTCAGCACTATACAAGTAACATTATACAGACTGAGTAGTTTATATTTAGGAATAAATATGTATATACATATATGTATATGTATCTAACAACAATTACTTAAAAACAAAGATATCAATTTGAAAGATGTCCGAAGCCATCTGGGAAAGACTATGAGAAGCAAGTGAGTTTTCTGGAGATTGCCCACTGTTTTTCATGGTTGTTGTGAGTGAACTATGAGAATGCAGTGTCCTTAGAGACTTCATTTCCAAATTGCTTCTTGCTGATGCTGATATGCCTTTCTTTTCACTATCACATAGTGTAATGATTACTAGGAATCACCCCCACTATTGAGCAAATATCCTGTTATGAAATAATGCTGTTCAGATGAATTAATTACATTATAGCATTCTTGAGAAATGCTTCTGTTTTACCAGATAGGTATAAAAATGTTAGAATAAAGAATAGAATGTGCACCCACCTTATAAAATAGTAGAAAAGGCTGTAAAATAAGGAATAATATGAGATTTCATAAATGACACTAAGGGGAGAAATAGGCTTGGGGCAAATTTCTAATCAAGGAAAAACATTCACTCTAGGTCTGGTCCTAGGAAGAAGCCAAAGGTGTGCACTGTGATAAAGCAAGACCATGTAAAACTGTTGTTTGGAACTTATAAAGAGCTTATAGAATGAAACACTGCTCTGATCTTACTATTGATATCCTTTTGTAAGTCCCGATTGTGTAACATTTTATCTATGAGATAATTTTATAAAGAACTTTTATCTAGAAGGTACATTGCCAGAGAGAAGAAAGAAAGCATGGCATTTGGGACTCAGCCCTATCTACTAAATGTCTGTTTGTCT
The DNA here is from genome assembly GCF_947179515.1 of Apodemus sylvaticus. Taxonomy (NCBI): domain Eukaryota; kingdom Metazoa; phylum Chordata; class Mammalia; order Rodentia; family Muridae; genus Apodemus; species Apodemus sylvaticus. The sequence goes on along the minus strand of NC_067476.1, from coordinate 93,963,470 downwards.
GACTGTCTATATGTAATATATATTTACATGTGTAGGTATATGTATATGTATGTGAGTATTCATGAACACTTGTGGTATTGTTGAGTCCAGTGGTCAGGCCTGGCCAAAGTGTGTGTATCTATATATGTCTGTGTATGTATTTTAATGGCCCTTTCCTTCCTCTTCTTTTCTCTCTAGCTCACAAGGAGTTAATGAACTCTAATTCTCTCATCTGACAGTGAGGGCCCATTGAGCCAGAGAGAAACTAAGGTTTTATTTTTCTAATTCCCCTGCTGCTATCAGTTTGAGTCATATTACCAGAAGTTAGGAGCTTTTGACCTGGCTTCTGGTAATATGAAATAGCAAAGAGTTAAGGACAAAAGAATTGCTGAGAATAAGCAGTTTTTAGACACATGAGAGAGAGAGAGAGAGAGAGAGAGAGAGAGAGAGAGAGAGAGAGAGAGAGAGAGAGGAAAACCCTTGAGGACATGGGCACAGGGGAAAAGTTCCTGAACAGAACACCAATAGCTTATGCTTATGCTCTAAGATCAAGAATTGATAAATGGCACCTCATAAAATTACAAAGTTTCTGTAAGGCAAAGGGCACTGTCAAAAGGACAAAATGGCAACCAACAAATTGGGAAAAGATCTTCACTGACCCTACATCCAATAGAGGGCTAATATCCAATATATACAAAGAACTCAAGAAGTTAGACCTCAGGGAACCAAATAACCCTATTAAAAAACGGGGTACAGATCTAAACAAAGAATTTTCACCTGAAGAAATTCAGATGGCAGAAAAACACCTTAAGAAATGCACAACATCATTAGTCATTAGGGAAATGCAAATCAAAACAACCCTGAGATTTCACCTCACACCAGTCAGAATGGCTAAGGTTAAAAACTCAGAAGACAGCAGGTGTTGGCGAGGATGTGGAGAAAGAGGAGCACTCCACTGCTGGTGGGATTGCAAGATGGTACAAGCACTATGGAAATCAGTCTGGCGCTTCCTCAGAAAACTGGACATGACACTTCCAGAAATCACTGCTATACCACTTCTGGGCATATACGCAGAGGATTCCCCGGCATGCAATAAGGACACATGCTCTATTATGTTCATAGCAGCCTTATTCATAATAGCCAGAAGCTGGAAAGAACCCAGATGTCCCTCAATGGAGGAAGGATACAGAAAATGTGATATATTTACACAATGGAATACTACTCAGCAATTAAAAACAATGAATTCATGAAATTTTTAGGTAAATGGTTGGAACTGGAAAATATCATCCTAAGTGAGGCAACACCATCACAAAAGAATACACATGGAATGCAATCACTGATAAGTGGATATTAATTAGCCCAGAAGCTCTGACTACTCAAGGCACAATTAGCATAACAAATGACTCCCATGAAGAAGTAAGGAGAGGGCCAGGAAAGGGAAAGGCTTGATCAAGCATTTTAGGGGAGTACCAGGACAGAGAAAAAGGAGGGAGGTGATTGAAGAATGGGTGGAGAGAAGAAGGCTTATGGGACATATGGGGAGGGGGAACCAGGAAAGGGGAAACTATTTGGAATGTAAACAAAGAATATGGAAAATTAAAAAAAAGGAAAGAAAAAAATAAATAAAATTCTCGAGGCCATCAACTTCTGACCCACAGAAAAGTTTCTTTTGTATTAGTTTCAGTGTGTCTGGTTTTATGTGGAGGTCCTTGATCCACTTGGAGTTCAGCTTAGTACAAGGAGATAAGAATGCATCAATTCCCATTCTCCTGCATGCTGACCTCTAGGTGAGTCAGCACCATTTGTTGAAAAGTCTATCTTTTTTCCACTGGATGTTTTTAGCTCCTTTGTCGAAGATCAAGTGACCATAGGTGTGTGGATTCATTTCTGGGTCTTCAATTCTATTCCATTGGTCCACTTGCCTGTCCCTGTGCCAATACCATGCAGTTTTTAACACTATTGCTCTGTAGTATTGCTTGAGGTCTGGGATACTAATACCCCCAGAAGTTCTTTTACTGTTGAGAATAGTTTTAGCTATCTTGGGTTTTTTGTTAATCCAGATGAATTTGAGAATTGCTTTTTCCAACTCTGTGAAGAACTGAATTGGGATTTTGATGGGGATTTCATTGAATCTGCATATTGCTTTTGGCAAGATGGCCATTTTAACTATATTAATCCTTCCAATCCACGAGCATGGCAGATTTTTCCATTTTCTGAGATCTTCTTCGATTTCCTTCTTCAGAGACCTGAAGTTCTTGTGGTAAAGATCTTTCACCTGTTTGGTTAGAGCCACACCAAGATACTTTATATTGCTTATGGCTATTGTGAAGGGTGTCAATACCCTAACTTCTTTCTCGGCCTGCTTATCCTCTGAGTATAGGAAGGCAACTGATTTGCTTGAGTTGATTTTATAACCTGCCACTTTGCTGAAGTTGTTTATCAGCTGTAGGAGATCTCTGGTGGAGTTTTTTGGGTCGCTTAAGTATACTATCATATCATCTGCAGATAGTGATAATTTTACTTCTTCCTTTCCAATTTGCATCCCTTTGACCTCCTTATGTTGTCTAATTGCTCTAGCTAGAACTTCAAGTACTATATTGAAAAGATATGGAGAGAGAGGGCAGCCTTGTCTAGTCTCTGATTTTAGTGGGATTGCTTCAAGTTTCTCTCCATTTAGTTTGATGTTGGCTACCAGTTTGCTGTATATTGCTTTAATTATGTTTAGGTATGGGCCTTGAATTCCTGTTCTTTCCAAGACTTTTAGCATTAAAGGATGCTGAATTTTGTCAAATGCTTTTTCAGTATCTGATAAAATGGTCATATGTTTTTTTTTTCTTTGAGTTTGTTTATGTAGTGGATTACATTGATGGATTTCCTTATATTGAACCAACCCTGCATCCCTGGGATGAAGTCTACTTGATCATGGTGGATGATCGTTTTGATGAGTTCTTGGATTCGGTTGGCAAGAATTTTATTGAGTATTTTTGCATCAATATTCATAAGGGAAATTGGCCTCAAGTTCTCTTTGTTTGTTGGATCTTTGCGTGGTTTTGGTATCAGTGTACTTGTGGCTTCTTAGAACAAGTTGGGTAGTGTTTCTTCTGTTTCTATTTTGTGGAACACTTTGAAGAGTATTGGTGTTAGGTCTTCTTTGAAGGTCTGATAGAATTCTGCCTGAAGCCATCTGGTCCTATGGTTTTTTTGGTTGGTTTCTATGACCCCTTTTATTTCTTTAGGGGTTATGGGATTGTTTAGATGATCTCTTTGATCCTGATTTAATTTTGGTGTTTGGTATCTGTCTAGGAAATTGTCCATTTCTCCAGATTCTCTAGTTGTGTTGAGTATAGGCTTTGGTAGTAAGATCTGATGATTTTTTTTAAATTTACTCAGCTTATGTTGTTATATCTTCCTTTTCATTTTTATGTTTGTTAATCTGGATACTGTCTCTGTGCCCTTTGGTTAGTCTGGCTAAGGGTTTATCTATCTTGTTGATTTTCTCAAATAACCAGCTCCTGGTTTTGTTGATTCTTTGTATGGTTCTCATAGTTTCTACTTGATTGATTTCAGCCCTGAGTTTGATGATTTCCTGCCTTCTACTCTTCCTGGGTGAATTCACTTCTTTTTGCTCCAGGGTTTTCAAGTGTGTCATTAAGCTGCTAGTGTGTGATCTCTCCATTTTCTTTTTGGAGGCACTCAGGGCTATGAGTTTTCCTCCTAGCACTGCTTTCATTGTGTCCCATAGATTTGTACTTGAAATTTTGGGGCAAACTCACATTTCAATTCATAAATATTAGTAAATTTTACCTGAGTACACACCATATATGCCTGAAATTGTTCATTTCATTTGCCAAATGACTAAAATCATCACTTTGTCTTAGCTATCTTCCAAAATACCAATGTTCTGGATAGAAAAATAATGAAGCAAAGAGATAAGCTTCCCAAGAAATATCAGTGAAATTACTTTGTGTTATTTTAAAAAAGCAGGTTAATAATGTATACAAATGTATGAATACTTAATAGTTGCATTTCAAAATTATCTCAATTTAGTACTTAAACTTACCCTTTAAATTATTATTTAATATTGTATAATATTGTGAAACTTAATCACCATGAGAGCAGTATCCATTTATTGACTGATTATTAAAGCTACTGCATTTAATTTAGTAATTAAACACATTAGGCATTTAACATAAATATTTCTAAGTACAAATATGTTGCTGTTGGCCAGTGATCCTTCAGATGTTTCTAAAACAACTCAGACTATTGCCTTTGCTTTTGTTTGTCTATGTGGAGCATATCTATGTGAAATGATCTTGTTGATTAAATTTTTTTTTCTTTTCAGGACACAGAGTAATCAATCTCAAAATGGCTGGGTTTGCTTCTTCCTATTCTATAGGATTCATGTTGATACATGACTCACCCAACTCTAGACTAGGTATGGTAAAATAAAAAATGGCAAGAAGTGTCTACTACTAAGGAATGCCAATTGTCTGAGGGAGAAACCAACAATTTTTTGATGCCTTTCCACAAGATCAAATTTATGCTTAGTGCTGTAAAGTTGGATAAAACTCAAAAGCCATGTACACAGTTTTCTATTGTCAGGGTTTACATTTATATTTTCTTATTCATTTGGAATTGTCTCTTTTTTTTAAAGGATGAGAGATAAGTGTTCAATTTCAGTCTTCATGTGTGTATGCAGATTTCCCAATATGTTGGAGATTCTGTCTCTGTCTAACATGTGGCCACTCCTCTGAAGACCCCATATTCTGAAGGCTTTCTAGGAGGTCTGCTATAGCTAGGGCCACAGGCCTCCCAGGAGACCTGCAGAAACTCAGGAACATTGGAGGCATGCTCCAGATAGAGACACCCAGGCCAGTTAACACCAGACATAACCAGATGGTAAAAGGCAAGTATGAGAGAATAAACAACAGTAGCCAACACATGCTGGCACCATCATAACCTAGTTCTCCCACCACCGCAAGCCCCGAATATACCAACACACCTAAAAACCAGGATTCTGACCTAAAATCCTATTTCATGAAGATAATAGACTCCTTAAAGGAGGATATAAAAAACTCACTGAAAGAAATACAGGAAAACACAAGTAAATCATTAGAAGCCCTTAGAGAGGAAACAAATAAAACTCTTAAAGAAATAAAGGAAAACACAATTAAACATGTGAAAGAATGAACAAAGCAGTCCAGGATCTCAAATTTGAAGTAGAAACAATAAAGAAAAGAAAAAGGGAGTTAACTATGTCAATGGAAAACTTAAGAAAGAGGTCGGGAACTGCAGAACTACAACAACAACAACAGAATAAAAGTAATAGAAGAGAAAATCTTAGGTGTAGAATATACCTTAGAAGATACTGATACATGGTCAAAGAAATTCAAAACATTAAAAACTTGTATCTCGAAACATCAAGAAATCTGGGACACAATGAAGCCAAATATAAGAATAATAGAAATAGAAGAGAGCGAAGATTCCCAGAAAACATCTTCAACAAAACCATAGAAGAAAAGTTCCCCAATCTAAAGAAAGAGATGACCATAAATGTACAAAAAGTTTATGGAACACGAAATAGATTGGGCCAGAAAAGAAAATCCTCTCATCACATAATATTTGAAACACTAAATGCACAGAACAAAGAAAGAAAAGCTGTTAAGAGAAAAAAGCAAAGTAACATATCAAGGCAGACCCATCAGAAGTCCACCAGACTTCTCAACAGAGTCCCTAAAAGCTAGAAGACAAAGGTCATGTAGACCCTAAGAGAACACAAATGTCAACCTAGCTTGCTAAATTCTCAATCATCATAGAAGAATAAACCAAAATATTCTATGACAAAACCAAATTTAAACAATATGTATCTACAAATTCAGCCATTCAGAGGATTCTAGAAGGAAAACTCCAACACAAAGAGGGTATGTACACTAATGAAAAAGCAAGATATTAATCATCTCACAATAAAACAAAAAGGAAAGAATCACATACATATTGTTGTAGGTGATGCCACCTACAACAATAAACATAACAGGAACTAGTATCTGTCTTTAGTATCTCTCAATATCAATGGACTCAATTCCTCAATAAAAAGACATACACTAACAGACTGGATACACAAGCAGGATCCAGCATTTTGCTGCATACAAGAAACTTACTCAATGACAAAGACAGGCACTACCTCATAGTTAAAGGCTGGAAAAGGGCTTCCAAGCAAACAGTTCCAAGAAGCAAGAGGGAGTTGCTATCCTAATATCCAAGAGACTTTCAACTAAAAGTTATCAAGCAAAAAGGGGAAGGACACTTCATATTCATCAAAGGAAAAATCCACCAAGAGAAAGTCTCAATTCTGAACAGCTATGCCCCAACTATAAGAGGATTAAATTAACAAAAGAGACTTTACGAAAGTATGAAACATACACTGAACCCCACACAGAAATATTGGGAGACTTCAACACCATATTTTGAACAACAATCATTGAAACAGAAAAAGAAATAAGAGACAGTGAAACTAATAGAGGTTATGAACCAAATGATTTTAATAGATATATACAGAATATATCACCTTAAAACAAAAGAATAAATGTTTTTCTTGGTACCTCATGGAACTTTTTTCAAAATTGACCATATAATTGGCCACAAAACAAGCCTCAACCTATACAAGAAGATTGAAATAATCCAATGCATCGTATCAGAGCACCATGAACTAAGGCTAGACTTAAATAACAACAAAAACAACAGAAAACCCACATACTCATGGAAACTGAACAACTCTTTACTCAATGATAACTTGGTCAGAGAAGAAATAAAGAATGAAATTAAAGATTTTTAGAATTCAAAGTGAAGGCACAACATACCCTAACATATGGGACACAATGAAAACAGTATTAACAGGAAAATTCATAGCACCAAGTGCCCTGGCAAAGAAATCCGAGAGATCCTGCATTAACAACTTAAAACCCTAGAAACACCTGAAAGCCCTAGAACAAACGTAAGCAAACAGACTCAAGAGGAGTAGAAGGCAGTAAGTAGTCAAACAGAGGGTTGAAATCAAAGAAGTAGAAACAGAGAGAACTATACAAAGAATCAACAAAACTAGGAGCTGGTTCTTTGAGAAAATCAACAAGATAGATAAACCCCTAGCCAAACTAACTGAAGGACACAGAGCCATTACCCAAATTAACAAAATCAGAAATGAAAATGGAGACATAACAACACAAGCTGAAGATATTCAGGAAAACAAAAGATCCTACCACAAAAGCTTATACTCAACCAAACTGGAAAATCTAGATGAAACAGATTGTTTTCTAGAAAGATACCATGTGTGAAAGTTAAATCAAGACTAGAAAAACTATCTAAACAGGCCTATTTCCCCTAAGGACATAGAAGAAGTCATTAAAAACCTGTCAACCAAAAAAGCCCAGGGCTAGATAGTGGAGAATTCTAGCAGACCAGCAAAGAAGAGCTAATAACAAGATTCTTCAAACTCTTCCATAAAATAGAAACAGAAGGAACAATACCTAATTCATTCTATGAAGCCACAATTACTCTGGTACCTAAACCACACAGAGACCCAACAAAGAAAGAGAACTCCAGACCAATTTCACTTAAGAATATTGATGCAAAATTAGTCAATAAAATGAAAATAGATTTATATTTATCTCCTTGCACAAAGCTCACCCACAAGTTGATCAAAGACCTTAACTTAAAACCAAATATACTGAATCTAATAGAAGAGAAAGTGGAAAAGAGCCTCAAACTCATTGGCACAGAACTCCAATGGGTCAGGCTCTAAGATTAAGAATCGATAAATGAGACCTCATGAAACTGAAAATCTTCTGTAAGGCAAAGGACATAGTCAGAAGGAAAAATTTGAAAAAAATCTTCACTAACACCTCATCTGATAGCAGACTAATATCCAACTAATATCTATATAAAGATGTAAAGGAAAGGTTAGTTTCTTAATGGAAATATTTTTAGCTATTATTTATATATATATTTGCAATGTAATTTGATTTGTGCCTGTCTTACCACTCCTCAGCACTAGATGGTGATGTATTAATTTGTTATGAATTCATAGTTGGTCAATATTTTCTTGATACAACCCAAATTCACAATTGACATGTTATTCTGCATGGACTAAGGCTACACCCAAATAGATAGTCCATATCGGAAGTTTTTGGGGGTGGTATGATTAGGGTTTAATTGCCTTACCTGTAGTCAATCCTACTGTCCCCATCTGTTGCAGGAGAAAGTCTCTCTGATGATGACTTAACAATGGACAGAATTTCTGAAGAGACTGGCTTTGGGTTTGTATAATTATCATCACCAATACTGCAGGTTTGTATTTCAATTATCTCTTGCATTCATAAATAATAGCATAACACTTGAATTGAGTAAAGCCCACACTCCTGTGGGTGTCCTATTACTGAGTGGAATTATACATCATGCCAGGAAAAATATAGATGGTATGCCCAAACGCTGTCCATATTAAGGGACCTTTGCTTTCTCCCTGGTGTTGAATGTCTTTATAGGGAGGTCAAAGGAAATGGTATTCTAACTTCTGTTCCCTGTTCACCAGCAACTGGAGTTTCCTGTCTAGTGCCAATGAATGAATAACATATGGGGCAATTTCTTTGCTTCTTAGAGACTTATTTCCTCTTAGAATTAAGCTCTAATGTGTCAGCATATATATAGTATATTGTACTTTTATTTTTATTTAGTTTTTGGAAGTTTTTAAGTTTTCTCATTGATTTCTTCTTAGCTACACTCTTCATCCAGTAGTGCATTGTTAAAACTCCATGAATTTATGCAGTTTTTATATAGATACTTTGCTATTGATTTGAAATTTTATTGCACTCATATAGGTGACATAGAGCTATTTCAATTTTTCTGTATTCATTGTATTTGTTTTCTTGCCAAGGATGTGATCTATTTCAGAGAGACTTCCTCAGCTGAATAGCATATATATTCTTCAGCATTTTGACATTTGGGTGGAGTGTTCTGTATATATGTTAGGTTTATTTTATGTATTTTGTCATTTAATTCTGATTTATTTTTTTAGTATTATTTTGTCTTTCTGATAGGTCTATCTTTTTTAGAAAAAAAGAGTGATGTTGAAACTACCTACTATTACTGAGTTTAGGGTTCTATAAGATCCTGAAGTTCAGGATTATGTGTGAAACTTTTTTTTGTGATATTGTAATATATTTCCAATTTTTCTCTCTTTTCCTTTCCTTCCTCCCAAATCTCTTTTATGTCCCATTCTAGCTCTCTTACAAACTCGTGACTTCTGTTTTCATTACTTATTATTACCTACATATATGTAATACATATATTCCTAAATAAAATCTGCTTGGTCTAAATGATGTTACTTTAATGTGTATATTTTCAGAGCCACTTGGTATTGGATAACCAAATAGTGTGTTCTTCCTTGTAGATGACTTTTCTCCTACATTCACATCATTCTGCAGTTGATTATTGTATTTTGTGTAGGTTTGTGACCTTTGGAATTTCCTTGTCTACTTTGATATACCTATTTGTATCATTCTGGTTTAGGTCATGTTTAAGTAGTCAGGTTGATGAGATTTTATGAGATTATTAGGAGACACGGTCTTACTTTTATAAAGTTGGGAGCACCAAAGTTTGGTGCATGCATGCTTATTTTTGCAATATATTCTTGGTCATTTGTTTCTTTTTTTAAATGGATATTTTATTTACATTTTAAATGTTATTCCCTTTCCCAGTTCTCTCTGAAACCTCCTATCCCATCCCCCTGTTTCTATGAGACTGTTTCCCTACCCACCCACTCACTCCCACCTCTCTGCATTCCTGGCATTCCCCTTCACAGGACCAAGTGCTTCTCTTCCTATTGGTGCCCGGCAAGGCCATCTTCTGCTACATATGCAGCTGAAGCCATGGGTCTTTCCGTGTGTACCCCTTGGTTGATGGTTTAGTCCATGGGGTCTGGTTGGTTGATATTGTTGTTCTTCCTATGGGGTTTCAAATCCCTTCAGGTCCTTCATTTCTTTCTTTAGTTTCTCCAGTGGGGACTCTGTGCTCAATCCAATGGTTGGCTGTGAGCATTCACCTCTGTATTTGTCAGGCTTTGGCAGAGCCTCTCAGGAGACAGCTATATCAGGCTCCTGCCAGCAAGCACTTCTTGGTTTCATAATAGAGTCTGTGTTTGGTGACAGTATATGGGATGAATCTCCAGGTGGAACCTTTCCTTCGGTCTCTCTTCCACACTTTGTCTCAGTATTTCCTATTGTGATCATTTTGTTTCCCCCTTCTAAAAAGAACTAAAGCATCCATACTTTTCAAATTCTAAATTGTCTTTATCAGTTGATTTTGCTGTATGTTTGTTTTCTTGGACTTTAATTATTAGTTTATTCTTCTACTTTTAAGTTCTTTCATATTTCTATTTTCTTTATAAACTTATTAAATTAGTTGACTATGTTAATAATTGTTCTTTTACATTACATGCCCTGAGATTCTTATGAGTTATTTTCATCCATTACCAGTTCTTTAGGGCTATTAGTTGTTGAAAGATATTGCCAATTCTTGTCCCTTATTAATATTTTTGCTTTTTTACATTTAATCTGAGCTTGTGGACCTCATGTATTGGTTTTTTGTCTGATATGAGATTCTAGCTTGTTCCTACTAACAGGTTTTATCTACCTTGCTATGTTGACCAACCAAGAGCAAGATCAAACCAGTTAAAAATTCCAATGTGGAGAGAAGAGCAGCTTCTAAAGCATCTTCTCCAGTTAAGCAGTTATTTATAATAGATAGCTGTTTGGGGAGAGACACCTTTTATTTTGAAGGCTGTCTACTTAAAGCTTTCTCATATTCCAGTAGACAACCCAACACTCAGGTGCACTTTGGCAGCATTAATTGTACTTACATGGATACTAATAGAGAACATGAATTTAGAAGGGACAGTAACTTTAATTTTGTCAAACCTTATTTTTAATGATGGTTCTTAAATGCTTTAAACTCCCTTTTAGCCCATAACCCACCAGAGTTAATGAGAAAGAAAGGATATAGGAGACGTGAATCTGTTTAGAAAGGTTCTTTGAGCATCTCACGTCTGTGTTTTCTGGAAATCAGCAGTTCAATTCACTGGTTAGCAGCAGCAGCTTAATCCACTCAGAAACACTTCATTAATATACCAGTTTAGTAGAATTGGGTTAGCAACAGCAGTTACAGGACCTAGCACAGATATCCTGGTCTCAGCCTCAGCACAAGTCAGCAGGATAGAAGTTCTCAGCTGTGCCTCTCTCAGTGATGGGAAGATCAGCCAAGATGGAAGACTCACAAGCGTTGCACAGCTAGCTGTATAAGCTCAGTCTTAGCCACTGTCAATCGAGTCCTGTTTATACCTTCCAAACATCACACGTCCTCCACAGGATTTGCTTCAGTACATGTGTCTGTCTGAACTGACATCACAGCTAGTCAACCTGAGTGCGAGGAAGTATCAAGAAAGTGTAGCACACCACTGGAAGTGTTTTTATGTGTTTCTTTCTATGGAATTCTGACAAATGCAGCTTAATTATGTGCAATGTAAGGTGGACCAAAGCATGTGTGTTGTTAGCAAAGAATTCTTCATTGCATATTCTTTCACATGCCTGCTTTCACCTGTGTCTGCTTCAATTAAATGTTCCTTCATGTGTTTGCCCCAGCAAAACACCATCCATCTGATTTTTTCAAAGAACCCTTAAGTTTCTACCTCAGAACATCTATTCAAAGAAATCTGGGGGAATTGGATGGAAGTAATATGGATGGATATGATTATGTTACATTGTATACATATATGAAAGATTCAAAAGTAAGATTTTAAAATATAATGCTTGTTTTATAGCCTGGATCATCATGTAACATATTGTATATTGTATATATTTTAGGGAGCAGAAGTGCGATATTCTGGTTCAGTTTTATGTAAATATACATTTATCAAAGCAGCTTGTCTTTGATAAAGTTTATGTTTTTACATTAATTATTTAGATAGACTTTTGATTATTTTATTATACTTTTTCAAGTATTGATTTTTATCAGATATTTGCTTTATTTACATTTAAATGCTATCCCCTGTCTGCATTACCCCTCTGAAAATCCCCTATCCCTTTCCCCTCCCCCTGCTCATTCCCCTACCCTGCCCAAATTTCCTGATTTGCATTCGCCTATTCTGGGGAATCACACCTTCACAGCACCTATTTTCTCTCTTCTCATTGATGTCTGAATGGTCATCTTCTGCTAATCATGTAGCTGGAGCCAAAGGTTCTTCCATGTGTTCTCTTTGGTTGGTGGTTTAGACCCTGGGAGCTCTGGGGGTACTGGTTGGTACATATTATTTTTCTGCCTGCAGGTCTGTAAACCTCTTCAGCTCCTTGGGTCCTTTATCTAGCTGCTTCATTGTGGTCCCTATGTTCATTCTATTAGTTGGCTGTGAGCCATGGGTATTTTGATCCACTTTCCAATAAGGATCAAATTATCCACACTTTGGTCTTCTTTCTTCTTCTTGAGCTTCATGTGGTCTGTGAGTTGTATCTTGGGTGTTCCGAGATTTTGGCTATGTATCAGGGAGTACATACCATATGTGTTCTTTTGTGATTGGGTTATCTCACTCAGGATGATATTTTCTAGTTCCATCCATTTGCCTAAGAATTTCATGAATTCATTGTTTACTCTATCGTGTAACTATACCACATTTTCTGTATCCATTCCTCCATTGAGAGACATCTGCAATAGCTTATGCTATAGGATCAATAATTGACAAATGGGACCTCATAAAATTGCAAAGCTTATATAAGGCAAAGGACACTGTCAATAGGACAAAACAGCAACCACCATGTTGGGAAAAGATCTTTACTAATCCTACCTCTGATAGAGGGCTAATATTCAATATATACAAAGAGCTCAAGAAGTTAGACTCCAGAGAACCAAATAATCCTATTAAAAAGTGGGGTACAGAACTAAACAAAGAATTCTCAACTGAAGAATACAGAATGGCTGAGAAACACCTAAAGAAATGTTTAACATCCTTAATCATCAGGGAAATGCAATTCAAAATCTCCCTGAAATTCCACTTCACACCAGTCAGAATGGCCAGGATCAATAACTCAGGGGACAGCAAATGCTGGAGGGGATGTGGAGAAAGAGGAACACTCCTCCATTGTTGGTGGGATTGCCAGCTGGTAAAACCATTCTGGTAATCAGTTTGGCGGTTCCTCAGAAAATTGGACATAGCTCTACCTGAGGACCCAACTATACCCACTCCTGGGCATGTACCCAGAAGATGCTCCAACATGTAATAAGGACAAAAGCTCTACTATGTTAATAGCAGCCTTATTTATAATAGCCAGAAGCTGGAAAGTATTGATTTCTTATTCTTAGAATTTTTATTCTTTGAATTTCTTATTATAAGAATTCAGAATATTTACAAATTTAAAACATTCTTAGAGTTTCTTATTCTTAGAATTCAGAATATTCCCACATTTGAAACTTTGTAGTTTAGAACATGCCAATCAAAATTGCTGTATTATAATTAATTGACCTGCTTTGTTCATGTAAAATGCTCCTTTCTCTCTCCAGTAATATTCTACTGAAACACACTTTGTATAATATCAAAGTAGCTGCAGTTTCTCTTGATTTAGCACTATCACATGCCTCTCTCTCTCTCTCTCTCTCTCTCTCTCTCTCTCTCTCTCTCTCTCTCTCTCTCTCTCTCTCTCTCTCCACTCCCCCTCCCTCTCTCTCTCTATCTGTGTCTCTCTTTCAGATGGATCCCATGCTGGACATTGCTCATGTAGCTCTTAGCCTAAGACTGGACAGATCAATGGCCTAGAGGAAAACTAAATATTTTTTTCTACTAAAAGAATATAGCCACAAAATGACTCCTAATGACTCGGTATACTCAAAAATCAGTTACTTACTCAGCCATCATTCAGAGAAGTTTTTCCTGAAGCAGATAGGGACAAATACAGAGACTTACAACTAGACTGTAATTAGAGAGCAAGAAACCTTGAAACATTTCTAAATGGGATATAGTCATCTAATTTCTTCCTTCATGGCTTAAGGAACTATGGAAAAGAAGAGGTATAAAGATTATAAGAGATAATGGGTACTGAAGACTTCAAAAAAATAAGATTTTATGGATACAATAAGACTGAAGCATGTGGAGAAACTATAGCTCATGAATTTATTTAAATAATAAAAAACAATTTAAAGGAAATTTTTAGTTCTTGATATTCAGATAATTGAGAAAAACAGTGTATTTTTATACAACAATTTAGTCTTATTAAGTTAATAAAATCAAGACCAAGTAATGCCTGTTGCTGTTTCTTGTGAAGTTCATTAATTTTATTTTTCCACAATTTTCTTATTCTCCCTTTAATCTTTTTAGAGAAAGCTGGGATAAAGTAAATGACATTGCATTTTTACAAAGGGGTGAGTAAAATGTTTGTGGGATATTGTAAGGTAGAGAATAAAATTTTCATGTTGTTAGAGCAATATTTAAGTTAATTTTTACAAAAATAGATATGAGGTTGATACATTTAGGTTCTTATTCATATTACTGAAGAAATGTAAGAACCATTAATAATTATCTCAAAAGAAGTGTCAGTTTTTGAAATTTTAAGAAATAATATGGTAGTCTATATGATTAAAACTTTCAGTCTCCAAAATCACATTATATCTATTACATATCAAGCCACTGTAGCTAATCATACTTATAAAAAATACCCCAAATTTTAACATTTTCTCATTTCATGAAATATGATATATTTATGGAAGATTTCTTGGGCATTAAGTATTTACCTTGTGATTCACAACATAGCTTTTAAATCTCTTTAGAGCATTTTTTATTTCTTTATTTCTCAGTGTGTAAATGGCTGGATTTAGGAGAGGTGTAACAACAGAATAAAACACAGCAAGAAATTTGTCCAACCAGGTGATATTGAGGGGCCAAACATAGATGAAGATGCAAGGCAAAAAAAGGAGCATCACTACTGTGATGTGGGCAGTGCACGTGGAAAGGGCCTTAGATGACCCAGCTTTAGAGCTCCTGCGAACAGTGATAAGAATATATGTGTAGGATATGAGCAACAGAATAAAGCAGGACACAACCACAATTCCACAGTCAGCATTCATTAAAATGTCCAAATCATGGGAATCCATGCAGGCTAGCTTGATGACCAGTGGCATGTCACAGAAAAAACTGTCTATTTCCAATGGGCCACAGAGAGGTAGCTGTAGGACTGCTACAAGCTGACTCAAGGCATGCACAAAGCCAATGGTCCAGGAAGTCAACACCAATTCAGTGCATCTTTTCAGGTTCATAATGGTGAAATAGTGGAGAGGTTTGCAGATGGCCACATAGCGGTCATATGCCATTACCAGCAAAAGTACCATCTCTCCTGCAGCAATGCAATGGGCAAAGAAGACCTGGGACATACAGCCAGAAAAGGAAATGGTTTTGTGATCCCTGAGAAAGTCTGTGACCATTTTTGGAGTAGTAACTGAGGAAAGCCATATATCAACAAAGGACAGGTTGGCCAACAAGAAGTACATAGGGGAATGGAGATGGCTGTCAATGGTTATCAAGATCATGATGACAATGTTTCCTGAAACAATGAGGAGATAAAGTATCAAAAATATCACAAAGAGCAAGACCTGAAGATTCTGTGAGCGGGAAAGTCCCAAAAGCACAAATTCTGACACCATGGACTGATTCACTCCATTCATCTTGTCCTAAGAATCAACCTACAGAGGAAGAAAGATGATTGTAGGGATGTGGAGGACAAATTGCTTGTAGAATTTGGTATTCACCTTGAGACTTAATATCTGTACACCACATAAATATAAAGTGGAGTCTTTAGCAGGTATGAATGCATTGCTATGAATGAGCTCATAAGCTATGGTTAACCTTGGTGGAAGCAGAGGATCAGATTACAGTTATATGAACATTGTTTCAGAAATATGCTCTGTGCAGTGGTTTGCAAAAACATAGGTTACAAGATGAGAGGTGACAAATTATTGCTTTTCCTTGTTAGGGATATCTTACTTGCAAGTTCAGTTTAAACAAACTCTCAATGTGGATACAACTCTCATTTCACTATATGATAAAAATTAACTCATATCCTTGGGAAAATGATTATGAATTATATTGAATTTCAATGTTCAAGATGTTACAGTCTATCTGTTTTTTATTACTACAG
This sequence comes from Apodemus sylvaticus, assembly GCF_947179515.1. Classification (NCBI taxonomy): domain Eukaryota; kingdom Metazoa; phylum Chordata; class Mammalia; order Rodentia; family Muridae; genus Apodemus; species Apodemus sylvaticus. Next base: position 93,947,274 of record NC_067476.1, on the reverse strand, counting down.
TTAGTGATTCCTTTAAGCCACAATACGATTTTTTTATATTACTTTATAACATTAAATTTTTATCTTCTGAAGTAAATGTATTAACCATGCTGAGAAAACCCAGAGAATACTGTATAGGATATAGAAGCACATACTGATTGGGATATGAATATATTGTTCATATTTACCATAAATTAAATTATATCATTGAACTTGTATAAACAACTAATCTGATTAGCAAACCATCAATACAGATGAATGTTAAATGGATTAAATTGAACAGAAGGACCATTCAGATTCAGACTTGAACATTACATACAATTTAAGGCTATAAGGCTATATTTAGAACATATTTATTTTAGATAATATCAGTAAATAGCAATGAATCACTACACTGAGGAATATTAGTGTCTTTTATCATATGTATCCATCTACTGTATATTTTTCTACTATCTTTCTATCTATTAATCTCTCTTCAATTTGTATCATTTATTAATTGATCACTGCTATTACTTGAAAGATTATATATCACATACACATGTAAATAAATAAATAAATAAATAAATTTGATCTTCAACTGTTAGTTTTGCAGTAATGTGAAGGTAAGCATCCACTAAAAAGTAATTATTTATATCAAAATATAATAGTGTTCATATTGAAAGGTAATATTGACAACACTCAAGCTGAATCATGATCATATTTGCAAATTTTCTCTCTTCTTTCAGTAATTCCTTGAATATTATTTTCAAATTTGTGTGTCTCACCTGTTATATCATTTGAAGTCCCTGTAGTGATAAAGTGAAGAAGTTGGCTGCCCAGTATATAGTACTATTTTACCTTCCCATTTTCTGAGAAGTCAGAAGCATGCACTAAGGAACAAAGGAAATAAATCAGGTAAAAAATTTGCTGTGGCAAGTGTATATATTAGAGAGTAATCTTTTAACTAAAAAATAAACTTATTTTCCATAATAAAGACATGCATATTTTCTAAGGAAAATTGATATTTTACCAAATATGTCTGTGATATTTTCAAAGACTGAACCATCTGAATCCCATCTAAACTTAGTGTCTCATTAGTGTGAAAATTTCCTAAAAATACCAATCTTGAATAATTTGTAACAATAATAATCAAGGGCAGGATATTGTGAGCTTGATAAATGAATTTCTTAAAAGATCAGTATGGAGTGTCTCATGAAACATTTGAGCAAGAAAACTCATAACTTTTAAAAATTAGAGCTCATTAAATTATTGTGGAATGGATACATCATTCTATTAACAGCTATCTACATATAATATATTTAATAGGCTTCGCACTCATTTAAAAAAGCAGTGAGACTTTGCTGAATCACTATGACCTATTGACATTATAACCATGACACAAACATTCTTCTGTTTCAATAGTATATTTTTAATATGTAAAAGAAAGCTTCACACAGAAAACCCTTATGCATTTTAATCATAATCAGAGTATGTTAACATTTTTATTATTTTCTTTCTTCATTTTTTAGTGTATCTTTAAACAATACTGTGCTCAAAATTTTTATTATTTTCTTTCTTCATTTTTTAGTGTATCTTTAAACAATACTGTGCTCAAAATTATAGGTAATAATTTTATCCTTCAACTGAACTCTGTGTAAGCAATAGATATTCTCTGTCTGACTTACTATCTCTGTATGTGTAATGACTTTTCCTGAAAAAAAATGCCTGTAGCTGGCATTTTCTGTAAGTTGACATTCACTTACAGAGTAACATGAATGTACAGGCATAAATTACACACTAAAGTAGGACTGGCTTCCTTTCAGGAATGTAACATTTGTTTCAGGCTTCATGTCTTTTTAACCAAAAGAACCTACACAGAATCATTCATTTAATCATCTTTGGAATTTTCCTTTAGGTATGGCTGGAATTCCTCTAGAAAATACTAATATAGACTTTAGGTTAATAGTTTTTAAAAAGTTGTCAAAGAAAGACTTTTTAGTTACACTTTTAGGATGGACATGTGTTCATTTTTGGACTGGAGAGATAGTTCAATGGTTAAGAGCATTGGCTGCTCTTACATAGAGCATGTATTCAGTCCACCACATCCATGTGGTAGTTCACTGCTTTCTGTGTCTTTTATCCAGGGCAGGGGGGAATCTAATATATTCTTCTGGCATAATCACAGTGCACAGACATATTATGTGGGCAAATGCACACATGCATAAAGAAAAAAATAAACTTGTATTCATTGTCTTATAGGGATAGTGTTCTTCCAGTAAGTGTATATGCTATAAACTATAAAATACTCTAAACATTTGTGCCTTTACAGCAATTAAGCATGTACTGGAATGTAGACAATGTGGCAGACATTTCATTGTATTCTTGTAATGCACAAGTACCCCTATGTAGAGAGACTCTATCCTGTTAAATGGTAGTGGCTGAGAAGAAGAATAGTTGTATGCTGCATATATGGTTGATCAGGCAAACAAAAATTATCTGATGCAGACATAAGCACAATTCAGAGGGCTTGCTTCTTTTTGGTATGGCAACTAATGATAAACCACAGAATTTTAGATATAATAGAAGTTAAGAAGGCATGTATTATTTTCTAGTCTGTAACAAAGCATAGAAATGATTCTGAACCGCAATCACAGTAGTTACATGGATATATTTTCAGAACTGTCTTAGAGAAGAGAATCAGTGGGATGATCTAACTTACCAGACTCAATGTTGTCTCATAGCTCAGATTTTCCTCCTCTGTGCTGTGTATTTGTGGATACACTTATGCTATGTAGGAAGAGTGTCTTGAAATCACTGTCTGTTGGCCTGGTTTTTATTCAGCATCTGAATCTTTGTCCCATGGGCAAAATTCACAGCCTACATACTCAACAAAAGAGAACCCTGTAGGTAATTATCTTAGACATCTCTTAGGGGTTTCTTTGTTAAGAATGATACCAAGTACTGCATGCATAAATATGAAATATAACAGAGATACAAATGAAAAGTATGAATAAGTCCAAGATTTAAAATTAGTGAATTTATATGATTATTTTCCTTAGCCAACAAATCAATAGTAGTATCTTATTCATGTTTGATCAGTAAGAGAAACCATGTGTTGTCTGTTCTGTGTGAACACAGTAAAGTCGTTCTCAAATGCATGACAGAGTTGCCTCAAACAGGCAGGCAATACTGATCATATAGAAGTCATATCATTATATTATCTGATAATTTGCTATGTTGGAATGTATGTACTTGACTTTCAAATCATTAAGATGCCATGAGGTTTAAAAGAGGACATTGATATGAATTTTATACATATTTATTTTGAGTGTGTGTGTATTTATATACATCTGCATGTATGCATCTTCTATTTAAACAGGTTTATTGCAACAAATTATATAACTACTATTTAAAATACATGTAATTTAATGACTATTTCTACCTAATTTCCTTTTCTTCTCTAGAAATATTATTATTTCTGAATCATACTTTGTCCATGTCTTAGTTAGGGTTTCTATTCTTTCATAAACATCATGACTAAGAAGCAAGTTGGGGAGGAAAGGGTTTATTGAGCTTAAACTTCCACACTGCTGTTCATTACTGAAGGAAGTCAGGACTGGAACTCAAGCAGGTCAGGAAGCAGGAGCTGATGCAGGAGCCATGGAGGGATGTTTCTTACTGGCTTGCTTCCCCTGGCTTGCTCAGCCTGCTCTCTTACAGAACCAAAGACTACCATCCCAGGGATGGCACCAACCACAGGGGGCCATCTCCCCTTGATCACTAATTGAGAAAACGCCCCACAGCTGGATTTCATGGAAGCACTTACCCAACTGAAGCTCCTTTCTCTGTGATAACTCCAGCCTGTGTCAAGTTGACACAAAAAACCTACCGGTACAGTTTAATATTACAGTAGCTACTGTTAGAATTTCTCTTGATGTATGCCACTGTCACATGTACTTCTCAATTTTTTTAGATGGAACCCATGCTGGAAACTGCTCATATAGTCAAGACTTTAGACTAGAGACATCAAAGACTAAGGGAATCCCAAATATTTCTGTTCTAATTAAAGAATATAGTCATAAAATGACTCCTAATGGCTTGATCAGTGACCTGCTCAGCCTTCATCATAGAACTTTCTTCCTGCAGCTGGTAGGAGCAAATGTGGAGACCTACAACTAGACAGTGCATAGAGAGTGAGGAATGTTGAATGCTCAGCCCTAAATGGCATGTCTTTGCCTAATCTCTCCCCTCATGGCTCAGGGAAGTATGGGGAAGAGGATCTGTAAAAATTATGAGGCAGGAGGTATAGAAGACACCAAAGAAACAAGGCCTTATAGAGATAATAGGACTTCTACACATATGGAACTACAGAGTTTATGGCATTATGCACAGGATCTGTTCAGTTCTAAGTCATTGAAGGTCCCATTTCTGAGAAGACTAGTGAACACAAGCCCCCACCCAAATACATAAGCTATTTCCAATTGATAAACACTCACACAGGAAACAGAATTTCTCTAATGGAGTCTCACTTGGTATGCAAAAACACTTCTATACCCAGCAGTAGATGGTCAACACAAATCAACTCAATGTTATTTTCTAAGTATATTTTTATTATTGTTATTGTTATTGTATGTTTGCTGGAACAGTTTTACATACCTTACGTGTCTTTTGTTATACATTATGCTTTTGGATTTTGTGTTCTTATGGGATTTCTGGGTGTGCACCTGTGTATGTCTCAGAGTCAATTTGTGGGTTTTGTGCTATTTTTTTTTTTTTGCTTTTTCCCCTTTTTCTTTTTCTTATCTTTTTTGTGTGTAATTGTTTTGTCCTATTCTGTTCATTTTTATGCTACTTTTTTATTACTATTTATTGTTATTACTTAGATGCTTGCTTGTTTTCTAATGAGGAAGGAAGGGTGTGATTTGCATGGGCAAGGAGTATCTGGAAAAGGTGAAACTGCAACTAGTATATATTTTATATAAAAACATTTTTAATAAAACATATTTGAATAAAAATATTTGGGGAGAAAACACCTTTTTCCACAACTCTATGTTTTTATGCATTATTGTTTAAAATAAGTTGGCCAGAATGGGCTAAACTATTTGTAATTATTAGTCTGTCATATTAATTTATATATCTGATTTTAGAACAGTACTATTGCTACAGATAAGTATTTTTTGTCATTTCGATTCTGTTGCTAACCTTAATGGATCATCTATCTCTCCATTTCCTTCGAGAATATTTTGAAGTTAGTTGATATTATGCCTTTTTCTGGTATTCATTTATATAAGCAATAATCTTGTTAAGGTCTATATTTTTCAAGGATACATAAAGAATACCTGTATATCAACTTTACAGTATTTTTCTATACAACAGAAATATTATCTTAAAATTTCTCATGATTTTATTTACATTTCTAGGAACTTCTCAATTCTTGTATATTATTCACTCCATTGATAAGCATTATATATAAAAATCTGGTGGTTATTAATAGGGTATTTATAATTGCTATAATTATATCATCATTATCATCAACATCATTATTCTTGTTCAGTATAATAATGTCTCCTCTTCTCTTTGGGTTGAATATCCTTGCATCTCTTTACTTTTGCATTTGAGAGCATGTTAATTTTATCTTTAAAAAGTCAACTCTAAATTTTCATGCCTATTTGTCTATTGCAAAATGAGAAATTTACATGACTGATGTGAAATGGAAGTAGTAGGACAGTAATGGAAAATGATATATAGGTTTTATAAAATTTAAAAATGGAGCTCATATGTAAGCCAGCCTCGCTGCTTCCACATATCTATCTATCTATCTATCCATCTATCTATCTATCTATCTATCTATCTATCTATCTATCTATCTATCTCTGCAGTTGTTAAAATTTATGTGTTGATGAGATATCTGCATTATCATATTTTTATAGTATTACTTATCACAGTCATGATAATCAGTTTAATTTTCCATGGATAAATGCATGAAGCTGGAGGTGGTTGATAGCACTGAGGCAACTATTCTTTAAATGCAGCAGGGCAGATGCTGATAGATACTCACAGATGTAAAGGAAATCCTTGTTCACATTGTATTATGTGTGTCACTGTGTATTTGATTCTTAATTGCTGTACAGCAGTAAATTAAATGCTAACAGATTCTGTATTGTCATTACTATGACCCATTACCAGATTCCTGTTTTTAAATCCTAAAGAAAATGTCAAATTATCATCTATCTGTCTATAGACAGTTTAAGAGTTGTATCAGAGGTATGTAACTGCTGATTGGCTGTTATAAAAAGCTGATGACAAATATAGTTAGAGTACGAAGTGGAATTCTGGACTTCTGGGGTCTGGGGGGGAGAAAGGGAATCTGGTAAGAAAAATGAGGAGGACAATTTCTCAAGGAGACATGGGAGGAAAGCAACCTGACTACTGGCCAGGAAATTTTGACTAATAATTTTGCAGCTAGGTGGTTGTGTTAACTTAGATGAACTAGTTGAGAGTCTGCCCAGCTAAGATGTAAACTTTAAAATAATAAGAGGTTTCAGTGTCATTTTTTTTGGTGGATGGGTCACCAGGGTCTTATAACACACATTAAATATTTCAGGTTGCATGAAACCTATAGATGGTCTAGCCAGAAGTAGGAAGGTGGGCACACAATTTCATCACTCGCTGAGGTCAGGGCAGATACTTTCCTTTAGTGACCTGATCCACGGTAGGCTGACCACACATCAGGGCAGTCCTTATTACCAATAATAACTGGGCAATGGAAACTGGACTCAATGGGAAAAAAAAGGAAAAAAAGCAATGTCAAAGTTGGGTGAGAAGAGATGGCAAGGAGGGGGGTTGAGAGGAGGCAAATATGTTTGAAGTTTGAGTAAGAAATTACATTGTTATAATCACTGTAATATTAAACACAGAAGGATAGAGGGAAACACACTACTGAAATCTATTAACCTTACATATGCACATACTTGTAACATATGAACAAAGATGAATATGCCTCACACAAACAGAAAATAGGGAATACCATGTCTTAAGCATCTAGTTCATTATTTATACTGTGATGATTTCTTCATGGTCGAATGCATGTGCATTCTTAAACTTCTTAAATTTTAACTTTGAAATTTGTATCATATTAATTTAATATTAATTTAATTATTATTTATTTATTTAATGAAACAGATATTTTATTATTTATTTCTTTACTTTTAAGAAGGAAGAGATTTGGGTTGATTGTTCCAGAAAGATAAGAATCTTAATGGAGAGGAAGCATGGTTACAAGTGGCAGGGTTGGTGGCAGCAACAGGAAGTAAAGAGCTCTCACTTCTTCAAACATAAGATGAAGCCAAGTTCATGAATCTGAAGAGACTTCACAATTTATTTCTTAAAACCCACTTGCTTTGTTCTATCCCCCATTCCTGCATTTTGGATAGACAGGATAAATTTTGGATTGAAAGTTTTGGGTGGGTTGGTGTCTCTATAGTTCCATTGGGGCTCCTTCCTGATTTACAGGAGGTGGCTTCTTGTAGTTCCATATGCCCAAAATTGTAACAGTTAAGGTCACCCCACTGATTCTCAGGCACCTCTCTTATCCAAGGTCTCTGTCTCCTCCCGGAGATTCCCCTCACCCCCTTACCCCATCACCTTCAGATTTTCATTAATTTTTGTGCCATCTAGCCATCTCTCCTATTCCCCACACCTGACTCTGAACTCCCCATTTCTTCTCCCTATTCCCCCTCACTCCCAGTTCACTCCTTCCATCTGCATTTTCTGACTATTTTATTCCCCCTTCAAGCATCATCACTTGTGCCCTCCATTTTGTTTAACTTTTTTGGGACTGTGGATTACAGCATGGTACCTGCATTTTATGGCTAATATTCACTTATAAGTAAGTACATACCATACATGTCCTTTGGGGACTTGGTTACCTCATTCAGGATGATGTATCAAGTTCCATCTATTTGCCTGCAAAATTCATGTTATCTTTGTTTTTAATAGCTGAATAGTATCCCTTTGTGTAGATGTAACATGTTTTCTTTATCCATTTTTCAATTGAGGGACATCTAGGTGCTTTCCAATTTTTAGCTATTACAAATAGCCAAAATTTGCCAAGGGAATGGCAAACCGATAAATATCCCAACTTGGGACCCATTCCATGGGCAAGCATCAATCCTTGACACTATTAATGATATTCTGTTATCCCAAAGGGGTTAGGAACACCACAGGAAAACAAACAGGGTCAACTATCCTAGGCTTTTGGGGCTACCAGAGTCTGAATCACCAACAAAACATGAACAGGCTCCACCTATACCTCCCCAAACATATGTAGCAAATGTGCAGCTTGGTCTTCATGTGGGTCCCAAACAACTGGAACAAGTGCTATTCCAAAGCTGTTGCCTATATGCAGGATATATTCTTCTAACTTAGATGCCATGTCTGGCCTTAGTGGAAAAGGAAGTACCTAATTTTTTAGAGACTTGAAGTGCCAGAGTGGGGAATATACAGGTAGGTGTGCCCACCTACTAAGAGGAGTAGAAGGGGGAAAGAGGAAAGATTTTTGGAGGGAGTGACCAAGACTGGGATAGTGAGTGGGATATTAAGTGAATAATTAGAAAAGACCAAAACCCACACATTCTCCGTGACATACATTCTCCAGCAAGTCCACATCACACCCCATAATCTCAAACAGTGCTATCAGCTGAGAAGGAGGTGCTTCCGTGCATGAATCTGTGGGGGGAATTTTCATGCAAAAAAAATTCCATTGGATGATGTGGGCAATCATTGAATTAGAGTTCTACCATATCCCTCACTCTCTATACAGGCTAATCTTTTAGCTGTACTTGTTAGAGGTTTTAAATTTAAAATTAAAATGTTTGAAATGTGTTTCTATATCTTCTTTCTAAAACATAATTTAAAAAGACAGAGGCAAGATTTCTCCAGGAATAATGATATTTCGGTGCAAGGATTATAGTTTAAGTTGGACTACTAGAAAATTGGTAAAACTAGGAGAGAATAAACAGAGTAACCCTCTTAAATTTCTGTCTATGTAATATGGCATGAATTCACATAGTGTATACTTTCCAAAATAACTTTCAAAACCTAATGGGTCTAAACTTGATAGCAAATTCAACATTATATACAACCACAGAGCACACTCAAATATATCACTTATGTGACCAAGACTTGACACAGATTACATGCATTAGGAAATTATAGTCAGTAATTTTTTCTGTTAATATCTCACACCTTTAGTAATTGGTCTTGTAAGTATAAATGTTTTGAGTTCCTTTGATTATATATATATATATATAATATATATATTCTCTTACTATATATATATATATATATATATTAAGAGATCAGGCAGCATCAAGCTTCTCTTTATTCTTTCTTTTTTTTTAACTTTTTTTATTTGATATATTCTTTATTTACATTTTAAATGATTTTCCCTTTCCTGGATCCCTCCTCCTCTTCCCTCCCCCTGTTCCCCAATCCAACCCTTCCTACTTCTCTGTTCTGGTATTCCCCTACACTGCTACACTGAACTTTTCCAGGACCAGGGCCACTCCTTTTTTCTTCTTGGGCACCATTTGATATGTGCATTGTGTCTTGGGTATTTCAAGCTTCTAGGCTAATATCCATTTATCAGTGAGTGCATACCATGAGTGTTCTTTTGAAACTGGGTTACCTCACTTAGGATGATGTTCTCCAGTTCCATCCATTTGTCTAAGAATTTCATGAATTCATTGTTTCTAATGGCTGAATAGTACTCCATTGTGTATATATACCACATTTTCTGTAGCCATTCCTCCATTGAGAGACATCTGGGTTCTTTCCAGCTTATGGCTATTATAAATAGAGCAACTGTGAACATAGTGGAGCATGTATTATTATCCAGAGGACTCCGCTATTACTTCTTGATGAAGAGAATATTTTTGAAAAGTTTACTGACATTATCAATGTTGGGATGACCACCAGGAGGTTTTACTTGTCCCTTTTTCTATTCTCACAGACATGCAGCACTCAGTATCACTCTTAACAGAGAAATCCCCAAGAGATGTCCATGATAATTATTTTCAAGTTCTCATTATGTTTGGAACACAGAATAGGTGACATGGGACACCCGTGGGACAATGTCAGGAAGTAAGATTGGTCAGGAGAAAAGTGCCTCTCCTAAACAGCAATATCTTCATAAGCACACATCAGCAAGAAGAAAATCTGACCCATGAGAAAATTGCTATGGTAAGTCCTTTTACAAATATCCATTCAGAGTTGTACTAAAATATTTTTCTTTGTCTTTGTCAACTTTAGAGGACAATTAATATGTTTCTTCACCTCTCCCATTCTATGAGTTCCCATGTCTATATCAGAATATCATCAATTTTTATGAGATAATCTATAAAGCAGTAAACAGTTAAAATTGTACAAATATTCCCTTCAATTTAATTAATTTTTAATTGAAATAAAATAGTTTATAAAAATTCAGTATAGAAATCATAAAATTGATGGCAATATGAGTCAAAAGAGATATAATATATTAGTATTGAACAACTTAGATTTTAAGAATCAGAAAACAAGTATGCAGGGAAAAGAGTTAGCATTTCCTAGAGAAGCAGCCCCTAATTCTTTGTAACTGTAGAGTGGTCAGACCAGAATTAGTGTACAATAGCAAAATTGGAAACAACAGGTTGTATTGTGTAAGTGTAAGTGTATGTGTATGTCATTTTGTAGATACAAATACACTGACATGTAATAATAATAATCAAAGAAAAAGAGTCTACCATTTGAGGGGTGGTACTGGAATTGTTTAGGGAGGGTAGGTGAGAAGGATTTGAGGAAGGGAGGGGAAAGGAGAAAGTGATATAATTCTACTTTAATAAAAACACATTTAATGCCTAACTTCCCTAAAAGCAAACAAAAATAAACAAGAGACAGACAGACAAAAATACAACAATTTTCCTGCTAGCAAAGGAACCTATTACAAGCTACTAAAGTATCACTCTATCAGTTATCAGTATCTATCACTTAGTATCTATTAAGTTGTGTAAATATGACTACATCCATAAATACATAAATATAAATACTCAGACAATTACAAAGTTTAGCCCTTTGAAAAAGAGCAATCAGTATGGAAAAAACATTGCACATAGAAGAAAACTGTTTGCTTCTATACTCTAAAATTGATAATTCAATTTGTTTCCCTTTATTATTATTTGTTAATATAAAAGTCAACATTAGACTTGCCAGTAAGTTAAAGACAAAAATAATTGAGATACTTAATAGCTTGTAGTTTTTCATAAGGTCTTATAAAATACTGATAGCTCCTTGACAAGAGAAGAACAAAGTTGTTATGTTCCCCACAATCAATTTGAATGTCAAAAATCCTTCATTGATGCATATCTCATAGTTAGTGAACAGGTATGTAGGAACCTAGAAGTAGAAGTAACAAGCATTTTATAGAAAAGCCAAACACTCAAACATGTATTTTATAGCAAATGTATGTATGTGTATATATATATATATATATATATATATATATATATATACACATATATATATGTATATATATATATGACATATGTTTTTTAATTAGTTATATTTTTGTTTACACTTCAAATGTTGTCCCCTTTCCTGGTTCCACCCTCCCCTGAAAATCCCATAAGCCATCTCCCCTTCCCCAATCAACCTACCCCTGCTTCCCTGTCCTGGTATTCCTGTACACTACAGTCTCAAGTCTTTCTAGGACCAAGGGCCTCTCCCTCATTTGGCGTCCAACAAGATCATCCTCTGCTGTCGATGTGTCTGGGGCCATGCATAACTCCATGTGTACTCTTTGGTTAATGGTTTTGTCCCTGGAGCTCTGGGAGCACTTGGTAACTCATAATGTTGATCCTCCTATGGAGCTGCAAACCCTTTCTCTATCTCATCCATTTGGCACCCTGTGCTCAGTTCAACTGCTGGCTGAGAGTGCCCCCCTCTGAATTTGTCATGTACTAGGAGGGCCTCCCAGGTGATAGCTATGATATGTATTATATCTATATATAGATAGTATGACATATGTTATCATACATATATATTTTATATACATGTGGGTGTATGCTTATATAATGTATATTTTACACAAAGAGCTCATATGAACAGCAGATTCATTGCCTATAACTTCAATAACTAGAAAATATGGTGACAGGAGAAAATTCATGTATCATTGTTCTCTGGGTAATATAAAAGCTTAATGTTTTTCATATATCTTTACATATAAAGATTCTCTACATCTTTATTATACATTACTGCATTAACTATGTAACATTGCAGAAACTGTATCTGAAACTATATTTACTAGCATTTATTGTGTGATAGCAAAACATTCTGAATAATATCATTGAAACTGTTTTGAAAATCATAGTCACCAGAATGTATCATAAAGCAGATGTAAGATATTTTATATAATATTTACATATTTTACATGTAAAATTATTTACATATGTCTAGATGTATGACCTAGAAGTGTGCTACATCTATAATACTTGAGGGGATAATTTAAAATGCCTCACTTGATACTTGATTCTATTTTGCAGCAAATTGGACAGTCTAACACAGCTCTGTAATCCAATGTTCATATCAGAGAAATCCCCTGCTCCAGTTGTTAGGGGATCCACATGAAGACCAAGTTGCACACCTGCTCCAAATGTGTAGGGGGACTGGGTCCATCCCCTACCTATTCTTAGTTTGTGGTTCAGGCTCAGGGAGCTCCTTTGGATCCAGGTTAGTTGATTCTTGTGGTCTTCTTGTGGGGCCCCCTTTCCCTAATGGATTGCATGGTTGGGCCTCAGTGGGAGAGAATACGCTTAGTCCTGAAGTGACTGGATGTCCTAGGGTAGGGGGTACCTAAGGAGAGTGAATAATGAAGGGAGGGAGGATTTGTAAGGGTGGGACTGGAGGAAGTGGGGAAGTGGAGCTTTGATCTTTATGTAAAATGAATAAATATGCAAATTAAAGCAAAAATCCCAAACAAATGTACTTGTTCTCTTAGATAGTAACTCCTTTCATTTGTAACACACCTCTATCCTGACTACCTAAACTTGTGCAGAAGAAACACAATAACTCAAGACATGATAAGGCTCAGAGGGGAAAGTCCAGGAAGACTCAGCCATACACCAAGAACAAAGACAACTAAGAAACGCTGAGAGCTGGAAAAGTAGTTTTCGTCAGAACAAGCACATCAATAGGTTATCCAGCACAAAATGATCAGTATTTACAACACATGCACACACACACACACACACACACATATACATACATATATACATATATATACATATATACATATATATATATTTGTAACATTAACAGACTGAGAATGTTATACTTAGGTATAAATATGTATATACATATACCTATATGCACTTAACAAAATTACTGCAAAAAAGCCATGAATTAGAAAGACACATGAAGGAACTCTATTGAATGATTTGTAGGGAAGAAAGGGAAGGAGGAAATGAGGCATATATATATATATATATATATATATATATATATATTATAATAGCAAAACATAAATAAATAATTTAACCAAACCAAACCAAAATGCAATCCTGGAAATTTTCAGGTTGGCCATAATGTGTCATGTGAACAAAATTAAAATTATTAAGGAACACAAATTCTTTGCTCTAGAATCAGGGTATCCTTAGATATTTGGCAAACCCTTGTAAGATGCATGTATTTACTTGCATATTGCCATACATTTGTGGCAGATAGATATATTACCTGATGTCATCAAAACTTTATTTTTTCATTCTTACTGTACCCTTCTGAGTCCTCAAACAACAGGAATGTAAATAATTTTAATGATAGCATCAGGATCTCATTGTTCACTTGTGGTGTTACCCCCACCTAGAGCTTTCAAGGGATTAAAAGATGCTAAGACCCACAAGATGAAACTCACTAAAAGAATTACTAAATGCAGGAGAAAATAGAGAATAATTACCCACCATCCAGGTTTAATATTATCCATTCAATCTGTATAAGCACCCTGCCTGTGCTTTGAGGTGAATAATGACTGTTTGTGATAGTTTAACTTCACATTCAACAAAGGCTGACAGTCAGCAGCTATGGTTACATATTTATGTCATTTATTCTATTCTTTAAAACAACATAGATGATTAGTAGATAAGTAATGTAATGACGACATATGCTGACAAAACATTCATGATAGATGACACATTATTCATGTCAAGAAACTACAGGATTTAAAAGTCTAAGTATTCTCAATGTTTTGTAATTGTAAAATATAAGTTGTTGATACAAATTAACATCCATATTTTCTAGTGCTAAGATTGAACTTACTGACTACTACAGCTCAGATTTGAATATTTTTGCCTGGTTCTTCAGTAAATCCACTCCTAAAGATATTTGCAATGATATTTTGAGAATCAGTTCAGCTGAGTAAACAGATTCTATGGTATATATGTTTCAATATGATATCTGTATATATTTTATAGGAATTCTGTATGCTTACCCACTGAGGTTTTCTCAACAGGTATTTTAGAGCTTTAAGCTTAAATTCTATTTTATCAATGTCATAGACACTCTTTTACTAATGAATTCTTTTACTAATGAATTTACAAATGAATTACTAAAGAATTATGCATGCTTCCAAAAAGTATCATACTGTCTGACAATTTCTACTGAATGTCGAATCAAATACCCATAAGTTTCTGAGTTTACAACTCAACTTTTTGTAGAATATCATAAATGCTACTAACTAATTCAGACCATTTAACTAGAAAACACACATTTTTTATGATTTGACATTACTATCTCTCCTTATTGCTCCACTATAAAATGAATTTCTTGATAGAAGATGTATATAACAGTCACACCATATGCTTCTTTTCTTTCAAAGTTGTTCTTGACTAATGAATTTACCTTGGGCAACAATGTTATACATAGTTAGATTACATTGTCTGGGATATTTATACATTTTTATTCATGCAAGTTTCAATATGGATGTCTAATTCTATAAGTGAAGTAACCTACCTCATACTTGCAGTTGGTAATCTTTCTTCTCTTGCAGGTTATTTCTA
The DNA here is from genome assembly GCF_947179515.1 of Apodemus sylvaticus. NCBI lineage: Eukaryota > Metazoa > Chordata > Mammalia > Rodentia > Muridae > Apodemus > Apodemus sylvaticus. Next base: position 93,932,233 of record NC_067476.1, on the reverse strand, counting down.
AGGACACACTGAAAAAAAAAATGGATGGAGACAATCAGACTGTTGTGTCAGAATTTGTACTCTGGGGACTTGCCAATTCAAAGAATATTCAGTTCTTACTCTTTCTGGTATTCTTAATGCTTTATCTGCTCATTGTGACTGGAAATATTGTCATCCTAATCTTAATCACCACTGACCCCCATCTGCATTCCCCCATGTACTTCTTGTTGGCCAACCTGTCCTTTACTGATATGTGGCTCTCCTCAAACACCACTCCTAAGATGATCATAGACTTTCTCAGGGAAAACAAGACCATTTCCTTTGCAGAATGCATGTCCCAGGTCTTTCTTTCCCATTGTATTGCTGGAGGAGAGATGGTGCTGTTGGTGGTAATGGCTTATGATCGCTATGTGGCCATCTGCAAACCACTCCACTACTTCACCATCATGAACCTGAGAAGATGCACTGGGTTGGTGTTGATTTCCTGGACAATTGGCTTTACACATGGTATAAGCTACTTGTTAGTGGTTGTGCAGTTACCTTTCTGTGGTCCCAACAAAATAGACAGTTTCTTTTGTGACATGCCACTGGTAATCAAGTTAGCCTGCATAGATTCACATGATTTAAATACTTTAATGAATGCTGAATGTGGGGTCGTGGCTGTAACCTGCTTTATACTGTTGCTTATTTCCTACACATATATCCTTATCACTGTTCACCAGACTTCGAAAGCTGGGGCTTCTAAGGCTATGTCGACATGCACTGCACACATCACAGTAGTGATGATTTTCTTTTTGCCCTGCATTTTCATCTATGTGTGGCCCCTCAGTATCACCTGGTTGGACAAATTTCTTGCTGTGTTTTATTCTGTTTTTACACCCCTCCTAAACCCAGCTATTTATACACTGAGAAATAAAGACATGAAAAATGCTATGAAAAGGTTCATTCACAAATTTCTGGGTCCCAAAGGAAATTCCTAATATCAAAAAAATGTCAACTTATTCCTTCACATAATAAGTCTGACTGTATTTAAAGCTTTATAACCAGAAAATATTGTTTTCATTTAAAATTTTACCCAGCTTTTATAGAGATATAAATTAATATTTTAAAGTAAATATGGAATTTACTGATGAACTATCAGGTTATTGTGAATCCTTCACTTTAAACTATAAATACACATGCTTTTTCCACATTAATGCCATCAAATTATTCTTCCATGTTTTTAATAAACTAATTTTTAACATTTTTGACCAAATTAACATGTTTAATGTTATGAATAAAATATTAGCAATTTTTACCTGAGTATTATTTTGTACATACCATACATGTACCAAATTCTTAACTTTCTTTCTCCCCCTTTTTTATTAGATATTTGCTTTATTTACATTTCAAATGGTGTTCCCTTTCCATGTTACCGCTCTGAAAAACCCTTTTCCTTTTTCCCCTCCTCCTGCCTATCCCCCCCCTTCCCAATTTCCTGACTTGCATTCCCCTATTCTAGGGAATCAAGCCTTCACAGCACCAATGGTCTCTCTTCTCATTGATGTCTCAAATGGTCATCTTCTGCTACATATGTAGCTGGAGCTATGGGTCCCTTCCATGTGTATTCTTTGGTTGGTGGTTTAGTCCCTGGGAGCTCTGAGGGTACTGGTTGGTATCTATTATTGTTCCTCCTGCAGAGCTGCAAACCATTTCAGCTACTTGGGTCCTTTTTATAGCTGCACCATTGGGGAACCTATGCTCATTCTATTGGTTGGTTGTGAGCCATGGATATTTTGATCCACTTTCTGATAAGGATCAAAGTATCCACACTTTAGTCTTCCTTCTTCTTGAGCTTAATGTGGTCTATGAGCTGTATCTTGGGTATTCTGAGCTTTGGGGCTAATACCTACTTATCAGCTGGTGCATACCATGTGTGGTTGTTTTGTGACTGGGTTACCTTACTCAGCATGATATTTTCTAGCTGTATTCATTTGCTTAAGAATTTCTTGAATTCATTGTTTTAATAGCTGAGTAGTACTCCATTCTGCACATGTACCATATTTTCTGTATCCATTCCTCTGTTGAGGGATATCTGGGTACTTTCCTGCTTCTGGCTATTATAAATAAGGCTGTTATGAACATAGTGGAGCATGTGTCCTTAGTACATGTGGGAACATCTTGTGGTTATATGCCCATGAGTGGTATAGCTGGGTCCTCAGGTAGTGCTATATTCAATTTTCTGAGGAACTGCCAAACTGATTTCCAGAGTGGTTTTACCAGCTTGCAATGCCACCAGCAATGGAAAATGTTTCTTTTTCTCCACATCCTCTGCAGCATTTGCTGTCTCCTGAGCTTTTGATCTTGGCCATCTAACTGGTGTAAGGTGAATCTATGAGGGTTGTTTTGATTTGCATTTCCCTGATGATTAAGGATCTTGGACATTTCATTAGGTGTTTCTCAGACATCTAGTATTCCTCAGTTGAGAATTTTTGTTTAGCTCTATACCCCATATTTTAATAGGGATATTTGGGTGTTTAACTTCTTGAGTACTTTGTATATATTGGATATTAGTCCTCTTTCAAATGTAGGATTGGTAAAGATCTTTTCCCCAAATCTTGGTTGCTGTTTTGTTATATTGACAATGTCCTTTGCCTTACAGATGCTTTGCAATTTAATGAGGTCCCCTTTGTCAATTCTTGATCTTAGAGCATAAGCTATTGGTGTTCTATTCAGGAAATTTCCCCCTGTGCCCATGTGCTTCAGGTTCTTCCCCACTTTCTCTTCTATCAGATTCAGTGTATCTGATTTTATTTGGAGGTCCTTTATTTTCTTGGATTTGAGCTTTGTACGGGGAGATAAGAATGGATCAATTTGCATTCTTCTACATGTTGACTACCAGTTGACTATTTGTTGAAAATGCTGTCTTTTTTCCACTGGATAGTTTTAGCTCCTTTGTCAAAGATCAAGTCACCATAGGAGTGTGGGTTCATTTCTGGGTCTTCAGTTCTATTCCATTGATCTTCTAGCCTGCTTCTGTACCAAAACCATACAGTTTTTTACCACAGTTTCTCTATAGAAGGGCTTCAGGTCAGGAATGGCATTCTGCCAGAGGTTCTTTTATTGTTGAGAATAGTTTTTGCTATCCTGGTTTTTTTTTGGTATTCCAGATAAATTTGGAAATTGCTCTAACTCTATGAAAAATTGAGTTGGAATTTTGATGGGAACTGCATTGAATCTGTAGATTACTTTACACAAGATGCCATTTTTACTATATTAACCCTGCCAATCCATGAGCATGGGAGATCTTTCCATCTTCTGAGATCTTCAATTTCTTTCTTCAGAGACTTGAAGTTCTTGTCATATAGATCTTTCACTTGCTTGGTTAGAGTTACTCCCAGGTATTTTATATTATTTGTGACTATTGTGAAGATTGTCATTTCCCTAATTGCTTTCTCAGCCTCTTTATCCTTTTTGTATAGAAAAGCTACTGAATTGTTTGAGTTAATTTTATATCCAGTTACTTTGCTGAAGTTGTTTATCAGGTTTGGGAGTTCTATGGTGGATTTTTTTTTGGGGGGGGGTCACTTAAGTATACTATCATATCATTTGCAAATAGTGATATTTTAATTTCTTCCTTTCCAATTCGAATCCCTTTGACCTCATTTTGTTGTCAAATTGCTCTGGCTAGGACTTTGAGTTTGTTTATATAGTGGATTACATTTATGGATTTCCATATATTGATCCACCCCTGCATCCATGTGATGAAGTCTACTCAATCATGATGATGTGTTCTTGGATTTGGTTGGCAAGAATTTTATTGGTTATTCTTGTATCAACATTCATAAGGGAAACTTGTCTAAAGTTCTCTTTCCTTGTTGGGTCGTTGCATGGTTTAGGTATCAGAGTAATTGTGGCTTCATAAAATGAATTGGGTTGTGTTCCTTCTGTTTCTATTTTGTAGAATCATTTGAAAAGTATTGGTATTAAGTCTTCTTTGAAGGTCTGATAGAACTCTGCATGTTATCTATCTGGTCCTGGGCTTTTTTTGGTTGGGAAACTATTAGTGACTACTTCTATTTCATTAGGGATTATGGGATTGTTCAAATCATTTATCTGATCCTAATTTAACTTTGATACCTGGTATCTATCTAGAAAAGTGTCCATTTCATCTAGATTTTCCACTTTTATTGAGTAGAGGCTTTTGTAGTAGGATCTGATGATTTTTTGGATTTCCCCAGTTTCTGTTGTTATGTCTTCCTTTTCATATCTGATTTTTTTTTGAATATTGTCTTCATTTACATTGCCAATGGTAAAACCTTTCCCGATTTCTCCCCTCCCCAAAGACCCCCAACCCCTCCTCACACCCCCTGCCTCCATGAATATGCCCCTCAACAGGACACATTCCCACCTCTCCCCTCAGTTTCTCTTTGTGGGGGCCTCTATTGAGCCTTTACATGACCAAGGACCACTCTTCCCACTGATGCCCAACAAGGTCTTCCTCTGCCACATTTTTGGCTGGAATCATGTGTACCTCTTGGTTGATGGTTCAGTCCCTGGGAGTCTTGGGGCATCTGGGTGGCCAAAATCATTGTTCTTCCCATGGGGCTATAAACCCCTTCAGCTTCTCTGGACTGCCCTCCAGCTCCTCCATTGGGGACCCCATGCCCAGTCCAGTAGTTGGTTACTAGTTTCTGCCTATGTATTTGTAAGGCTCTGGCAGGGCCCCTCCAGAGACAACTATGGCATGCTCTTTTTGGTATACACTTCTTGTTATAGTGTTGGGGTTTGGTGACCGTTTATAGGATGAATCCCAAGGTAGGGTAGTCTCTGGATGGCCTTTACTTCAGTCTCTGCTCCACACATTGTCTCCCTTATTGCTCCTGTAACTATTATGTTCCCTTTCTTAGAGGAACCAAACACCCTCACGTAAGTCCTCCTTCTTCTTGAGCTTCCTGTGCTGGGTAAATTGTAACTTGTTTATTTTGAGCTTTTGGGCTAACATCTGCTTATTAGTGAGTACATACCGTGTGTGTTCTCTTGTGGTATACCTTACTCAGGATAACACTTTCTAGTCCATTTGCCTAAGAATTTTTAATAGCTGAATAGTACTCCATTGTGTATGCCACAGTTTCTGTATCCATTCCTCTGTTGAGGGACATCTGGGTTTTTCCATCTTCTGGCTAGTATAAATAAGGCAGCTAGACACAGTGGAGCATGTGTCCTTATTACGTGTAGGAGCATCTTCTGGGTATATGTTCAGGAGTGGTATAGCTAGGTCCAAAGGTAGTACTACGTCTAATTTTCTTAGGAATCACCAAACTGATTTCCAGAGTGGTTTTACCAGCTTGCAATCCCACAAACAATGGAGCAGTGCTCCTTTTCCCCCACATCCTCTCCAGCATCTGCTGTCCCCTGATTTTTTCGTCTTAGCCATTCCAACATTTGTAAGGTGGAATCTCAGTGTTGTTTTGATTTGCATTTCCCTGATAACTAAGGATGCTGAACATTCCTTTAGGTCCTTTAGAGCCATTTGAGTTTCCTCAGTTAAGAATTCCCTGTTTATCTCTGTACCCCATTTTTAAAAAGTGTTATTTGATTCTGTGGAGACTAACTTCTTGAGTTCTTTGTATACCTTGGATATTAGCCCTCTATCCGATGTAGAGTTAGTAAAGATCTTTTCCCAATTTGTTGGTTGCTGTTTTGTCCTATTGACCACGTCCTTTGCCTTATAGAAGCTTTGCAATTTTATGAGGTCCCATTTGTTGATTCTTGTTCTTAGAGCATAAGCCATTGGAGTTCTGTTCAGGAACTTTTCCCCTGTGCCCATGTCCCCACTTCAAGATTTGTCCCCACTTTCTCCTCTATAAGTTTCAGTGTGTCTGGTTTTATATGTAGATCCTTGATCCACTTGGACTTGAGCTTTGTACAAGGAGATAAGAATGGGCTGATTTGCATTTTTCTGCATGCAGACCTCCAGTTGATCCAGCACCATTGGATATAAATGCTCTCTTTTTTTCACTGGATGTTTTTAGCTCCTTTGTCAAATATCAAGAGACTGTACATGTGTGGGTTCTTTTTTGGGTCTTCAGTTGTATTCCATTGATCTTCCTGCCTGTCTGCATACCAATACCAAACAGTTTTTATCACTATCGCTCTGTAGTAGAGCTTGAGGTCAGGGATGGTGATTCCCCCAGAAGATCTTGTGTTGTGGAGAATAGTTTTTGCTATCCTGGTTTATTTTGTTATCCCAGATGAATTTGAGAATTGCTCTTTCTAAATCTAGGAAGAATTGATTTGGGATTTTGATGGGGATTGCACTAATCTGTAGATAGCTTTCAGCAAGATGGCCATTTTTACTATATTGATCTTACCAATCCATGAACATGGGAGATCTTTCCATCTTCTGAGATCTTCTTCGATTTCTATCTTCTGAGGCATAAAATTCTTGTCATATAGATCTTTCACTTGCTTCTTTAAGGTCACACCTAGGTATGGAATATTTTTTAGGACTATTGTGAAGGTTGTCATTTCTCTAATTTTTCTTTCCTCTTGTTTATTTTTTGAGTAGAGGAAGGCTACTGATTTGCTTGAGTTAATTTTATATCCAGCCACTTTGCTGAAGTTGTTTATCCACTTTAGGAGTTCTCTGGTGGAAATCTTGGGGTAGCTTAAGTATACTTTAGTGATACTACCATATCACCTGCAAATAGTGATATTTTGACTTCTTCCTTTTCAATTTGTATACCTTTGACCTCCTTTTGCTGCCTGGTTGTTCTGGCTAGGACTTCAGGTACTATATTGAATAGATAGGGAGAGAGTGGGCAGCCTTGTCTGGTCCCTGATTTTAGTGGGATTACTTCAAGTTTCTCTCCATTTAGTTTGATGTTGGCTACCGGTTTGCAGTATATTGCTTTCAGTGTGTTTAGGTATGGGCCTTGGATTCCCAATCTATCCAAGACTTTTATCATGAAGGGATGCTGGATTTTGTCAAAAGCCTTTTCAGCATCTAATGAAATGACCATGTGGTTTTTTTTCTTTGAGTTTGTTTATGTCGTGGATTACATTGACGGATGTCTGTATATTGAACCATCCCTGCATCCCTGGGATGAAGCCTACCTGATTGTGGGGAATTATAATTTTGATGTATTCTTGGATACAGTTGGCCAGGATTTTGTTCAGTATTTTTGCATCAATGTTCATGTGGGAGATTGGTCTTAAGTTCTCCTTCATTGTTTGGTCTTTGTTTGGTTTAGGTATAAATGTTATTGTGGCTTCATAAAAAGAGTTGGGAACTGTTCCTTGAGTTTCTATTTCATGGGAAAGTTTGAAGAGCATTGGTATTAACTCTTCTTTTAAGATCTGATAGAATTCCCCACTAAACCCATCTGGTCCTGGGCTTTGTTTGATGGGAGACTATTAACTATTGCTTTTATTTCCTCAGGGCTATGGGACTATTTAGATGGTTTATCTGATCTTGTTTTAACGTTGGCACCTGGTATGTATCTAGAAAGTTGTCTAATTCATCCAGGTTTTCAAACTTTGTTGAGTATAAATTCTTGTAGTTGGATTTGATGATTTTTTGAATTTCCACAGTTTCTGTTGTCATGTCTCCCTTTCATTTCTGATTTTATTAATTTGGATACGGTTTCTGTGCCCTCTGGTTAGTCTGGCCAAGGGTTTGTCTATCTTGTTGATTTTTTCAAAGAACCAGTTCCTTGTTTTGTTGATTCTTTGTATACTTCTTTTTGTTTCTGTTTGGTTGATTTCGGCTCTAAGTTTGATTATTTTCTGCCATCTACCCCTATTAGGGGAAATTTGTTTCCTTTTGCTCTAGAGCTTTCAAGTGCATTGTCACGGTGTTATTGTAAGCTCTCTCCATTCTCTGTTTGGAGGTACTCAGAGCTATGAGTTTTCCTCTTAGCACTGTTTTCATTGTGTCCCATTAATTCTGGTATGATTTGTCTTCATTTTCATTAAATTATAAAAAATCTTTAATTTCTTTTTTGGATACTTTCTCTGTGCCCTTTTGTTAGTTTGGCTAAGTCTTTATCTATCTTGTTGGTTTTATCAAAGAACCAGCTCCTGGTTTGGTTGATTCTTGGTACAGTTCTTTTTGTTTCTACTTGGTTTATTTCAGCCCTGAGTTTGATGATGCATGGGGAGAGATAAATGAGATAGAGAGAGATAGAGATAGAGAGACAGAGAGAAACAGAGAGAGAGACAGAGAGAGAAATACTTTCTATTGGCTTGGTCTGAGATGCTAAAGCTGCTTCATTTGTATGTGGAGGCACTTTGGGTATTGCCCTTATATAACTAATTATCACAGTCATTTCCATGGGGTTTCATGGCCACATGTTCCAGGACAGAAACTGGGTCACAATGGATGAAGTGCCTACCATTCTCTGATGAGAATTTACTGAGGCTTCTGAATCCACTCAGTCTTCCTAGTTTTTGTCTGATGACACAGTTCCACTTGTCCCACAGTAGTTGAAACCATCGTGAGACCTGTTCTCCAAATACAGCAGGGCAGATGCAGGTAGGTACTCAAATCAACTGTTTCAGCTTGCATGCAACCTTATGAGATACAGTCAGAAGTGGGAAGGCAAGCACAAAATCCCAGCACCTACTAAGGAGCTACTAGAAACTTTTTTAGCAGCCAGACAGGAATGGGATAGCTACTTTCCTTTAGTGACATGATCCCAGGTAGACTGACTACATATCAGGGCAGTCCTTATTACCAAGAGTAATTGATCAGTGGAAAGTGGACTCAATGAAGAAAGAAGGGGGAAAAATGTCAAAGTTGTGTGAGAAGGGATGGGAAGGAAAGGAATTGTAGGAAGGAAAATATATCAACAATTTGAAAAACAAATTAAATTGGTATAAATACCACCAATTTATAGTCAATTTAATGTTAAACACAGAATAACAGGAGATACAAAACACTGACCTCTATACAGCTTATAGATACACATTCTTGTAACATGTACACACACATATGTGTATATCTGACATAAATACAAAATAAGGAATACCACGGGTAAAGTTCATTATTTATGCTATGATAATTTCCTCATGGTTAAATGCATGTATCAACACTTCTTAAATTTTAAGTCTTAAATTTGTTGTATCATATTAATTATTTATAATTCATTCATTTATTTAAATTTATGTACTTTTTATATTTTAATCAATTATTTTATTTCCTTTTGCTTTTCTTTATTCTTCTTTCATATAGTATACACCAACTGTAGTCTCTTCTCTCTCCCCACTTCCCAGACATTTGCTCCATAAGGTCCACTGCTCCTCAGTTTCTCTCAGAATAGGCCAAGTATCCCAGTAATACCAAGTAATTATGTCATAGCAAGATGTAATAAGACTAGGCAAATATCCTTACATCAAGGCTGGATGAAGCAACTGTGTTAGAGAAAAAGGACTCCAGGAGCTGGCAATCGAGTCAGAGATATACAAAATTCCACTATTAGGAGTCCAACCGAAATCCAAGCTAAACAACCACAGTGTATATGCAGAGGGTGTGCAGCACATCCATGAAGGCCTACTAATTGGTGCTTCAAGTCTCTGTGAGTACCTATTAGCCCTGCTTAGTTGGTTCTGAAGGCCTTGTTCTCCTGGAATCCTACACACTTCCTATACTCTCCACCTACTCCACCCAAACCACCCATGAGGTTTCCAGTTGCTCTGCCTAAACTGAAACTGAAGGCATTTGGTGGAGCCCATGCCAGGTGCTGCCTATATAGCAAAAATGAAGAAGAAGAAGAAGAAGAAGAAGAAGAAGAAGAAGAAGAAGAAGAAGAAGAAGAAGAAGAAGAAGAAGAAGAAGAGGAAAGAGGAGGAGGAAGAGGAAGGAGGAGGAGGAAGAGGAAGAGGAAGAGGAAGAGGAGCAGGAGGAGGAAGAGGAGGAGGAGAAGAAGGAGGAGGAGAAGGAGGAGGAGAGGGAGGAAGAGGAGGGGAGAGGTGGAGGGGGAAGAGGAGAAGGATGGCTCAGAGACTTCCAGCAGAACTAGATATTATTACCAACAAAACAACAACAACAAAGTGAATGAAATGATTCCTTATGATAGTCTGCTATATTCATAAAGCACTTACTAGCCCAATCATCATTAGAATGCCATTCATTAGAGTGGAGAGAGACACCCACAGTCAAAAATTAGTTACTTTTTAAGTGTACTCATTCTGCCTGTGTACTGAGTACCAGTATAAAAGACGTTATATGCTTTGTCAGAATTTAAAAGATGTCTCTATGCTAGGGAGATGAGTCTCTTGTTATCCTATAAAACCATATCAAACTTGTGCTCCCCTGTTTGTATTATTGTTGGTGGTCTGGTGGTATAGGAAATATTAAAAAAGAATGCCAGTTCCCATGCTTCATCTAGATACTCTCTGTCAGCCAACTCTCCAATGAGATCTGGAGCTCTCCAGTTCTCTTCACTGCCACACCTGCCCCACACAGCAGCCGTCCACCCCTTGCTCAGCCTCCACAATATCCAGCAACCCGGTAGAAACAAAACTCTAGAAGGTTATAATAAATAAGTCAGATTTATATATCAATAAATTCTTAGTTCCCAAGATGCCAATACAATAATATCAGAACAAATTGATATTGATAAAAGCTGTCTACCTAGATTAGACAAATTATCCTAATTATTTCATCCTTTATTATATCCTAACTACCTGAGGCTATTTAAACCCACTCAGGATCAGGATCTGCTTCCTGTCCATAAGCCTCTATCTTGGCTTCTCTCCTCTCCTCTGAGTCAATCTCTGTTCCTGCAACTCTTCGTGTCACCTTCCTTTTCCCTGTCCTATCGAGGCCTCCTGCTCTACTAATATTTTAATGTAATTTGACAGGGAAAATCCTGCCACATTCTGGTTCTCTGAACTTCTACTAGAATGGCCTACTCTGCAGTCTATAACATTCTAGGTATTTTTCTATTAAAACCTCTAAATTATTCAGTTAGTTTTCTAAAGTATAGCTATGTGGTGATGGTGACCAGTGATGGCTCTATCTCTCAGTACCAATTTTTCTCTAATAAGAAATTTCTCAGTGATATTATAATATATATTAAATATGTATATAGCATCTCAGTGTTATTATATATATTATAAAATATGTAATAACAGAAATTTAAAGAATCAAAGATTTGTGTCGTGTATTGTTGAAATATTGGATCATGAAAGAACAGTCATGAGGGCACAATCATGGTATACCTGGCTGTACTGAATTTACAGTCACGAAGTATGGCAGAATGATTTTATTTCATGTCTTGCCCTTTCATCTTCCTTGTTTGTTCTTTATTGTTTTGTGTTGTTTTAAATCTGGATAACTAACTAAAAGACAGTTTCATTGATATTCTGGTTTAAGACTTCTCTGCTCAGGGCTAAAGAGATGGCTCAGCAATTAAGAGCACTTCAGGACTGTCTAAGGCATTTAAGAAATACAGGATAATAACAGGCCAGTGGTGCTCCTCAGAGGCCGGCTGGGAGCAAGCAGCATCCTCAGGTGAGTCAGGCCCTGCAGAGCAGAGGATCCAGCCCTGAGGCCTCTGGCAGGAGCCTTCAGGCCTCCGTTTCAGGATCAGGAACAGCCTGGGCCACTGCACCCAGTCTCCATGCAGTGCAGGAGGTCAGCTGGGCACCCGGAGACCAGTTGCGAAGAGGAAGCTTGCACTGGTGAGTCCAGCATTGACAACAAGACCAACTAACACCAGTGAGAACTAGATGGCAAAAGACAAACACAGGAACGTTACTAACAGAAATCAAGGCAATATGGCAGCATCTGAACCCAATTCTCCATTAGCAGCATGTCCTGGATACACCAACAATCTAGAAAAACAAGATATGGATTTAAAATCACTGGTCATGATGCTGTTACAGGATCACATAAAGGACATAAATAAATCTCTTAAAGAAATTCAGGAGAAAATGGATCAAAAGTTAGAAGTCCTTACAAGGGAAACACAAAAATCATTGAAAGAAATTCAGGAGAATTCAAAAGCCAATAAGAAGGAAACGCAAAAATCACTTAAAGAAACACAGGAGAACTTTGGTCAACAGGCTGAGGTCATGAAAGAGGAAATACAAAAATCTCTTAAAGAATTACAGGAAAACACAAACAAGCAAGTGAAGGAGCTAAGCAAAACCATCCAGGATCTAAAATCAGAAGTAGAAACAACTAAGAAAACTCAAAGTGAGACAACTTTGGAGATAGAAAACCTCAGGAAGAAATCAGGGGCCATAGGTGCAACTATCAACAACATAATACAAGAGATAGAAGAAAGAATCTCAGATGTTGAAGATACCATAGAAACCATGAACTTAACAGTTAAAGAAAATGCAAAATGCAAAAAGCTTGTAACCCAAAATATCCAGGAAATCCAGGACACAATGAGAAGACCAAACCTAAGAATTATAGGCATAGATGAGAGTGAAGATTTACATCTTAAAGAGCCAGCAAATATCTTCAATAAAATTATGGAAGAAAACTTCCCTAACCTAAAGAGAGAGATGCCCATGAATATACAAGAAGCCTATAGAACTCCAGACAGACGGGACCAGAACAGAAATACCTCCTGTCACATCAAAATCAAAACCCCAAATGTACTAAACAAAGAAAGAATATTAAAGGCATAAGAGAAAAATGCCAAGAAACATATAAAGGAAGACCTATCAGAATCACACCAGACTTCTCACCAGAGACTATGAAACCTAGAAGATCCTGGACAGATCTCATGCAGACTCTAAGAGAACACAAATGCCAGCCAAAACTACTATACCAAGCAAAACTCTCAATCACTATAGATGGAGAAACCAAGATATTCAATGACAAAACCAAGTTCACCCAATATCTTACCACAAACCCAGCCCTATAAAGGATAATAGGAGGAAAACACCAATACAAGGATGGAAACTTCACCCTGGAAAATGCAAGATAGTAACCTTCTTTCATCAAACCCAAAAAAAATATAACCAATCAAATATAAACGGGACTTTCGGGGAGTGGGGGGCTAGAAAAGGGGAAATCATTTGAAATGTAAATAAATTATATCGAATAAAAAAAATTAAAAAAAATAAAAGATAACATCAAAAATGACAGGAAGTAATAATCACTATTCCTTTATATCTCTTATCATCAATGGACTCAATTCCCCAATAAAAAGACATAGAATAACAGACTGGATTCTTAAAAAGGATCCTACATTTTGCTGCATACAGGAAACACACCTCAGTGTCAAAGACAAACACTGCTTTATAGTAAAAGGCTGGAAGACAATTTTACAAGCAAATGGTCTCAGGAAACAAGCTGGGGTTGCCATTCTAATATCAGATAAAATTGACTTTCAACCAAAAGTCATCAAAAGAGACACTGAGGGACACTTCTTGTTGGTCAAAGGAAAAACACACCAAGAAGAACTCTCAATCCTGAACATCTATGCTCCAAATGCAAAGAAACCGTCATTCATAAAAGAAACTTTACTAAAGCTCAAAGCACACATTGCACCTAACACAATAATGTGGGTGACTTCAACAATGCACTTTCCACTTCAGAACTTTGCCTCCTGCAAGTCAGTTACTGCAGACTCGCCTCCATCTTGGTTCTCGGACACCAGAGAGATCAGACAGACTGATGTACGCAAATATAACCCGAGGCCAACATCGTGGGGGTCTAAGCCCGACAAGCCAGCCTGCACCCAGGCCCTGGGCTGTTCAGGGGCCATCAGTGTGCAAACCCGGCTAGAAGGTTGTTTGCCTGGCCTGGTGTGCGCCGCCATTTTGCCTACGGCATGCCAGAGAGTTCTAGCAGGCAAAGCTGGCTAACAGTCAGAGCCCGAGGCTAACATAGTGTGGGTCTAGGCCCTGACAGGCCCTGGACTGCCCCCAAGACCTGGTCTGCTCGGTGGGCCATCTGTGCGCCAACCCCGCCAGGAGGTTGTTCGTCCAGCAGACTCTCTGGGCACTCTCAGGGAGCGCACGCACGCACACCATCCTGGCCACCTGACAGACCCAATTAACTCTCACAGCTGAGGGGAACTTTGCTCAGACCTTGGTCTGCCAGGCTTTTGCCTAGACTCAGGGCCTGAGCAGCTAGGCTAGCCTTGTGTACACCAACCCGGTTGGGAGTTCCGCTGCCCAGCAGAGTGATCAGCACACAGAAAAGGTCCCTGCAGCATATACTCTCAGTACTCCATGAAGGAGCAAACAGGTACCATCTGGTTCACAGACACAATCTGGGGCAAGGCACACTAGGGCTGCAAGGGCACCCAAGAGGAGGACAGCACATCAGAAATCTGTAACAGGGGAAACCCAGCCATCCAATGTTGCAGAAATAGCCCTAGAGCCTCTCAGGAGGCTCAAATACCAGCCAGAGACAAGACCAACTAACGCCAGAGAGCAAGATGGCAAAGGGCAAACACAGGAATGCTACTAACAGAAATCTAGGCAATATGGCAGCATCTGAACCAAACTCTCCAACATCAGCAAGTCCTGGTTATGCCAATACACCAGAGAAACAAGATTTGGATTTGAAATCACTGGTCATGATGCTGCTAGAAGAACACAAAAAGGACATAAATGAATCTCTTAAAGAAATACAGGGGAACATGAATAAGCTAGAAACCCGTATAATGGAAACACAAAAATCACTTAAAGAAATGCAGGAGAATAAGGCTCAAGAGATAGAAGCCAATAAAGAAGAAACGCAAAAAAAAAAAAAAAAAAAAAAGAAAAAAGAAAAGAAAAAAAAAGAAACAAACAAACAAACAAAAAAAACCCAACCAAACAAACAAACAAAAAAACCCCAAAAAACAAAACAAACAAACAAACAAAAAACAACTTAAAGAAATGCAGGAGAACTTGAGTCAATAGGCAGAAGTCATGAAAGAGGAAACACAATCTCTTAAAGAATTACAGGAAAACACAAAGAAACAAATTGTGGAACTGAGTAAAACCATCCTGGATCTAAAAACAGAAGTAGAAACAACTAAGAAATCACAAAGGGAGACAACATTGGAGATAGAAAACCTTGAGAAGAAATCAGGGGCCATAGATGCAAATATAAACAACAGAATACAAGATATGGAAAAAAGAATCTCAGATGCCGAAGATACCATAGAAACCATTGATTCAACAGTCAAAGAAAATGAAAAATGAAAAAAGCTTGTGTCCCAGAACATCCAGGAAATCCAGGATACAAGGAGAAGACCAAACCTAAGGATTATAGGTATAGATGAGAGTGAAGATTTACAACTGAAAGAGCCAGAAAATATCTTCAACAAAATTATGGAAGAAAAATTTCCCAACTTAAAGAGAGAGAAGCCTATGAATATACAAGAAGCCTACAGAACTCCAAACAGACTGGATATGAGCAGAAATACCTCCCATCATATAATAATCAAAACCCCAAATGCACTAAACAACGAAAGAATATTAAAGGTAGTAAGAGAAAAAGGCCAAGTAACATATAAAGGAAGACCTATCAGAATCACACTAGACTTCTCAACAGAGACCATGAAAGCTAGAAGATCCTGGGCAGATCTCTTGCAGACTCTAAGAGAACACAAATGTCAGCTAAGACTACTACACCCACCAAAACTCTCATTCACCATAGATGGAGAAACCAAGATATTCCATAACAAAACCAAATTTACACAATATCTTTCCACAAACTCAGCTCTGCAAAGAATAAGAGGAGGAAAACTCCAATACAAGGAGGGAAACTACACCCCGGAAAAAGCAAGATAGTTACCTTCCTTCATCAAACCCAAAAGAAGATAACCACTCAAATATTAAAATAACATCAAAAATGACAGGAAGTAATAATCACTATTCCTTAATATCTCTTAACATCAATGGACTCAATTCCCCAATAAAAAGACATAGACTAACAGACTGGATTCGTAAACAGGACCCTACATTTTGCTACATACAGGAGACACAACTCAGTGTCAAAGACAAACACTACCTTAGAGTAAAAGGCTGGAAGACAATTTTACAAGCAAATGGTCTCAGGAAGCAAGCCTGGGTAGCCATTCTAATATCAGATAAAATTGACTTTCAACCTAAAGTCATCAAAAAAGACACAGAAAGACACTTCTTGCTGGTCCAAGGAAAAATCCACCAAGAAGAACTTTCAATTCTGAACATCTATGCACCAAATGCAAGGGCACCCTCATTTGTAAAAGAGACTTTACTAAAGCTCAAAGCACACATTGCCCCTAACACAATAATTGTGGGGGACTTCAGCACTCTACTCTCCTCAATGGACTGATCAGGAAAACAGAAACTAAACAGGGACACAGTAAAACTAATTGAAGCTTTGGACCAATTGAATTTGACTGATATTTATAGAACATTTCACCCTAAAGCAAAAGAATATACCTTTTTCTCAGCACCTCATGGTACTTTCTCCAAAATCGACCATATAATTAGTCACAAGACAGACCTCAGCAAATATAAGAAGATTGAACTAATCCCATGCCTCCTATCAGATCACTATGGTGTAAGAGTGGACTGCAATGGCAACAAAAAAATAAATAAATAAAATAAAAAACCAGAAAGCCCACATACACATGGAGGCTGAACAATACTCAATGACACCTTGGCCAAAGAACAAATAAAGAAAGAAATCAGAGACTTTTTAGAATTTAATGAAAATAAAGGCACAACATACCCAAATCTTTGGGACACAATGAAAGCAGTGCTAAGAGGAAAACTCCTAGCCTTGAGTGCCTCCAAAAAGAAAATAGCAGCTTACCAACACACCTGAAAGTCCTGGAACAAAAAGAAGCCAATTCACCCAGGAGGAGTAGAAGACAGGAAATCATCAAACTCAGGGCTGAAATCAATCAAGTGGAAACAAAGAGAACCATACAAAGAATCAATGAATCCAGGAGCTGGTTCTTTGAGAAAATCAACAAGATAGATAAACCCTTAGCCAGACTGACCAAAGGGCACAGAGAAAGTATCCAAATTAACAAAATTAGAAACGAAAAGGGAGATATAACAACAGAAACTGAGGAAATCCAAGAAAATCATCAGATCCTGCTACAAAAGACTATACTCAACACAACTGGAGAATCTGGAGAAAAGGGACAATTTCCTTGACAGATACCAAATACCAAAATTAAATCAGGACCAAATAGATCATCTAAACAGTCCCATAACCCGAAAAGAAATAGAAGGGGTCATGGAAAGTCTTCCAACCAAAAAAAGCACAGGACCAGATGGTTTCAGTGTAGAATCCTATCAGACCTTCAAAGAAGACCTAACACCAAGACTCTTCACACTGTTCCACAAAATAGAAACAGAAGGAGCACTACCCAATTCGTTCTATGAAGCCACAATTATGATGATACCAAAACCATACAAAGATCCAACAAAGAAAGAGAACTTCAGAACAATTTCTCTTATGAACATCGATGCAAAAATACTCAATAAAATTCTTGACAAGTGAATCCAAGAACACATCAAAATGATCATGATCAAGTAGGCTTTATCCCAGGGATGCAGGGTTGGTTCAATATATGGAAATCCTTCAATGCAATCCACTACATAAACAAACTCAAAGAAAAAAACCACATGGTCATTTCATTGGATGCTGAAAAAGCATTTGACAAAATTCAGCATTCTTTCATGCTTAAAGATTTGGAAAGAACAGGAATTCAAGGCCCAAACCTAAACATAGTAAAAGCAATATATAGCAAACTGGTAGCCAGCATCAAACTAAATTGATAGAACCTTGAAGCAATCCCATTAAAATCAGGGTCTAGACAGGGCTGCCCCCTTTCTCCTTACCTTTTCAATATTGAACTTGAGGTACTAACTTGGGCAATTAGAAAACATAAGGAGGTCAAAGGGACACAAATTGGAAAGGAAGATATCAAACTATCATTATTTGCAGATGATATGATAGTCTATCTAAGTGACCCAAAAAACTCCACTAGAGAACCTCCTACAGCTGATAAACAACTTCAGCAAAGTGGCAGGTTATAAAATCAACACAAGCAAATCAGTAGCCTTCCTATACTCAAAGGATAAGCAGGCTGAGAAAGAAATTAGGGAAATGACACCCTTTACAATAGCCATAAACAGTTTAAAGTACCTTGGGGTGACTTACCAAACATGTGAAAGATCTGTATGACAAGAACTTCAAGATTCTGAAGAAGGAAATGGCAGAATACCTCAAAAAATGGAAAAACCTCCCATGCTCATGGACATGCAGGATTAATATAGTTAAAATGGCCATTTTGCCAAAAGCAATATACAGATTCAACCCAATACCCATCAAAATCCCAACTCAATTCTTCACAGAGTTAGAAAGAGCAATTCTCAAATTCATCTGGAATGACAAAATACCCAGGATAGCTAAAACTATTCTCAACAACAAAAGAAATTCTGGAGGAATCAGTGTCCCTGACCTCAAGCAATACTGCAGAGCAATAATGAAAACTGCATGGTATTGATACAGTGACAGGCAGGCAGATAAATGGGACAGGATGGAAATGAACCCACACACCTACAGACACTTGATCCTTGACAAAGGGGCTGAAAACATCCAATGGAAAAAGATAGCCTTTTCAACAAATGGTGTTGGTTCAACTGGAGGTCAGCATGCAGAAGAATGTGAATTGATCCATCCTTGTCTCCTTGTACTAAGCTCAAATCCAAATGGATCAAGGACCTCCACATAAATCCAGACACTCTGAAGCTAATAGAAAAGAAACTGGGGAAGACCCTTGAGGACATCGGTACAGGGAGAATGTTTCTGAACAGAACACCAATAGTTTATGCCCTAAGATCAAGAATTGACAAATGGGACCTCATAAAATTACAAAGTTTCTGTAAGGCAAAGGACACCATCAAGAGGACAAATCGGCACCCAACAAATTGGGAAAAGATCTTCACCAAACCTACATCAGATAGAGGGCTAATATCCAATATATATAAAGAACTCAAGGAGTTAGATTCCAGAAAACCATATAACCCTAGTAAAAAATGGGGTACAGGGTTAAACAAAGAATTTTCACCTGAAGAACTTTGGATGGCAGAGAAGCATCTTAAAAAATGCTCAACTTCTTTAGTCATCAGGGAAATGCAAATCAAAACAACCCTGAGATTTCACCTTACACCAGTCAGAATGGCTAAGATTAAAAATTCAGGAGATAGCAGGTGTTGGTGAGGATGTGGAGAAAGAGGAACACTCCTTACTGCTAGTGGTGTTGCAAATTGGTACAACCATTCTGGAAATCAGTCTGGCGGTTCCTCAGAAAACTGGGCACATCACTTCCAGAAGATCCTGCTATACCACTCCTGGGCATATACCCAGAGGATTCCCCAGCATGTAATAAGGATACATGCTCCACTATGTTCATAGCAGCCCAATTTATAATTGCCAGAAGCTGGAAAGAACCCAGGTATCCCTCAACAGAAGAGTGGATGTAAAAAATGTGGTATATATACACAATGGAGTACTATTCAGCCATTAGAAACAATGAATTCATGAAATTCTTAGGCCAATGGATGGAGCTGGAGAACATCATACTAAGTGTAGCAACCCAGACTCCAAAGATGAATCATGGTATGCACTCACTAATAAGTGGATATTAACCTAGTAAGCTGGATTACCCAAAACATAATCCACACATCAAATGAGGTACAAGAAGAACGGAGGAGTGGCCCCTTGTTCTGGAAAGACTCAGTGAAGCAGTATTCGGCAAAACCAGAACAGGGAAGTAGGAAGGGGTGGATAGGAGAACAGGGGGAAGAAAGGGGGCTTACAGGATTTTCGAGGAGTGGGGGGCTAGAAAAGGGGAAATCATTTGAAATGTAAATAAAAAATATATCTAATAAAAAAAAAAAAACAATGCACTTTCCTCAATGGACCAATCAGGAAAACAGAAACTAAGCAGGGACACAGTGAAACTAATTGAAGTTTTGGACCAATTGGATTCAACAGATATATCTAGAATATTTCACCCTAAAGCAAAAGAATATACCTTTTTCTCAGCACCTCATGGTACCTTCTCCAAAATCGACCATATAATTGGTCACAAGACAGACCTCAACAAATATAAGAAGATCAAAATAATCCCATGCCTCCTATCAGATCACTATGGAGTAAAAGTCTTCAATAGCAACAAAAACAACAGAAAGCCCACATACACATGGAAACTGAACAATACTCTACTCAATGATACCTTGGTCAAGGAAGAAATAAAGAAAGAAATTAAAGACTTTTTAGAATTTAATGAAAATGAAGACACAACATATCCAAATCTATGAGACACAATGAAAGCAGTACTAAGAGGAAAACTCATAGCCCTGAGTGCCTCCAAAAAGAAAATGGAGAGAGCACACACTAGCAGCTTAATTACACACCTGACATCCCTGGAGCAAAAAGAAGTGAACTCATCCAGGAGGAATAGAAGTCAGGAAATCATCAAACTCAGGGCTGAAATCAATCAAGTAGCAACTAAGGGAACCATACAAAGAATCAACAAAACCAAGAGCTGGTTCTTTGAGAAAATCAACAAGATAGATAAACCCTTAGCCAGACTAACCAAGGGCACAGAGACAGTATCCAGATTAACAAAATTAGAAATGAAAAGGGAGATATAACAACAGAAACTGAGGATATTTAAAAAATCATCAGATCTTACTACCAAAGCCTATACTCAACACAACTGGATAATATGGAGGAAATGGACAATTTCCTAGACAGATACTAAACACCAATATTAAATCAGGATCAAATAGATCGTCTTAACAGGCCCATAACTCCTAAAGAAATTGAAGGGGTCATAGAAAGTCTCCCAACCCAAAAAAGCACGGGACCTGATGGCTTCAGTGCAGGATTCTATCAGACCTTCAAAGAAGACCTTACACCAATACTCTTCAAACTGTTCCACAAAATAGAAACCGAAGGAATACTACTCATTCTATGAAGCCACAATTACACTGATACTAAAACCACACAAAGATCCAACAAGGAAAGAGAACTTCAGGGCAATTTCCCTTAGGAATATCGATGCAAAAATACTCAATAAAATTCTTGCCAAGTGAATCCAAGAACACATCAAAACGATCATCCACCATGATCAACTGGGCTTCGTCCCAGGGATGCAGGGATGGTTCAATATGAGGAAATTCATCAACACAATCCACTACATAAACAAACTCAAAGAAAAAACCCATATGAGCATTTCATTAGATCCTGAAAAAGCATTTGACAAAATTTAGCATCCTTTCATGCTAAAAGTCTTGGAAAGAATAGGAATTCAAGGCCCATACCTAAACATAGTTAAAGCAATATACAGCAAACCAGTAGCCAACATCAAACTAAATCGAGAAAAACTTAGAAGCAATCCCACTAAAATCAGGAACTAGGCAAAGCTGCCCTCTCTCTCCATATCTTTTCAATATAGTACTTGAAGTTCTAGCTAGAGCAATTAGACAACATAAGGAGGTCAATGGGATACAAATTGGAAAGGAAGAAGTCAAATTATCACTATTTGCAGATGACATGATAGTATACTTAAGTGACCTAAAAACTCCACCAGAGAGCTCCTACAGCTTATAAACAACTTCAGCAAAATGGCAGGTTATAAAATCAACTCAAGAAATCAGTTGCCTTCCTATAATCAAAGGATAAGCAGGCTGAGAAAGAAGTTAGGGAAATGACACCCTTCACAATAGCCACAAACAATATGAAGTATCTTGGTGTGTGAAACAACTGAAAGATTTATAGGACAAGAACTTCAGGTCACTGAAGAAGGAAATTGAAGAAGACCTCAGAAAATGGAAAAAATCTTCCATGCTCGTGGATTGGCAGGATTAATATAGTAAAAATGGCCATCTTGCCAAAAGGAATAAAAAGATTCAATGCAATCCCCATCAAAATCCCAACTCACTTCTTCACAGAGTTATGAAAAACAATTCTCAAATTTATCTGGAATAACAAAAACCCAGGATAGCTAAAAACTATTCTCCACAGGAAAAGAACTTCTGGGGGTATTAGTATCCCAGACCTCAAGCAATACTAGAGAACAATAGTGTTAAAACTGCATGGTATTGGCACAGTGACAGGTAAGTGGACCAATGGAATAGAATTGAAGATCCAGAAATGAATCCACACACCTATGGTCACTTGATCTTCGACAAAGGAGTTGAAAACATCCAGTGGAGAAAAGATAGACTTTTCAACAAATGGTGTTGGTTTAACTGGAGGTCAGCATGCAGAAGAATGTGAATTGATCCATCCTTGTCTCCTTGTACTAAGCTCAAATCCAAATGGATCAAGGACCTCCACATAAATCCAGACACTCTGAAGCTAATAGAAAAGAAACTGGGGAAGACCCTTGAGGACATCGGTACAGGGAGAATGTTTCTGAACAGAACACCAATAGTTTATGCCCTAAGATCAAGAATTGACAAATGGGACCTCATAAAATTACAAAGTTTCTGTAAGGCAAAGGACACCATCAAGAGGACAAATCGGCACCCAACAAATTGGGAAAAGATCTTCACCAAACCTACATCAGATAGAGGGCTAATATCCAATATATATAAAGAACTCAAGGAGTTAGATTCCAGAAAACCATATAACCCTAGTAAAAAATGGGGTACAGGGTTAAACAAAGAATTTTCACCTGAAGAACTTTGGATGGCAGAGAAGCATCTTAAAAAATGCTCAACTTCTTTAGTCATCAGGGAAATGCAAATCAAAACAACCCTGAGATTTCACCTTACACCAGTCAGAATGGCTAAGATTAAAAATTCAGGAAACAGCAGGTGTTGGTGAGGATGTGGAGAAAGAGGAACACTCCTCCACTTCTGGTGGGGTTGCAAATTGGTACAACCACTCTGGAAAACAGTCTGGCAGTTCCTCAGAAAACTGGGCACCTCACTTCCAGAAGATCCTGCTATACCACTCCTGGGCATATACCCAGAGGATTCCCTAGCATGTAATAAGGATACATGCTCTACTATGTTCATAGAAGCCCTATTTATAATTGCCAGATGCTGGAAAGAACCCAGGTATCCCTCAACAGAAGAGTGGATGCAAAAAATGTGGTATATCTACACAATGGAGTACTATTCGGCCATTAAAAACAATGAATTCATGAAATTCTTAGCAAATGGATGGATCTAGAGAACATCATACTAAGTGAGGTAACCCAGACTCCAAAGATGAATCATGGTATGCACTCACTAATAAGTGGATATTAACCTAGAAAACTGGAATACCCCAAACATAATCCACACATCAAATGAGGTACAAGAAGAAAGGAGGAGTGGCCCCTTGTTCTGGAAAGACTCAGTGAAGCAGTATTCCGCAAAACCAGAACAGGGAAGTAGGAAGGGGTGGATAGGAGAACAGGGGGAGAGAAGGGGGCTTACGGGATTTTCGGGGAGTTGGGGGCTAGAAAAGGGGAAATCATTTGAAATGTAAATAAAAAATATATCGAATAAAAAAAACAAAAAAAATTAAATTAGAATCTAATATAGCCATGAGTTTACTATCTGACCCCTAACTTGTGTTACTTAATCATCCTCAGCAGTTTGTATCCTCAGGTTGTTCTTTAGGAGGGGTTTTATCTAGTTTTCAACAGCAGCTATTAGAAGCATTGTGTCAAAGCCTTGATTTCCTAAATAAGATGCATAGGCACGATGCCAATCTAAGAGTAACAATGTTAATTTCAAATTTTAATCAATATATAGATTATATGAATGAAAACCTTAATTCTATATAAGCGAATTGATCGATCTTTATCGCCTTGTACTAAGCTCAAATCCAAATGGATCAAGGACCTCCACATAAATCCAGACACTCTGAAGCTAATAGAAAAGAAACTGGGGAAAACCCTTGAGGACATTGGTACAGAGAGAAAATTTCTGAACAGAACACCAATAGCGTATGCTCTAAGATCAAGAATTGACAAATGGGACCTCATAAAATTACAAAGTTTCTGTACGGCAAAGGACACCATCAAAAGGACAAATCGGCAACCAACAAATTGGGAAAAGATCTTCACCAATCCTACATCAGATAGAGGGCTAATATCCAATATATATAAAGAACTTAAGAAGTTAGACTCCAGAAAAACCAAACAACCCTATTAAAAAATGGGGTACAGAGTTAAACAGGGAATTCTCACCTGAAGAACTTCGGATGGCGGAGAAGCATCTTAAAAAATGCTCAACTTCATTAGTCATTAGGGAAATGCAAATCAAAACAACCCTGAGATTTCACCTTATGCCAGTCAGAATGGCTAAGATTAAAAATTCAGGAGACAGCAGGTGTTGGAGAGGATGTGGAGAAAGAGGAACACTCCTCCACTGCTGGTGGGGTTGCAAATTGGTACAACCACTCTGGAAATCAGTCTGGCGGTTCCTCAGAAAACTGGGCACCTCACTTCCAGAAGATCCTGCTATACCACTCCTGGGCATATACCCAGAGGATTCCCCCACCATGTAATAAGGATACATGCTCTACTATGTTCATAGCAGCCCTATTTGTATTTGCCAGATGCTGGAAAGAACCCAGGTATCCCTCAACAGAAGAGTGGATGCAAAAAATGTGGTATATCTACACAATGGAGTACTATTCAGCCATTAGAAACAATGAATTCATGAAATTCTTAGGCAAATGGATGGAGCTAGAAAACATCATACTAAGTGAGGTAACCCAGACTCAAAAGGTGACTCATGGTATGCACTCACTAATAAGTGGATATTAACCTAGAAAACTGGAATACCCCAAACATAATCCATACATCAAATGAGGTACAAGAAGAAAGGAGGAGTGGCCCCTTGTTCTAGAAAGACTCAGTGAAGAAGTATAGGGCAAAACCAGAACGGGGAAGTGGGAAGTGGTGGGTGGGAGGACAGGGGGAGAAAAGGGGGCTTATGGGACTTTCGGGGAGTGGGGGGCTAGAAAAGGGGAAATCATTTGAAATGTAAATAAAAAATATATCGAATAAAAAAAAGACAAAAAATAAATGTATAAATTCTGTACCAATGTAAGAAATTGTAACTTTAATTTTCTGTCAAATACAAAGGTCTTTATCAATGTAAAATTATGGCTACACATTGTTTTATTTAAGAATAAAATTTAGTAACCCAGGAAAAAAAAAGAAAAGAAATTCTCAACATTTTTAGCCATTAGGGAAATGCAAATCGAAACAACACCAGTCAGAAATTTCACCTGAGATTTCACCTCACACCAGTCAGAAATGGCTAAGGTTAAAAACTCAGGAGACAGCAGGTGTTGGGGAGGATGTGGAGAAAGAGGAACACTCCTTCACTGCTGGTGGGATTGTCAGATGATACAACCACTATGGAAACCAGTCTGGCATTTCCTAAGAAAACTGGACATGACATTTGCATAGGGCCCTGCTATACCTCTCCTGGGCATATACCCAGAGGATTCCCCAGCATGCAATAAGGACACATGCTCCACTATGTTCATAGCAGCCTTATTTATAATAGCCAGAAGCTGGAAAGAGCCCAGATATCCCTCAACAGAAGAGTGGATGTCAAAAATGTGGTATATATACACAATGGAGTACTATTCAGCAATTAAAAACAATGAATTCATGAATTTTTTAGGCAAATAGATGGAACTGGAAAATATCATCCTAAGCGAGGTAACGCAATCACAAAAGAATACACATGGAATGCAATCATTGATAAGTGGATATTAATTAGCCCTGAAGCTCTGAATACTGAAGATACAATTAGCATATCAAATGATTCCCATGAAGAAGGAAGAAGAGGGCTCTAATCCTGGAAAGGCTTGATCCAGCATTGTAGGGGAGAACCAGGACAGAGAAAAGGGAGGGGGAAAGAGAGGAGAATGAATGGAGAGAAGAAGACTTATGGGACATATGGAGCGGGGAACTGGGAAAGAGGAAAGCTTTTGGATTGTAAACAAAGAATATAGAAAATAAAAATATATATTAAAAAAAAATGAGCACTTCAAAAGTCCTGTGTCCAATGCCCAGCAACCACAAGGTGTCTCACAACCATCTGTATTAGGAACTGATGGTCTCTTCTGGTATGTCTTAAGACAGCTACATTGTACTCGTAAAATAAATAAATAATTTTTAGAAAATAAAAAGACTTTTCTGCTCATATAAATGCTAAATGTTTCTAAACCTATATCGGAGATATCCTCAGAGATGTGTTTCCATAATGACTCTAAATTCCATTATTTTGATAAAGATTAGCAATCATATTTTCCCTATCATGAAATAATTGGTTTCTTACCTAACTTTCATGATATCATTATTAACTACTTAACTAATTAATTATTTTTAACATGCAATTCACTGATGTCCCTTACCAGTCTGCCTCTCACAGAGAGTCCATCTAAGTAAGCATTCCCCCTCCCTATCTCCTCTAAGATGATGGGTCCCATAGAGTATCCCCCACCCCCAGACTCATCAAATCTCTTCCGGATCAGGTAGATTCTCTACCACTGGAAACAGCAAATGGCAGCTCTGTTGGGAAATGAATTCCACAAACAGGCCACTGATTTAGGGATAGCCTCTGCTCCAGTTACTGGAGGAACCTCATGAAGACCAAGCTGCTTCAAGACACATCTTCTATAGGTCAGGGACCTTGTATGCTCTTTGGTTGGTGGTCCAGTCTCTGAGAGCTTGCAAAGGTCCAGGTTAGTTGATTCTCTTGGTCTTCCTGTGGAGTTCCTAACCCCTTCAGGATATTTAACCCTTCTTCTAACCCTTATGTAAGACTCTGATCACTATCCAATGTTAGGCTGTTGGTCTTCTGTATTTGTTTCAGTCAAATACTGTAGAGATCCTCTAAGAGGACAGGTATCCTGGGATTCTATTTGCAAATATAACAAAGTATCATTAATAGTATCAGAAATTGGTGCTTCCTCATAGTATTGGACTCAAATTGGGCTAGTTATTGGATGGCCACTCCATGAATCTCTACATTTCTTATAGACAGGACAAATTATGGATCTAAATTTTGTTGAGTGGATTTATGTCCAAAACCCTCCACTGGAGGTCCTGTCTGGCTACAGGAGGTGGCCTCTTCAAGATACTTATTTCTTCTGCTACATATTTAAGCTAATGTCACTCATATTGACTTCTGGAAGCTTTCCCTTTTCCTGACCTCTAACACTTCCTAGAGATTCCCCTACCTCAAGTCCCAACAGCTACATATTTCTATTTATTCTCTTGGCCTTCTCTGCTGTTTTTCCCCACAAGTGATACCGACTCACCTATTTCCCTTCCAGTCCCCTCTCTTACTCACTTTCCTCCTTCCCTGTCTCCAATGACTATTTTGTCCCATGCCCTTTTTCCCTTTGGTTTTTGGAGTCAGGGTTTCCCTGTATAGCTCTGGCTGTCCTGGAACTCAAAAATTCACCTGCCTCTGCCTCCCAAGTGCTAGGATTAAAGGCATGTGCCACCACTGACTGGCTTATTCCCCCTTTTAAGTGAGATTCAAGCATCCTCACTTGGGCCATTCTTCTCCTTAGTTTCCTTGAGTCTGTGCAGACTCAATCATGTGTGTCCTGTACCTCATGACTAAAATCTATTTAACAGTGAATATATACCATGCATAGCTATTTTGAGTCTGGTTTACTCTACTAAGGAAGATATTTTCTAGTTCCACCTATTTGCCTGCAAATTTCATGAAGTCATTCTTTTTAATAGCTGAAAAGTACTCCATTGTGTAAATGAACCACATTTGTTGTATTCATTCTTCACTTGAGGGACATTGGGTTGTTTCCAGTTTCTGGCTATTACAAATAAAGCTGCTATGAACACAGTGGGGCATCCATCCTTGTATGGTGGAGCATCTTTTGACTTTATGCTCAGGAGATGTATAGCTGGGTTTTCAGGTGATCTTTTTCCAATTTTCTGAGGAACCACGAGATTGAATTCCACAGTAGTTACACAGGTTTGTAATCCAGAAATTAAAGAGTGTTCTTTTACCACATTCTTGTTAGGATGAGCTGTTTGTTGCTAGAGTTTGCTTTTTATTAGGGAATTTCTTTATTCATATTTCAAGTGTTATTCCCTTTCCACATTTCCCCTCTGAATCCCCCCCCTCCATGCCATCCCCGTCCCCCTGCTCACTAACCTACCCACTCCCATTCTCTGTCCTGACATTTCCCTACACTGGGGCAACAAGCCTTCACAGGTCCAAGGGACTCTTCTTTCGTTGATGTCCAACCAGGCCATCCTCTGCTACCCATGTGGTTGAGCCATGGGTCCCTCCATGTGTACCCTTTTGTTAGTGGTTAAGTCCCTGGGAGCTGTGGGGGACTGATTGGTACATATTGTTTTTCCTCCTATGGGGCTGCAAACCTCTTCAACTCCTTTGGTTCTTTCTCTATCTCTGGTTGAGTTTTTTTTTTTTTTTTAAATCTTAACCATTCAGATTGGTGTAAGATAAAATCTGAAGGTCATTTTGATTTTCATTTCCCTGATAACTATGGGTATTAAGCATTTCTTTAAGTGCTTCTTGGCCATTTGAAATTCCTCTGTAGAGAGATCTTGGTTTTAGTTTGATACACCATCTTTAGATTGGGATAATTCGGTTGTTGGAGAATAACTTCTTGAATTTTTAAATCTATTTTGGATGTTAGCACTCTGTCAGTTTTAGGATCAGGCAGTTTTAGTTTCATGAGGTTCCATTTATCAAATGTTGACATTAGAGCCTGAGTTATTTTTCAGAATGAAATGTTTATTTTAGTTGATTCAAAAATTAAGAATGTTAAATGGCAGAAAATATTAATACAAATGGTAGACTAAATGGTAGAAGCAGGAAGTGTAAAAGCTCACTTCTTCAAACTCAAGATGAAGCCAAGAACACAAATTTGAAGTAGCTCCAGATTTGAATGCTTAAATCCCACTCCCAGTGACACACATTCTCCAGCAATTCTAGACCTCTCCAAAAGCTTCTCATACAGTGCCATTAATTAAGAACAAAGTGTTCAAATACATGAATCTTTAGGGGACATTCTCATGCAAAACTTGCCATGGGTGGTTTGGAGATCTTTGAATTTGAGTTCTATCATTTTCCTAACTCTTTATACATGATAATACTTAGCTGTATTTAAGTAAGCATGTTTGAAATGAGCATCTATGTATTCTTTATAATACTTAGTTAAAGAAGATGAAGGCAAGATGTCTCTGAGAATAAAGATGTTTGCTGTGCAATTCTGACAAATTAAGCTCAAATCCTAGAATATTGGGGAAGGTAGAAGGAGAGAATTGGCACACAGCACTCAGCATCACTCTTAACAGAGAAATTCCCAGGAGATGTCCAAGATAATTATTTCCAAGGTTTTGGGGTTTTTATCAGCAGACTGATAGGTAACTTGGACACCTGTGGGACAATTGCAGAAAGGAATATAAGTGAGGGAGTAGAGAAAACTGTCTTTACGCAATATCAGTCTCTTAATAAGCACACATCAAATGGGAAGAAAGTCTGACCCATGGGAAAATTGTGATTTTGGTAAGTTATTTCTGATATTATTCTGTTAGGAAATACTTAAAATATTTCTAGTTATTTCTTTTTACCTATATCAATTATGTGGTAGGCTGAGAATTGCTTGGCTTTTTTCATCATCTTTACAGCCCAATTTATTGGGCTTCTTGTTTTCTTCACCTGTCCCATTTCGTGACTCTTCATATCTATATCATAAGATCATCATTCTTTATTAGATAATCCACAAAACATTGGTCAGCTATCATTTTACAAAATTTCCCTTCAACATAACCAAAGAAAATATAGAAATCATAAAAATGATAGCAATTTGAGTAAATAAAACATAATGCTTGGGTAATGTAGAACTCAGAATTTTAATATCTGAAAACTAGTCTTTATGAAAAAGGAAGAATAATATCTCCCAAGTATGAGCCCTCTAATTTGTTGATAAATGGAGAGTGGTCAAACCTGAATTCATATACAATAACAAAATTTGACTCAATAGACTTTGTGTGTGTGGTAGGTCTCCGTGTATATAAAACTGCATTCATGTACACATATATATTTAATAATAATAATAAACAAGGAAAAAGAGACTATCAACTTGAGGGATGGTACTGAAACAATTTAAGGAGTAAAATAATTAAGGAGTGGGTGAGAAGGATTTGAGGAAGGATAAGGGAAGAGGTAAGTGATGTCATTCTACTTCAATTAAAAGCATATTTCATAAGTAAAATCAGCCTAATCCTCTACAAACAAAACAGACCAACAGATAAAAAGACAACAACCAATCTGCTGGCAAAGTACGTCATTAAAAGTAATAAAATATTACTCTATTAGTCATCAGTATCTATCACTTGATTTCTACTAAATTGTGTAAATACGAGTTTATCCATAAATATTTACATAAATATTAATACTCAGATTATTGCATTGTTTAGCATTGATAAAAGAGCAATCAATATAGGAAAATTTTACACATATAAGAAAATTGTTTGTAGAGTCTAAAAATGATAATTCAGTTTCATTCCATTTATTAATATTTGTAAATATAAAGCCAAAATTGGAATTGTCCCTATGTTAAAGGAAAAAATTGCAGTGATACTTTAATAGATTATTGTTTTTCATTAGGTCTTATATAATACTGATAGCTCCTGGGCAAGAGAAGAGAAGGATGAAGTGGTTGTTATGATCCTAACAATCAATTTGCATATCAAATATTTCTTTCATAGCTTCATATTTCATAGTTACTGAACAGGATGTAGGAACTTAAGTATAAGTAGCAAGTATCTTAAAGAAATCTCACACACAAACATGTACTTTATAGTGTATAAATAATATATATGGCATATATGATCATACATATAAATATTCTATATATTGTGTGTATGCTTTTATAAATATATATTACACAGAGCTCATTTAAACAGCAGAATCATAGCTTATAATATAAAGCAATATATTTCTTAATAATTCACTAGAAAATATAGAAAAAGAAGACAATTCATGGATCATTGAACTTGGCATTAGAAAGGCTTAATGATCCTCATGTGTGTATTTTCCTCTATATCTTCACTATGTATTACTATGTTAACTGTGTAACATCTTTTTAAGCTATTGCAGTATATGACTATGTTTTTTTTTTTACTAACATTGCATTTATCCCTTGGAAGTATTATATTCTTAACATAATCATTAAAAGATTTTTGATAAATCACAGTGACCAATATGTATCACAAAACAGATGTAATGTATTTTATATCCACAGTTATATAAACCAGTAGTGTGCTACTTACATAATACTAGAGGAGCAATATCAAGGGCATTAGTTGATACTTGGTTCTACTTTTCAATGAAAAGGATAGTTTGCCAAATGTTTGTGAAGAAATGTACTTGCTCTATTAAATGTTAATTCTTTTCACTTGTGGCACATTGCTATTGTGACTTCCTAAACTTGTTCAGAATAAACTCAATAAAAGAAAATGTGATAAAGAGCACAGGGATGAGCCCAAGATGACTCAGCCCCGCACAAAGAACAAAGGGAAGACAGATATGCTGAGAGTTAGAAACATACTTTTCTTCAGGACAAACACATCAATATGTTATTCAATATGAAATGGTCTATCTTTACAACTTATATATACAAGTAACATTATACAGCCTGAGCAATTTATATTTAGGAATAAAAATGATTTTATATATATATATATGCTTAACAATTACTGAAAAAAGAAGCTATGAATTTCAAAGAGCACATGGAGCTATTCCCAGAGAATGTGGATGCTAGAGTGTTGAGGCAGGAGTGTGTTAGTATGTAGAGGAGCAGTCTAATAGAGGAAAAGAGGAGAGGGGAGAGGCAGATAGGATGGGGGATTTGTGGAGGGGTATCTGGGAAGTGCAATATAATTTGAATTGTAAACAAATAAAATGATTAATTAAAATGCATCGAAAAAGAGTATGGAGGATGTTTATTAAATGACTTGTAGGGAAGAAGGAGAAGGGGGAACTTATGTAATTATATAATTTCAGAACATAAAAGAAATAATTAAAGCAAAAACATAATCCTGGAAATTTTCAGGTTTACTAGAAATTGTCCTCAGTAAAAATCAAAACTATCAAGGAAGACAAACTCTTTGTTTTATAATCAGGGTATCCTTATATATTTGGCAAATCTTCTAAGGTGCATGAATTTACTTCTCTGTTACCATGCTTCTAAAGCAGATGGTTGTGTTACCTGATGTCTTCAGAACTTTCTTCTTTTTCTTCTTCCTCTTCCTCTTCTTCTTAATTTTTAGTGTACCCTCCAAATCCATAGAAAACAGTGATGTAAATTAATTGTAAAGATAATCTCATTGTTTACATGATTCCATTCACCTAGATATATCAAAGGATAAAGAATGATAAGCCCAGAAATTGAAAATTGCCAAGAGAATTACTAAATGGAGAATAAACTAGAGAATGATTATCCACCAAGCAGCTTGAGTATGGTGCATTCAATTAGTTGAAGCACCCTGCCTGTGTTTTGAGGTGAATCACTGGTGCTCACTGGATGTTTAACTTCACACTTATCAAAGACTGAGAGTCAAAGACAGCTATGCTTACAGGTTTAGGTAATTTATTCTATTCTTTAAAATGCCATAAATGATCAGTATAGAAGTAACATAATGAGAAAATTTACTAATAAAAAAAACTTTGGTAATAGATGATATATTATTCATATCAAGAACCTATGGCATTTAAGGGTACAGATATTCTCAGTACCTTATTTTTTTAATGTTTTTTTTCGATATATTTTTTATTTACATTTCAAATGATTTCCCCTTTTCTAGCCCCCCACTCCCCGAAAGTCCCATAAGCCCCCTTTTCTCCCCCTGTCCTCCCACCCACCCCTTCCCACTTCCCTGTTCTGGTTTTGCCCTATACTTCTTCACTGAGTCTTTCTAGAACAAGGGGCCACTCCTCCTTTCTTCTTGTACCTCATTTGATGTATGGATTATGTTTGGGGTATTCCAGTTTTCTAGGTTAATATCCACTTATTAGTGAGTGCATACCATGAGTCACCTTATTGCAAGATATATAAGCTTTTGCTGTAATTTGAGATCCATACATTCTAGTGCTAAGTTTGAAGTAAATGTTATTCTTAGAGCTAATATTTGAATATAGGTTTCCCTATTGTTGGCAAATCTGTTCCAACAGGTATTTGCAACAATAATTATTAATCAGTTTAGCTGACCCAATAAATTCAATGATGTATACTTATAAATAATAACTGGGAAACTGGTTTAATAGCTCAATCTTGTACCTGTGTACAAGATCTTATATGATATTCTATAATGCTGAGGTTTTCAAAACACGTACATTATAAATTTAATCTTAAATTATGACTTACTGTTGTCATGGATATTATTTTATAAAAACTCAATGAAATCATTAAGCATGCTTTAAAATTGTATCATCCTTCTGACCATTTGTACTTAACTTCAGTATAATTTCCCACAAGTTTCTGATATTCAATCTCATTTTTGTTATAGAATATCATTATTGCTACTAACTAATTCAGATCATTTAAGAAACCACATGGATATTTGAGATTTAACATTACATTATTTCTTTATTACTTCCATGTAAGATGAGTTTTTTAAAAGAGGATATGTGTAACAGTTACACCTAATGCTTCTTTTCTTGGGGAGTTACTCTTGACTCATGAACTTTATCATGGGCAACAATGTCACACATATTTGGATTTCCCTTTATATTTATGCTTTTTTCAGGCAAGTTTCAGTGTAAATGTCTGATTCCACACAGGTATATCTTAATTCATCTGGTTGATGAGCTTTCTTTCTTTGCAGGTTATTTCTGAAGGTATACTGAATAAAATGGACGGAGGCAATCAAACAGTTGTGTCTGAATTTGTACTCCGGGGACTTGCCAACTCAAAGAATATTCAGGTCTTACTCTTTGTGATATTGTTGACACTTTATATGCTCATCATGTGTGGAAATATTGTCATATTGATCTTAATCACCACTGACCCCCATCTGCATTCCCCCATGTACTTCTTGTTGGCCAACCTGTCCTTTGTTGATATGTGGCTCTCCTCAAACACCACTCCTAAGATGATCACAGATTTTTTCAGGGAAAACAAGACTATTTCCTTTGCAGGATGCATGTTTCAGGTCTTTTTTACCCATTGCATTCCTGCAGGAGAGATGGTGCTGTTGGTGGTAATGGCTTATGACCGCTATGTGGCCATCTGCAAACCACTCCACTACTTCACCATCATGAACCTGAAGAGATGCACTGGGTTGGTGTTGGCTTCCTGGACAATTGGCTTTATACATAGTATAAGTCACTTGGTAATGATTGTGCAGCTACCTTTTTGTGGTCCCAAGGAAATAGACAGTTTCTTTTGTGACCCGCCACTGCTTATCAAGCTAGCCTGCATGGATTCCCATGCTTTAAATACTTTAATGAATGCTGAATGTGGAATTGTGGCTATAACCTGCTTTATATTGTTGCTTATTTCCTACACAAAAATCCTCATCACTGTTTGCCAGAGCTCAAAAGGTGGAACTTCTAAGGCCCTGTCCACGTGCACTGCACACATCACTGTAGTAATGATCTTCTTCTTGCCCTGCATCTTCATCTATGTGTGGCCCCTCAATATCACCTGGTTGGACAAATTTCTTGCTCTGTTTTATTCTGTTTTTACACCTCTCCTAAACCCAGCTATTTATACACTGAGAAATAAAGACATGAAAAATGCTGTGAAAAGGTTAATTCACAAATTTCTGGGTCCCAAAGGAAATTCGTAATATAGAAAATTGTCAACTTATTTCTTCACATAATAAGACTGACTGTATTTAAAGCATTAAAATCAGAATTGTTTTCATTTAAAATTTTACCAGGCTTTCAAACATAAATTAATATTTTTAAGAATATATGGAATTTTCTGATGAGCTACCAGGTTATTGTGAATTCTTCACTTTAAAATATAATTATGCATGCTTTTTCCACATAAATGCCATCAAATTATTCTTCCATGTTTTTAATAAACTCATTTTTAACATTTTTGACCAAATTTACATGTTTAATGTTATAAATAAAATATTACTAATTTTTACCTGAGTATTGTTCTATATATATCCTATATGTCCCAAATTCTTAACTTTCATTGCCAAATGACCATCATCATCATCTTGTCTTATCTCAACTGTCTATAAAATTACTAATGGTGTGGGATGAAAAAAATTTAAATGATGAAACAAAGAGATAAACTTCACAAGAAACAAAGACTAGCAGTCAACATTACTCTTTTGTTTTTTCAGAAGCATTTGAATAATGTATAATAAAACATATTAATAAGTATTAGATTTCAAAATTATCTCCATTTAGCACCAAAATTTATTCTTTAAATTATTACTTAACATTGAATAATATGCTTAAATTTAATCTCCATGACTACAATATCTATTTATTGACTAATTATTAAAACTATTATACTTAATTCAGTTGTTAACCCATGTTAGATATTTAACAATATATTTGTAAGTACACATATGCTACTCTTGGACAGTGATGCTGCAGATGTATCTAAAACAAACTACACTTTTACCTTTCTCCCTGTTTTCCCATATCTATATGGAAAGTCCCTGTTAATGAATAAACAACATACTTTGTTGTCTGGCTACAGAGAAATCAATCTCATAATGACTAAGGATTTTCCCTCTATTTGATACCATTCACAGTGCTAAAATTTGCTCAGGACACTGGGAATGAAAAGAATTCAATGGCATTACACAATGCTAGAACTTGCATGGGTAAGTAAAAAAAAACTACCTGGCAAGATTTGTCCAGTATTGCACGCACACTTTGCTCTATTCTAAGGGAAACCAACTATTTTTTGATGCCTCTTCCACAGGAAAGACTTAACTTAGTGGTGTAAAGTTGGCTAAAACTCAAAAGCCATTCAAGCAGTTTATTTATTTCAGATTTTATATTTAGTTTACTTAATTCATTTGGTGTTGACTTTTATTTAAAGTATAAGAGATAAGGGTTTAATTTTATTTTTCATGTGGGCATCTAGATTTACCAACATTTCTTAAAGATTCTGTTTCTGTTTCATATGTTGTTTTGTCATCTTTGTTGAAAATCAGGGCATTGTAAGTTTGTGTACTTAAATCAAAGTCTTGTAGTATATAATATTAGATTAGACAATGGTAGACAATCATAACATTGCCATGCTGTTTTTAATATTATAGCTTTGTAGACTTGCTTAAGCTTATATATAATGATTCAATATGTACTTTTGAGGTTTCTTTCATTTTTTGGTTTTTGTTTTGCTCATGAATGTTTTGGTGATCTTTATATTTCCAAATAGTTCTTATTCATGACCTTTGCTATGCAATTGTGATTATTTAAGAAGTGATATTTTTAAGTGATATATTAAGAAGTGATAGTTTGTGGGTTTTGTCATAGGATTTTATCTTCTGTACTAAGGTTGGTTAAATTTTTTATTAGTTAATTTATTTATTTACATTTTAAATGCTGTCTCACTTCCTGGTTTCCTATCTGTAATGCCCCCATCCCAGTCTCTTTTCACTCTTTTCACTTTGCATCTATGAGGGTGCTTCACCAACCATGCATCTACTCCGGCCTCACTTCTCTAGCATCTCCTTACACTGGGGTATCTAGCTTCCAGATAAGGCAATCCTCTGCTACACATGTAACTACAGCCATATGTCCCATGTGTACTCTTTGGAAGGTTGTTTAGTTGCTCGTAGCTCTGGGGTAAGGGTCTGGTTGGTTGATATTGTTGTTCTTCTATGGGGTGGCAAATCCCTTTACCTCCTTCAGTCCTTCCCCTAACTCTTCCATTGGAGACCCTTGCTCAGTCCAATGGTTGGCTGTGAGTATCTGTCTCTGTATTGGTCGGGTCCTGGCCAATTGGTCAGGGGACAGATATACCAGGCTCCTTTCAGCAAGCAATTTCTGGCATAAGCAATAGTGTTTAGGTTTAATGTCTGGAGATAGGATGGATGTCTAGGTGGGTGGTCACTGGATGGCCTTTCCTTCAGTCTCTGCTCCATTTTTTTTTGTTCTGGCATTTCCTTTAGATAGGAACAATTATGGATTAATATTTTTGGGATGTGTGGGTGGCCTTCCTTCAACAGTCTTGGAAAGAATGGTCTCTACAGGTTCTATCTTCCCTTTGTTGGGTATTTTGGTTAATGACATCCCTGTTCAGTCCTGAGATCCTCTTGGGTTCCTGGTACTTTCTAGTGGCAACACCCAGTTGCTGTCCTCCATTGCTACATATTTCTGTTCAATTTCCTGACCCCCTGAATTTCTCTCTTGTCTCTTTTCATACTGGATTCTGTCCCCCTCTTTTTTCCCTTCCCATCCCCTCTCTCTCCTAGAACCATCCCTTCTTCTACCTTCAGTGATCATTTTGTTTGGTTTCTAAGTAGGACTAAAGCATCCACACTTTGGTCTTCTTTCTTTTTAAGCTTCCTATGGTCAGTGAGTTGTATTTTGGGTATTCTGAGCTTTTGAGCTAATATCCACTTACCAGTGAGTGCATACCATGAGTATTCGTTTGTGACTGGGTTACCTCACTTAGGATGATAGTTCCTAGTTCCATCCTTTTGCCTAAGAATTTTATAAAGCCATTGTTTTTAATAGCTGAGTAATACTCCATTGTGTAAATGTACCACATTTTCTGTATATATTTTTCCACTGAGGGACATCTGGGGTGTTTTCCAGCTTCTGACTTATAAATAAGGCTGCTTTGAACATAGTGGAGCCTGTGTCCTTGTTATATATTGGAACATCTTTTGGGCATATGCCCATGAGTTGTACAGCTGGATTTTAAAGGTAGAATTATTTTCAATTTTCTGAAGAACTACTAGATTGATTTCTAGAGTGGTATACCAGCTTGAAATCTTATCAGCTTTACATCCTCACCAGAATCTTCTGTCACAAATTCAGCATCCTTTCATGCTTAAAGTCTTGGAAAGAACAGGAATTCAAGGCCCATACCTAAACAGAGTAAAAACAATATACAGCAAATTGGTAGCCGGCATTAAATTAAATGGAGAGAAACTTGAAGTAATCCACTAAAATCAGGTACTAGACAGGGCTGCCCCCTTTCTCCTTATCTTTTCAATATTGTACTTGAGGTACTAGCTTGGGCAATTAGACAACATAAGGAGGTCAAAGGGATACAAATTGGAAAGGAAGAAGTCAAACTATCATCATTTGCAGATGATATGATAGTCTATATAAGTGACCCAAAAAACTCCACTAGAGAATTCCTACAGCTGATAAACAACTTCAGCAAAGTGGCAGGTTATAAAATCAACTCAAGCAAATCAGTAGCCTTCCTATACTCAAAGGAGAAGCAGGCTGAGAAAGAAATTAGGGAAATGACACCCTTCACAATAGCCACAAACAGTATTTTTGTGGGTGACTCTTACCAAGCATGTGAAAAATCTGTATGACAAGAACTTCAAGACTCTGAAGAAGGAAATGGAAGAATACCTCAAAAAATGGAAAAACCTTCCATGCTCATGGATTGGCAGGATTAATATAGTTAAAATGGCCATTTTGCCAAAAGCAATATACAAATTCAACACAATACCCATAAAAATCCCAACTCAATTCTTCATAGAGTTAGAAAGAGCAATTCTCAAATTCATCTGGAATAACAAAAAACCCACGATAGCTAAAAGTATTCTCAACAACAAAAGAAATTCTGGGGGAATCAGTATCCCTGACTTCAAACAATACTACAAAGCAATAGTGTTAAAAACTGCATGGTATTTGTACAGTGACAGGCAGGCGGATCAATGGAACATGATTGAAGATCCAGAAATGAACCCACACAACTATGGCCACTTGATCCTCGACAAAGGGGCTGGAAACATCCAATGGAAAAAAGATAGCCTTTTCAACAAATGGTGCTGGTTCAACTGGAGGTCAGCATGCGGAACAATTCGAATTGATACATCCTTGTCTCCTTGTACTAAGCTCAAATCCAAATAGATCAAGCCAGACACTCTGAAGCTAATAGAAAAGAAACTGGGGAAGACCTTGAGGACATTGGTGGGGGGGGGGCGGGAGGGGGGAAGTTCCTGAAGAGAACACCAATAGCTTATGCTCTAAGATCAAAAATTGACAAATGGGACCTCATAAAATTACAAAGTTTCTGTAAAGCAAAGGACACCATCAAAAGGATAAATCAGCAACCAACAAATTGGGAAAAGATCTTCACCAACCCTACATCAGATCGAGGGCTATTATCCAATATATACAAAGAACTCAAGAAGTTAAACCCCAGAAAACCAAATAACCCTGTTAAAAATGGGGTACAGAGTTAAACAAAGAATTCTCACCTGAAGAACTTCGGATGGCAGAGAAACATATTAAAAAATGCTCAACTTCATTAGTCATCAGGGAAATGCAAATCAAAACAACCCTGATATTTCACCTTACACCAGTCAGAATGGCTAAGATTAAAAACTCAGGAGACAGCATGTGTTGGCGAGGATGTGGAGAAAGAGGAACACTCCTTACTGCTGGTGGGGTTGCAAATTGGTACAACCACTCTGGAAATCAGTCTGGCGGTTCCTCAGAAAACTGGGCATGTCACTTCCTGAAAGATCCTGCTATACCACTCCTGGGTATATACCCAGAGGATTCCCCAGCATGTAATAAGGATATATGCTCCACTATGTTCATAAAAGCCCTATTTATAATAGCCAGAAGCTGGAAAGATCCCAGGTATCCCTCAACAGAAGAATGGATGCAAAAAATGTGGTATATATACACAGTGGAATACTATTCAGGTATTAGAAACAATGAATTCATGAAATTCTTAGACAAATGGATGGAGCTGGAGAACATCATACTAAGTGAAGTAACCCAGTCTCAAAAGATCAATCATGGTTTGCACTCACTAATAAGTGGATATTAGCCTGGAAAACTGGAATACCCAAAACATAATACACACATCAAATGAGGTACAAGAAGAACGGAGGAGTAGCCCCTGGTTCTGGAAAGACTCAGTGTAGCAGTATAAGGCAAAACCAGAACAGGGAAGTTGGAAGGGGTGGGTGGAAGAACAGGGGGAGGTAAGGGGGCTTATGTGACTTTCAGGGAGTGGAGGACCAGAAAAGGGGAAATCATTTGAAATGTAAATAAGAAATATATCGAATAAAAAAAAAAG
Source organism: Apodemus sylvaticus (assembly GCF_947179515.1). NCBI lineage: Eukaryota > Metazoa > Chordata > Mammalia > Rodentia > Muridae > Apodemus > Apodemus sylvaticus. The sequence continues at coordinate 93,892,056 of NC_067476.1, read as the reverse complement.
AATCTTCTGTCACTTGAGTTTTTGATCTTAGTCATTCTGAATCTTTTGACGTGGAATCTTGGGGTATTTTTTTATTTCCTTGATAACTTTTTATTCCATTTGGCTGATGACACAAGGAAGGAGAGTAGGCTATCAGTTTAATGGAATTGCTGGGGCAAGATGAGTGGAATAAGAAGAGAGTCAGGACTCTTACCAGATCTGGTCATTTGTGCTCAGGGCTTGGCCAACAGTGATGCAGTGGGTATGAGTAGTGGTCAGTCACGGTCTTTTGTAGATCCTATATTTTGCCAGATACTTGGAAGAGAGTATCCTTGGTGAATTCTTCAGGTCTTTTAACATATCTGCCCATGTGGACAAAACAAACTCAATATTATTTTAAACTATATGTTTTTTGTTGTTATTTCATAGTGCTTTAACAGGATCATATAAAAACCTTACAGGTCTATTGTTATGTATTATGATTCAGAAATACAAACACAATACAAAATCAGAAACACAAAATTCAGATTTTGTGTTTTCATGGATTTCTTTGTGTACAAATATATGTGCCTCAGGGTCAATATGTGGTCCTTTTGCTTTTTGAGGGTATTTATTCTTTTTTTTTTTTTGCATGTTTAAAATAAAATGGCCAGAGTGGGTTAAATTATTTGTCCTTATTATTCTCTCATATCAATTTGTACATCTGATTTTAGAACAGTACTATATATCCCTTATTGATAGTGATAGGAGGTTTTGTCTTTTGGGTTGTGACCCTAACTTTACTTGGCTCATCCATCTCTCCATTCCCTCAGAGTATATTTTAAAATCAGGCAGTATTATACCTACCTCTATGTTTTATTTATATAAGTGATAAACTTGCTTGAAGTCCTTATTTTTCAAGTCTATATACTTAATCCCTCTATGTCAAATTTACAGTCTCTTTATTTTCATACAGGAGAAAAAATATTATCCTAATATTACTCATGATTTTATTTGTGTTCCTAGGAACTTCTCATTTACCATAGATTATTTACTCTATTGACATGTAGTTATATATGCAAGTTTAGAGATTATTATTGTAATTATAATATTTATTATTAATTGTATTATAAAATATTTGTTAAATTAATTATTGTTATTACTATTATAAGTGTTATAATGTACCTCTTTTTACTTTGGGTTGCATATACTTGTTTTGTTACTTTTTAAAAAAATGTTCCATCTATCTATCTATCTATCTATCTATCTATCTATCTATCTGTCTATTTATCTATCTATGTATCCATCTATCTATCCATACAGTTTTTGAAATTATGTGTTGAAGAGGTGTCTGCAGGGTTATACTTCTATAGTCTTATCACAGTCATCACAGTCATGATTAGTTTTCAGTTTGATTTTCATACTTTTATTGCCTTGAAATTTTTAGAATATTTATCACATCAATTTTCTTTGTTCTACCCCTATTTTAAATTTCTCTTTTAAAATTTATTAATAATTTTATTTGTTTGTATTTCAAATGTTATCTCCCTTCCTGGGTTTCCCTCCACAAACCCCCACCCCTTCCCCCTCCCTTTTGCAGTTTGATTTTCAGTGGATAAGAGTGAATATCGTCATGATATTCAAGGTGATTTGCAGGTCTGTGTCCCAGGAGCTATCTGCGGCTCTGGCCAGGCCAAAATGTTGCACTCCACAATGGGAGGGGGAGTTGGATCAGGTAGGCTGCTAGATCTCTTCTGAGGCTACTGCTATGGAGTTGGTGACAGGCAATGGGAGAATGGATGCCATGCAGGGCATAGAAGGCTGAGTAGTACAGCAAGCCAGCAGGGCACAGTAGGCAGAGTATGTGTAGTGGGTCAGTGGGGCACAGCAAATGGCTTGGAGCCAAGGTTGGGGTCACTGATGGATGAAGAAACTGTAGTCGGTTCATGCAGCTTCAAGTGATGTAAGTTTCTGCAGAGTATTCTCTTCCCACAAAGTGTTACAACTCTCTAAGACAGACACTCTCAGACATCCTTTAATGAAATAACTGGTACAGTTTCATTTCTTGTGGATAGGGTCATATGTATCCATATGCATATATATATGGAGAGAGAGAGAGAGAGAGAGAGAGAGAGAGAGAGAGAGAGAGAGAGAGAGAGAGAGAGAGAGATGCTTTCTATTGGCTTGATCTGAGATGCTAAAGCTGCTTCATCTGCATGTGGAGGGGCTTTAGGTATTGCCTTTACATGACTAATTATCACAGTCATCTCCATGGAATGTCATGGTCACATGTTCTAGGACAGAAACTGGGTCGCAAGCAGATAAAGTACCTATCATTCTATGATATGAGAATTTACTGAAGCTTCTAAATCCACTCAACTTTCCTAGTTTTTGTCTGGTGACACAGTTCTACTTGTCCCAGAGTAATTGATACCATTGTGAGACCTGTTCTCCAAATACAGCAGGGCAGATGCAGGTAGGTACTCAAATCAACTGTTTCAGCTTGCATGAAACCTTATGAGCTACAGCCAGAAGTGGGAAGGCAAGCACAAAATTCCAGCACCTACTGAGGAGCTATTGGAAACGTTTTTAGCAACTGGACTGGAATGGGATAGCTACTTTCTTTTAGTGACATGATCCCAGGTAGACTGACTACATATCAGGGCAGTCCTTATTACCAAGAATAACTGATCAGTGGAAAGTAGACTCAATGAACAAAGAAGGGGGAAAAAAAGCAATGTCAAAGATGGGTGAAAGGGATGGGAAGGAAATGAATTGTAGGAAAGAAATTATATTAACAATTTGAAAAAGAAATTTAATTGGTATAATTACCACCAATTTATAGTCAATTTAATGTTAAACACAGAATAATAGAAAAAGATACAAAACACTGACCTCCATATAGCTTACAGATACAATTCTTGTAACATGGACACACACATGTGAGTATTCCTGACATAAATACAAAATAAGGAATACCATGGGTTAAGTTCATTATTTGTGCTGTGATAATTTTTTCATGGTTAAATGCATGTATCAATTCTTAAATTTTAAGTCTTAAATTTGTTGTATTATATTAATTATTCATAATTCATTTATTTAATTAATTAGATTTATGTACTTTTTAATATTTTAATCAATTATTTTATTTCTCTTTGCTTTTCTTTATTCTTCTCTCATATAATATACAGCAAGTGTAGTCTACACTACCTACTCATCTCCCAGATATCTGCTCCACAAGATCCAGTGCTCTTCAATTGCTCTCCAAAAAAAAACAGGTTTCCCAATAATAACAATCAATTATGTCATAACATGATACAATAAGACTAAGCATATATCTTTACATCAAGATGGAATGAAGCAACTGTGTTGGAGAAAAAGTGTTCTCGGAGGTGGCAATTGAATCAGAGACATCCCAAGTTCCACTATCAGGAGTCCAACAGAAATCCAAGCTAAATAACCACAGCATGTATGCAGAATACGTACAGCATACACATGAAGGTCTAGCAATTGGTACATGAAGTCTCTGTGAGTACCTATTAGCCCTGCTTAATTGATTCTGAAAGTTGTGTTCTCCTGGAATTCTACACACGTCCTATGCTTGCCACCCACACAACCCCAGCCACTCATGGGGTTTCCTGAGATCTGCCTGAATTGAAACCAATGGCATTTGATGGAACCCATGCCAGGTGTTCCCTAGATGGCAAAAATGAAGAAGAAGAAGAAGAAGAAGAAGAAGAAGAAGAAGAAGAAGAAGAAGAAGAAGAAGAAGAAGAAGAGAGGAGGAGGAGGAGGAGGAGGAGGAGGAGGAGGAGGAGGAGGAGGAGGAGGAGGAGGAGGAGGAGGAGGAGGAGGAGGAGGAGGAGGAGGAGGGAGGAGGGGGGGAGGAGGGAGAGGATAGCTCAGAGACTTCCAGAAGAACTAGATATGATTAACAATAAAACAACAACAACAACAACAAAGTAGATGAAATGATACTCATAGAGCACTTACTAGCCCAATCATCATCAGAATGCCACTTATTAGAGCAGAGAGAGATATCCACAGTCAAATATTAATTAACAACTTTGCAATTGTACTCATTCAGCCTGGCACTCAGTACACAGGCAGAATGACATCATATGCTTTGTCAGAATTTAAAAGAATAGTCTCTATGATAGAGAGATAAGTCTCTTGTTATCCTATAAAACCATATCAACCTTGTGTTCCCGTTTGTATTGTTGCTGGTGTTCTGGTGTTGCAGGAAATATTAAAAAAGAATGCCAGTTCCCATGCTCCATGCAGCTACTCACTGTCCACCAACTCTCCAATGGGGTTGGAGTTCTTGAGTTCCCTTCACTGCTATGCTTGCCCCACACAACAACCATCCACCCCTTGGTCAGCCTCCACAACACCCAGCAACCCAGTAGAAACAACTCTAGAAGGTTATAATTAACAAGTCAGACTGCTATATCAATAAATTCTTAGTTCCCAAGATGCCAATAAAATAATTTCAAAACAAATTGATATTGATAAAAGCTGTCCACCTAGCTTAGACAAATTATCCCAATTATTTTATCCTTTATGATATCCTAACTACCTGTGGCTATCTAAAACCACTCAGGATCAGGATCTGCTTCCTGCCCATATGCCTCTATCTTGGCTTCTCTACTCTCTTCTGAGTAAATCTCTGTTCCAGCAACACTTCGTGCTACCTCTCTTTTCCCTGTCCTACCACAAGCCTCCTGCTGCACTAATATTTTAATGTAATTGGACAGGGAAAATCCTGCCACATTCTTTTTCTCTGAACTTCCACTAGAATGACCTGGTCTGCAGTCTATGAAAATCTAGGTATTTTCTATTCAGAGTTCTAAATTCTTCAGTCAGGTTTCTAAAGTATAGCTACATGCTGATGGTGACCAGTGATGGCCCTATCTTTCAGTACCAGTTTTTCTTTAATAAAAAATTTCTCTGTGATAGTATAATATATATTAAATATGTATATAATATTTCAATGTTATTATAATACATATTATAAAATATATAACAACAGTAAATTAAAGAATAAGAGATTTGAGTCATGTATTGTTGAAATACTCCATCATGAGAGAAAGGCCATGAGGGCACAATCATGGTATACCTGGTTGTACTGCATTTACAGTCAAGAAGTATGGCAGAAGGGTTTTATTTCATGTCTTGCCTTTCATCTTCCTTGTTTGTTCTTTCTTGTATTGTCTTGTTTTTAGTTCTGGATAACTAACTAAAGGATGGTTTCATTGATATTCTTGTTTAAGACTTATCTGCTCAGGACTGGAGAGGTGACTCAGCAGCTAAGAGCACTCCAGAAGTCCTGTGTCCAATGCCCAGCAACCACATGGTTGCTCACAACCATTTGTAATATGATCTGATGGTCTTTTCTGGTATGTCTTAAGACAGCTACATTGTACTCATAAATTACTAAATAAACTTTAGAAAATAAAATGATTTCTCTGCTCAGATAAATATTAAATGTTTCTAAAACTATCTCAAAGATACAGTCAGATATGTGTTTTCATAATAATTCTAAAATCCATTATTTTGATAACAAAGATTAACAATCATATTTTCCCTATCATGAAATAATTAGTTTCTTACCTAACTTTCATGATATCATTATTAATTACTTAACTAATTAATTATTTTTGCATCCCAATCACTGATGCCCCTTACCGGTTTTCCCCACACAGAGGCCTTCCCAGCATTCCTCCTCCCTACCTCCTCTGAGCTGATGGGTCTCCTAGGGTATCCCCCCCCCCCCAGGCTCATCAAGTCTCTTTAGGAATTGGCATATCCTCTATCACTGGGGGCAGCAAATGGCACTCTGTTGGAGAATGGATTCCACAAACAAGCAACAGATTTAGGAATAGCCTCTGATCCATTTGCTGGAGGAACCTCATGAAGATCAGGCTGCTACAAGACACATCTTCTATAGTTCAGGGACCTTGTATGCTCTTTGATTGGTGGTTCAGTCTCTGAGAGCTCGCAAAAGTCCAGGTTAGTTGATTCTTTTGGTCTTCCTGTGGAGTTCCTTACCCCTTCAGTTCCTTCTATCCTTCTTCTAACTCTTATATAAGACTGTGACCTCTGTCCAATGTTAGGCTATTGGTCTTCTGCATCTGTTTCAGTCAAATGCTGGGGAGATCCTCTCAGAGGACAGGGATACTAGGCTCCTATTTGCAAATATAACAAAGTGTCATTAATAAAGTCAGAGATTGGTACTTCCCCATAGAATTGGACTCAAGTTGGGCCAGTTATTACTGGGCGACTCAGTGAATCTCTATATTTCTTATAGACAGGACAGATTTTGGATCTAAATTTTGATAACCCTCCACTGGAAGTTCTGCCTGGCTACAGGAGGTGGTGGCTTCATGATACATATTCCCACTGCTACATATTTAAGCTAATGTCACCCATATTGACTTCTAGAAGCTTTCCCAATTTCATTTCTTTGGGCTTCCTACAGATTCCCCCTACCTCAAGTCTCAACAGCTACATATTTCTATTTATTCTCTTGGACTTCTGGCCTTCTCTGTTGTTTTGTCCCACATCTGTACTGGCTCACCTATTCCCCTCTCTATCCCCTCTCTTACCTATTTTCCCCCTTCCTTCTATCTCCAATGACTATTTTATACTCCCCCCACCTTTTCCTTTTGTTTTTTGAGATAGGATTTCCCTGTGCAGCCCTTGCTGTCCTGGAACTCACTCTGTAGACCTGGCTGGCCTTGAACTCAGAAATCCACCTACCTCTGCGAACCAAGTGCTGGGATTGAAGACATGTGCCTCTACTGCCTAGCTTATTCCCCCTTTTAAGTGAGGTTCAAGTATCCTCACTTGGGCCTTTTTTCTGCTTAGTTTCTGTGAGTCTGTAAGGTTTATCATGGGTTTCACATACCTCTTGAATAAAATCTACTTATCAGTGAATATATACTATGCATATCCATTTGAGACTGATTTACTCCACTCAGGAAGATATTTTCTAGTTCCATCCATTTGCCTTCAAACTTCATGAAGTCATTCTTTTAAATAGCTGAATAGTCCTCCATGGACCATTCTTCACTTGAGGGGCATTGGTTTGCTTCCAGTTTCTTGCTATTACAAATAGAGCTTTGTGAACTTAGTGGAGCATGCGTCTTTGCATGGTGGGGCATCTTTTGGGTATATGCTCAGTAGAGGTATATCTGGTTTATAGGTGAAATGGTTCCTATTTTCTTAATAGTCACCAGATTGAATTCCACAGTAGTTACACAGGTTTGCAATCTCACAAGAAATGGAAGAGTACTCTATCCACATTTTTTTGTTAGCAAGTGCTATTTGTTATTTGAGTTTGTTTTTTATTAGATATTTTCTTTATTTTCATTTCAAATGTTATCCACTTTCCTAGTTTTTCCTCTAAATCCCACTATCGCATCCCCATCCCCCTGCTCACTAACCCACCCATTCCTGCCTCCCTATCCTGGCATTCCCCTACACTGAGGCAACTACCCTTTACAGGTCCAAGGGACTCTTCTTTCCTTGGTGTCCAACCGGGCCACCCTCTGCTACCCACGTGGCTTGAACCATGGGTCCCTCCATGTGTACCCTTTGGTTAGTAGTTAAGTCCCTGGGAGCTGTGGGGGACTGATTGGTACATATTGTTTTTCCTCCTATGGGGCTGCAAACCTCTTCAACTCCTTTGGTTCTTTCTCTATCTCTGGTTGAGTTTTTTTTTTTTTTAAATCTTAACCATTCAGATTGGTGTAAGATAAAATCTGAAGGTCATTTTGATTTTCATTTCTCTGATAACTAAGGGTATTAAGCATTTCTTTAAGTGCTTCTTGGCCATTTGAAATTTCTCTGTAGAGAGATCTTGGGTTTAGTTTTATACATCATCTTTAAATTGGGATAATTGGGTTGTTGGAGAATAACTTCTTGAATTTTTAAATCTATTTTGGATGTTAGTACTCTGTTAGTTTTAGGATCAGTCAGTTTTGGTTTCATGAGGTTCCATTTATCAAATGTTGACATTAGAGCCTGAGTTATTTCTCAGAATGAAATGTTTTTTTAGTTGATCCAAACAAAATAAGAATCTTAAATGGCAGAAAATATTAATACAAATGGTAGACTAAATGGTTAAAGCAGGAAGTGTAAAGCTCACTTCTTCAAACTCAAGATGAAGCCGAGAACACAAATCTGAAGTAGCTCCAGATTTTAATGCTTAAATCCTACTCCCAGTAGCATTCATTCTCCAGGAATTCTAGATCTCTCCAAAACCTTCTTATACAGTGCCACCAATTAAGAACAAAGTATTCAAATACATGAGTCTTTAGGGGACATTCTCATGCAAAAATACCCTGGGTAGTGTTGGAAATCTTTGAATTTGATTTTCCTAACTCTTTATACATGATATTTAGCTACATTTCTAAAATATACATGATATTTTCCTATTTCCCTAACTCTTTATACATGATATTTAGCTACATTTCTTAGATGGTTCAAATCTAAAATTAAAATAAGTATGTTTGAAATGAGCATCTATGTCTTTCTTTATAATACTTAAAGAAGATGGAGTCCAGATGTCTCTGAGAATAAAGATGTTTTCTGTGCAAGTCTGACAAATTAAGTTCAACTCCTAGAACATTGGGGAAGGTAGAATTTATACTATGGTACAAATTCCCATACATATACAATAAGTATAGATGTATTAGTCAGGGTTCTCTAGAGTCAAAGAACATATGGGTAGTCTTTATATAGTTAGGGAATTTGTCAATGACTTACAGCCTGTAGTCCAACTCCCCAACAATAGTCAGCAGTAGCTGTGGTTGAAAGTCCAAGGATCTAACAGTTGCTAAGTCCCACAAGGCAAGCATGCAAGGAAGAGTTAGTGAGTCTTCCTTCTTCCAATGTCCTTATATAGGTCTCCAGCAGAGGGTGTGGCCCAGATTAAAGACTGTAGGTCTCTAGCAAAGGGTGTGGCCAAGATTAAAGGCATATTTAATCCCAGATGATCTTGAACTCTGAGATCTCCTCATCTTAATCTTCTGGAATTCATAGCCACTATTCTTCAAGATCTCCATGCCAAGATCCATGTCAGAAACTTGTATCTCTGAGCCTCCAGATTAGGCTCATAGGTGAGCATTCCAATTCTTGATTGTAGTTTATTCCAGATGTAATCAAGTTGACAACCAAGAATAGGCACTACATAGACCAATAATTTTTAACAACCTTATGGGTTTAAATAACTTGATGGCAAATTCAAACATGCAACCATCACATTCAATTATAGAGCACACTGAAACTCATCACATATGTGACCAAGATTTGATCTAGACTACATACATTATGGTATTATGTTGACAGTATTTTTTGTAATATCTCACACTTTTAGCAATTGGTCATATAAGTATAAAATCTTTAGAGTCACATTGATTAAATACAGACAGTAACAGGTCAGGCAGCAGTAATCTTCTATTTATTCCTTATTGACAAAGAGAATAGGTTTGAAAGGTTGATTATCATCATCAGTGCTGTGGTGACTACCAGGAGTTATACATCTCTCAGTTTTCACAAGTAATTAGCACTCAGTATTACCCTCAACAGAGAAATCCCCAAGAGGTGTCCAAGATAATTATTTCCAAGATTTTAGTTTTTTTCATTATAATGAATAGGTGACTTGGATACCTATGGGGCAATTGCAGAAAGGAATTTAAGTGAGGCTGTGGAGAAAATTGTCTTTACACAATATCAGTCTCTTCATAAGTACACATCAAATGAGAACAAAGTCTGATCCACAGGAAAATTGTGATTTTGGTAAGTCATTTCTAATATTATTCTTTTAGGAAATACTTAAAATATTTCTAGTTATTTCTTTTAACCAATACCCAGTATGTGGTTGCCTAAGAATTGCCTGTTTTTTTTTATCCTGTTCAGAGCCCAATTTATGTGTTTTCTTCACCTGTCCCATTCCATAAGTCTTCATATCTTGATTGTAGTTCATTCCAGATATAGTCAGAAGATCATTGTTCTTTAACAGATAATTCACAAAACACTATTCAGCTAGCATTCTACAAAATTTCCCTTCAACTTAACCAATAAAATATTGAAAGCATAAAAATGATAGCAACTCAAGTAAAAAAAACATAATGCTTGGGTATTGTAGAACTCAGATTTTTAATATCTGAAAACTAGTCTCTATGGAAAAGGAGGAAAAATATCTCCCAGGGATGAGCCCTCTAATTTGTTGACAAATGGAAAGTGGTCAAGCCTGAATTCATATACAATAACAAAATTTGACTCAATAGATTTTGTGTGTGTGTCGTGGTCTCTGTGTGTATAAAACTACATTTATGTACACATATATATTTAATAATAATAATAAACAAGGAAAAGAGACTATCAACTTGAGGGGTGGTACTGGAAGAATTTAAGGAGTGTAAGTGAGAAGGATTTGAGGAAGGAAAAGAAAAAGGTAAGTGATGTCATTCTACTTCAATTAAAAGCATATTTCACAAGTAAAATCATCCTAACCCTCTAAAAACAAAACAGATGGAAACAACCAATCTGTTGGCAAAGTACATTATTAAAAGCTACTAAAATATTACTCAATAAATCATCAGTATCTATCACTTGGTTTCTACTAAGTTGTGTAAATATAAGTATATCCATAAATATTTACATAAATACTAATACATTATTGCATTGTTTAGCATAGATAAAAGAATAATCAGTATAGGTAAACATTACACATAGAAGAAAATTGTAGAGTTTAAAAAAGATAGTTCAGATTCATTCCCTTCACTAATATTTGTTAATATAAATCCAACATTGGAATTGTGACTATGCTAAAGGAAAAAAATTACAGTGATAATTTAATAGATTATGGTTTTTCATTAAGTCTTGTGCAATACTGATAGCTCCCTGGGCTCTTGCCTAGGATTAAGAGCTTGTTATGTTCTTTTTTTTTTTTTAAATCTTTTTTTTTAGTTTTTTTTTTTATTGAATATCATCTTCATTTACATTGCCAATGATAAAATCTTTCCCGATATCTCCCCTTCCCTAAGACCCTCGAACCCCTTCCCTTCCTCCTTCCCCCTGCCTCCATGCATATGCCTCTCCACCCAACACACTCCCTCCTCCCCCGCCCTTGGTTTCCCTTTGTTGGGGCCTCTGTTGAGCCTTTACCTGACCAAGCACCATTCCTCCCACTGATGCCCAACAAGGCCTTCCTCTGCCACATTTTTGCCTGGAACCATGTGTGCCCCTTGGTTGATGTTTCAGTCCCTGGGGGTCTTGGGGAGTCTGGGTGGCTGAAATCATTCTTCTTCCCATGAGGCTGTAAACTCCTTCAGTTCTTCTGGGCCATCCTACAGCTCCTCAATGGGGACCCCATGTCCAGTCCAAGAGTTGGTTGTTAACATCTGCCTCTGTATTTGTAAGGCTCAGGCAGGGTCCCTCTGGAGACAACCATGGCATGCTCCTTCTGGTATACACTTCTTGTCCTTCATAGTAGTGTCAGGGCTTGTTGACTGCTTATATAACAAATCCCCAGGTAGGGCAGTCTCTGGGTGGCCTTTACTTCAGTCTCTGCTCCACACATTGTCTCCCTCATTGCTCCTGTTAGTATTTTGTTCCCTTTCTTAGAGGAGCTGAAGCACCCTCACTTATGTTTTCCTTCTTGAGATTGGTGAATTATGTTCTTAACTATCAATTTGCGTGTCAAATATTTCTTTCATAGCTGCATATTTTATAGTAGCTGAACACATATATAGGAACTTAAGAAAAGTATAAGTAGCAAATACCTTAAATCTCATAAGAAACGTACTTTATAGCAAGTATATATACTATGTATGGAATATATTGTCATACATGTAAATATTCTATATATTGTGTGTATGCACAGATCTCATTGGAACAACAGACTCATTACTTATAATATCAAGGAATATATTGTTTAATAATTCACTAGAAAATATAGAAAAAGAAGACAATTCATGGATCCTTGTACTCTGGATATTAGAAAGGCTTAATGATCCTCATGTGTGTATTTTCTTCTATATCTTCACTATGTATTACTATGTTAACTGTGTAACATATTTTTAAGCTATGGCAGTATATGACTATGTTTTTCACTTAATAACATTGCATTTATCCCCTGGAAGTATTATATTCTGAAAGAACATCATCATTAAAAGATTTTTTATTATATATTTTGATTTTCTATATTCTTTGTTTACATTCCAAATGATTTCCCCTTTCCAAGTCCCCCCTCCCCATATGTCCCATAAACTTTCTTCTCTCCACCAATTCTCCAATCACCTCTCTCCTTCTTCTCTGTACTTATACTCCCCTCCAATGCTAGATCAAGCCTTTCCAGGATCAGGACCCTCTCCTTACTTCTTCATGGGAGTCATTTGTTATGATAATTGTGCCTTGGGTATTCAGAGCTTCTGGGCTAATTAATATCCACTTATCAGAGATTTCATTCCATGTGTATTCTTTTGTGATTGGGTTACCTCACTTAGGGTGATATTTTCCAGATCCAACCATTTGCCTAAAAGTTTCATGAATTCATTGTTTTTAATTGCTGAGTAGTATCCCATTGTGTAAATATACCACATTTTCTGTATCCATTCCTCCATTGAGGGACATCTGGGTTCTTTACAGCTTCTGGTTATTATAAATAAGGCTGCTATGAGCATAGTGGAGCATGTGTCTTTATTGCATGCTGGGGATATGCCCAGGCGAGGTATAGCAGGGTCCTCCTGAAGTGTCATGTCCATTTTTCTGAGGAACCGCCAGACTGATTTCCAAAGTTGTTGTACCATCTTACAACCCCACCAGCAGTGGAGGAGTGTTCCTCTTTCTCCACATCCTTGCCAACACCTACTGTCTCCTGAGTTTTTAAACTTAGCCATTCTGACTGGTGTGAGGTGAAATCTCAGGGTTGTTTTGATTTGCATTTCCCTAATGACTAATGATGTTGAGCACTTCTTAAGGTGCTTCTCAGCCATCTGAATTTCTTCAGGGGAAAATTCTTTATTTAGATCTGTACCCCATTTTTAATAGGGTTATTTGGTTCCCTGAGGTCTAACTTCTTGAGTTCTTTGTATAAATTGGATATTAGCACTCTATCAGATGTAGGGTTGGTAAAAATCTTTTTCCAATTTGTTGGTTGCCGTTTTGTCCTTTTTACAGTGTCCTTTGCCTTAAATCATGGTGACCAGTATGTATCACAAAGCAGATGTAATGTATTTTATATCCACAGTTATATAAATCAGTAGTGTGCGGCTTACATAATACTAGAGGAGACAATATAAAAGACATTAGTTGATACTAGGTTCTACTTTTCAATAAAAAGAATAGTTTGTCATAGGTTTGTAAAGAAATGTACTTGCTCTATTAAATATTAATTCTTTTCACTTGTGGCACATTGCTATTGTGACTTCCTAAACTTGTGCAGAATAGACTCAATAAAAGAAAATGTGATAAAGAGCACAGGGATGAGCCCAAGATGACTCAGCCCTGCACAAAAAACAAAGGGAAGACAGATATGCTGAGAGTTGGGGACATACTTTTCTTCAGGACAAACACATCAATACATTATTCAATATGAAATGGTCTATCCTTACAACTTATATATACAAGTAACATTATACAGCCTGAGCAATTTATATTTAGGAATAAAAATGTTTATAAATATACATATATGTACTTAACAATTACTGAAAAAAAAAAAAGCCATCAATTTAAAAGAGAGCATGGAGGCTTGTTGTCCCAGAGAAAGTAGATGCTAGAGTGGTAAGGCAGGAGTGGGTTAATGTGTAGAGGGGCACTCTAATAGAGGAAAAGGGGAGGGGGAGAGGCAAATGGGATGAGTGTTTGTGGAGGGGTGTGTGGAAATTTGAATAGCATTTGAATTGTAAACAAATAAAATGATTAATAAAAATGGATACAAAGAGTATGGAGAAGGTTTATTAAATGCCTTGTAGGGAAAAAGGGGAAGGGGTAGATTATTTAATTATATTGTAATTTCAAAACATAAAAGAAATAATTAGGATGATATTTTTCAGTTCCATTCATTTGCCTAAAAATGTATGATTTCATTGTTTTTAATTGCTGAATAGTACTCCATTGTGCATATATATCACATTTTCTGTATCCATTCCTCCACTGAGGGATATCTGGGTTCACTGGAAAATATCATCCTAAGTGAGGTAATGCAATCACAAAAGAATACACATGGAATGCAATCATTGATAAGTAGATATTAATTAGCCCTGAAGCTCTGAATACTGAAGATACAATTAGCATATCAAATGATTCCCATGAAGAAGGAAGAAGAGGGCCCTAATCCTGGAAAGGCTTGATCCAGCATTGTAGGAGAGTACCAGGACAGAGAAAAGGGAGTGGGAAAGAGAGGAGAATAAATGGAGAGAAGAGGACTTATGGGACATATGGGGGTGGGGACTGGGAAAGGGGAAAGCTTTTAGAATGTAAACAAAGAATATAGAAAATAAATAAAAAAAGAAAAAAGAAAAAAAAGAAATAATTAAAACAGTAATGTAACTGAGAAAATTTCAGGTTAACTACAGTCTGTCCTTTAGACAAATCAAAACTATCAAGGAAGACAAACTCTTTGTTGTATAACCAGGGTATCATTATATATTTGGTAAATCTTCCAAGGTACATGAATTTACTTCTCTGTTACCATGCTTCTAAGGCAGATGGTTGTGTTACCTGATGGTCTTTAAAACTTTCTTCTTTCTCTTCCTCCTCTTCTTCTTCTCTTTTAATATAACCTCCAAATCCTTAGAAAACAGTGATGTAAATTAATTGTAAAGATAATGTCACACATCTCATTGTTTACATGATGATTACCCTCACCTGGACATATCAAAGGCTAGAAGATGAGAAGCCCAGAAGTAGGAAATTGTCAAGAGAATTACTAAATGGAGGAGAATCTAGAGAGTGATTATCCACCAAAAAGCTTGAGTATTGTCCATTCAATTAGTTGAAGCACCCTGCCTGGGTTTTGAGGTGAATCATTGGTGCTCACTGGATGTTTAACTTTACACTTACCAAAGGCTGAGAATCAAAGAAAGCTATGCTTACATGTTTATGTAATTTATTCTATTCTTTAAAATGCTATAAAGGATCAGTATAGAAGTAACATAATGAGAAAATTTACTAATAATAGATTGATAATAGATAATATATTATTCATATCAAGAAACTATAGCACGTAAGCGTACAGATATTCTCAATAATTTGTTTTTGCAAGATACATAAGCTTTTGCTGCAAATTGAGATCCATATATTCTAGGGCTAAGTTTGAAGTAAATGTGATTTTTAGAGCTTATATTTGAATATAAGTTGCCCTATTCTTGGCAAATCTATTCCAAAAGGTATTTGCAACAGTAATATTAATCAGTTTAGTTGACTAAATAAATTCAGTGATGTATACTTATAAACAAATAACTGGGAAACTGGTTTAATGGTTCAATCTTGTAACCTGTATATATCTTATATAATGTTCTATAATGCTTCCTCACTGAGGTTTTCACAACATGTACAATATAAATTTAAGCTTAAATTTTGACTTACTGATGTCATGAATATTATTTTACAAACACTCAATGAAATCATCAGACATGCTTTAAATTGCATCATCCTGACCATTTGCATTCAACTTCAATGTAGTTCCCCACAAGTTTCTGAGGTTCAAACTCAATTTTGTTATATAATATCATTATTGCTACTAATTCAGACCATTTATTTAAGAAAGCACATGGATTTTTATGATTTCATATTACATTATTTCTTTATTACTTCCATGTAAGATCAGTTTCTTGAAAGAGGATGTATGTAACAGTTACACCTAATGCTTTTTTTCTTGGAGAGTTACTCTTGACTCATGAACTTTATCATGGGCAACAATGTCACACATATTTGGATTTCCTTTTATATTTATGCAATTTTCAAGCAAGTTTCAGTGTAAATGTCTAATTCTACACAATAAGTTTTCATACCTCATACTTCCAGATGATAATCTTTCTTTCTTTGCAGGTTATTTCTGAAGATATACTGAATAAAATGGATGGAGACAATCAAACAGTTGTGTCTAAATTTATGCTCCAGGGACTTGCCAACTCAAAGAATATTCAGGTCTTTCTTACTCTTTGTGATATTGTTGACACTTTATATTTTCATCATGTGTGGAAACATTGTTATCCTGACCTTAATCACCACTGACCCCCATCTGCATTCCCCCATGTACTTCTTGTTGGCCAACCTGTCCTTTGTTGATATGTGGCTCTCCTCAAACACCACTCCTAAGATGATCACAGATTTTCTCAGGGAAAACAAGACTATTTCCTTTCAGAATGCATGTTTCAGGTCTTTTTTGCCCATTGCATTGCTGCAGGAGAGATGATGCTTTTGGTGGCAATGGCTTATGATCGCTATGTGGCCATCTGCAAACCACTCCACTACTTTACCATCATGAACCTGGAGAGATGCACTGGGTTGGTGTTGGCTTCCTGGACAATTGGCTTTATACATGATATAAGTCACTTGGTAGTGATTGCACAGCTACCTTTTTGTGGTCCCAAGGAAATAGACAGTTTCTTTTGTGACATGCCACTGGTAATCAAGCTAGCCTGCATGGATTCTCATGCTTTAAATACTTTAATGAATGCTGAATGTGGAGTTGTGGCTGTAACCTGCTTAACACTATTGCTTATTTCCTACACAAAAGTCCTCATCACTGTTTGCCAGAGCTCAAAAGCTGGAACTTCAAAGGCCCTGTCCACGTGCACTGCACACATCACAGTAGTGGTGATCTTCTTCTTGCCCTGCATCTTCATCTATGTGTGGCCCCTCAGTATCACCTGGTTGGACAAATTTTTTGCAGTGTTTTACTCTGTTTTTACACCTCTCCTAAACCCAGCCATTTATACACTAAGAAATAACGAGATGAAAAATGCTATGAAAAGATTCATAGGCAAATATCTGGGTCCCAAAGAAATTTCCTAATATCGAAAAATGTCAACTTATTTCGTAAGGTCAGGGATAGTGATTCTGCCAGAAATTCTTTTATTTTTGAGAATAGTTTTCCCTCTCATAGCTCTCATAGTTTTTTTTTTTTTTTTGTTCTTCCAGATGAATTTGCAAATTGCTCTTTATAACTCTATGAACAATTGAGTTGGAATTTTGATGGCGTAGTGCATTGAATCTGTCGACTGCTTTCAGTAAGATGGCCATTTTTACTATATTAATCCTGCCAATCCATGAGAACAGGAGATGTTTTGATCTTCTGAGATCTTTGATTTCTTTCCTCAGAGACTTGAAGTTTTTGCCATATACATCTTTTGCCTGCTAAGTTACAGTCACAAAGTATTTTATATTATTTGTGACTATTATGAAGGGCATTGTTTCCCTAATTTCTTTCTCAGCCTCATTATGCTTTGAGGGGAGGAAGGCCACTGATTTCTTTGAGTTAATCTTATATCCAGCCACTTTGCTTAAGTTTGTGTTTATCAGACTTAGCAGTTCTCTGGTGGAATTTTTGAGGCCACCTAAGTATACAATCATATCACCTGCAAATAGTGATATTTTGATTTCTTCTTTTCCAATTTGCATTCCTTTGACCTTTTGTTGTCTAATTGCTCTGGCTAGGACTTTGAATACTATAATGAATAGGTTTGAAGAGAGTGGGCAGCCTTGTCTAGTCCCTGATTTTAGTGGGATTGCTTCAAGTTTCTCTCCATTTAATTTGCTGTTGGCTACTGGTTTGCTGTAATTACTTTTACTATGTTTAGGCATAAGCCTTGAATTCCTGTTTTTTCCAAGACTTTTACCATGAAAAGGTGTTGGATTTTTTTCAAATGCTTTCTCGGCATCTAATAAAATGATTATGTGTTTTTTTTTCTTTGAGTTTGTTTATATATTAGATTATATTCATGGATTTCCATATACTGTACCATCCCTGTAACCCTGTGAAGAAACCTACTTGATCATGATGGATGATTGTTTTGATGTGTTCTTGGATTTGGCTGGCAAGAATTTTATTGAGTATTTTTGAATCGATAGTAATAAGGGAAATTGATCTAAAGTTCTCTTTCTTTGTTGTGTCTTTGTGAAGTTTAAGTATCAGAGTAGGTGTGACTTCATAAAATGAATTGGATAGTGTTCCATCTGTTTCTATTTTGTGGAATAGTTTGAAGAATATTGGTATTAGGTCTTCTTTGAAGGTCTGATAGAACTTCACATTGAACCCATCTAGTCCTGAGCATTTTTTGGTTGGGAGACTATTAATGGCTGCTTCTATTTCTTTAGGGGTTATGGGATTGTTTAGATAATTTATCTGATCCTGATTTAACTTTAGTATCTGGTATCTGTCTAGGAAATTGTCCACGTCATCCAGATTTTTCCAGTTGTGTTGAGTATAGACATTTTAGTAGGATCTAAAGTTTTTTTTTTTTTTGATTCCCTCAGTTTTTGTTGTTATGTTTCTTTTTCCATTTCTGATTTTGTTGATTTGCCTCTCTGCTCTCTGGTTAGCCTAGCCAAGGATTTAGCTATCTTGTTGATTTTCTCAAAGAACCAGCCCCTGGTTTGATTGATTATTTGTATAGTTCTTTTTGTTTCTACTTGGTTGATTTCAGTTCTGTGTTTGATTATTTCCTGCTGTATATTCCTCTTGTTCTAGAGCTTTCAGATGTGTTGTCAAACTGCTAGTATATGGTCTCTCCAGTTTCTTTTTGGAGGCATTCAGTGCTGTGAGTTTTCCTCTTTGCACTGCTTTTATTGTGTTCCCATAAGTTTAGATCAGAGAAATGAAAATCAAAACCACTCTAAAATTCCACTTCATACCAGTCAGAATGGCTAAGATCAGAATCTCAGGTGACAGCAAGTACTGGCAAGTATGTGGAGAAAGATGAGCACTACTCCATTTGTCATGGGATTGCAAACTGTTACAACTATGCTAGAAATCATTTTGGTGGCTCTTTATAAAATTAGATATAGAACTATCTGGAGACCCAGCTTAACCACTCCTGGGCATATAACCAAAAAATGCTCCAACATGTAATAAAGACACTCTACTCTGCCATACTATATTCATAGCAGCCTTATTTATAATAGCCAGAAGCTGGGAAAACCCCAGATGTCCCTCAACAGAGGAATGGATACAGAAAATGTGGTATATTTACACAGTGGAGTACTACTCATCTATTAAAAACAATGAATTCATGAAATTCTTAGGCAAATGGATGGAACTAGAAAATATCATCCTGAGTCAGGTAACCCAGTCACAAAATAACACACATGGTATGTACTCATTGATAAGTGGATATTATCCCAGAAGCCCAGAATACCCAAAATACAATTCACAGACCACATGAAGCTCAAGAATAAGGAGCAGCTAAGTGTGGATTCTTCGGTCCTTCTCACATGGAGGAGCAAGATACCCATGGGAGATACAGAGACAAAGCATGGAGCAGAGACTGAAGGAAAGGCCCTACCTGGGGATCCATTCCATATAGAATCACCAAACCCAGATACTATTGTGGAGACAATAAGTGCTTGTTGACAGAGCCTGATATAGTTGTCTCTTGAGAAGCTCTGCCAGTGCTGGACAAATACAGAGGTGGATGTTCTCAGCCAACCATTGAAATGAGCTCAGGATCCCCAATGGAGGAGCTAGAGAAAGGACCCAATGAGCTGAAGGGATTTTCAGCCCCATAGGAGGAACAACTATATGAACCAAAAAGTACCCCCAGAGCTCCCAGGGACTAAACCCCCAACCAAAGAGTAAACATGGAGGGACCCATGGCTCCAGCAGCATATGTAGCAGAAGATGGCCTTGTTGGACATTAGTAAGATGAGAGGCCCTTGGTCCTGTGAATGTTCGATACCCTAGTGTAAGGGAATGCCAAGACAAGGAAGCAGGAGTGGTTGGATTGGTGAACAGGCAGAGTGGGGATAGGATAGTGGGGTTTTGGGCAGGTAAACAACAAAAGGAGATAGCATTTGAGATGTAAATAAAAATATCTAACAAAAATTATAAATATGAAGGATTTTCCCCCACAAGAATGCTATCAAACTATTGTTCAATGATTTTTATAAAGTTGTACTTATCATTTTTGACCAAACTCACTTGTTTAAACTTATAAATAAAACATTAAAAATTTTACCTGAGTATTATTCTGCAGTTGCCGAATATACCCCCAAATTGTTAACTTTCCTTTGCCAAATGGCCAGCATTATCGTTTTTGTCTTATTTCAACTATCAACGAAATAAATAAGTAATAGTGTGCACCAAAAATAATTTAAAAAGGCAAAACAAAGAGATAACCTTCACAAGGACTAGCAGTGAAGTGTACTTAGTATTTTTTTAATATTTTTATTTTCTATATTCTTTGTTTACATTCCAAATGATTTCCCCTTTCCTGGATCCCCCCTCCCAATATGTCCCATAAAACTTCTTCTCTCCATCCATTCTCCAATCACCTCCCTCCTTTTTTTCTCTGTCCTTATATTCCCCTCCAATGCTAGATCAATCCTTTCCAGGATCAGGACCTTCTCCATACTTCTTCATGGGAACTATTTGTTATGCAATTTGTGCCTTGGATATTCAGGGCTTCTGGGCTAATTAATATCCACTTATCAGAGATTGCATTCCATGTGTATTCTTTTGTGACTGGGTTATCTCACTTAGGATGATATTTTCCAGATCAAACCATTTGCCTAAAAATTTTGAGAATTCATTGTTTCTAATTGCTGAGTAGTATTCCATTGTGTAAATATACCACTTTTTCTGTATCCATTCCTCCTTTGAGGGGCATCTTGATTCTTTCCACCTTCTGGCTATTATAAATAAGGCTGCTATGAATATAATGGAGCATGTGTCTTTACTGCAAGCCGGGGAATCCTTTGGGTATATGCCCAGGAGAGGTATAGCAGGGTCCTCTGGAAGTGTCATGTCCAGTTTTCTGAGGAACCGCCAGAATGATTTCCAAAGTGGTTGTATCACCTTACAGCCCCACCAGCAGTGGAGGAGTGTTTCTCTTTCTCCAGATCCTTGCCAACACCTGCTGTCTCCTGAGTTTTTGACCTTAGCCATTCTGACAGGTTTAAGATGAAATCGTAGGGTTGTTTTGATTTGCATTTCCCTAATGACTAATGATGTTGAGCACTTCTTAAGGTGCCTCTCGACATCTGAAATTCTTCAGGTGAAAATTCTCTGTTTAGATCTGTACCCCATTTTTTAATAGGGTTATTTGGTTCCCTGGGGTCTAACTTCTTGAGTTCTTTGTATATATTGGATATTAGCCCTCTATCAGATGTAGGGTTGGTGAATATCCTTTCCCAATTTGATGGTTGCCATTTTGTCCTTTTAACAGTGTCCTTTGCCTTACAGAAACTTTGTAATTTTATGAGGTGCCATTTGTCAATTCTTGATCTTAGAGCATAAGCTATTGATGATCTGTTCAGGAACTTTTCCCCCGTGCCCATGTCCTCTAGGGTCTTCCCCAGTTTCTTTTCTATTAGTTTCAGTGTGTCTGGTTTTACATGGAGGTCCTTGATCCACTTGGAGTGAAGTTTAGTACATGGAGATAAGAATGGATCAATTTGCATTCTTCTGCATGCTGACCTCCAATTGAACCAGCACCATTTGTTGAAAAGGCTATCTTTCTTCCACTGGATGTTTTCGGCTCCTTTGTCAAAGACCAAGTGACCATAGGGGTGTGGGTTCATTTCTGGATCTTCAATTCTATTCCATTGGTCCACTTGTCTGTCACTGTGCCAATACCATGCAGTTTTTAACACTATTGCTCTGTAGTATTGTTTGAAGTCAGGGATACTGATTCCCCCAGAATTTCTTTTGTTGTTGAGAATAGTTTTAGCTATCCTGGGTTTTTTGTTATTTCAGATGAATTTGAGAATTGCTTTTTCCAACTCTGAGAAGAACTGAGTTGGGATTTTCATGGGGATTGCATTGAATCTGTAGATCACTTTTGGCAAGATGGCCATTTTAACTTTATTAATCCTGCCAATCCACGAGCATGGAAGATTTTTCCATTTTCTGAGGTCTTCTTCAATTTCCTTCTTCAGTGACCTGAAGTTCTTGTCATATAGATCTTTCACTTGTTTGGTTAGAGTCACACCAAGATACTTTATATTGTTTGTGGCTATTGTGAAGGGTGTCATTTCCCTAACTTCTTTCTCAGCCTGCTTATCCTTTCAGTATAGGAAGGCAACTGATTTGCTTGAGTTGATTTTATAACCAGCCACATTGCTGAAGTTGTTTATCACCTGTAGGAGTTCTCTGGTGGATGTTTTTGGGTCACTTAAGTAGACTATCACATCATCTGCAAATAGTGATAATTTGACATCTTCCTTTACAATTTTTATCCCCTTGACCTCCTTATGTTGTCTAATTGCTCTAGCTAGAACTTCAAGTACAATATTGAAAAGCTATGGAGAGAGAGGACAGCCTTGTCTAGTCCCTGATTTTAGTGGGATTGCTTCAAGTTTCTCTCCGTTTAGATTGATGTTAGCTACCTGTTTGCTGTATATTGCTTTAACAATGTTTAGGTATGGGCCTTGAATTCCTGTTCTTTCCAAGACTTTTAGCATGAAAGGATGCCGAATTTTGTCAAATGCTTTTTCTGCATCTAATGAGATGATCATATGGTTTTTTCTTTGAGTTTCTTTATGTAGTGGATAGCATTGATGGATATTCTTATATTGAACCATTTCTGCATCCCTGGAATGAAGCCTACTTAATCATGGTGGATGATCGTTTTGATGTGTTCTTGGATTCAGTTGGCAAGAATTTTATTAAGTATTTTTGCATCAATATTCATAAGAGAAATTGGCCTGAAGTTCTCTTTCTTTTTTGGATCTTTGTGTGGTTTTGGTATCAGCGTAATGTGGCTTCATAGAACGAGTTGGGTAGAGTTCCTTCTGTTTCTATTTTGTGGAATAGTTTGAAGAGTATTGGTGTTAGGTCTTCTATGAAGGTCTGATAGAATTCTGCACTGAAGCCATCTGGTCCCGTGCTTTTTTGGTTGGGAGACTTTCTATGACCCTTTTTATTTCTTCAGGTGTTATGGGACTGTTTAGTTGATCTATTTGATCCTGATTTAGTTTTGGTATCGGATATCTGTCTAGGAAACTGTCCATTTCCTCCAGATTCTCCAGTTGTGTTGAGTACAGGCTTTTGTAGTAGGATCTAATGATTTTTTGAATTTCCTCAGTTTCTGTTGTTATATCTCCCTTTTCATGTCTAAGTTTGTTAATCTGGATACTGTCTTTGTGCCCTTTGGTTAGTCTGGCTAAGGGTTTATCTATCTTGTTGATTTTCTCAAAGAACCAGCTCCTGGTTTTGTTGATTCTTTGTATGGTTCTCTTTGTTTCTACTTGATCGATTTCAGCCCTGTGTTTGATGATTTCCTGCCTTCTACTCTTCCTGTGTGAAATAGCTTCTTTTTGTTCCAGGGTTTGCAGGTGTGTCATTAAGCTCTTAGTGTATGCTCTCTCCATTTTTTTTTTTTTTTGGAGGCACTCAGGGTATGAGTTTTCCTCTTAGCACTGCTTTCATTGTGTCCCATAGATTTGGGTATGTTGTGTCTTCATTTTCATTAAGTTCTAAAAAGTCTTTAATTTCTTTCTTTATTTCTTCCTTGACCAAGGTATCATTGAGTAGAATATTGTTCAGTTTCCATGTGTATGTGGGTTTTCTGTTGTTTTTGTTGTTATTGAAGACCACTTTTACACCATAGTGATCTGATAGGAGGCATGGGATTAGTTTGATCTTCTTATATTTGTTGAGGTCTGTCTTGTGACCAAGATTTTGGAGACGGTACCATGAGGTGCTGAGAAAAAGGTATATTCTTTTGCTTTAGGATAGAATGTTCTATACATATATCTGTTAAATCTAATTCATCCAAAGCTTCAATTAGTTTCATTGTGTCCCTGTTCAGTTTCTGTTTTCCTGATCGGTCCATTGAGGAAAGTGCAGTGTTGAAGTCACCCACAATTATTGTGTTAGGTGTAATGTGTGCTTTGAGGTTTCATAAAGTTTTTTTTTTTTTATGAATGAGGGTGCCCTTGCATTTGGAGTGTAGATGTTCAGGATTGAGAGTTCTTCTTGTTGTATTTTTCCTTTGACCAGCAAGAAGTGTCCCTCAGAGTCTCTTTTGATGACTTTGGGTTGAAAGTCAATTTTATCTGATAATAGAATGGCTACTCCAGCTTGTTTCTTGAGACCATTTGCTTGTAAAATTGTCTTCCAGACTTTTACTCTAAGGTAAAAGGTAGTGTTTGTCTTTGACCCTGAGGTATGTTTCTTGTATGCAGCAAAATGTAGGGTCTTGTTTAAGTATCCAGTCGGTTAGTCTATGTCTTTTTATTGGGTCATTGAGTCCATTGATGTTAAGAGATATTACAGAATAGTGATTGTTACTTCCTGTCATTTTTGATGTTATTTTTTTTAACTTTGATTGGTTAACTTCTTTTGGGTTTGATGAGAGAAGGTTACTATCTTGCTTTTTCCAGGGTGAATTTTTCCTTCTTGTACTGCTGTTTTCCTCCTATTATCCTTTGTAGGGCTGGGTTTGTGGATAGATATTGGGTAACCTTGGTTTTCTCATGGAATATCTTAGTTTCTCCATCTATAGTGATTGAGAGTTTTGCTGGGTATAGTGGTTTTGGCTGGCATTTCTGTTCTCTTAGAGTCTGCATGAGATCTGCCCAGGATCTTCTAGCTTTCATATTCTCAGGTGAGAAGTCTGCTGTGATTCTGATAGGTCTTCCTTTATATGTTACTTGGCCTTTTTCTCTTACTGCCTTTAATATTCTTTCTTTGTTTAGTACATTTGGGGTTTTGATTATTATGTGACAGGAGGTATTTCTGTTCTGGTCCAGTCTGTTTGGAGTTCTGTAGGCTTCTTGTATATTCATGGGCATCTCTCTCTTTAGGTTAGGGAAGTTTTCTTCCATAATTTTATTGAAGATATTTGCTGGCCCTTTAAGTTGTAAATCTTCACTCTCATCTATGCCTATAATCCTTAGGCTTGGTCTTCTCATTGTGTCCTGGATTTCCCTGGATATTTTGGGTTACAGGCTTTTAGCATTTTGTATTTTCTTTAACTGCTGTGTCCATGGTTTCTATGGTATCTTCAGCATCTGAGATTCTTTCTTCTATCTCTTGTATTCTGTTGTTGATATTTGCATCTATGTCCCCTCATTTCTTCCCAAGCTTTTCTATCTCCAAAGTTGTCTCCCTTTGAGTTTTCTTAGTTGTTTCTACTTCTGATTTTAGATCCTGGATGGTTTTGCTTAGCTCCTTCACTTGCTTGTTTGGGCTTTCCTGTAAGTCTTTAAGAGATTTTTGTGTTTCCTCTTTCATGACCTCAGCCTGTTGACCAAAGTTCTCCTGTATTTCTTTAAGTGTTTTTTCTATTTCCTCCTTATTGACTTTTGTATTCTCCTGGATTTCTTTCAATGCTTTTTGTGTTTCCCTTGCAAGGGTTTCTAACTTTTGATCCATTTTCTCCTGAATTTCTTTAAGTATGTCCTTCATGTGTTCCTGTACCACCATCATGACCAGTGATTTTAAATCCAAATCTTGTTTTACTGGTGTGATGGGGTATCCAGGACATGCTGGTAGAGGAGAATTGGGTTCAGATGTTGCCATATTGCCTTGATTTCTGTTAGTGACGTTCCTGCGTTTGCCTTTTGCCATCTAGTTCTCACTGGTGTTAGTTGGTCTTGTCAATGCTGGACTCACCAGTGCACACTGCCTCTTCCCAGGTGGCCTCTTGTGTACAGCTGACCTCCTGCACTGCCTGGAGACAGAGTGCTGTGGCCCAGGCTGTTCAGATCCCGAAGCAGATACCTGAAGGCTCCCGCCGGGGCCTGCTGGATTCACCAGAGCACACTGACTCCTCCCACCTGGCCTCTGTGATGCCCCTCTTGCATGTAAATGGTCAAGTAGTCTGCTAAACTATCACCTCTCCTTATTCAGAATATCTCTTCTGCTCAAATGTAACCTTTATCAATATTGATGATATTCACATTTTTTCTGTGGAAACAAAGATTAAAACTTCTTACCCAACATAACGCATAACCCAGTTTCTATTCTATGTTCAATTAATCTTTAAAATAAACAGGCTGATTTAATGCAGTTTTTATTAACTATCCTGCATGTTTCTATAGCTGTTGCTCTTTTCTCACTATCAGTTAAACAATTTAAAGTTAAAAAACCACTATGTAACCTATCTTTCTTGGTATTGTTACCCCTTCCCATTTATGAAGTATATCTTTTAAGTACCATTAGAGATTTCTATAACTTTTTGTCCTGTAGAATTGTGTGGTATACCTGTAATACCCTTTATGTTATACTATGCAAATACCTGTTTCATTATACTAGAGATATGCTGGAACTTTGGCAGTTTTAATTTGTACAGGCTTAGAAGATACCATATAAGATATTGACACAACAGTCACAGAAAATTCAAAGTACAACAGGCTTCCAACCAAAGCAATCAGGAAATTTGGGACACAGAGAAAAGACCAAACTTATGTATAATAGAAGTAGAAGAGAGTGAAGATTTCCAATTCAGAGGACCAGGAAAGAGCTTCAACAAATTCATAGAAGAAAATTTCCCTAACCTAAAGAAAGAGATGGTCATAACTTTCCAAGAAGACTATAGAATGCCAAATACATTAGACCAGAAAAGATATGTATCCTATAACATAATAACCAAAAAACCACTAAATACATAGAACAAAGAAAGAATATTAAAAGCGATAAAGGGAAAAGGCCAAGTAACATTTAAAAGCAGACCTACCTTGGGTATTCCAAGCTTCTGGGATAATATCCATTTATCAGAGAGTGCATACCGTGTGCATTCTTTTGTCATTGGGTTGCCCAGGGAATAAACTACCAACCAAAGTGTACATATGGAGGGAGCCATGGCTCCAGCTGCATATGTAACCAACAATGCCCCTGTTGGGGCATCAAAGGGAGGAGATGCCCTTGGTCCTGAAAGGACTCAATGCCCCAGTATAGGGGAATGCCAGGACAGGGAAGTGGGATTAGGTAGGTTGGAATGGGGGATAGGATTGGTTGTTTTCAGAGGGAAAACTAGGAAAGGAGGTAACAATTGAAATGTAAATAAAAAATCTAATAAATAAATAATGTTTTTAAAAAAGCAGACCTACCAGAACTACATCAGATTTCTCAACAGAGACTCAAAACCCAAAGAACTTGGAAAGAGGGCATGTAGACCCTAAGAGAATGCAAATGCCAGCACAAGCTACTATATCCAGCAAAACTCTAAGTCACAATAGATGGAGAAAACAAAATATTCCACGACAAATCCAAATTTAACAAATATCTTTCCACTCAACCAGCTGTACACAGGATAATAAAAGGAAAACTCCAATACAAAGAGGGAAAATAGAACCAAAGAAAACAACCAAGAAATTAGTCATCTCACAACTTAACCAAAGGAAGAGAGCTCTTGTTTGTAGTTTTAAAACACATTTATTGTTTCTTGGGAGCTCTTCTCAAGTTCCTGGTTATGTTCTGAGTCTTCATTTGTGCCTGTGAAGGATGGCGCAACGAATCTTACCTTTCCTCTTTGATTTTCTTAATTTTTTTTAGTTCTCCAGGCTGTCTACCTCCATCATATCTGATCCAAATAACTCTGGAAGGGTTCCAGGGCCTAATCACCTTTTCTATAAACACAGATATAAAACCTTTCTCCCAAATTAGCATGTTCTTTAGCCAGTAACCAGAAAAAACTTTTAACTTGACCTCTGTCCCAGAGGAGTAATAAAATAACCACAAACCTCAGAATCACAGCCATTTTTATAATTAAAACAATTCAAAACAAATGAAGCAAAGTAAACAAATACTGTATAAGCCTGTTTTTAGGTGTTTTTTTTTTTTCCTAATCTGTCATGCCAGGATATTTAACCCAAAATTCCTGTAGAGCCTATGATTGAAGAATATGAGTTATCCTGCAAGACTTTAAAGCTTCACTAAAACAAATCTGTTTTTAAATACTCTCCCTACTATCCCTAAGATACTTTTGCTTACTCTATAAGCCTATTCTCAGGCCTTTTTTCTAATCTGTCATGCCAGGATATTTAACCCAAAATTATCCTGGAGAATTACTACTCAGCCATTAATAACAATGACTTCATGAAACATGAAAGCAAAAGGATGGAACTAGAAAATATTATCATGAGTGAGGTAACAAAGTCACAAAAGAACACATATCGTATGTACACACTGATAAGTAGATATTAGAAAAAAAATCTCTGAATACCCATGACACAACTCACAGATCATATGAAGGTCAAGAAAAAGGAAGACCAAAATGTAGATGTCTCAGTCCAACTTAGAAGGGGGAACTGAATAATCACAGGCAATAGAGGGTAGGAAGGAGATGGGAGAAAGAAAGGAGGAGGAGAGGGAAAAGGGGCAGGATTAGTTGTGGGAGAATACAAGAGAGATGTACAGTGGTGTTGAACATAAGCCTGTGGCCAGTGTTTTGGCTGGACTCCACCCCTACAGTTACCTGGCAATATCCAGGTAACCCAGCCCACAATAAAAGGGGCTGCAAGGCCCCTCCTAGCTCTCTTGCTTTTCTCTCTTGCCCTTATGCTCTTGTCTCCCTTTTCCCTCTCTCTTCCCATTCTTCTCCCCTCTTTTCACGTGGTCATGGCCAGCTCTCACCCCTCTATCTTTTCTTTCTCTACTTTTCTATCCCTTTTTCTTTTCTTACTTTCCTATAATAAAACTTTAAAGTCATGGGCTATCTGCCTCTTCTTACTAAAACCCACCATGTTGGAGAAATGGAACAGGCCTCAGCATCTCCAGCCTCCAGAAAGAACCGCAGACTCCTCCCAGCTAGGCTTCCTCTACAGGTACAAGGGGCCTGTGCCAGAAGGGTTGCAGCCTTCTGGGCAAGGACCTCCCCTGCTAGCTGGGCAGCCTCCCTATGCAGATACATGGGAGCCTGCTTTCCCTACACAGGTATGCAAGTCCCACTCATTTTCCCTACACAGAGGGTCAGGAAATTGAACAGTGCTGTGTAGCAATGGGGAATGGGGAACTAGGGATAGCCACCATGAAGTCCCTAATACCACGAAAGCAAGAAGCTCCCAAGACACAGTGGGGATGACATTAGCCGAAATACTCAACAAAGGGGAGAGAGAACTTGTAGAGACCATATCCAGAGGGTAGGCACAGCCCTCAGTTGAAGTATGAGGCCACTGCACTTCTCAAAATTTAATCCAGAATTGCTCCTGTCTAAAGGAAATAAAGGGACAAAGTGTGGCACAGAGACTGAAGGAAATGGCACCCAGAGACTTCCCCACCTGGGGATCCATCTCATATAATGACACCAAAACAATACATTGCTACAGATGCCAAGAAGTGCATGCTGACAGGAGCCTGATATAGATGTCTCTTGAGTGACCTGTCCAGAGCTTTACTGATACAGATAGGATGCTTGCAGCCAATGATTGGACTGAGCAAGGGGATGCAATGGAGAAGTCAGGGGGAAGGATTGATGGAGCAGAAGGTGTTTCCAACTCCATAGGAAGAACAATAATATCAACCAACCAGACCACCCAGATCTTCCAGGGACTAAACCACAACTCAAAAAAGACATGTGGAGGGACCCAGGGCTCCAGCTGCATATGTAGCAGAGGATTGCCTTATGCGATATCAAAGGGTGGGGAGACTTGAAGCCCCAGTGTAGGGGAATGCTAGGGCTTTGGGGTAGGATGGGTGGTTTTCAGAGAGGAAACCAGGAAGGGAGATAACATTTGAAATGTAAATAAACAAAGTAACCAATAAATAAATAATCAAAGAAAGAAAGAAAGAAAGAAAGAAAGAAAGAAAGAAAGAAAGAAAGAAAGTCGAAGACTTCATGAATATTGTAGGCAAATGGATGGAACTAGGGAATATCATTCTCAGTGAGGTAACCAAGACTGAATGGACATACATGATACATACTCACTGATAATTAACATTATTCCAAAGGCTCAAAATATCCACGATAACACTCATATACCATATGAAGTTTAACAAGAAGGAAGTCTAAAGTGTGGGAGCTTCACATCCATTTTGTAGGGAGAACAAATTAATCATGGGAAGCTGATGGAGGGAGAGTCCTGGGTCAGAAAGGGTAGGGGAAAGAAAAAAAGGGGAGCACAGGACCAAGTATCAGAAGAGTCAGGAAAGAAGTCCAGAGAGCTAGGAGAATGAGTTAAAATAAGCATCAGTGAGGGATGGAGAACTGGGAAATTCACTATAAAGTCCAAGATACCAAGGGTGTGAGAGGCTCCAGTATCTAATGGGGATGATTTTAGCCAAAATACCCAACATCAGGGAGATAAAATTTGAGGCAACTTCTAGTAGATAGGCATGGCCTCCAGAGGAGGGATGGGTCCACCTGCCCATCTCAAATTTTTTAAACTCAAATCTGCCCCTATCTAAAAGAATTGCTGGGACCAAAATGGAGCAGAGACTGAAGAAAAAAGCCATATAGAAGCTGTCCAACCATGCAATCAATTCCATCTGCAGACAACAAATCCTGACACTATTGCTGACACCAAGATGTGCTTGGAGACAGGAATCTGGTATGACTGTCCTCTGAGAGTCTCTGACAGAACCCAAGACAGATGTAGATATTCACAGCCAACCACTGGATTGAGCCCAGGAACCCCAGTGGAAAAGTTAGTGGAAGGGCTGAAGGAGATGAAGTTGATTGCAACCCCATAGGAAAAACAACAGTATCAGCTAACAGGACCTCTCAGAGTTCCCGGGGACTAAAGCACCATCCAAAGTGTGTAAATGGGCCAGACCAAGGCTCCTGCTACATATGTAGCAGAGGACTGACTTATCTGGCATCACTCAGAGGAGAGGCACTTGGTTCTGTGGAGGCTTGACTCCCCAGAGAAGGGGGATACTATAGGGGTGAGACAGGAAAGAGTGAGTTTATGGGGGAGCACCCTCCTAGAGACAAAGGTGAGGGAAATGGGGTGAGGTGTTTGTGTGTGGGGGAACAGGAAGGGAGATAAAACTTGAAATATAAACAAATAAAATGATTAAAAATTCATAAACAAACAAACAAACAAACAAAAACAGAAGGCTGGATGAAGCAACCATCCCAGGAGCAGACAATAGAGTCAGCGACATCCCTACTTCTACTATTAAGAGTACACCAGAAACCCAAGCAACAACCACAGCATGTATGCTGAAGGCCTACTGCTTACTCATGAAGGCCTAGCAATTGCCAGTTCAAGTCTCTGTGAGTCACCAATAGCTCGCTCTGCTTAGCTGATTCTGAGGGCCTTGCTCTTCTTGAGTAACATATACCTCTTATACTCTTTCCTCCTCCTCTGTTTGGTTTCCTGAACTCTGCCTAACATGAGACCCAAGCCACTAGCCAACGTGAGAGCCTATGCCAGGTGCGGCCTAGATGGAAAAAAAGCAGAATGACTCAGAGATTTCCAGCAGAATTAAATATGATTAACAACAAAGTGAAATGATTCCTTACAATATTCTGTTGTACTAATAGGGCACTTACTAGCCAAATCATCATCAGAAAAATTTTCTTCCACAACTGATTAGATCAGCACAGACACACACAGTCAAACATTAGTCAATTCCTTTTTAAATTCAGCCCTCCACTCAGTACACAGGCAGAATGAAGCCAGTCTTTGAAATAGAATTCTACCATTCCCATAATTCTCTATAAATGATAATCCTTAGATGGATTTCTTAGATGGTTTAAATCTAAAATTAACATAAGCATGTTTGAAATATGCATCTATGTCTTCTTTATAAAACTTAAAGAAAATGGAGGCAAATTGTCTCTGAGAATAAAGAAGTTTGCTGTGCAAGTCTAACAATCTAAGTTCAACTCCTAGAAGATTGGGGAAGGTAGAAGGAGTGAATTGACACAGTTGATCCTATGACTTCCCTCTATATATACTATGGAACAAATTTACATACATACACAACAACTGTAGACTACATGTAGACTATGTAGAAAATAATTTTGAACAACCTTATGGATTTAAATAACTTGATGGCAAATACAAACATGCAAGCATCACATTCAACTTCAGAGCACACTGAAATTTATCGGTTATGTTACCAAGATTTGACCCATATTGGCATGCATTATGGGATTATATTCTCAGTATTTTTGGTTTTGATTTAGTTTTTGTAATATTTGACACTTTTAGCAATTGGTTGTATACGTATAAAATGTTCAGAACCACTTTGATTAAATACATATAATAAGAGATCAGGTAGCAGCAAACTTCTCTTTATTCCTTATTAATGAAGAGAATAGTTTTTAAATGTTGACTAATATTATCAATGCTGTGATGACTACTAGGTGTTTTTACATGTTCCTCTTTCTGTTTTCATAAATAACACTCAATATCACTCTTAGCAGAGAAATCCTCAGGAGGTGTCCAAGTTAATTATTTCCAACTTTTTTTGTTGTTGATGATGTTCAGAATACAGAAAAGGTGTTCTTGGACACCCATGGGACAATTGCAGGAAGGAAGATAAGTCATGCTGAGGAAAAAACTCTTTACACAACATCAATGTCTTCATGAGCACATATCAGTTGGAAAGAAAATCTGACTCATGGGAAATTTGTGATTTTGGTAAGTCATTTTTCTGATAATATTCTGTTAGGAAAATCTTAAAATATTTCTAGTAATTTCTTTTTATCAACACCCAGTATGTGTCGGGCTGTGAATAGTTTGTGGGTTTTTTTTCTTGTCATTTTTAGATTCCAATTCATAGGTTTTCTATACCTGTCTCATTCCATGAGTTTTCATGTCTATATTAGCAGTATCAGCTAGCATTGTACAAACATCCCATCAATTTAAATACAATATTTTAAAATTCAGAGTGAACAAGATATAAAATAACTTTCATCATTTCATCATATAAAGAGTAAAAATGGGAGCAATTCAAGTGAGAAGAGACATAATAAATGGGTACTTTTTATTTTTGGTTTTTCAAGACAGGGTTTCTCTGTGTAGCCTTGACTATCCTGGAACTCACTCTGTAGACCAGGCTGTCCTCAAACTCAGAAATCCTCCTGCCTCTGCCTCCCAAGTTCTGGGATTACAGGCATGTACCACCACTGCCCAGCAAATGGGTACTTTGTAACTAAGATTTTAAGTATCTGAAAACTAGTCTCCACAGAAAAGGAGGAATAACATATCCCAGGAATGAGCCCTCGAATTTGTTGTTAAATGTTGAGTGGTCAGACCTGAATTTGTATACAATAACAAAATTTTACTCAATAGCCTTTGTGGTGTGTGTATGTGTGTGTGTGTGTGTGTGTGTGTGTGTGTGTGTATGTGTGTGTGTGTGTGTGTAAAACTACATACATATACATATATATGTAATAATAAAAACAAAGAAAAGGCTATCAACATGAGGGGTGGGACTGGAAGGCTTTAAAGACTATAGGTCAGAGGGACTTAAGAATGGAAAAGGATGGGGAAAATGATATAACTCTAGTTCAATTAAAAGCATATTTCATAAGTAAAATCATCCTAGCCCTCTAAAAACAAAGCAGACAGACAAAATCCCAACAACAACCAATCTTCTGGCAAAGTAGTTCATTAGAAGTTACTAAAATATCACTTTATAAGTCATTCGTATCTATCACTTGGTTTCTACTAAGTTTAGTTATTATGGCTACATCCATAAATATATGAATATTAATACTCAGACTATTACATTGTTTGGCACTTTGATAAAAGACCAATCAATATGGTAAAAAACCTATAAAAGAAAATTGTTTGTAGACTTTAAAACCAGATAATTCAGTTTGTTTCCCTTCATTAATATTTGTTAATGTAAAACCAACATTGGAATTGCCACTTAGTTAAAGGCAAAAATTACAGTGATACTTTAATAGATTATTGTTTTTCATTAGTCTTACAAATTACTAGTAGCTCCTGGCTAAGAAAAGAGAAGGGCAAAGTAGTTGTGATGTTCCTGATAATCAATATGCATGTTAAATATGTCTTTCAGAGCTGCATATCTCATAGTTACTCAGCAGGTATGTAGGAACTTAAGGAAAGTATAAGGAATAAGTATTTTAAAGAAAATTCACACACACAAACATGTACTTTATAGCAAATATATGTTAACATATATGTGACATATATATAAACATGTAAATATTACATATGACATAATATATACATATAAATATTTTATATATATTGTTCGTGATTCTGTAATTATTTGTTACACAGAGGTCATTTGAACAACAGACTCATTTCCTATAACCTCAACAACTATATTGTTTAAAGATACACCAGAAATTACAGTATAAAGAGGCAGTTCATGTATAATTGTACTCTGGATACTAGAAAGGCTTCATGATTCTTGTGTGTGTATTTTCTTCCACATTTTTACTATACATTAATACATTAACTCTGTAACATCTTTTTAAGCTACTGTAGTACATGACTCCATGTTTTATTAGCATATAAGTTATAACCTGAAAGTAAAACATTCTGCATATCATTAGAAAAACTGATAAATAATGGTCACCAGAATCTATCACAAAACAGATGCAATGTATTTTACATCCACAGATATATAATCCAATAGTGTGCTACATACATAATACCAGAGGAGAGAACATAAAAGAATTGTGTGAGACTTGGTTCTACTTTTCAGTGCAAAGGATAGTTTTCCACAGGTTTGTGAAGAAATATACTTGCTCTCTTAAATAGTAATTCCTTTCATTTGTGGCACAGTTCTATCTTGACTTTCTAAACTTGTACAAAACAAACACAGTAACAGAAAAGGTGATCAAGAGCACAAGGGAAAGTCCAACAAAGAAAGTCTTATACAAAGAACAAAGGCAACAAAGATATGCTGAGAGCTGGAGAACCAGTCTTCAAGACAAGCAATTTAACATATTATTTCATACCAAATGGTCTGTACTTACAACTTGTATAAATACAAGTGACATTATACAGACTGATCAATTTGCATTATGGAATGAATATGTATATGAATATACATGTATGCACTTAGAAATCACTGGAAAGAAAGGCCATGAATATGAAAGAGAAGATGGAAGATGTCTATTGAGTGATTTGTCAAGAAGAATACGAAGGGGAAATCATGTCATTATATTTTAATTTCAAAACATAAAAGAAATAACTAAAACAAAACAAAAAATATAATCCTGGAAAGTTTATGTTTGCTAGAAACAGTCCTATGGAAAAATCAAATTGTCAAGGAACACAAACTCTGTTTTGTATAATCAGGCTATCCTTACATATTTGGTAAATCTTTGAAAAGTACAAACATTCACTTATCTGCTAACATACATATAGCAGATGGTCATGTTATCTGATGTCTTCAGAATGTTCTCAGTTTTGTTTGCTTGGTTGTTGTTGTCATTGTTATTCAAGTTGTTTTTACTCTACCCTCAGAACCCTTAAAAAAACAGGGATGTAAAATAACTGTAAAGATAATGTCAGGGATCTCATTGTTTTCTCATGATTCCTCTATCCTAGAGAAATCAAAGGATCAAAGATGGTAAGATCTACAACTTGAAAATCACCAAGAGAATTACTAAGTGAAGGAGAAAAATAGAGAATGTTTGTCCACCATTCAACTTGAGTACTGACCATTCAATCAGTAGACATACCCTGCCTGTGTTTTGAGGTGAAAATTTGCTCCTTAATGGAGATACAACTTCACACTCATCAAAGGCTGAGAGTCAAAGAATAGCTATGCTTACAGGATTATGTAATTTATTCAATAAAACGACATAGATGATATAAGTAACATAATGACAACATATAGTGATGAAACACTGAGAATAGATGATATATATTATAACTCACATGAAGAAACTATAATATCTAAAAGTCTAGTTATTCTGAAAACTTGAAGTTGTAAGATATTTAAGTAGTTTATGTAACTTAAGATCTATATATTATATGCAAATTTGAACTAAACATGACTGTTAGAAGTTTAGATTTGACTTTTAGAGTCGAGGATTGAATATGGGTTGCCTTGTTCTTTGTAAATCTACTCCAGTAGGTATTTACAATGGTAATTATCAGTTTAGATGAATAAATAAATTTGATTATATAAAATTATTGGTAAATAACTAAACATTATTTAATGTTTCAATTTGATATCTGTGTATATCTTATATATAATGCATCTCACTAAAGTTTTCACATGTACATTAGAGATTTAAACTAAAATTTTAATTTATTCATGTCATGAATTCTATTTTACTAACACTCAATGAAATCATTAAACATGTTTTCAAAAATGGGCTCATACTGTGTGACCATTTGTAATGAACTTCAATGCAATTTCCCACATGTTTCTGAGTTTAAACATCATTTTTATTATAGAATATCATGATTGCTACTAACTAGCTCAGACCATTTATTTAAGAAACCACATACATTTTTAGGTTTTCACATTACTGCCTTTCTGTCCTCATTTTCTCCTATAACAGGTATTTCCTGGTAGACAATGTGTCTAACAGTTACACCTGATGCTTCTTTTCTTGGGAAGTTGCTCTTGACTCATTAACTCTACCTGGGGAAGAAATGCCACTCATATTTGACTATGATTTCTCTTTATTTTATGCATTTCTATCCACAAAGTCTCAACA
Organism: Apodemus sylvaticus; assembly: GCF_947179515.1. Lineage (NCBI taxonomy): Eukaryota > Metazoa > Chordata > Mammalia > Rodentia > Muridae > Apodemus > Apodemus sylvaticus. The sequence goes on along the minus strand of NC_067476.1, from coordinate 93,855,364 downwards.
TGAATGTCTAATTCTACAAAGGAAGTAACTTACCCCTTATTTCCAGTTGATTGACAATCTTTCTTTCTTTGCAGTTTATATCTGAGGACACACCGAATATAATGGATGGAGGCAACCAGTCTGTGGTGTCAGAATTTGTACTGTGGGGACTTACCCACTCAAAAAATATTCAGGTCTTACTCTTTGTGATATTTCTGATGCTTTATCTGTTCATCGTGTCTGGAAACATTGTTATCCTGACCTTAATCACCACTGACCCCCATCTGCATTCCCCCATGTACTTCTTGTTGGCCAACCTGTCCTTTGTTGATATGTGGCTCTCCTCAAACATCACTCCTAAGATGATCACAGATTTTCTCAGGGAAAACAAGACAATTTCCTTTGCGGGATGCATGTCTCAGGTCTTTTTTACCCATTGCATTGCTGGAGGAGAGATGGTGCTGTTGGTGGTCATGGCTTATGATCGCTATGTGGCCATCTGCAAACCACTCCACTACTTTACCATCATGAACCTGAAGAGATGCACTGGGTTGGTGTTGACTTGTTGGACAATTGGATTTATACATGGTATAAGTTATTTGGTAGTGTTTGTGCAGCTACCTTTTTGTGGTCCCAAGGAAATAGACAGTTTCTTTTGTGACATGCCTCTTGTAATCAAGCTGGCCTGCATGGATTCCCATGCTTTAAATACTTTAATGCATGCTGAATGTGGAGTTGTGGTTGTAACCTGCTTTAGTCTCTTGCTCATATCCTATACCTACATCCTTGTCACTGTTAGCAAGAGCTCTAAAACTGGAGCATCTAAGGCTCTGTCCACTTGCAGTGCCCACATCACTGTAGTGTTGATCTTTTTTGTACCCTGCATCTTCATCTATGTGTGGCCTCTTAGTATCACTTGGTTTGACAAATTTCTTGCTGTGTTTTACTCTGTTATTACTCCTCTCCTAAATCCAACCATTTATACACTGAGAAATAAAGAGATTAAAAATGCCATGAAAAGATTCATAGGCAAATTTCTGGGTCCCAAAAGAAATTCCTAATATCCAGAATTTTGTAGTAATTTCCTCGTGTTGAGACTTGCTGTATTAAAAAGCTTTAAGACTAACAATGTTTCTATTTAAAATATATTAAACTTTCAATAGATATATAATTTAATATTTTAAAAAGAATATGACATTTACTGATTACCTGTCAGAATATTGTAAGTCCTTCATATTACAATCTAAATATGAATAATGCCATCAAACTGTGTTTCTATGTTTTTAATAAAGCTGTATTTAACTTTTCAAACTAATCCCATTTGTAAAGCTTTATGAATAAAGTATTAGTAACTTTTCCTGAGTATAAGTCTTCATATAACCATAAATGTAACAAATTACTTACTTCTTTTGTCAAACAACTGATATTATTAGCAAATAATTTTGCTAATAATTTTGTCTTATCACAACTATCTACCAAAATACTAATGGGGTGGGCAGAAAGGATTAAGAATGGTAAAAGGAAGTTATAAACTTCTCATGGACCAGCTGTGAGCATTGTTTTGTGATTTTTTTAAAAAAAATCAGATTAATATTGTGCCATAATAAAATGAATGAATAAATATTAATTAGATTCCAATTTTATCTCAATCTAGTATTAAAATTTTCATTTAAATTATTACTTAATATTTCATAATATCCTGAAGTTTTATCTCAAGTTCTAATGTCCATAAATAGATTAATTATTATAACTATTGTACTTCTTTTAATGCCAATACAGATGAGACATTTAACAAAAGTATTTGTAAGTACACATGTGTTGCTGTTGATCAGTGATGGTTCCAACATGTCTAAAACAACTCAGATTATTGCCTTTGTCCTTGTTTGTTCACCATAACTGTGTAGAAACATCCTATTGATGAATAAACAATATACTTTGTTATTAGGACACAGAGAAATCCGTCTCAAATTGACTAGGGATCTTTCCTCCTTTTCATTAGCATTAATAGTGCCAAGCATTGCTAAAAGCATTGGGCAAGAAAAGACTTCAACTCTAGACCCTGGATGGGAAAATAGAAACCTACCTGGCAAGATATATCTACTATTATAACAATGGAAATAGTCTGGCAGAGAAAACAACTAACTTTTTGATGCCTCTTCTATAGGAGAGATTATGCCTGATACTGTAAAGTTAGTTAAAACTTGAAAGCCATTCAAGCAGCTTACTAGTTTCAGATTTTACATTTATTTTATTTTATTCTATTCATTCCAAGTTGACTGTTTTGTTTTTAAGGATGACAGATTAGGGTTTAATTTCACTCTTTATGTATGCATCCAGTTACCTAAACAAGATTTATAGAAGATTCTGTCTTTATCTCATGTTATTTTGTCATCTTTTTTGAAAATTTGGTCACTGTAAGTTTGTGGACTTAAGTCAAATCTTCTACTATATAATATTAATTATATTTAGATGATGGTAGAGAATCATGCCATTGCCACATATTTTGTTTTGTAGTAGACTTGAGCTCATGTATAATAATCCAATGAATACTTTTCTCTTTGCTCTGGAATACATTGGCAATCTTTGTGCTTCCAAATTGTTCTTGTTGGGGACCATTACTATATAATTGGTGATTTCTTGAGAGGTGATATTTTAATATTGTTTTTGATTTTGTGATATGATGTTGGCCTCTGGATTTAAGTTATTGGCGAAAATGTTTTAAATAATTTTTTTAGCCCATCAGGCTGATAGTACAAGGAAAAACAGTGGGCTAGAGGTTTGTTGAAATTACTGGGGAAAGATGAATGGGCTAATAGAGTCAACACTCTGACCAAATCTGGTCATTTGTGCTCAAGACTTGTCAGTGATCATGGTGCAGTGAGAGATGAGCAATGGTCAATTCAGGTTTTTTATTAGATCTTGTATTTATCCAGGATCTTGGGTAAATTTTGTAGGTCTCTTAACACATCTGCTAATGTGGGATGGTGCCTGGAAGAGTTTGTTGTGCAATATATACTACCTCATGATACCCTATTTCCATAAATTTAATAATATTGTACATTTTTAATTAGCTTAAGTGCACAGAGTTTCAGAAGTGTTAATACATACATAAATAGGAAATAACTGGTAACATAAAAATGATATTTTCATTAGCTTAATTGCTAAGATTTTATCATGGAAAACACTGCTTTTCACCTTAAATATACACATTAGTTTAGTAATTATAATTCAACAAAGATTCAAAGTGGGCTAGAAGACATGAAAAATTGAATACACCAAACAAATAATGTCAAACATTTATGAGTAGAAACAAATTAAATTCAGTATATATTAGTAAAATAAACAAAGAGTGTACTAGGGGTTCTTAGAAACAGATAAATTTCTCTCTGGCTCTATCATTTATCTATCTATCTATCTATCATCTATCTATCTATATTTTTATCTCTCTTCTTAATATTTTTAAGTATCTGAATAAATATCTTATAATATATATGGTAATTTATTTCATTCAAAATATGGTGATCTAAAGGCTAATTTCATATAAGATAAACTTCACAGCAACTTCGAAGCTACCTTTTGACAAAATAATCCATTATTAGGGTTTAACAATATCTAAACATAAAATTAACAGCTAGAATCAACAAAGTCAAAAGCTGAATCTTTTCAACTTTTTATTTGTTTGATTCCATTGAGAATTTCTCCATGTGAGAAAATGTTATGCAAGGTGTTAGGCCTATCTTAATGATTATTATTATTTTCTTTATCTTCTCTATTATTCATCTGCTGCTATCTCTGGATGTCTATAATTGCTGTAATCAAATGCTTGCTTGTTACTCAAATTTCATTAACTGTCTCAAAAATATTCATTTATGTTGGCTTAGCCGGGTGGTGGTGGCACACACCTGTAATCCCAGCACTCTGGGAGGCATAGACAGGCAGATTTCTGAGTTTGAGGCCAGCCTGGTCTACAGAGTGAGTTCCAGGACAGCCAGGGCTACACAGAAAAACCCTGTCTCGAAAAACCAAATCATTTATGTTGGCTTATTCATATAAGGATCATGACAATACACTGGTTAATGCCTTTTCAGTCTTTCAATCTCTTCCAATTTTTGACAACTACTTTTTCACACTATAAGTTTGATGACTATTCCAGACTATTGTCCCAATGACTATTCAAACTTCAATTGAATGTTTCTGAATCTATCTAGTATTTTAGCACATTTCTCTTTTGTGAATACTTTCTGTAGAATGTCATTACACAGAGAATTTTTATTGGCTACACTCATTACTACTTACTTTATACTTTATTTTCCTTACATGCTGAGAATCATGAACTATGCATTATTAAGCTCTTGTAAGTTTTATTACAAAATTCTTACCTAATAGTTTTAGCTTCTATTGTTTACCTTATATCCATTAACTGATTTTCTAATTCCATGATTACAAATTTGATTTACTAACCTAAGTTTTTCTAAACTATTTGCTCCTGATATATATAGTTACTTCTCCTCAGATTAAAAATATCAAAAAATACATGGTAGATCCTGTATTTATTTATTTATTTATTTATTTATTTATTTATTTATTTATTTATATTGGGTTTTTGAGGCAGGGTTTCTCTGTATAGCCTTGGCTATCCTGGAACTCATTCTGTAGACCAGGCTGGCCTCCAACTCAGAGGTCTGCCTGCCTCTGCCTCCCAAGTGCTAGGATTAAAGTCATGTGCCACCACTGCCTGACTTTGTCTTTATTTTTAATAATCACATTATAGAATATTTTTGTTACATTTATTATAAAAATTAAAGAAGTGTCAGAATATTTGATAAGTTATCTAGTTCCATTCAAATAATTAAAATTCATTTTTCTTGCTCTTGTTATTTTTCTTTTTCTTGTTCTTGTTCTTCTTGTTTCTTCCTCTTCCTCCTCCTTCATCCTCTAGAAAGGCCTTATAATTAATTAATTTGTATATTTACATTGCAAATGTTGCCTCCTGATCCTCTCTTCTAGAGTTCTATCCCTCTTCTCCCCACCCTTCCTGAAATGTTAACCTACCCTGGGTATCCCCCCTCTTTGGGACATCAAATCTCTACAGGATTACCTCCATTCTCTCCCACTGAAACTAGACAAGTCCTCTGATGAATCCCTACTGGGGGTCTCAGATCAGCCAGTGTATGCTCATTTCAGTATCTGGGAGCCCCCAGGGGTCCTGGTTACTTAACACTGCTGGCCTTCCTGTGGGGTTGCCATTCCCTCATTTAATTCTTTCCCTAACTCTTCCATAGGAGTCCTGGAGCTAAGTCTAATGCTTGAGTATGAATATTTGTATCTGTCTCATTCAGCTGCTGGTAGAGCCTCTCAGAGGACAGCCATGTTAGGCTTCTGTCTGCATGCATAACACAGCCTCAGTTAGTGTCAGGATTTGGTTTCCTCCTGTCTTAGGCTTTTACTGCCAACACCATGACCAAGGCAACTCTTATGAGGACAACATTTAATTGGGGCTGACTTACAGGTCAAGTCCATTATCATCAAGGAGGGAGCATGGCACCATCTAAGCAGGCTTGGTACAGGAAGAAACTGGCTTCCAGGCAGCTAGGATGAGTCTTAAAGTCCATGCCAAGAGTTATGCACCTCCTCCTATAAGATAACATCTACTCCAACAGGACCACTCCTCCAAGTCGTGCTACTCTCTGGGCCTAGCATGTTCAAACCACCACAATAGTTAAATAAATCTTCTATCTAAGAAGAGTGATTCATTTTTTTTTACCACTGGAATTGTAACTCAGGGTATTATCCCTAGTTGTTCATGCAAGTTAGACTAATTCCAGTAGCCCAACTTAACTTTATCCCTTTATGTTATAATACATGTATTGCAACTTAGGGAGCTAGGTGCCAACTATCAAAAATAACACTTTCCTGGAAAACTGCATGCTTCTGATGAGGAATGATGCTATATGTAAAATGTAAATGATATATTTCTATTATGTATTTTATTAACTAATGTGTAGATGGCATGACCCTCAGAGGTAGTTAAAGTCACTGATAGGAAATATTGTACTTTACAATACAAAACAAGGATGGGAAAGGATCTTCATCAACCCTACATCTGACAGAAGGCTAATATCCAAAATTTATAAAGAATTCAAGAAGTTAGAACCCCCAAAATTCAAATAACCCAATTAAAAATTGGGTATAGACCTAAACAGAGAATTCTTAACAGAGGAATGTTGAATGGCTGAGAAACACTTAAAGAAATGTCCACTGTCCTTAGTCATTAGAGAAATGCAAATCAAAATGACCCTAAATTCCCCCTTATACCATTCAGAATGGCTAAGATAAAAACCCAAGTGATAGTACATGCTGTCAAGGATGTGGAGAAAGGAGAACAATCTTCCATAGCTGGTGGTATTGCGAACTGGTAGAACCATTCTGGAATTCAGTTTCAGAAAATTAGAAATAGTTCTACTTAAAGATGCAGTTACACTGCTCCTTGGCATATATCCAAAAGGTGTTGTACAATATCACAAGGACATGTACACAATGCTTACCCTGAGACACCTTGGACATTTGGTGGCTCTTATTTTGGCTCTTCCATTATTTGTTTATTTATTCAGTTAGATCCTGATCACATTCCCCTCTCTCTTCTCCTCCTAGTCTCACTTTCACTAACTCTTCCTGACATTAGCTACTTTCCTTCTTTAGGGAGAAGGGGAAGACCCCATAGATATCACCCAAACCCTAGCTATAGGAGGGGGTCACTTCACTATCCATATCCATATACCTAACTACTAGGAGCCTCATCTTGGGTTACCACCATAGATTCCTGGGAGCCTTCCCCTTTCCAGGTCTCTAGCTAGTCCCAGAAATGCCCCCTACCCAAAGATTTGTGTTCTGTTTCCCAGCTCTCTCCTGCCCCTACCTACCCCACATGTTATTCCCATGCTCATTCCCCTCCTTAAGCTCTTTCCCACCAAATTACTTCCCTTCCTCCACCTTCAACATCTATTTTATTTCCCCTTCTGAGTGAGATTCATGAAACCTCTTTGGGCTCTTCCTATCACCCAGTTTTATTTGGTCTATCGACCAAGGTTATCCTGTACTTTATGGCCTATGTCCACTTAAAAATAAATACTTACTGTGCTAGTCTTTCTGTGTCAGAGTTACTTCACACAGGATGATATTTTCTAGTTCCATCCATCTGCCTGAAAATTTCATGATATCTTTTTAAAATAGCTGAATAGCATTCCTTTTTTTTTAGTTGAGAGATATTTATGTTGATTAATGGTATAGAATTGAAGGCCATTGAAATAAACCCACACACCTATGGACAATTGAATTTTGACAAAAAGCCAAAGCACTAGAATGGAAAAAAGAAAGCATTTTGCAATATGTTGTGTTCTAACTGGATTTCTGCATGTAGAAGAGTACAAATAAATCCATGTTTATCATCTTGTATAAAAGTCAAGTCTACATGGATCACAAAGATTCTGACATAAAATTAGGCTCACTAAATCTAACAGAAGAGAAAGAAAGAACTTCCTTAAATACAGTGGGACAGTAGATGTATTTTGAATAGAACACCATCAATTAATGAATGAGACCTCATGAAACTGAAAGCTGTCTACAAGGCTAAGAACACCATCCATATGACATAACAGCAGTCTTCAGAATGGAAAAAAAAAACTTCACCAACCCTACATCTGACAGAGGATTAATATCCAGAATACATAAAGAACTCAGGAAATTAGTTACAAGCAAACCAAACAACCCAATTTATAAAAGGGTTACAGAGCTAAACAGAGAATTCTCAACAGAGGAATCTCTAATGTCCAAGAATCACTTAAATATTCAATGTCCTTAGTCATCAGGAAAATGCAAATCAAAAGGACCATGAAATTCCATCTTACATCCATCAGTTTGGATAAGATCAAAAACTCAAGTGACTGTACATGCTGATAAGGAATGTGGAGGGACACTCTTTCCACTGCTGGTGAAACTGCAAACTTGTAAAGGCACGTTGGAAATAAATTTGTTTGTTTTTTAAAAATTGGGAATAGTTTTACCCCAAGACACAGCTATATCACTCCTTGGATATACACCCCAAAATCGCCCCTGTGTACCACAAGAACACTTAATCCAACTCTGTTAATAGCAGCATTCATATTAGCCAGAGGCTGGAAACAACCTTGTAGGAGGCTTTTGTATGTTCCGTTTTCAGCATTCAGAGATCTCTCTTTAAAATGTCTTGTTTATTGACATGACCAGCATGCAACTCTAGACTTTAGAGGTGCTGAAAGAACCTCTTCAATGACACTGGCAATATATGTCTGAGTCCCTATTTCTTGACATGTCAGGATCCAGTCATCCAGAGGAGCAAATTTCCACCATCTGTATCTCTGTTAGGGCCCCATTATAAGCTGGTTGGTGCAATGGTATGCTATCTGTCTCAGCATCATTCTTTTTCTCTTCCACAGAATTTTGTACTAAAGAAAAAAAAATGTAGTAAAAGCTTCAGGAGTGTTAGGTCTCAGTCTGTGACTATGGCTCCTCTCAGTACTCCTCTCCCTGACCCCTACCTCAAACATTTCCCTCCCTGGGACAGACCTTCCTCTTCACTTCCTCTACTCTCACTGCTAGTTAATTTAAATCGTTAACTATGCCAGCCTCTTGGCCTGGTATTCTCATGGTCTGTCTGGGGCTCTCCCTCCCCTCTGTCCTCCTATAGTACTCTTTGATCTGCCAGTCATGTTTGCCTTATACTCTCACCTCTGCCTGTTTTCTCCTTTATATCTAAAATAAAATTTTCTCCATACCTTAGGAGTAGCCATGTCTTCTCCCTTTTATTTCATTTATTTCATTCATCTGATGCTGAAACCTTGGAGAGGCATAATGAATTTCCTTCCAAGGGAACTGGCCTCTCCTCCCAAGCTGCTGCTTTGTCTCTCCCAAGATATGTACAGATTATTTGTTTCTGTTGGCTTCTACCATCCATCATATTTGATTCCAAATTTTGGAGTCTATGTGTTCAGCTGCTTCTTGCCTCTGCCTTCTCTAACCATCCATTTCTCCCTGACGACTCAGTAAGTGTCTTATCTTTGACTCCTGGACCCTACTATGTCCTCAAGGGGCCTACCAGATGTACAACTTTCTACTCACTAAGAGACTTCCTCTTCTTTATCTACTGGATCACTACCTTTCCCAAAATATCCCTCAGCTCACCTCCTCAGTCATTTTCTTTTCTAGCTGCTCTAACCTCTCTAGATAAATGTTACCACAGAGGTGTCCTCTTTTACTACTTTTACTACAAAAGACACAGCAGTGTGTCAAGGCACTCCTCTCATCTTACTTGACCCCTATCCTGTGGAAAGGGCTGCCTCTCTTTTGTGATTCAGGACATTTCTTACTGAGAAATCTTTCAGCCCACTTGGGGATGCACTGGATTGGAATTCTTGTCACAACTACACTTACCACCTCTGCTCCCTGTGGCCTCTTTCAGCTCCTTTCTGGAGCTTCCTCACCTTATCCTAGCATCTACCTGGTAATTTCATCAGCTTCTCTATGTGCTTCTGGACCTATACTATAACTCTTTTCTCACCGTCTACCATACAGCTCCCCCCTCTTCTCCATTTCAGAGCTGCCTGCGTTGTCTCTTTCTTCAGCCTTCCCATATGAGATATTCCATTGGTGGAGTTCCTACCTGCCCCCTTTATTCCTGTGCCACTCAATTCTCTCTTGGAAGTCTTGCAGATTTTCTACACCCTCCTGTCCTCTATAATATTGAAATTCTCTGTTAGGTGGTGTTCCTGCTTGTTCTTCATTGTCTCTCTTTTTTTTTTAAGATTAACTTTTTTTATTAAAAATAAATTCTTCTATATACAGTATAACCCAGTTTCACCTCCCTACACTCTTCCCAACTTTCCCATCCTTCTTCCAGAATCACTCCCTACTCTGTTTCCTCTTGAGAGGAATCAAAGCGACTATAGCCAAACAGAATACAGCAAAATACAGCACAAGGCAAATGCCTTAATATCAAGGCGGGGCAAGGCAACACAACAGGAAGAAGAGTCTCAAGAGCAAACAAGCAAAAGAGTCGGAGATCTGTTCATAGTCCTGCCAAAAACACCAAGCTAATAGTCATAACATATATGCAGAGGACCTGATACAGACCTATGCAGGTCCCACTCTTGCCACTTCAGTCTCTGTGAGGCCATATGAGCCCTGCTTAGTTGAATCTGTGGATCATGTTCTCCTAGTGACCTCCATCTACTATGACTCCTACAATCATGGGATTCCCTAATAACTTAGGGGAGGGAACAGATGGAGAACTCTGCTTTAGATTCTTTCTCAACATAAGGTCTGGCTGTGGGTCTCTTTATCTGTTCCCATCTATCAGAGGAAGCCTCTGCAATCTATGAGCATAGCAGAACACCACTGTTTTTTTTTTTTTTTTTATCCCAGTGGTATTCCATACTAATAGGTCTCTGGGATGTCTAGTTCCCTAGTTCCTGGGCATTGAGGAAGTGTAGGCATGGGCTCCTTCTCATGCCATGGGCTGCTTCTCATGCTATGAGCCTCAAGTTAAACCAAACATTGGTTGGCCACTCCTACAAGTTCTGAGCCATTATTGTTCCAGTACATCTTTCAGGCAAGAGAGATTATATGTGAAAAAAAATAATATTTAAATAAGTAGACAATCCATGTTCATGACTTAGAAGACTCAATATTATAAAGACATAACCTTAAATACAATTCTCCTAAAACTCTCAACAGGGTTTTAAAACGAAATTGACAGAAATTCTACTGTCTTATATATATATATATATATATATATATATATATTGGTAAAAAAAAAAAGAAATGTTAATGTCAGTCATAAGACAGCACAGTAAAGATTGATACTTAATTTAAATGCCTTAAAATTTATCCTAGTGTTTCCTCAAAAGTTTCATAATTTTAATTGTTAATTTTGATAATATTTTATGTTAATTTTAAATATTATATAAGGTAAGATTCTATATTTGTTCATTTTGCACGTAGTCAATTACAGCTGATTAAAAGACTATTTTTTCCTCATTTTAAGGGTTTATGTCTGTTTTAGTTAGGGTTTCAATATTGTGAAGAGACATGATCAAGGCAACTCTTATAAAGGGCAATGTTTTATTGAGGTTGGCTTACAGTTTCAGAGGTTTAGTCTGTTATCATCATGGTAGAAAGCATAGCAGTGTCCAGGAAGGCATACTGCTGGAGGAGCCAAAAGGTTTACATCTTTATCCAAAGGAAGCCAGGAGAAGAGTGGTTCCCATGAGGGTAGGAGGAGGGTCTCAAAGCCCAAACCCACAGTGACACACTTCCTCCAACAAGGCTACTCCTACTCCAACAAGGTCACACCTCCAAATAGTGCCACTCCCTGGGCCAAGCATATTCAAACCACCGCAATATCTATACTGAATTTTTAGTCTTTTATATACTATCTTGGTTACTACAGGTCTATAGTTTTGAGGCTGAGTGCATGAATGTAGCAACTCTGCCATTTGGGACTTGACTCTTTTCATTTCCACAGAAATTTTAGGATCATATTTGTAATTTTCAAATGTTTGCATGTGTGCACTGTATTATGTCATTCCCTTTTCATCCCTCCATCCCTTCTAAGGCTCTTCCTTTTAACCTTCATTGTCTCTTATAACTAGAGTGTTTTCTGTCTCTCAACTCCCTCCTGGAGCTTAAGTGAACCCTCCCTATATAAGAGTTTCTTTTACGGCATCTTTTTTTTCTTGTACTCAATTACTTCCTTGAACTCAGAGATTTTGTTTCATTGTCTTACTAAACAGCTTGACTTTGATTAAGCTCAATAAACAAAGAAAACAATTTCAACTTCCAAATTCAATTAGATTATAACATTTTCTGCCACCACACAAGAAAATAATCAGAAAGTGTCTCATCTATATGGTTCTTCAAGTTTCTACTCTTTTATCTCTAAGATTTTTAGTGCCAAGCTCTGAAGAAACCTTTTAAAACATTGTATAAATAGCCAGTATCTCAGTATTTGTAAGATAATTGGGTATGGATAAAAATATCTAAAAATATTTGGCTGAAAACCTGTAACAAAAGGTTTATAGTTAACGTCCTAAACATAGTTAATTTTAGTATGCTTCTATATACTATATTCAACTTTTTGTAGTATATATACGTATATATGTGAGTGTGTATATAATATACTATACTGTATACTATTATAATAGTTTATTCTATATATACTATTAGCATATATATTAAACTACTATACTATATACTGCATATTATATACTATATACTGCATACTGCATACTATATCCTATATGCCATATATTATATACATATACATTCTATATAATATATAGTATCTGTACTATATATGATGTACTAGTAGAATATATATATGTAATTTGATCTAATATATATATATATACACACACACATATATATATACACATATATATACATATACATATACACATATTTGATTCAACTCCTGTTTAAAAAATAGATCTAGATCTATTTGGAAAATGTATGTTTTAAATAGCAACGATATAATTTGCTTCCATCCTGGCTGATGACAACTTAACGATGGGAACAACAATATGAGATGTTTTACTAAGGCTAAAGATAGTACATGTCATGTGACTTTACCACCATTTTGAATAAAATTACCACATGATATAAAGCAACTAAAGTAATAATTGTAAAGCTTTTTATCCTACCAAGCTCTCTGCTTATCACTGGATCTCCTTTTCCACTAAGGAGGCAATATTAGCTTCTCCAAATGTTTGGATTAGGATGTATTTTTGTATAATAAAATAAATCCTCAAGGTTATAAAGATATATTAACAATAGTTGTCTTGGAGATTTACATCTAACTATGTTTTTGCTAACTGTTCAACATCAGGATTCTAGAAATTTTCAATAAAGAAAAATATACATTTGATAAATAATACATATTTGACAAGTAAGGTTTATAAATTCCTAAGGTATACTCAGGTCAATATTAACTGACTTGAAGATATATGTCTATCTTGTTTGTTTTTGATAACCATATTAAATTTATTAGATATTTTCTTTATTTACATTTCAAATGTTATCCCATTTCTGGTTTCTCTTCTGAAAATATCCTAACCTACCCCCCTTTCTCTCCTGCTCACCAACTCACCCACTCCCACTTCCCTGTCCTGGTATTCCCCTTACACTGGGGAATCAAGCTTTTTCAGGGCCAAGAGCCTCTCCTACCTTTGATGTCCAACAAGACCATACTCTGCTACATATGCAGCTGGAGCCATGAGTCCCTCCATGAGTACTCTTTGGTTGGTAGTTTAGTCCCTGGGAGCTCTGGGGGTACTGATTTATTCATAATGTTATTCCTCCTATGGGGCTGACAGCTCCTTTGACTTCTTGGGTCCTTTATCTAGCTCCTCCATTGGGGACCTTGTACTCAGTCCAGTGGTTGGCTGGGAGCACACACCTCTGTATTTTTTGGGTACTGGCAGAGCCTCTGAGGAGACAGCTATATCAGGCTCCTGTCAGCAAGCACTTGTTGGCATCCACATTAGTGTCTGGTTTTGGTGACAGTATATGGGGTGGGTGCCTAGGTGGGGCAGTCTCTGGATGGCCTTTCCTTCAGTCTCTGCTCCACACTTTGTCTATGTATCTCCTCACATGGATGTTTTATCCCCACTTCTACGAAGAATCAAAGTATTCATACTTTGGTCTTCCTTCTTGAGCTTCAATTGGTCTGTGAATTATATCTTGGGTATTCCAAGCATCTGGGCTAATATCTACTAATCAGTGAGTTCTGTAATAGTGCACTATAAAAAAGGCAGAAAAAAATCTCTCTGTGGACTGCATTTATGATTTAAAGTTTTATATTGATGGTAAAAGGATCTTTAATTAAATTTCCAACTCAAACTTTTCAAGGTTCAAACTTAAAAAATTTGTAAAATACTAATCTTATTAAAGCTATTAACTTGTAAATTATTAAATATAATTAAGACATGCAAGTTAATTCTTAGACATATTACATATGATCAAATTCTTTAATGTGCTCAAAACTATGCTAATATAATAATAAGTGTATCTGTAACTCAGTCATAGTAACAAGCTTTATTTAGCTTCCTGCATGTGTTTTCAAGTTTAGGCTTAAAGAAGTACCTAAAAACAAAGTTTGTTTAGCTCAGGTATATTTATTAGATAATGGTCCTTAAAATCTTCAGAGTTCTGCTAAATATAGCTTTAAAAGGTCTGATGACAAAGCTTTTCATGATTGACATAAATGTCAGATCCCAGTGACAACCCTAAGGTCAGAGAGGCAGGAGGTAGGGTGCGGTAGACAGCACCAACTAGATTGTGACTAACCACTGGGAAATGCTGCCTCATGATTCACCAGCTCTAAGGGCTTTGCCAAACTGTGGACAGTGTTGGATTCATTGATCTATGCTCCCTAATACAAATTTGGCCATTCTTCCATACACCTTCTCTGGAGAATAGTCTATTGTCTCTTTTGGGCCCAGTTGAAGACTGATGCTGCTCAGATCTTTGCCTCCAAAGAAGTCATCAAGACCACAGGAGCTTAGGGTAATTCCCCATATGGTGTTAAGTTTTATCATTTTGCATGATACATGGGTCATTTAGATTATATTTCCTGCTATAACTTATCATTATCAGATCTCTGATAGTGTTTATGACTGCCTAACTATGTGAACTTGGTTTATAATGACTACTGTCAGTAATCAACCACTGTGTCTCATTGTTAAGAATTAAATTTTTTAATAGTTCAAAGTTTGTGTAAATTGTCATGGTCTAAGAAAATATTTTATGATGTGTAAAATCAAGTTGTAAGAGTATGAGATAGTGATTTAAGGTATATTTAAAGTGAGAAATGTTTCAGACATCTTTTCCTTTCTATGCTATTGTTATATTTAGACTTCTAACATTCCATGTTTTGACATTAAGCAATCTGATGTGGTATAACCTATATCTGGTAAAAGACCTGTCTTATAATTATAGTCACAAGCTCACATTTTAAATTTACTTTAGTTGTTTTCTAAGTGTATACTTTAAAATATTTCTAATCATGCTAAAAGAATATCTCTGTCTAATCTATGTATACAGCCCTTTAGAAAGAATACTCATGGTTTTCACCTCAAATCATTTTGGGGCCTTCAGATTCTGTTATGGGTCAAAGGCATGAGTCTACTGCTTTTACTACAATGTGGATTTCATTACAGAATAAAAACAGTGGTTATGTTACAATATTTAAAACTTTATCTCTGTTTGTAAAGTAAAAGATTCTTGCAAGCTTCAGAAAGTCACAACTTTGATCCACCTGGCACAGGTCAAATGAAACCCAGATAAGCACTCCAGTCAGTAACAGCCTATGTTTCATCACCTGTTTATCCTGAGGTTAGGACATGCCCCTTTTCCTGGTCTTGGGACTCCTTCTGTCAGCCAAATACCATGACCACATGCCTAAAGATTCACATATACAGCCACCCAGGATTAAATTTTTTTCCTAAACCTCTTAACATTACCTTCTCTCTCTAGTATATCTGTCCTAGAATATTTCCTGTCAACTGTAGATGGCTCCAATGCTACCTACAAAGCACCATCTCCAGGTATTCCCTCAGAATCTAGATGTCAGATGGACCAATATTCCAGATTACTCCAAAGCAGCCTGCACTTCTCTAGTGCCAGGCAGCCCTGTAGGCCCTGGGCAGCAAGCAAAATGGCCTGCACTAGGTTTTATTCCTGTTCTTTGACCATCATTGCAACTTTCCTGTACCCCAACAACAATGTTCAAATATCAGCAAAAAATAGTTATAGATGAGATTACTTTTTCTCTTCTCATCAACTACAGGCTGCGATGTTAGTTCTCAAAGCAGGGCAAATCTCGTTCAGGATCTGTTGTTCTTACCAGCACTTCTAGCCCCAACTGCTATCTGAAACCTGTCCCTCCCAGAGGCTGCATTTCTGTTTCCCTTTACCCAGCCAGGATCTCCATATAACTCAACCATTTTGGTCATGGCACTCTCTTGGCCCAGGCTGATGCTCTTGGTTAGTAGCTCTGCTCTTGCTTCCCTCCCTGTCTTCTCTCATGGTCCTCTTTATTCTGCTCACCATGTCCAGCCTGTACTCTTACTTTTGACTGCTTTCTACCTTATATCTAAATTAAAATCTCTATACATTAGGAGCAGTTATGTTTTCCTTTTATTTTATTTTTTCATTCAAGTAGGTTCATTTCTTACATTTTTTAAACTTAATGTGTTTCTGTTGGGTAGGATTGAAATTCATGGAAAAGGAAAGGCTTTGGATTGCTTCTTTGGCTATCAATCATCAGAACTAGCAGAAAGCTATAAAAAACAGTTCTAAATTTGGTGATGGCTGAAAATGTTCTAAATTTGGTGGCAACTGATATTCTTTACTACCAAGCTACATTGTTAAAATAATACTGTCAATGAAGGGTATAAAGAAAATGGCTTCAGCTGCACTGCCCTTCTGGTCTCTATTGTGACTTCTTCCTTCTTGTCAGATATGTCTGCTTTTGTGGCACAGCAAGAATTTCTATCAGTGTCATTTTGATTTCATCCCTTTTCTTGGAATTTTTCATTGTCTTTATCTCTGTCTGCCAATAGAAAAATCTTGCAGTGCTTTAACTATCTCCCCCAGCCCCAGTTAGGCATCCCAATTTTAGCCATCATAATAGGATAGAAAGATTCAGACAAAGAACTTTTAGTCCTAACTTCCTCTCTCTTTGTGCATTATTTAAAGCACTCTGCTACTATTAGATCAAAGGGTTGCTTTACAGAAAATAAAGAATTTATCTGTAGGAAATCAGATCAAAACTTTTCTATCTCAGATAATTATCCTCTTTGAGCAGGAACTTGACCTTCTGTGTCTAAGCTATTCTCTTGACCAGGTGCCAAAGTTTCATTCTACTCTCAGTTTACTTTATTTACATATATATATATATATATATATATATATATATATATATATGTGTGTGTGTGTGTGTGTGTGTGTGTGTGTGTGTACATATATGTATATACGTATATATATATGTATATATATATACATATATGTATATATATATATGTATTTTAATTAACTTATTTATTTTCAACCCAAACACTGCCCCCTTCTGGTCCTCCCTTCCCTGAGACCTTTTCCTCTGTACCTTTTCCCTTTCTCCTCTAGGAGGGTGAATGTGCCCTGGGGATCCCCCCACCATCATGCATCAAGTCTCTGTCACATTAGGTCCAACCTCTCTCACTGAGGCCAGAAAAGACAGCCCTGGTGGGAAACAGATACCACAGTCAGGCTATAGCTTTAAGTAGAGTCTCTGCTCTAGCTGTTTGGAGGATCCTCATGGAGACAGAGCTGCATACCATGCTATAAATGTACCAGAGGTCTCATTCTACCCTGTGTGTGCTCTGTGGTGGCTCAGATTTTGAGAGTTCCCAGAGGTCCATGTTGGTTGACTCTGCTGGTCCTCTTGAGGAGTTCTCACTCTCTTTAGGATAGACTGCCTGCAAGCATAATAGAGTACCATTAATAGCACCAGGGCTTGATTTTTGCCCATGGGATGAGTCTTTAGTTATTGCTTAGTTATTTGACCAAGCCCACTCAGTCCATCAATCGGTTCTCCAGGGCCAGAGTGAGGATTAAAAAGAGACAATTAGACAATGACCCTAGTCAATTCTAAGACTGAAGGCTGGTTTAATAATTTCCAATCCAGTTTTATACCACTTTAATTACATGCAGGTATTAAGAGCAATAGTAGTACAATGAGGAACAAGCAAGACAGTAAACACAAAATTGTCAAGGCAATAAGCAAAGTCCAGTGACAGTTGTTTCCAAGGGCTTGACAGAATAACAAAAATACCTGAACCTACTTCTTTGCCCAAACCCAAAATCTTGCCTGAAGTCTGCTTCTTTTATTCCACCCAAAGATTAACATTCCTGCCTTAAGCTACTTCCCTATTATGCCCTAATGCCAGAGTCCTGCTTGAAGCCCTTGTCCTTGTTCAATATCAAGTTCCTGCCAGGCAGCAAAACATCCCAATAAGGCTCTCTACTGTTATTCCCTCAGTATCTTCTCCATCCCCTGTATCCATGAGCTAAAAAAGCCATTGACAAAAAACAACCCCTTCATGTTAAATGTCTTAGAGAGATCACAGATACAAGACACATACCTAAAACTAATAAAAGAAATGTACAGAAAGTCAATAGCCAACATCAAATTAAATGGGCAGAAATTTAAGGCAATCCCACTAAAATCAGAGACAAAACAAGGGTGTCTACTCTCTCCCTATCTATTCAATATAGTACTCAAAGTTATAGCTAGAGCAATAAGACAACTAAAGGGATCAAGTGGATATATATTGGAAAGGAAAAAGTCAAAGTATCACTATTCACAGATGATAGTACACATAAGTGACTCCCAAAATTGTACCAGAGAACTCCTACAGTTAAAAATAATGAACTCGTGAAATTCTTAGGCAAATGGATAGAACTAGAAAATATCATCCTGAATGAGGTAACCAAATCACAAAAGAATACACATTGTATGTGCTCTCTGATAAGTGGATATTAGTCTAAAAGCTTAGAATACCCAAGATACAATTCGCAGACCACATGAAGCTCAAGAAGAAGGAAGACCAAAGTGTGGATACTTTGATTCTTCTTAGAAGAAGGATCAAAATACCTATAGCTCACAGCCAACAAATAGGGTTCCCAATGGAGGAGCTAGAGAATGTACCTAAGGAGCTGAAAAGGTTTGTAGCTCCATAGGAGGAACAATAATATGTACCAACCAGTACCCCCAGAGCTCCCAGGGACTAAACCACCAACCAAAGAGTACACATGGAGGGACTCATGGCTCCAGCTACATATGTAGAGAAGATGGCCTTTTCAGACATCAATGAGCAGAGACACCTTTGGTCCTGTGAAGGCTCGATGCCCCAATGTAGGGGAATGCCGGGTCAGGAAAGTAGGAGAGGGTTGGTAAGCAGGGGAAGATGATATGGGATAGAGGGGTTTTGGAGTGGTAACTAGGAAATGGGATACTATTTGAAATGTAAATAAAGCAAATATATGATAAAATAAAATAAAACAAAATAAAATAATTAAAAAGAAACAATTTCAGCAATGTGACTGGCTATAAAATTAACTCAAAAAAAAAATCAGTAGTCCTTCTTTATATAAATGCTAAACAAGTTGTGAAAGAAATTGGGGGAACAAGGACCTTTCTCTTCTCTTCTCTTCTCTTCTCTTCTCTTCTCTTCTCTTCTCTTCTCTCTTTTTTCTTTCTTTCTTTCTTTTTCTTTTTTTTTTAATATAGACAGACATGCTTCTATTTTGTACCATATTGTGGGTATATTGTGTATTTATTTTCATTGATTTCTAGAAAGTCTTTAATTTGTTTATTTATATTGTGACCCATTTTTCATTTAATAGAGCAATGTTTTGTTTCCATGACTTTGAAACCTTCACACTGTTGTTGATATCTAGCCCTACTATATGGTCTCATAGGATTGAGGGAATTATTTCAATTTTCTTGTATCTGATGAGACTTGCTTTGTGTCCAAGTGTGTAGCCAATTTTGGAGAAATTTCCATAAGATGTAGAGAAATAGTATACTCTTACATTTTGTTGAAATGGTTTTTAAGTATCAGTTAGGTCCATTTGATATATACTGCCCATTTAGCTCCAATATATCTCTGTTTGCTTTTTGTCATCATGACCTGTCTATTGATAATAGTGGAATAGCAAAGAATACACTATTAGTTTGTAAGGGTTAGTAAATGGTTTAAGCTGTGGTAATATTTATATTTTGTTTATTGTTTTTTTTAAACTTGGATACCCATTTGTTCATGGACTAAACCTCAACTCAAAGGCCCTGAAAATATTTTCAACAGAATCAAAAAAAAAAGTTTTTCCTAAGCTAAAGAAGGTGATACCTATAAATATACAAGAAGCATACAAAACATCAAATAGATTAGACCAAAATCAAAAGTACCTCAGTGTAGCCACCTGCAGCTACATTCGAACTAGTTACAGGGTTCCCTGGAAGGAAAGCTGGGGATAGGAATGGGATGACAAGAAAGAACTGAAGCCAAGACAAGATTTCCTGCTCAAGGCTCAAAGTTTAATGGGGTTCTCGAAACATATAGGTGGTGGTGGGGAACTCTTTCCTTAAAGTCTGGAAACAGGTCTGCAGAACTGGTTAGCTTGCACTGCAGGAGGTTGACTCAGGTGGCTAGTGTTTCTCAGGAAGCTGCAGGTATTTGGAGTAGTGGCAAGCAGAGTTCTAAAATTCCTGCTCAAATACTGGGGGGAGGGCACACCTCAGAACATCATAATCAAAGTGCTAAATGTATAGAACAAGGAAAGATCCAGCCAATGCATGCTGCTTGGCTTAGTCTCTGGGAGCTCTGAGGGGTCTGGGTTAGTTGACACTGTTGTTCTTCCTATGGGGTTGCAATGCCCTTCAGTTCCTCAGTCCTTCCTGTAACTCTTCTAAATTGGTTCCCAACCTCAAACCAAAGGTTAGCTGAAAGTATCTGCATTTGTCTCAGTCAGTTCCTGGTAGAGCCTTTCAGAAAACAGCTATGCCAAGATCCTGTCTGTAAATACAATGTGGCCTCAGTAATAATGTCAGGTTTTTTTTTTCTTTTTCTTTTTTTTTTTAATTTTTTTTTATTCGATATAATTTTTATTTACATTTGCCTACCCATGGGATGGATTGCGAGTTGGGCAGGCAGGTCACTGAATGGCCTTTCTTTCAGTCTCTACTTCATTTTTGTCCCTGCATTTCCTTTAGACAGGAATTCTGGGTTAAAAATTGTGAACATGGATGGGTGGCCACTTGCCTCAACTGAGGGCCATGTCTATCTACTGGAGGTGTTTTTTTCCATTCCATTCTCCACTGTTGGGCATTTCAGCTAATATCATCCCCATTGAGCCCTGGTAGCCTCTCACATCTCAGGATTCTGGGACTTTATAGAGGTTTCCACTGCCCCCTAACCCCCACTGCTGCATATTTCAATTCATTCTCCTGGCCCTCTGAACATCCCTCTTGTCTCTCCCCATACTTGATCCTGCCCCTCTTTTTCTCCTCCCTCCTTCTGCCTCCCATAATTAATTTGTTCCCCTTCTAAGTGGGTTTCTGGTGAACAGACCCAAAAGGAGATGCATGGTATGTACTCACTGATAAGTGGATATTAGGCAAAAAGTTCAGAATACCTATGATACAACTCACAGATCATAGGAAGCATAACAAGATGTTCTCATGTTTTACCAGTTTATTTTGCAGCTTTAATGACCAGGAAGAAATTAAAAGGAGCTGAGATACATCACTAATAATTCTAAATTGCATCTGATAAACATATTCAAGACTTGTCTCTAGTTTGGCTTCTTAACCACCATGTGGTGTAGGTTTTTCTGAAGGATTCAAGCACATTGTTTTTCTCCAAGCACTGCAGCTGGAGAGCTAGTATATTAAATAAGCTTTTCAGGTCTTGGCAGTACAACTTTAGAAAATAACACCAGCCCAACTTGGGATCTATCCCATGGGTGAGCACTAAACTTTGACACTATTACTAGTTCTATGTTGTGCTTGCAGAAAGGAGCCTAACATGGCTGTCCTCTGAGAAGCTCTATCCAGCAGTTAACTGAGACAGATACTCATAGCCAAGCATTGGAAGGAGGTCGGGGACCCCTATGGAAGAGCTAGGGGAAGAGCTTTGAATGAACCAAAGGAGATGGCGACCCCATAGGAAGACTAACAGTGACAACTAACCTGGATCCCTGGGAGTTCCCAAGACTGAGCCACCAAGAAAGCACATACACAGATTGGTCCAAAACCCTCAGCATGTATGTAGCAGAGAGTCGCCTTGTCTGGCCTCAGTGGAGAGGATATGCTTAATCCTGTAAAGACTTGATACCCCAGGGAGGGGTTATATTTGAGGGTGGGACTCCCTCACAGTGGTGAATGGAAGGGGCATAGGCAAAGAAATCTGCTAGACAGGACCAGGATTAGGGAAGCAACACTTAGGATGTAAATAAATAAAATAATTAATTAATAATAATAAACAAAACAAAACAAAAAGAAAATAAGTTTACTGAAACACTTTAAATTGTACATGTCTTTTCCTGTAATTAATGGACTTCTTTGAGGAAGACTACTAGAGTAATAAAGTTATGGTATTATAAAAGTGGGATATACACAAGTATTACATGATTCAAGTACGGCAGCCTATGTCTAAAATGGCAATATACATTACTATTGAAAACTAGGCTAGAAATAACATATGGAAGTTTAAAAAGTTTTGGTTATCTACTTATCTACCTTAAAGTATACATCAGAATATTTCCTTTAGTTTCCATAATTGTTGGTTTATGTAAATGCATATTTCATGTATAGATTCACATGTATCAGATGATTCATTATCATCTGTTCATATTCAGTGTTATCTCATTTGGATAAAGATGCTGATAAAGTTATACTGCATGCATATATGTACATTTGTGTAAGCAAAATAACATGGCAGCTTGTGCAGTAATAACTAATAATTACAATTAAGTTATGATGATTTGAATAAAAATATGTAAAAGTTTTAATCTGTGATCAGGAGAACTTTTTACAACTCCTTCTCAAGTAAAACTGAGTTATGTGCCCTAATTTTTTTAAATCATATAAGAAATATTTGTATTCTTTGAATTAATAGTTGTGGCTTCCAATCCATACCAACATCCACCAATCCACCAACATCACATATAGTTATAGAGTGCATGCAACTTCACCAGTCATGTGACCAAGATTTGATACAGATTTGCCATGAATTCAGAAATTATTTTCACAGTATAAGTTTGTTTTGGTCATATATCACATTTTATAGTGCATGGCTTCATAACTACAAAAGACTGATCCACTTTGATTTTATACATATAGTAAGAGACCAGATAGCAGTAAGCTTCTCTTTACTCCTTATTGGTGAAGTGAAGTGAATAATTCTGAACAATTGTTTAGCATTATCAATGCTGCTATTAGCAACAGAAGGTTCATCTCTTCCTGTTTGGACAAATATGTAATACTCACTATTATGCTTAACAGAAAAATCCCAAAGAGATGTCCAAGGTAATTATTTCCAGAGTTCCAATTTTGATCAGAACACAGATCAGGTGAATTTTACCCATGGGACAATTTCAAGAAATGAATATAGGTCTGGATGAAGGGAAGATTATCTCTATAAGACATGGATGTCTTCTTGAACACACATCAGATTGGGGAAAAATAGATTAAAACAAATGTGAGTTTGGTAAGTCATCCTATCTCTCTAATATTTTTTGTAACATAATTCTTAAAATAATTCTAGTTACCAATACCCACTATGTATGGAGTTGAGGTAGGTTTTTTTCTCTTCTGTCATTTTTAGAGATAAACTAACATTATTTTTCTCTCTCTCCTGGTCCATGTGTGCCCATGTCTAAATGAGAAGATCATCATTCTTTACACATAGGTTTTGATTTGGTCATATATCCAAATCCATAAAAGTACTATACAGCTAATATAGTCCAAATATTCCTTACCACTTAACTGAATGAAATATTTTTTTTAATCAAAGAGTACATAGTAGATATGTTGCAGCATAAAAATAACAGTAAAGATAAAATCAAACTAAATGGGGATTGTGGAAATCAGATTAAAAAATTCTGCCATCTGTCTGCTGGGATAAAGAAGAAATAGTCTCGCCTGGGATGAGCTTTCTTCTTTGTTGGCAATGCTCAGTTGTCAATCCTGAAACCATATGCAACAACAAACAATAGACTCAATGGACTGCATTTACATTAATTTTTATACATTTAATACAAACACCCATATATGGTACAATAAGAATCAAGGGGAAATAGGCTATGAACTTGAGAAGTAGTATGGGAAGAATATGACGAAGTTCTTGGGAGCATTTTCAGGAAGAAAAAGGAATTGGTAAATGATGGAACTCTGCTTGCATTAAAAGTATAAAAGTGGAACATATACTACCAACATCCCTAACTAAAACACACAATGACAAAACACAACACAACACAACAATCAATCTGTGAGCAAAGCAAGCCATTAGAAGCCATTCCTACACTTCAGTCATCAATGTCTATTACATGGTATCTTTTAGGTTGTATAATTCTCATTACACCTGTAAATCCTTACAGAATACAAATACTGAGACTATTACAAAGTTTATCACTTTGATACAAGGACAATCAATACAGAAAAAAATCATTGAGAATTAGGAGAAAAACAATAGTTATCTTTTGGATTCTGAAAAAGATAATTCAATTTGTATCTGCTCATTCATTTTTATAATTATTATGTGTAAGCCAACCTTAGATTATCTAGAAGAATTGCTACTGAGTTAGATGCAAGAATTGTACAGATGCTTTAATAGATTATTGTATTTCATTATATCCTTTAAAGTACTGATATCTTCTGGCAAGAGAAGAAGAGAGGATAAAGAGGTTGTTATGTTCCTGAAAACAATTTGCATGCTTAATATATCTTTTGCACTTACATATTTAATAGTTGCCAAATAGATACTTGCAAACCTAACAAAAATATAGGTAGCAAGTATTTTAAAGAAATGTGTGTATATGTGCAAATATCAATAAATATGTATGTGTAGATATAAAATATATGTGTGATAATAAAAATATGTTCATATATATACATTTGTGAGATATGTGTATATATACATATATATATATGTACATGTATATCTTAAAAAAGAGTTCAGATGAACATTAAAACCAAAACATAATAAACAATATTGTGTCAAGATTCACTAGGAAATATAACTAAAGTAAACAACTCACATACCATTGTACTCTAGATATTAGAAAGTATTAATGATTCCTATATGTATATTTAATTTTATATTCTTTATAACACACTAAAATTAATTTAACTTTCTTTAAGATATTGCAGTATCTGGCACCAGTTTTACTAGCTTCTCAATCATCACTTGAAAGCAAAACGTTTTGAATAAAATCATTAAAACACATCTGATAATGCATAGTCACTACTATATATCAGAAAGAAGATGTAGGATATTGTACAATCACAAATGTGTGATACAGTAGTGTCCTAAATCTGTAATACTAGAGGAGACACTTTAAATGTATTACTTGAGCTTTGGTTCTACTTTGCAGCGGAGGTTCTAAAGAAAGGATGATGCGGCTCTATAAATGAATACTCTTTCTTATTAATTATTTCCATTAGTTATCCAGTTATAACATGATGGCCAAAACTGAACTGAATATACCTAACACAAATAGACATCCATAAACACCATAGAACAAAACCCAAAACCCACCCTATGCTACAGTGTGAGGCAGAAAGCCCAATAGGCCTCAACAAAAAGTTACAACCAACTAAAAATACTGAAAATTTGAGAAGTAGACTTCACATGGAAAGAATACAATTGGTTCTCCAATTCCAAATGGTCTGCCCTGAAAACATATCTACAAAAATCATCACATGAACTAAGTAGTTTCTATAGGGCAATATGTATAGTTGTATATACTTACATAAATACATAAACTCATTTTGTGTGTAACACACACTATGTATTTATGTATGTATGCAGACATAGACACACACAGGCACACACACACACAAACACACACATATATATTTGTAGGTAAATCAACAATTAATGAAAACAGAAGCCATAAATGTGAAAGTGAACAGAATTTTTAGAAGAAACTGAAAAGAGGGAAGAAAAGAGAGAAATGTTATAATTATAATCTTAAAAATTAAAAGAAATAATAAAAATAACAAAATGCTCAGGATGACCAGAAACTTTTTGACATGTGGAAAAATAAAAAAAATCGAGGAACATGAAATCTTTGCTATAAAATCGATGTATGTTCCTCAGATTTTTGATACATCTCAATAAGGTATATGTGTTTACTTACTTGCTATTATGCTTCTACAGCAGATTAGTATATTACCTGATGTCTTCAGAAATTTGTTTTTCATACCTACTCCAATCTTCTCAGTCCTCAGAAAATTGGAATATTATGCAATTTAAGATCAATATTTTCTAATGCTATGATTGAATTAGGTGTGACATTCGGAGCTCCGGTCTGCATATAATTTGATTCATGCTTTGGTCAACTACACCTACACTATTTGCAATAGAATTTGTTAAACAGTTTAGTTGAATAAATAAATTTGATGATACATATTTTTAAGATTAAATGTAAACCTGGTTTGTACATTTCAATCTGGTATTTGCATCTATCTTACTTGGCAACCTATATGCGTCTCCACTGAAGTTTTCCATCATCTACTTTATAACTCTAAGTTAAATTTTAATTTATCAATGTCACAAAGACAGTTTCACAGATGCTCGATGAAATCATTATCCATTTTACTCAAAAAAGGTAGCTTCCTATCAGATCACTTGCAACTATAGTAGTGACAAATTCTGACATTTCTTTTCTTTCTTTCTTTTTTTTTTTTTTTAAGAAACCACACTCATGTTTAGGTTTTCTTTTTTCTTTTCTTTAAGTTATAAGATAGAGTTTATTTCTTAACAGTTGATTATGCTTTTTTCTCAATTTATCCTGTTCTGTTACATTGTTCTGTGAAAAGCAGATTTCTAAGAATCATGACAGGGCAACTGTCAATACAGAATGTCACTTCTTTGAAAGATAAAAAATGATGACATTGGTTATGCATTGCCGGTTGAGTTTGCCTTTCAGTGATCTGGCTTTGAGTTTTTTCAGTGTCGTGGAAAGAGTGGCAGAAAGTTCTCCAAGAGACATTATCTGTGAAGTCCAACTTCCCTGTCTGCAGTCTTTATAAGACAAACAGTTGGAGGCAGAGACAGTGATAGGCAATCCTTACATCTATTAAGCATCTCTCTCGTTTTTACCAACACCACTTTTGCAATCTCCTTTTTTCTTCTTTATTCCATTCACAGTTCTATATTTGTGTGTTGCATTTCTCTACCTCTTGCAAATATTTTTCACTGTATTTTGCTTGTCCACTCTTTTACTTGGAAATATTTGCTGTCTTTTGCCACTATATCTGTTTGAATTACCAAAATAAAAAATAAATATGTTAACACTTTGTAAATAAGGATTTTTGCACTGTTTATAGAGATAAGCTATGATAGCAATTTTTAAAATGTTTATTTTGTTCTTTAAATGTTTGTATTATGTAGTGTAATGTATTATGTAGTGTAATTAAGTGAGATGGGGGAAGCATTACATTTTTATGTTTTCATGTTGCTCTTTTGCTTTCCACATTGTTCTCATGTCAAAGGTATTTACCCATAGAAGAAGTGTGTATAAGTAAGATCTGACGCTTCTTTTCTTGGGAATTGCTCTTGATTCATTAGCTTTTCCTTTGGGTAGCAATGTCATTCATATTTGGCTTCTATTTCTCTTTAATATATGCATTTCTATTCAGGTAAGAGTCAATATGAATGTCTAATTTACAAAGGGAGTAGCCTACCTTACAACTCTAGTGGATAATATTTTTTTCTTTGCAGGTTATTTCTAAGGACACACTGAATAAAATGGATGGAGACAATCAGACTGTTGTGTCAGAATTTATACTCTGGGGACTTGCCCAATCAAAGAATACTCAGATCTTACTCTTCGTAACATTTTTGATGCTTTATCTGTTCATCGTGTCTGGGAATATTGTCATATTGATCTTAATCACCACTGACCCCCATCTGCATTCTCCCATGTACTTCTTGTTGGCCAACCTGTCCTTTGTTGATATGTGGCTCTCCTCAAACACCACTCCTAAGATGATCACAGATTTTCTCAGGGAAAACAAGATCATTTCCTTTGCAGGCTGCATGTGTCAGGTCTTCTTTTCCCATTGCATTGCTGCAGGAGAGATGGTGCTGTTGGTGGCAATGGCTTATGATCGTTATGTGGCCATCTGCAAACCACTCCACTACTTCACCATCATGAACCTGAAGAGATGCACTGGTTTGGTTTTGACTTCCTGGACCATTGGCTTTATACATGGTATAATTTACATAGTAGTGATTGTACAACTGCCTTTTTGTGGTCCCAATGAAATAGACAGTTTCTTCTGTGACATGCCACTTGTAATAAAACTTGCATGCATGGATTATCATTATTTAAATACATTAATGAATGCTGACTGTGGGCTTGTGGCTATAACATGCTTTATTCTGTTGCTTATTTCCTACACATATATCCTTATCACTGTATGTCAGAGCTCTAAAGCTGGTGCATCTAAGGCTCTGTCCACATGCACTGCACATATTACAGTGGTGATGATCTTTTTTGTGCCCTGTATCTTCATCTATGTGTGGCCCCTCAATATCACCTGGTTGGACAAATTTTTTGCAGTGTTTTACTCTGTTTTTACACCCCTCCTAAATCCAGCCATTTATACACTGAGAAATAAAGAGATGAAAAATGCTATGAAAAGGTTCATAGGCAATTTTCTGGGTCCCAAAGAAAATTTCTAATATCCAGAAACACAAATGCATTACTTTAAGTAATGTGACTAACTAGGAAATAGATTTAAAATCAGGAAATATAGTTTATATTTGAAATTGCTGCCAATATTCTAATATAGAAATAATATAATGGTTTAAAATGATATGACATTAATGGTCATCAATAAAGCATTATGAATCCTTTATGTTAAAATCTAAATATGGATAATCTTTATATATATAATGGAAAAGGTCATCAAATGGTTTTTTAATAAAATTTAAATTATCTTTTATTGACAAAACTCTTGTATTTATCTTTGTGAATAACATCATAGTGAGTTTTACCTGAGTATGATTCTGTATATCACTACATGCCCTAAACCCTTCACTGACTCTTTTAAATGGCCAACTTCATTACTTTTGTCATATCACAGCTATTTGCCAAAACATTAATGCAGGAGGCAGTAAAAATTAAGAAAAGATGAAACCACATGATAAACTTGACATGGAGTAGCAGTGAACCTTACTTTGTGTTTTTTTTTAACGAAATGAATAATGTATCAAAATAAAATATTTGGATAAAGTTGAATTACGTTTGTAAATTGTTTAATATTCTAAAATTTAGTCTCCATGAGGACAGTGTTCATAAATAGACTAATTATTAAAACTATTGTACTTCACTCAGTTACCCATGTGATATGTAACAAACATATATATATATATATATATATATATATATATATATATATATATATATATATAGTGTGTTGGTCTGTGAGAGTGCAGATGTGTAAAACAAACTACACTATTTTATTTACCTTTTATGACCATCATAGTTTTATGTTGATGTGTAAACAACATACTTTGGTTTCAGAACACAGGAAATCAGTCTCAAATTGACTGGGGATGTTCCTCCTATTCAATATGGTGATATTAGTTGTGCAGGGTACTGGGAAAAAAGAACATCAATTGTCTTACACAGATATAGACCCTGCATAGGAAAATATAAACTCACCTAGCTAACTGTGGGCACTACTGTTACAATGGCAATAATTTGATGGGGGAACTCACTATATTTTGGGTGCACGTTCCACAGGAGAGAATTTATGCCTGATACTGTAAAGCTGGGTAAATTCCATAGCCATTCAAGCTATTTGAGATTTTTTGATCTTGCACTCTGTTTTTTTTATTCATTTAGATTTTTTTAAACAAAGATGAGAAGTAAGATTTTAATATCATTCTTCCATGAAGGCATCTAGTTTTTTCAACAATATTTGTTGACTATTCTGTACTTCATTCACAATACATATTTGTCATATTTATTGAAAATCAGGGCAGTGAAATTTTGTGTAGTTAATTAAAATCATTTTGTAATGTATTTTTTCTGTTTATATCCTGCTCACTGCCCCCTCCTGGTAACCCTTTCCTACAATCTTTCCCCCATCCTCCCACCTTTTTTCCTGTAAGCAGGTAGTACTCCCTTGGATATCCCACCACCCTGGTACTTCAAATCTCTGTGAGGCTAGGTTCTTGCTCTCCCATTGAAACCAGACACAGCAGTCCAGCTAGAAAAATATATCCTACATAAGGAATCAGTTTTTGGGATAGCTGCATTCCAGTAGTTCAAGACCTCCATGAAGACCAAGCTGCACATATGCTACACATGTGCTAGGAAAGGCTAGATCCAGAACTTTTATGTTCTTTGGTTGGTAGTTTAGACTCACGTAACCACAAGGGTTATGGGTACTTGGCTCTGTTGGTCTTTCTGTGGAGTTCCTATTCCTTCAGGGCGTGTAATCCTTCCTCCTATTTTTTCATGAGTTCTAAAGCTCCACTCACAGTTTGTACAGGGGTGTATGTGTCTGTCTGAATCAGGTGCTAGGTGAAGCCTCTCAGAGGACAGCATTCTCCTGTCTGTAAGCATAACTGAGTATCTTTAATAGTGTTAGGGATTGGTGCTTGACCATGGGATAGGTCTCAAACTAGGTAGGTTATTGCTTGGCCATTCCCTCATATCCCTAATCCATCCTCCATGCCTGCATTTCTTGTAGAGAGGATAAATTATGGGTTGAAAGTTTTGTGAGTGGTTTGATGTCTCTATTGCTCCACTGGGGTTCCTGCCTGACTATAGGTGGTTCCATATCTGCAATGTTAAAAGCCATAGCTAATGTCACCCCCATTGAGTGCACCTCCCTTATCCCAGCTCTCTGTCTTGTCCTAGAAATGCCCCTTCTTCCTCACCCCAGTAAGTTGCAGATTTCCATTCATTTTCATGGCTATCTGGCCATCTTTTCTGTCCTTCCCCATATCTGATCCTGAACTGCCCCATTCCCCTCCCCAACCCCACCCTCAGTTTCCTCCAATCAGTTACTTCTTATGAATATCTTATTCCCCATTCTAAGTGTAATTCAAGCTCCCTTGCTTGGGCCTTCATTCTTGTACATATGTAACATCTTGGTAGACAATCATGCCATTGCCATGCTGCTTTGACTACTATGACTCTAAAGTATAACTTTAGTTCTTATCTAATAATCCAACGAGCATTTTTCTTTCTTTCTTTTTTTTCTTTTGGACTGGGATGCTTTGACTATCATTTGCTTGCAAATTTCTCTTTTGGGGACCAGTGTTATGTAACTGGTGATTTATTATTCTAATATTGTTTTTGGTTTGTGATAAAATGTTGACTCTGGATTTAGGTTATTGGTCAGATTTTTCTAACATGAAGTTTTAGACCATTAGGTGAAAGCCCCAAGGAAGGACAGTGGGTTAATGGTTTAGTGAGATTTCTGGTTCAAAGTGAATGTAATAATAGGAGGGGTAGAATTGTGTCTAGTCGGGCGGCGGCGGTGGCGGCAGTGCAGCAGTGGCTGGTCCAGCTGAAGGGCCATCAGCAGTGGAACGAAGGCGACACAGGGTCCAGTTAGGCCCTACGCCCACGACCACTGACCTTCGCTGACCAGCCGTGCGGCAAGCAGCTGCAGTTGTGCGGCGCCTTTCCTGCACGGAAGCCACTTCAGAACTCGGCTTCCCACCAGTCAGGAGAGGTACATCCATCTTGGTTCCGGACTCCAGGGATCGGACAGACTGAAATCAGCCTGGGCGGCAGCACCACATCTCCAAAACCTGCAAGAGGCTAGCTGGGCTTCCGGGCGGCCAGCTGGGAGAAGTCAGTGTGCTCCAGTGAATCCAGCGGGCCCCAGCGGGAGACTTCAGGTGCCTGCTTCGGGATCTGAACAGCCTGGGCAGCAGCACCCTGTCTACAAGCAGTGCAGGAGGTAAGCTGTGCACCAGAGGCCAACTGGGAAGAGGCAGCTTGCACTGGTGAGTCCAGCACTGACAAGACAAACTAACACCAGTGAGAACTAGATGGCAAAAGGCAAATGCAGGAACGTCACTAACAGAAATCAAGGCAATATGGCAACATCTGAACCCAATTCTCCTCTACCAACATGTCCTGGATACCCCATCACACCAGTAAAACAAGATTTGGATTTAAAATCACTGGTCATGATGCTGGTACAGGAACACATGAAGGACATACTTAAAGAAATTCAGGAGAAAATGGATCAAAAGTTAGAAGCCCTTACAAGGGAAACACAAAAATCATTGAAAGAAATCCAGGAGAATACAAAAGCCAACAAGGAGGAAATGCAAAAAACACTTAAAGAAATACAGGAGAACTTTGGTCAACAGGCTGAGGTCATGAAAGAGGAAACACAACAATCTCTTAAAGAATTACAGGAAAGCACAAACAAGCAAGTGAAGGAGCTAAGCAAAACCATCCAGGATCTAAAATCAGAAGTAGAAACAACTAAGAAAACTCAAAGGGAGAAAACTTTGGAGATAGAAAGCCTTGGGAAGAAATCAGGGGACAGAGATGCAAATATCAACAACAGAATACAAGAGATAGAAGAAAGAATCTCAGATGCTGAAGATTCCATAGAAACCATGGACTCAACAGTTAAAGAAAATGCAAAATGCAAAAAGCTTGTAACCCAAAATATTCAGGAAATCCAGGACACAATGAGAAGACTAAACCTAAGGATTATAGGCATAGATGAGAGTGAAGATTTACAACTTAAAGGGCCAGCAAATATCTTCAATAAAATTATGGAAGAAAACTTCCCTAACCCAAAGAGAGATGCCCATGAATATACAAGAAGCCTACAGAACTCCAAACAGACTGGACCAGAACAGAAATACTTCCCGTCACATAATAATCAAAACACCAAATGTTCTAAACAAAGAAAGAATACTAAAGGCAGTAAGAGAAAAAGGCCAAGTAACATCTAAAGGAAGACCTATCAGAATCACAGCAGACTTTTCACCTGAGACTATGAAGGCTAGAAGGTCCGGGGCAGATCTCATGCAGACTCTAAGAGAACACAAATGCCAACCAAAACTACTATATCCAGCAAAACTCTCAATCATCATAGATGGAGAAACTAAGATATTTCATGACAAAACCAAGTTTACCCAATATCTATCCACAAACCCAACCCTAAAAAGGATAAATAGGAGGACAACACCAATACAAGGAGGGAAACTTCACCCTGGAAAAAGCAAGATAGTAACCTTTCATCAAACCCAAAAGAAGTTAAGCATTCAAATTTAAAAAATAACGCCAAAAATGATAGGAAGTAACAATCACTATTCCTTAATATCTCTTAACATCAATGGACTTAATGCCCCAATAAAAAGACACAGACTAACTAAATGGATACGTAAACAGGACCCTACATTTTGCTGCTTACAGGAAGCACACCTCAGGGTCAAAGACAAACACTA
Source organism: Apodemus sylvaticus (assembly GCF_947179515.1). NCBI lineage: Eukaryota > Metazoa > Chordata > Mammalia > Rodentia > Muridae > Apodemus > Apodemus sylvaticus. The sequence continues at coordinate 93,822,080 of NC_067476.1, read as the reverse complement.
CCTTAAGGTAAAAGGCTGGAAGACAATTTTACAAGCAAATGGTCTCAGGAAACAAGTTGGAGTAGCCATTTTAATAACAGATAAAATTGACTTTCAACCCAAAGTCATCAAAAGAGACCCTGAGGGACACTTCTTGCTGGTCAAAGGAAAAATACAAAAAGAAGAACTGTCAATCCTGAACATCTATGCCCCAAATGCAAGGGCACCCTCTTTCGTAAAAGAAACTTTATTAAAACTAAAAGCACACATTGCACCTAACACAATAATTGTGGGTGACTTCAACACTGCACTTTCCTCAATGGACCGATCAGGAAAACAGAAACTTATCAGGGACACAATGAAACTAATTGAAGCTTTGGACCAATCAGATTTAACAGATATATATATAGAACATTCTATCCTAAAACAAAAGAATATACCTTTTTCTCAGCACCTCATGGTACCTTCTCCAAAATAGACCATATAATTGGTCACAAGACAGACCTCAACAAATAGAAGAAGATAGAACTAATCCCATGCCTCCTATCTGATCACTATGGAGTAAAAGTGGTCGTCAATAGCAACAGAAACAGCAGAAAACCCACATACACGTGGAAACTGAACAATACTCTACTCAATGATACCTTGGTCAAGGAAGAAATAAAGAAAGAAATTAAAGACTTTTTAGAACACAATGAAAATGAAAACACAACATACCCAAATCTATGGGACACAATGAAAGCAGTGCTAAGAGGAAAACTCATAGCCCTGAGTGCCTCCAAAAAGAAAATGGAGAGAGCATACATTACCAGCTTAATGACACACCTGAAAGTCCTAGAACAAAAAGAAGCTATTTCGCCCAGGAGGAGTAGAAGGCAGGAAATCATCAAACTCAGGGCCGAAATCAATCAAGTAGAAACAAAGAGAACCATACAAAAAATCAACAAAACCAGGAGCTGGTTCTTTGAGAAAATCAACAAGATAGATAGACCCTTAGCCAGACTGACCAAAGGGCACAGAGAAAGTATCCAAATTAACAAACTTAGAAATGAAAAGGGAGATATAACAACGGAAACTGAGGAAATCCAAAAAATCATCAGATCCTACTACAAGAGCCTGTACTCAACACAACTGGAGAATCTGGAGGAAATGGACAATTTCCTTGACAGATACCAAATACCAAAATTAAATCAGGACCAACTAGACCATCTAAACAGTCCCATAATGCCTAAAGAAATAGAAGGAGTCATAGAAAGTCTTCCAACCAAAAAAAAGCACAGGACCAGATGGCTTCAGTGCAGAATTCTACCAGACCTTCAAAGAAGAGTTAACTCCAATACTCTTCAAACTATTCCACAAAATAGAAAGAGAAGGAACACTACCCAATTCCTTCTACGAAGCCACAATTACGCTGATACCAAAGCCACACAAAGATCCAACAAAGAAAGAGAACTTTAGACCAATTTCCCTTATGAACATCGATGCAAAAATACTCAATAAAGTTCTTCCCAACCGAATCCAAGAACACATCAAAACGATCATCCACCATGATCAAGTAGGCTTTATCCCGGGAATGCAGGGTTGGTTCAATATACGGAAATCCATCAATACAATCCACTACATAAACAAACTCAAAGAACAAAACCACATGGTCATTTCATTGGATTGCATTTGACAAAATTCAGCATCCTTTCATGCTTAAAGTCTTGGAGAGAACAGGAATTCAAGGCCCATACCTAAACATAGTAAAAGCAATATACAGCAAACTGGTAGCCAGCATCAAACTAAATGGAGAGAAACTTGAAGCAATCCCACTGAAATCAGGGACCAGACAAGGCTGCCCCCTTTCTCCTTATCTTTTCAATATTGTACTTGAGGTACTAGCTTGGGCAATTCGACAACATAAGGAGGTCAAAGGGATACAAATTGGAAAGGAAGAAGTCCAACTATCATTATTTGCAGACGACATGACAGTCTACCTAAGTGGCCCAAAACTCTACTAGAGAGCTCCTACAGCTGATAAACAACTTCAGCAAAGTGGCAGGTTATAAAATCAACTCAGGCAATTCAGTGGCATTCCTATACTCAAAGGACAAGCAGGCTGAGAAAGAAATTAGGGAAATGACCCCCTTCACAATAGCCACAAACAGTATATAGTATCTTGGGGTGACTCTTACCAAACATGTGAAAGATCTGTATGACAAGAACTTCAAGACTCTGAAGAAGGAAATGGAAGAAGACCTCAAAAAATGGGAAAACCTCCCATGCTCATGGATCGGTAGAATCAATATAGTTAAAATGGCCATTTTGCCTAAAGCACTATACAGATTCAATGCAATACCCATCAAAATCCCAACTCAATTCTTCACAGAGTTAGAAAGAGCAATTATCAAATTCATCTGGAACAACAAAAAACCCAGGATAGCTAAAACTATTCTCAGCAACAAAAGAAAATCTGGGGGAATCAGTATCCCTGACCTCAAGCAATACTACAGAGCAATAGTGTTAAAAACTGCATGGTATTGGTACAGTGACAGGCAGGAGGATCAATGGAACAGGATTGAAGATCCAGAAATGAACCCACACACCTATGGCCACTTGATCCTCGACAAAGAGGCTGAAAACATCCAATGGAAAAAAGATAGCCTTTTCAACAAATGGTGCTGGTTCAACTGGAGGTCAGCATGCAGAAGAATGCGAATTGATCCATCCTTGTCTCCTTGTACTAAGCTCAAATCCAAATGGATCAAGGACCTCCACATAAAGCCAGGCACTCTGAAGCTAATAGAAAAGAAACTGGGGAAGACCCTTGAGGACATCGGTACAGGGAGAAAGTTTCTGAACAGAACACCAATAGCGTATGCTCTAAGAGCAAGAATTGACAAATGGGACCTCATAAGGTTACAGAGTTTCTGTAAGGCAAAGGACACCATCAAGAGGACAAATCGGCAACCAACAAATTGGGAAAAGATCTTCACCAATCCTACATCAGATAGAGGGCTCATATCCAATATATATAAAGAACTCAAGAAGTTAGACTCCAGAAAACCAAACAACCCTATTAAAAAACGGGGTAAAGTGTTAAACAAAGAATTCTCACCTGAAGAACTTCGGATGGCGGAGAAGCATCTTAAAAAATGCTCAACTTCATTAGTCATTAGGGAAATGCAAATCAAAACAACCCTAAGATTTCATCTTACACCAGTCAGAATGGCTAAGATTAAAAATTCAGGAGACAGCAGGTGTTGGAGAGGGTGTGGAGAAAGAGGAACACTCCTCCACTGCTGGTGGGGTTGCAAATTGGTACAACCACTCTGGAAATCAGTCTGGCGGTTCCTCCGAATACTGGGCACCTCACTTCCAGAAGATCCTGCTATACCACTCCTGGGCATATACCCAGAAGACTCTCCACCATGTAATAAGGATACATGTTCTACTATGTTCATAGCAGCCCTATTTATAATTGCCAGATGCTGGAAAGAACCCAGGTATCCCTCAACAGAAGAGTGGATGCAAAAAATGTGGTATATCTACACAATGGAGTACTATTCAGCCATTAGAAACAATGAATTCATGAAATTCTTAGGCAAATGGATGGAGCTAGAGAATATCATACTAAGTGAGGTAACCCAGACTCAAAAGGTGAATCATGGTATGCACTCACTAATAAGTGGATATTAACCTAGAAAACTGGAATACCCAAAACATAATCCACACATCAAATGAGGTACAAGAAGAAAGGAGGAGTGGCCCCTGGTTCTGGAAAGACTCAGTGAAACAGTATTCAGCAAAACCAGAACGGGGAAGTGGGAAGGGAGGGGTGGGAGGACAGGGGAAGAGAAGGGGGCTTACGGGACTTTCGGGGAGTGGGGGGGCTAGAAAAGGGAAATCATTTGAAATGTAAATAAATTATATCGAATAAAAAAAAGAAAAAAAAGAAAAGAAAAAAATATTTATCATTATAACTTATTGCTACCTTTTAGTATGGTCACACCCTTTTGATGGCCCATGACAGGGAAAATGTATCTCTATTCTTTGTGGCTTGTTTGAGTTAATCAAAAATTGCCTGCTATACTGCTACAAATGCCCTAAATGTGTGTATCTGCTTGAGAGTAGTTACTCTTCTACCTCTGCCATGATTGTGAATGGAATTTTCCCTAAATTACATAATTCGCCAAGAAGGACAAAGACACATGCTGTAGACCTGCATCCAAGCTCCAGTTTAGATTCAAATGTTGCTAATTTTGATATAGAGAATCCAAGTAACCTAAAGATTTAGTACAGTTGGAATAAATGATAATTGTTTTGAGTTTTGTGTTTGAGGGACTTTTGTCATGTAGTAATAACTAATTAGTATATCTAACAATCATAATCATATCTTTCATATAGCCCCCACTGCTGAATACTCCCCATCAATTTCCTTAGGATTCTCTGCCACATTTCAGGTGATTTTCTGTAAAGTATTTGAACTACTTTTTAATAGTTTTGGATGTGGAGATATAATTCTTATAAATTGTGTTTTGCATTGATTAATGCACTTTTCTTTGAAAATGTGAACTCTTGCCATCACTTAAATCCTGTGTATTAGGTTGTGTAGAACCTTAGTTTAGTCAAAGAATAAAGCAAGAAACTGAAAAGGCAAATGCTTTGTTCATAAACAGGGGAGAAATAAATCCGCAACTATCAAAAAAAAAAAAAAAAGAATTGTGTCTAGTCTGGTCGTTTGTGCTAATGTCTTGGATGAGAGCGGCTTAGTGTAGAGTGCATTGTACAATGGCAGAACCAGGTTTATTGCTACGTGCAGGATGAGACCCAGGTGATTTTACCATATCAGTCAATGATGCTGGAGACTGGGAAAGTTTGTTATATAATAAGTATCTTTTCAGGATAACATATTTATATAATATTGTTCATTTCAAAATTACCTATACTCACAGGATAAGCAGGCTGAGAAAGAAATTAGGGAAATGACCCCCTTTACAATAGCCACAAACAGTATAAAGTATCTTGGGGTGACTCTTACCAAACATGTGAAAGATCTTTACGACAAGAACTTCAAGACTCTGAAGAAGGAAATGGAAGAAGACCTCAAAAAATGGGAAAACCTCCCATGCTCATGGATCGGCAGGATTAATATAGTTAAAATGGCCATTTTGCCAAAAGCAATATACAGATTCAATGCAATACTCATCAAAATCCCAACTCAATTCTTCACAGAGTTAGAAAAAGCAATTAACAAATTCATCTGGAATAACAAAAAACCCAGGATAGCTAAAACTATTCTCAGCAACAAAAGAAATTCTGAGGGAATCAGTATCCCTGACCTCAAGCAATACTACAGAGCAATAGTGTTAAAAACTGCATGGTATTGGTACAGTGACAGGCAGGCAGATCAATGGAACAGGATTGAAGATCCAGAAATGAACCCACACACCTATGGCCACTTGATCCTCGACAAAGGGGCTGAAAACATCCAATGGAAAAAAGATAGCCTTTTCAACAAATGGTGCTGGTTCAACTGGAGGTCAGCATGCAGAAGAATGCGAATTGATCCATCTTTATCGCCTTGTACTAAGCTCAAATCCAAATGGATCAAGGACCTCCACATAAAGCCAGACACTCTGAAGCTAATAGAAAAGAAACTGGGGAAGACCCTTGAGGACATTGGTACAGGGAGAAAATTTCTGAACAGAACACCAATAGCGTATGCTCTAAGATCAAGAATTGACAAATGGGACCTTATAAAATTACAAAGTTTCTGTAAGGCAAAGGACACCATCAAAAGGACAAATCGGCAACCAACAAATTGGGAAAAGATCTTCACCAATCCTACATCAGATAGAGTGCTAATATCCAATATATATAAAGAAATTAAGAAGTTAGACTCCAGAAAACCAAACAACCCTATTAAAAAATGGGGTACAGAGTTAAACAGGGAATTCTCACCTGAAGAACTTCGGATGGCAGAGAAGCATCTTAAAAAATGCTCAACTTCATTAGTCATTAGGGAAATGCAAATCAAAACATCCCTGAGATTTCACCTTACACCAGTCAGAATGGCTAAGATTAAAAATTCAGGAGACAGCAGGTGTTGGAGAGGATGTGGAGAAAGAGGAACACTCCTTCACTGCTGGTGGGGTTGCAAATTGGTACAACCACTCTGGAAATCAGTCTGGCGGTTCCTCCGAAAACTGGGCACTTCACTTCCAGAAGATCCTGCTATACCACTCCTGGGCATATACCCAGAGGATTCCCCACCATGTAATAAGGATACATGCTCTACTATGTTCATAGCAGCCCTATTTATAATTGCCAGATGCTGGAAAGAACCCAGGTATCCCTCAACAGAAGAGTGGATGCAAAAAATGTGGTATATCTACACAATGGAGTACTATTCAGACATTAGAAACAATGAATTCATGAAATTCTTAGGCAAATGGATGGAGCTAGAAAACATCATACTAAGTGAGGTAACCCAGACTCAAAAGGTGACTCATGGTATGCACTCACTAATAAGTGGATATTAACCTAGAAAACTGGAATACCCCAAACATAATCCATACATCAAATGAGGTACAAGAAGAAAGGAGGAGTGGCCCCTTGTTCTAGAAAGACTCAGTGAAGAAGTATAGGGCAAAACCAGAACGGGGAAGTGGGAAGGGGTGGGTGGGAGGACAGGGGGAGAGAAGGGGGTTTATGGGACTTTCGGGGAGTGGGGGGCTAGAAAAGGGGAAATCATTTGAAATGTAAATAAAAAATATATCGAATAAAAAAAATTACTTACACAGAGATGGGTTCTGATATCTTTTTCCTACATAAATGTAAACAAAATAATTGGAGACTTCAAAAACATCCAGTGAAATGCCCAACAGTGGAGAGAGGGAACTTGTAGAGTCCACCTCCAATTGTTCCTGCCTAAGAGAACTGGAGAGACAGAAATGTAGAAAAGACTGGGAAAAGGTGATCCAATGACAAGCTCAACTTGAGACCCATCTCAAAAGGGGACTCCAAGGCCTGACACAATTACTCATGCTATACTGTGCTTACAGACAGGAACCTGGCATGACTGATCTCCAAGAGGCCCAAGAAGCAACTGGAAGAGTCAGAAGTAGATTCTTACACCCAATCAATAAACAGAAGCTGGTGAGCCCTGTGCTTGAATTAGGGAAAGGCTACAAGAAGATGAGGAGGAGGTATGAACTAACATGGCCCCTGAGATCTCTTAAAGACTGAGCCACCAACCAGGCAACTTACAAGAGCTGCTCTGAGGCCCCCAACACATATACAGTAGAGGACTTCCTGGTCTGGCCTCCGTGGGAGAGGACAGATGAATCTAACCTTTGAAAAACTTGAGATCCCAGGGTTTGGGGAGGGTTAGGGTTAGACATCCTCTTAGAGACTGGGTGGGGTGCGGGGAGAAAAACTGGGATGAGTAACTACTGTAGGACTGCAGAGCATGAGGGAGTAAGTACTGGATTTTTAAAGAAATAAAGGTAATAATAATAAAAAAGCATGCAATATGTTCATTAGGCTGATTATACAGATTCTTTCATGGGGTTTATTATTTTATATCAAGTCATTGTTCTTTACTAAAAATTATTTTAAAAGTTTTGTTCAGTATTATACCTTAATAAAGGTATAGAATGGGGTAGGAAAAGTGACAATTCAAAAAATAAACATAAAAATGTAAATTTTATAAGTAGGAATAAATAAAATATAAAGCAGATTTGTAAGACAAGGAAACATTGTATTAGCAGTTCCAAGAGACAGAAAAATGTGTACTTACCTCAGACTCTCTATGTCTCAGTTTGTCTGTCCCTGACCCAGTGTGTATTTGTGTGTGGAGACTTCAAAAACATCCAGTAAAATGCCAGTGTGTGTGTGTTTGTGTATTTATTTTTTGAGTAACTGGCTTAACTAGTGTCATTTAGAGAGGATTTTACCTTTGTTCTCTTGATACCTTCAAGTGATTAAATAAAGATCTTTCAATATTGATCATAATTTTATTCATTCAGAATCTACTGATCTAAATGCTAAGTTCACAGAAACACGGCTCAGTGCCACAGTGTAGGGGAATACCAGAACAGGGAAGTGGGAAGGGGTGGATGGGGGAAGAGGGAGAGGGAAGAGGGCTTATGGGACTTTCGGGGAGGGGGGATCCAGGAAAGGGGAATTCATTTGAAATGTAAATAAAGAATATATCTAGTAAAAATAGATACATAAAATATGCATATAGATACATAAAAAAATGTTCAATCTTTCTACCGGAATCAGTTCTTCACATGCTGTTTTACTCCTTGAATTTGATGACTATTTCATGACTCCTTGAATTTGACTACTGTTTGACTACTCATGTTCTAGTTTTATGCATTAGTGCACCACAGATACTCATATGGGCCATTTTCTGTTATTGGTAGATTATTTTATTTGTCTGTTTTTTGGGGGCTTTATAGTAGCAATTAATTAGGTTCCTTTTACTATGACATGAAAAATTGACTCTATGCATGGTGGTATGAGGGTATATCTAGCAATTGTCAGGAATAACTAGATACATTTTCATAAGTTTCAAGGCAACATGAACTACATGATGAGTTGTAGGACATTTTTGAAAACATGACATGATGTTCTGTCACAAAAAGTTAAAATGAAGATCCAGAATGATCTTTCATGTTTCTGTTGCAGACCTAGTGTCAAGTATTTACCTAAGAAATCTAGATTCATTTTAGTGACAAATAGTGTTGTTTGACAACAGCACAAAGACATTGAATATAATTTTCTTTTATTTGTATTTAATATATTTTCAGAGGAGAATGTTCAGAAATACTTACATTTTATTAATATGAAACAATTAATTTATTCTCACATCTATAATTGAAATTAAATAAAATTATTTAATGATATATAATTTTAGTATTTGTATTAATATACTCACTCCTTTGCTTTATTCAAATAAGTGCATTTAAAAAGCAAAACTACTATTACCAACTTATAGATAGATGAAATTTGCATGAGTTCTGTGTATTGAATTATTCATTTCATTGGTATTATATTACTTAAATAAATATCATTACACAAAGTAATTTTAATATAACTTGATTTTTTAGAGATTGCACAAAGCTTTGTATTTTACTTTAAAATTGATTCTTTGTGAATTTCATAAAATAATCCCCTGCATCCTTTGATCTATTCTTCTTTTCCAATTTCCCCTGGACATTTTAAGGTTTCTGTTTTCATATTTTTATTTTAAATTGTTTGTACTTGTGTATGACTATATAGTATTCTGTGGTCATGTGTGCATGTGCCAATGAGCTGCTGAAGGCATGAAATTTCTTGCTGTTGCCGGCAATGAACTGCCTGACATTTGTTCTGGTTAAAGTGAACTCAGGTCTTCTGGAAAGTCAAAACTCATCCTTAAGTCCTGAGAACCCTTGGCAGGACATGGATCTGTTTTTACATTAATTTAATTCTCTAGATTGTGTGTGTGTGTGTGTGTGTGTGTGTGTGTGTGTGTGTGTGTGTGTGCATGTACATGTAAGTATAGGCATGTGTGTGCGCATGTACATGTGCATGTATGTGTGTGCTTGTGCACACAGGTTGATGTATAAAACTATGTATGCACATATACATACATTTGTGAATGCTCACACCTCTGGAGATACTCATCTTGCCTTTTAAAACAGCGTCTCTTACTCACTGTCAAACTAGGCTGTTTGGCTAGAGTGCCCAGAGCTTCAATTACAGTTATATACCTTATATTCCATTAAGTTCAGCTTTTCCACATAGCTTATGAGAGTCAAATTCAGGTAACTGAACTTGTTTGGATAGTATCTTCTTAGTATTAAAGAATTATTTTAATTATGTAAAACATGTTTTTCTCAATTCAAAGCTATAAAATAAGATATATTTAGAATACTAGATCATATCCACCTTCTTGCTGAAGAAAACAATTTAGTCATTTAAAATACTTTATTAAGACTTTTTGAAATTACAGATATATGTAATATGTGTATCTCTGATTTACCTTAAAATTAGTGTTTTATAGAAATTATCTAACAATTTATTAACATCAGCTAATCTATGTAGATTGCTCCAGTGTCTTATTTAAAAAAAAAAAACTGACCCATTTGTTTTGTAATTATTTACTATTCAATGTAATTGACTTAAACATAAAATTGTTACTGATTGGCATTTCATAATTATTTCATTATTTTTCATTTACTAGTTTAGTACTTTGTGTGATATTTCAATGCTTTTGTCTCATGGCTCATTGTTCTGTACATTTGATGAGATATCTCCAGGATTGAAGTAAGACTTCTACATTAAAGAATAGTTAGATGTTATTTTTCTGTCATAGCCAGAAGTTGTGCCATTTTGTTTTCACACTAACACTATAATTAGAAATTCTTTCTTTGCTATAGCTCAACCTTAGGTTATATTGTTAAACATTGAGATGATATATCTTATAGGCCAGGGATGATATTTAAGTATAATTTTAGCATGCATGCATTTTAGCATGAAAGAATTTGAAGATTTTTCTTATAAATATGGGTTTTGTCTTACATATGAACTAAAAGATTATATGTTTTGTCCAATTTTCTATTAGATTGTTGAGATCCTGAAATTTACTTATATATAAAATAATGGTTGGTTTTTAAATATTAAAGTTATTATTTTGGTGTGTTATTAATTTTCTCATTTATCTTATTTTTAGGTAGTCTAATCTAACATGAAAACTAATTACATATATATGTATTTACTAGAAAACTTTATTATACTGATATAAACATATTATCTCAAGTTAAAATATATTTATAGATTTAAAACATATTCACATCTTGAGTTCATTAAGAAATTATTTTTTGAGCTGGGCAGTGGTGGCAACTGCCTATAATCACAGCACTTGGTAGGCAGAGGCAGGTGGATTTCTGAGTTCGAGGCCAGTCTGGTCTACAGAATAAGTACCAGGACAGCCAGGGCTACACAGAGAAACCCTGTCTCAAAAAAAACAAAACAAAACAAAACAAAAAAACAAAACAAAACAAAAAACAAAAAAACCAAGAAATTATTTTGTGATATGACAAGTCTGATACAATAATGTTGTTTTCATATTATCCAAGTTATTCCACCAATTTATAAATAGCTCCTTTATTTTAGCACTGATTAGATCTTAGGTAAATCTTTTTTATGTCTTAAATATCCCTGTGGCTCTCTGTACTGTCTTTCCACTTAAGAAGGCATTATTTCAAGCCTTTTTATTATCTTAATTTTTATTTCTATTAATTTATTCAGATCACAATTCATTCACCTATTTCACCTGTTGCTCAGAATTAGTGCTGCTCAACTTTAACATGTTTCCATGAAAATTCCCGGAAAGGTATAGAGTTGGGAGAATCACTTGTTATGTTTTAAATTTATGCTCTCCTTTACTTTTCCCCTAAAATTTAGAATTTCTCAGTAAGATAGAATGAATATGCTCCTGATAGTATATGCATATTGTCTTAGTTAGGGTTTCACTACTGTGAACAGACACCATGACCAATGCAAGTTCTGTAAAAGACAACATTTAATTGGCGTTGACATACAGGCTCAGAGGTTCAGTCCATTATCATCAAGACAGAAACATGGCAGCATCCAGGCAGATATGGTGCAGAAGGGGCTGAGAGTTCTACATCTTCATCTGAAGGCTGCTAGTAGAAGATTGACTTCCAGGCAACTAGGGTGAAGTCTTAAACCCACACCCACAGTGACACATTTACTCCAACAAGTCCACACCTCCTAATAGGGTCACTCCCTGAGCCAATCATATATGAACTATCACATTCCACTCCAGGGCCCCCATAGGCTTGTTCAAAGATGAGTCTATGTGGGCCATACTTAAACATAGCATAATGCAAAATAATTTAGTCCAACTTCAAAAGTTCCTGTAGTCTATAACAGTCTCAACAGTGTTAAAAGTCCAAAGTTCAAGGTCTCTTTTGAGATTCAGTCAATCACTTAATTGTAATCCCCAAGCAAGACAGGAAACCAGCTGGGCAAAGTCCAAACTCTGTATCTCCATGTCTGATGGCAAAGCAGTCTTCAGATATCCAACTCCCTTTCATCTTTGTTGACTGCAACAAGATTCTTTCTCCTGGGCTTGTTCTACTCCCTGTTAGCAGCTTTCCTTGGCAGGCATCCTGTGGCTCTGGCATCTTTAACATCTTGAGGTCCCCATGTCAAGTTCAGCTTCACAGCTTTTTGTTCCAGTGTCTGAGATCCACACATGATCTTCTGTGCATCTCCAAAGAGCTGGTGTCACTTCTGCTCCTCTGCCCTCTGTAGCACATTAAGTTCAGGTTGATCCACTCTTCTGCCACTGCTGTTCCTGGTGGTCATCCCATGGCACTGGCATCTCCAATATGCTAGGGTCTTCCACTGCAATTCACCAAAGCCTCTCATAGTCTCTATTCATTGTACCAAGCCTCAACTCCTTTGTATGACCCCTTCAGTCCTGGGTTGTCAATTACAACTGAAGATGCACTTTCACCAATGGCCTTCTATGGACTCTCACGGTGCCAAACCTCAGCTGTTCTTCATGGCCCCTTCATGCCTTCAAAACCAGCACAACCTGGATGATTCTTACACATTACCAAGTACAGCTGCAGCATGAGGTACAACCTTGGCTATCTCTGGAATATAGCTTCTTTGTGCTTTCAGAAAACACTTCCAAGATTTCACCTCAGTGATGCTGGTCTTTTGTTAATCACCACTAAATTCTTAGCTCCAGCAAACCAGCATCAATTTTCTCAGTAGTCTCCTTCTTCTCTTGAATATAAAGCCAGAGACACATGGCTGAAGCTGCTGAGTTCTGCTGCATGCAGGAGCTGGAACACTGCCCCCTTGTTCTATTACATTATCACTAGCTTCCTTTTTCCCAGCTCCTTCACTGCCTAAATTGGCTGTCCTGAATCTTGCTCCATAGACTGACTTTGAACTCAAGAGATCTGCATGCCTATCTCTTAAACACTGGGATTAAAGGTGTTGTCCACTAAGCCTGAATTTAAGTTTTTCTTCACCTAGAATTTGCTCTGTTCTAGGCTGGCCTTGAACTCAGATCTGCTTATCTTTGCCTCCTTGGATTAAAGGCTTATACTACCAAGTCTGGAAATAAATTTTGCCTTCAGGTCACCACTCCCTTAATTCAATTTAATATCCTTGAATTCAGGTCAATTTCACTTCCTGGAGTCCCTTTAATACTCAAACTATATATGTTGTACTTTTCCTTTCTCAGCTTGCTATGTTTGTTCAAAGTTCTCTTCATCAAACTTAACCAGAGAACAAAGCCTTTGTTGGGCTTTTTTGAGACTTCCTTTGCAAATGTAGTTAATATAAATCTCTTTATCTTAGCCCTAGGCAGTCTCTTCAGACAATGGCAAAAAGCCATGTTCTTCACAAAAACATCACAAAATCAGCCTCTCAGCCACATAGTAAAGTTCTTCACTGAAACCTCTTGGGTCATAAGGCCTACACAGTTCAAATGACCCTCAGCACCACTGGCTTCCATATTCCTACTATGCTGGTCCATTAAGCCCCACTTAAAACATTTCACGGCTTTCCAAATTCAAAGCCCCCAAATCCACATTCTTCTAAACAAAAGCATGGTCATGCCTATCACAGCAATACCCAAACCCTGGTACCAACTTTTGTCTTAGTTAGGGTTTCACTGCTGTGAAGAGACACAATAACAAATGCAAGTTCTATAAAAGACAGCATTTAATTGGGGTTGGCTTCTGGGCTCAGAGGTTCAGTCTATTGCCATAAAGGAAGAAACATGCCAGCATCCAGGCAGATATGATGCAGGAGGAGCTGAGAGTTCTACATCTTCATCCGAAGACTGCTAGTAAAAAACTGACTACCAGGCAACTAGGGTGAGGGTCTTAATCCCATACCCACAGTGACACACCTACTTGAACAAGGCCACACCTCCTAATTGGGTCACTCCCTGGGCCAATCATGTATGAACTATCACACATAAAAATATACACACTTGCACATAAATCCACACATTTCCATTATAGCTACAATGACCCAAATAAACATCCCAAATAAACATTTGCTAAGATTGAAATATATCATGTCCCTGAAGTGAAATACCAAAGTTTAACTAAATCAAAACTCTTGACCACATTAACATAGATTAGTATGGATATTATAATACTCTATAAATTCATTGAGAAGTGAATATGTCATAGGACTATGTTGCCTTGTGTAACTTTTGTAATTAAATTATTTTCATAACCAATTATAATGCATACCATAATTTTCTTTTTATTAATGGGGGACCAGAACTTATAAAAAATTAAGTAGCCAAAATTGTGTTTAGTAAAGTTAAAGTGGAATTGAACCATCATCTTTTGACTTCAACACTCTGATAATAGAAAAATGATAGATGCATATAAGTACTATACTTTCTGTCAAATGTTCAAAGTCTGAAAAACTCTTAATTCTGTTTACTGTTCTGTAACCAATTGTTGTATCACAGGTTTTTAAATGTCTTGAAAAAGAATGATACCGGATAGTTCAGTATTGCTGTCACATTTGATGAGGAACTGATATATTACTATTTGTTCTAGTAGTAGAAGAAAAATAATATGGTTACCAGAAAGAAATATTACTTATGAATCTCAGAAGTAGGCATATAAACTTTTATGATTGAGGACATTTTTAGTTAGTGGTTTGTAATTCTTTTATTACATTTTTATGGAGAACGAGCAAAGTAAAATTTTCTTGAAGGTAAAATAGTCTAACTTGTATCTTTTATCATCTCAAACAGAAAATTATCCAGGTAGTCTCAGTTGTACACAAAGAATAAAATAACAATACCTTTAATTATGCCAAAATTTAGTGAAATGATATTTTGGATTAATGCTATTAATTTTAAACCTATATAAAATAAAACCTAGCATCACATAGAATAAATTGAGGCAATATTAGAACATTATTAAACAATTACTAAGTGAAGTAAAATTGAATTTTATATTTCACATATTGCCTGGTAAATAATGTAATAAACTCCTTTGCTCATTATCTCAGTTTCATGGCTACAGAAGATATAAAACTTCATCCGGATTTTAAATTCCATTGTCTCAGGCGTCTCATGGCAGTTTTCATTTCTGTGTTCCTCAGTGTGTATATAATGGGGTTCAAGAGAGGAGTGACCACAGAATAAAATACAGCAAGGAATTTATCTAATGACTTGATGGGAAAGGGCCAGGCATAAATGAAGATGCAAGGTCCAAAAAACAGAAGAACTACTGTGATATGAGCAGTCAGGGTAGACAGAGCCTTAGATGACCTATCAGAGGGTCGGCGCTGGATGGTCATTAGAATGATACCATAGGAGATGATTAACAAAACAAAAGAACACACAGTAAGCATACCACTGTTGGCAATGACCATGATGTTTAAGCTGTAAGTGTCTGCACAGGCAAGTTTGATTACTCTTGGAAGGTCACAATAAAAGCTGTCAATCTTATTGGGACCACAAAAGGGTAAGTTCACTGCAAAGGTCAATTGACTCACTGAGTGTAGGAAGCCAATTCCCCATGCAGTAGCCACAATACCAACACATACATTGCTGCACATAATTGTAGTATAGCTTAGAGGCTTGCAAATTGCTACATATCTGTCAAAGGCCATGTCTACAAGGATCACCATCTCACTTCCTCCAAAAAAGTGAAGAAGAAATATCTGTGCAAAACAGCCATGGACAGAGATGACTTTGTGTTTGCTGAAAAAATCAGCAATCATTTTTGGTGCTGTGACAGAGGACAGACACAGATCAATGAATGAGAGGTTAGCCAACAGGAAGTACATAGGAGAGTGGAGGTGGGAGTCATAGGTCACAGTCACAACAATAAGAAGGTTTCCAAACACAATTCCTGCATAGAAAATAAAAAAGAATGTAAACAAAAAGATCTGAAGTTCCTGAGAGTCACAGAGTCCAACAAAAATAAATTCTTTTACCACAGAGTTATTTGCTTCCCTTGTTGATTCATTCCAGAAGAATGTATCTGAACTTGCCTTGGAGAAAACAATAAAAAACTATGTCAGAGTTGTTATGTGCAAATTTTAGCCTTTGTTGACTCATTATGGACTCCATATGATCTACTGAATAAAACTCCCAAGCTAAAAATGAACACTCATAATTTAAATCTCATTTCTTCCTTGCCTGTCTTGTTCTTTAGATAGCCAAGCCTTGCAATTTCTATATGGGTTTAGACTTGATCCTAGGGCAATGTTCCAGGTTGTGCTGCTTGCTCTGTACTCTCTTCCTAGACTTATTCATTCATCTCTGAATGTCAAGAACACTAAGATGTACAGAACAGTCCTTACATTTGAGATTTTAAAGTACTTAAGAGAAAAAGAATTTTACCAAATGAAATAAAATGTACAAAATAGAAATGGCATTAACTAAGTAAAAATATAGAATTTGAAATGATTACATGACAAAGCATATATGTATAATGTAAAAGGCAGAGGTAGATATGATGAGTAATGTCTTCTGAGAGATATGACGATATAAAGAAATGTCCTGGTAGAATTCTGGTATTTGTTATTTGTTTGGAAATTTACTTACTCATAACCAATTGTGCTCACAAATACTTTCCATCTCTCCATTATTCCAGATCTTTATCCTTAGCCCTTCCCAGTTAAGTATTAAAAAACCACATACAAAGTCCTATGAAAATTTAGTAATTCTTTTTCTGTCCAAATATAGGGAAGATCTAATCATAAAATAATTCATTAAACTGTTTAAGTTTGTATCTCCTTAATCCAGTAAGAATATAATCATATGAACACTTATAAACCTCAAGGATAGGAGATATATTATGATGTGGCTAGTTCATTAAAGTATTTCTTTAGACTCATACTGTGCAAAAAAGCTGTTCTGAGTTTTAATTTATTTCCAAACTTTGAATCATTTTGGGAATAGAGAAGAAAGAGAAGGAAAAATTTCCAGGACATATCTCCCTGAGACACAAGTCAAGCATGAAGATGGCTCAAGGGTTCTTATCTGAAGAAAGTCAATATCTATCATAGTAGAAAATAAGAATTTAAGAATGCAATTTTTCATAAAAATGAAAAATCTTGCACCTCATTATGTGTCACATCTGCAGAGTTTTGTTACTAAGAGGAGAATGAAAAAGTGCAATCCCATCCAGTGTCCATCTACCAGCACAAGGTTTCCTCAGTCTTCATTGGGAAATGTTGAAAAGACTCAAGATGTTTTTGAAGAATGTACAGACTTTATTTTTACATTTGCTTTGAAGGAGTTCTCCTGCACCTCACACTTCAAATATGATACTAACTAAGGGCCAAGCATGACTAAGGAGAAAATAATTTAATCATACTAACTTTGAATTCAATCTTTCAAATATTGTGCTGTTTATCTTTTGCCTTAATTTGTTTTTCACAAAACATTTTTATTTTATTCATTGTCATGGCAATCGAGAAATTGGGTTTAAGCCATATTCACTGCTTGATTCTGGATGTCTTAAGAAAAGTTTGGGGCCTGTATTTTTCTTGTTCAAAATGGTTTCAAAATCAATAGTTCTCAGAATCTCCATAGTTGTAACAACATACGTTACAACTTTTATGAAAAAAGTTTGAATTTTCCCTGAGATTATTAATAAAAATGTAAGAAACTCACAGAAAATACTAGATTTGGGGGGTCAGAAGAATTGTAAAATCCACTAAATGAAGAGGAAGCCATTTGTCAAATCAAAAACGTAGGTGTAGGAGTCAGTCTTTATTGCTACTTGAACACTACTGGCAAGGGTTTTCCTTTTCCTATTACTCATGTTGATTATTATAAGTACTTAAGGAAACAATAAAGATTTTTCATTTGTTTTCTTGAAGAAAAAAATCATAATTGACTTCTGCATAATGAAATTCTGCTCATAGAAGCAGTGTAGGGGAATACCAGGACAGGGAAGTAAGAGTGGTTTACTGGGGAACAGGGGAAGAGAAGATGGCTTATGGGACTTTCAGTGGAGGTGGGGGAGGGCCAGGAAAGGGAAATCATTTGAAATGTAAATAAAGAATATATCTAATAATAAAAGAAACATGTAATTATTAACAAAATTCTAACCTATGGTTGCTTCTACTGATGAGTTTAAAATTTTTTATTCCACTTACCTCTTTCATAACTTGAAGAGACAGCATTAATCTAAAGAGACAGAACAGTAGAGAGTCCCTTTTATATACTCTCTCAAAGCTTTCATTTCTGGGAGATTGACTTTTATGTGAATTGTCCTCCTGAGCAAACTGATGAGTGCTAATGGTAAGCACTCATAAAGTAACCTGAAGGCCCTAGAGGATCCAGAAACAGCCTGAAGCTTCCTGGCAAAGTGATTCAATGCTATAGGTTTTCTCTTGGACTTGGAGGAAACAGTGTATTCCTTAGTTAAGAATCATTCTCACAATTCCTTGGTTCACTGGATAATATTACTATCTCATTCATTCTAAGTTTCATTGCCAAAAAATTAAAATTAATAATATAACATGAAAAATTAGTTTCTAAACATAATAATCATGTAGTAAAATATAAGATTTAGATTTCATACAAATTGGATAGCTTAAGCTGTCAATGACCATTATGTGGAGAACATAGAAAAATACTCAGCATTAAAAGTCCCAGTACTTATAGTTTGCTTTATTTTTCTGATTTAATAGCAATGCAGACATTAAAATGAGCTGAGATAAACAACCAATGTTTTTAAATTATATATAATTTCAGAAAATAAGTATTTAGAAGTACTCTAAATTATATGTCTTTTTCTCTAAATCATTCTTTAAAGAAAACTACCAAGTCAGCAAAATTGTGCTATTATAATATCCAAAGGCTTTATAGGAGTTGAGAAGTTACATGGTTCAAAATCTATGGTCTATATCTTAAATGACAATATACATTATACATTACAAACTCAGCTGGGAAGAACACATACAAGTTTTATATATGTTGTGTTTCCTTTTTTTCTTTCTTAAAGTACACAAGATCATTTCCTCTTTACATATTTGTTGCTTTACATAAACCCATAGTTTTTCCCATTGAACCCATATAACTTCCCTAAGACATACTTATTCATATTCAGTGTTGTCCTACCTGCAAAGAGATATTGATGATGTTTCATTGCATACATACATGTGATTGTTTTTACTTAATTTTAATCTTTTTTTAAAGTCCAGATTTTATCCCTGTCCCTGTCCACCTTCTGACAGTTCCTCATCCTATTCCTCCTCTACAGTCTCTAAGAGGATATCTCTAACCCCTATTCCATCTCACCATACCAATTCTCCACACTCTCTGGGGTGTCAAACTTCTGTAGGGTTAGGTAAGTCTTCTCTCACTAAGGCCAGACCAGGCAGTCTTCTGCTGCATATTTGTCAGAGGCCTCAGACCAGGTAGTGTAAGACCTGGTTGATGGCTTAGTGTCTGAGAGTTCTCAGGGATTCAGGTTAGTTGAGACTTCTGGTCTTCCTATTGGATCACCATCCTCCTCAACTTCTTGCAGCCTTTCCCTAATTCAGCCGCAGGTGTCCAGAACTTCAGTGCACTGATTGGGGTATGTGAATTTTTACAAGCAAAATGACATGGAACTTTGTGCAATAATTGTGGATAATTTCACTTTAGGTATGCTGATTAAGAAAAACCATGGGTACTACTTTTATTTTATCATCAACCGAATGTATTACACGTGAACCTTAAGTGAAATTATTTGAGAGGTATACACGTTAATTTTCTAAAATCAAGAGAGGAAATGTTTGTATTCCATAGAATTCATACTTATGGTATTCTATTCATACCTGCTAATATCACATATACTTACAGATCACAATTCATCGGTCATGCGATCAATATTTGTTAGAGACTTTCTATGCATAAGGAAATTATATTCATAGCATGGGTTTTGTTCTGGTCATATCTTATATTTTTAGCAGATGGTCTCATAACTAAATGAGAATACATCAGTCCTACTTAAAAGTTTGAAGGAAATAATCACAAGGAAGCAGAGGGAAGGAGGGATACGGGTGGGAAAAGTGAAGGGGATGCAAAAATGGAACAGATCAGGTATGGGGAGAGGCAAGAGAAAAACCCAAAGAGCCAAGAGAATAAATGGAAATAAGGAACCAAGGGAGAGGGATGTGGGAGGACACTCTAGAACATACCAGAGTCCCTAGAGGTTAGAGACTCTCAGAACTTAATGGGGGTGACCTTAGCCAAAATGCCCAACAATGAGGAGAAGAAACTCACGAAGTCCACATCCAGTGGATAGACAGGGTCTCAAGTGGAGTTTCAAGGTTATTAAACCATAGTCAAAATTTCTGACACAGAAATGTTCTTGAGTAAAAGAACTGCAGGAGAAGAAACTGAGGTGGTCCAATTATTGGTCCAACTTGAGGTTCATCTTATGGGCCTGGAGAAACCAAAGCCTGACACTATTACTGATCCTATGACTTTTTTACAGATGGGAGCCTGGCATGGCTGCCCTATGAGAGGCCCTCAAGCAGCTGACTGAGGCAGAAGCAGATACCCTACTGCTGGACCCCTATGGTTGAATTAGGATAAGGACTGAAGAAATTGAATGGAAGATGAACCCCATAAGAAGACTAACAGTCTCAACTAACTCAGACCCTAGGGAGCTCCCAGAAACTGAGCCACTGGGGTTTGCAGAGGGGAAACAAGGAAAGGGCATATTATTTGAAATGTAAATAAAAAGTATCTAATAAAAGAAAGAAAAGAAAAAGGGACAACCTCCTGTTAGTCATCATAGCTATACAGTCATACAGGGGCTAGTCAGAGCCTCTGGCACATATAGAGCAGAGTTCTGCTTGATCTAGCCTCAGTGGGAGAAGATGAGCTTAATTCTTGAGAGAGCTGAGGCCTAAGGAATGGTGGAGCCTTGGTGGGTGGGGAACCCTCTCAGAGACAAAAGAGAGGAGGAATTGGCATGAGGAACTATGGAAGGGTGGACCAGGAGGGATGGGTAATGACTAGAATATAAATAAATAAAATAATTAAAAAATTGTAATCTCTTAGATTATATTGATACAGTAAGAAACCAGGCAGGAGCAAGCTTCTCTATGTTCCCTATTGATGAAGTGAATGATATTGAAAAGTTGACTGACATTATCAATGCTGTGATGACTAACAGGAGGTTGTCCCTTTTTCTTTTCTTTCTTTTATTAGATACTTTTTATTTACATTTCAAATACTATCCCCTTTCCTTGTTTCCCCTCTGAAAACCCCCTATCTCATCCTCTTCCCCCTGCTCACTAACCCACCCTCTCCAGCTTTTTTTTTCTAATTACACAAATATGTAACACTCAGTATGCAGTTTAACAGAGATGTCCCTAAAAGGTGTCCAAGATAATTATTTACAACTTTCTCATTTTGTTCAGAACACGGAATGTGACATGGAACACCCATGATACAATTTCAGGAAGTAAAGTTTGGTCAGAGTGAAATCAGGGAGTGGTGGCACATGTCCTTAATCCCAGCACTTGGGAGGCAGAGGCAGGTGGATTTCTGAGTTCGAGGCCAGCCTGATCTGCAGAGTGAGTTCCAGGACAACCAGGGCTGTACAGAGAAACCGTGCCTCAAAAGCAAAAACAACAAAACAACAAAACAAATCAAAACAAAGATTGGTCAGCTGAAAGGAAAACTGTCTCTACACAACATGAATGTCTTGATAAGCACACATTAGATGGGAAGAAAATCTGACCCAAGGAAAAAATTGTGATTTTTGGTAAGTCATCTCTCTGATAGTCATCTGTTATATAATTCTTAAAATATTCTTAGTTATCACTTTATACCAATATCCACTGTTTTGGATTGAGAATTGTTTCCTTGTCTTTTGGCAGCTTTAGAGGCCAATTAATGTGTTTCCTCTACCTCTCCTATTTTTTGAGTGCTCGTGTCTATATCATAAGTTCATCATTTTTAAAACAAGGTAATCCATATGAGTAGTATCCAGCTAACATTTTACAAGTATTCCCTTCAACTTAACCAGTTGACCAAAGAGTACATGGTAGAGAAGACAAATGCAAACATAGAATTTGGGGTAAAATGAAGGTAAGTTTAGTGGTTATTATAGAAATTAGCTCAAAAATTCTGCAAACTGCTATCTTCAAAGAGAAAAAGAATTACCCACTCCCAAAGATAAACTTTGGATCCCAAAGATTTACTTTATTGTTAAATGTAGAGAGATCAGTCCTGAAATTATCAGCCACAACAAAAATTGATGCAACACATTGAGCTTGTATACATCTGTTCAAACACATATACTCATTCGCTCATATGTGTAACACTAAGAGTCAAGGACAAAGAGGCTAGACACTGAGGGGTGGCAGGGCAACAGTAAGCAGGGGTGGTGTTTTGGAGTGGTATTGGAAATAAAAGTTATGGGTATTGGTGTTGAGAATAAATTGAAATAGGAGGTAATTCTACTTCAGGTAAGAACATATATAAAAACAGGCATATTTATGTTACTAAGTTTAGTAATTTATATACATATATAAATTTATAAATATACTTAAATACATATGTTTATATATATAAAAGAAATATGTATTTTTATATGTACATGTTTGGTACATGTGAAAATACATATCTTATATGTGCAAATATACATACAAATATATATTTATATATGTGTGCTTATCTTACACAAAGATTTCAGATAAACATTAACATCACTGTCCATAACTTTATGAACAATATTGTTTCAAGATACACTAGGAAATATGAATAAAGGGAACAACTCACATATTATGGTTCTGTGGATATTAGAAAGATTTAATGATTTCTATGTGTATATTTTATTTTATATTTTGCAACACAACAAATTCAGTATATAACATTCTCTAAGTTATTGTAATATATAGTAACATTTTACTAGCATCTTCAGTTATCACATGGAAACAAAACATTCTGGGCAACATCATTAAAACAGATCTGATAATGCATAGTCTGATACTATGTATCAGAAAGCTATTATATGACTTTTACATTCACAAAGGCTGATCCAGTAGTAAACTACATCATCTGTAATACTAGAGGTGACAATTCAAAAGGCATTAATTGACTCTTGGTTCTATTTTGCAGCAGATGTCCAAAAGGACAGTTTGACATCAGAGAATGAATAAATGAATTCATTCTCTTAGTAACTGAAGGGGCTTAAAAGGGGAGAGTATAGGGGGTTAGGGGAGTGGCTCAGCGGCATGGGGGAAGGTGTCCAGGTGGGCCCTTGCCTGGGCACCTCTGCCCCTGAGGGACCACACACACACAGGCATAGTATAGAATAGAGTTTATTCAGAGTAGGGGATGGGAGTTAGTGGTAGAGAGAGGGAGAGAAAGAGAGAGAGAGAGAGAGAGAGAGAGAGAGAGAGAGAGAGAGAGAGAGAGAGAGAGAGGAGAGAATAGAGAGGAGAGTGGAGGCCAGCCATGACCATGTGGAGGGGGGAAGAGGCCAAGGGGCAGAGAGGTGAAAGAATGTGGGAGAGCTGAGAGAGCGGAGAGCAAAGAGAGAGGAGGGGCAAGTAGCCCCTCTTATAGTGGGCCAGATCTGTGGGGTGGGGCATACCTGGATATTGCCAGGAAGGTGTGGGGTGGAGCTTAGACAGAACATCAACAGTAACTCCTTTTTGTAGTTCTATAGTTCTATCATGATTATCAAAATTGAGCTCAATAAACCCGACACCATGTTACAATGGAAGAGGGGAAAACACAGGCGTTCTCAACCCTATGCAAAGAATCACAGTCAACTAAAGATTCCTGAGAGTGGGAGAAATGGAGTATCTCAGGGCAGAGCATTTCCATTGGTTATCCATTCAGCCTTGAAAACACACAAAAGTAACATTATACAGACTGAATGCCATTTTTATGTATACATATATAGGCGTGTTTGTGTGTGTGTGTGTATAATGAAAAAGGAGGACATGTTTTTTTTCACCCATTATTATACACAAATTTTGTTCTCATACATTTTTTTCTGAACATAGTTTCCCCTTTCTCTTTTCCTCCATGTTCCTTCCCACCTCCTCTCATCTGGATCCACTCCCTTTGTGTCTTTCACTAGAACAAAACAGGCTTCTAAGAAATAACAACAAAATATAAGAAAATAAAATATACAAAGATAAAACAAAAACCACCATATGAAAGTTGGATATAACAAGCAAATAGAAAAATTTAAGAACCACAAGAGAAAGCACAAGAATCAGAAACTCACTATTCAGGAGCTTCATAAAATTACTAAAAAGGAATTTATAGTGTATATGTAGAGGTGTGGATCCATGCTGGCCCCGTGCTTGCTTCTGTGCTCTCTGTGAGTTTATATGAGCTCTTCTCTCTTGATTTATGGCCTTGTTCATCCCCATGATTTGAAACAGAAGAGGGAACAATATATGGAAGAATCTTGAGGGGGGAAATGAAAGGGAGAAATGTTATAATTATATTATAACCTTAAAAAAATAAATAGTACAAAAATAAAACAAAAAGTTCAAGTTGACCTGAAACATTTTAACATGTGGAAAAAATAATTCAAAGAATGCATATTCCTCATTGTATAACCAGTGTATTTTCTTTCCTGATGATACTCTTTGGGATTTCGTTGTTCACTTGCTCTAGCATAAAAGAAAATGAGACCTGTATGTCTCCAAACAACAAGACAATTTCTGAAAGGAGAAAAAAATGGGCAATGAATATTCACCTTCTGGCTTCAGGGTTGTTCAATAATATATCAGCATAAGCTGATATAAATATATATTTAAATATATATTTAATATATATTAATTTTAAATAACAAATAAATTTAATACTTTCACAAAATTGATTTGATTACTATTTAGACTATAGAGAAGAGGAAATTTGACAAAAACAGTAAGAGGCAAAAACTTCTGCCTCACTCATTTTCCTTCATCTTGTTGTCTTCAGTTATCACAGGAATATAATCACCTCCTTCAACTGTGTGCTGATTAAATTGCATCATTTCTTTTTTTTTTTTTGTATTTCTTTTCATTTATTCTTTTTTTTCATTATTTTTTTATTCGATATATTTTTTATTTACATTTCAAATGATTTCCCCTTTTCTAGCCCCCCACTCCCCGAAAGTCCCATAAGCCCCCTTTTCTCCCCCTGTCCTCCCACCCACCCCTTCCCACTTCCCCGTTCTGGTTTTGCCCTATACTTCTTCACTGAGTCTTTCTAGAACAAGGGGCCACTCCTCCTTTCTTCTTGTATCTCATTTGATGTATGGATTATGTTTGGGGTATTCCAGTTTTCTAGGTTAATATCCACTTATTAGTGAGTGCATTCCATTGATCTACCTGCCTGTTACTGTACCAATACCATGCAGTTTTTAAGATACTGGTTTTTAAGGTCCAGGATACTGATTCCCCCACAATTTCTTTTGTTGTTGAAAATAGTTTTAGCTATCCTGGGATTTTGATTATTCCAGATGAATTTGAGAATTGCTCTTTCTAACTCTATGAAGAATATAAATTGGGATTTTGATAGGGATTGCATTTAATCTGTATATTGCTTTTGGCAACATGGCCATTTTAACTATATTAATCCTGCCAATACATGAGCATGGCAGATTTTTCCATTTTCTGAGGTCTTCTTCCATTTCCTTCTTCAGAGACTTGAAGTTCTTGTCATACAGATCTTTCACTTGTTTGGTCAGAGTCACACCAAGGTACTCTATAGTGTTTGTGGTTATTGTGAAGGGTGTCATTTCCCTAATTTCTTTCTCAGCATGCTTATCTTTTGAGTATGGGAAAGCTAATGATTTGCTTAAGTTGATTTTATAACCTGCCACTTTGCTGAAGTTGTTTATCAGCTGTAGGAGTTCTCTGGTAGAGGGTTTTTTGGGGGGGTCATTTAAGTATACTATCATATCATCTGCAAATGGTGATAGTTTGACTTCTTCCTTTGCAATTTGTATCCCTTTGACTTGATCTTCGACAAAGGAGCTGAAAACATCCAGTGGAAAAAAAGATAGCCTTTTCAACAAATGGTGCTGCTTCAACTGGAGGTCAGCATGCAGAAGAATGCGAATTGATCCATCTTTATCTCCTTGTACTAAGGTCAACTCCAGGTGGATCAAGGACCTCCACATAAAACAAGACACACTGAAACTAATAGAAAAGAAACTGGGAAAGACCGTTGAGGACGTGGGCACAGGGGAAAAGTTTCTTAACAGAACACCAATAACTTACTCTCTAAGATCAAGAATTGACAAATGGGAACTCATAAAATTACAAAGTTTCTGTAAGGCAAAGGACACCATCAAAAGGACAAATGGGCAACCAACAAATTGGGAAAAGATCTTCACCAACCCTACATCTGACAGAGGGCTAATATCCAATATATACAAAGAACTCAAGAAGTTAGACCCCAGAAAACCAAATAACCCTATTAAAAAATGGGGTACAGAGCTAAACAAAGAATTTTCACCTGAAGAACTTCAGATGGCTGAGAAGCATCTTAAAAAAATGTTTAACATCATTAGTCATTAGGGAAATGAAAATCAAAACAACCCTGAGATTTCACCTCACACCTGTCAGAATGGCCAACATCAAAAACTCAGGAGACAGGAGGTTTTGGCGAGGATGTGGAACACTCCTCCACTGCTGGTGGGATTGCAAGCTGGCACAACCGCTCTAGAAATCAGTCTGGCGGTTCCTCAGAAAACTGGGCTCATTACTTCTGGAGGACCCTGCTATACCACGCCTGGCCATATACCCAGAGGATTCCCTGGCATGCAATAACGACACTTGCTTCACTATGTTCATAGCAGCCCTGTTTGTAATAGCCAGAAGCTGGAAAGAACCCAGGTATCCCTCAATGGAGGAATGGATACAAAAAATGTGGTATATTTACACAATGGAGTACGATTCAGCCATCAGAAACAATGAATTCATGAAATTCTTAGACAAATGGATGGAGCTGGAGATCATACTAAGTGAGGCAACCCAGACTCAAAAGATCAATCATGGCATGCACTCAATGATAAACGGATATTAGCCTAGAAACTTGGATTACCCAAGTCATAATCCACATATCAAATGATGTCCAAGAAGAAGAAAGGAGTGGCCCCTGGTTCTGGAAAGGCTCAGTGCAGCAGTATAGGGCAATATCAGAACAGGGAAGATGGAAGGGGGGATGGGGAACAGGGGGGAGGTAAGAGGGTTTATGGGACTTTAGGGGAGTGGGGAGCAAGGAAAGGGGAAATCATTTGAAATGTAAATAAAAAATATATCGAGGAGATCGGGCGGCGGCGGCAGCAGCGGCAGCAGTGGCTGCTCCAGCTGAAGGGCCATCAGCAGTGGAACCAAGGCGTCACAGGGACCAGTTAGGCCCTGCGCCCACGACCACTGACCTTCGCTGACCAGCCGGGCAGCAAGCAGCTGCAGTTGTGCGGCGCCTTTCCTGCACGGAGGCCACTTCAGAACTCGGCCTCCCACCAGTCAGGAGAGGAGCGGATATCCATCTTGGTTTCGTACTCCAGGAATCGGACAGACTGAGGTACACAAACATAATCCGAGGCCAACACCGCGGTGATCTGAGCCCGACGGGCGTTGGCCTGCACCCAGGCCCTGGGCGGGTCGGGGGGCCATCGGGGTGCCAACCCAACCAGGAGGTTTTTTGCCCAGGCCTGCGAGCACGCCGCCGCCATTTTGCCTGCAGGACAACAGACAGCTCAGGCAGGCAGACCTGTAACAGGCATAGCCTAAGGCTAACAAAGCGGGGGTCCAGGCCCCAAAAGGCACAGGACTGACCCCAAGAACTGGGCGGCTTGGCTTGGTGGGCCATCTGTGAGTCAACCCGCCCAGGTGATTGTTAGCAAAACAGACTCTCCCGGCTTTCAGGGAGCGCGGGCTCGCACGCCCGCCATCCTAGTCACCTGGCAAACCCAATTAACAGTCATAGCCCTAGGGGAACTTTGCTCGGACCTTGGCCTCCCAGGCTTTTGCCTGGACTCAGGGACTGGGCGGCCAGGCTAACCTTGTGTGCGACAGCCCGGTTGGCAGATCGGCTGCCCAGCGGAGTGAGCAGGACACAGGGGAGGTCACAGTAGCATACACCATCGGCACTCCCTGGGAGTGCACACGGGCTCCATCTGCTCCACAGACACAATCTGGGGCAAGGCCTCAGGCAGAAGCCCTTAGCTCTACTCTCTCCGCTTCCGAATCCAGATCAGTCTGGGCGGCAGCATTACATCTCCAAGTCCTGCAAGTGGCTAGCTGGGCTTCCGGGCGGCCAGCTGGGAGAAGTCAGTGTGCTCCAGTGAATCCAGCGGGCCCCAGCGGGAGCCTTCGGGTGCCTGCTTTGGGATCGGAACAGCCTGGGCAGCAGCACACTGTCTACAAGCAGTGCAGGAGGTAAGCTGTGCACCAGAGGCCAACTGGGAAGGGGCAGCTTGCACTGGTGAGTCCAGCACTGACAAGATAAACTAACACCAGTGAGATCTAGATGGCAAAAGGCAAACGCAGGAACGTCACTAACAGAAATCAAGGCAATATGGCAACATCTGAACCCAATTCTCCTCTACCAACATGTCCTGGATACCCCATCACACCAGTAAAACAAGATTTGGATTTAAAATCACTGGTCATGATGCTGGTACAGGAACACATGAAGGTCATACATAAAGAAATTCAGGAGAAAATGGATCAAAAGTTAGAAGCCCTTGCAAGGGAAACACAAAAATCATTGAAAGAAATCCAGGAGAATACAAAAGCCAACAAGGAAGAAATGCAAAAAACACTTAAAGAAATACAGGAGAACTTTGGTCAACAGGCTGAGGTCATGAAAGACGAAACACAAAAATCTCTTAAAGAAATACAGGAGAACTTTGGTCAACAGGTTGAGGTCATGAAAGACGAAACACAAAAATCTCTTAAAGAATTACAGGAAAACACAAACATGCAAGTGAAGGAGCTAAGCAAAACCATCCAGGATCTAAAATCAGAAGTAGAAACAACTAAGAAAACTCAAAGGGAGACAACTTTGGAGATAGAAAGCCTTGGGAAGAAATCAGGGGTCAGAGATGCAAATATCAGCAACAGAATACAAGAGATAGAAGAAAGAATCTCAGATGCTGAAGATTCCATAGAAACCATGGACTCAACAGTTAAAGAAAATGCAAAATGCAAAAAGCTTGTAACCCAAAATATCCAGGAAATCCAGGACACAATGAGAAGACCAAACCTAAGGATTATAGGCATAGATGAGAGTGAAGATTTACAACTTAAAGGGCCAGCAAACATCTTCAATAAAATTATGGAAGAAAACTTCCCTAACCTAAAGAGAGAGATGCCCATGAATATACAAGAAGCCTACAGAACTCCAAACAGACTGGACCAGAACAGAAATAGTTCCCGTCACATAATAATCAAAACACCAAATGTTCTAAACAAAGAAAGAATTCTAAAGGCAGTAAGAGAAAAAGGCCAAGTAACATATAAAGGAAGACCTATCAGAATCACAGCAGACTTTTCACCTGAGACTATGAAGGCTAGAAGGTCCTGGGCAGATCTCATGCAGACTCTAAGAGAACACAAATGCCAACCAAAACTACTATATCCAGCAAAACTCTCAATCACCATAGATGGAGAAACTAAGATATTTCATGACAAAACCAAGTTTACCCAATATCTATCCACAAACTCGGCCCTAAAAAGGATAATAGGAGGACAACACCAATACAAGGAGGGAAACTTCACCCTGGAAAAAGCAAGATAGTAACCTTTCATCAAACCCAAAAGAAGTTAAGCATTCAAATTTAAAAAATAACGTCAAAAATGATAGGAAGTAACAATCACTATTCCTTAATATCTCTTAACATCAATGGACTTAATGCCCCAATAAAAAGACACAGACTAACTGAATGGATATGTAAACAGGACCCTACATTTTGCTGCTTACAGGAAACACACCTCAGGGTCAAAGACAAACACTACCTTAGAGTAAAAGGCTGGAAGACAATTTTACAAGCAAATGATCTCAGGAAACAAGCTGGAGTAGCCATTTTAATATCAGATAAAATTGACTTTCAACCCAAAGTCATCAAAAGAGACCCTGAGGGACACTTCTTGCTGGTCAAAGGAAAAATACAAAAAGAAGAACTGTCAATCCTGAACATCTATGCCCCAAATGCAAGGGCACCCTCTTTCGTAAAAGAAACTTTATTAAAACTAAAAGCACACATTGCACCTAACACAATAATTGTGGGTGACTTCAACACTGCACTTTCCTCAATGGACCGATCAGGAAAACAGAAACTAAACAGGGACACAATGAAACTAATTGAAGCTTTGGACCAATTAGATTTAACAGATATATATAGAACATTCTATCCTAAAACAAAAGAATATACCTTTTTCTCAGCACCTCATGGTACCTTCTCCAAAATCGACCATATAATTGGTCACAAGACAGACCTCAACAAATATAAGAAGATCGAACTAATCCCATGCCTCCTATCTGATCACTATGGAGTAAAAGTGGTCTTCAATAGCAACAGAAACAACAGAAAGCCCACATACACGTGGAAACTGAACAATACTCTACTCAATGATACCTTGGTCAAGGAAGAAATAAAGAAAGAAATTAAAGACTTTTTAGAACACAATGAAAATGAAAACACAACATACCCAAATCTATGGGACACAATGAAAGCAGTGCTAAGAGGAAAACTCATAGCCCTGAGTGCCTCCAAAAAGAAAATGGAGAGAGCATACATTACAAGCTTAATGACACACCTGACAGCCCTGGAACAAAAAGAAGCTATTTCGCCCAGGAGGAGTAGAAGGCAGGAAATCATCAAACTCAGGGCCGAAATCAATCAAGTAGAAACAAAGAGAACCATACAAAAAATCAACAATACCAGGAGCTGGTTCTTTGAGAAAATCAACAAGATAGATAAACCCTTAGCCAGAATGACCAAAGGGCACAGAGAAAGTATCCAAATTAACAAACTTAGAAATGAAAAGGGAGATATAACAACGGAAACTGAGGAAATCCAAAAAATCATCAGATCCTACTACAAGAGCCTATACTCAACACAACTGGAGAATCTGGAGGAAATGGACAATTTCCTTGACAGATACCAAATACCAAAATTAAATCAGGACCAACTAGACCATCTAAACAGTCCCATAATGCCTAAAGGAATAGAAGGAGTCATAGAAAGTCTTCCAACCAAAAAAAGCACAGGACCAGATGGCTTCAGTGCAGAATTCTACCAGACCTTCAAAGAAGAGTTAACACCAATACTCTTCAAACTATTCCACAAAATAGAAACAGAAGGAACACTACCCAATTCCTTCTACGAAGCCACAATTACGCTGATACCAAAGCCACACAAAGATCCAACAAAGAAAGAGAACTTCAGACCAATTTCCCTTATGAACATCGATGCAAAAATACTCAATAAAATTCTTGCCAACCGAATCCAAGAACACATCAAAACGATCATCCACCATGATCAAGTAGCCTTTATCCCGGGGATGCAGGGTTGGCTCAATATACGGAAATCCATCAATACAATCCACTACATAAACAAACTCAAAGAACAAAACCACATGGTCATTTCATTGGATGCTGAAAAAGCATTTGACAAAATTCAGCATTCCTTCATGCTTAAAGTCTTGGAGAGAACAGGAATTCAAGGCTCATACCTAAACATAGTAAAAGCAATATACAGCAAACCGGTAGCCAGCATCAAACTAAATGGAGAGAAACTTGAAGCAATCCCACTGAAATCAGGGACCAGACAAGGCTGCCCCCTTTCTCCTTATCTTTTCAATATTGTACTTGAGGTACTAGCTCGGGCAATTCGACAACATAAGGAGGTCAAAGGGATACAAATTGGAAAGGAGGAAGTCAAACTATCATTATTTGCAGACGACATGATCGTCTACCTAAGTGACCCAAAGAACTCCACTAGAGAGCTCCTACAGCTGATAAACAACTTCAGCAAAGTGGCAGGTTATAAAGTCAACTCAAGCAAATCAGTGGCCTTCCTATACTCAAAGGATAAGCAGGCTGAGAAAGAAATAAGGGAAATGACCCCCTTCACAATAGCCACAAACAGTATAAAGTATCTTGGGGTGACTCTTACCAAACATGTGAAAGATCTGTATGACAAGAACTTCAAGACTCTGAAGAAGGAAATGGAAGAAGACCTCAAAAAATGGGAAAACCTCCCATGCTCATGGATCGGTAGAATCAATATAGTTAAAATGGCCATTTTGCCTAAAGCACTATACAGATTCAATGCAATACCCATCAAAATCCCAACTCAATTCTTCACAGAGTTAGAAAGAGCAATTATCAAATTCATCTGGAACAACAAAAAACCCAGGATAGCTAAAACTATTCTCAGCAACAAAAGGAAATCTGGAGGAATCAGTATCCCTGACCTCAAGCAATACTACAGAGCAATAGTGTTAAAAACTGCATGGTATAGGTACAGTGACAAGCAGGAGGATCAATGGAACAGGATTGAAGATCCAGAAATGAACCCACACACCTATGGCCACTTGATCCTCGACAAAGAGGCTGAAAACATCCAATGGAAAAAAGATAGCCTTTTCAACAAATGGTGCTGGTTCAACTGGAGGTCAGCATGCAGAAGAATGCGAATTGATCCATCCTTGTCTCCTTGTACTAAGCTCAAATCCAAATGGATCAAGGACCTCCACATAAAGCCAGACACTCTGAAGCTAATAGAAAAAAAACTGGGGAAGACCCTTGAGGACATCGGTACAGGGAGAAAGTTTCTGAACAGAACACCAATAGCGTATGCTCTAAGAGCAAGAATTGACAAATGGGACCTCATAAAATTACAAAGTTTCTGTAAGGCAAAGGACACCATCAAGAAGACAAATCGGCAACCAACAAATTGGGAAAAGATCTTCACCAATCCTACATCAGAAAGAGGGCTAATATCCAATATATATAAAGAACTCAAGAAGTTAGACTCCAGAAAACCAAACAACCCTATTAAAAAATGGGGTACAGAGTTAAACAAAGAATTCTCACCTGAAGAACTTCAGATGGCGGAGAAGCATCTTAAAAAATGCTCAACTTCATTAGTCATTAGGGAAATGCAAATCAAAACAACCCTAAGATTTCATCTTACACCAGTCAGAATGGCTAAGATTAAAAATTCAGGAGACAGCAGGTGTTGGAGAGGGTGTGGAGAAAGAGGAACACTCCTCCACTGCTGGTGGGGTTGCAAATTGGTACAACCACTCTGGAAATCAGTCTGGCGGTTCCTCCGAAAACTGGGCACCTTACTTCCAGAAGATCCTGCTATACCACTCCTGGGCATATACCCAGAAGACTCCCCACCATGTAATAAGGATACATGTTCTACTATGTTCATAGCAGCCCTATTTGTAATTGCCAGATGCTGGAAAAACCCAGGTATCCCTCAACAGAAGAGTGGATGCAAAAAATGTGGTATATCTACACAATGGAGTACTATTCAGCCATTAGAAACAATGAATTCATGAATTTCTTAGGCAAATGGATGGAGCTAGAGAATATCATACTAAGTGAGGTAACCCAGACTCAAAAGGTGAATCATGGTATGCACTCACTAATAAGTGGATATTAACCTAGAAAACTGGAATACCCAAAACATAATCCACACATCAAATGAGGTACAAGAAGAAAGGAGGAGTGGCCCCTGGTTCTGGAAAGACTCAGTGAAACAGTATTCAGCAAAACCAGAACGGGGAAGTGGGAAGGGGTGTGTGGGAGGACAGGGGAAGAGAAGGGGGCTTGCGGGACTTTCGGGGAGTGGGGGGCTAGAAAAGGGGAAATCATTTGAAATGTAAATAAATTATATCAAATAATAAAAAAAAATTACTAAAAAAATCGAATAAAAAAAGAAATAATAAGACATGTAAATAAAAATATATCGAATAAAAAAAATAGAAAGCAACGTGTAACCTTTTAGTGCTTGGTTAGAGTCACACTAAGGTATGTAATATTATTTGTGATTATTGTGAATGGTGCCATTTCCTTAATTTCTTTCTCAGTTTGTTTATCCTTTGAATAGAGGTAGGCTAATGATGTATCTGAGTTATTATATTCAACCACTTTGCTGAAGTGGCTTATCAGCTTTAGAAGTTCTCTGCTGGAATATTTGGAGTAGCTTAAGTATATGATCATATCATCTACAAATAGTGATATTTCGATTTCTTCCTTTCTTATTTGTATAGCATTGACCTCTTTTTGTTGTCTAACTGCTCTGGATAGGACATCAAGTGATATATTGAAAAGATAGGGACAGACTGGGTAGCCTTGTCTGGTCTCCAATTTTATTGGGATGCCTTCAAGTTTCTCTCCATTTAGTTTAATGTCAACTAATGGTTTGCTGTATATTATTACTTCTACTATGTTTAGATGTGGGAATTGAATTCCTGATCTTTTCAAGACTTTTATCATGAAGGGATGCTGCATTTTGTCTAAAGCTTTTTCAGCATCTAATGAAATGACCATGTGTTTTTTTTTCTTTGAGTTTGTTTATGCAGTGGATTACATTGATGGTTTTCTGTATATTGAACCATCCCTGCATCCCTGTTTTGAAGCCTACTTCATGGTGGTGAATTATTGTTTTGATGCATTATTGGATTTGGCTGGCCAGAATTTTATTGAGTATTTTTGCATCAATGTTCATAGGGAAATTGGTCTGAAATTATCTTTACATGTTTAGTCTTTGGTTTAGGTATAAGCATTATTGTGGCTTCATTGAATGATTTGGGTAGTGTTCCTTGTGTTTCTCGCTTGTGGAAGAGCTTGGATAGTATTGGTATTAGGTCTTCTTTGAAGATCCGATAGAATTCTCCACTAAACCTGTCTGGTCCTGGGCTTTTTTAGTTTGGGAGACTATTAATGACTGCTTCAATTTCTTTAGGACTTATGAGAATATTTAGATGGTTTATCTGATCCAGTTTTAATACTGGCAATTGGTATGTGTCTAGAAATTGTCCATTTTGTCCAGATTTCCCAATTTTGTTGAATATACTCTTGTAGTAGATTCTGATGACGTTTTGAACTTGCACAGTTTCTGTTGTTATGTCTCCCTTTTCATTTCTGATTTATTAATTTGGGTAGTGCCTCTGTGCCCTCTGGTTTGTCTGGCTAAGAGTTTAGTGACCTTGTTGATTTTCTCAAATTACCAGCTCCATGTTTTGTTGATTCTTTGTATAGTTCTTTTTGTTTCTATTTGTTTGATTTCTGCCCTGAGTTTGATTATTTCCTGCTGTCTACTCTGCTTGGGCGTATTTGCTTCTTCTTTTATTTTTCTAGAGCTTTCAGGTTTATTGTCAAGCTGCTGCTTTAAGCCCTCTCCATTTTCTTTTTGGAGGTACTTTGATCTCTGAATTTTTCTCTTAGCACTGCTTTCATTGCTTTCCGTAAGTTTTGGTATAATGGGTTTTCATTTTCATTAAATTCTAAAAGGTCTTTAATTTCTTTCTTTATTTCTCCTTTGACCAAGCTATCCTTGGGAAGAGCATTGTTCAAAGTCCACGTGCATGTGTGTTTTCCATTGTTTTTATTTGAACCTAAGACCAGTTTTAGGCCTTGGTAATCTGATAAGGTGCATGGAACAATTTCATTATTTCTGTATCTGTTTTGGCCTGTTTTGTGACCAATTATATGGTCAATTTTGGTGAAGATACCATGAGGTGAAGAGAAGAAGGTATAATCTTTTGCTTTAGGATGAAATGTTCTATAAATATCTGTTAGATCTATTTGGTCCATAACTTGATTTAGTTTCACTATGTCTCTGTTTAGTCTCTGTTTAGTTTCACTATGTCTTAGTTTAGTTTCACTATGTCTCATTTAGTCAAAAATGATTTCATGATTTGTCCATTGTTGAGAGTGGGGTGTTGAAGTCTCCCACTATTATTGTGTGGGGTGCAATGTGTTCTTTGAGCTTTATTAAAGTTTCATTTTTGAATGTGGGTGCCCTTGCATTTGGAGCATAGATGTTCAGAATTGAGAGTTCATCTTGGTAGATTTTTCCTTTGACCAGTATGAAGTGTACCTCCATATCTTTTTTGACAACTTTTGGTCAAAAGTTGATTTTATCCAATTTAAGAATAGCCAGTCCAGCTTGTTTCTTTGGACCATTTGTTTGAAAATTGTTTTCCAAGCTTTGACTCTGAAGTAGTGTCTTTCTATGTACCTGAGATCAGTTTTTTGTGTGCAGCAATATGTTGGGCCTATTTACATATCCAGTCTGTTATTCTATGTATTTTTATTGGGGACTTGAATGCATTGATGCTAATAGATGTTAAGGACAAGTGATTGTTACTTCCTATTAATTTCATTGTTAAAGATGGAATTTTGTTTGTGTGGCTATCTTCTTTTGGGTTTGTTGAAAGATCACTTTATTGTTTTTTCTAGGGTGTAGTTTCCCTCCTTTTTTGGTATTTTCCACCCCTTATCCTTGGCAGTACTGGGTTTGTGGAAAGATATTGTATAAATTTGGTTTTGTCATGGAATGTCTCATTTTCTCCATGTACAGTTATTGAGAGTTTTGCTGGTTATAGTAACCTGGGCTGACATTCATGTTCTCTTAGGGTCTGTATGACATCTGCCCAGTATCTTCTAGCTTTCATTGTCTCTGGTGAAAAGTCTGGTTTAATTCTGATAGGTCTGCCTTTATAAGTTATAAGGGAAAAACCCTTATTGCTTTTAATATTTATTCTTCGTTTAGTTCATTTGGTGTTTTTATTATGTGCCAGGAGGACTTTCTGTTCTGGTTCAGTCTCTTTCGAGTTCTGTAGGCTTATTGCATGTTCATGGGCATTTATTTCTTTAGGTTAGAGAAGTTTTCTTCTATAATTTTGTTGAAGAGATTTACTGATCCTTTAAGTTGTAAATCTTCACTCTCTTCTATACTTATAATCCTTAAGTTTGGTCTTCTCATTGTATCCTAGATTACCTGTATGTTTTGGGTTACAAGCTTTTTGCATTGTACATTTTCTTTGACTATTTAATCAATGTTTTCTATGGTATCTTAAGCACCCAAGATTCTTCTATCTCTTGCATTCTATTCTTGATGCTTACATCTGACTCCTGATTTCTTTCCAAGGTCTTCCATCTCCAGAGTTATATCCCTTTGTGATTTCTTTATTGTTTCTACCTCTGTTTTTAGATCCTAGATGGTTTTGTTCTGTTCCTTCACTTGTCCTTGATTGTGTTTTCCTGAAGTTCTTTAAGGGATTTTTGTGTTCATCTTTAAGGGCTTCTACCTGTTGACCCCTGTTTTCTTTTGTTTCTTTAAGGAATTTTTGTGTTTCATCTTTAATGGCTTCTACCTGTTGACTCATGTTATCTTGCATTTCTTTAAGGGATTTTTGTGTTTCTTCTTTATGGACTACTACCTGTTCTCTTGTATTTCTTTAAGTGGGTTATTTTTGTCCTTCTTGAAGTTCTCTATCAGCATCATGAGATATGATTTTAAATCCAGCCCTTGTTTTTCTGGTGTGCTGGAGTATCCAGGGTTTACTGTTGTGGGAGAATTGGGTTCTGATGGTGCCATGTTGCCTTGGTTTCTGCTGGTAATGTTCTTGTTTACCTTTTGTAATCTGGTTATCTCTGGAGTTAGCTGGTTTTGCTGTCTTGGACTGTGGCTTATCTGTCCTGCAAGCTTGTGTATCTGTACTCCTGGGATTCCTATTCTCTCTGTGCACGCAGGTATGTAGGCACTCCTGGGAGACCAGCTCTCCTGTGGTGATGTTTGTGTATGTAGCTCTGTGGCTCGGGATTTGCTCTGTGCTCTCAGGCCTCTCCAGAGTCCTGGAAGGCTACCTATCTCCCTGCTCCATCTGGATATGGTGCATTGTGCTCCTATGCCTCTCCATGCTCCAAATGCCCTGAGTGCAGCTGGTTCTCTAGGATGTATCAGGAAATGGTGTCTTCATTGTGGTAGAACTGGCAAGAGTCTGCCCCAGCAGAAAGGAAAGGAGGGGGAAGGGGCAGAAGGAACAGAAAGGAAGTGGTATTTAAGAAGGCAGGGGTTTTGGTAGAGAGTCCTTCCAGACTCCCCAGCAGCAGCTCTGGAACTCCAGAGGTGTGTGTGTGTGTGTGGGGGGGGGCGGGGGGAGGTTCTTACCAAATGCCCTGAGTGCAGCTGTTTCTCTAGGATGTATCAAGAAATGGTGTCTTCACTGTGGCAGAGCTGGCAAGAGTCTGCCCCAGCAGAAAAGCATTTATTTACATTTCAAATATTGTCTACTTTACTAGTTTCCTGACAACAAACCCCTTATCCTATACCCTTTTCCCCTGCTTCTATGAGGGTGCTTTTCCACCCAACTACCACATCACTGTCCTAGCATTCTTCTACACTGATGCATCTTGCTTTCACATGACCAAGGGACTTTCCTTCCATTGATGCGAGATAAGGCCATCCTCTGCTATATATGCAGCTGCAGCCATGGGTCCGTCCCCATGTGTACTCTTTGGTTGGTAGTTTAGTCTTTGGGATCTCTTGGGGATCTGGTTCGTCAATATTGTTCTTCCTATTGGGTTGTAAACCCCTTAGGCTCCTACAAGAAAATTTTCAGTCTTTCACATGCTGTTTTACTTCTTGAATATGATGACTATTCCAGACTATTTGACTATTCATTTATGTTCTTAAATCTATGTAGTATTTTTGTACATTTCTCTTTTGTGGCTATTTCCTATAGAATGACATTAGATAGAGAATCTTTATTGATTAAGGTCATTAAAAATTACTTTATACTTTATTTTCTCCACATGATATGAATCACAGCCTCTGTCTTCAATCTGTCTGATTCTTTATCTATTGTAAATTGTATTACAAAATTATTTTATTTTATTTTATTTTATTTATTCTTTGTTTACATTCCAAATTCTTTCCCCTTTCCTGGTTTCCCCCTCCACATATGTCCCATAAGCCCTCTTCCCTCTACCCATTCTCCAATCAATACCCCTCCCTTTTCTCTGTCCTGTACAACCCTACAATGCTGGATCAAGCCTTTCCAGGATCAGGCCCTCTGCTTCCTTCTTCATGGGAATCATTTGATATGCTATTTGTGTCTTGAATATTCAGAGCTTCTGGGCTAATTAATATCCACTTATCAGTGATTTCATTCCATGTATATTCTGTTGTGATTGGGTTACCTCACTTAGGATGATATTTTCCAGTTCCAACCATTAGCCTAAAAATTTCATGAATTCATTGTTTTTAATTGCTGAGTAGTATTCCATTGTGTAAATATACCACATTTTCTGTATCCATTCCTCCACTGAGGGACACCTGGGTTCTTTAACTTCTGACTATTATAAATAAGGCTGCTATGAATATAGTGGAGCAGGACACTGTCAAAAGGACAAAACGCCAACCAATAAACTGGGTAAAGATCTTCACCAACCATACATCTGACAGAGGGATAGTATCCACTATATACAAAGAACTCAAGAAGTTAGACCCCAGGGAACCAAATAACCCTATTAAAAAATGGGGTACAGAGCTAAACAAAACATTTTCACCTGAAGAAATTTGGATGGCCAAGAAGCACCTTAAGAAATGTTCAACATCATTAGTAATTAGGGAAATGCAAATAAAAACAACCCTGAGATTTCACCTCACACCAGTCAGAATGGCAAAGGTTAAAAACTCAGGAGACTGCAGGTGCTGGCCAAGATGCGGAGAAAGAGGAACACTCCTCCACTGCTGGTGATATTGTAAGATGGTACAACCACTCTGGAAAACGGTCTGCCGGTTCTTCAGAAAATGGGCATGACACTTCTGGAGGACCCTGCTATACCACTCTGGGCATATACTCAGAGGATTCCCTGGCATGCAATATTACAAAATTCTTAACTAATGATTTTTGGTTTCTATTGTTTACCTTATACCCATTAATTTATTTTTTTAACTCATGATTACAAATTTGAATTATTAACTTGAAGTTTTCTAAAATATTTACTCCTGAACTACTCATACTTATTCTGTCTTCCTTTTTAATAATCACATTACAGAATATTTTGGTCTTGTCTCATTTTTTTTGCAAAAAAAAAAACAGTTCAGAGTATTTAATAAGCTTATTAGTTTTATCTACCGAAAGGAAAATGTCATATTTAAAATTTTTAACTATCATTTTGTAGATGCTTCCTTGTAATGATGATTCAATTTATTATACTTACCATTGCATCATTGATCTTCATATGGGCCATTTCCTGTTATTGGTAGATTATTTTATTTTGTGTGTGTGTGTGTGTGTGTGTATGTTTTTTCTTTTGGTTTTATAATAGCAACTAATTAGATTCCTTTAAGTATGACTTGAAAAATTGTTTCTGTGTATGGTGGCATGTGTATATATCTAGTACATGGCAGGGTGAACTAGATATATTTTTATAACTGTGAAGGCATCATGAGCTACATGATAAATCATAGGACACTTTTGCTAACATGACATGATGCTCTGTCACAGAAAGATAAAGAAGTTCCAAAATGATCTTGCATGTTTCAGCTGCAGACCTAGCATCAAGTATTTACCTGAGAGATCTAGATTTACTTTAGTAATAGATAGTGCTTGACAACAACACAAGAACATGAAATATAACTTTCTTTTATTTGGATGCAATAGATTTTTCAGAGGAGAATGTTAAGAACTACTTATATTTTATTAAAATAAACACGAGAAAGCAGCAGAGAAAGAGATTCCCTGTGGCCATATTTGCTGCCTGCTGGGACAGAAAAGGGTCACTAGGTACTGTATCACCCCGAGCTTTAGATTTCTGGGGGGTGCAAACTGCCAGGGGTCTGCCTGCGCCAAAGAACTGAGCACATAGGCGGTTTGTCTGCCAGTCCGCTGGGCATGGGGGCCTGTGTCCTGCCCGGAGAGCAGCAGAAGAGATTCTCCACGGCCATATTCACTCCCAGCCAGGACAGAAAAGTATCACTAGGTACTGTATCACCCTGAGCTTTAGATCTCTAGGGGTGCGAATCACCAGGGGTCTGCCTGCACTCAGAAACTGAGCACATAGGCGGGGTACATCTACAAGCCAGTAGGTCGCGGGCCTGTGTCCTATGTGAGAATCAACAGAGGGAGTGACCCCCACCACACCATCATTGCCCCATAACAGAGCAGTCAGAGAACACCTGGTTCACCTTGACAACCCAAGTATAATATTGCTTGAGGCAAGACTGAGCAGGGATCCAAAGGCACAAAAGAGGAAGGCAGCATATCAGTAATCTGTGCCAGAGGAAACCCAGCCATCCAGTGTTGTACAAATAACCTTAAAGATCCACAGTAGGTTGAAGCACCAGCCAGTGACAATAAGACCATCTAACACCAGGGATAACTAGATGGCTAAAGGCAAACGTAGGAGCGTTACTAACAGACACCAAGGCATTATGCAACATCTGAACCCAATTCCCCAACAATAGCAAGTCCTGGATACCCCAACACACAAGAAAAACAAGAGTTGGATTTAAAAGCACTGGTAAGGATGCTATTAGAGGAACACTTGAAGGACACAAATAAATCTCATAAAGAAATTCAGGAGAAAAGTGATCAAAAGCTAGAAGCCCTTAACATGGGAAACACAAAAATCACTTAATGAAATTCAGGAGAATATGGGTCAGAAGTTAGTAACCAATAAGGAGGAAATGCAAAAATCACTTAAAAAAATACAGGAGAAGTTTGATCAACAGGCAGAAGTTAATAAAGAGGAAACACAAAAATCTCTTAAAGAATTAGAGGAAAACACAAACAAGCAAATGACAGAACTGAGCAAAAACTTCCAGGATCTAAAAACATACGTAGAAACATCTAAGAAAGCACAAAGGGAGACAACTTTGGAGATAGAAAACCTTGGGAAGAAATCAGGGACCAAAGATGCAAATATCAACAACAGAATACAAGAGATAGAAGAAAGAATCTCAGATGCCGAAGATACCATAGCAAACATGGACTCAACAGTCAAAGAAAATGCAAAATGCAAAAAGCTTGTAACCCAAAACATCCAGGAAATCCAGGACACAATGAGAAAGCTAAATCTAAGGATTATAGGCATTGATGAGAGTGAAGATTTACAACTTAAAGGGCCAGCAAATATCTTCAACAAAATTATGGAAGATAGCTTCCCTAACCTAAAGAGAGAGATGCCCATGAATATACAAGAAGCCTACAGAACTCCAAACAGACTGGACCAGAACAGAAATACCTCCTGTCACATAATAATCAAAACCCCAAATGTACTAAACAAAGAAAGAATACTTAGGGCAGTAAGAGAAAAAGGGCAAGTAACATATAAAGGAAGACCTATCAGAATTACACCAGACTTCTCACCAGAGACCATGAAAGCTAGAAGATCCTGGGCAGAGCTCATGCAGACTCTAAAAGAACACAAATGCCAGTCAAGACTACTATACCCAGCGAAACTCTCAATCACTATTGATGGAGAAACCAAGATATTCCATAACAAAACCAAATCTACACAATATCTTTTCACAAACCCAGCCCTACAAAGGATAATAGGGGGGAAACACCATTACAACGAGGGAAACTATACCCTGGGAAAAGCAGGATATTAAGCTTCTTTCATCAAACCCAAAAGAAGATAACCACACAAGTATAAAATTAAAATCAAAAATGATAGGAAACAATAACCACTACTCCTTGATATCTCTTAACATCAATGGACTCAATTCCCCAATAAAAAGACATAGACTAACAGACCGGTAACGTAAACAGGACCCTACATTTTGCTGCATACAGGAAACATACCTCAGTGTCAAAGGCAAAACCTACCTTAGAGTAAAAGGCTGGAAGACAATTCTACAAGCAAATGGTCCCAGGAAACAAGCTGGAGTTGCCATTCTAATATCAGATAAAATTGACTTTCAACCTAATATCATCAAAAGAGACATGGAAGGTCACTTCTTGATGGTCAAAGGAAAAATTCAACAAGAAGAACTCTCAATCCTGAACATCTATGCTCCAAATACAAGGGCACCCTCATTCATAAAAGAAACTTTATTAAATCTCAAAGCACATATTATACCTAACATAGTTATTGTGGGTGACTTCAACACTCTACTCTCACCAATGGACCGATCAGGAAAATTGATACTAAACAGTGAGACAGTGAAACTAATTGAAGCTTTGGACCAATTAGACTTAACAGATATATATATAGAACTTTTCATCCCAAAGCAAAAGAATATACCTTTTTCTCAGAACTTCATGGTACATTCTCCAAAATCAATCATATAGTTGGTCACAGGACAGATCTCAACAAATATAAGAAGATTGTAATAATCCCATGCCACCTATCAGATCACTATGGAGTAAAAGTGGTCTTTAATAACAATAAAAACAACAGAAAGCCCACGTACACATGGAAACTGAACAATACTCTACTCAATGATACCTTGGTCAAGGAAGAAATTAAGAAATCAAAGATTTTTTAGAATTTAACAAAAATGAAGGCACAACATACAGAAATCTATGGGACACAATGAAAGCAGTGCTAAGAGGAAAACTCATAGCTTTGAGTGCCTCCAAAAAGAAATTTGAGAGATCATACACTAGAAGATTAACGGAACAACTGAAAGCCCTGGAACAAAAAGAAGCTAATTCACCCAGGAGGAGAAGAAGACAGGAAATCTTCAAACTCAGGGCTGAAATCAATCATGTAGAAACAAAGAGAACCCTACAAAAAAAATCAACAAAACCAAAAGCTGGTTCTTTGAAAAAATCAACAAGATAGATAAACCCTTAGACAGAGTAACCAAAGAGCACAGGGAAAGTATCCAAATTAAGAAAATTAGAAATGAAAAGGGAGATATTACAACAGAAACCGAGGAAATTCAAAAAATCATCAGTTCCTACTACAAAAGCCTGTACTCAACACAACTGGAGAATCTGGAGGAAATGGACATTTTTTTTAGACATATACCAAATACCAAAATTAAACCAGGATCAAATAGATCATCTAAACAGACCCATAACCCCTAAAGAAATAGAAGGGGTCATAGATAGCCTTACCACCAAAAAAAGCACAGGACCAGATGGTTTCAGTGCAGAATTCTATCAGACCTTCAAAGGACACTTAACACCAATACTCTTCAAACTATTCCACCAAGTAGATACAGAAGGAACACTACCCAACTCCTTCTATGACACCACTATTATGCTGTTACCAAAACCACACAAAGATCCAACTAAGAAAGAAAATTTCAGACCAATTTCCATTATGAATATTGATGCAAAAATACTCAATAAAATTCTTGCCAACTGAATCCAAGAACACATCAAAACGATCATCCACCATGATCAAGTAGGCTTCATCCTAGGGATGCAGGGATGGTTCAATATAAGGAAATCCATAAATGCAATCCACTACATAAACAAACTCAAAGAAAAAAATCCACATGATCATTTCATTAGATGCTGAAAAAGCATTTGATAAAATTCAGCATCCTTTCATGCTAAAAGTCTTGGAAAGGACAGGAATTCAAGGCCCATATCTAAACATAGTAAAAGTAATATACAGCAAACCAGTAGCCAACATCAAACTTAATAGAGAGAAACTTGAAGCAATTCCACTAAAATCAGGGACTTAACAAGGCTGCCCCCTCTCTCCATATCTTTTCAATATAGTTCTTGAAGTCCTAGCTAGAGCAATTAGACAACATAAGGAAATCAAAGGGATACAAATTGGAAA
This sequence comes from Apodemus sylvaticus, assembly GCF_947179515.1. NCBI lineage: Eukaryota > Metazoa > Chordata > Mammalia > Rodentia > Muridae > Apodemus > Apodemus sylvaticus. The sequence goes on along the minus strand of NC_067476.1, from coordinate 93,777,322 downwards.
GGAAAAAGTCAAACTATCACTATTTGCAGATGATATGATAGTATACTTAAGTGACCCAAAAAACTACTAGAGAACTCCTACAGCTGATAAACAACTGCAGCAAAGTGGCTGACTAAAATATCAATTCAAGAAAATCAGTAGCCTTTATATACTCAAAGGATAAGCAGACTGAGAAAGAAATTAGGGAAATGACACCCTTCACAATAGCCACAAACAGCATAAAGTATATTGGGGTGACTATAACCAAACAAGTGAAAGACCTATATGACAAGAACTTCAGATCTCTGAAGAAGGAAATCGAAGATCTCAGAAAATGGAAAAATCTTCCAGGCTCGTGGATTGGCAGGATTAATATAGTTAAAATGGCCATCTTGCCAAAGGCAATCTACAGATTCAATGCTATCCCCATAAAAATCCCAACCCAGTTCTTCATAGAGCTAGAAAGAGCAATTCTCAAATTCATGTGGAATAACAAAAAACCCAGGAGAGCTAAAACTATTCTCAACAGTAAAAGAACTTCAGGGGGATTCAGTATCCCAGACCTCAAACTTTACTACAGAGCAATAGTGATAAAAAAACTGCATAGTATTGGTACAATATCAGGCAAGCGGATCAATGGAATAGGATTGAAGACCCAGAAATGAACCAACACACCTATGGTCACTTGATCTTTGACAAAGGAGCTGAAAGCATCCAGTGGAAAAAAAGATAGTCTTTTCAACAAATGGTGCTGGTTCAATTGGAGGTCAGCATGCAGAAGAATGTGAATCAAACTATTCTTATCTCCATGTACTAAGCTCAACTCCAAATGGATGAAGGACCTCCACATAAAACCTGACACACTGAAACTAATAGAAATGAAACTGCGGAAGACCCTTGAGGACATGGGCACAGGGGAAAAGTTCCTGAATAGAACAACAATAGCTTACGCTCTAAGATCAAGAATTGACAAATGGGACCTCATAAAACTACAAAGTTTCTGTAAGGCAAAGAACACTGTCAAAAGGACAAAATGTCAACCAACAGATTGGGAAAGGATATTCACCAACCCTAAATCTGACAGAGGGCTAATATCTAATATATACAAAGAACTCAAGAAGGTAGAACCCAGAGAACCAAATAACCCCATTAAAAAGTGGGGTATGGAGCTAAACAAAGAATTTTCACATGAAGAACTTTGGAGGGCTGAGAAACATCTTAAAAAATGTTCAACATCATTAATCATTAGGGAAATGCAATTCAAAACAACCCTGAGATTTCACCTCACACCAGTCAGAATGGCTAATGTCAAAAACTCAGGAGACAGCAGGTGTTGGTGAGGATGTGGAAAAAGAGGAACACTCCTCCACTGCTTGTGGGATTGCAAGATGGTGCAACCACTTTGGAAATCAGTCTGACGGTTCCTCAGAAAACTGGGCATGACACTTCCTGAGGACCCTGCTATACCACTCCTGGGCATATACCCAGAGGATTCTTCAGCATGCAATAAGGACACATGCTCCACTATGTTCATAGAAGCCCTATTTGTATTAGCCAGAAGCTGAAAAGAACCCAGGTGTCCCTCAGTGGAGGAATGGATACAAAAAATGTGGTATATTTACACAATGGAGTACTATTCAGCCATTAGAAACAATGAATTCATGAAATTCTTAGACAAATGGATGGAGCTGGAGAACATCAAACTAAGTGAGGTAACATAGTCTCAAAGATCAATCATGGTATGCCCTCACTAAGTGGATATTAGCCTAGAAACTTTGAATACCCAAGACATAATCCACATATTAAATGAGGTCTAAAAAGAATGGAGGTGTGGCCCCTGGTTCTGGAAAGACTCAATGCAACAGTATAGGGTAATACCAGTACAGGGAAGTGGGAAGGAGTAGATGGAGGAACAGGGGGAGGGAAGAGGGCTTATGGGACTTGCAGGGAGTGAGGACCCAGAAAAGGAGAAATCATTTGAAATGTAAATAAAAAATATATCAATAAAGAAAAAAATCACAAAAATGGAAAAAATAAAATAAAATAAACACAATTTACTATTGTATCTATAATTGAAATTAAATAAAAATTGTTTAATGATATATATTTTCATTATTTTAATATACTTACTCTCTGCTTTATTAAAATTAGTGCTTTTTAAAAAGCAAAACTACTATTACCAATTTATAGATAGTTGAACTTTACATGATTTCTGTTTAATGAATTGTTCATTTCATTGATATTATATTGCTTAAATGAATATCATTAAACAAAGTAATTTTAATATAACTTGATTTTTTTTTAGAGATTGCATAGCACTTTGTATTTTACTTTTAAAATTAATTCTTTGTCAGTTTCATAAAATAATCATACATATCCCTTTTCCCCCAAATCCCGTTATTTACTCTTCCAATCCCCCCTGGAAATTTTAAGGTTTTTGTTTTCTTTTTTTTTAGATTTATCTATTTATTATATGTGAGTACACTGTAGCTGTCTTCAGACCCTCTAGAGGAGGATGTCAGATCTCATTACAGATGGTTGTGAGCTACTATGTGGTAGCTGGGATTTGAACTCAGGCCCTTCGGAAGAACCATCAGTGCTCTTAACCACTGAGCTATCTCTCTAGCCCAAGTTTTTTGTTTTCATATTTTATTTTAAATTGTTTGCCCTTGTATATGATTGTATAATGTTCTTTTCTTATGTGTGCATGTGGCAATGAGCATCTGAAGGCATGCAATTCCTTGGTGTTTGTCGACCATGAACTGCCTGACATTTTGTTCTTTAAAGTGAACTCAGGTTTTCTGGAAAGTCAGAAATCATCCTTAAGTCCTGAGCCATCTTTGCAGGATGTGGATCCATTTTTACATTGATTTAATTCTGCAGTTTGTGTGTGTGTGTGTGTATGTGTGTGTGTGTGTGTGTTTGTGTGTGTTTGTGTGTGCATGTGTGTGTTTGTACATGTGAGTGTGTGTGCATGTACATGCATGTACATGTATGTGTCTGTGCTTGCCCACAGAGATTGAAGTGTGTGAAGCTGTATATGCATATGTACATACGTTTGTGAATGTCCACACCTCTGGAGATACTCATCTTGGTTTCAACAACAGTATCTCTTGCTCACTGTTAGACTAGGCTATTTGGCCAGTGGGCCCAGAGCTTAGTTTACATTCATAGGCCTCATATACCATTAAGTTCAACTTTTCCATATAGATTATGAGAGTTGTATTCAGGTAGTTGTACTCGTTTGGATAGTATCTTCGTAGTACTAAAGATTTTAGTTTCAATTATGCAAAACACTTTTATTCTCAAATCAAAGCTATAAAATAACATATTTAGAACACTAGTTCATATCCTCCTTGCTGAAGAAGAAAACAATTTAATCATTTAAAATGCCTTATTATAATTTTTTGAAGTTACAGTTATATGTAATATATGTATCTCTGCTTTAGTTAAAATTAGTGTTTTATAGAAATACTCTTGCAATTTACTAACATCAGCTGATCTATTTTTGTAAATTGCTCCAGTTTAGTATTTGAAAAAAATGACCCATTTGTTTTGTAGTTGTTTACAATTCCATGTAATAAACTTAAGCATAAAATATTTACTGATTGTCTTTTCATCATTAATTCATATTTTTCATTTACTAGTTTAGTACTTGATGTGATATCTCAACGCTTTTAGTCTCATGGCTGATTGTTCTGTATATTTGATAAGAGAGCTCTTGGATTGAAGTCTGACTTCTACATTAAAGAATAATTAGATGCTATTTCTCTGCCATTGCCATGAAATTGTGCTTTTTTTGTTTCACTAACAATATAATTAGAAAAGTTTTCCTATAGGTCATCCTTATCTTATATTATTAAACATAGAAATGATGTATCTTATAGGCCAGAGATGATATTTAAGTATAATCTTAACATGCATGTATTTTAACATGAGAGAATTTGAAGATTTTCTTGTAAATATGGATTTTGTCTTACATATAAACTCATGTTTTGCCCAACCTTCTAATATATTGTTGAGATCATAAAATTTACTAATATATAATAATGGTTGATTTTTAAATATTAAAGTTACTATGTTTGTGTTATTAGTTTTCTCATTTATCTTATTTTTAGGTAGTTTAATATGACATTAAAACTAATTCTCTATATGTATATTTATTTACTAGAAAACTTTATTACACCGATGAATTATAAATATATTATCTCATTTTAAAAATATATTTACAGATTTAAAACAAATTCACAAATTGAGTTCATTAAGAAATTATTTTGTGTTATGACAAGTTGATCCAACAACATTTTTTGTATTATCCCAGTTATTCCCCCAATTTATAAATAGCTTCTTTATTTTACCACTGACTTGGTCATAGGCAAATCTTTTTATGTATTAAATATACCTGTGGGTATCTGTACAATTTTTCCACTTATGAAGGCATAATTTCTAACATTTTATTATCTTAATTTTTATTTCTATTAATTCATTCAAATCAAAATTCATTCAGCTGTGTTGTTTGTTATGCAGAATAAGTGCTGTTTAACTTTAGCCTGCTTCCATGAAAATTCTTGGAAAGATATAGAATTGGGAGAATCACTTGTTATTTTTTAAATTTATGAGCTCCTTTACTTTTTTTCTTGACTTTTAAAATTCCTCAGTAGGATAGAATGAATATGCTCCTGGGAGAGTATACATACAAATATAAAGACTTTCACATAATTCTACCCATTTCCACTGTAACTACCGTGCCCTAAAGCAACATTTTCTAAGATATTGGAATATATCATGTCCCTGAAGTAATTTATGTAATACCAATATTTAACTAAGTCAAAACTCTTGGCTACATTAACATAGATTTGTATGGATAATATAATACTATTTAAAGTTCACTGAAAGGTGAATATGTCACAGGACTATGATGCCTTACTTCACTTTAGTAATTGCATACTTCTCAAAACTTACCAAAAATAAGTCCCATAATCATGTTTAGTAAAGTTTAGGTGGAACTGAACCATTATCTTTTGACATTATGATAGTAGAAAATGATACATGTATATAAGCTTTATAATTTCTGTTAAGATGGTCAAAGGCTGAAAAACTTTCAATTCTGTTCTAAAACCAATTGTAGTACCACAAGTTTTTAAATGTGTTGAAGAAAAATAATACCGGATAGTTCAGGATTGATGCCATATCTGATGAGACAATAATAGATTATGGTTTGTTATAGTAGTAGTAGAAAAATTATATGGTTACCAGGAAGAAATATCACTCATGAATCTTAGTATCAGGCATACAAAATCTTATCATTGAGGACATTTTTAGTTAGGTGGTTAGTAATTATTTTATTATGTTTTTATAGAGAATGAGCAAAGTAAATTTTTCTTTAATATAAAATAGTTTAACTTGTATCTTTTATCATCTCAAACAAAAAAGTATCCAGGAGTCTCAGTTATGCACAAAGAATATCATAACAATACCCTTAATTATGCTAAAAATTAGTGAAAAGCTATTTTGAATTAATGCTATTAATTTTAAATCATTATAAAAATAAAAGCTATGATTATATAGAAAAAATTGAGGCAATATTAGAACACTCTTAAACAATTACTAACTGAGGTAAAATGGAATTTTATTCTTCACATAAAGACTGTTAAATAATGTAATAGATTCCTTTGCTCATTTTCTCAATCTCAATGCTACAGGAGATCTAGGACTTCATCCATTGCCTCAGGCGTCTCATGGCAGTTTTCATCTCTGTGTTCCTCAGTGTGTATATAATGGGATTCAAGAGAGGAGTAACCACAGAATAAAACACAGCAAGGAATTTATCTAATGACTTGATGGGAAAGGGCCAGGCATAAATGAAGATGCAAGGTCCAAAAAACAGAAGAACTACTGTGATATGAGCAGTCAGTGTAGACAGAGCCTTAGATGACCTATCAGAGGGGCGGCGCTGGATTGTTATTAGAATGATACCATAGGAGATGATTAACAAAACAAAAGAACACACAGTAAGCACACCGCTGTTTGCAATGACCATGATGTCTAACTTATATGTGTCTGCACAGGCAAGTTTGAGTACTCTTGGAAGGTCACAATAAAAACTGTCAACCTTATTGGGACCACAAAAGGGCAAGTTCACTGCAAAGGCCAATTGGCTCACTGAGTGTAGGAAGCCAATTCCCCATGCAGTAGCCACAATACCAACACATACATTACCACGCATAATTATAGTGTAATGAAAGGGTTTACAAATTGCTATATATCTGTCAAATGCCATGGCTATGAGAGTCACCAGCTCAGTTCCCCCAAAGAAGTGAAGGAGAAATATCTGTGCAAAACAGCCATGGACTGAGATGACTTTGTGTTTGCTGAAAAAATCAGTAATCATCTTCGGTGCTGTGACAGAAGACAGACACAGATCGATGAATGAGAGGTTGGCCAACAGAAAGTACATAGGAGAATGGAGGTGGGAATCATAGGTCACAGTCATAACAATAAGAAGGTTTCCAAACACAATGCCTACATAGAAAACAAAAAAGAACACAAACAGAAAGATCTGAAGTTCTCGAGAGTCGGAGAGTCCAACAAAAATAAATTCTTTCACCACAGAGTTATTTGCTTCCCTTGTTGATTCATTCCAGATGAATGTTTCTGCACTTGCCTTGGAGAAGACAATAAAATCTATGTCAGAGTAGTTATATGCAAATTTAGCCTCTGTTCACTCATTAAGGTCTTGCTATGATCTATTGAATAAAACTCCCAAGCTAAAAATGAACACTAATAATTTAAATCTCATTTCTTCCTTGCCTGTCTTGTTCTTCAGTTAGCCAAGACTTGCAACTTCTCCATGGGTTTGGACTTGATCCTAAGGCAATGTTACAGGTTGTGCTGCTTGCTCTGTACTCCCTTACTAGACTTACTTCATTCATCTCTGAATGTTAAGAACCCTAAGATGTACAGAACAGTCCTTACATTTCAAATGTTTAAGTGCTTAGGAGAAAAAGAATTTTACCAAATGAAATAAAATTTACAAAATATAAATGGCAAATCTAAGTAAAAATATAGAATTAAAAATATTACATGATACAGAACACATATATAACATAAAAGGAAGAGGTAGATATGATGAGTAATATCTTATGAGAAATAAGAGGATATAAAGAAATGTCCTTGTAGAATTGTTATTATGTGTTTATAAATGTATTTACTCATAACCTATTTTACTTACAAACTATTTCTATGTCTCCATTATTCCAGATGTTTTTCTTTAGCCCTTTCCAGTTAAGTATCAAAAAACTGTATAAAAAGTCCTATGAAGAACTAGTGATTCTATTTTTTGGAGAAGATCTAATCATAAAATAATTCATTAAACTCTTTAAGTTTGTGTCTCTTTAATTCAGCAAAAATATTATCATTGAACAAGGATAACACTTAAGGATAGGAGATATATTTTGGTGTGGTTAGTCATGAAAGCATTTCTTTAGAAAATGCATACTATGCAAAAAAGTTGTTTTGAGTTTTAATTTATTTTAAAACATTGAAATAATTTGAGAAGTAAATTTCCAGGACATATGTTCCTGAGAAATATGCCTAGAATGAAGATGGCTCAAGGGTTCTTTTTTTTTTTCCTGAGACATGGTTTCTCTGTGTAGTCTTGGCTGTCCTGGAACTCTGTAGACCAGGCTGGCCTCGAACTCAGAAATCTGCCTACCTCTGCCTCCCAAGTGCTGGGATTACAGCCATGTGCCACCACACCCGGCTAGCTCAAGGGTTCTTATCTGAAGAAAATCAATATCTACCACAGTAGAAAATAAGAATTTAAGAATGTAATATTTCAGAAAAAAAGAGAAATCTTGTAGTTCATTATGAGCCACATCTTCAGAGTTTTGTTATTAAGAGAAGAATGACAAACTGCAATCCCCATCGAGTGCCAGTCTACCAGTAGAACATATCCTCGGGCTTCATTGGGGAATGTTATAAAGACTCAAGATGTTTTTGAAAAATGTACAGATTTTATTTTGAATTTACATTTATTGAAAGAGTTCTCTTTCACATCAAACTGTGTATATGATTCTAACTAAGGGCCAAGCATGACTATGGAGAAAATACTTTAATCACACTAACTTTGAATTCAATCCTTCAAATGTTGTGCTTTTCCTAACCATCTTTTACCTTAATTTGTTTTCAACAAAACAGCTTTTTATCCATTGGGATGGGAATCAAGGCATTGGGTTTAAGTTATATCCAGTGCTTGATCGTGGATATTTTAAGAAATATTCTGGGGCTTTTATTTTTCTGGTTTCAAAATTGTACAACCCAATGAATAGTTCTGAGAATCTCCACAGTTGTAATAATATATTTTGCAACTTTTAAGAGAAACATTAAATTTTTGATGAGGTTAATAATAAGAAAAATTAAAAAATCACAGAAAAGAAAATACTAGATTTTTGAAGTCAGAAGAATTCTTAAATCCACTAAATGAAGAGTGAGTAATTTGTCAAGTCATTTAGTAGGTGTATGAGTCAGTCTTTATTGCTACTAGAACACCACTGACAAGGGTTTTCCTTTTACTTTTACTCACGTTGACTATTATAATTACTTAAGGCAATCCTAAAGGATTTTCCACTTGTTTTCCTGAAGAATAAATTATAATTGAGTTCTGCATAGTGAAATTCTTCTCATAGAAACATGTAATTATTAACAAAATTCTAACCTATGGTTGCTTCTACTGATGAATTTAAATTTTGTTACTCCACTTACCTCTTTCATAACTTGAGACAGCAGTAATCTTAAGAGACAGAACAGTACAGAGTCCCTTTTATACACTCTCTCAAAGCATTCATTTCTGGGAGATTAACTTTTATGTGAATTGTCCTCCTGAGCAAACAGGCTGGCTAATGGTAAGCACTCATAAAGTAACCTGAAGCCCCTAGAGGATCCAGAAACAGGCCGAGGCTTCCTGGAAAAACTGATTCAATGTTATATATATATATATATATATATATATATATATATATATATATATATATATATATATTAGAAACATATATATGTGTTTTTTCTCTTGTTCCTGGAGGAAACAGACCATTCCTGAGTTAAGAATCATTGTCATAATGTCTTGGGTCACTAGATAATATTACTATCCCACAGATTCTAAGTCTGATTGCCAAAAATAAAATTAATAAGATAATTTTATGAGGTCCCATTTGTCAATTCTTGCTCTTAGAGCATACGCTATTGGTGTTCTGTTCAGAAACTTTCTCCCTGTACCGATGTCCTCAAGGGTCTTCCCCAATTTCTTTTCTATTAGCTTCAGAGTGTCTGGCTTTATGTGGAGGTCCTTGATCCATTTGGATTTGAGCTTAGTACAAGGAGACAAGGATGGATCAATTCGCATTCTTCTGCATGCTGACCTCCAGTTGAACCAGCACCATTTGTTGAAAAGGCTATCTTTTTTCCATTGGATGTTTTCAGCCTCTTTGTCGAGGATCAAGTGGCCATAGGTGTGTGGGTTCATTTCTGGATCTTCAAAGTTTCTGTAAGGCAAAGGACACCATCAAGAGGACAAATCGGCAACCAACAAATTGGGAAAAGATCTTCACCAATCCTACATCAGATAGAGGGCTAATATCCAATATATATAAAGAACTCAAGAAGTTAGACTCCAGAAAACCAAACAACCCTATTAAAAAATGGGGTACAGAGTTAAACAAAGAATTCTCACCTGAAGAACTTCGGATGGCGGAGAAACATCTTAAAAAATGCTCAACTTCATTAGTCATTAGGGAAATGCAAATCAAAACAACCCTAAGATTTCATCTTACACCAGTCAGAATGGCTAAGATTAAAAATTCAGGAGACAGCAGGTGTTGGAGAGGGTGTGGAGAAAGAGGAACACTCCTCCACTGCTGGTGGGGTTGCAAATTGGTACAACCACTCTGGAAATCAGTCTGGCGGTTCCTCCGAAAACTGGGTACCTTACTTCCAGAAGATCCTGCTATACCACTCCTGGGCATATACCCAGAAGACTCCCCACCATGTAATAAGGATACATGTTCTACTATGTTCATAGCAGCCCTATTTGTAATTGCTAGATGCTGGAAAGAACCCAGGTATCCCTCAACAGAAGAGTGGATGCAAAAAATGTGGTATATCTACACAATGGAGTACTATTCAGCCATTAGAAACAATGAATTTATGAAATTCTTAGGCAAATGGATGGAGCTAGAGAATATCATGCTAAGTGAGATAACCCAGACTCAAAAGGTGAATCATGGTATGCACTCACTAATAAGTGGATATTAACCTAGAAAACTGGAATACCCAAAACATAATCCACACATCAAATGAGGTACAAGAAGAAAGGAGGAGTGGCCCCTGGTTCTGGAAAGACTCAGTGAAACAGTATTCAGCAAAACCAGAACGGGGAAGTGGGAAGGGGTGGATGGGAGGACAGGGGAAGAGAAGGGGGTTTGCGGGACTTTCGGGGAGTGGGGGGGGCTAGAAAAGGGGAAATCATTTGAAATGTAAATAAATTATATCGAATAAAAAAAATTAATAAGATAACACGGATAAATTAAATTCTATATATAGTAATCATGCAGTGAAATATAATATTTAGATTTCATTCAAAAAGGATAGCTTAAGCTGTCAATGACCATTATTTGCGGTATGCACTCACTAATAAGTGGATATTAACCTAGAAAACTGGAATACCCAAAGCATAATCCACACATCAAATGAGGTACAAGAAGAAAGGAGGAGTGGCCCCTGGTTCTGGAAAGACTCAGTGAAACAGTATACAGCAAAACCAGAACGGGGAAGTGGGAAGGGGTGGGTGGGAGGACAGGGGAAGAGAAGGGGGCTTACGGGACTTTCGGGGAGTGGGGGGGCTAGAAGAGGGGAAATCATTTGAAATGTAAATAAATTATATCGAATAATAATAAAAAAAAGAAAAAATACTCAGTATTAAAATTGTCATTGCTTATAGTTTGCTTTATTTTTCTGATTTAATTGCAGTGAAGACATCAAGATGAGCTGAGATAAACAATGTTTTTAAGTTGTATATAATTTCATAAAATAAGTATTCAGCAGTGCTCTAAATTGTACATGTCTTTTTCCCTATATCATTCTTTAAAGAAGACTACCATGCCAGCAAAATTGTGCTATTACAATATATAAAAGGTTACTTTTTATGAATTTGAGGGATTACATGATACAAAATCTATGCTCTATGTCTTAAGTGACAATATACATTATACATTGCAAACTCAGCTGGGAAGAACACACACGTTTTAATAATGTTGCTTTTCCTATCTATTTATCTATCTATCTATGTATCTATCTCTCTATGTATCTATCTATCTATCTATCATCTATCTATGCTTCTTTTTTCTTTCTTTCTTCTTTCTTTCTTCTTTCTTTCTTTCTTTCTTTCTTTCTTTCTTTCTTTCTTTCTTTCTTTCTTTCTTTCTTTTTTCTTTGAGACAGAGTTTCTCTGTGTAGCCTTGACAGTCTTGGAACTCACTTTTGTAGACCAGGCTGGCCTGGAACTCAGAAATTCACCTGCCTCTGCCTCCCAAGTCTTGGGATTAAAGGCATACTCCACCACCTCCTGGCCCTAATTTTCTTTCTTAAAGCACACAAGATTATTTCTTCAGTTTACATATTCATTGCTTTACATAAACCCATTTTCCCCCCATTGGACCCTTGTAAATTCCCTAAGAGATATCTATTAATATTCAGTATTGTCCCATCTGCAAAGAGATATTGATGAAGTTTCATTGCACACATGTATACAATTTTTTTTACTTAATTTTAATCTTTTTTTTAACAGTCCAGTTTTTATCTTCCTCCTGTCCGCCTTCTGAAAGTTCCTCATCCCATTCCTCCTCCCCAGTCTCCTGGAGGATGTCTCTACCTCCTTACCTCATCCCACCTCACTAGGTATCCCAACTCCCAGGGCCCTCAAATTTCTTTAGGCTTACTCAAGTCTTCTTTTACTGAAGCCAAGCTAGGCAGTTCTCTGTAATATATTTGCCAGAGGTGTATATATTTGACCAGCTAGTGTAAGTTGCCTGGTTGATGGGTCACTGTCTGAGAGATCTCAGGGGTACAGGTTAGTTCAGACTGCTGCTCTTCCTATGGGGGTCATCCTCCTCCTCAACTTCTCCCAGACTTTTTCTAATTCAACCACCGGGGTCCATTGGTTGGGGTATGTGAATTTTTACAAGCAAAATGACCAGCAACTTTGTGCAGTAGTTGCTGATAATTTCACTTTAGATACACTGATTAAAAAAAAAACATGTGTAGTACTTTTATTTTATCATCATCAGAATTTATTACAACTGAATCTTAAGTGAAATTATTTGAGAGGTACACACCTTAATTTTCTAAAATCAATAGAGGAAATGTTTGTATTCTATAGAGTTAATACTTATGGTATCCAATTTATACCTGCCATAATTATATACACTTACATGTCATAGTTTATCAGTCACTTGACCAATATTTGGCAGAGATTTGCCATGCATAAAGAAATTATACCCACAGCATGGGTTTTATTTTGGTAATATCTCACATTCTTAGCAGATGCTCTCAAAACTTAATGAGGGTGCCTCAAACCCACTTAGAATGTTGAAGGAAATAATCACAGGAGCCAGAGGGAGGGGATATGGGTAGGAGAAGCAAGGGGGAGGCAAAAAGGGAACAGGATCAGGTACAAGGGAGGCAGAAGAGAAGCTCAGAGGACTAGGAGAATGAATGGAAATAAGCAACCTAGGGTGTGGGAGGTGGGGGTAATCTTCTAGAAAGTCCAGAGACCCTGGAGGTAAGAGACTCTTAGGACACAAATGGGGGTGACCTTAGCCAAAATGCCCAACGATGAGGAGAAGAAACTCATAGAGTCCACATCCAGTGCATAAACAGGGCCTCAAGTGGAGGGATGTGATTACTAACCCACAGTCAAAATTTCTGACTCAGAAATGTTCTTGTCTAAAAGAACTGCAGGGACAAAAATGGAGAAAATATTGAGGGAAAGGTGATCCAATGACTGGCCCAACTTGATGTTCATTGAATGGAGACAGGAGGCATCCAAGCCTGTCAGTGTTACTGATATTGTGACTGGTTTACAGATGGGAGCCTGGTATGGCAGCCCTATTTGAGGCCCTCAAGCAGCTGACTGAGACAGAAGCAGATATTTAAACCCAACCACTGGACCCCTATGGTTAAATTAGGGGAAGGATTGAAGAAACTGAAGGGAAGAGGGACCCCATAGGAAGACTAGCAGTCTCAACTAACTCAGACCCTAGGGAGCTCCCAGAAACTGAGCCACTGACCAGGGCAGGGTCTGGGCTGAAGCCCCTGGCACATATAAAGCAGAGTTCTGCATGATCTAGCCTCAGTGGGAAAAGAGCCTAATCCTTGAGAGTCTTGAGGTCTCAGAAAGGGTGAAGGCCTGGTGGGTAGGGGTAGTATATGGGAGTGCTAGTGGAAATAAAATCTATTGGTACTGGTATTTAGAATAAATGGAAATTGGGGTATAATATAATTCTACTTCAAGTAAGAACATATATGAAAATGTATATATATGTATATAACTTCAGTAATTTATAAATATATATAAATTTATAAACATATATACATACATATGTATGTATATAGCACATATGTGTGTATATATATATGAACATATTTGGTACATTTGAAAATACATATCTTATACATATCTTATACATGTAAATACATATACATGTAAATATACATACTCATATATTTATATGTGTATGCATTTCTTATACAAATAGTTCAGATTACATTAAAATCACTGGCCATAATGTTATGAACAATATTGTTTCAAGATACACTAGGAAATATGAATATCTGGAACAAAGCACATACTACTGTACTGTGCATATTAGAAAGATTTAATGATTTCCACGTTTATTTTTTTTATATTTTCACAACACATCAAATTCAGTATGCTATTGTAATATATGGTAATATTTTTAGTAGCATCTCAATTATCACATGGAAACAAAATATTCTGAGTAACATCATTACAACAGGTCTGATAATGCTTTGTCTGATACTATGTATCAGAAAGCAGTTGTATGATTTTACATTCACAAAGGCTGACCCAGGAGTGTCTTATGTCATCTACACTACTAGAAGCAACAATTCAAAAGACATTACTTGAGACTTGGTTCTATTTTGCAGCAGAGGTCCAAAAGGACAGTTTGTTGTCATTTTGTAAATGAATTTATTCTCTTAGTAATTCCTTCTTATAGTTCTATCATGATTATCAAAATTGAGCTCAATAAACCAAACACCATGCTACAGTGGAAGGAAAACAGAGGAGCCCTCAACCCTATGCAAAGAATCACAGCCAACTAGAGATTCCTGAGAGTGGGAGAAATAGAGTATCCCAGGGCAGATCATTTTCATTGGTTATCCAATACTAATGGTCAGCCTTGATAACATACAAAAGTAACATTATACAGACTGAGTACCATTTATATATGCATATGTGTGTATGTGAAATGAAATAGGAGGCCATGATTTTTTCACCCTTTATTATGCATAAATTCTGTTGTCATACAATTTATTCTGAACATAGTTTCCCATTTCTCTTTTCCTCCATGAGCCTTCCCATCTCCTCTCACATTTGGATCCATTCCCTTTGTGTCTTTCACTAGAAAAGAACAGGCTTCTAAGAGGTAACAACAAAACATAAGAAAATAAAATATACTAAGGTAAAACAAAAACCATCATATTAAAGTTGGGTATAATAATCCAATAGAAAAATTTAAGAGCCTCAAGAGAAGGCACAAGAATCAGAGATCCTTTATTTAGAAGCTTATTAAAATTACTAAAAAGGAATCTATAGTATATATGTAGATTTGTAGATCCATGTTGGAATGTGCTTGCTTCTTTGCTCTCTGTGAGTTCATATGAGTTTTTCTCAGCTGATGGCCTAGTTCACTCCATAATTTGAAAGAGAACAGGGAAAAATGGAGGAATAATGAAGGAGGAAATGAAAGGGAGAAATGTAATTATATTATAATATTAAAACATAAAAGAAATAATACAAAAACAAAACAAAAAGTTCAGGTTGACTAGAAACATTTTGACATATGGAAAAATAGAACACATATTCTTCACTTCATAAGTAGTGTATTTTCTTTCCTGATGATAGTGTTTGGGGTTCACCTGCTCTAGGATCAAAGAAAGTCAGACCTATTAGTCTCAAAACAACAAGATAATTTCTGAAAGCAAAAGAAAATGGGCAATGACTATTCAACTTCTGGCTTCAGTGTTGTTCAATATATCAGCATAAACATTCCATCTGTGCTTTGAGCTCAATAATTGCTGCTTGCTGGAAGTTTAATTTCACACTCATCCAAATCTGACAGCCAAATGATAAGTATGCTTACATGCTTATTTAATTTATTGTATATTTTTTTTAAAGAACACAGATGATCAGTAGAACAAGGACACAAAGAGAAGAAATACTGATGATAGATGATATATTATTCATGTCAGGAATCTTCAATATTTCAAAATTTAAAGTCCTTTCAAAAGTAGTTTATGCAATTAAAGACCATTATTTTCTGCTGCTAGGATTGTAATTTTTAGAGCTCAGGTCTATAATATGAGTTGTGTAGTTGCTTGGCCAATTCACTTCTCCATGTAGTTGCAATGTTAGTTAACCAGCTTAGTTGAATAAATAAATGTTATAATAAATATCTACTAATGAATAACTGTGATCCTGCTTTTTGCAGTTCAATTGCATGCCTATATATGTCTTATAAGTCTGTCTGTATGCTTCCTAACAAGGACTTTGCCAACATGGTTTTTAGAGTTTTGAGCTAAAGTTTATATTTATTGATATTATTCTACTCATGCTCAAAGAAATCATATATATTATGTCTAAATATTAAGATCTTATTATACCAATTGTACTGAAATTCAGTGTAATTCCCCATTAGTTGCCAAATGTAATCCAAGTTTTTGTTATGGAATGTCATGATGGCTAGAAATATATTCAGTCTCTTTTTTATGCAACCACACACAATTTTAAGTTTTTACATTACAGTCTTGCTTTCCTTACTGCTCTCTTGTAAAAGGAAATTTCTCACAGAGTATAAAATTCACCACTAATGCTTCTTTTCTTGGGGACTTACTCTAGACTCATTAGCTTTCATTTTGGCCATCAGTCACTCAGATTTAGCTTAGATTGCCCTTTACATGTGTGCATTTCTATTTAGGTAAGTTTCTGAGTGAATGTAAAATTCTACAGAGAAAGTATCCTTATCTCACACATCTACTTGGTAGTTGTTCTTTTTTGCAGGTTACTTCTGAAGATACACTGAGTAAAATGGATGAAGGCAATCACACTGTGGTGTCAGAATTTATACTCTGACTTTCCAGCCAGCTCACGAGGATTTAGGTCTTACTCTTTGTGGTGTTTTTTTGATTTTGTTTTTGTTTTTGTTTTTGTTTTGTTTGCTTGTTTGTTTGCTTTTGTTTTTGAGACAGGGTTCTTCTGTATAGTCTTGGCTGTCCTGGAAGACATTCTGCAGACCAGACTGGTCCTGAACTCAGAAATCTGCCTGCCTCTGTCTCCCAAGTGCCATGGTGGCCCAAGTGAAGTTTGTGAAACAAAATTTTACAGACTGAGGTGGGAAATGTCTCCTGGGAATTCGCAGAACACCTTGTACAGAAGCCGAAAATCTCACTTGGCATTTTCCTAAACTCTCCTTCTTAGTAGCTGGGACCAATATAAACTAAGTCAATTAAGATGGGCAGGTAGTTCTCCAGTAACAGTTTGCCCTGGACTTCCTCCTTTTCTCTCTTTCTATGGCCTGGCTGATAATCCAATCTTTGAAGTTGACTCACTGACCACCAAACTCCCTTTTAAGAATTGCAATGCTTTTCCTTATAGTTGTTTACATAATTACAACCTTCCAACTACATGCAGGTGTGTATAGCTGTGCGTATGATGGTGGCCCTGGCACTCTGGCACTGAAAGCATTGATTTAAATCAAGAAGTTTTTCTTTACAAGGTAGAAGGCAAAATGTTAGATAAGGATTTCTCACAAAAACTTTTTAAGACCCAGGGGGTATAAGAAACTTCAAACTCTTTGAAGGTTTACTGTAAACTATGAGTGACTCAATATTCTAATTAGGAAGTTTGATAGCATCTGTAAATTGATCCTCTGTATCTGTTACATGAGAAACATTGTTCCTGATTTATTTTGAATTTCCTTGTACAAAATGGTTATAATTGTGCCTGCCTCACTGGCTACATCTTTTGAAATGGTAATACCAACTCTTCCTGTAAACTAAGCTTTTTTCCTCATTTGGAATTTTTTTTTTAAGCAAAGATGAGAGGTAAGATTTTAATATCCTTCTTCCATGTAGGAATCCAGTTTTTCCAACAATATTTGTCAACTATTCTGTCCTTTATCCACAACACATATTTATCATATTTATTGAAATTCAGTTCACTGAAGTATTGTGTAGTCAATAAAAATCTTTTTGTAATTTAGTTTTTCTGTTTACATCCTGCTTACTACCCTGCTCCTTGTAACCCCTTCTCACAATCTTTACCCCATTCTCCCTCCTCTTCTCCTGGATATCCCCCCTCACCCTGGTACTTCAAGTCTCTGAAAGGCTAGGTTCTTGCTCTCCCAATGAGGCCAGACATGGCAGCCCAGGTAGAAGAACATATTCCACATAAGGAATGAGTTTGGGGGATAGTCCCATTCAAGTTGTTCAAGACCTACATGAAGAACAAACTGCACATCTGATATACATGTGCCAGGAAGACCTAGGTGCAGACTTTGCATGTAGTTTGATTAGTGGTTCAGAATCAGATAACTACAAGATTTATGGACACTTGGCTCTGTTGGTTTTCCTGTGGAGTTCCTATCCCTTTAGGGCCTGTAATCCTTTCTCCTGAGTCCTCAAACTCCACTGTTTTGAGTCCCATCCACTGTTTACCTGGGGGTGTCTGTGTCTGTCTAAGTCAGGTGCTGGGTGAAGCCTCTCAGAGGACAGCATGCTCCTGTCTGTAAGCATAACAGAGTATCATTCATTACCTGCTGAATCCCCCATGCCTTCATTTCTTGTAGAGAGGATAAAGTATGGGTTGAAAAAATTTTTTTGAGTTGGTTGGTGTCTTTATTGCTCCACTGGAGTACCCTCCTGACTACAAGAGGTGCTCTCTTCAGTCTCATACCCCCAATGTTATAAGCCACAACTGATATCACCCCCATTGATTCTTGGGTGCCTCCCTTATCCCAGGTCTCTGCCTCATTCTAGAGATGCCCCTTCCTCCTGACCCCAGTGAGCTGCAGATTTCCATTCATTTCATGGCCATCTTGCCATCCTTCCTGTTGTTCCCCATCTGATCCTGAGTCACCCATTCCCCTTCCAGTTCCCTCCAGTCATCTACCTCTTATGAATATCTTATTCTCCATTCTAAGTGAAATTCAAGTTCCCCACTTGGGCCTTCATTCATATATATATATATATATGAATATATATATCATCTTGATAGACAATCATGAAATTACCATGCTGTTTTCACTACTATGACTCTGAAGTATAACTTTAGTTTATATCTAATAATCTAAAGGACACATTTCTTTTTTCCCTTTTTTTCTGAGATGCTTTGAGTATCATTTGTTTCTAAACTGCTTTTTTGGGGATCTTTGTTATATAATTGGTGATTTATTATTATAGCATTGCTTTTGTTTTTTGATAGGATGTTGGCTTTGGAATTAGGTGATTGGTCAGTTTTTTCAAACATGAAATTTTGACCTTTAGGCTAAAGTCACAAGGAAGGAGAGTGGGTTGAAGTTTTAGTAAAATTTCTGGGTCAGTGTATGTAATAATAGGAGAGTTAGAATTGTGTCTGGTCTGGTCTGGTCATTTGTGCCCATGATGTGGCTGAGAGGGTCTTACTGTAGGATGCATTGAGCAATGAACTAGTTTTGTTTGAGCAATGAACCAGGTTTTTCACTAAGGTCAGGATAGGACCCAGACAATCCTGCCACATCTGTCAATATATGCTGGGGACTGGGAGAGTTTGTTATGTAATAAGTATCATTTCAGGATAATATATTCATATAGTATTGTACATTTCAAAATTACTCACATGGAGGTGGGTTCTGATATCTTTTTCATACATAAATATAAAAAAAAAATAACTGGAGACTTTAAAAACATCTGATAAAATGCCCAACAGTGGGGAAAGGGAACTTGTAGCATCCACCTTCAATTGTTACCACCTAAAAGAACTAGAGAGAGGGAACTTGTAGCATCCACCTCCAATTGTTACTGCCTAAAAGAACTAGAGAGACAAAAAAGGAGAAGAGACTTGGGGAAAGGCAGTCCAGTGACCAGCCCAACATGAGACCCATCCCAAAGGGAGGCTCCAAGGCCTGACACTATCACAGATGCTATAGCAGGCTTCCAGACAGGAACCTAGTGTGGTTGTCCTCCAAGAGGCCCAGTAAGTAGCCTAAAGAGTCAGAGGCAGATACTTACACCCAACCAATGAGCAGAAGCTTGTGACTGCTGTGGTTGAAAAGTTAGAAGTTGAAGAGGAGGGGGCCCCTAGTAAGACCAGCAGTCTCAACTAAAATGCCCCTGAGAT
The DNA here is from genome assembly GCF_947179515.1 of Apodemus sylvaticus. Taxonomy (NCBI): domain Eukaryota; kingdom Metazoa; phylum Chordata; class Mammalia; order Rodentia; family Muridae; genus Apodemus; species Apodemus sylvaticus. Next base: position 93,757,674 of record NC_067476.1, on the reverse strand, counting down.
CTCTTATAAAATGACTCATGAACCAGACAATATATAGGAACTGCTTTGAGGCCCCCAACACATATATAGCAGAGGACTGCCTGGTCTAGGCTCAGTGGGAATAGACAGATGCATTTAACCTTTGAGAAACTTGAGACCCCAGGTGGGTACCCACTTGAAGACAGGGGGAGAAGAAATGGGATGAGTAACTATTGGAGGGCAGACCAGGAGGGAGTAAGGACTGGACTATAAAAAAACAAAGGTATTAATTATAAAAAGCATCCAATATGCTCATTTAACTGATTATTCAGATTATTTCCTGCAGTATAAATTTATCAAAACATTGCTCTTCATTTTATTTTTTATTTTTTTGTTATATTTTTAAGGTTGACAGTATATTTTTTTCTTTATTGATATATTTTTTTATTTACATTTCAAATGATTTCCCCTTTTCTGGGTCTCTACTCCCCACAAGTCCCTTAAGCCCTCTTCCTTCCCCCTGTTCCTCCATTTACCCCTTCCCACTTCCCTGTTCTGGTATTCCCCTATACTGTTGTATTGAGTCTTTCCAGAACCAGGGGCCACTCCTCCATTCTTTTTGGACATCATTTAATATGTGGATTATGTCTTGGGTATTCAAAGTTGCTAGGCTCTTCATTTTAAATAAACAAGTTTAGTTCAGAAATTATACTTTAATAAAGATATAGAATGGAATAGGAAAAGATACAAATCAAATAATAAGCATAAAAAATCTAAGTTTTATAAGTAGGACTAAATAAAATATAAAGCAGATTAGTAAAATAATGGAACAATGTCTCTTACTCACAGTTAAAATAGGCTGTCTGGGTAGTGTGCCTAGAGCTTGCATTGCACTTATTTAACTCATATTCTGTTAAGTTCAACTTTTCCACATAGGTTATGAGAGTGGAATTCAGGTAGCTTGATGTTTGTATAGCATCTTCTTAGTGCTAAAGATTTTATTTTTAATTACTCAAAACATTTTAATTCTCAAGTAAAAGCTATAAAATAACATATATTTAGAACACTAGTTCATATCCTTGCTGAAGAAGAAAACAATTTAACCATTTAAAATGCTTTATTAAGATTTTTTTGATATTATAGATATATGTAACACATGTATATCTGCTTTACCTTAAGGTTAGTGTTTTATAGAAATTCTCTGACAACTATTAACATCAGTTAATCTATTGCTTGTAAATTGTGATAGTGTAGTATTTGAAAATAAAATGATCCATTTTTGTAGTTATTTTCTATTTAATGTAATTGACCGTAGCATAAAATTGTTACTGATCATCATTTCATCATTATTTTATAATTTTTCATTTAGTAGTCTAGTACTTGATGTGGTATTTCAACATTTTTAGTCTCATGGCTGAAAGTTCTGTACATTTGATAAGATACCTCTTGGATTGAAGTCAGACTTCTACATTAAAGAATAGTTAGATGTTATTTTTCCGCCATTGCCATGAAGTTGTTCCATTTTGTGTTCTCACTAACAATGTAATTGGAATTTTTTTTTTTTTTGCTGTAGGTCATCCTTAGGTTATATTAGTAAACATTGAGATGATGTATCTTATAGTCCAGGGATGATATTTAAGTATAATTTTAGCATGTATGTATTTTATCATGAAAGAGCTTGAAGATTTTTCTTGTAAATATGGTTTTTGTCTTCATATAAACTAAAGATTATGTTTTGTTCAATTTTCTATTAGATTGCTGAAATCATGAAATCTACATATATTAATAATGGTTAGTTTTTTTAAATATTGAAGTTATAATTTTGCTGTTTTATTAATTTTCTCATCTTTTTAGATAGTCTAATCTGACAATAAAATTAATTATATATATGTATTTAATAGAAAACTTTATTACACTGATAAATTACAAATTTATTATCTCAAGTTAAAAATATATTTATAGATCTAAAACAATTTCATATCTTGAGTTCATTAAGAAATTATTTTTGATATGACAAATTGATCCAACAATATTTTTTCATACTATCCCAATTATTCCACCAATTTAAAAATAGCTCCTTTATTTTGCCACTGACTAGATCTTAAATAAATATTTTTATGTATTAAATAATCCTGTGGATCTCTGTATTATTTTTCCATTTAAGGGCATAATTTGAAACCTTTTTATTATATTAATTTTTCTATTAATTTATTCAGATCACAATTCATTCAGCTATGTTGTTTGTTGCTCAGAATAAGTGCTGGTCAAATTTAGCATGCTTCCATGAAAATTCCTAGAAAGGAATACAGTTAGGAGAATCACTTGTTATTTTTTAAAATTTATATTCTCCTTTACTTTTTTCTTAACATTTAGAATTCCTCAGTAGGATAGAAAAAATATGCTCTTGAAAGAGTATGCATACAAATATACACACCTGCACATAAATCTACACATTTCCATTGTAACTACGATGGCATAAATAAAAATTTGCTAAGATTGGAATATATCATGTCCCTGAAGTAATTTGTGAAATAGCAAAGTTTGACTAAGTCAAAAATTTTGACTGCATTAATATAGATTAATATGGGTAATATAATACTATCTAAAAGTCACTAGCAATGAATTTGTCATAGGACTATGTTGCCTTGTGTAACTTTAGTAATTAAATATTTCTTATAACCATGTATAATGCATATTGTGATCTTCTTTTTATTAATGTGGGGACCAGAACTTATAAAAATAAGTAGCCATAATCGTGTTTAGTTAATTTAAAGTGGAACTGAACCACCATCTTTTGACTTTAGCATTCTGATAACAGAAACTGATAGATGCATATAAGTTATATATTATCTGTCAAGATGATAAAAGGCTGAAAAACTCTTAATTCATTATACTGTTCAATAACCTATAGTAATATCACATGTTTTAAATTTCTTGAAGAAAAATAATACTGGATAGTTCAGTATTGCTGTCACATCTGATGAGACACTAATAGATTATGGTTTGTTATAATAGTAGTAGAAAAATCATATGGTTACCAGGAAGAAATATCACTTACAAATCTCAGTAGTAAATACATAAAATCTTTTCATTGAGCACATTTTTAGTTTGTTTAGTAATTCTATTATTATGTTTTTATGGAGAATGAGAAAAATAAAATTTTCCTTAATATAAAATGGTCTAACTTGTATCTTTTATCACCTCAAACAGAAAAGTATCCAGGAAGTCTCAGTAGTACTCAAAGAATACCATAATACCTTTAATTATGCTAAAAATTAATGAAATGGTATTTAGAATTAATGCTATTTATTTTAAACCTATATAAAAATAAAAACTATGATAATGTAGAAAAATTGAGGCAATATTAAAACATTCTTAATTACTAAATTAGATAAAATGGAATTTTATAATTCATATAAGATCTGCTGAATAATGTAATAACTTCCTTTGCTTATTATATCTGTCTCATGGCTACAGGAGATCTATGTCTTCACCCAAATGTTTAAATTCCATTGCCTCAGGCGTCTCATGGCAGTTTTCATCTCTGTGTTCCTCAGTGTGTATATAATGGGATTCAAGAGAGGAGTAACCACAGAATAAAACACAGCAAGGAATTTATCTAATGACTTGATGGGAAAGGGCCAGGCATAAATGAAGACGCAAGGTCCAAAAAACAGAAGAACTACTGTGATATGAGCAGTCAGTGTAGACAGAGCCTTAGATGACCTATCAGAGGGGCGGCGCTGGATGGTCATTAGAATGATACCATAGGAGATGATTAACAAAGCAAAAGAACACACAGTAAGCATACCACTGTTGGCAATGACCATGATGTCTAACCTATAAGTGTCTGCACAGGCAAGTTTGAGTACTCTTGGAAGGTCACAATAAAAACTGTCAACCTTATTGGGACCACAAAAGGGTAAGTTCACTGCAAAGGCCAATTGACTCACTGAGTGTAGAAAGCCAATTCCCCATGCAGTCGCCACAAAACCAACACATACATTGCCACGCATAATTGCAGTGTAGCGTAAAGGCTTACAAATTGCTATATATCTGTCAAACGCCATGGCTATGAGGGTCACCATTTCACTTCCCCCAAAGAAGTGAAGAAGAAATATCTGTGCAAAACAGCCATGGACAGAGATGACTCTGAGTTTGCTGAAAAAATCAGTAATCATCTTCGGTGCTGTGACAGAGGACAGACACAGATCGATGAATGAGAGGTTGGCCAACAGGAAGTACATAGGAGAGTGGAGGTGGGAATCATAGGTCACAGTCACGACAATAAGAAGGTTTCCAAATACAATGCCTACATAGAAAATAAAAAAGAACGCAAACAGAAAGATCTGTAGTTCCCAAGAGTCGGAGAGTCCAACAAAAATAAATTCTTTCACCACGGAGTTGTTTGCTTCCCTTGTAGATTCATTCCAGAGGAAAGTCTCTGTACTAGCCTTAGAGAAGACAATAAAAATTTAAGTCAGAGTTGTTATATGCAAAGTTAACCTTTATCGATGGCTTAAGAACTTGCTATGATCTATTGCAAAAAAACTCCCAAGCTAAAAATAAAATCTCAAAATTTAAATCTTATTGTTTCCTTTCTTGTCTTGTTTGTCAGTTAGCCAAGCCTTGCAATTTCTCTAGGGTTTTGGACTCCATCCTAAGACATTTTTATTGCTTGTGCTGTTCTCTGTACTCTCTTCCTAGACTTACTTCATTCATCTCTGAATGTCAATCCATTACGATATACAGACCAGTCCTTACATTAAAAATGTTAAAGTGCTTACGAGAAAAATAATTTTACCTTGTGAAATAAAATGTACAAAATAGAAATGGCAAATCTAAGTAAAAATACAGAATTTGAAATGATTACATGACATAGCACACATATATAACATAAAAGGCAGAGGTTGTATGATGAGTAATATATTATGGGAGGTAAGAGCATATAAAGTTATTCCCAGGTAGAATTCTGTTATCCGTTATTTGTTTGGAAATTAACTTACTCATAACCAATTGTGCTTACCGATTGTGTTCATCTCTCCATTATTCCAGATATTTTTCCTTAGCCCTTCCCAGTTATGTATCAAATTACTGTGTTGAAAGTCCTATGAAAACTTAGTGATTCTCTCTTTTCCAAATATGGAAAAGATACAATCATAAAATATTTCATTGAGCTCTTTAAGTTTGTGTCTCCTTAGTTCAGTAAAAATATAATCATGTGAACACTGACAACACTCAAGGATAGGAGATATATTATAGTGTGGCTAGTTCATTAAAGCATTTCTTTAGAATCATACTATGCAAAAAAGTTTTTTGAATTTTAATTTATTTTAAAACATTGAAATATTTTGGGATTAGAGAAGAAGATAGAGAAAGAAAAGTTCCAGGACTTATCTCCCTGAAAAATACACGTTGGATGAAAATGGCTCAAGATTCTTATCTGAAGAAAATCAATATCTACCATAGTAGAAAATAACAATTTATAAATGTAATATTTCAGAAAAAAAGAGAAATCTTGAAGCTCATTATGAGACACATCTGCAAAGTTTTGTTGCTAAGAGGAGAATGATAAAATGTAATCCCCATTTAGTATCCATCTACCAGCACAACATCTCTTCAGACTTCATTAAAATGACTCAAGATGTTTTTTAAGAATGTACAAATTTTATTTTTACATTTGCAGTTATTGAAGGAGTTTTCATGCACCTCCCACTGCATATATGTTAATAAAGGCCATGCAAGACTAAGAAGAAAATATTTTAATCACATTAACTTTGAACTCAATATTTCAAATGTGCTTTTAATAAGTATCTTTTGCCATAATTTGTATTTCAACAAAACATTTTTTCTTATTCATTATAATGGGAATCAAGGAATCAGGTTTAAGTCATATCCACTGTTTGATTCTGGATGTCTTAAGAAATGTTCCAGGGTCTTTATTTTTGTGGTTTCAAAATGGTACAACCCAATCAATAGTTCTCAGAATCTCAACAGTTGTAAGAATACATTTTGCAATCTTTATGAAATAAGTCTAAATTTTCCCTGAGATTATTAAAAAAAAATACAAAAAACTCACAGAAAGAAAATACTAGATTTTAAGGGTCAGAAGAATTGTAAAATCCACTAAATGAAGAGGAAGTAATTTTTCAAGTAAAAAAAGTAGTAGGTATAGGAATCAGTCTTTATTGCTACTAGAACACCACTGGCAAGGGCTTTCCTTTTATTCTTACTCATGTTAATGATTATAAGTACTTAAGGCAATCCTAAAGCATTTTCCACTTGTTTTCTTGATGAAAAAATTATAATTTAGTTCTGTGTGGTGAAATTCTTCTCATAGAAACATGTGATTATTAACAAAATTCTAACCTGTAGTTGGTTCTTCTGATGAATTTAAATTTTGTTATTCCTCTTACCTCTTTCATAACTTGAAAAGACAGCAGTAATCTTAAAAGACAGAACAGTACTAGTCCCTTTTATGCACTCTTTCAAAACATTCATTTCTGGGAGTTTGGCTTTTATGTGAATTGTCTTCCTGATCAAACTGATTGGCTAATGGTAAGCACTCATAAAGTAACCTGAAGTCCCTAGAGGATCCAGAAACAGCCTGAAGATTCCTGGCAAACTGATTCAATGTTAGGCTTTCTCTTGGTTTTAGAGGAAACAGTGTATCCCTGAGTTAAGGATCATTTTCACAATTTCTTTGGTCACTGGGTAATATTACGATCTCATTCAATTTAAACCCGATTGCCAAAAAATTAAAATCAATGAGATAACATAATAAATTAAATTCTATACGTAGTAATAACAAAGTGAAGTATAATATTTAGATTTCATGCAAAAAAGGATAGCTTAAGCTGTCCATGACCAGTATTTGGAGAACAGAAAAATTACTCAGTATCAAAAGTCTCAGAGCTTATAGTTTGCTTTATTTTTCTGATTTAATCTCAATGAAGATATTAAAATGAACTGAGATAAACAATCAGGTTTTAAATTATTTACAATTTCAGAAAATAAGTATTCAGAAGTACTCTAAGTTGTACGTGTCTTTTTCTCTAAATCATTCTTTAAAGAAGATTACCAAGACAGCAAAATTGTGCTATTATAATATACTGAAGGTTGGGGTTTTTTTGTTTGTTTGTTTGTTTTTTATGCAGTTAAGGGATTACATGATACAAAATCAATGGTCTATATATTTTTTTTCATTTTATTTTTTTTATTCGATATATTTTTTATTTATATTTCAAATGATTTCCCCTTTTCTAGTCCCCCACTCCCCAAAAGTCCCATAAGCCCCCTTCTCTCCCCCTGTCCTCCCACCCACCGCTTCCCACTTCCCCATTCTGGTTTTGCCAATACTGCTTCACTGAGTCTTTCCAGAACAAGGGGCCACTCCTCCTTTCTTCTTGTACCTCATTTGATGTGTGGATTATGTTTTGGGTATTCCAGTTTTCTAGGTTAATATCCACTTATTAGTGAGTGCATACCATGATTCACCTTTTGAGTCTGGGTTACCTCACTTAGTATGATGTTCTCTAGCTCCATCCATTTGCCTAAGAATTTCATGAATTTATTGTTTCTAATGGCTGAATAGTACTCCATTGTGTAGATACACCACATTTTTTGCATCCACTCTTTTGTTGAGGGATACCTGGGTTCTTTCCAGCATCTGGCAATTATAAATAGGGCTGCTATGAACATAGTAGAGCATGTATCCTTATTACATGGAGGGGAATCCTCTGGGTATATGCCCAGGAGTGGTATAGTAGGATCTTCTGGAAGTGAGGTGCCCAGTTTTTGGAGGAACCGCCAGACTGATTTCCAGAGTGGTTGTACCAATTTGCAACCCCACCAGCAGTGGAGGAGTGTTCCTCTTTCTCCACACCCTCTCCAACACCTGCTGTCTCCTGAATTTTTAATCTTAGCCATTCTGACTGGTGTAAGGTGAAATCTCAGGGTTGTTTTGATTTGCATTTCCCTAATGACTAATGAAGTTGAGCATTTTTTAAGATGCTTCTCCACCATCCGAAGTTCATCAGGTGAGAATTCTTTGTTTAACTCTGTACCCCATTTTTTGGGTTGTTTGGTTTTCTGGAGTCTAACTTCTTGAGTTCTTTATATATATTCGATATTAGCCCTCTATCTGATATAGGATTGGTGAAGACCTTTTCCCAATTTGTTGGTTGCCAATTTGTCCTCTTGTTGGTGTCCTTTGCCTTACAGAAACGTTGTAATTTTATGAGGTCCCATTTGTCAATTCTTGCTCTTAGAGCATATGCTATTGGTGTTCTGTTCAGAAACTTTCTCCCTGTACCGATGTCCACAAAGGACTTCCCCGGTTTCTTTTCTATTAGCTTCAGAGTGTCTGGCTTTATGTGGAGGTCCTTGATCCATTTGGATTTGAGCTTAGTACAAGGAGACAAGGATGGATCAATTCGCATTCTTCTGCATGCTGACCTCCAGTTGAACCACCACCATTTGTTGAAAAGGCTATCTTTTTTCCATTGGATGTTTCCAGCCTCTTTGTCAAGGATCAAATGGCCATAGGTGTGTGGGTTCATTTCTGGATCTTCAATCCTGTTCCATTGATCCTCCTGCCTGGCACTGTACCAATACCATGCAGTTTTTAACACTATTGCTCTGTAGTATTGCTTGAGGTCAGGGATACTGATTCCCCCAGACTTTCTTTTGTTGCTGAGAATAGTTTTAGCTATCCTGGATTTTTTGATATTCCAGATAAATTTGATAATTGCTCTTTCTAACTCTGTGAAGAATTGAGTTGGGATTTTGATGGGTATTGCATTGAATCTGTATATTGCTTTTGGCAAAATGGCCATTTCAACTATATTGCTTCTAATGATCCATGAGCATGGGAGGTTTTCCCATTTTTTGAGGTCTTCTTCCATTTCCTTCTTCAGAGTCTTAAAGTTCTTGTCATATAGATCTTTCACATGTTTGGTAAGAGTCACCCCAAGATACTTTATACTGTTTGTGGCTATTGTGAAAGGGGACATTTCCCTAATTTCTTTCTCAGCCTGCTTATCCTTTGAGTATAGGAAGGCCACTGATTTGCTGAGAATAGTTTTAGCTATCCTGGATTTTTTGATATTCCAGATAAATTTGATAATTGCTCTTTCTAACTCTGTGAAGAATTGAGTTGGGATTTTGATGGGTACCTTTCACTTTGCTGAAGATGTTTATCAGTTGTAGGAGTTCTCTAGTGGAGTTTTTTGGGTCACTTAGGTAGACTATCATGTCATCTGCAAATAATGATAGTTTGACTTCTTCCTTTCCAATTTGTATCCCTTTGACCTCCTTATGTTGTCGAATTGCCTGAGCTAGTACCTCAAGTACAATATTGAAAAGATAAGGACAAAGGGGGCAGCCCTGTCTAGTCACTGATTTTAGTGGGATTGCTTCAAGTTTCTCTCCATTTAGTTTGATTCTGGCTACCGGTTTGCTGTATATTGCTTTTACTATGTTTAGGTATGGGCCTTGAATTCCTGTTCTTTCCAAGACTTTAAGCATGAAGGGATGCTGAATTTTGTCAAATGCTTTTTCAGCATCCAATGAAATGACCATGTGGTTTTGTTCTTTGAGTTTGTTTATGTAGTGGATTGCATTGATGGATTTCCGTATATTGAACCAACCCTGCATTCCCGGGATAAGCCTACTTGATCATGGTGGATGATCGTTTTGATGTGTTCTTTGATTCGGTTGGCAAGAATTTTATTGAGTATTTTTGCATCAGTGTTCATAAGGGAAATTGGTCTGAAGTTCTCTATCTTTGTTGGATCTTTGTGTGGTTTTGGTATCAGCGTAATTGTGGCTTCGTAGAAGGAATTGGGTAGTGTTCCTTCTGTTTCTATTTTGTGGAATAGTTTGAAGAGTATTGGTGTTAACTCTTCTTTGAAGGTGTGAGAGAATTCTGCACTGAAACCATCTGGTCCTGTGCTTTTTTTGGTTGGAAAAGGTTCTATGACTCCTTCTCTTTCTTTAGGCGTTATGGGACTGTTTAGATGATCTATTTGGTCCTGATTTAATTTTGGTATTTGGTATCTGTCAAGGATATTGTCCATTTCCTCCAGATTGTGTTGAGTACAGGCTCTTGTAGTAGGATCTGATGATTTTTTTGGATTTGCTCAGTTTCCGTTGTTATATCTCCCTTTTCATTTCTAAGTTTGTTAATTTGGATACTTTCTCTGTGCCCTTTGGTCAGTCTGGCTAAGGGTTTATCTATCTTGTTGATTTTCTCAAAGAACCAGCTCCTGGTTTTGTTGATTCTTTGTATGGTTCTCTTTGTTTCTACTTCATTGATTTTGGCCATGAGTTTGATGATTTCCTGCCTTCTACTCTTCCTGGGTGAAATAGCTGCTTTTTGTTCCAGGGCTTTTAGGTGTGTCATTAAGCTGGTAATGTATGCTCTCTCCATTTTCTTTTTGGAGACACTCAGGGCTATGAGTTTTCCTCTTAGCACTGCTTTCATTGTGTCCCATAGATTTGTGTATGTTGTGTCTTCATTTTCATTGTGTTCTAAAAAGTCTTTAATTTCTTTCTTTATTTCTTCCTTGACCAAGGTATCATTGAGTAGAATATTGTTCAGTTTCCACGTGTATGTGGGTTTTCTGGTGTTTCTGTTGCTATTGAAGATCACTTTTACTCCATAGTGATCTGATAGGAGGCATGGGATTAGTTCGATCTTCTTATATTTGTTGAGGTCTGTCTTGTGACCAATTATATGATCAATTTTGGAGAAGGTACCATGAGGTGCTGAGAAAAAGGTATATTCTTTTGCTTTAGGATAGAATGTTCTATATATATATCTGTTAAATCTAATTGGTCCAAAGCTTCAATTAGTTTCATTGTGTCCCTGTTCAGTTTCTGTTTTCCTGATCGGTCCATTGAGGAAAGTGCAGTGTTGAAGTCACCCACAATTATTGTGTTAGGTGCAATGTGTGCTTTGAGCTTTAATAAAGTTTCTTTTACGAAAGTGGGTGCCCTTACATTTGGAGCATAGATGTTCAGGATTGAGAGTTCTTCTTGTTGTATTTTTCCTTTGACCAGCAAGAAGTGTCCCTCAGAGTCTCTTTTGATGACTTTGGGTTGAAAGTCAATTTTATCTGATATTAAAATGGCTACTCCAGCTTGTTTCCTGAGACTATTTGCTTGTAAAATTGTCTTCCAGCCTTTTACTCTAAGGTAGTGTTTGTCTTTGACTCTTAGGTGTGTTTCCTGTAAGCAGCAAAATGTAGGGTCCTGTTTACGTATCCAGTCAGTCTATGTCTTTTTATTGGGGCATTGAGTCCATTGATGTTAAGAGATATTAAGGAATAGAGATTGTTAGTTCTTGTCATTTTTTTCCTTATTTTTTAAATTTGATTGGTTAACTTTTTTGGGTTTGATGAAAGGTTACTATCTTGCTTTTTCCAGGGTGAAGTTTCCCTCCTTGTATTGGTGTTGTCCTCCTATTATCCTTCGTAGGGCTGTGTTTGTGGATAGATATTGGGTAAACTTGGTTTTGTCATGAAATATCTTAATTTCTCCATCTATGATGATTGAGAGTTTTGCTGGATATAGTAGTTTTGGCTGGCATTTGTGTTCTCTTAGAGTCTGCCTGAGATCTGTCCAGGATCTTTTAGCCTTCATAGTCTCAGGTGAAAAGTCTGCTGTGATTCTGAAAGGTCTTCCTTTATATGTTACTTGGCCTTTTTCTCTTAATGCCTTTAATATTCTTTCTTTGTTTAGTATATTTGGTGTTTTGATTATTATGTGACAGGAAGTATTTCTGTTCTGGTCCAGTCTGTTTGGAGTTCTGTAGGCTTCTTGTATTTTTATGGGCATCTCTCTCTTTAGTTTAGGGAAGTTTTCTTCCATAATTTTATTGAAGATATTTGCTGGCCCTTTAAGTTGTAAATCTTCACTCTCATCTATGCCTATAATCCTTAGGTTTGGTCTTCGCATTGTGTCCTGGATTTCCTGGATATTTTGGGTTACAAGCTTTTTGCATTTTGCATTTTCTTTAACTGTTGAGTCCATGGTTTCTATGGTATCTTCAGCATCTGAGATTCTTTCTTCTATCTCTTGTATTGTGTTGTTGATATTTGCATCTCTGTCCCCTGATTTCTTCCCAAGGCTTTCTATCTCGAAAGTTGTCTCCCTTTGAGTTTTCTTAGTTGTTTCTACTTCTGATTTTAGATCCTGGATGGTTTTGCTTAGCTCCTTCACTTGCTTGTTTGTGCTTTCCTGCAATTCTTTAAGAGATTTTTGTGTTTCCTCTTTCATGACCTCAGCCTGTTGACCAAAGTTCTCCTGTATTTCTTTAAGTGTTTTTTGTGTTTCCTCATTATTGGCTTTTGTATTCTCCTGAATTTCTTTCAATGATTTTTGTGTTTCCCTTGCAAGGGCTTCTAACTTTTGATCCATTTTCTCCTGAATTTCTTTAAGTATGTCCTTCATGTGTTCCTGTACAAGCATCATGACCTGTGATTTTAAATCCAAATCTTGTTTTACTGATGTGATGGGGTATCCAGGACATGCTGGTAAAGGAGAATTGGGTTCAGATGTTGCCATATTGCCTTGATTTCTGTTAGTGATGTTCCTGCATTTGCCTTTTGCCATCTAGTTCTCACTAGTGTTAATTTGTCTTGTCAATGCTGGACTCACCAGTGCAAGCTGCCCCTTCCCAGTTGGCCTCTGGTGCACAGCTTACCTCCTGCACTGCCTGGAGTCAGTGTGCTGTTGCCCAGCAGTTCAGATCCTAAAGCAGACACCTGAAGGCTCCTGCTGGGGCCTGCTGGATTCACTGGAGCACACTGACTTCTCCCAGCTGGCCGCCCGGAAGCCCCTCTTGCCTCTTGCAGGACCTGGAGATGTGGTGTTGCCGCCCAGGCTGATCTGGATCAGGAAGCAGAGAGGTCTGAATGCTCCAGCCAGAGGCCTCAGGTCTGGAACCTAAGCTCTGTGCCACAGGAGCGAGCTGTGCTGTGAGCTCCCAGACTGCCTCTGAGTGCACATCAGGTCTCCCGCACTTCCTGGAGACTGAGTGCTGTGGCCCAGGCTGTTCAGATCCCAAAGCAGGCACCTAAAGGCTCCTGCTGGGGCCCACTGCATTCACTGGAGCACACTGACTTCTCCCCACTGGCCGCCCGGAAGCCCCTCTTGCCTCTTGCAGGACCTGGAGATGCGGTGTTACTGCCCAGGCTGATCTGGATCTGGAAGCGGAGAGATGTGAGTGCTCCTGCCAGAGGCCTCAGGACTCAATGGTCTATATCTTAAAGGACAATACACATTTTATATTATAAATTCAGTTGGGAAGAACACATGCCAGTTTTAATAATGTTTTTTCTGTTTTTCTTTCTTAAAATACACAAGATTATTTCCTTTTCAATTTATTTATTTGTTGCTTTACATAAACCCTTATTTTTCACCATTGGACTCACAAATCTTCCATAAGAGGCATCTATTTATATTCAGTGTTATCCCACCTGCAAAGAGATGTTGATGACATTTCATTGCAAACATACATGTGAACTTTTTTTCACTTAATTTTAATCTTTTTTTACATTCTAGTTTTTATCCCCCTCCCTGTCCACCTCCCAGAAGTTCCTCATCCCATTCCTCTTCCCCAGTGTCCGGGATATATCCCTACCCCTTCACCCCTTCCCACCCACCACCTATCCCATGAGTTCTCCTCATTCCCTGGGGCCTCAAGTTTCTCTAGAGTTAGGTAAGTCTTCCCTCACTGAGGCCAGACCTGGCAGTCCTCTGCTGTATATTTGTCAGAGGCCTTAGACCAGCTAGTATAAGCTGCTTGGTTGATGGATCAGTGTCTGTGATATCTCAGGGGTTCGGGTTAGTTGAGACTGTTTGTCTTCCTATGGGGTTGCTCTTCTCCTCCTTAAATTCTTCAAGCCTTTCCCTAATTCAGCCACAGGGATCCATTGGTTTGGGTATGTGAATTTTTATAAGTGAAATGACAGCAACTTTGGGCAGTAATTGCTGATAATTTCACTTTAGGTATGATGATTAATAAATGTGTAGTACTTTTACTTTATCATCATCAGAATTTATTACAACTGAATCTTAAGTGAAATTACTTTAGAGGTACACACCTTAATTTTCTAAAAATCAGTAGAGGAAATATTTGTATTCCATAGAGCTCATACTTATGGTATCCAATTCATACCTGCCAATATCATGTACACTTATAGATCACACTTCATCAGTCACATGATCTATGTTGACACAGATTTGCCATGTATAAGAAAATTATATTCATAGTATGGGTTTTGTTCTGGTCATAGCAGATGGTCTCATAAATAAATTAAGATACGTCAATCCCACTTAGAAGGTTGAAGGAAATAATCACAGGAGTCAAAGGGAAGGATGGGCATGGGTGGGAGAAGTGTAGGGGAGGCAAAATATGGAACAGAATCAGGTATGAGGGAGGCAGGAGAGAAGCCCAAAAGGCTAGGATAATGAATGGAAATAGGCAACCTAGGGGGTTGGAGGTAGTGGGATCCTCTAGAATGTACCAGAGACTCTGGAAATGAGATACTCTCAGGACTCAATGGGAGTGACCTTAGACAAAATTCCCAACAATGAGGTGAAGAGTCCACATCTAATAGATAGACAGTGCCTCAATTGGAGGAATGGGGTTACTAACCCACAGTCAAAATTTCTGACTCAAAAACTTTCTTGTCTAAAAAAGCTGCAAGGACAAAAATGGTGAAAAGACTGAGGGAAAGATGATCCAATGACTAGCCCACCTTGAGGTCCATCTTCTGGGAGTGGGAGACACCAAAGCCTGACACTGTTGGTGATGCTATGACTCATTTACAGATGGGAGCCTGGTATGGTGCCCCTATGAGAGGCCCCAAAGCATCTGACTGAGACAGAAGCAAATACATAAACCCAACCACTGGACTCCTATGGTTGAATTATGGGAAGAATTGAAGAAATTAAAGGGGAGAGCGACCCCATAGGAAGACTACCAATCTCAGCTAACTCAGACCTTAGGGAGCTCCCAGAGACTGAGCCACTGACCAGGACCATACAGGTGCTGGTCAGAGGCTCCTGGCATGTATATTCCAGAGTTCTGCATGGTCTGGCCTCAGTGGGAAAAGATGAACTTAATCCTTGAGAGACTGAGGTCTCAGAAAAGGAGTAGGCCTAGTGGGTGGGTGGGCCTTCTCAAAGACCAGGGAGAGGAGGAGTGGGATGAGGAACTGTGAGAGTGTAGATTTGGAAGGATGGGCAACAACTGGAATGTTAATAAAATATTTTTTTAAAAAAAACTGTAGTCACTTAGATTAGGTTGATATAGTTAAGAGACCAGGCAGAAGCAAGCTTCTTATTCCTTATTGATGAAGTGAATGATTTTGAAAAGTTCACTGACATTATCAATCCTGGGATGACTAACAGGAGGTTTTACTTGTCACTTTTTTTCTATTTACATGAATATGTAATGCTCAGTATCCCACTTAACAGAGAAGTCCCTAAGAGATGTCCAAGATAATTACTTCCAACTTTCTCATTTTGCTCAGAACACAGAACAGGTGACATAGAATACCCATGAGACAATTTCAGGAAGTGAAGATCTGTCAGGCTGAAAGGAAATCTGTCTCTATACAACAAGAATGTCTTCATAAGCACACATCAGATGGGAAGAAATCTAATCAAAGACAAAATTGTGATTTTTGGTAAGTCATCTCTCTGATAGTCATCTATTATTTAATTCTTAAAATATTTCTAGCTATCTCTTTGTACCATAATTCCACTCTGTTTTGGGTTGAGAGTGTTTCTTTGCCATTTGTCAGCTTTAGAGATCAATTTATCTGCTTTCTCTACCTCTCCTATTTTTTAGTGCTCATGTCTATATTATAAGTTCATCATTTTTTTAATCAGGTAATCCATATGTGTAGTATATAGCTAACATTTTGCAAATATTTCCTTCAACTTAACCAGACAAAATATTTTTAAATCAAAGAATACATACTAGACAAGACAACTGTAAACATAAAGTTGGTAGTAAAATGAAATAAAGTTAGTTGTTTTCATAGAAATTAGCTCAAAAAAATTCTGCTAACTATTGCTTTCATGGAAAAAATTACTTACTCTCAAAGATGAATCCTTAGTTTATTGTTCAATGTAGAGCTCAGTCCTGAAACCATTATCAACACCAAAAGGGGATTGAACAGAATGAACTGATATGCATTTGTACATACACATATATTCATACACCCATATATGTAACACTAAGAATCAAGGACAAAGAGGCTAGCCACTGAGGGGTGGCATGGCAACAGTATTGCAGGGTTGGTGTTTGGGAATGGCATTAGAAATAAAAACTATTCATATTTCTATTTAGAATAAAAGGAAATAGGAATATAATATAATTCTATTTAAAGTAAAAACATATATAAAAACATGTATACATATGCATATAACTTCAGTAATTTATAAACATGTATAAAGATATATGTATATATTTATATATGTATATAGCACATACATATTTATATATGAACACATTTGGTAAATTTGAAAACACATATCTTATATATGTAAATATACATGCACACATATTTATATATGCATGTATATCTTCCACAAAGAGTTTAAATTATCATTAAAATCACTGGCCATAATGATATGAACACTATTGTTTCAAATTACACTTGGAAATATGAATAGAAGGAAAACACACATATTATTGTACTGTGGATATAAGGAAGATTTAATGATTTCAAATTTAGTATATAACATTCTCTAAGCTATTGTAATATATGATAACATTTTTACTAGTATCTTAATTATCACATGGAAACAAAACATTCTGAGTAACATCATTAAAATAGCTCTGATAAAAAAAATAGCTCTGATAATGCACAAATACTATGTATCAGAAAGCAGTCGTATGATTTTTACATTCATAAAGGCTGACCCAGGAGTGTCCTACATCATATATACTACTAGTGGTGACAATTCAAAAGGCATTACTTGGCGCTTCGTCCTATTTTTAATCAGAGCTCCAAAAAGGACAGTTGTTATCACTTTGTAAATAAATTCATTCTCTTAGTAATTCCTTTTGGTAGTTCTATTATGATTATTAAAATTGAGCTCAATAAACCCAACACCATGCTACAGTGGAAGGGGGGAAAACACAGGCCTTCTCAACCCTATGCAAAGAATGACAGTCAACTAAAAATTCCTGAGAGTGGGAGAAGTGGAGTATCTCAGGGCATTCTCATTGGTTATCCAATACCAATGGTTAGCCTTGAAAACATACACAAGTAACATTGTACAGACTGAAAACTGTTTTTTATATACATAGGTGTCTATGTGTAATGAAAGAGGAGGCCATGGTTTTCTTTTTTTTTAACCCGTTATTACACATAAAGTCTGTTCTCATACAATTTTTTCTGAACATAGTTTCCCCTTTCTCTTTTCCTCCATGTTCCTTCCCACCTCCTCTCTCTCATCTGGATCCACACCCTTTGTGTCTTTCACTAGAAAAGAATAGGCTTCTAAGAAATAACAAAACATAACAAAAATAAACTAAGGTAAAACAAAAAAATCGTATTTTTTCTTTTCTTTTCTTTTTTTTAAATTTATTCGATATATTTTTTATTTACATTTCAAATGATTCCCCTTTTCTGGCTCCCCACTCCCCGAAAGTCCCATAAGCCCTTTTCACTCCCCCTATTCTCCCATCCACACCTTCCCACTTCCCTGTTCTGGTATTGCCCTATACTGCTGCACTGAGTCTTTCCAGAACCAGGGGCCACTCCTCCATTCCTCTTGGACATCATTTAATATGTGGATTATGTCTTGGGTATTCAAAGTTTCTAGGCTAATAAGTTGGATATAGCAAGCCAATAGAAAAATGTAAGAGCCCCAAGTAAGGGCACAAGAATCAGAGACCCACTGTTCAGGAGCTTCATAAAATCGCTAAAAAGGAATTTAGAGTGTATATGCAGAGGTGCGGATCCATGCAGGCCCTGGGCTTGCTTCTATGCTCTCTGTGAGTTCATATGAGCTCTCCTTTCTTGATTTATGGCCTTGTTCTCCTCTATGATAGGAGAACAGGTAACAACATATGGAAGAATCTTGAGGGAGGAAATTAAAATGAGAAATGCTGTAATTATATTATAATCTTAAAAAATAAAAGAAATAATACAAAAACAAAACAAAAATTGCAGGTTGACTGGAAACATTTTGACATGTGGAAAATTTAATTCAAAGAACACATACGCTTCACTGCATAATCATTGTATTTTCTTTCCTGATGATAGTGTTTGAGATTCACCTGTTCTAGGTTCAAAGAAAGTGAGACCTATAAATCTCAAAAAACCAAAAAAAAAAAAACCAAAAAACAAAAAAACAAAAAACAAAAAAACAAAACAAAACAAAACAAAAAAAAAAAACAGTTGTCTCCAAGACAATTTCTGAAAGGAGAAGAAAATGGGCAATGACTATTCACCTTCTGGCTTCAGTGTTGTTCAGTATATCAGCATAAACATTCTATCTGTGCTTTGAGCTGAATAATTGCTGCTTGCTGGAAGTTTAACTTCACACTCATCCAAATCTGACAGCCAAGTGACAGGTATGCTTACATGCTTATTTAATGTATTATATATTTTTAAAACAACACAGATGATCAATAGACTGGGGACACAATGAGAAAATGTACTGATGATAGATGATAGATTATTCATGTAAGGAAACTACAAAATTTCAAAATTTCAAATCATTGTAAAATATTTTATACAATTTAAAACCAATATTTTCTACTGCTAAGATTGTGACTTTTAGATCTCAGGTCCAAACATGAGTTCAGTAGTTGCTTGGTAAATCCTATTCTTTGTGTATTTGCAATGTTAGTTTTTTAATCGGTTTAATTGAATAAATAAATTTTATGATAAATATCTACTTATGAATAAGTCTGAAACAGCTTTTTGCACTTCAATTGCAAGTCTATATATATCTTATATTGGTGTCTGTATGCATTCCACTGTGTGCTTTCTTAACATGTTTTTTAGAGTTCTAAGCTAAAGTTGTCACTTATTGATATTATTCTACTCATACTCAAAAATCGTTATATATTCTGTCTAAATATTAAGATTTTAATATTCTATTTGTACTGAAATTCAATGTAATTCCCTATCAGTTGCCAAATGTGATTCACGTTTTTGTTATGGAGTGTCATGATGGCTAGAAATATATTCAGACTCTTTTTTTAAGGAATAACACATAATTTTAAGTTTTCACATTACAGTTTTGCTCCCCTTACTACTCTCTTTTAGTTTCACACAGAGAATCAAGTTTCACACAGAGTATAAAAGTCATTGTGATGCTTCTTTTCTTGGAGAGTTACTCCAGACTCATTAGTTTTCATTGTGACCATGAGCCACTCTGTTAAACTTAGATTTTCTTTACATGTATGCATTTCTATTGAGTTAAGTTTCTGTGAGAAGGACTAATTCTACAGAGAAAGTAGCTTTTCCTCATACCTCTGGTTGATAGTTATTCTTTCTTTGCAGGTTACTTCTGAAGACATGCTGACTAAAATGGATGAAGGCAATCATACTGTGGTGTCAGAATTTATACTCTGGGGACTTTCCAGTTCACAGAGGATAGAGGTCTTACTCTTTGTGGTGTTTTTAATGCTTTATCTTCTCATTGTTTCTGGAAATATTGTCATTCTGGTTTTAATCACCACTGACCCCCATCTGCATTCTCCCATGTACTTCTTGTTGGCCAACCTGTCCTTTATTGATATGTGGCTCTCCTCAGTCACTACTCCTAAGATGATCACAGACTTTCTCAGGGAAAACAAGACCATTTCCTTTGCAGGATGTATGTCACAAGTCTTCTTTGCTCATTGCATTGCTGCAGGAGAGATGGTGCTGTTGGTGGTAATGGCTTATGATCGCTATGTGGCCATCTGCAAACCACTCCATTACTTCACTATCATGAACTTGAGGAGATGTACTGGGTTGGTGTTCACTTCCTGGACAACTGGGTTTGTACATGCTATGAGTCATTTGATAGTGATTGTGGAGTTACCTTTTTGTGGACCTAAGGAAATAGATAGCTTTTTCTGTGACATGCCATTGGTCATTAAGCTAGCTTGCATGAATTCCCGTGACTTGGATGTTCTAATGAATGCTGACTGTGGACTTGTGGCTGTAACTTGCTTTATTCTGTTGCTTATTTCCTATACATATATTCTTATCACTGTATGTCAGAGCTCTAAAGCTGGTGCATCGAAGGCGATGAACACATGCACTGCCCACATTACAGTGGTGCTCATCTTTTTTGTGCCCTGCATCTTCATCTATGTGTGGCCCCTCAATATCACCTGGTTGGATAAATTTCTTGCTGTGTTTTACTCTGTTTTTACACCTCTCCTAAATCCAGCCATTTATACTCTGAGAAATAAAGAGATGAAAAACGCCATGAAAAGATTTATAAGCAACTACCTTGGTCACAAAGGAAAATTCTAATATCTAGAAATCTGTACCAAATATTACACATTGTAAGACTGCTTGTTTGAAATAAATTTTAAATCACATAATATAATTTATGTTTAAATTTTGTACCAGTCTCCAAATATAAGTTAATCATGTAAAGAGCACAAGACATTTATTGACCACCCATTAAATTACTGTTAATACTAAATCTTAAATGTGATCATGCATAATTTTTGTGCACATGGAATTCATTTCACTGTTCTTCTATGACTGAGCAAAAGTTTAACATTTTAGACAAAAGTCATATGTTCATATTTATAAATAATATCTTAGTAAATGTTGCCTGAATTTAATTCTATACGTAATCCCATGCCCCAAATTTTTAATTTCTTTCCCAAATGGCAAAAGTCTTCATGTTTGCCTGATCATAGCCATCTACCAAAACCCTAATGGAGTGAGCTGTAAAATGTTTAGAAAAGATCAAACAAAAGATTTATACTTAACAAAACAGCAATGTTCAATATAATTTGTGGTTTTTATTTTATGTGACATGAATAAAGTATAATATAATAAATAGAATTATATAAGATTTCTTTTTTTCTTTTTTTTATGATTTTTTTTTATTATTCGATATAATTTATTTACATTTCAAATGATTTCCCCTTTTCTAGCCCCCCCACTCCCCGAAAGTCCCGCAAGCCCCCTTCTCTTCCCCTGTCCTCCCACCCACCCCTTCCCACTTCCCCATTCTGGTTTTGCTGAATACTGTTTCACTGAGTCTTTCCAGAACCAGGGGCCACTCCTCCTTTCTTCTTGTACCTCATTTGATGTGTGGATTATGTTTTGGGTATTCCAGTTTTCTAGGTTAATATCCACTTATTAGTGAGTGCATACCATGATTCACCTTTTGAGTCTGGGTTACCTCACTTAGTATGATATTCTCTAGCTCCATCCATTTGCCTAAGAATTTCATGAATTCATTGTTTCTAATGGCTGAATAGTACTCCATTGTGTAGATATACCACATTTTTGCATCCACTCTTCTGTTGAGGGATACCTGGGTTCTTTCCAGCATCTGGCAATTACAAATAGGGCTGCTATGAACATAGTAGAACATGTATCCTTATTAAATGGTGGGGAGTCTTCTGGGTATATGCCCAGGAGTGGTATAGCAGGATCTTCTGGAAGTAAGGTGCCCAGTTTTCGGAGGAAATGCCAGACTGATTTCCAGAGTGGTTGTACCAATTTTCAACCCCACCAGCAGTGGAGGAGTGTTCCTCTTTCTCCACACCCTCTCCAACACCTGCTGTCTCCTGAATTTTTAATCTTAGCCATTCTGACTGGTGTAAGATGAAATCTTAGGGTTGTTTTGATTTGCATTTCCCTAATGACTAATGAAGTTGAGCATTTTTTAAGATGCTTCTCCGCCATCCGAAGTTCTTCAGGTGAGAATTCTTTGTTTAACTCTGTACCCCATTTTTTAATAGGGTTGTTTGGTTTTCTGGAGTCTAACTTCTTGAGTTCTTTATATATATTGGATATTAGCCCTCTATCTGATGTAGGATTGGTGAAGATCTTTTCCCAATTTGTTGGTTGCCGATTTGTCCTCTTGATGGTGTCCTTTGCCTTACAGAAACTAAGCAATCCCACTGAAATCAGGGACCAGACAAGGCTGCCCCCTTTCTCCTTATCTTTTCAATATTGTACTTGAGGTACTAGCTCGGGCAATTCGACAACATAAGGAGGTCAAAGGGATACAAATTGGAAAGGAAGAAGTCAAACTATCATTATTTGCAGACGACATGATCGTCTACCTAAGTGACCCAAAGAACTCCACTAGAGAGCTCCTACAGCTGATAAACAACTTCAGCAAAGTGGCAGGTTATAAAATCAACTCAAGCAAATCAGTGGCCTTCCTATACTCAAAGGATAAGCAGGCTGAGAAAGAAATTAGGGAAATGACCCCCTTCACAATAGCCACAAACAGTATAAAGTATCTTGGGGTGACTCTTACCAAACATGTGAAAGATCTGTATGACAAGAACTTCAAGACTCTGAAGAAGGAAATGGAAGAAGACCTCAAAAAATGGGAAAACCTCCCATGCTCATGGATCGGTAGAATCAATATAGTTAAAATGGCCATTTTGCCTAAAGCACTATACAGATTCAATGCAATACCCATCAAAATCCCAACTCAATTCTTCACAGAGTTAGAAAGAGCAATTATCAAATTCATCTGGAACAACAAAAAACCCAGGATAGCTAAAACTATTCTCAGCAACAAAAGGAAATCTGGGGGAATCAGTATCCCTGACCTCAAGCAATACTACAGAGCAATAGTGTTAAAAACTGCATGGTATTGGTACAGTGACAGGCAGGAGGATCAATGGAACAGGATTGAAGATCCAGAAATGAACCCACACACCTATGGCCACTTGATCCTCGACAAAGAGGCTGAAAACATCCAATGGAAAAAAGATAGCCTTTTCAACAAATGGTGCTGGTTCAACTGGAGGTCAGCATGCAGAAGAATGCGAATTGATCCATCCTTGTCTCCTTGTACTAAGCTCAAATCCAAATGGATCAAGGACCTCCACATAAAGCCAGACACTCTGAAGCTAATAGAAAAGAAACTGGGGAAGACCCTTGAGGACATCGGTACAGGGAGAAAGTTTCTGAACAGAACACCAATAGTGTATGCTCTAAGAGCAAGAATTGACAAATGGGACCTCATAAAATTATATAAGATTTCTAAGTTAACTCCATCTGAGACTAAAATTTGTTCTTTAATTTATTATTTAATTTAGTATAATATCATAAAATATAACCTCCATGACTTCTGTTTCCATAAATTGAATGATTAATTATTACATCTATTTTAAATAATTCAGTTGTTAATACACGTGTCATGAGGAAACAGCATATTTGTAAGAGTACACATGGTGCTCTTGGTCTGGAAAGCTGCAGAAGTCTCTAAAACTCCATCTATTTTGGATTTATTCATATGTTTGGTGGATGGAGCAAAGCTCAAAACTGTAAGCTCCAACAACTTTTATATTTTCTCCAACAGTGCATATATCCCAGAAAAGTCTTCCAAGAAGTATAAAAATTACAATGTGACTATATTCTATTTTTCTTCTAGTGAATGATTACAGTGGGTATACTTAAAAAAATATGTCCCACCAATATCCTTACATGAATAAAAATGTTTGCATATTACAAATAAAATAAACAAATTATTCCCAAGAACCCACATACTTTGCAACTGCGCAACTTGTTATAAATAAAAGTATGAGTAAGCAAGGTAATTTTCTCAGCCAGTTTCTCTTACTAGCAGGCTGCCATTTGTGGTTGTAAAAAATGAGTCAATGATTCTATTATCTTAAAAAGCAATCTTATAAAATGTTTAAAAGAATCACAAACCTAAACTTTTATATAAAAAAAATCAGCCATTTCTACTTTAAATCCTCAGGATGAAATCTGTACATTAATATGGTTTATTAAATCATATCAAAAAGCTAAGGGCAAAAATGTGTTCAAGAAATTAATCATCACCTTGCTCACAAGTTTAGCTTTAGCAAGAGAGGAACATTAACTAGTGCTGGTTGGGCTGCCATTGTCTTTTCGTGACCTCAAACTATTAAGAGTATGTGACCTCCAAATTGTTCTTCTTTATCAGATTTTTATTTTTTATATTAAATCCATTAGCAAAAGGATATGAAACTAACTTCGCTATCAATCTATTTCTCCAGATTCTTTCTAAGGGTAGTAGTCATTGCTAATAATCTACATCTCTAAGTTCGTTCTGAGTATAGTGGAAGAGTCATTATTCTGTTCCAGCCACAATGCTAGAAAAAGATCAAGCACTAATGCTGTGAGTGTCAATAATACTCTCTGGTAAGGGGCTAGAAGACCCTTTAGAGTTTCCATATAACTAATAATTTTGAGGAGTGTGGTGACCATGAAGGCAACAAGCAGAGTGGTGTTCCATAACAGCAAGAAATTCACACATCATGTTATTCCTCAGGACTTGGCCTCTCTGAGGCAGACTCATCAGAACTGCGCAAACTGATGGGCCACATTCCATTAGTTCTAAAGCTGTCTTGGTATTCCTCTAACACGATTCCCAACAATAAACATTTAGTTTCATTCTTCCCCATGTATACATCTCATTTTCCCAAGATTTGTTCAAGATTCTGTATTTTCTCCTGTAGGTAGTTTTGGAATCTCTGGTGAAAAACATGTCACTCTCATTGTGTAGAGTTAAATAAAGTCCTTCTACTCTATTTTAGTAATTTACTTGTAGGTATACAGGTACACCAGCACCATTTTGTTTTGATAACCATGACTCTGGAATATCACTTGGGATCAGAAATAATATTTCAATCAGAGTGTTTAATTTTGGTTCAAGAATACTTTGATTATTTCTGTGCTTTCAAAGTGTTCTTATTGAGGATTTTTCAATATATCTAGTTATTTCTTGGATTATGGCATTCTAATATTGTTTTTAGTTTTATGATGGGATACTGTCTTCTGGAGTTATGTTGTTGGTAAGATTTCAAAAAAATAATTCTAAGCTTATTTGTCATAATTCAGTCTCCCAGTGATGGACACTAGACTGGTAATATTCTGATATTCCTGGTGTGAGAAGAATGGAATCAATGGAAGAGGCAGTTCTGTGACAAGATCTGGTAACTTGTGCTCATGGCTTGATAAGCAGGGTGCATTGAGAAATGATGCAGCCAGTGTCTAACAAAATCCTGTATGTGGTCAAAACTCCTCGGTTAGAGTGCCATGGGAGAAACATGCAAAACTGCAGGGGACAGATCTCTTACTATTCTGGCCATGTGAACTGGAACCTGGCAGAGTCTGTTACTGATTAAGTACCACTTAAAGATATCTAGTATATTTGACAATATTATACATTCTGAAATTGCCTACAGGGGTATTCTAAAGAGTTCTCATTACATAAATGAACATAAAATATGCGACTTATAAATGGTAAAAAACAAAACAACAAAAATACAGATATTCATCATCTTTATTATGGAGAGTCTTTCTTAGAGTACATACAAATTAAAAGATTATTCTTCATCTTACTTATTTTCATAATTATACTTTAATAAAGGTGTAAATAATCTAGAAGAAATAAAAATTCAAATAAGGAAAAAGAACAAAATTGTGACAGGTAATGTCAGAAATCAATGAAACATAAAATAGACTAATACAATTGATGAATAATGTATCAGGGCAGAGACAGAAATAAATGTGCTGTGTTTATGTGTGTATGTGTGTATATGTTTATTATGAAAAATTGACTTAAAATAGGCATACATGAAGGCTATTAATCAGAAATTTAGCAGGATATGCAGGTTGGATGCTTAGGGAATCACTGAGATAGTTGGAACTAATGAGCTCCAAAGATATCTATGCTATAGTAGTACTTCACAAATAGCTTGTTATTAGATTTAACAATTATATAGAGTAATGATTACTGATAAGTGGAAGTTAAATCTTTAAAGTATTTTCATTTCATTTGATAAAAAGTGAATTAGTTGAATTATTATTCAAACAAGAATAAAATCAAATAATTAGACAATGATATATCAGTGATATTAATAACATTAAACACAGTAACAAAATATGAATTAATGATTCTATATTTATCAGCTTTGAAAATATTGATGCACTTCCCAAAAATTATACCTATCCCTTAGAAATTAGAAATTAGTGTGAGGCAAAAATCCATTTCTCATATTTCTATTCATTGTTGTATTTGAAATCTTAGACAATATAAAAATCAAAAAAGACACAAGTGTTAAAATTGTAGAACTCTTTAAATTGGTAGATGGTAAATAGTTGATTAGACAATAATAAAGACTTGAGACAGCAATTACTAGACACAATAAATTCAGAGAGATTGCAGATGATGACAATTTAAAATTTTATGTATCTCTATCTTAGCAGTAGATTTGCAGAAATGAAATGAGTAATACTTTTTATAACATCAAGATTTCAGAATCATCTTTAACAGAATTATGGCATGAAAATTATTTAACACTACAGAGAGCATTAAGGAAAGTATCATAAAAACAGAAAAAATACAATTTCATATATTATAACGCTCAGTAGAAGATTAGAAGTTTGAGAGCCAGGCAGTGGTGGCGCATGCCTGTAATCCCAGCACTTGGGAGGCAGAGACAGGTGGATTTCTGAGTTTGAGGCTAGCATGGTATAAAGAGTAAGTTCCAGGATAGCCAGAGCTACACAGAGAAACCCTGTCTCAAAAAGCCAACCAACCAACCAACCAACCAAACAAACAAACAGACAAAAAGTTTGAGTAAGCAGACTTCATTCTTCATGTCCTAGATTTAGTCCTCTCTGGTTTGTTGTATGTTGGCTTGATGCCATGTTTTGTCTTTTTTGGAGCTTCTCTGTGCCTTGATTTTCAGCATTAAATTCCATTAAGAATTTATCTATGAGATAAAATGTTATGAACATTACTTTTCTGTGTAATCTTGGTCGTTTGATTCCCTTCTCTCCATCCTTCTCCTCCTGATCCCCAAGCCCCCATTCTCTTATTATTTATATGCTGCTATATCTGTCTGTCTACATTTGCCATAAGTACACACTTCTTTGTTACTCAAATTTGTCGATTGCCTTGCAGTTTTGTGAAAACTGTCTTGCTTAAACCAGGCCTTTGACAAAACTCACTGAGTTTGATGTTTCTTTTGGCTTCCAAATTGTACCGGTTCCTCCTACTCACCTTTCTTTCCTTGAATCCAATCAATGTTCTAAATAATTTGTCCAATTTGCTCTTGCATTATTTCATTTCTTATTTTTTCAATCTATAAGATAGTTTTGCTCGTTTTTGTTCTGTCTCTTTCCTGTAGAATGTCATTAGCCAGATAATCTTTATTAATTACTTATTATACTTTTTTTTTGTTTTATTCCAGACAGGATCTCTCCGTATAGCCTTGGCTGTTCTGGAACTCGCTCTGAAGACCAAGCTGGCCTTGAAATCAGAAATCCACCTTCCTCTGCCTCCCAAGGGTTGGGATTACAGGTATGCGCCACCACTGCCTGGCTTATTAATTGCTTATTATTAATTCATTCATACTTTACTTTCCCCATATGATATTATGATCTATATCTTCAAGTTGTTTGTTTTGCCAATTTATGTAAATTTATAGCAAACCTCTTACCGACTAATTATAGCTTACTAGGTTCATTCAAAGAGAAACTATGGTAGTTTTATTTTAGTGTTCATCTTGTGGATGCTTCTATATACTTATGATTCCATTTGTTATAGTCATTACTGTCACTGGACCATATCTTTGAACCTCATAGAGTCCATTTCATATTGCTGGCAGGTTATTATACTTTTATTAGTCTTTTTATTTTTGGCTTCATCATAATAGAAATTGTTGAGGTGACTGTTAAAGGTGACTGTAAAAAGATTGTGTAGCTATGCATCATTCTTCTTTCACTACAGCTTTGCACTCTAGTTGTATTATTAAATATTGATATCTTACAGATAAGGTAAATCTGTAAGATATCAATATTTAATTTAAGACACCTTAAAGGCCAGAAATTATATTTAGATGAAATTTTAGCTTGCATATATTTTATCATGAAGCAATTTGACAATATTTCATGTACATATGGTTTCATCTTATGTAAACACTGTAAATTTAAAACTTTTGCTAATATTTTATTAGGTTGTTGATTTGTGAAAGGTACTTATATTATGTAAAATAACTATTGTTATTATTTGTTAGTTATTACTCCATGAGTGATATTAACTGTCTCATTTACCTTCTTTTTAAATAGTCTAATAGGACATTAAAATTAATTTTATTAAGACATTTAATACATTGTGTATTCTAAAAATATTAGTTCATGTTTTGAAATATTTGTACAGTTTTTAAGTTGATTCACATCTTCAGTTCATTTAGAAATTGTTCTCTAGTATAATGAATAGGTCAAAGAATAGCTCAAATCCCTTCTTTTCCCAAGTATCCTATTGATTCTACCACTTTATTAATAACTCTTTTATCACTGATTAGAGACTATCTGTTCATATGTTTTAGTGGCCTCATAGTTATTTTGTTTCTCTTGAGTAGGCACAATTTTGACCCTTTTATTTTCTGAATTTCCATTTCTATTCATTCATTCAGATTATAATTATTCAGCTATGTTGATTCTTAGTCAGAGCTGTGATGTTCAACTTTAGCCTTTATAAAAGTCAATTAATAGAAAGGTGAAAATTTGCCAGAATAACTGTTAACATTTAAAACATATAGTCCCTCCTTTACTTCTCTCCTGATATTTAGAATTCCTTACTATGATGGCAGAATATGTGTACATTACACAAATATATGTTTGACATTCTTGCTTATAAAGGTATTGCTATCACATTGCATATAATTGAAGATATTTCCAATTGTAACTATAATGCCCTCAATGGCCATCTACTAAGATTGAAATATGTCATGTTCCTGATCTATGTTCTGAAAAATTAATGCATAAAAACTTTTGATTATGCTAACATAGAGGATTAGCATGGCTATTATAATACCATCTAATATTCACTGCGTAGTGACTATGTAACAGTTTTATATCTTCTTACATATCTCTTCCAATTTATTACTTCTTATAATAGTCATAGGAAATATATATCATAATCTCTTTTGTATTAATATGACATCCAAACTTTATAAAGATAAATAAGTACCCATAATCATATGTAGCAAACTTTAAGTGGAATTGAACTCAGCATTTTTTAACTTGAAAATTCTTACAATGAAAAGTGATAGATGAATGTAAGTCATGTGCTTTGTGTCAACATAAGTGGCTGGAGTACCCTCATTTTTTTCACCATTTTAAAACTAAATTCAGTCTCCACATTACACTTGAAAATGTACGATTAGACTATGGTTTATTACAGTAGTAGGAGACAAATGATATATCGTTACCAGTTAGAAATATTTTTCGTAAATTTCTGTAATTAAGATTTTAACTCATATCATCGAGTACATTTTCTTAATTTAGTTAAGTAGTAATTCTTTCATTATGCTTCTATGAAAAGGAACAAAATAAAGTTTTGTTTAATATAAAATAGTCCAGGTTGTATCTTTTATTATCTCAAACACAAAAGAATCCAGAAAGTCTCAGTTATACACAAAGAATACCATGATAATACTTTTAATTGGTTTAAAAACTAGTGAAAAGATATTTTGAATTAATGTTATTAAATTTGAACCTATATAAAAACTTATACATTCACATAGAATAAGTTGTGTAAATGTTACAACCTTCTTAAACAATTACGAAGTGAGGTAAAATTAGACTTTACAATTGACATAAGTTCTGCTGAATAATGTATTAACACGCTTTACTCATTATCGCCATCTTATCACTACAGGAGATCTAGGACTTCACACAAAAGTTTAAATTCCATTGTCTCAGGCGTCTCATGGCAGTTTTCATCTCTGTGTTCCTCAGTGTGTATATAATGGGGTTCAAGAGAGGAGTGACCACAGAATAAAACACAGCAAGGAATTTATCTAATGACTTGATGGGAAAGGGCCAGGCATAAATGAAGATGCAAGGTCCAAAAAACAGAAGAACTACTGTGATATGAGCAGTCAGTGTAGACAGAGCCTTAGATGACCTATCAGAGGGTCGGCGCTGGATGGTTATTAGAATAATACCATAGGAGATGATTAACAAAACAAAAGAGCACACGCTGAGCACACCACTGTTGGCAATGACCATAATGTCTAACCTATAAGTGTCTGCACAGGCAAGTTTGATTTCTCTTGGAAGGTCACAATAAAAACTGTCAACCTTATTGGGACCACAAAAGGGCAAGTTCACTGCAAAGGCCAATTGGCTCACTGAGTGTAGGAAGCCAATTCCCCATGCAGTAGCCACAATAGCAACACATATGTTGCCATGCATAATTATAGTATAGCTTAGTGGCTTACAAATTGCTACATATCTATCAAAGGCCATGGCTACAAGGGTCACCATCTCACTCCCCCCAAAAAAGTGAAGGAGGAATATTTGTGTAAAGCAGCCCTTGACAGAGATGACTTTTTGTTTGTAGAAAAAATCAGCAATAGTCTTTGGCGCTGTGACAGAGGACACACACAAATCTATGAATGAGAGGTTGGCCAACAGGAAGTACATAGGGGAGTGGAGGTGGGAGTCATTGGTAACAGTCACGACAATAAGAAGGTTTCCAAACACAATTCCTGCATAGAAAACAAAAAAGAATGCAAACAGAAAGATCTGAAGTCCCCGAGAATTGGAGAGTCCAATTAAAACAAATTCAGTCACCACAGAATGATTTGTTTCCCATGTTGATTCATTCCAGAAGAGAGTCTCTGTACTTGCCTTGGAGAAGACAATGAAAAAAATCAGTGTTGTTATATCCAAATTCTTATACCTGTTCACTTATTAAGGTCTTGCTATGATCTATTGCTTAAAAATTCCCAAACTAAAAATCAAAACTTTTAATTAAAACTATACTGGTTTTGCTTTACTTGATGTCCAAGCCTCCTGTGTATCCATGGTAGTAGACTCCTTCCTATCAAGATGGTACTATCTGTGCTTTCCCTCTCTGGACTCTCATCCTAGACATATTTTCTTTACCTCTGAATGTTAAACACAAAACAAAGCAACCAAATAAACTGTGATGAATAAAACATTCCTTACATTGTTTTATGTGAAAGTCTTCAAGAAAAAAGAATATTTACTAATATGAAATTAAAGGTGAAAAACAAAAAGGACAGAAATAAGTGAACATACAGGATTTAAAATGACAAGGTCACACAGTGGAAATTTATTTCATAGAGACAGATTTGATGAGTAATGTCTTTTAGGAAATATAGAAAATTATATTTCTTTAATCTTGGGATAATGTTGTTATTTATTATTAGTGATTCATTCAATCAAACATATTGTGCTTAGAAATCATAATTATCTCTACACTAGTCCAGAACTGTTTCATTACACTTGCCCAGTTAAATTTCAAATTATTGTGTAAAAATTTCCTTGAAAATTTATTGGTTCTATTTTTTCAAAATAAAGACAGATCTCATCATAAAATAATTCATATAATTTTTTTGGTTTGTGCCTTCTTAATCAAGTATAAATATAATTATCCAAAACTGATAATAGTCAAAAAGAGGATTTCTGTTGTGAGATACATTATGGTTTGTCTAGTTCATGAAAGCTTTTCTTCAGAATCATAGTATGCAAATGAAAGATATTTTAAGTGTTCATTTGTTTCAAATTTTTCAAACATTTTGAGAATGGAAAAGAAGGTAGGGAAGGAAATATTCCAGGTTGTTTCTCAATGAGAAATATGCCAAGGATGATGGTTCCAGAGTTCTCACCTGCTGAATATCAAAATCTCTCAGAGTAGAAAATAAGAATTTAAGAATTATATTTATAGAAAAAAACAAAGAAATTCTGGGTTCACTATGGGTCAGATCTGTAGAATTATATTTCTACACTTGATCTTAGCCAAAATGCTGAGAAGTGATCAGAATTATATTTCTAAGAGGAAAATGACAACATGGACTCCTCATCGATGGTCTTTTTTTTACAAACAGACCTTTTTTGGAAATGTCTAGAAAATATGTAGGAAGTTTTAGGAGAATGTAATGATGCATTCAAATTTAAAGAGTCCTTTTGCATCTCTTTTAGAAATCTATTCTTTTCTCATATATTATATGCTGAACACAGCTTCTCCCTCACAGTCTGCCCTCTACCCAAAATCCTCTCCTCCTTTTTTACTTTAAGAAAATGGCAGACCTAACAATATATCAATAAAACATGTCATACCATGTTGCAATAATACTAAGCACAGCTCCTCATCTTAAGGCTGGGTGTACTGCTTTTACTATAATATCCACAGGCTAACCATGATTAAAGAGAAACTATTCACAATATATAACCTTTGAGTTGAATCATTATAATGTTGTGCTTTTCATAATCATGTCTTACCTTGGTTTTTTCTAAAAGGAAAACATCTTTGGACTCATGGGGATGAGATTTTCAGAATCAGGGCTTTGGAATTAGGCAGTAATCCACTACTTGATTTTGGGTGAACTAAGAAAATTCCTGTGCCTTCATTTTTCTGTTTTCAAATGGTATAATCCAATTAATATTCTCAGGATTTCCATAGTTGTAAACTATATTTGTGACTTCTATGTTAAAGAAATGTTCAAAACTATTTTCCCTTGCATTAATTAGAATAATGGTATGGAACAAGAAAATACTAGGATATTGTTTTGTTTTGTAAGAAGAACCCAATAGAACCACATCATAGAGGGGAAAGAATGTTAAATCAGTAAATTTAGGCATAGAAGTTAATAATTATTGCACTAGAACACTGATAATAAGGGTTTTCTTTTTTAATATTAGCATGTTAACATTTCTAAATATACAAGCAATAGTATTTTTATTTGTTTTCTTAAAGAAAAAAAATTATTTCTGCAGAGTGAGTTTCTACTCATAGAAGCATTAAACTACCAATGAAATTATAACCCATAGTTGCTTCTACTGATTGTCAATTTTGTTATTCTTACCTCTTTCATAACTTGAGAGATAGTAGTAATCTCAACAGACAGAATAGTACAGAGTCCCTCCTAAACACACCTTAAAGCATTCATATTTCTGGGAGATTGGCTTTTATATGAATTGTACTCTTGAGCAAACTGCTTGGCTAATGATAAGCATTTATGAAGTAACCATAAGCCCATGGAGGATCCAGAAACAACCTGAGGCTTAAGGGCAGACTGATTCAGTGTCATAGGTTTTCCCTTGACCTTTGGGAGAAGCATGGTATATTCCTGAGTAAAGGGACATTGTTGCAGTTTCTTGGATCACTGGATAATTTTACCATCTCAATCTGAGAGTGATTGCAAAACAAATTCGCATTGTAAACAAATATTACAAAATTAGCATCTATACAAATAAATAAGGCAGTGAATGATAATATTTCAATTTTATAAAGACAATTCAAAGACATTGATAGTCAGTATGTGAAGAACATATCAAAAAATCCCTGACTAATTTAAAAATATCAATTCATATGAGTTTGGATTTTTAAGCTTTACTTACCATGAACATATGTAAATGAGCTGAGATAAACAGCTAGGTTTATCTAAATCACATCTAAGAAGCAAGAAACATGAAACTTGATACATCAAGGCTTGTCTCAAGTTGTGCTTTTTTGACCACTATGTGTTTTGGGTTTCTTCTGAAGGATTCAAACACATTTTTCTTCCCAAGCACCACAGCTGGAGAGCTGGCACATTTACTAAGTTTTTCAGATCTTGGCGGTACAATTTTAGACATTAAGTCTTCTGAAATACTTTAACTTGTACTTGTCTTTTTTATGTTAATCATAAACTTCTTTGAGGAAGATTACCAGGGAAACAAAGTCATGTGATTATATAAAAGGTACATACAGAGATATTACATGATGAAAGTATACTAAGTCTATGTCAAAAATGAAAGTATACATTATCATTGAAAAGTAGGTAAGAAAAGAACACAAAAATCTTATTAGTGATGATTATCCTACTTATATGTTTTAAACCAAAATTATTGGTTTAGATAAACCTATATTTTATCCATTGGATCCATACAATTTCCATAAGAAATATATATTAATAACTAATGTTCTCATCTGCATATAGGTGCTGATAAAGGTTCATTGCATACATATGTGCACATTAATTTATACAAACAAAAAGTGTGAAAGTTTGTGTAATAATTGCTGATTATAATAACTTACATGTATACAAATACTTCAATACAATACAAAAATTTAAAACAAATAATATTTAGTTATGTTGATTGGAAAACATATAACACTTTTATTTTGTAACCAGCAGAAGTTATTTTATCTCCATATTAATTGGAACTCTTTGGCAGGTGCATTCCAAAGTTTATAAACCCAATGAAATGATGTTTTTATTTTAATTGTTAATATTGATAGTTTATCACATTTTCTGTGTTTTCATTAATAAGATTTACTATGTAAATTGCCTAGAGCTTAAAACCTGTCTACTTAGCCTTCTGATGGCCAGTCTCATATCTTTATTCCTTAAAGTATAGATAGCAGGATTTAAGATAGGAGTGAGAGCAAAGTCAACAATAGCAAAGAAATTATCAAGCGATTTAGTCGGAAAAGGCCATACATAGAGAAACATGCATGGTATGAAAAACAAAACCACTACAGCGATGTGAGCTGACAAGGTGAAAAATGCTTTGGATAAATCCGTTGAAGAATGTTGTCGTACAGTGACCAGGATAAAAATGTATGATGTAATCAAGAAGAAGAATGTACACATAGAAATAAAGCCACTGTTGGCAGAGACCACAAATTCCAGTTTATAAGTGTCCATGCATGCAAGTTTAATGACCCTTGGAAAATCACAATAAAAGCTTCCTACATTATAGGGAGCACAGAAGGGTAAATTTATGACAAACAGAAACTGAGACACTGCATGAATCATCCCTATGACCCAAGCAGCTATTACCAAACTTATACATTTTTTTGGATTCATGATCATAAGGTAGTGAAGAGGCTTGCAGATTGCTGTATATCTGTCATATGCCATGACTATGAGCAGTACCATCTCAACTCCACCCATCACATGAATGAAGAACATTTGTATCATGCAGTTGTGGAAAGAAATGACTTTACAACCAGTAAAAAGATCAGATATTGTCCTAGGAATTGCTGTAGATGAAAGGCCCAAGTCAATGAGTGAAAGGTTGGCCAGTAGAATATACATGGGGAAGTGTAAGTGAGAATCCACAATCACTATGAACACAATGAAGAGGTTTCCAAAAAGAATTCCCACATAAAATAAGGAGAAGAAGAGGCCAAAGAAAAGCTGTGTTCCAAATGATTGTGCAAGTCCCAGCAAAACAAATTCAGGAACAATAGAAGCATTCACTTCGTCCATTGCATCAGAAAGTTGGGAAAATACATGAAAATCCTGAAAGACAAGATGAATTATTTTAAGGCATCATAGTAAGATTAAATGTTAGTAATTTAAGATCAGTCACTGTATCAGAGATATTGCTTAAGAGTAGATCATTTGCTTATCAAACAATTTCTATTAGCAATAAGTATTTTTAATTGGTGTAGACTACTTACAAAATGTGAGGAACCCAGTGTACATGAGATTTATGGAATATGAAAAGAGCTATACTCACAAAGATATACTACATTAAATTATAGCAATTGATAAAACATAACCTTCTGAGACAATTTATGTAGTAGGATAAAATGAACTAAATTCAAGGACTTTGGATGAAATAAAAAGAGATATTGGGAATAATACTAAAAGACTCTGTAAGGACATTCACATTTTTTTTTCAAAACCTAAGATTATTTTAAAGCTGCCATTTAAAAATAATAAAATTAAGTGAATATCAGGCATTAGAATGGAACGCAAGTCAACATACTTAACTTATTTCTTACCTATGCCAGCTGAAAAAAATGACTCAAAGATAAAATGTGTTACTAGTATGTATGGGCTTTG
The DNA here is from genome assembly GCF_947179515.1 of Apodemus sylvaticus. Taxonomy (NCBI): domain Eukaryota; kingdom Metazoa; phylum Chordata; class Mammalia; order Rodentia; family Muridae; genus Apodemus; species Apodemus sylvaticus. The sequence goes on along the minus strand of NC_067476.1, from coordinate 93,721,658 downwards.
ATTCTCTGTACCCAATGAAAGAAAAAATGGAAAGAGAAAGAAAGGAAGAAAGAGAAATAAAGAAAGGAAGAAAGGAAGGAATAAAGAAATTGTTTCTTACACATGATTGTCTTATCTTGTGCTTGTATTTCAATGTTTAGAGAGAATAAAGCTGATATCTTTATAATATTAAAATGATTAAAATATACATGATTGGATACTAAAAATCCATCAGGCAAAGTGAACAATGATATAGAGAACTTGTAATGTAACTGTGTATCTATGTGTGTGTGTGTGTGTTTTAGAAATCAACAAAATATAAGAAAATATTACTCTCATGTTAAATAAGAAAATGTACAATTATAATTAGTAAAATATATTAGTATTACCAAATCAGAGGGAACAATACTGCCCCGTACAAAGCAGGTAGCAAAAGCTTAATGAAATGCGTTTATTTACAATTCACAAGAGGGAAGGTATTTTAACCCTTAAATAATATATCAAGAATTTTAACTCCATACCTTGTTGTGTAGTACTTCTCTGAAATACTAACTGTAAACTCTCCAGTCACAAACACTCAGAACACTTTATTGACAGTTCTAAGTAAGGCTTTAAGGCAGTTTTAATGAGAGCCACTAGGCATAAATACATCAAATATACAAAGTTGGCTATAATGATGAAATAAAGCTTGATGATGGACTTTACAAAAGCATTACCATAGCCCATCATTTCCAGTTACAATGATAGCATTCCAGGTTTCAGGGTTTCTAATTCTATTTTTAGATTTAAGTAATCTTTCGATTCACCCACTATATTCATATCTATTTTCCCCTCAAATATCAAATTATCTAGGGATCTAAAGAGTTGACAGGTTTATCGAAGCTTTTTGAAAACTAGGATTCACCTATAACTGATGAAATAAAGAATGTTATTGATTCTATTGCACGTTTTTATGTCACAAATAATATTATCTAAGGACAAAATACAATTAAATCAGTAAAGGGCTTTGTTTAATTTTCTTGGATAATGCAGGATATTAGATCACACTGTGAACCTGGAGATTGTGCTGTTTACTGGAAAAACCTGTTTGTAGTGGTGGTGTGACTCAGCTTTAGCCACATATTTAATCCCTCTGGATGGAATACAGACGGAACTCCCTTAGTGCAGACTTAGAATCCCAAACAATGAAGGTAAAGTTAGTTTGTAGAAGGAAGTATCCATTTGAAAGTGATGTCTAATTGAGTGGCAGACATAATAGTGAATCAGAGAAAGGTTTGACAAAATAAGATATGCCCAACTCTTATGAGAACAGAGAGAAAAGAGAGGCTACTTAGGAGAGAGCATTACAGAGAGAGAAGAGAGGGCAGTTTTTACCAGATAGCTGGACAGAGAGAGGTTGCAGAGAGAGAATAAGCAGGACACAGGTGAAGACAGAATGAGCCAGAGAATGAAAAAGAGTAGGAGGACTAGAACATATTGCCAGAGATAATTTTGGGCTAAACAGAACAATTCAGGAGCAACTGAGAGAGGCCAGATTAAATCAGTCAGCTTGGAGAGGAATTTTGAGCCAGAACAGCTGAATTGGCCAGCCAGTCAGAGTTCAGAAAGAGCTAACAAAGGTGAGCTTATTCACCAGTAGGTCTAGATAAGAGTATATAGAGGCTAGAAACTTCCAGGACTGAACCTCAGTTAGAGGAAAGCAGAAGTAAGCCTCCAAGCTGATAATTATACCAGACGAATAAAAGATACTTTAACATTGGGCCTTGTGTAAAATTATCTTAAGATGAAAACTCCCTAAGGAAATCTACTCAAGCAGTGACAAAGCATGCTGTTTGCTTTTGGTTGAATAGAGGTGGCTATTCTGAACGCATTCTTGTAATAATAAAATAACTATAAGGAAAATGGATGTCCTTGTGACCTTATCCACTGGGATAATTTGCTCAATCTGAACAATATAGCCTTACACACACACACACACACACACACATACACACACATACATACATATATATATATATATATATACATACACATGTATGTATATGTATACACACACATATATATATACATACATACACATGTATGTATATGTATACACACACATATATATATTTCTAGGGATGAGCATATAATATTGGATAACCAGTTAGTGTGTTCTTGCTTCAGGAAGGCTATTTCCCCTGCTCCCAGCATTCCTTAGTTACCTGTAATTCTTTGTTGAAGACTAAGGCTTTCCACTAACCATGCTAGCATGTCTGTTGGATTTGTGCCTGCTCAACAATTTTTGGAAGAGACATTAGTTTTTAAATAAAAGATAGAGTGAATGGACAAATACTGAGAAGGATAATTAGATGGGACAAAAAGAGATAATACTTTGGTATGAATCTAGAGACTAATCACTTTGATTGCTTTCCTATTCTATAATATGAAACAATTTTGATTAACTTTCAATTTCTGCATCGTTTCCTACATTATTACATATAAAAATTCTTGAACACCCATTTAAGTTCTTGGTTATTGTAGCTTATGCATTGCAAAACAATTGTTGTTATATTAATGCATTCATAATTTTGTTACTAGACTTCTAATCTATATTTACATTATAGTTCCCCCAAACTATAGTGGAATGTAACTTAATACACTTTTATATCTGTTGTTTTCTACTTGTGCTAATTATAAAGAATGAGAATTTAAATAAATGAAGGTCTTATTCACCTACAATCATCTTCAGCCATTTTTTAATATATTATTATTAAATCCACATGTTTCTAGAGAATTTATGCACAAAAATAGTAAAAATATAGCAAAACAACTTCACAGTTTTATCTCAAAAGATGAAAATCAAAGCAAAAGCAAACTATAGTGATTTACTCTTTTTCCTTCAGAACATTGATTACAGCATGAAGCTCCTGAGTTCATCATAAGCCAGGTCCCCACAGTGTTTGGTGATTTTCCTGCTGGTGGTGACTTAATATTACTCAAGGTCTATGGGTAGTATCACTTCAAACAAGATATATAAACATATGTTAAACAAAGCATACTAATAGAATCATAGATTTACATGAAAATTGGGAACAACTGTGAGAGAATGCATTTAACCCTTGATTCTACATAAAACAGCCTAGTGTTTAACAGTACAACATCAATAGCAAAACATTCAGAAGTCCAGATCAGATGCTAGATGTCTTAAACTCTAGTGTATTGGTCTTCAATATTACTCTAAAAATTATTATGAGAAACAGGTATAAAATCTCAGAATAATATATATTTGATAGGATCACTTTGCTTTATTGAAAGGATCCTGTTAGTCTTTGAACTCATACTCAGTTTGACATAAAACTATACATCCTGCTTTGTAAATAACTAATCCTTTCCCTACCCTGTCCCCTTGATGGACTCTCCCAAATTTTCTTTTTCTTTATTTCAAACATTTATACCACTACAATAAAAAGAACTCCTATCCATTGCATTTCTGCAGAATCCTGTGGGCTAGAATGTACCTAAGTCTTGGCATAGTTCTTCAGTTTATTTGCTGCTTAGCGTATTCAAATGTTAAAATAAAATGTAGGAATTACTCCAGAGCATTGGAAGACAAGGCTTGAGATTATTGAGATTGTCATATGATCTTTAAATATGCAAGAAATATCTGTGACCAGACATCTGCTTGCCATAGTTGGAAATGAAGTATACAATTGTCTGAGGGCTACAGACAGCAGAAATTCATGTATCTTGAAAAAACTTCATACTGAAAAGGCAAATTAAAAAAAAACAGCAAAAGGTTATGAGCACAAGATTGATTATATAAAGCAATATATTTATGTGAAACCTCAAAATGATTATGTGATAGTGTGAAATAAAAAGGTAAAAATATTCTTGAAAAGTGACATGTCTGACATTATTTTACAGATGGGAGTTTAGAGGGCTGTCAAAATTAAGACAACTATGAATGGCAGGTTTTAAATGTAAACCACCCCTTACCTTCTCTCAAGTAACAGCAGGTACACGTTGAAGAGAAGGGAAATTTAAATATATTATTTTTCATTTCTATAAGCAATGCCCCCAAAGACAAAGATATATGTATGATTTTTTTATCGTTGCAAAGAAGCTAATTATTTACTCAGGAGAGTGACCCATTGGTACTGTGAAGGCGGCCAATACCCAGCTCATTAATGGTTTCTATTGGGAATTGGATGATGAGATACTGGTTTGCCCAAGAGAGAAGTATCAAAAGAATTGTCTGGTTATCTAAGAGGGAAAAATAAGAGGATTCTGAGTAATGTATTAGATATTGTAAAATAACCTCTTTGCAGAGCAATAATTTTATTGTATGAATCGCTTGAAATGGAGTAAAAAATATTTCAAAAGTGGATAGCTGTACTTTGGATTCATATATCAAATTAAAAGTACTCTAAAACTAGTTGTCTGAAAATGCACTTCACTTGTTAGTAAGGAAAAAAGATAAAAGTTCTTATTGTTTCATTTTGACAAATGTGTGTCCAAGAAAGCCTAAGTGTTATGCAAAATCAGAGGATATAGATATTTTTAAAAATCACTACTTTATCATTTGTGTTGATCTATTATAAGTTAAATTGGTAAGTCATTTGTTTAGAAATTTTGGAAGATATAGCTGTTTTGAGTTACTTGAATGAAGGTTCTGGACCCCTGAGAAGGAGACCATCATTCAACACTATATGAATAAAACCATAGAATGCAGATATTATGTAACTTGATTCTTAAAAAAATGAGAATGTAAATATCGAGTAACAACTTGAAAATATTTAATGTTACATAAGAAACCTATATTTTGGGGATATGCCTAGGAATGGTATAGCTACATCTTGATGTGGAACTGTTCATAATTTGTTTATTGGAAGCTGCCAAATTTGTTTCCAGAATTGGTGTGCATGTATGTGCTCTGACCAGCAATGGAGAAGTGCTCCCCTTATTCTATATCCTCCCTAGCATGTGCTGTCTCTTAAACTTTTGAACTTAGCCATTCTGACTGGTGTAATGTGAAATCTCAGAGTCATTGCAATTTGTGTTTCCCTAATGACTAAGGATGATGAACATTTCCTTAAGTGTTTCTCAGTCATTCAAGAGTCCTCCACTGGAATTTTCTGTTTAGCTCTGAACCCCATTTTTAATTGGACTACTTGGTTTGTTGATATATAACTTTTTGAGTTCTTTATATTATATTTTGGATATAAGCTCTCTCTCAGATATAGGTTTAGTAAAAACCTTTTTTTCCATTCTGGATTCTGTCATTTTGTCCCATTGATGGTATCCACTGCCATACAGAAACTTTTAAGTTTCATGAAGTCCCAATTATTAATTTTTAATCTTGGTGCCTGAGTTATTGTTGTTCAGTTTAGGAAACTGTCTACTGTCACAATGTGTTCAAGGAAGTTCCCTACTTTCCCTTCTATTAAATTTAGTGTGTCCAATTATATGTTAAAGACTTTTATCCACTTGGACTTAAGTTTTGTTCTGGGTGATAAATATGGATATATTTGGATTCTTCTACATGCAGATATCCAGTTAGATTGGCATGATGTGTTGACTTGCTACACTATGTTCATGGAAGCTTTATTTGTAATAGCACAAAACTGGAAACAACTGAGATGTCCCTCAAAGGAAGAATGGATTCAGATTTGTGGATCATTTCCACAATAAAATATTTCTCAGCTTTTAAAAAGAAGGACATCATGAAATGTGCAGACAAATAGATGGAACTAGAAAATATGCTCCTGAGTGAGATAACCCAGACCCCAAATGGCAGGGATGGTATGTACCCATTTATGAGTGGATACAAGCCATAAAATACAGAATGTGCATGCTATAATCCACAGACATAAAGAAGCCAAATAACAAGGAAGGCCCAAGGGAGGATGCTTGAATCTCTCTCAGAAGGGTAAATGAAATAGTCATTATAGGTGGAGTGAGAGAGAGAGAATGGCGAGGGTAATGGGGAATCAAGTATAGGAAAAGCCAGGGAAAGAGGGCTGGGAGAGTGAACAGATATCATCAGTGGGAGGAGAAACATTGCTGAACTCTGGGATATGCTAGGGACCTGGGATAGGGGAGGCTCCAGGGAGTCTAGCAGTAGGCAATGTGGAGCCTAAAGTGGATACCTCAGTGACTAGGCAGGACTCTCAGTGGAGGAATAAGGACACCAACCTACTCAGAAAAACCTTGACCTCAAATATATCCTGCCATAAGAAGTGCAGGGACAAAAATAGAGCAGAGACTGGGAGAATGACCAACCAATGACTGCCCGATTTGACTTCCGTCCTATGGGCAAGAACCAATCTCTGGCACTATTAATGATACTCTGTAATGCGTGTATGCAACAGCCTATCATAAGTGTCTTCTGAGAGGATCAGCCCAGCAGCTAACCAAAGCAGATGCTGAAACTCACAGCTAATCTTTAGACAGAGCTGTAGAAGTCCTTTTTTTTTTAAATTGAATAATGTCTTCATTTACATTGCCAATAGAAAAACCGTTCCCAATATCCCCCCTCCCCTAAAACTCCCAATATCTCCCCCTCCACCTTCCCCCTGTCTTATATGCTCCTCTACCCAACACACTCCTGCCTCCCCCACCCTCGGTTTCCCTTTGTTGGGGCCCTGACCAAGGACCATTCCTCCCACTGATGCCCAACAAGGCCTTCCTCTGCCACATTTTAGACTGGAAACATGTGTGCCTCTTGGTTGATGGTTCAGTCTCTGGGAGTCTTGGGGCATCTGGGTGGCTGAAATAATTGTTCTTCCCATGGGGCTGTAAAGCCCTTCAACTCCTCTGGACCATCCCCCAGCTCCTCCTTTGGGAACCCTATGCCCAGATCAATAGTTGGTTGCTAGCATCTACCTCTGTATTTGTAAGGCTCTGGAAGGGCCCCTCCAGAGACAACGATGGCATACTCCTTTTGGTATGTACTTCTTGTCATCCATAAAAGTGTTGGGGTTTGGTAACTATTTATAGGATAAATCCCCAGGTAGGGCAGTCTCTGGGTGGCCTTTACTTCAGTCTCTGTTCCACACATTGTCTCCCTTATTGCTCCTGTGACTATTATGTTCCCTTTCTTAGAGGAACCAAAGCCCTCTCACTTAAGTGCTACTTCTTCTTGAGCTTCTTGTGCTGGGAGAATTGTAACTTGTTTATTTTGAATTTTTGGGCTAACGTCTGCTTATTAGTGAGTGCATACCATGTGTGTTCTTTTGTGATTGGGTTGCCTCGCTCAGGATGACAGTTTCTAGCTCCATTCATTTGCCTAAGAATTTCATGAATTCATTGTTTTTAATAGCTGAATAGCACTCCATTGTGTATATATACAATAATTTCTGTATCCATTCCTCTGCTGAGGGGCATCTGAGTTCTTTCTGTCTTCTGGCTATTATAAATAAGGCAGCTATGAACATAGTGGAGCATGTGTCCTTATTACATGTAGGAACATCTTCTGGGTATATGCCCAGGAGTGGTATAGTTGGGTCCTCAGGTGGTACTATGTCTAATTTTCTGAGGAATTGACAAACTGATTTCCAGAGTTGTTTTACCAGATTGCAATCCCACCAACAATAGAGCTGTATTCCCTTTTCCCCACATCCTCTCCAGCATCTGCTGCCCCCTGATTTTTTTCATCTTAGCCATTCTGTCTGGTGTAAGGTGGAATCTCAGTGTTGTTTTAATTCGCATTTCCCTGATAACTAAGGATGCTGAACATTTCTTTAGGTGCTTTAGAGCTATTCAAGTTTCCTCAGTTGAGAATTCCCTGTTTAGCTCTGTACTTCATTTTAATAGGGTTATTTGAATCTCTGGAGACTAACTTCTTATATTCTTTGTATACATTGGATATTAGCTCTCTAATACCATCAGATGTAGGGTTGGTAAAGATCTTTCCTCAATTTGTTGATTGCCTTTTTGTCCTATTGACTGTCCTTTGACTTACAGAAGCTTTTCAGTTTTATGAGGTCCCATTTGTCTATTCATGTTCTTAGAGCATAAGCAATTGGTATTCTGTTCAGGAACTTCTCCCCTGCGCCCAAGTGTTCAAGATTCATCCCCACTTTCTCCTCTATACGCTTCAGTGCGTTTGGTTTTATGTGTAGAACCTTGATCCACTTGGACTTGAGCTTTCTACTAGGAAATAAGAATGGGTCAATTTACATTTTTCTGCATGCAGATCTCAAGTTGACCCAGCACCATTTGTTAAAAATGCTGTCTTTTTTCTACTGGATGTTTTTAGCTCTGTTGTCAAATATCAAGTGACTGTACTTGTGTGAGTTCTTTTCTGGGTCTTCAATTCTATTCCATTGATCTTCCTGCCTGTCTGCATACCAATACCAAACAGTTTTTATAACTATTGCTTCGTAGTAGAGCTTGAGGTAGGGATGGTGATTGCCCTAGAAGATCTTTTGTTATGGAGAATAGTTTTTGCTATCCTGGGTTTTTTGTTATTCCAGATGAATTTGAAAATTGTTCTTTCTAGATCTATGAAGAATTGATTTGGGATTTTGATGGGGATTACATTTACTCTGCAGATTGCTTTCAGCAAGATGGCCCCCAAAAGAAGAATGCACTTCTTGTCATCCCTAAAAGTGTTGGGGTTTGGTGACTGTTTATAGGATGAATCCCCAGGTAGGGCAGTCTCTCAGTGACCTTTCCTTCAGTCTCTGTTCCACACATTGTCTCCCTTATTGCCCTTGTGAGTATTTTGTTCCCTTTCTTAGAGGAACCAAAGCACACCAAGGAATGCTTCAGACTGGGTATGGAACCATTCTAAAAGAGAGAGAAGTATCTTGCAGTCAACAAAGCTGAAAGGAATTGGAGATCTGAAAAGTTATATACTAGTCAGCATCCTATTACTGTGACCAGACACTTGACCTCTGCAAGTCACATGAAAGCACTTAGGGCTGGAGAGATGGCTCAGTGGTTAAGAGCAGTGACTGCTCTTCCAGAGGTCCTGAGTTCAATTCTCAGCAACCACATGGTAGATCAGCAATGGGGTTTGTGCCTCTTCTGGTTTGTCTGAAGAGAGCAATGGTGAATGCAAGAAAGCATTTGAAGGGGTACTTGCTTGGAGTTTCAGAGAATTACTTCATCTTCCTTTTGGTAGTGATCATGGGGGCATGCAGGCAGACATGGTGCTGGAGAGTAGCTGGGAGGTCTACATATAGATCCACAGGCAACAGGAAGAGAAAGGGCTTCCTATTGGTTTTGACATGGGCTTTAAAACCTCAAAGCCCTTCTCCAGTAACATGCTTCCTTAAATAAGACCACATCTCATAATCCTTTCTAAGACTCCCACTCCATAATGATCAAGTATTTAAATCTATGATCTATGGGAGAGACAAACTACTCATTGAAACCACAGCAAGTACTCGACATGGAGATGAAGAGTTTGGAATTTGACTGCTGGTTTTCAGTCTTGCTTTAGTTCAGTATTTCCTTGCTATCTATCCTTTTCTCCATCTTGGAATTGTAATGTATATTCTGTGTAATTGGGTGTTGGAAGCATGTGGTCTACTTTTTGATGTCAATTTTACTAGTGGTTAAAGCTAAGAGAACATCATGAGTCTCAGAAGAGACTTTGAATTTTGGATTTTAAAACAATGCTGATCCTGTGGCAGACTAAGAACATTTTTCAAGTTGGACTGAATGCATTTTACATTATGATAAGTTTACAAACCTTGAATAAGAATAGCTTTTATAGACTCACATATTTGAATGCTTAGCCATTAGGGAGTGGCACAGCTTGAGAAGGCTTAGAAGGTGTGGTCTTGTTCGAGGCAGTGTGCAGCTGAAGCACGGATTTGAGATTTCAAAAGCCTGCTTCAAATCCAAAGTCTCTTTTTCCCCATTACCAATGGATCTATATGTAGATATCTCAGCTATTTCTCCAGCATCATGTGAGCCTGCATACTACCATGCTACCCACAATGATGAGAATGGAATAAACCTCTGAAACTTCAAACCATCCCCAATTAAATACTTTCCTTTATAAGAGCTGGCATGGTTAAGGTGTTTCTTCGAAGCAATAGAACACTCATTAAGACAAAGTGTTTAGCCAATGCAAAGCCTCAGACATCAGAAGCTGAAATTTTCAAGCAAAGAAAAAAACAATCTACTGTGTTCTCTAACAGTTTTACCCAGTTGTCTGTTGTTCTTTTGTCTATGATTGAGGCCATATTTAAGAACTACTTAGGATTAATAGAACTTGATAATTTAGTGACTAATGAACATCAAAGGGATGAAGAAATTAATTATTCCTTGATTTGTAGCCAAACAACTATTTATTTATTGTAACTTGGGATGATTGAAAAAAGAGGAAGTTTCAGAAGGAAACATACCTTTTTTTAGACTTATTAAATGTTGGTTCTTGTTGGAGCAGAAATGTTAAATGTTTGTGATGACTCTGTTATGGTTACTGATTTTCATGAAGTATTTTCTGGAACAGGTGTTTCCTTGCTCCCCTGTAGCCTTTCTTTGTGGAATTTCTTATAAATGAGTCATTATAACCTTTATCAGTAGCTTCAGCTCTGTCTGCCTCATTTTTAGTGCTCTTCTGCCCCAGGTCTCAGAAATGGTTCCACAAGGACAAAAGCCCACAGTTCAGAATGTGTTTGTTTAAAGATTTGTTTAAAATAGAGCTCCGCTGGGGAACAACTAAAAATAAGGTAGTCTGAATTTAATTTACCAATGCCTAAAATGAGAAGCATCCCTAAAGTGCAGTTACAGGTGCAGAAATTTCATAAATTGCTGTAGTGAAAATTTCAGGTCTTCACTCAGGCAGTGAAACACGTAGGCCCACTGTGTAGGCAGAAATCCATGTGATCATCCGAGGATAGAGCATGAAGCTAATAGTCCTGATCAGTAGATGGATCAACATATAGAACCATTATTTGATGGCTTGAAATTGAGGAAGATAAATCTGGAGAACATTTTTCCAGTGTAGTGTTTAGTATTTGGGAGAACAGGAAAGGTTGAGTATGAGTTCTATGGTGAACAGATTTCAGGGCTGATTCTTTACCACATTTACAATGAACTTAGGAGATTCCTTCAAGATAGAATGGTTAGCCCTTCCAAAGGTACAATCTGGGGTATTTTGAAAAAATCTAGCTCATAGAATATAAAGTTATATGTAGCCACTAGTGAGAGGTCCCTGGTATGTAAAAAAACCATTCAAGTGAGGAAGACTATGAATAGCATTGGACACTTGTTAAATACAGGCTCAACACCAATCTAAATAAAAGAAAAATCAAAGGTCTATCAATTAACCTGACCTCCCTACTGTAGCTGTAGCTGTCATTCTCCACATTTTCAGGATCCAGAGAAAGAACTGCATCAATTCTTCATCTTTTCCTTTTTAAAAAATCTAGTAGCATCCCACATGCCTCTAGTACTTTAATTACTGTGGTTTTGTTTATTTGAATTTTTTCTAAATTAACTATAATTACATTATGCCTTTCCTTCCCTATCTTCCTTTTAATTCCTGTGATGTGTTCCTGCTCCAGTAGCTATTTATGTTAATTTACATTATGTTTTATTTTATGTATGTTAAACTATCCCTGTATATCTAGGATGAAGCCTACTGGATCATCTGGATGATAATTTTGATGTGTTCTTGGATTCTGTTTGGAAGTGCTTTATTGTATTTTGTGTCAATGTTCATTAAAGAAATTAATCCGTAACTCTCTTAATCCTCTTTCTTTGTTGGTACTTTGTAAGGTTGGGTATCAGGGTAACTTGTAGCCTCATAGAATGAATTTGTCAATGTTCCTTCTGTTTCTATTTTGTGGAATAATTTGAGAAGTAAGGAAGTTAACTAAAATATCTAGTTCAGAGCTTGCTTGGTTGCTCTATCTATCTATCTATCTATCTATCTATCTATCTATCAATCTATCTTTCTATTTGCCTATTTTTGGTTGGGAGACTTTGTGTTGAGAACACTTTTGGATAATATATATTATGAACAGAGTGGAACATGTGGCCCTGTGGCCTAGTGAGCATCTTTTGGGTATGTTTCCAAGAGTGATATTGCTGAGTCTTCAGGTAGATCTGATTTCAATTTTCTGAGGAACCTACCACTTTGCAATCCCACCAACAATTCAGGAATGTCCCTCTTTCTCTCCATCCTCGACAACATGTGTTGTCTTTTAAGGTTTTGATCTTAGCCATTCTGACTCATGTAAGGTGGAATCTCAGGGTTGTTTGTATTTGCATTTCTCTGATCACTAAGGACTTTGAACATTTCTTTAGATGTTTTGTAGATATTCCGATCTTCTATATGCCTTTTTTGATTGGGTTTTTTGTTGTTTGTTTGTTTTGTTTTGTTTTGCTTTTTTTTTTTTTTTTTGTTAGCTTCTTGAGTTCTTTATACATTTCAGATATCAGCCCTCTCTATCGGGAGTGGAGTTAGTGAAGATTTTTTTTTCCCCAATCAGAAGGTTGCCAATTAGTCTTATTGACTATGTCTTTTGCCTTACAGAAGCTTTCTAATTTCATGAGGTTCTATTTATCAATTCTTGATCTGTTTTAGAGCATGAGTCATTGAAATTCTGTTTAGAAAATTTCCCACTGTGACAATGAGTTCAAGGCTCTTTCCCACTTTCTCTTCTATTAGATTTGGTGTGTCTGGCTTTATGTGGAAGTTCTTGGTCCACTTGAACTTGAGCTTTGTACAGGTGAAAAATATGAGTTTATTTTCATTGTTCTACATACACAAAGCAAATTAGACCAGCACCATTTATTGAAGATGCTTTTTTTCCCATTGTATATATTTGGCTTCTTTGTCTACGATCAAGTGTCCATAAGTGTGTTGTTTTATTTCTGGGTCTTTAATTCTATCCCATTGATTAACCTGTCTGCAGTTTTTATCACTATTGCTCTATAGTAGAATGTGAGGTCAGGAATGGTGATTCCCAGAGCAGTTCTTTTATTGTTAAGAATTGATTATTACTATTCTAATTTTTAGCCTTTCTAGATGAACTTGAGAATTGCTTTTTCTGTGTTGTTGAAGAATTGTGTTGTGATTTTGATGGGGATTGCATTGAATCTTTAGATTGCTGTTGGTAAGATGGGCATTTTTATGATGTTAATCCTGCCAATCAATGAGCATGAGAGTTCTCTCCATTTTCTGAGATCTTGTTCAATTTCTTTCTTGAGAGACTTGAAGTTATTGTCATATAGATCTTTTACTTGTTTGGTTAGTGTTACCACAAGATATTATATATTATTGTGAGTATTGTGAAGGGAATTGTTTCCCTAATTTCTTTCTCAGCATGTTTATCATTTGTATGAAGGAAAACTACTGATATATTTGAGTTAATTTTATATCCCACCTTTTTGCTGAAGTTGTTTATTAGTTGGAGAAGTTCTCTGGTAGAATTTTTGGGGTCACTTATGTACACTATCATATCATCTGCAAATAGTGTACCTCTATTTCTTCTTTACCAGTTGTATCCCCTTCATCTCTTTTTGTTGTTTTATTTTGTTCTAGTTAGCACTTTGAATACTATATTTAATAGATATGGGGAGAGTGGGCATCCTTGTCTGGTCACAGATTTCAGAGGGATTGCTTCAAGTATGTCTCCATTTAATTTAAGATTGGCTGTTGGTTTTCAGTAAATTGCTTTTATTATGTTTAGATAGGGGCCTTGAGTTTCTGATCTCTCCAGCACTTTAAACATGAAGGGTTTTTTTTGTTGTTGTTGTTGTTGTTTGCTTGTTTGTTTTTTGGGTTTTTTTTTTTTTTTGTATTTTGTCAATTGCTTCTAATGCATCTAAGGAGATGATCGTGTGATTTTTTTTTTCTTTTGAACTTCCTTATATAGTGGATTATGTTAATGGATTTTTATATACTGAGCCAACCTTGAATCCCTGGGGTGAAATCTACTTGATCATGTTAAATGATGGTTTTGATGTGTTCTTGGATTCACTTTGCAAGTTTTTATATTGAGCATTTTTGCATTGATATTCATAACTGAGATTGGTCTGAAGTTCTCTTTTATGGTTTGGTCCTTGTGTGGTTTAGGTTTCAGAGTAATTATGACTTCATAGAATGAATTAGGTAGTGCACCTCCTGTTTCTCTCTTATGGAATAGTTTGAGGAATATTGATATAAGGTCTTTGGAATTCTGGTAGAATTCTGTAATAAATTCCTCTGGCCCTGGGATTTTTTTTTTTTTTTTGATGGGAGATTTTTTAATGACTTCTTCTATGTCCTGATGGGAAATGGGCCTATTTAGATATTTTACCTGCTCTTGATTGAACTTTGGTAAGTGGTATCTGTCCAGAAAACTGTCCATTCTATCTAGATTTTCTAGTTTTGTTGCATATAAGCTTTTGTAGTAGGATCTGATATCTTTTGAATTTCCTCTGTTTTTGCTGTTATATCTCCCTTCTCATTTTCCTTCCTTCCTTCCTTCCTTCCTTCCTTCCTTCCTTCCTTCCTTCCTTCCTTCCTTCCTTCTTTCTTTCTTTCTTTCTTTCTTTCTTTCTTTCTTTCTTTCTTTCTTTCTTTCTTTCTTTCTTTCCTTTTTTTTATTTGAGGCTTAAGTATCAGAGCTGTTTTAATTGTTGCAGACAAGATGTGTGACTTATACTTGAACTGAAACTAATATATAAAGTAAATGCTCCATGAGCTCCCAGTCTAATCAATAGACATGAATAGTGTAAGTGCAAAGATTTAGTTTTGTATAACCTATTACAAAAATCCTTTTCATATTTAAAGAGAAACATCTCTTAAAAGTGACAAGAAGGGAGCCATGTTCCTGGGGGAAATAATGGCAGACACTGAGAGGCTTTCACTTCAGGGAAATCTCTGGGCAACCCTGGGAATGAAGTTCTTTTTTGGTATTTCATCTCCTGCATATGAAGCCAAGACCTGTCTTCATCAGCAGCACACACTACAATGTACTGTAAACTGGGTCTAGCACATCTGCTTTCACGCTTGTCTGCCGTGGTAGCCCAGTGAAGTCTGTAAAAATGATATTTTACAGACACAGGTGGAAAAAAGAAATGTCTCCTGGGAATAACGGAACTCTCTGTAAATTTAGAAGCAGAAATCTCACCTGGCAATTTGATATATTTTCTTACTCTCTAGCTATTTAAGATGGGTCTGTAGTTCTCAAGTAGCAGTTTGCCCTGACTTCCTCCTTTTCTCTCTTCTTGGGATTCCTATGGCCTGGCTGATAATCCTGTCTTTGAAGTCCATTCACTAACTGCCAAGCTCCCTTTTTTTTCTCTTTTTTTTTTATTTGATATATTTTTTATTTACATTTCAAATGATTTCCCCTTTTCTAGTCCCCCACTCCCCGAAAGACCCATAAGCCCCCTCCCCTCCCCCTGTTCTCCCACTCACCACCACCCACTTCCCTGTTCTGGTTTTGCCCTATACTGCTTCACCGAGTCTTTCCAGAGCAAGGAGCCATTCCTCCATTCTTCTTGAACCTCATTTGATGTGTGGATTATGTTTTGGGTATTCCAGTTTTCTAGGTTAATATCCACTTATTTCTGAGTGCATACCATGACTGATCTTTTGAGACTGCATTACCTCACTTAGTATGATGTTCTCCAGCTCCATCCATTTACCTAAGAATTTCATGAATTCATTGTTTCTAATGGCCGAATAGAACTCCATTTTTGGCATCCACTCTTCTGTTGAAGGATACCAGGGTTCTTTCCAGCTTCTGGCTATTACAAATAGGGCTGCTATGAACATAGTGGAGCATGTATCCTTATTACATGCTAGGAAATCCTCTGGGTATATGCCCAGGAGTGGTATAGCAGGATCTTCTGGAAGTGAGGTGCCCAGTTTTCCAACGAATCACCAGACTGATTTCCAGAGTGGTTGTACCAATTTGCAACCCCACCAGCAGTAGAGGAGTGTTCCTCTTTCTCCACATCCTCACCAACACCTGCTGTCTCCTGAATTTTTAATCTTAGCCATTTTGACTGGTGTAAGGTGAAATCTCAGGGTTGTTTTGATTTCCATTTTCCTAATGACTAATGAAGTTGAGCATTTTTTAAGATGCTTAAACTTCTCTGCCATCCGAAGGTGAAAATTCAGGTGAAAATTCTTTGTTTAATTCTGTACCCTATTTTTAATAGGGTTATTTGGTTTTCGGGAGTCTAACTTCTTAAGTTCTTTATATATATTGGATATTAGCCCTCTATCTGATGTAGGGTTGGTGAAGATCTTTTCCCAATTTGTTGGTTGCCGATTTGTCCTTTTGATGGTGTCCTTTGCCTTACAGAAACTTTGTAATTTTATGAGGTCCCATTTATCAATTCTTGATATTAGAGCATAAGCTATTGGTGATCTGTTCAGAAACTTTCCCCAATGTCAGATCCTACTACAAAAGCCTATACTCAACACAACTGGAGAATCTGGAGGAAATGGAAAATATCCTAGACAGATACCAAATACCAAAATTAAATCAGGACCAAAAAGATCATCTAAACAGTCCCATAATCCCTAAAGAAATAGAAGGGGTCATAGAAAGTCTTCCAACCAAAAAAAGCACAGGACCAGATTGTTTCAGTGCAGAATTCTATCAGACCTTCAAAGAAGACCTAACACCAATACTCTTCAAACTATTCCACAAAAAAGAAACAGAAGGAACACTACCCAATTCCTTCTACGAAGCCACAATTACACTGATACCAAAACCACACAAAGATCCAACAAAGAAAGAGAACTTCTGACCAATTCCCCTTATGAATATCAATGCAAAAATACTCAATAAAATTCTTGCCAAGCAAATCCAAGAACACATAAAAACAATCATCCACCATGATCAAGTAGGCTTTATCCCAGGGATTCAGGGTTGGTTCAATATATTCAAATCCATCAATGCAATCCACTACATAAACAAACTCAAAGAATAATACCACATGGTAATTTCATTGGATGCTGAAAAAGCATTTGACAAAATTCAGCATCTTTTCCTGCCTAAAGTCTTGGAAAGAACAGGAATTCAAGGCCCATACCTAAACATAGTAAAAGCAATATACAGCAAACCGGTAGCCAGCATCAAACTAAATGGAGAGAAACTTGAAGCAATCCCACTAAAATCAGGGACTAGACAGGGCTGCCCCCTTTCTCCTTATCTTTTCAATATTGTATTTGAGGTACTAGCTCGGGCAATTAGACAACATAAGGAGGTCAAAGGGATACAAATTGGAAAGGAAGAAGTCAAACTATCATTATTTGCAGATGATATGATAGTCTACCTAAGTGACCCAAAAAACTCCACTAGAGAACTCCTACAGCTGATAAACAACTTCAGCAAAGTGGCAGGTTATAAAATCAATGCAAGCAAATCAGTAGCCTTCCTATACTCAAAGGATAAGCAGGCTGAGAAAGAAATTAGGGAAATGACCCCCTTCACAATAGCCAAAAACAGTATAAAGTACCCTGGGGTGACTCTTATCAAACATGTGAAAGATTTGTATGACACGAACTTCAAGACTCTGAAGAAGAAAATGGAAGAAGACCTCAAAAAATGGAAAAACCTCCCATGCTCATGGATCGGCAGGATTAATATAGTTAAAATGGCCATTTTGCCAAAAGCAATATACAGATTCAATGCAATACCCATCAAAATCCCAACTCAATTCTTCACAAAGTTAGAAAGAGCAATTATCAAATTCCTCTGTAATAACAAAAAACCTAGGATAGCTAAAACTATTCTCAGCAACACAAGAAATTCTGGGGGAATCAGTATCCCTGACCTCAAGCAATATTACTGAGCATTAGTGGTAAAAACTGCATGGTATTGGCACAGTGACAGGAAGGTGGATCAATGGAACAGGATTGAAGATCCAGAAATGAACCCACACACCTATGGCTACTTGATCCTCTACAAAGGGGCTGAAAATATCCAATGGAAAAAAGATAGCCTTTTCAACAAATAGTACTGGTTAAACTGGAGGTCAGCATGCAGAAGAATGCGAATTGATCCAACCTTGTCTCCTTGTACTAAGCTCAACTCCAAATGGATCAAGGACCTCCACATAAAGCCAGACACTCTGAAGCTAATAGAAAAGAAACTGGGGAAGACCCTTGAGGCCAAGCTCCCTTTTAAGAATTGCAATGCTTTGCCTCATAGTTGTTTACATAATTACAACCTTCCAACCACATGCAGGTTTTTATGGCTGTGCGTATGTGTATGAGGATGGCTCTAGCATTCTGGTACTGAAAGCATTGATTAAGTCAGGAAGTTTTGTTTGACAAGGTAGAAGGCTAAATGTTAGATACAGATTTCTCACAAGAACTTGTTAAGAACCAGGTGGTATAAGAAACTTCAAACTCTTTGAAGATTTACTGTAAACCATGAGTGACTCTGTATTCTAATCAAGAAGTTTGATGGCATCTGTAAATTGATCTTCTGTATCTGTTACTTGAGAAACTTTGTACCTGATTGATTTTGCATTTCCTTGAACCAAATGGCTATGATAATTGTGCCTGCCTCACTGGCTACATCTTTTGAAATGGTAATACCAACTCTTCATGAATAAAAATCCTTGCCTTAGAGCTCCAAATACATTCAGATTCAAACTGCCTCTGTGTGTGTGTGGTTTGTTCTTTCTGTCATCTCAGCCAGACCTGTGCCTTCCTGGACCAGAGAATCCTGGCTATCCTGCAGCAGACCCACGGTCTGTAACACTTGTTCACATAATCCTACTGACATTGCATGCCAGCCCCATTCATAAAAACAGCTGGGTCAGCGCTGGATCTACATCTGTACGTTTCAAGACTTAGCGACAGCAGCAAATGCTCTCCTAAAGCTTTATACACAGAATAAGAAATAGAAATGCCAGCTGGAGACTTTTGGGACCGGCTGCTTTCTGGACCTTCAAGGAACACATGTTCCTCACCATGGAACAGAACAATACACACTCACACTGGTGCATGACATGAGGTGCTATCATTTTTATCCCTATGGTTGAATCCTGATTTTTGATTCTCAATAAAAAGGCATGAGTTACAGTAATCAATCAGTAGTTCAAACAAAAAGACTAAAAAATAACATTATCAAATTACAAAGCATTGCTTCTCATAATCAGGATGCACGTAAAATTCAAACTATTCTAAATTCAGAATTATGAAACACTATTTTAAAAGCATGGAAATTTTAACTTCAGACTCTTATAAAATGTAAGAGTGTGGCCTCTTAAAAATATGCCTTGTTAAATGGGTCATGTTTTGGTGCACACATTAATAGGTATATCACCATTGGCTTCTCAGATACTGAACATCTCCTCTGGAGATGAATAATGTGGAAATTTTAAGTTCATTTCATGTTTTTTTTTTTAATTCCTGACCATAACTACCTTGATAAATGTCTTCTGTCGCATGTCACTGTTTCTATAAGCTGATGTAGAAGCCACTGTGCTTCAGCAAGTTATCTTCAGTTCACTGAAAGATGAATCCCAAAGCAGTTCCCACAGCTGGGAGTGTTCTTGCCAACTGTGCAGTGCACTGCCAACCCAGTGTTCTTCGAATTCATAGTGATGGAACTGGCCATGTGAGATTGTGACTGGGTAGATGGGGAGAAAGGGTGTGTGAGGAACAGCCATCTCCAGGAGGCTTGTTCTCACTGCAGTCGGGAACATTGCACTAGCCTCTGTTGTGCTTCCTCTTTTCATACCACTTTGTCAATATACTCAGGACCAAATGGAATCCAATTGTGGAGCCAAGAGCTTATAAATTTCCCCTAAAGAATCATTGCCAGTCTTCATCCATAGGTACTTTTCTTCCCTCTGTTAGGTCACCTGCTAGTTCTCCCAGTCTGTGCAAGGCAAAGCTCTTCCTCATCCTCTGACTCTGGGGATGCTTCTTTAATTCTTCTTGGAGCTTCATGGATGCTCGGTGTCAAAGGGTCTGTATCAGGCAGAAGTGTGAAGGATTCTCTCAAAACTTCCTTCTGAACCTTCTTCAGTTTTACCCCTTTCCTGATCTGTGCCAAAATATTATTGCTACCATCTTCATCAGGAAAAGGAGGCAGTGTCTGCTTTTCAACCTTTTTCAGATGAAAACTACCACGCTTCAAGGATGCTAACACTTAATCCATGGGTGAACTCACTCTCCTCCTCTGCAAACCCTCAGCTGTCTTTCTGAGTTTTTTCCAGGCACTGACCAGCTGGCTGCTATGGAAGAGGTGTGCCACGGATGTACTGGCTGACTTTGGGATGCTCTTCCCACCGCCCTCCATCCTAAGGGTGTCTTTCTCCAGTGTCTCTGCAGTAGTGGTGGCCCCATTGTCCTTTGCAACAGGAAGGGGTGGGTGGAGGGGGAGGGAGTGGAGGTGGAGGTGTTGGAGGAAGAGGGGGATGGGAGAGGATCTAACAGAACACGGTTTTGGGTCACAACTAGTCCGCAGTGGAGCTGACTCAGGAGGAGGCAGTTCAGAGCTGTCAGCACGAGGAGGTAATGAGGTGGATTCAAGTTGTACTGATGAAGAGTCTTCAAGTTGGATAAGGCTCTGGGGTTCTGCTGTCTGTGAAGACCCAAGCTGGCTTCCTCCTTCTCCCACCTCTGTTTTCTCCTTCACCTGCAGCATTACTGGGAGAGAGTTACAGTGCTCCTCACAGGGCACAGGGCTTTCTGTGCTTTTTCTTCTTGAGTGAGCCAATCTGGTTGACTTAAGGATGACTTGTCCAGAGTACCTCTGCTTAAATGTTCGCAGTCCTTCCAGTGTCCTCTGTCTCTCTTGGCTAACCCAGGCACTTTTTCTTTTCTCTTCATCATGTAACTTGTCTCTCTTTATCTGTACTGTATAATGGGCTCTATATTCATCGTCACTCTGAAAACGCTGCTGGAACTTTTTCATGGTGTTTTGCAATGCAAATTTCCTTTTTATTTCCGAGGTAGACTTTCTTGGCTGAGATGCAGCCCCTTCTTGCTTCCAGCTGGTGTGCCTTCTGCTGCAGTTTCTGCAGTTCTTCCCTCAGTGCCTGCACAGACGCCACCATCTCTTCCTTCTCCAGCATGGCCTCCATGCTTTCGTGTCATAGTACACAACTTCATCTCTCTTTTCTGATATAAGTCTTTTGGTGCTCTCTTCTCCAGTTGTGCAGTTAATAATAATTCTTCACACTTCAAGATTTCAGACTGTACTTCATACTGCAAACTGAAGTTGTGGATCATAGTAGTCAGATTCCAGCTGACCCAACTGAGGTATAGCTTCAGTTCCACCCTGTAAGCTTTGCATCTCTTCTTTAAGTGCATGCTTCTTCAAGTTCCAGACAAATCTCTTTAGCTCTCATCATCTGTAACGTCTCTTTAGAAACTGCATACTGGAGTTTTTCCATTCTTTCAGCAGCTGCTGACCATGATGCTTTGCCAAATTTCTTCTGATCTGCTCGCATATGATCATAAACAGCTTTCTGAGCTTTTGCTGTTATTTCCAAATATTTGATAGTGAGATTCTGAATAGACAAAACAGCCATATGAGCTTTCCGCTGACAGTCGGCATCTTCTTTCTATCGAATCAATTTTTTGAAGGCCCAAATAATCGCTCTCCATGGAGATCTTGATATGCTGTCTTCGCAGCATGGCCAGCTCTCACATATATCGGAATGGCTGAAGTAAATACTGGTAGAGTTCAGTTGTAGCCTCGGCAAGACTGCTGTAGCCTTCGTCCTCCATCTGATACAAGTCCAAAAGCTCTACCATGCTTTCTATAGTATTGTGCTTGTCCAAGAGCTCCCGGATGCGCCTCTTGGCCCACTGAAGCACCTCTTCAGAGCTCTTCTGCCGCAGCTCGCTGAAGCTTTCGTAATACTCCTCTGTATCAACCTTCTGGGTGAAAAGCACCTGGGAAAGGATCTTCCAGCCACACGAGTCCAGGCTGTGGCCCAGGTAGACCCGGAGTTGGTAACATAAAGCGTCGATCGATCTCCTGCTCACTCATCTGGGGGCGCCCCCAAACAGCACCAGCCACATGCTGGATGGCTCTTCTGGGAACACCAGCAGACGTGGCTCCAGGTGGTAGTTGACTGAGCACAGCTGCTGATGCAGATTCCAGAAAGAGAAAAGCTCGGCCCAGCTGCATTCTTCAGCCACAGGCTGAAGCAGCAGTTGGTTGGGGAGCAGCTGTGGCGCCTGGTCCTCCCTCACCATTTCCAGGACCTCGATCTCCTCGGAGACAGCCCTGGAGGCACTCACCACCCGCACCGACAACACGGGGGTGGGGTGGGGGTGGGGAGCCGGCGGAACTGGCGAGGCACTAGGATTCCGCTCTTCTGCGGATCAGGCTGGCCTTGGTCCGCCGCGCGGGGCTACGGAGAGGACTCTCCAGTCCCTTGCCAGCCGGACCCCGAGGAGGATCTCCCCTCTGGCTGCGGGTGCTGGGCAGAGAGCCGCCCTCCGCCCGGGGAGGCTGGCTCTTCCGTGGCTCAGGGCTCCGGAGCGACATAGAGGCAGCGGCCTCTGGCCGACTCCTGACCGCCGGGGGGCAGGGCCCGCAGCTCCCATCAGACGCGGGCGTCCCTGCCTGTTCCCGGGAACCGCTCCTGTCTCTGGGCAGTCTGGTTGTGACAGGTTCTCCGTGGAGGCCGCGCCCCCAGCTCACCCTTGCTGGCCGCCTTCGGCCATCCTTGCAAGCTGGCTGCTTATCCACCCGCTCTTTTGTGACTCACAGAAGAGACAATACGCGCCGGAGCAGGTAGCGCACACGGTCATGTGCAGCCGGATCTGTTTACAAGCTGACTACAGCAGTGCCGCCCTGGGCCACCGGACCTGCCTGCCCAGCGAAGCCACAGGACTGAGTGCTGAGACACCGAGGCATCGAGGTGGACGGGCGCTCTCCAGGGCCCACTTCCAGGCCGCCTCTCTGCCTACTGCCTGCGTGGTGTCAGCCAGAACCAGACTGCAGAGTCTCAGCACCACCACAATGTAGTCAGCATCGCCACAAAGTTGTCATCTCTTCATTTTCGATTTTGTTAAATTGGATACTGCCTCTGGGACCTTCAGTTAGCTCGGCTAGAGGTTTATCTATCTTGTTAATTTTCTCAAAGAACCAGCTTTTAGTTTTGTTGATTCTTTTTATTGTTCTCTTTGTTTCTCTTTGGTTGATTTCACCCCAATTTGACTATTTTTCTGATTTCCACTCCTCTTGGGTATATTTGTTTCTTTTTGTTCTAGAGCTCTCTGGTGTGCTGTTAAGTTGCTGGTGTAAGATTTCTCAAGTTTCTTAACCAGGCCTCATAATACTATGAATTTTCCCCTTAGCACTCCTTTCATTGTGTGCTATAAATTTGGATATGTGTCAATATTTTCAATAAGTTCCAGGAAGTCTTTAATTTCTTTCTTTACTTCTTCGCTGACCAAGTTATCATTGAGTAAAGAGTTGTTCAGTTTACAACTATGATAATTTTTACAACTGATAATTTTTGGTTGGTGTATATGGACTTTATGTTGCTTTTGCTGTTATTGAAGACTAGCCTTAATCTGTGGTGATCTGATAGGATGCATGGGATTATTTCAATGTTCTTTTATTCATTGAGGGTTGTTTTGTGACCCATTATAAGTTTGATTTTGGAGAAGGTACCATGAGCTGAGAAGAAGGTGTATTCTTTTGTTTTAGAATGAAATGTTCTGTAGATATCGGTTAGATCCTTTTGGTTCATAACCTCTATTTTTTTCCACTGTGTCTTGTTTATTTTCTGTTTCAATAACCTGCCCATTAGTGAGAGTGGAATATTGAAGTCTCCCACTGTTATTGTACAGGTTTCAATGTGTGTTTTGAGCTTTAGTAAAGTTTCTTTCCTGAATGTGGGTACCCTTGGATTTGGTGTATAGATTTTTAGAATTGAGACTTCTCTTGATGGCTTTTCCCTTTGATGAATATGAAGTTTTCTTCCTCATCACACTTGATAATTTTTGGTTGAAAGTCTACTTTATTGACTATTAGGATGGCAACTCCTGCTCTTTTTCTGGGACCATTTGCTTGGAAGACCTTTGTCCATCCTTTTACTCTGGGATTGTGTCTGTCTTTGTTATTGAGATGTGTTTCTTGAATGCAGAAAAATGCTGGATTTATTTATACATCCTATCTGTTAACTTATGTCTTTTTATAAGTGAGTTGATTCCATTAATATTGAGAGATATTAAAGACAGAAGACTGTTGGTTCCTGTTATGTTTGTTTTTGTAGGTGGCTTCATGTGCTTTTGGTTCTCTCCTTTTGGCTTTGTTGTGAGACTCTTAATATCTTGTCTTTTCTTTGGTATAGGCACCTTCCTTGTGTTGGAGTTTTCCTTCTAGAATCCTCTGTAGGGCTGGATTGATGGATGGATACTGTTACAATTTGGTTTTGTCCTGGAATATTTTGGTTTCTCCATCTAAGTTGATTTAGAGTTTTGCTCGGTATAGTAACTTGGGCTGGCATTTGTGTTCTTGTAGAGTCTGCATGACCTCTGAACAGGCTCTTCTGGCTTTTGGTGTCTCTGTTGAGAAGGCTGATGTAATTCTGATATGTCTACCTTTTTATGTTTTACTTGTTTTTATGTTTTACTTAGTCATTTCCCCCTTTCAGTTTTTAATTTTTTTTGTTTTGTGCAATTAGTGTTTTGATTACTATATGACAAGAGGATTTTCTTTTCTGGTCCCATTTATATTTTGTTCTATAGGCTTCTTGTACCTTTATGGCCATCTCTTTCTTTAAGTTGGGGAAGTTTTCTTCTATGATTTTTTTGAAGACATTTCATATCCTTTGAGCTGGGAATCTTCATTCTCCTTTCTTTCAATTATTTTTAGATTTGGTCTTTTCATCTGTCCTGAATTTCCTAGATGTTTTGGGTTAGGAAGTTTTTATGTTTTGAATTTTCTTTGATAGTTGTGCCAATCTCTTCTGCAGAATCTTCTACACCTGAAATTATCTCTTCTATCTTTTGTATTCTGTGGTGATACTTACTTCTGTTATTCCTGACCTCTTTCTTAGGTTTTCCATTTCCAAGTTTGCCTCCATTTGTGTTTTCTTTATTGTTTCTACTTCTACTTTTAGGTCTTGAATCACTTTATTCAATTCCTTCACCTATTTGATTGTGTTTTCCTGTATTTCTGTAAGGGATTTATTTGTTTCCTCTTTAAGAGCTTCTACCTCTTTACCTGTGCTTTCCTGTATTTCTTTCAGTGAGTTATTTATATTCTCCTTAAAGGACTCTATTACCTTCATGAGATAGAATTTTAGGTCAGCTTCCTGATTTTCAGATGTGTTGGTATATTCAGGCCTCACTCTGGTGGGAGAACTGGGTTCTGATGATGCCCACATATATAAGTTTCTGTTGCTTATGGTTTTGCGCTGGCCTCTTGCCATCTATTATCTCTAGTGTTTGCTGGTCTGCTTGATTTTGTCACCAGTCTGCCTCTTTTGTACCTGGGTTGCTTCAGGTCTCCTGGTATGCCTGTGGCCCTGGTTGTAGCAGACTTCCTGTGGGGCCTTCCAACTGGGGGATCTTCAGAGAGGCAGAGAAGCTGCTGATCTGTTGCCCTGGCTGCAGAAGATGTCCTGGGAGACCTTCAGACTGTTGGATCTTCAGAGGAGCAGACAAGCTGATGATCAGTTGTTCAATTGTATACAGTAGATCTCCTGGGATTCCAGTTGCCCTGTATGCAGTGGATCTCCTGAGATGGCAGTTGCCCTATGTGCAGATCTCCTGGGATGTCTCAGGTTATGGTGTCAGGTACCCTGAGTGCAGCAGATCTCCTAAGATGCCTCAGCATGTCGTATCTTCAGGGGAGCAGATTAACTAGCAGTCTGTCCCAGCAGAAAGGACTGGGCAGAAGGGGAGTGGTATTCGGTGAGCAGGAGTTTTGGGAGCAGCAGCTGTGGAACTTCAGGAGGGTTCTTACCAAATGCTTTGAGATACCAAATGCCTATCTCCTAGGATGCCTAAAGATGTGGTGCCTGCAGGGGAGCAGACTAGCTACCTGTCTGTCCCAGCAGAAAGGGTTTAGGAGACTTTTAATGCCTACTTTTTTTTTTCACTACTTTCACTACAGGTTAAAAGGTTTAAAGGTCTGTTTAAATTGCCTATCTGATCTTGATTTATCTTTGATAAATAACGTGTATCAAGAAAAATATCCAATTATTTTTAGACTTTTAGATTGGTGGAATTTTTTTAATTGGTGGTTTTTTGGTTTTTGATTTTTGTTTAATTTTTATTTTGTTACACTCCAGTTATTACCTCCTCCCCATCTACCTTCCAACTGTTTCACATTCCATACGTCCTCCCCTCCCCATGTCTTCACAAGGATGTCCCCACTCCCCACTCCCCTCTACACCTGACCTCTAAACTCCCTGGAGCCTCCAGTCTCTTGAGGGTTAGGTGCATCCTCTCTGATTGAACACAGAACCAGCAATCCTCTGCTTTAGATGTGTGTGGGGCCTCAGATATGCTGCTGTATGCTGCCTGGTTGGTGGCCAAGTTTCTGATAGATCTCAAGGTCCAGGTTGAGATTGCTGGTCCTCCTACAGGGTCCCCCTCCTCTTCAGCTTCTTTCTGCCTTTCCCTAATTCAACCACAGGGGTCAGTAGCTTCTGTCCATTGGTTGGGTACAAATATCTACATCTGAATCTTTCAGCTGCTTGTTGGGTCTTCTGGAGTGCAGTCATGCTAAGTCCCTTTTTGTGAGCACTCCATAGGCTCAGTAATAGTATCAGGTCTTGGGAACTCCCCTTGATTTGGATCCCACATTGGGCCTGTTGCTGGACCATCTTTTCCTCAGGTTCCTCTCCCATCCTGTAATTATTTCAGACAGAAACAATTATGGGTCAGAGTTGTGACTGTGGGATGGCAATCTCCTCCCTTATTTGATGCTCTGTTTTCCTGTTGGAGATGGGCTCTATAAGTTTCCTCTCACGAACATCCTTGGCCACAGCACAGCATCTCCAAGTGGCGTAGGAAGACATATATCCACCCAGCAGCCAGTGAGAAGGAAGCAGCCTGTGCACGTGAGACCTGCCCTGAAGATCAGAGGATCCTGTCTGGAGGCCTCTGGCCGGAGCCTTCCAGTTTCTGCCTCTGGATCCAGAATATCCCTGGCCACAGCATGCCATCTCCAAGTAGCTCAGGAAGCCAGCTATACACATAGTGGTGCAGAGGAGACATCCAGCGCAGCCTGCATCCAGAGTTAATCGGGGTCACAACACACCCAATTACATCTACAAAAGAGTGGGTTTTGGCTGCCATCTTTGTTCCTGTGACTGTGAAACAGATTGGTAGGCAGGGATCACTAGAATAAAGGATCACTTGGGAAACATCCCACCAGGACTCCACTTGCACCTAGGAATTTGGCAGTACCAGAGCAATTTGTGCCAGGGGATAGCAGGTCACCAAGGGTTGCCAAAATAGGCCTGCAGGCACACAGGAGGGGAAAGCACCAGCCAGTGGCAGCAAGACCAACTAACACCAGAGATAACCAGATGGCAAAAGGCAAATGAAGGAATGTTGCTAACAGAAATCAAGGCAATATGGTACCATCTGAACCCAATTCTCCCATGACAGCAAGTCCTGGATAACCCAACACACTAGGAAGGCAAGATTTGGATTTAAAAATTACAGGTCATGATGCTGATGGAGGGCTTCAAGAAGGACATAAATAACTCCTTTAAAGAAATATAGGAGAACACAAATGAACAGGGAGAAGACCTTGAAGAACTAAGGGAAAACATAACAAAACAGGTGAAGAAATTAAACAAACCCATCCAGGATCTAAAGAAGGAAGTAGAAACAATAATGAAATCACAAAGGGAGACAACTCTTGACATAGAAACCCTCGTAAAGAGGTCAGGAGTCATGGATCCAAGCATCAACAACAGAATACAAGAGATAGAAAAGAGAATCTCAGATGCAGAAGATACCATAAAAAGCATTGATACAACAGTCAAAGAAAATGAAAAATGGAAAAAGCTCCTGACCCAAAACATCCAGGAAACCCAGGACAAAATGAGAAGACCAAACCTAAAGATTATAGGTATAGAAGAGAGTGAAGATTTCCAACTTAAAGGGCCAGTAAATGTCTTCAACAAAATTATAGAAGAAAACTTCTCTAACCTAAAGAAAGAGATGCCCATGAACATACAAGAAGCCTACAGAACTCCAAATAGATTGGATGAGAAAAGAAATTTCTCCTGTCATATAATAATTAAAACACCAAATGTACTAAACAAAGAAACTATTAAAAGCAGTAAGCGGAAAAAGGTCAAGTAACATATAAAGATAGACCTATCAGAATTACATCGGATTTCTCACCAGAGACTATGAAAGCCAGAAGAGCCTGGGCAGATGTCATGCAGACCATAAGGGAACACAAATGCCAACCCAGACTGCTATATCCAGCAAATTTCTCAATTACCATAGATGGATAAACCAAGGTATTTCATGACAAAAACAAATTTACACAGTATCTTTCCACAAATCCAGCCCTTCAAAGGATAATGAATGCAAAACGCCAACAAAAAGGAGGGAAACTACACACAAGAAAAAGCAAGAAATTAATCTTCTGTCAATAAACCCAGAAGAAGATAACCACAGAAACATAAAATTACATCAAAAATAGCAGGAATCAAAATCACTATTCCTTAATATCTCTTAACATCAATGGACTCAATTCCCCAATAAAAAGACATAGACTAACAGACTGGATTAATAAACAAGATCCAACATTTTGCCCCATACAGGAAACACATCTCAGTGTCAAGATAAACACTACCTTAGAGTAAAAGGCTGGAAAACAGTTTTCCAAGCAAATGGTCCCAGGAAACAAGCTGGAGTAGACATTTTAATATCCAATAAAATAGACTTTCAACCAAAGGTTATCAAAAAACCACAGAAGGCCACTTTATACTCATCAAAGGAAAAATCTACCAGGAAGAACTCTCAATTTTGAACATCTATGCCCCAAATAATAATGTCACACCCCACACAATAATTATGCCTGACTTAAAGCCTCCACACTCTTCAATGGACAATCAGGAAAACACAAACTAAACCGAGACACAATGAAACTAACAGAATTTTTGGACCAAATGGATTTAATAGCTATCTATAGAACATTTCATGCTAAATAAAAAGGATATACCTTCTTCTCAGCACCTCATGGTACCTTCTTCAAAATTGACCATATAATTGGTCACACAACAGACCTCAACAGATATAAGAACGTCGAATTAATTCCATGCCTCCTCAGATCACTATGGAATAAGGGTGGTTTTCAATAGCAACAAAAATAACAGAAAGCCCACATACACAGGGAAGCTGATCAATGCTCCACTCAATGCTCTTCTCAATGGTCAAGGAAGAAATAAGGAAAGAAATCAAAACCTTAGAATTTAATGAAAATGGAGGCACAACATACCCAAATTTATGGGACACAATGAAAGCAGTGCTAAGAGGATAACTCATAGCTTTGAGTGCCTCCAAAAAGAAGTTGGAGAGAGCATACACTAGCAGCTTAACAGCACACCTGAAAGTTTTAGAACAAAAAGAAGCTAATACACCTAAGAGAAGTAGAAGGCAGGAAAACATCAAACTCAGGGCTGAAATCAACCAATGAAACAAAAAGAACTATACAAAGAATCAACAAAACCAGGAGCTGGTTCTTTGAGAAAAATCAAGATAGATAAACCTTTAGCTAGACTAACCAGAGGGCACAGAGACAGTATCCAAATTAACAAAATCAGAAATGAAAAGGGAGAAATTACAACAGAAGCTGAGGATCTAATAAATTAGCTGAGGATAATTTAAAAACTTATCAGATCTTAATACAAAAGCCTATACTCAACACAACTGGAAAATCTGGAGGAAATAGACAATTTCTTAGACAGATACCAACTACCAAAGTTTAATCAGGATCAGATAGACCATCTAAATGGTCCTATAACCCCTAAAGAAGTAGAAGTTTTCATTGACAGACTCCATATCAAAAACAAACAAACAAACAAACAAACAAACAAACAGAACAAACCCACAGGACCAGATGGTTTTAGTGCAGAATTCTATCAGAACTTCAAAGGAGACATAATACCAATACTGTTCAAACTATTCCACAAAATAGAAGCAGAAGGAACATAACCCAACTCGTTTTATGAAGCCACAGTTTCGCTGATACCAAAACCACACAAAGATCCAACAAAAAAGTGAACTTTAGACCAATTTTTTTATGAATATCAATTCAAAAATAGTCAATAAAATGTTCCCAACCAAATCCAAGAACACATCAAAACGATCATTCACCATGATTAAGTAGGCTTCATTCCAAGGATGCACAGATAGTTTAATATATGGAAATCCATCAATGTAATCCACTACATAAACTCAAAGAAAAAAAAAACACATGGTCATTTCATTAGATGCTGAAAAAGCATTTGCCAAAATTCAGCATCCTTTCATGTTAAAGGTCTTGGAAAGAAAAGGGATTCAAGACCCATACTTAAACGCAACAAAAGCAATATACAGCAAACCAGTAGCCAACATCAAGCCAAATGGAGAGAACCTTGAAGGAATCCCACTAAAATCAGGGACTAAACAAGGCTGCCCCCTCTCTCCTTATCTTTTTAATATAGTTCTTGAAGTTCTAGCTAGAGCACTTAGACAACACAAGGAGGCAATGGGATACAAATTGGAAAGGAAGATGTCAAACTTATAACTATTTGCAGATGATATGATAGTCTACTTATGTGACCCAAAAACCTCCATCAGAGAACTCCTACAGCTGATAACTTCAGCAAAGTCGCTGGTTATAAAATCAACTCAAGCAAATCAGTAGCCTTCCTATACTCAAAGGATAAACAGGCTGAGAAAGAAATTAGGGAAATGACACCCTTCACAATAGCCACAAACAATATAAAGTATCTTGCTGTGACTCTAACAAAACAAGTAAAAGATCTGTATGACAGGAATTTCTAGTCTTTTAAGAAAGAAATTAAAGAAGATCTCAGAAAATGGAAAAAATCTTCCATGCTCTTGGATTGGCAGGATTAATATAGTAAAAATGGCCGTCTTGGCAAAAGCAATGTACATATTCAATGAAATCCCCATCCTTTGTCATCAGAGAAATGCAAATCAAAACAACCCTGATCCCCACTTCACACCAGTCAGAATGGCTAAGATCAAAAACTCAGGAGAAAACAGGTGATGGTGAGGATGTGTAATAAGAGAAACACTCCTCCACTGCTGATGGGTTTGCAAGCTGGTACAACAACTCTGGAAATCAGTCAGGTGGTTCCTCAGAAAACTGGGAATGGTACTTCCTGGGGACCCCACTATACCACTCCTAGGCATATCCCCAAGAGGATTCCCCAGCATGTAATAAGGATGCATGATCCACTATGTTCATAGCAGCCCTATTTAAAATACCCAGAAGCTAGAAAGAACCCAGATGTCCCACAATGGAGAAATGGATATAGAAATTTCCACTGTGTATATAGTACATAGACAACGGAGTACTATTCAGCCATTAAAAACAATAAATTCATGAAATTCTTAGACAAATGGATGGAACTGGAGAATATCATCCTAAGTGATGTAACCCATTCTCAAAAGAACACTCATGGTATGCACTCACTCATAATTGGATATTAGCCTAGAAGCTTGGAATACCCAAGAAACAATTCACATATCAAATGATGCCCAAGAAGAAGGAAGGAGTGGCCCCTGGTTCTGGAAAGGCTCAGTGCAGCAGTGTAGGAGAATACCAGGACAGGGAAGTGGGAAGGAGTGGATTGAAGAATAGGGGCAGAGAAGAGGGCTTATGGGACTTCCCAGGAGGGGGGATCCAGGAAGGGGGAAATCATTTGAAATGTAAGAAAAGAATATATCAAATAAAAAAAAGTTTCCTCTCCCTACTGTTGGGCATTTCATCTAATGTCCTTCCCTTCAAGTCCTGAGAGTCTCTCACCTCCTACATCTCTGGTGCATTCTGGGGGTCCCCTAACCTCCTACCTCCTGAGGTTGCCAACCACTCTGGAAATCAATCTGGAGGTTCCTCAGAAAATTGGAAATAGATCTATCTGAAGACCCAGCAATACTTTTCTTGGGAATATACTCAAAAGATGCCCCACCATGCCAAAGGAGCATATGTTCCTCTATTTTCTTAGAAGTCTTATTTGTGATTGCCAGAAGATGGAATCAACCCAGATGTCCCACGACAGAAGAATGGATACAGAAAATGTGGTTTATTTACACAATGGAATACTACTCAGATATTAAGAATGAGGACCTCCTGAGTTTTGCAGGCAAATGGATAGAACTAGAAAATATCATCCAAAGTGAGATAACTCAGACCCAAAAAGACATGCATGGTATATGCTCACTAATAAGTAGATATTATTCAAAAATAAATAAAAGTATAGAATACCCAAGATACAGTCCATAGAACTAAAGCATTTCAACAAGCTGAAGGACCTAAATGAGGACTCCTTTGTCCCACTTGGAAGGGAGAAAAAAACAATGACAAGGGAAGGGAAGGAGGGATCTAGGAGGGAAAGTGGATAGAAGGTGGAGAGAGAGATGGGAACCTGATCTGGTATTGGGTGAGGTAAAAGGACTGAAGCCCTGAGGGCCAGCAGAAATACAGGTTTTAAAGTACCTTATGATTAATTTTCAATAGTTTCCCAGTGTCTGTTTTTAATGTCACCCTTTTTACTTCTATGTTAGTTAATTTGGTTCTTCTTTCTCTTTCTTTAGTTATGTTAAATAAGTATTTCTTAATCTTACTGATGGTCGGAGTCCAGGAATCACCTCACAAACCACACAAACACAGTCTCTGTCAGATAGGGATAGATTATGGAGCATGTGCATCAGGTCTGAATAGTCAGGATCACAACCCAGATTCAGCAACTGAGCCAGGTTAAGGTCCTATATGGCTTTTTAAGCCAGGGACCTACAAACACCTGTGCCAAGTTATTCTACTTATCAGGATAGATCTATATTTCCTGAGGAACATGTCTTTGTTGTACACTTATGCTCCCATTGGTCGGGTCATTCAATTGTAGCAGGGAGCTTGCCTTATCTAATACTCATGTCTTAAATTAAAAACCATGGTGTCAGTTGCCTATGTAAATGCCTCTTTCTTCGAAGTAGGATATCAGTTTCCAGACAGGTATTAGAAACCTTTTATGTGTGGGCTCTTACATAAAAGCACAGGCCTTTTGTCTACCCTGTATCTGGAGTCTTTGCATTTTAAATTGTAAATAACTGTAACTGTGGACTGGGAACCACACTGTTCTTTAAAGTTACCAAAGGAGAGGGAAACACATAGACTGATAGCAGATCCATAGCCCTTCTTCTGCAACTCCAAATCCAGTATCTCTGGTCTTATCTCCAATCTCCAGCTATGTACCTACTGTGCTTGCCCTTTCCACTCTGACCTCATTTCCCAAGATATCACAAGATCTTCCTCCACAATATTCCTTCCCCAAACTTGTCCCCTTAGCCCAGCCTCCAACACCAGCAGGCATTCATTGGAAATATACCTACTGAGCAGGTCAGGGAAACCAGTAAGCTAACAGAAAAGGTTGCCATTCCCTTCTCCTTTCAAAATACTGTCCTCTGCTACATTTGCACCTGGAGTCATAGGTCCCTCCATGTGTGCTCTTTTGTTGGGGGTTTAATACTTGGGAGCTCTTGGGAGGGGGGTCTGGTTGGTTGATAGGATTGCCTTATCTGGCATCAATGGGAGGGG
Source organism: Apodemus sylvaticus (assembly GCF_947179515.1). Lineage (NCBI taxonomy): Eukaryota > Metazoa > Chordata > Mammalia > Rodentia > Muridae > Apodemus > Apodemus sylvaticus. The sequence continues at coordinate 93,687,990 of NC_067476.1, read as the reverse complement.
AGGTCCATTGGTCCTGTGGAGGTTGGTTGCCTCAGCATATGGGAATGCAAGGGCAGTGAGGTAGGAGTGGGTGTGGGGGGCACCCTTATAGAAGCTGAATGGAGGAAGGATGAGATGGGGGTTTCTGGTAGAGAACCTGGAAAGGGGGATAACATTTGAAAGGTAAATAAATAAAATAGCCAATTAAAATAAGAGAGTATCACACACACACACACACACACACACACACACACACACAACCAATCAGACAAACAAACAGAAAAACAAAATGGAATCCTTCAGTATCACTCTAGCTCTGCAATTGAACACTGTAGCCTTCATTTCTTCCTCATACCAAATCTCCTGTGAATCATGTAGTCCATCCCCTCCTAACCTCCCTCACCCCACTCACTAGCCCTCAAGAAGGCATCCACAGTCCACAACTACCAGAATGCAGAATTTATTTCCCTCCTCTGTCCTACCTGCCCATTACCAGCCCCTCACACACACACACACACACACACACACACACACACCTGGTTCACCCCATAATCTTAACCCCAGAATTGCATCAGAACACTTGTGGTTGCCTTCCCCGACCCCCTGTCTCTTTGTCCTGCTTGTATGTCTCACAGGTCTTCACCTACTTACCTCCCAGCCTCCATTCATTGTTTTGTCCCAGCCTCCAATCCCAGGAGGAATTGGAGGATTCACACCACTCCTCCCCCAGTCTCATTCACAGCTCTTTAGCAGAAAGCCTTTTGCAGTCTCCCTTCCCCACCCCCCACCCCCCCCACGCTAAGCCCATTTCTAAGAATCACAAAGATGTTTTCCTCCAACTGTCCTTCCCTCAACTCCCAGCCTCCAATACCAGCAGGTACATCCTAGGAAATACAGCAGGTGAGCAGACCAGGATCTAAGTTCAGAGAAAAGCTCCTACCAGGCATCATATAACTAGTACACTGTCTTAAAATTCTAGAAGGAAGCAGAATCTAAGGAACAAAACACTCTTCCAACAGAGTCAAAAATGAATATCATGTTCCAGACGTATAATCATCTCAATCCCAGATGCCTAGATGTCAGTGTAAAAAACAAAATAACAGCAAGGACAATGAGTTTCCACTTTAAAAGTCCTGTAGATGAGAGTAAAATAGATGAAGAAAACCTGAACTGAGTAAGTTCTGGAAAGGAAAAATTTGGAAATTTGAGCAGGAACTACAAAAGCAAGATTAACCAATTGAATATAAGAAATGGATAAAGAATTGCAGGCATCTAAGATATGGTTAAAAAAAACCTGATATGCTTGCCAAAGAAAATGATAAATCTAAAAATCTCATAACACAAAGCATCCAGGAAATGTGGGACACCATGAAAAGGCCAAATCTAAGAATAATAGGAAGAAAGGTAGGAAAAAATGACAAAGGCCAAAAAAAGAAACTATTTTTTAGAAAATATCATAGAAGAAAAGGAGATGCTTATGAAACTCCATGGAGCATGCAGAGCACCAGATAAATGGGAACAGGAAATGAAGTATATTATAATCAAAACACTAAACATACAGAACAAATAAATACATTAAAAGCTGAAAAGTGTCAAGACCATGTAATAGATAATTATAAATGAAGAAAATAAAATATTTTATGATAAAACCAAATTTAATCAACCTACAAGTCTAACCCTGTATAAAGTACTAGGGAGAAATTAAGTAAACATACAAAATTGTGTATCTAAAATTGTGTGTGCTTCTTCAGAAATATGCTAATTGACCTATCTTATGATATAGGTTTACCACTCCTGGATATTTACACAAAGGCTATAACTTAATCCTACCACTAGGACATTTGGTTAACTATGTTCATTTCTGCTCTATTCATAATAGCCAGAAATTGGAAAACTTAGGTGTCCCTCAGGAGTAGAAATAAAGTATAAAGAAAATGTGGTACAGGTACATTTACATAGTAGAGCATCACACATTGTTTTTAAAATATGACACCATGTAAATTACAGGCAGAAAAATGGAACTAGAAAAAAAACCAGATGCAGAAAGATAAGTATAGTATTTTTTTATATTTGGATATGAGCCATTAAATACATGATAATGATGCTACAATCTGTAGACACAGAGAGGATAGGCGTACAGGAAGGGACTAGGGGGGCACATCAATCTCCCTCTGAAGGGGAAATAGAGCAGATTTTACAGCTGGAATTAATCGGGAATGTGGGGAGGGATGAAGCCTGGAGGATCAGACATGAAGTAGAAGAACTGGGATTGAGAGAGGCACTAAGGAGAGAGAGCTAAGATCTTAAGGCATTTGAGGGGCAGCATGGAAAGCCAGTTCTGTGGAAAGTAACCATACTCTTTTTGTTTGTTTGTTTGTTTGTTTAAAATTTTTTTATTCGATATATTTTTTATTTACATTTCAAATGATTTCCACTTTTCTAGCCCCCCACTCCCCGAAAGTGCCATAAGCCCCCTTCTCTCCCCCTGTCCACCCACCCACCCCTTCCCACTTCCCCGTTCTGGTTTTGCTGAATACTGCTTCACTGAGTCTTTCCAGAACAAGGGGCCACTCCTCCTTTCTTCTTGTACCTCATTTGATGTGTGGATTATGTTTTGGGTATTCCACTTTTCTAGGTTAATATCCACTTATTAGTGAGTGCATACCATGAGTAACCTTTTGAGTCTGGGTTACCTCACTTAGTATGATATTCTCTAGCTCCATCCATTTGACTAAGAATTTCATGAATTCATTGTTTCTAATGGCTGAATAATACTCCATTGTGTAGATATACCACATTTTTTGCATCCACTCTTCTGTTGGATACCTGGGTTCTTTCCAGCATCTGGCAATTATAAATAGGGCTGCTATGAACATAGTAGAGCATGTATCCTTATTACATGGTGGGGAAACATCTGGGTATATGCCCAGGAGTGGTGTAGCAGGATCTTCTGGAAGTGAGGTGCCCAGTTTTCGGAGGAACCACCAGACTGATTTCCAGAGTGGTTGTACCAATTTGCAACCCCACCAGCAGTGGAGGAGTGTTTCTCTTTCTCCACACCCTCTCCAACACCTGCTATCTCCTGAATTTTTAATCTTAGCCATTCTGACTGGTGTAAGGTGAAATGTCAGGGTTGTTTTGATTTGCATTTCCCTAATGACTAATGAAGTTGAGCATTTTTTAAGATGCTTCTCCGCCATCCGAAGTTCTTCAGGTGAGAATTCTTTGTTTAACTCTGTACCCCATTTTTTAATAGGGTTGTTTGGTTTTCTGGAGTCTAACTTCTTGAGTTCTTTATATATATTGGATATTAGCCCTCTATCTGATGTAGGGTTGGTGAAGAACTTTTCCCAATTTGTTGGTTGCCGATTTGCCCTTTTGATGGTATCCTTTGCCTTACAGAAACTTTCTAATTTTATGAGGTCCCATTTGTCAATTCTTGCTCTTAGAGCATACGCTATTGGTGTTCTGTTCAGAAAATTTCTCCCTGTACCGATGTCCTCAAGGGTCTTCCCCAGTTTCTTTTCTATTAGCTTCAGTGTCTGGCTTAATGTGTAGGTCCTTGATCCATTTGGATTTGAGCTTAGTACAAGGAGACAAGGATGGATTAATTCGCATTCTTCTGCATGCTGACGTCCAGTTGAACCAGCACCATTTGTTGAAAAGGCTATCTTTTTTCCATTGGATGTTTTCAGCCTCTTTGTCGAGGATCAAGTGGCCATAGCTGTGTGGGTTCATTTCTGGATCCTCAATCCTGTTCCATTGATCCTCCTGCCTGTCACTGTACCAATACCATGCAGTTTTTAACACTATTGCTCTGTAGTATTGCTTGGGGTCAGGGATACTGATTCGCCCAGACTTTCTTTTGTTGCTGAGAATAGTTTTAGCTATCCTGGGTCTTTTGTTATTACAGATGAATTTGATAATTGCTCTTTCTAACTCTGTGAAGAATTGAGTTGGGATTTTGATGGGTATTGCATTGAATCTGTATATTGCTTTTGGCAAAATGGCCATTTTAACTATATTGATTCTACCGATCCATGAGCATGGGAGGTTTTCCCATTTTTTGAGGTCTTCTTCCATTTCCTTCTTCAGAGTCTTGAAGTTCTTGTCATACAGATCTTTCACATGTTTGGTAAGAGTCACCCCAAGATACCTTATACTGTTTGTGGCTATTGTGAAGGGGGTCATTTCCCTAATTTCTTTCTCAGCCTGCTTATCCTTTGAGTATACGAAGGCCACTGATTTGCTTGTGTTGATTTTATAACCTGCCACTTTGCTGAAGTTGTTTATCAGCTGTAGGAGTTCTCTAGTGGAGTTTTTTGGGTCACTTAGGTAGACTATCATGTCATCTGCAAATAATGATAGTTTGACTTCTTCCTTTCCAATTTGTCTCCCTTTGACCTCCTTATGTTGTCGAATTGCCTGAGCTAGTACCTCAAGTACAATATTGAAAAGATAAGGAGAAAGGGGGCAGCCCTGTCTAGTCCCTGATTTTAGTGGGATTGCTTCAAGTTCCTCTCCATTTAGTTTGATGCTGGCTTCCGGTTTGCTGTATATTGCTTTTACTATGTTTAGGTATGGGCCTTGAATTCCTGTTCTTTCCAAGACTTTAAGCACGAAAGGATGCTGAATTTTGTCAAATGCTTTTTCAGCATCCAATGAAATGACCATGTGGTTTTCTTTTTTTTTTGTTCTTTGAGTTTGTTTATGTAGTGGATTGCATTGATGGATTTCCATATATTGAACCAACCCTGCATTCCCCGGATAAAGCCTACTTGATAATGGTGGATAATGGTTTTGATGTGTTCTTGGATTTGGTTGGCAAAAATTTTATTGAGTATTTTTGCATCGATGTTCATAAGGGAAATTGGTCTGAAGTTCTCTTTCTTTGTTGGATCTTTGTGTGGTTTTGTTATCAGCGTAATTGTGGCTTCATAGAATGAATTGGGTAGTGTTCCTTCTGTTTCTATTTTGTGGAATAATTTGAAGAGTATTGGTGTTAACTCTTCTTTGAAGGTCTGATAGAATTCTGCACTGAAACCATCTGGTCCTGTGCTTTTTTTGGTTGGAAGATTTTCTATGACTCCTTCTATTTCTTTAGGCATTATGGGACTGTTTAGATGATCTATTTGGTCCTGATTTAATTTTAGTATTTGGTATCTGTCAAGGAAATTGTCCATTTCCTCTAGATTCTCCAGTTGTGTTGAGTATAGGTTCTTGTAGTAGGATCTGATGATTTTTTGGATTTCCTCAGTTTCCGTTGTTATATCTCCCTTTTCATTTCTAAGTTTGTTAATTTGGATACTTTCTCTGTGCCCTTTGGTCAGTCTGGCTAAGGGTTTATCTATCTTGTTGATTTTCTCAAAGAACCAACTCCTGGTTTTATTGATTCTTTGTATGGTTCTCTTTGTTTCTACTTGATTGATTTCAGCCCTGAGTTTGATAATTTCCTGCCTTCTACTCCTCCTGGGTGAAATAGCTTCTTTTTGTTCCAGGGCTTTCAGGTGTGTCATTAAGCTGGTAATGTATGCTCTCTCCATTTTCTTTTTGGAGGCACTCAGGGCTACGAGTTTTCCTCTTAGCACTGCTTTCATTGTGTCCCATAGATTTGGGTATGTTGTGTCTTCATTTTCATTGTGTTCTAAAAAGTCTTTAATTTCTTTCTTTATTTCTTCCTTGACCAGGGTATCATTGAATAGAATATTGTTCAACTTCCACGTGTATGTGGGTTTTCTGTTGTTTTTGTTTCTTTTGTTTTTAGAGCATACACTAGCAGCTTAATGACACACCGGAACGCCCTGGACCAAAAAGAAGCTAAGTCACCCAGGAGGAGTAGAAGACAGGAAATCATCCAACACAGGGCTAAAATCAATCATGTAGAAACAAAGAGAACCCTACAAAGAATCAACAAAACCAGGAGCTGGTTCTTTGAGAAAATCAACAAGATAGATAAACCCTCAGCCAGACTAACCAAAGGGCACAGAGACAGTATCCAAATTAACAAAATTAGAAATGAATAGGGAGATATAATAACAGAAACTGAGGAAATTCAAAAAAACATCAGATCCTACTACAAGAGCCTATACTCAACACAACTGGAGAATCTGGAGGAAATGGACAATTTCCTTGACAGATACCAAATACCAAAATTAAATCAGGACCAAATAGATCATCTAAACAATCCCATAATGCCTAAAGAAATAGAAGGAGTCATAGAAAGTCTTCCAACCAAAAAAAAGCACAGGACCAGATGGATTCAGTGCAGAATTCTATCAGATCTTCAAAGAAGAGTTAACACCAATACTCTTCAAATTATTCCACAAAATAGAAACAGAAAGAACACTACCCAATTCGTTCTATGAAGCCACAATTACGCTGATACCAAAACCACACAAAGATTCAACAAAGAAAGGGAACTTCAGACCAATTTCCCTTATGAACATCGATGCAAAAATACTCAATAAAATTCTTGCCAACCGAATCCAAGAACACATCAAAACGATCATCCACCATGATCAAGTAGGCTTTATCCCGGGAATGCAGGGTTGGTTCAATATATGGAAATCCATCAATGCAATCCACTACATAAACAAAATCAAAGAAAAAAACCACATGGTCATTTCATTGGATGCTGAAAAAGCATTTGACAAAATTCAGCATCCTTTCATGCTTAAAGTCTTGGAAAGAACAGGAATTCAACGCCCATATCTAAACATAGTAAAAGCAATATACAGCAAACTGGAAGCCAGCATCAAACTAAATGGAGAGAAACTTGAAGCAATCCCACTAAAATCAGGGACTAGACAGGGCTGCCCCCTTTCTCCTTATCTTTTCAATATTGTACTTGAGGTACTAGCTCAGGCAATTCAGCAACATAAGGAGGTCAAAGGGAGACAAATTGGAAAGGAAGAAGTCAAACTATCATTATTTGCAGATGACATGATAGTCTACCTAAGTGACCCAAAAAACTCCACTAGAGAACTCCTACAGCTGATAAACAACTTCAGCAAAGTGGCAGGTTATAAAATCAACACAAGCAAATCAGTGGCCTTCGTATACTCAAAGGATAAGCAGGCTGAGAAAGAAATTAGGGAAATGACCCCCTTCACAATAGCCACAAACAGTATAAGGTATCTTGGGGTGACTCTTACCAAACATGTGAAAGATCTGTATGACAAGAACTTCAAGACTCTGAAGAAGGAAATGGAAGAAGACCTCAAAAAATGGGAAAACCTCCCATGCTCATGGATCGGTAGAATCAATATAGTTAAAATGGCCATTTTGCCAAAAGCAATATACAGATTCAATGCAATACCCATCAAAATCCCAACTCAATTCTTCACAGAGTTAGAAAGAGCAATTATCAAATTCATCTGTAATAACAAAAGACCCAGGATAGCTAAAACTATTCTCAGCAACAAAAGAAAGTCTGGGGGAATCAGTATCCCTGACCTCAAGCAATACTACAGAGCAATAGTGTTAAAAACTGCATGATATTGGTACAGTGACAGGTAGGATCAATGGAACAGGATTGAGGATCCAGAAATGAACCCACACAGCTATGGCCACTTGATCCTCGACAAAGAGGCTGAAAACATCCAATGGAAAAAAGATAGCCTTTTCAACAAATGGTGCTGGTTCAACTGGAGGTCAGCATGCAGAAGAATGCAAATTGACCCATCCTTGTCTCCTTGTACTAAGCTCAAATCCAAATGGATCAAGGACCTCCACATAAAGCCAGACACTCTGAAGCTAATAGAAAAGAAACTGGGGAAGACCCTTGAGGACATCGGTACAGGGAGAAATTTTCTGAACAGAACACCAGTAGCGTATGCTCTAAGAGCAAGAATTGACAAATGGGACCTCATAAGGTTACAGAGTTTCTGTAAGGCAAAGGATACCATCAAGAGGACAGATTGGCAACCAACAAATTGGGAAAAGATCTTCACCAATCCTACATCAGATAGAGGGCTAATATCCAATATATATAAAGAACTCAAGAAGTTAGACTCCAGAAAACCGAACAACCCTATTCAAAAATGGGGTACAGAGTTAAACAAAGAATTCTCACCTGAAGAACTTCGGATGGCAGAGAAACATCTTAAAAAATGCTCAACTTCATTAGTCATTAGGGAAATGCAAATCAAAACAACCCTAAGATTTCATCTTACACCAGTCAGAATGGCTAAGATTAAAAATTCAGGAGACAGCAGGTGTTGGAGAGGGTGTGGAGAAAGAAGAACACTCCTCCATTGCTGGTGGGGGTGCAAATTGGTACAACCACTCTGGAAATCAGTCTGGCGGTTCCTCCGAAAATTGGGCACCTCACTTCTAGAAGATCCTGCTATACCACCCCTGGGCATATATCCAGAGGATTCCCCACCATGTAATAAGGATACATGCTCTACTATATTCATAGCAGCCCTATTTATAATTGCCAGATGCTGGAAAGCACCCAGGTATCCCTCAACAGAAGAGTGGATGCAAAAAATGTGGTATATCTACACAATGGAGTACTATTCAGCCATTAGAAACAATGAATTCATGAAATTCTTAGGCAAATGGATGGAGCTAGAGAACATCATACTAAGTGAGGTAACCCAGACTCAAAAGGTAAATCATGGTATGCACTCACTAATAAGTGGTTATTAACCTAGAAAACTGGAATACCCAAAACATAATCCACACATCAAATGAGATACAAGAAGAAAGGAGGAGTGGCCCCTGGTTCTGGAAAGACTCAGTGAAACAGTATTCCGCAAAACCAGAACGGGGAAGTGGGAAGGGTTGGGAGGGAGGACAGGGGAAGAGAAGGCGGCTTACGGGACTAACGGGGAGTCGGGGGGCTAGAAAAGGGGAAATATTTGAAATGTAAATAAATTATATCGAATAAAAAAAATACAAAAAAAACCCATAATAATACCAAAAAAAATAAAATTACAAAGTTTATGTAAGGCAAAGGACACCATCAAGAGGACAAATCAGCAACCAACAAATTGGGAAAAGATCTTCACCAATCCTACATCAGATAGAGGGCTAATATCGAATATATATAAAGAACTCAAAAGTTAGACTCCAGAAAACCAAACAACCCTATTAAAAATGGGGTACAGTGTTAAACAAAGAATTCTCACCTGAGAACTTCGGATGGCGGAGAAGCATCTTAAAAAATGCTCAACTTCATTAGTCATTAGGGAAATGCAAATCAAAACAACCCTGAGATTTCACCTTACACCAGTCAGAATGGCTAAGATTAAAAATTCAGGAGATAGCAGGTGTTGGAGAGGGTGTGGAGAAAGAGGAACACTCCTCCACTGCTGGTGGGGTTGCAAATTGGTACAACCACTCTGGAAATCAGTCTGGTGGTTCCTCCGAAAACTGGGCACCTCACTTCCAGAAGATCCTGCTATACCACTCCTGGGCATATACCCAGAGGTTTCCCCACCATGTAATAAGGATACATGCTCTACTATATTCATAGCAGCCCTATCTTTAATTGCCAGATGCTGGAAAGAACCCAGGTCTCCCTCAACAGAAGAGTGGATGCAAAAAAATGTGGTATATCTACACAATGGGGTATTATTCAGCCATTAGAAACAATGAATTCATGAAATTGTTAGGCAAATGGATGGAGCTAGAGAACATCATACTAAGTGAGGTAACCCAGACTCAAAAGGTGAATCATGGTATGCACTCACTAATAAGTGGATATTAACCTAGAAACCTGGAATACCCAAAACATAATCTACACATCAAATGAGGTACAAGAAGAAAGGAAGAGTGGCCCCTTGTTCTGGAAAGACTCAGTGAAGCAGTATTCAGCAAAACCAGAACGGGGGAGTGGGAAGGGGTGGGTGGGAGGACAGGGGGAGAGAAGGGGGCTTACGGGACTTTTTGGGAGTGGGGGGGCTAGGAAAGGGGAAATCATTTGAAATATAAATAAAAAATATATCGGAAAAAAAAAAGAAACTAAACAGGGACACAATGAAACTAATTGAAGCTTTGGACCAATTAGATTTAACAGATATATATAGAACATTCTATCCTAAAGCAAAAGAATATACCTTTTTTTCAGCACCTCATGGTACCTTCTCCAAGATCGACCATATAATTGGTCACAAAACAGACCTCAAGAAATATAAGATCGAACTAATTCCATGCCTCCTATCAGATCACTATGGAGTAACCATACTCTTAACAATATTCTGCTACACTCATAGATCAGTGGCTTAATTAGCTGTCATCAGAGAAGACATGTTCTGCATCAGATGGGGGGACAAACACATGGGCCAACTTCAGAGGAGTACACACAAAGAGAAATCTTGGAACACACAGCTCTAAATGAGAAGTTTCCATCAACTCCTTCCCTTTATATCTCAGGGAACCCAGGGAAGAGGAGGCAGGATGGGGAGACAGAATGTAAGGAAATAGCAAGGCCCTCTAAATCTACTAAGCAAAGCGCATATGAACTCACAGAGATTTTAATATCAATCACAGCACCAGACATGAGGTGTGTCTGTGTTTGTGTGTATTAAATATTATATATATAATGTTATACACACACACACACACACACACACACACACACACACACACACATAAAATCACAGAGCCTGACATGGGTCTGATTATATATATAAAATCTTTCAGTTTAGACTTTTATGGGACTCTTGACTGTGTCAATAAGTTGCTCTCTAATTCTTGTACCTGCTATCTTTTATTTTTCCATTGGTTTGTCTTTTCCAAATTTGACTCAATGTTTTTCATTGTGTCTTCTATTTTATTTTGTTATGTTTTGTTGCTATGTTTAGATGCCTGTTCTTTTCTAATGAGAGAAAGAGATTGGATATGAATGGGAAAAGAGGGGCTAGGAGAGGACTGGATAGAGCAGAATGAGGGAAGACTGTTTTATTGCATGAGAAAACCTGTTCAATAAAAGGGAAAATAATAAAATTTAAATTGCCAAAGTACAGTGAAAGGCATCATATATCTTTTCACATAAATAAATAATATTAGTATAACCTTGTACTGAACATGTTGAACTGGATGAGACATGAAAATGAAGAAATCTTTTTAAATATGTCTTTTTTATTTCTGAGTAAGGTTTTGCATATATAATGTTATATACATATATAAGTATATGTCTATTTTTACCATATATACATATATACAGAATAATATTTTAAGCTTTGGCAGTTTCCATAAAGAAAACAGTAATTATTTCTTTTAAAATTTTTATTTATTTGGTTGCTTGAGGGAATGAATACTTTTAATATGTACATCAACAGTTTAGAGTTCTTTAATTTGTCCCTCAGATTTATGTATTCATTATTTTCAATTAATTTCAATGGATTTCAATAATACATTCTTAGTAAAAGCTGACAGTGTTTTCCAATAAACTAGTATGTTTTCAGTTCTGTGCACTGATTCTTTGTATGTGACTACAGGGAAGCCAGGTCTCCCTTACCATGGTCTTGTGGACGTTGGCTGATTTTTTAATGAAAGGAAAGATGGTGTGTACCTAGCACACAGGTGCTCTGTGTTTGCTTCTTATCTCTTCTTTGTGTTACATAATTATACAGCTCTGTAAAATAGGCAATTAATAGGCAAGGGTGGTGATTTCTTTGTATGTAGATTCACATAGCCACTCATCCCTGCTGAAGTCATCCCTAGTAAATTCATTTATCCACCACATTAGCCTTCTTCAAATCATATTTGGTATTTGAACACCAACCATTCCAATTTGGAGACAAGAATTTCTTTGATGTTTCCCTTGAATGTTTATGTAACACATAAAGAACCAGAAATTATAAATATTTATGGGATAACAAGTAAACTTTACTTAGAAAGTGTTTATTTCTTTAAATACTTATGATTTTATAATTGGTAAATCATTCACAATACTTGCTTCTGTGTTTTTGAAATATAAAGTATATACCTCTTTTTGGTAGAACCCCATTGTGAAAAAGAAAAATGGAACTTATTATTCTTTCCAAATCTAACTTTGATATCTCCTCCTTCTACCCACCTCAGCTTCTAGTAACTACTGCTTTGCTTTGAATTTCTGTGAGATCAACTTTAAAAAGTGCCATCCCACAGTAAAAAACTCTGACACAGAATTGTTCCTGTCTAAAAGAACTGCAGGACCTAACCCTCAAGAGACTGGAACCCCAGGGAGTTTATAGGTCTGGTGGGGTAGGGGGATGGAGGTGGGGACATCATCATAGAGACAGGGGCTGAGGTATGGGATGTGGAATAGTAGGAGGGTTGACCATGAGGGAAATAAAATCTGGAGTTAAAAAAAAAGAAAAAGAAAGAAAGGCAGGGACAAAAATGGATAAGAGGCTGAGGGGAAAGAGTCCAGTGACCAACCCAAATTGGGATCCAGCTCAAGGGGATGCTCTAAGGCCTGACAGTATTTACTGAGGCTGCAGTGCACTTACAGACAGTTGCTGAGCATGGCTGTGCTCTGAGAAGCCCACTAAGCAGCTGAAAGAGCCAGATGCAGAGAGTTACACTCAACCAATGGCCAGAAGACAGGGACACTGTGGTTGAACTAGGAAAAGGCTGGAAGAAGTTGAGGAGGAGGGCAACCCCATAAAAAGACCAGCAGTGGCAACTAACCTGGTCTCTTGATATCTCTGAGATACTGAGCCACCAGTCAGGCAACACACACTGATATGAGACTCCCGACACATATACAGCAGAGGACTGCCTGGTCTGGCCACAGTGAGAGAACCACCTAACCCTTGAGAGAATTGAGGTCCCAGGGATTGGGGAGGGGTCTGGTAGGGTGGAGGGTAGGGGGCAGTGGGGACATCCTCTTTGAGGTGGAACTGTCTGCCAGAGGGTGTACCAGGAAGGGGATAATGAGTGGCCTGTAAAAATGTTTAAGGAATAAAAAAATTAAAAGTTTTATAAATACATAAAATCACATGGAACTTGTTTTTATCATAGCTGGTTTAGTCTACATATTTCCACTTTTATCTACTTTTACACGAATGAGGAATTGTCCTTACTTTTATAGCTTAGTAATGTTCAATTTGCATGTGATCATATTTGGTATATCCATTCATTACTTTATGGATACTTAGGTATTATCAATTTCTTAGCTATTGTGAATAGAAATGCAACAAATTGTGTATAGATAAAAATTTGATGTATTGATCACACACACAAATAACAGAGTTTCTGAGTCATCAGTTGGTCATCTTGTTTAAAAATCATTGTGTAATCTCCATAATGTTTTTTCATTAATAGTAGTGTTCTCTTTTCGTGTCTTCCTAGTGCTTGGAACCCAGTTATGTGTATTACCAAAATACTTCACTTTTTTGTCCTCTATTCTCCTTTCTTTTTTATGCCACTAACCATCAGTTTCCAAACAAAATGTCTGTAATCAGATTGTGTCTTAGTTTTTGTTTTGAGGGGGCTTTTAGGTAAAGTAAGTAGAGCTACTTCTTCTGTCTATTTAATGATTGCATCTGACATTTGGAAGAATCAATGAACAGGTTTTTATTTTGTGAAGCACATGGGGAACAGAAGGGATGTCATTATATTATTTCTTATGTTAAAATGATTATGATCTAAAGTACATAATATTATTCCTTAACAGAACCACTGTCTTTTTATAATATCTCACTTATACTGTGATAAGTTTCCTGTTTCCCACAGTTGTAAAATCTGTAACTAAGTAGTCTGCAAAATAATATATATTTGTTCAGTGAGGTAGATTTAATGCTGAGTCTGGCCTGAACAACATGTTAACTGAAGATGTCAAATAGTCAGAAAAATACAGATTTCTGAAGTCAAACAAATTCTAATGATAGATCTGGTCAGAAAATTCCGATGTAACATCCCTGCTTGCTCAACTTTCTAATGGCTTCCTTCATATCTTTGTTCCTTAATGTATATATGACAGGATTAAGAGCAGGTGTGACAGCAAAGTCAACAATGAACAGGTATTTGTCAATTGATGATGTGGGGAAAGGCCACACATAGAGAAACATGCATGGAGTAAAAAACAGAACAACCACAGTGATGTGAGCTGACAGAGTGACAAGCGCCTTTGACAAGTCCCCTGAAGACCTTTGCCAGACTGTTACCAAAATGAAGACATAGGAGAGGAGAAGCAAGAAGAAGGTCCCCATGCTCATGAAGCCACTGTTGGCCGCAACAACAAACTCAAATGTGTCTCCATCAGTGCACGCAAGTTGTATGATTCGTGGGAAGTCGCAGTAAAAGCTGTCCACTTTGTTAGGACCACAAAAAGGCAGGTTTACAACAAAAGAGAACTGTGACAGGGCATGGACCACTCCAGTGACCCCCAGCCAGCAATTACAAATGAAATGCATATTCTAGGGCTCATGATGCTCAAGTAGCGCAGAGGCTTACAGATGGCTGTGTACCTGTCAAACGCCATGGCTATGAGCAGCACCATCTCCACTCCTCCCATAATGTGGATAAAACAGATCTGAGTCATGCAACTGTGGAAAGAAATTACTTTGTGTTCTTTCAGAAGATCTGAGATCATCTTAGGAACTGTGGTAGAGGAAAGTCCAACGTCAATGAGGGACAGATTGGCCAGAAGAAAATGCATAGGGGACTGTAAGTGGGAGTCAGTAATGACCAAAAAGACAATGAAAAGGTTTCCCAGGATGATGCTTACATAGAGCAAAGAGAAGGTGGACATGAGAAAAATGGTACTTTTCCAAGAACTGGAGAGTCCCAACAAAACAAATTCAAAAACTACAGTTTCATTTATATGATCCATTGACTGGAACAGAGGAGAAAATTTCAATGGACCTGTTGATAGAAAATGATAAAGTTGTCATCCCAGATAGTATAATGTATATCCATTGATTATAACTCTCTGTTTTGTTTATTGTATGTATCAGACTCAGAATTCAGGAATAACAGTAGGGAATGGAAGAACAGTGATCAGGAGATCATGCGAGAAAAGATGGAAACTAGTAGTAGGCAGTATATTAATTTAGTTCCAGGTTGTTTGTTGCTGATGTTGGAGAATTATGGCTTCAAGACTCTTGGGTTACAAAATGGTTTCATATAATGATGGTATAGTATTGAATATGTAAAGAAAATGAAGTTGCTAGACATTAAATGGATGCAAATGGGCTACTTTTCATGTTTTTGTTTTTTGTTTTTTTGTTTCCTGGGTTTTTTTTTGAACCAGATATTTTGTGTGTTGTTTTGTTTTGCTTTGCTTTGCTCTGACTTTCAAAGATGTCTTTGTTTTTATGGCTCTGTCCCTATGAGTCTTTGGACTCAAGTCACAGTTATTTGCTATTTTCACATTAATGCTTTTGCAGTAACTTGCAAATTACTCCTAGCTGTATTTCTTACTCCATTTTGTACATCATTATTTTCTTGACAAACTGAACATTTCATCCAGTGTACCTAGGATTTGTTTTGTTTTTGTTTGTACAAGTGGAGATCAGATACACAGATTGAAGTCATTCACAACATTTAAATAGTTACTCTGAATCTGAATAATATAGTTGTTGAGTGATTCCTTTCTTACAAAGATAGAATATGCATATGGAAGTAAAATATGAAAATCAATGCTTATACATTTAATGCTTGCACATGACTTTTATTAAACAAATATTCTGCAAAGGACTATATGTTCAGTACATTATCTTACTTAAATTTCACAGAATTCCCAGAGGTTTTTTTTTTTTGTTGTTGTTGTTGTTAGATCCATTTATACACAGAGATAGTGAATTTTAGAAGGATAGGCTGTCAGAGTTAGAACTTGCATTCATAACAAAAGGACATGGTAATCCATATTCCTAATTGTCACACTGTTTTTCAAGGGCCGTCCCTTTAATCATATGCTATGTATCTTTCTAAGGCATATAATCAGTTGACTAAAGCATATTTAGCTTTTATTTTCCTTAAGCTGATAACATAGTGAATTCTTTTTCTATTATTGCTTTAAAAATATAAATGCTAGGGGTGGTAGCACTTGTGTGTGGGAAACAAAATGTGATCACCAATTCAATGTAATTCAGAGATATTTGAGCTTGAGACCAGAATTGGCTTCAGGGGACCTTATGTCAAAATGCAAAGCAAGTAAACAAACACATAAAGGAGTAAGGCTCTGGAATTCTGTGCAGTACACAGTCCTTTCTCTCCAACTGCTCCTTTGTAAGGCTTTGACCAAGTTTATTCATTCTATTATGATACTTCCATTTCTTTAGATGATTTTAGAGAAAATAATTATAAATCTCAATATCCTACGCAATAGTCGTATTAATCTTAGTTTTCTTGTTGTTACTGCAAAATTCCATGTTCTTAATCATTTTCTTATTTCTATATGTTTCTACATGTAGCTTTCTGACATCTATTAGCTATATGTCTTTCCATTTTTTATCAAGATAGATTCGATTTTCTCAGAATGTGAGCAGAGGGGTGTTAATTTTAAGTTAAACAACCTTTATTTTATATCAAAACTGTATTTTTTAAACTGTTGCTATGCTTTTTATATATATTTGCTTTTTAATAATTCCTAAATCAGTTTCTTCCTTTAGATCACTATTTTCAATTTTTGCTTCTACTCCTCACGCTTCTTTATCTTGACCACAATAAATGATCCTGTTGTCTCCTTTCTGTCTTGTGTTTATGTCAATCTACAGGATATTTGTGGAATGTTCTATTTGGAGATCATGCTGTCAATGTGATTTTCCAACTTAATTCTTTGGTGTATTTCCTAAGTACTTTCCGAAGTTCTGCAAGACACTGTATAAAATTTTGATGAAACAGCAGAATATTTCAGAGAATTTTAACCAACATAAAGATAAAGGAGTAAAGAAAAGCCTGTTTTGAGCTATTATTAGCAATGTGTTATGAAGTAGACAAGAATCTAATTCAGGAAATGCTATTTGAAGCAAAAAGCCAACATTTCAGTAATCAATTGCCAAATTACATGACTGCTTGCAAAATTAAGACAAAGAAGTACTATGATAATTGAAGAAGAATATTTAAACTACTTTAAGTCAGAAATACACACAAAGACATAAAAAGTACATAGACAGCATATACATTCTATTAAAATATTTTCTGATACATTTGAAATTCTGTTTAAAATGGTAAACCAAACTATTATAATAGAATAAATCAAGTTCAGACATATGAATCTATGAATTCCCAGAAGACTATAGATTAACTGCATAATTCCTGAAAAGTAGTATAAATGTGATGGATCAACCCAAAATGGAAAGCATAAAACTTATAGAAATAAATGAGAGGTAGGGCAGAGCACAGAAAACTATTATTGTTTAGGAAATGCCACAAACTGGCTCTATTTAAGCAATGGTGATTTTACAAAAATATAAAGAAATAGATACAAATTTTCTATTTTTCAAAACACATTTCTAATCATATACAAATGTAGAAACTTGATATTTGACAAGCTCCTTTATCCTCTAAGTCATTTTGCAATTTCTGGTTTGGGAATGAAATAACAATTTCAGTTTATTTTTAGCAATATGAGTTGTTCTATGTTAAGTATAGTGTCTTTTTCAAATTCAAAATTTATCCAAGGTAATACGCAAAACGGGTTTTATATATATATATGTGTGTGTGTGTGTGTGTGTGTGTGTGTGTGTGTGAGGCATTATCAATATCTAACACAATATAATATTATGGCATAAGTATTAAATATTTTTTCATCATAAACATGTAGTTTATAGGAAAATACCTTATAACTTTTCAGATCGGAAGGAATAGTTGAATTTCTATTATATAGTGAAGATACAGACAGACGTTACATTTTTATTTCTACAATCTTATCTTTTAAGAGAATGCAGAAAGGTCTAAATAATAAACATAATACTTTAAAATATTACTACTTTGAAGACTATTTGAGTTTCTCTCCACTCAGTTTGAACTGTGAGGAAAGAAACCAAAAGTTACAAATGAAGTTGAGTGAGTTAAGCTGAGTTTAAATCATAAGGACAAAAAAAAATGAAGTGTGAAGAACAAAAACAAAGAATAAGGTGATGAGAGTGGGATCTGAAATGAGAAGTGTAGAGAACATTACTCACTCTACCTGTGTAAGCATAGATTCTGCCCTCAGCACCTTCTAGGGATGAGAAACACAGGGAGACTTACTCTTTCTCTAATTCATCACTCAACATTACAGCTAAGGGCACATGAGTATTTATTAGCAGGAATGTAACCAATTAACATGGCTGAGCATAAAGTTCAATATCTACATCATTATTGATTTTCTGTAGAAACAATGCCTTTCATAAATATTGTTCTCCCCAAGAGCCAGCTATTAACAGATGCAGAATTGATTATTGGCAAATTGACTGTTCTATTTTATGAGAGTTACTGTGTGGCTATGATAATATTTCTTAATTTTGAGGTTTGATGTACAATAATAACTGTTTCGTATCCATTAAATTATGTTTATACCCAATACTAAGAAATACATAGAAATAAATAGAAACCAAGTAAAATAGTGTACTCTTAGCAGTCCATTTAGTATGTATGCCCACATGGATTTTCACTGTCCTGCAAAACCTTATTTTGGCTTCTTTGAAGGTTTTCTTTGAACCCCATCACAGGGAAAGCTGCTGCTTGAGATTTTTAATTTTTATTTTTTTAAGACATGATTCATTGCTGTATCATAAAACAATAGAAACATTAAATTTAGAGTGAATCTATTTTCTTATAAACATTGGTATTAACTGTACCAGAACTCTTTGGCTCAGAGAGCAAACCTTTTTTATTTGTATTTTTTGGCAAATATATTGATCAGCTCACTTAATAAAAGGTTAAAAACAAGTGGTTTACAAAATATTAAATATAAAAAGGATTTGAAAAAATATATTGTCATGTATGCAATTGGCCAAAATAGATGAATTAAAATTCAAGACAAAAATAAGTACAGAAAAGGTAAACAGGTAGAACAACTTTGAGTGTGTATATGTGTGTGTATGTAAGCATGCACCCATGAGCACACACACACACACACACACACAAGCAAAATTATCATCATAAATGTACTATTTTAAACTAAACCTAAACACATGATAGAAAAAGAATGGATACAGAATTGAGGGATACATAATTGAAGAACTACAGATAGAGTGTCCATTGCTTAACCTGTTATTGAATAGAGTAATACAAGGCAGAACACAAGGTGAGGATTTTGACATCAGTAGACTATACAATCATACAGCAAACTCTCTGATCCTCCAGCACACATAAAGTTTCACCAATAATACTACCCAAATGTTAGGTCAACAAGGATGATACCAATGGACATGCCAAAGAGGATGGCAAAAATCCCATAAGGCCTCATCCCTACACAAAGAACTAGAAGCAACTGAGGAGAGCTTAGAATGGGAGAGGTGTTCTTCCTAAGAAAGAGCACACCCACTGATTTTCCAGAGCCATATGGTTAGTTCTGAAAACACACATATAAGTAACATTATATGGACTGAGAAGGCAGTATTTAAAAATATATATGTATATACATATGTTCTTGCCCTAACAATTCATGGAAAAAGAGGCCATAAATTCAAAGGAGAGTGGTGAGCCTGGCCAATATGGGTGAGTTTAGAGGTAGGAAAGAGAAGGAAGAAATGTAATTATAATATCAACCCTGAAAAGAGAAGAAAAACATAAAATAGACCTATAAATATCTCTAGATATTTCAACAAAGACAGTAGAAATGATGTTTCTTAAATCAACAATTTTGAAATGTGAATATTAGTATTAATACACTGTGGTTAAATAAAACTTTATTTTTCAAAGAAAAAGAAACTGTATTCTTCTAGTTTTATCATAAGCTTTATATATTTTCTTCTTTATAAATATATTATTTTAGTTCTTTTCATGCTCTCAACAAGTAACACTAAGATAATTTTATCCACAGACTTCTTAATATTCAGTTTCAAAGTCATTTAAATTTTGCTTCAGGTTTTGTAATTTTGCCCATTATAGGATAATTCTTCCATAATTAGTGTTTTATAAAAATATAAATAATATTTTTACAGTGATTGAAGTGGTGACGTTGTCTGAGGTAGTTTTCTTTGCTCTTTAGCACTTGTTTGGTGAATTTAGTTTCTATTAGTGAGTGTAAATTGTACAATAAATGTGTTTTATGTCACATTTTACTCTGTGCATCTGGTGTACTTTCATCACATTTGCCCTCTATCACCTCTCCTGTCTCTACTTTTTTGTCCCCTGTATCCCTTTCCTTTTTCTAAGACTAATTTTCTTTAGATCATGTCTTTTTTTCTACATTAAAATTTTATTTTCTAATGTCAGCTCTTGATGGCATTAAATCTCTTGCAGTACTGTTAATATTTTGACAAGTATGAGTGCATACAAACACTTCATTCGTGTCATTCCATGTACCATGAAGTAGTAGGTCCTTCTAGTACCATAAAAGTTCATCCAAAGTGAAGAAATAATCAGGTCAATTCCATATACAGGCCCTGAGTCTTATTATTGGGAGAAACAGTAGAGATTGCTCTCTCATTCTGTAGATATATTTTTTTTTACTATGTGAATTGTAGACATTTTTAATTTCATGTAATCTCATTTGTCATTTTTTTTTTTTTTTTGGCTTTAGAGTACTACACAGAAAGTCCTCGCATATGCCAATGCTTGACGTTCCCATGATCTTTTCTACTTCTTTGGATATTAAGGCCTTTGATCTATTCAGAGTTGGTTTTCATATTGTAGGAACATGGTGAGATTTATTCTTCATTTGTTAAAGATATTACCCTTTCCCTGACTCAGTATTTTTGGCATGTTGGAAAAAGTCAAATAGCTTTGCTTTACAAATTTATTTCTAAGTAATGAATTAGTCAATCTTATTATTTTGTGCCTGTCACATCCTGTTTGCATGGTTTTGGTTTGTTTGTTTGTTTTACATGATGACTGCTACCCCACCTCTTCCTGCCCCTCTCACCATCCCTTCCCCATTTTTCATCCCCTTCTTTGAGAGTGTGGAGGCTCCCGTGGATGTCACCCCACCATGGCACATGAAGTCTCTTCAGGGTTAGGGGCATCCTCACCCACTGAGGCAAGACAAGGAGGCCCAATTAGAGGGACTCGATCCACAGAAAGGCAATAGCTTTAGGAACAGCCTCCACTCCAGTTGTCAGAAGACCCACATGGAGACTGACCTGCACATCTGCTACATATGTGTCATAACTTTAGGTCCAGGCCATGTATGCTCCTTGGTTGGTAGTTCAGTCTCTGAGAGCCCCCAAGGGGCCAAGTCAGTTGACTTTGTTAGGCTTCCTGTGGAGTTCCTATCCCTTCAGGGTCTTTCAATTGTTCCCCTAACTTTTCCTTAAGACTCCCTGAGCTCAATCCAATGTTTGAGTGTGAGTCTTCTGCATCTGTTTCAAATAACTTCTGGGTAATGCCTGTCAGAGGACAGTTATGCTAGGCACCTGTCTGTATGTACCTCAGCGTAGCAAGAACAACAGTATCATTAACACTATCACAGATTGACGCTTGAGCATGGAAGGGGTCTCAAATTGGGCCATTTATTGGTTGGCCATTCTCTCAACCTCTACTCGTTGTACTCTTCTTGTAGGCAGAGCCCATTGGGGGCTAAAGGTTTTGTGGGTGGATTGGTGTATCCCTCAACTAGGTCATGCATAGCTACAGGAGATGGCTCCATATCCACCCTTCTAGGAATTTCGATTAGAGTTAGCCCACTAGCCTTCCTAGAGTCTAGCCCATGCCAGGGCTAGTTCTAGAGATGTTCTTCACACCTCTAATACTGTGATGAATGGCATTTATATTTTGAGATCAGTTAGGTTGAATGGTTAGGCACTTGGCAAACACATATTTAACTAACTTAGCCTCAAAATGCAGGCCTGTAATTCCATATCCCTGGGATACTGAAGTGGGAAAATTGGAAAGTCAAAGACAGCCTGAGTGACTTAGTAAGAGCTAATTTCAAGTATAAAATAATAAAAGTACTTGGCAGGTAATGTATAGCTGAGTGCTGGGGAGCTTCCTTAGCATGCATGAGATTTCAGTTTTAACCTTTAATACCAAGAAATGAACCATAGCAAGACAAAATAAAAACTGAACAAAAAAAGCAACTCAGTGAAAATCAAGGCAAAACATTTTATCTTAACACAACAACAACAACAACAAAACAAAAGAGAGAAATGTATTGAAACTTTGAGATTATATTTTAGCCTATTCAAAGTATCTATCATCAAGGGAATAAAAATAGGAATCACAATAAGTAAAATGACAATGGCTCAGGAGGACAAACATTTTAAAATATTTTTATAAGTGAAAGTAGGAGGAGCATCTGGGAAGAAGGAGAGCACCATTGGGTGCAGAAGAGGAGAGATAAGTGGACAGCAACTGGAATGAGTTTGATTACTATATACTGTAAGAGTTCAGTGAACATACACTTAAGGTAGATGTGGAAAGTTGGTTGAGTAGCTAAAAGCACTTCTTGATCTTTCAGAAGACAGGTCTAGTTTCATCTGTTCTAGCACCAGGGGGTCCAATGTCTCTTTTTACATTTTTGTATTCCTGCACATGCATGGTACACTGATATATACTTAGACAGACACACACATAAAATTAGTTATTTTTTTAAAATTTAAGACTTTTTGCTTTAATATTTTCATTTTAGTATGCATTTCTAAATTTCAAATAAATTTTAAATTATATATATATATATATATATATATATATCCAATAAATACTTGCACATGTGGTAGTATTTTTAAGTACTCTATTTATTCTAAAATTTATTTGTGCCTTTTATCCTTTATTGATCTTACTACTATATTATGAACTAGTTTGTTATTTGGAATAATTAGCCTCATTTTTCTCAACCTTTTGAATGTCAGAATAAAAATGTCTTTATAATTTAAATTTGTTCCTTTCTTTAATTTGTGATACTTTGTTCATTGATATTATTTTTATATTTTATGTCTTCCCACATGCACACACACCTCTCAAATCATGATTGTCACTGTATTCCATGTTTTCTATATATTTTTATGCTTTTATTAGGATACAAACTAAGCATATTTTAAAGCTTCCATTATGATTTTTCCTTTTTATACATTTATACATCTATCTATCTATCTATCTATCTATCTATCTATCTATCTATCTATTTAAATATTCTTTGTGTTCATGTGTGGGAATACCTGTAGAATTTAGATCAAAACTTACAGAGTTGCTATTCTCCTTTTACCTTTGTTCTTCTACAGCTTCTTCCTGAACTGTGAGCTACGCATGAAAATAAAAACAAACAGACATATAAAACAAAAATACATAAATGTACAAAGAGCCATGTGTATGTATATGTATGTATGGCTGGGGAAAGGAGAAACAGTAGTGGGAGAGAAATACAAAATCACAGACAAAAATATGATGCAACCAACTATTGGAGATATTGTTAAAGGACATATTTAATAAAAATATGGTGATGTAAAAGTATTGATAGCTAAACCTAAAAATACAATGGAGATCATTTTTTATGGAAAAAACCCACCCAAACCTATACATATGTATGCAGAGAGGTCTGTGGACAGACATGAGTCATATTTACCTTTAATCATATGATTTCAGAAAAACAGGTGTGTGGGGTTTTTTTTTTAGATAATTTTTGTTATAAAAACCCCTTTAACTTATTAGTATATATATATATATATATATATATATATATATATATATATATATATATATATATATATTGATTTTACCCATTAGCTCATGAAATATTAGGACATGATATTCAAGAAATTATGGTTTTCATGTCTATTTAGTAATAAACTAAACTCAAAGTATTATAAATATATACACATATAGTTTTCTCCAGAAAATAACACATTATATCAAGTACAAAATGTGAAATATTTTGTATAGCATATTATCAAGAGCATATAATATTTACCTAATGCCTTGGCAGTTGTGACATTTCATTATATAATATAAAAATCATAATTATACAGATAATTTTTGAACTGAGAAAAGTATATTAAAATTTATAAACAAATTGTCTTTTCTATTAAGGGTCTTCAATAAATGACTAACACTTGAAAACTGACAGAGATGACACCAATATGAGGCAACTAGCATTATTTTATTTCTTTCAAATATTTATTTCTAAGAGGTCACAAATATCTTCAATGTCTTCAGTGGCAAAATATAATTAGGATTGGCATACTGGCATATAATGTCATATTTTAAAGGATGGTAATATTGAAAAATAATTCAAAGATGAATTTTATAAATCTGGTTAAATTGAATTTCATAATGTTGGGAACACAGAAAATATGTAGTAGCATGATTATTATCTTTGGAACATTATTATTGTCTTGTAATCATCAATATTTACAGATATACTATGCAGAGTAACTACTCATTCTAGGCGATAAAACTGCAAGTAATATAATTGCAAATGTAGTTTTCTAATGGTTATTTTGATAACTACATACTAATTACAATTCATAGATTCCTAAAATGAGGCATTATATAATTCAGTTTCAACTAAAAATGTGGATAAAATGGTATATAAAAAGTAAATTCTAATTACATATGGTGTCTAAACCAGAATTCACATTTGATTTATCAGCTTCTTTATGGCATTTTTAATATCTTTATTTCTCAGGGTATAGATGGCTGGATTCAGGAGAGGTGTGATGACTGAGTAAAACACAGCTAGAAACTTGTCCACCCAAGTGATACTAACTGGCCACAGATAGATGAAAATGACTGGCCCAAAGAACAGCAGAACCACTATGATATGGGATGTGCATGTAGATAGTGCCTTTGATGAGCCGTCTTTACAGTGAATTTGAACAGTCAATAGAATGTAAGTATAAGATATGAGCAAGAGGATGAAACAAGTTGTTGCTAAAACACCACTGTCAGCATTTATTATGATTTCCAGAGTATCAGTATTCATGCAGGCTACTTTCATCACCAAAGGAATATCACAGAAAAAGCTGTCTATAATTCTAGGTCCACAGAAAGGTAGTTCCAAAACCAGGATCAGTTGACTCATAGCATGTATAAAGCCAATGATCCATGATATCAGAACAAGCCAGATACATTTCAGTTTGTCCATGATTCTGCTGTAATGGAGTGGCCTGCAGATGGCCACATACCGGTCATAGGCCATTGTTACAAGAAGCACCATCTCCCCTCCTCCAAAGAAGTGCACACAGAGGATCTGGCTCATGCAGCCCCCAAAGGATATGGTTTTATTTTCTTTTAGGAGGTCAGTTATCAGTTTGGGGGTGGTTACTGAGGAAAGGCAGAAGTCAATAAATGATAGATTAGCTAGCAGAAAGTACATGGGAGAATGGAGATGATGATCAATGATGATCAATATCACAACAAAGAGGTTGCCTAACACAGTCATCAGGTAGAGGGTGGAAAATGGCAGTAGGAGGAAGATCTGTAGTTCTTTTGAAGCACAAAGTCCCTGAAAAATAAACTCAGATACCACAGTCTGGTTTGCTTCTTCCATTTACTACACAGTGTTCTAATGGGTTTAAAGAGACAAAGCTGAACTATCAATTCCTAAAATAGAAACAATAATTTAATATTCGGTCATATAAGCAGACATAAAATACAAGTTATGTCTTAGCATTTTATCCACTCAAGTTTAAAATAACTTTCCTATGTTGCTATACTTTTTCTAACCAGGGAATATTCCTAAATGCAGGAAAATATACATCTGAAAGACAGTATATATAGGTATGGAAATGAATATATTGTTTAAAAACATTGGTAGCAAATATTTCCTTTACATTTTGCAACACTTAAAACTACCTGTTCTATATGGAATCAGAAATAATTTTCTACAATGAATATCTTAGGTAATATTAGAGCTTCTATATTTGACAATCATAATCTTTGAATGACAATCTATTGACATATTTCAGACATAAGCACAAAATTCACAGGAGCAAATCTATTTTTGAATAAGTCTAAATGGACAGAATTTAATTAAGTCTATTAAAATGAGTGATAAAAATTGGTTCAAAAAATAATTTGAGAACCAGCATGCTGAAATCTTTTGTCAGCATCATCTCTTTCCTTAAACTACGGATTTAGCCATTTGAGTGTACCACTGAACAGTCATATATTCCTAGACTTGAGGGATGCTGCTTAATTTTAAATGGTAAGATGTCATATACTAGTTTGAGTGAATTATTCATAAAATCCTCTATACAATTCTGTCTCAATTCTCCTTTTTTCTTTTTTCTTTTATTAACATTTTCCCTCCATTTATTTCACAGTAATTTTTTCCTCGTCTTAATTTCTTTACTTTTTAATGCTATATTTAAGTTTGATATTGGAAGACTAAAATGTCAGGAAATTCGGGGATATTTCATGATTTCTGTGCTAAGAATTAAAAAAATATTATATTTTATTACTAATAATGCATATTTATCTCCTGGGTCAATCTATTCTATAAAGTAGTAAAACTATAGTGCAAAATTAGGCCTGTCTGGCCTCAAGTCCCCAATATGATGTCTAGACTATGAAATAAATGATATGATAGGAATCATGATTTTCAGTAGTCCAAGAAAATGAATGGCATTTGTACAATAAGGCACTTGGCCATTTAAATATATGAAGAAATAAATATAAATGGCTAATTTCATTAATAAAATTTATCAGGTTTACATAAAAGTTAACTTCATTGTTCTCAGAATCAAGCAAATGTAACCCAACTATTTGGATATCAATAGCATTTCACATATATTCTTTCCTCAGTGTTGAATTTTTAGAGAACTATGATTATTCTAAACACAGCCACTCTCATATCCCTCCAATCTCTATTAACTACTTTACTATATTGTCTGTTTCTTGAGAAAATACTGCATTCAATAATATAACAATAATCAGATAACATTAAAGTAAGTTCAGTGGCCTGTGAGTATATTTGTTCAATCTGAGAAACTTGGAACTTTTAGGCTTACAGTAACAGATCATTACATGTGAGCATATAAACTGCTTTAAGTGTCCAAAGCCTCAAGGATTAGTTAGTTGAAAGGGAAATTTTCTACAACATTTCAAACAAAGCAATTAAATGCAAATGAAAGAATCACTGTAAAGTCACCAAAGAAGTAATAAAGTAATGTGCTTCTAAAACAAACAAACAAACAAACAAACCTTAAATGAGTAATTGTAATGAAAAGTGAAAGCACAATTAGCTTGCGATGTATTCACTACAGGAGTCGCCTTGTAAAACACGTCGTCCTCCCTTTTGGATGATGTTTCCTGTAATTCTCCCTTAAATAAGAATCGTTTACATTGTGGATTTTGCTTTGACCAATTGTGCTGAGTGTTTTTCCTCAGTGTGGCTTACATACACTGATAACAGTCATGTCTTCCTGGAAAGTTTCCCATTCTGCATATTAAATAGGACTGTGAGTTGGAAAGCCTTCTGCTTTCATATTCCTTTGGGATCCTTAGACCACATCTAAGATAAGATAAATAAGATAGGTTAACAATAAAAATATTGTTCCTTTCATTATATAAGTATTTTATAATTTATGAGTAAATGCTTTATATACACTATGACAGCATACAAGTTAAAAGATGAGTCACATGGGACCTTGAGATGCCATAACACATAAAGTCACATGTTGAGAATCTGATTACCTGAGTTAATTTTTAAGATCCACAGGTGGAGGAAGGTAATCAACTCTGATGTCTACACATATGTTGTTACATAAGTATGTGTACATATATGGACAAGTCTAATCAGGACACATGTTCCCACCTTACATTAAACAAATGTAATAATTATTTGAAAAATTGGGAAAATATTTTGTCTGTAGCTTTACAGTTCACCTGTCTATTTACACAATTACTTCCCCATGTGGAAATGCCAACAAAGAAATTTTTTCTTTCTTTTTTGATATGTTATGTTCAACTGCTACCACACTTATGAACATGGAAAACAATTTTATTTTAGATTGCATAATTTGTCTTTATTTTAAAGTTCATTTTACTATATGTACTTAAAGTGAACATTATTTTTTGTTAGAATCACATAGAGTGAAATTGCATATTAGTACTTTATAAAGAAAATGTATACTAAGAACATTTAAAATTTCTTTTCAACTCTTTATCATGTAATTCTATTTCATTAAATATTATTTTCATTTCATAAATTTTTAACTAATTTATTTTTAACTATTCATGCAGTTTTTAGAGTAATACTATGAAGATAGTTTTTGAACAAAGAAATTACATATCCAATTATTTTCATAATCATGTAATAAGTAATTATAGTTAAAGGTATATTTATTAAGGTATATTTATTAATTACACTCAATTACATTTTTGCTACCAATATAATAAGCTTCAAACCCTCACATATTATACGCTCCATGCTCTCCTTCAACTCCATGGTCTCTCTTTTCATTAGTTATTATTACATTCATATTTACATATTTCTGTAGAGGAATTTTAATACAGTGATATGGACACTCAGACCGCATCTGAAGACCTTGTAGGTCTGTGTGATCTGGCTGGGATGCAGCCACATCCTTAAGACACACATTTAATCTCTTTGGCTGGAATCCTTTAGTACACCCCTTTAATTGAAAAAAGAAATAGAGTCTAACTGAGGAGTAGGCAAATTGTCTCTTCATAGCAATAAAACACAAACTAAGACAGTTCCATTCTTCACAGTTGAAACTTAGTTGACAGGAATTCAGGGAATCTTCAAAGAAGTAATATTTTAAAGTAATATGTTTTATTAGGTATTAGAAATTATTCTTGTATAAATTAACCTTTTCTATATATATTAACTTGGATACATTCTATTTTATTTGGAAAAATAAAATATATCAAATTTAAGATAAAACAACTCATAGTGGGGAGAATCAATTGTCATTTTAACTTAATTCCTATTAGCTTAGGCTGGCAAGACGAAAAAGTAGTTAAATGGACATATCTTATATTACATTTCCTGGAAGGTATAAGATTTGAAATGTTTTTTTTTTTTAAAAATTGTCTGCATGTTTCTTTATATTTTGGCAAATTGTCATTTTTTTAAACTTCACAGCTTGGTGGAAATTTTGTGATGTTTAAGTGAAATAATGTGCTAAGCATGATGTCTCCTTTTACAGAAAAATACTTTAGTAGAAGTTATATGTTGGTATTAGCATTGGTTGTCATATTTTCTTCCATATGTGTACTCTCTTTACAGTAAAAAGTGCATTGATAGTAAGTCTATGTCTATATTATTGAGTCATTATTTAAATGTTGTTAATGAACCCAGTATATGTATCTACTCTCCACAGTAACTTGGGCAAATGAAAATTAAAACGTGCACTAGGTAAGCCAGGCAAAATATTCAGTTTGTCAAGAATGGTATTAATGTGAAATATGACTTTCAGGAAGAGGTAGGAACTCTGGAAATGAGTCTGATGTGAAAGATTTGCTAATTATCTGGAGCTCCAGGACTCAGAAGGTGTATGACCCAGAGACCTATGGTAGGACCAAACATGAATAGTAAAAGAAAAAAAATAAGACAGAAAAAAACAAAGAATAAAGGAAGGAAGGATGAAAGGCAGGCAGGCAGGCAGGAAGGAAGGAAGGAAGGAAGGAAGGAAGGAAGGAAGGAAGGAAAGAAGGAAGGAAGGAAGGAAGAATGATAGTAAGTCTTGGGACAGGGCCCTGTTGTGAGCCTTCAGGAGTGAGTATGACTGGCTACTGTGAGCATAAGACTTGCTTGTATAATAATGTAAATAGTTCACATTGCTCTGAGGAATGTTCACCCTGTTAACATTAATGACTCCATGATAATAAAAAATAGTATGAGCCCAGGAATTAATGCTGTAGCTATGTCTCAGTGAAATGGTAAACCCTGGGACCTTCAGGACCACTTTATCTATCTATCTATCTATCTATCTATCTATCTATCTATCTATCTATCCATCTGTCCATCGTCTGTCTGTCTGTCTGTTTAAATTTGTTTATATTTCAAGAATTATCCCCTTACCTGGTTTCTCCCTCTCCTGGAAACCCTCTAGCCCACCCTCCCCTCCCTTTGCTTCTACCCTGGGGCATCTTTCTTTCCTTTTTTTTTTTAATTGCAAGAAAAATTTATTTTCAAGCTAATTCACCCATGAGGAGAAGAAGACAGGAAATCATCAAACTCAGGGCTGAAATCAATCAAGTAGAAACGAAGAGGAACATACAAAGAATCAACAAGACCAAAAGCTGGTTCTTTGAAAAAAATCAACAAGATAGATAAACCCTTAGCCAGACTAACCAAAGGGCACAGAGAAAGTATCCAAATTAACAAAATTAGAAATGAAAACGGAGATATTACAACAGAAACTGAGGAAATTAAAAAAATCATCAGATCCTACTACAAAAACCTATACTCAACACAACTGGAGAATCTGGAGGAAATGGACATTTTCTTAGACAGATACCAATGACCAAAATTAAACCAGGACCAAATAGACCATCTAAACAGACCCATAACCCCTAAAGAAATAGAAGGGGTCATAGATAGGCTTCCAACCAAAAAAAGCACAGGACCAGATGGTTTCAGTGCAGAATTCTATCAGACCTTCAAAGAAGACTTAACACCAATTCTCTTCAAACTTTTCCACCAAATAGAAACAGAAGGAACATTACCCAACTCCTTCTTCGAAGCCACTATTACCCTGATACCAAAACCACACAAAGATCCAACTAAGAAAGAGAATTTCAGGCCAATTTCCCTTATGAATATCGATGCAAAAATACTAAATAAAATTCTTGCCAACCGAATCCAAGAACACATCAAAACGATCATCCACCATGATCAAGTAGGCTTCATCCCAGGGATGCAGGGATGGTTCAATATAAGGAAATCCATAAATGCTATCCACTACATAAACAAACTCAAAGAAAAAAAACCACATGATCATTTCATTAGATGCTGAAAAAGCATTTGACAAAATTCAGCATCCTTTCATGCTAAAAGTCTTGGAAAGGACAGGAATTCAAGGCCCATATCTAAACATAGTAAAAGCAATATACATCAAACAGGTAGCCAACATCAAACTAAATGGAGAGAAACTTGAAGCAATCCCACTAAAATCAGGGACTAGACAAGGCTGCCACATCTCTACATATCTTTTCTATATAGTTCTTGAGGTCCTAGCTAGAGCAATTAGAAAACAGAAGGAAGTCAAAGGGATACAAATTGGAAAGGAAGAAGTCAAACTATCACTATTTGTAGATGATATGATCATATACTTAAGTGACCCTAAAAACTCTACTAGAGAACTCCTACAGCTGATAAACAACTTCAGCAAAGTGGCTGGCTACAAAATCAATGCAAGCAAATCAGTAGCCTTTATATATTCAAAGGATAAGCAGACTGAGAAAGAAATTAGTGAAATGACCCCCTTCACAATAGCTACAAATAGCATAAAGTGTATTGGGGTGACTCTAACCAAACAAGTGAAAGACCTATATGACAAGAACTTCAGATCTCTGAAGAAGGAAATCGAAGAAGATCTCAGAAAATGGAAAAACCTTCCATGCTCGTGGATTGGCAGGATTAATATAGTTAAAATGGCCATCTTGCCAAAGGCAATCTACAGATTCAATGCTGTTCCCATAAAAATCCCAACCCAGTTCTGCATAGAGCTAGAAATAACAATTCTCAAATTCATCTGGAATAACAAAAAACCCAGGATAGCTAAAACTGTTCTCAACAGTAAAAGAACTTCAGGGGGATTCAATATCCCAGACTTTAAACTCTACTACAGAGCAATAGTGATAAAAACTGCATGGTATTGGTACAATATCAGGCAAGCGGGTCAATGGAATAGGATTGAAGACCCAGAAATGAACCAACACACCTATGGTCACTTGGTCTTCGACAAAGGAGCTGAAAGCATTCAGTGCAAAAAAGATAGTCTTTTCAACAAATGGTGCTGGTTCAATTGGAGGTCAGCATGCAGAAGAATGCGCATCGATCCATTCTTATCTCCTTGTACCAAGCTCAACTCCAAATGGATCAAGGACCTCCACATAAAACCTGACACACTGAAACTATTTGAAAAGAAACTGGGGAAGACCCTGGAGGACATGGGCACAGGGGAAAAGTTCCTGAATAGAACACCAATAGCTGATGCTCTAAGATCAAGAATTGACAAATGGGACCTCATAAACCTACAAAGTTTCTGTAAGGCAAAGGACACCATCGAAAGGACAAAACGTCAACCAACAGACTGGGAAAGGATCTTCACCAACCCTAAATCCGACAGAGGGCTAATATCTAATATATACAAAGAACTCAAGAAAGTAGAACCCAGAGAACCAAATAACCCCATTAAAAAGTGGGCTACGGCGCTAAACAAAGAATTTTCACATGAAGAACTTCGGAGAGCTGAGAAACACCTTAAGAAATGTTCAACATCATTAATCATTAGGGAAATGCAAATCAAAACAACCCTGAGATTTCACCTCACGCCAGTCAGAATGGCTAAGGTCAAAAACTCAGGAGACAGCCAGTGTTGGCGAGGATGTGGAGAAAGAGGAACACTCCTCCACTGCTGGTGGGATTGCAAGATGGTGCAACCACTTTGGAAATCAGTCTTGCGGTTCCTCAGAAAACTGGGCATGTCACTTCCTGAGGACCCTGTTATACCACTCCTGGGCATATATCCAGAGGATTCTTCAGCATGCAATAAGGACACATGCTCCACTATGTTCATAGCAGCCCTATTTGTAGTAGCCAGAAGCTGGATAGAACCTAGGTGTCCTTCAACGGAGGAATGGATAAAAAAAATGTGGTATATTTACACAATGGAGTACTATTCAGCCATTAGAAACAATGAATTCATGAAATTCTTAGGCAAATGGATGGAGCTAGAGAACATCATACTAAGTGAGGTAACCCAGTCTCAAAAGATCAATCATGGTATGCACTCACTGATAAGTGGATATTAGCCTAGAAACTTTGACTACTCAGGACATAATCCACAAATTAAATGATGTTCAAAAAGAATGGAGGAGTGGCCCCTGGTTCTGGAAAGACTCAGTGCAAGAGTATAGGGGAATTCCAGGACAGGGAAGTGGGAAGGGGTGGATGGAAGAATAGGGGGACAGAAGAGGGCTTATGGGACTTGCGGGGAGTGGGGACCCAGAAAAGGGGAAATCATTTGCAATGTAAATAAAAAAATTATTCACAAAAAAAGGAAAAAAAAGAAAAAATCTAATAAAATTGATAATTAAAGAATTCTTTTTGGAAATCATTTGGAATGTAAACAAAGAATATAAAAAATAAAAAAAATATTTTTAAAAGTTTAAAATAATAAAAAAATCTCCCAAACTTTCAAAGGACTAAGGACCTCTCCTTCCATTTTTGCCTGACAAGTCTGTCCTCTGTTGTCTAAGGTACCGTGGTCAGGACAACTCTCAAGGGTGTGGGAAAGAACTCTAAATACATGAGTTTGAAAATACATAATTACTCAACTATGCAAAAAAAAAAAAGGATGCAGTAGGAGTTATATGAGATTCTTCATGAATGTAAAAGGACAAAGACAGCTGCATTAATGAGACAGCTTGTCAGAAAGATACACACAGGCAGGCAGATTCCCTAGTTTGAGGTCATTTTAGGACAGTAAGATTAGACCCAGGTGTGGTAGAAATGGCCATTTCAGAGCACAATCCCTCCCAACTAATTTATCCTCCTGGTTTAACAAAGACAGACAGATTTCTGAATTCTTTTGTAATGTTAAGAAAAAAAATGTATGCTTGCTGTCTCCTAAGAATCAAAGAGCTGGGGTCACAGGCTGCAGATTCCTAAAACAATCAAAAGGAAACCTGGAGTAAATGACTGGATTGATATGTAAAATAAAAGGCTAATCCTGTGCTCAGCAGGAGATGAGTTTAACAGAGAATTTTTTAGGATTAAAAGAGAGCTGCTTGGAGAACTGGCACACACAAAAGCAAACAGGACAAGGACAGAGAGATCTCTTTGATTAGATTAGCAAGCAAGCAGAATATGGACAGAGAGATCTCCAGAGAGAAAACAGAGCATAGAGAGAAGCAGCCTGGAAAATTTGTATCAAGCAGTACACAGGTCATTAGTTTGGTTTCAGGATTCATCTTTGAATAGCTCTTTTAGCTGCTCCTAAACACCCCTTCTCTCTGAACCCCTCTCCAAGCCAAAGCTGTTTCTTGGTAAGAATGTAAGAGAGGGGGGGAAGAGAGAGGGGGAGAGGGAGGGACAGAGAGAGAGAAAGAGAGAGAGAGAGAGAGAGAGAGAGAGAGAGAGAGAGAGAGAGAGAGAGAGAATGAGAGAGAGAGAGAGAGAGAGAGAGAGAGAGAGAGAGAGAGAGAGAGAGAGAGAGAGAGAATTCTAATGATATTCATGATATTCTGCTATACTCAACTTTGGGCCTAGCACAATTGTCATCAGAGAGACTTCATCCAACAACTGATGGAAACAGAAGCAGAGACCCACAGTCAAACATTGGGTGGAGCTTGTGTAAACCTGTAGAAGATGGGGGAGGGAGGACTGTATAAGCCAAAGGGGTCAAGAACCCTACAAGAACAAGGCCCATAGAGTCAAACTAAACAGGGTTCACAGATACTGAACTTATGGACTACAGCATGCCTGCATGGGACTGACCTAGAACCTCTGTATATATTTTAGAGTTTTGTTGCTTAGACTTCTTGTGGGACTCTGAACTTTACAAATCAATCTTGTTTGTGTGTGTGTGAAGGGGGTTTCTTATTCTTTTGCCTGTTTTGGGGACCCTGTCATCATTATGGGTTGCTCAGCCTAGCTATAATATAGGAATTGCCTAGATTTATGTTTGGTTGATATCTCTGGGAAGCCTGACCTTTTATGAATAGAAATTGAGGAGGTAAGGATGGGGGGAAAGGATGGAAGATAGGTGGTGGAGGAAAAGAGGGAAAGGTAACTATGGTAGAAATGTAAAAGCAAAATAATAACAAAAAAGAAGGAAAATTAGCTGATATGTCAAAGAAAAATACAGGTTGATGATTGTATGCAATCAGCAAAATACCAGCTCCCTTTCTGGACTCCTATAAAAATTCTGGAGTAAGGAACCAGAGTTGCCATGTTGTTTCTGGGTTCCTCAGCACTAAATGGAGTAAAAAATGTCAGTAAGACTGCAGCCACTGGATATGGCAAGCATTTCTTTATTCTATGTGCAAACAAATTTACATATAAAACATGAGGGTTATCAAGAGCAATACTACTAGGAAGACAGAAAGATGTACCCCACACTCTTTCAATATTATACTGATAATAAGTCATGAGACTGTTAGCAGGAGTGTGATTTAATTTGTCTCACCTTTGCTATTATTTAAAGTCTCCAACTTAGTAAAATAACATGGAACTTAATAGCATTGTTCAACACATAAATAATTCCTTCCCATGGAACAATAACCACAAAAATATATAACTTACATTTATGTAAGACAATAAATTCACAGTAACATTGAAAAAAAAGACCCTTTCCTAATGCAGGAAGAAAATATGTGTACTATTGTTTACAGATTTAAAAACTAAAGATCATTTTCAGAAGAAGAACATCAGAAGCAACTCCAGAAAGAATGCTGTTCAGTTTTTAGAAAGAGGATTGCCAAATATTCCATGTCAAAATCTGTAATATGTCAATTCTGTGGTCTGTACCTGTCCTAAAGCAACCATAAACGCTTCACTCCCTCTCTTTCTCCCAGCATCCAGCCAGCCTTTTTGATAGTATCACTGACTGGGATTTGTACATTACCGTTCAGTTCAAAGGGCAAGCCTTTACTTGTTTGTTAAAATTCTTCTCAGTAAAGGAGGTTATATTCTCAACTTCTTTTATCAAAGCTGTCACTCTCTCAGACTCTAAAGAATCTTCTCTTCCTTGCTCCAATATGACTGTTCTCCATTTGCCCAGGTTGTTTTGTAACTGAATTGAGACAATCTATGTATTTTGATCATAGTTCACCATTAGAGTTCACACACTGACACACCTCAGAGAGTAAAAGGCACTTTATTTGGATATATCACGTCCTGCTTGATGATTCATAAATCTTCTGGTCATGGTGGCAAACACACTCCAGTCTCAGAGTCCATTGAAGGCTTATTTAAAAAGATATGTTTCTTTTTACTATGATTTTATATGTATTATAAAAGTTCATGGGACATATTTAAGCAAAACAGTTTCAGTAAATAAGCTGGACTATATATAGATATACTATAAAGAAGTTTTAAGTGTTTCCAGGGCAAAGAAAATCATGTGTGCTATAAATATTTGTTATAGAAAGGCTGGGGTACTTTAGCTCAGCCTGAAAAGCTATGAGTTTTTTCTCAAATGTAATATTCACAAACTTACCTAAGGAAGCAAATCTATCATTGACTTTTATAGTCAATGGCAGAATCATTGCGGGAGGATCACTTGTTAATTTTTTAACTTCTCATAGATGGCTGGTGGTAATAAAGACTATCAAATTCTGTAATAGTGTCAATAATAAGATTTACAGTGATTTTTGCATAGAATATTGGGGAGCACAACTATTCTTTAAAAGTATAAGAAAAGAAATATACTTCAAAGAAAGAAAGATAGTAATGGACAGCAATAAGAAGTTTGAGAAAAAGACTAATTAAAATGTGCAGTAAAATCAAGGGTCTTAATTATTTGTTTATTTGCTTGTAACTGGTTTTATTCTTTCATTTTTAATATTATTTATCATTCAATTTATTCTGATCATGGTTTCACTTACTCTTAATTCTTGCAGATTGCCTTCACACTACCCATCAAACCAATTACTAATTCCTTCATCTCTCTCTTTAGAAAAGAAACAAAGGAACAAATAGCAAGCAAAGAATTCTAAGTGAAAGTTAAAAAAATGAAAAGAAAAAGAAATCAAAATCATGAACAGTAGTTTATGACAAAAACAAAGAAATAAAAAAAAAAAGCTAAGACAAAATTTAACCAAACAAAGCAATATGAGATAAAAGAAATACAAAAATACCATCACTACATTTTGTGTTGCCTATATATGACTGGGCACTGAGTCCACACCTTACTGTAGTTAATATGTACCCATTGGGGCAAAATGATTTTTTTGCTTTGCAAATGGAACTACACTGGAGACAGTTTCTTGGTTAGGCATGAGATCTCAGACCTCCTTTCCACAAGCAGTGCTGAAATCCCATCCTTCTGGAAACTATGCAGCTTTATGTCTGCTGCCACAGTCTCTGAGTTCAGTGTATCAGTACTACTGTGTTTAGAAAACATTATTTTCTTGGCACCATCCATCCCATTGGTTCTTACAAACTTTTGCCTCCTGTCTCACATACATACCCATGTCATGAAGGAAGGATAGCCATTGATGGATATATCCATTGATGAAGATATCCCATGTAACACTTAGTATTCCAATGTTTCAACCTTTCTATGAATTGTCCAGATGTGGTCCTTAGTGATTGTTCCCATCTACTTTAAGAAAAAGCTTATCTAATGATGTCTGAGCAAGGTACATCTGTAGATATTGCTATAGCAAAAGTGAGACTGGCTTTTCTGTAACCAAGGCTGGCTTCCAACTCACTATTTATCCCAGAGTGACCTCAAATTCATGATCTTCAAGTGTTGTCACCTCCCACCTAGTACCACAAATATTATCTAGATGTAAAACAGAAACAACCACCAAAAATGGAAACAACAAAAAGAGGGCATCATACTAATAGCATAAAGAACATAGAAATTATATAAATTTAGTTGCTGGATGTCTTTGGAAAATTCACCTTGTATATTTAATGGACTGCCCTTTGAGAACATAGTTTGATAATTAGGAGGATGAATTACTCTATTCTTTATCTATGGATAAAAGACTAATTCTGATACTTCAACCCTCTAAAACCAAGTGTCTCTAGGATAAAATGGATCTAAAACTGCCGCATTGGACATTTTGTGAGGTTTAAGTGAGATAGTATGTTAAGCATAGCGTCTTTTGCGAAAAACTTTTTAGTAGAACTTATATATTGACATTAGCATTAGTTATCATATTTTACTTTTACATGTATACATTACTAAGTATTCAATATGTATATTACTGAATGTTATTTAAATGTTGAAAATATTTATTTAAAGAAATATTCAATACCTGTATCTGATTTCACAATAACTCATGTAAACAAAAACTAAACATACACCAGGTAAACCTGACAAAATATTCAGTTTGTAAAGAACAGCATTAATGAGAAACATAATAAAAATTAATTTTATAAAAGAGAAGCCATGGGAGAAAGAAATCCATCTTTAAGAGTGAAACAAAACAAAATGAAACAAAACAAAACAAAATCTAACAGATTTGTTCTGGAAATA
The DNA here is from genome assembly GCF_947179515.1 of Apodemus sylvaticus. Lineage (NCBI taxonomy): Eukaryota > Metazoa > Chordata > Mammalia > Rodentia > Muridae > Apodemus > Apodemus sylvaticus. The sequence continues at coordinate 93,649,636 of NC_067476.1, read as the reverse complement.
AGAAAATCAGCCCATTTCATTCACTCAATTTAATATATTAGCAGTTTTATCTTTCTTTACTATTGAAATAATTCACTATGTAAGGATTATATTGAAGGCCAGGTAGGCATTGAACTTGTGAGTCTCCTGCTTCACCCTATGCATACTGCCACTCCTAAAGACACAGCCTCTTTACATTGCTACTTCCCATTTCTTCTTGTGTTAAATCCTGATCACTACTCTTCACTTTCCTAATGTTACTCAGTCCACTTATCTTTAATTTCCATGTTTTCAGCCAAGAACAAAGTATTAGGATCAAAAGGGATACACCTTACTATCATGGGGTGATATGTTTTTATTTTCTATCAAAAGCTGGTTTTTGAATTCACTCTTCTGTTCAAATCCATCAATGAAATAATTGGCTCTGTGGTTTCTGATTTTGAGTTTCTAGGACCCTCAAATCTGTGGTCAACATTTTTTTCAATGACCAACTTTTCTGTTGAGTTTGAATTAGAATCAATTGAAAAGGAAGAATATAATGCCAATGTTGAATGTAGAGAGCATGATGCTACATGAAGAAACACACAAACACACATACAGAGACAAACACACATGCACACATGCACACACACACACAAATGTATATGTTCTCAGTCATATGCAGACTTTTAAAAAGTTGAATAAACAGAAAGTTGTAGAAATGTAATCATCAATAGGAGAGCAGGTGAAGAAATATAAGAAAAGATTAGAGTTTATAAATTTTCAGTTCTTGTGGTTAATTATTCTAAAGAATTACTGTACAGACAGAAAGGGGACTTAATATAGTCGTTTTATGTGATGAAAAGTTGAAAAATCATTTTAGAGGCTTTTACTGCAATATTTTATTTATTTATTTTATTGTAATAATATGCAATGCCACTCACTATTTATATGTATATCAAAAGATAATGATGTTCACTGTTAGTTTTCTCCATGAAATGGATTAAAAAGAAATACAAATTGTACAAACCATAATAAGATTCTTTGTATGAGTTATGGGCATGCCATGGATTGGTCATAAAGTAACAAAAGATAATCAGCAAGAAACAAATGGTTCTTTTGCCATTTACAGGTGCTGAGATGCTTGTCTAAATGTCTATGTGAACTATAAAACTACAGACAAGATTTTTCTTTTTAAAAATAAAAATTACATTTATCTATGGGTGTGCACATTGGCATATCTTGTAGGCATGTCTATATATATACACTAACTAATTCCTCAGCACAGGTGTGGAGGTCAGATGACAACTTGAAGGAGGGAGGTGTTCTCTCCTCCCATGAGGATAACAGGAACTGACTCAGGTCATCAGGTTTGACAGCTAGTGACTTTACCTGCTAGAGAAACTCACTGGTACTTGTGATTCATTGTATAACATGAATATTTTTAAAACATGCAAAATACTAATGCAAACGATTTATAAAAATATTTCTCAAGTGAACAGAATTGTTTTCTTCATTATTGAGTTCTTGTATTACATTCAGTAGATGTCAGAGACTATGGATCCCCATGGACTATTAAAGTGAACATCTTTGCAATTGCTTGAACTTGTTAGATGTGAGAATGGGAAAGTTTCCAAGGCAGACATAACTGTTGTCAGTGTATATAAGCTACACTGAGATGAAATACTCTTGACAAAATTGGTCACAGCAGGAACGACAATGAAATAGCTTCAGATTCAAGGGAAAATTAGAGAAAATATCAGTCCAAAGGAAGGAACTATTTACAAGGTGATTCCTGTAGCATGAATACATTACAAAATGTGTGTTGTATTTCATTTTCATTGTAACTTCTCATTTAAGGTTTATTCATTTGCTTTTGCAGCAAAATTATTTTTTTACCCCCTTAATGATTTAACAGTGGGTCTTGCATTTGTAATTGTGTTTGATGAAAAACTTTTACAAAAAAAAATCATTGTACATGTTTTCCCTTTCAACAAATCCTTGAGATTGTTGGACACTAAAAACAATTGTATGTGTTTACATCTAATAAATTCTTACTGTACTCTTATAAGTACTCTTATGAGTCTCTCAGCTTGCAAAAGTCTTATGTTCATGAAACACTGAATTTATTCTAATCTTTCATAATTACTGGATTTCGTATTTTCGCAAAATAAGACAATATACTAGGAAAGTAGTGGAGATTGGAGAGAGATTAAAGTGAATGTGTTTAGAATAATAATAGTTCACTAATATCTCAGAAAATGAATAAAAGCTATGATGAAAATGCGACAGATATTCAAGAGTTAAGTACAGTGAATTTTGAAAACAATAAAATTACACAAATTCACCAGTAAACTCGGTATTTGTATTTCATCTTTAAAGAGTAAGTACTCATTTTAGCAAATATCAGTTTTCTTTGATGTCTCAAAATCAAGCTCCCTGTCAGTTATATACTGGTCTGGAAGTAATATAGAAAGCTTTAAAGGCAAGTATGTGTTTGCATTCCATCACTACTTCTTTATTGAAGGGATTTACACAGGAAAAGCAATAAACATTATTTTCAATAAAATGATTTTTAAAGTAACTAATATAAATACTTTAAAAAATCTGTTAATAGTTTGATGTTTTAATCTTCTAATATCAAATATAGCAGTGATAAAGATAAAGTGTAAAAATTTATATGAGGAATAAGTAAAGGGAGAAGGAAGGGAGGAAGAAAGAAAAATAAAAGAAAGAAGGAAGAAAGGAAGGAGGAAAGACAGGAAGTAATGATTGACAGGCAGAATAAGAAGGTTTCTTGAAATATTTGTTTGGACTATTGTATGAAATCTAACCATTTGGATTTGAAGTCCTGTAAGAATGGACAAAAAGTAACGTCACTCTGGATTAGAAATATATGCCTATTCAAAGATATGTTTCTATGGATAAGACCAAAGTTCAAGAACAGATAATGCTGATGATGTGTCTTCAGCACCCCTATTCTCAAGTTATTTGACCAACAGATTTTCTCAACATGTTTGAGATATCTTGGTTTATTCTGTGTGTTGATACACAGCCAAAAATAGAGCTGACAGTGGAATTTGGAGTTTTTGTTTGAAATATATCAATAGATGGTCAGTCTGAAATTACAATGGTCAAGAGGCTCTAACTATGTCTCAGATGTTCAGTGAAGAAAATTATCTTTGAATACGTACATTAAAGGTCGAGTTAAGGTTTAGAAACTATAAGGATAATATTTTCTACCAATCTTTTAAACAATATACATATTGTCTTTCAGATATATGAAGTTATTGACCCACCATTCTACAATTAATGAAGCTTCTCTGCAAAGACACAATATATAAACACAAAAAAGACATATTTTGAGGGTGGGAGTGTGGGCTGGATAAGTTGCTAAGATTTTGCATTATTTCTGTTTCTTTAACTGTTACCAAAATCATCTTATTGTTTCTGTTCCAGGAGTTCTTGGTTCAATTCTCTCTCTCTCTTTCTCTCTCTCTCTCTCTCTCTCTCTCTCTCTCTCTCTCTCTCTCTCTCTTCTCTCTCTCTCTCTCTAACTCTCTTTCTCTTGGTCTCTGTCTCTGTCTCTGTCTTTCTCTCTCACTCATTTGTCTCATCAGTCTTTGTTATTTATTAAATGGAAGACTCTAATCATACTATGGTTTTCGAGTTTATTTTTCAGGGACTTTGTACCTCAAGGGAACTTCAGATCTTCCTCTTACTACCATTTTCTACTCTTTACCTGATGACTTTGGTAGGCAACCTATTTGTAGTGATATTGATCATCATTGATCATCATCTCCATTCTCCCATGTACTTTTTGTTAGCTAATCTTTCATTTGTTGACTTCTGTCTTTCCTCAGTAAATACACCCAAACTAACCAGCGATCTCCTAAAAGAAAAAAAAACCATTTCCTTTGTAGGGTGCATGTCCCAGATTGTCTGCGTACATTTGTTTGCAGGAAGTGAGATGGTACTTCTTGTAACAATGGCTTATGACCGATGTGTGGCCATCTGCAGACCACTCCACTACAGCAGCATCATGGGCAGACAGAAGTGCATCTGGCTTGTTGTGATATCATGGCTTGTTGGATTCGTGCATTCCTTTAGTCAGTTATTCTTGATTTTGGATCTACCTTTCTGTGGACCAAGAGTGATAGACAGCTTTTTCTGTGATATTCCTTTGGTGATGAAGTTAGCCTGCACGAATATTGATACTCTGAAAATCATAATAAATGCTGAAAGTGGCATTTTAGCAACAATTTGTTTCATCCTGTTACTGATATCTTATACTTACATTTTATTGACTGTTCAACTTCGCTCTAAAGACGGCTCATCAAAAGCACTGTCCACATGTACATCCCATATCGTAGTGGTTGTGCTCTTCTTTGGGCCAGTTATTTTCATCTTTCTTTGGCCAGTCAACATCACTTCGGTTGACAAGTTTCTTTCTGTATTTTACTCAGTCATCACACCTCTCCTGAATCCAGCCATCTATACCCTGAGAAACAAAGATATTAAGAATGCCATAAAGAAGCTGATAAATCACATGTGAATTCAGAATAATTTTTAGAGTTCTCATATCAGACATTTTCTTTTTCCTACCCCTTTAGCCATATATGGATTTCAAATTGAATCCCATATTTTTATTTCTGGAAGTTATTGGTTGGTAGGTATTAGCATATGGCAATAAAAATCATTGTTTGAAAGTATATTAAAAAGTCTAACTCTTAAGAGCTTTATCAGTTAATAACAGTGATATGTAAGCATAATAAACCTTTTATCTCTGAAGAGTAGATGATAAAATTGATATAAATACAATAGTTATCATATCTTACTGAATATTATCAGTGTACTTAAATCTGTACAATCACTAAACTATTAATTATCAGTGGATTAATCAGTGGATTATAATTAATAGTGTTTTTTTTTGAGTTACTTATTCAATCTTACATTTTAAATATACATGCAACATTATGTCCCAATCCAAATTCTAATTTGCTATAGAAAATAATAAACAAACTTGCAAAGTCTGTATCCTATTAGAATTCAAAATGTTAAATAAATGAAATTATAATTATGTTTTTTTCATCTCTAAACAATGTATATCAATTCTTATGTTTAACTATTCCCATGAATTTTAGATTTCACTTTATTTTTACAGAAAGTACCAAATTGTTCATTGTATTTGGGTCTACTTACCTACATTCATTTGCATGATCATTATTTTACTTTACATAATAAAATAACATAACTGTCAAAGTTTGTTAAGTAAAGATTATATGCTCTTGAAGATTATACCCATATCTATATCTGTATATAAATGTTCATGCTAGCTATTGTTTGATAATGTATGTTATTTGTGAGAAAAACTATTTGTTTATATATATATATATATATATATATATATATATATTTTTTTTTTTAAATTTAGTTTATACTCAGATATAAGTCATAATTTCTGGAATATCTGTCCTAATATTTGTAATGTAATAGCTATAATAAATCTGTATGTATATTCAAATAAGTTAAATAGACTATTACAAATTATTTAGCAAAATCAGCAAATGGCTACATCATGTCTTTCAGCAATTACAAGTAAGTATGTCTCATATCTGGCCCTATACCTTGATGGGTATATATGACAGAAGCTTATCATCTTGTTCAGAAAAACTTTGTTCAGCTATGCTGATATATTTAACTCTTAACAATTATTATTGTATTTATTTATTTGTTTATTTATTTATCTTCTAGACCCATTCCCCTCCAGGTCTACCCTCCAATCATTCCACATCCCTTAACTCTTCCCTACCCCCATGTCTCTCCAAGTATGCCCCATTTCCATCAGACTTCTAAACTCACTGGGGTATCCATTCTTTTGAGGGTTATGTGCATCATCTCTTACAGAACCCAGACCCAGAAGTCCTCTGCTGTAAATGTGTTGGGGGCCTCATATCAGCTGGTGTATGCTGCCCAGTCAGAAGTCCAGTATTTGAGAAGTCTCAGGGGTCCAGGTTAATTGAGCCTGCTGGTCCTCCTATAGGGTCTCCCTTCTCCTCAGCTTCTTCCAGCCTATACCTAATTCAACCAAAGGGACCAGCACCTTCTGTCCATTGACTGGGTGCAAATATCTGCATCTGACTCTTTCAGCTGCTTGTTGGGTCTTTTGAAGGGAGGTCAGGATAGGTCCCTTTTTGTGAATGCTCCATAGCCTCAGTAATAGTGTCAGGTCTTGGGACCACCCCTTGAGCAGGATCCCATTTTGGGCTTGTCACTGGATCTTCTTTTCCATTTCCATCCCTGCAGTTTTTTCAGACAGGAACAATTATGGGTCAGAATATTGATTGTGGGATGCCAACCGAATCATTCACTTGATACTTTGTCTTTCTACTGGAGGTGGGCTCTAATGCCCCCTCCCCACTGTAGGGCATTTCATCCAAGGTCTGTCTCCCATTGAATCCTGAGAGTTTCTCACCTCCCAGGTCTCTAGTCCATTCTGGAGGGTATCCCAGACTCCTACCTCCTGAGGTCATCTGTTTTCTTTCTTTCTGCTGCCCCTCAGGCTGCAGTCCTTTTCCCTCACCCAATGCCAGATCAGGTTCCCTTCCCCCCTGCCCAGTCCATTTTCCCTCCCAAGTTCCGTCTTCTATCCCCCTATGTTTACGTTCTTCTTCCTCTCAAGCTGGACTGGGCCCTTTCAATGGTTGACCTTTGTAAATTTTGTGGACTGTATATTGAATATTCTCCATAGATTTTTTTATAATATCCAATTATTAGTAAGTATATTATAGGAATACTCTTTGGGTCTGAGGAACTCATTCAGAATGATATTTTCAAGTTCCATCCATTTGTCTGCAAAACTCAGTATGTCCTCATTCTTAATAGCTGAGTAGTATTGCATTCCATTGTGTAAATGAACCATATTTTCTGTATCCATTCTTCTGTTGTGGAACATCATGGATGTTTTAAGATTCTGGCTATCACAAACCAGGCTGCTATGAACATAGTAGAACATGTGCCCCTGTGGCATTGTGGGGCATCTTTTGGGTATATTCCCGAGAGTGGTATTGCTGGGTTTTTGGTTAGGTCTATTTCTAGTTTTCTGAGGAACCTCCAGATTGATTTCCAGAGTGCTTGTACCATAATTATTCTATTATATCTGACTTTTCTATTCCTTTCTCCTTCTGCTTTGCTTAATTCTGTGAAACTAGATGTCCCTTGATGTAATGATTTTTAAATAATTAAAAATTAAAGCATAGGGACACAGTATAGCACGATACTAATGACCCAGGTGCATGCTGTGTGTTTTCATCTTGAAAACAATGTAATAACTGTACAATGATAGTTCTAGATTAATGCTTGACTTGCAAAGAAAGTTTGAAGAAATTATTAGATAGTGAAATAGAGCTAACATTGAGACCCTGAGAAAGGAAAAAACTGTTGAAATGAGTTTTGGACAATATTTAAGAGTGGTTCCTGGATCCATTCTTCTGCTGAGGGATACCTGGGTTCTTTCCAGCTTCTGGCTATTATACATAGGGCTGCTATGAACATAGTGGAGTATATATCCTTATTATATGCTGGGGAATCCTCTGGGTATATGCCCAGGAGTGGTATAGCAGGATCTTTCAGAAGTGACGTGCCCAGTTTTCTGAGGAACTGCCAGACTGATTTCCAGAGTGGTCGTACCAATTGGCAACCCCACCAGCAGTGGAGGAGTGTTCCTCTCTCCACATCCTCGCCAACACCTGCTGTCTCCTGAGTTTTTAATTTTAGCCATTCTGACTGGTGTAAAGTGAAATCTCAGGGTTGTTTTGATTTGCATTTCCCTGACCCAGTCTCAAAAGATCAATCATGGTGTGCACTCACTAATAAGTGGATATTAGCCTAGAAAACTGGAATACCCAAAACATAATCCAGACATCAAATGAGGTACAAGAAGAACGGAGAAGTGGCCCCTGGTTCTGGAAAGACTCAGTGTATCAGTATAAGGCAAAACCAGAACAGGGAAGTGGGAAGGGGTGGGTGGGAGAACAGGGGGAGGGAAGGGGGCTTATGTAACTTTCAGGGAGTAGGGGGCCAGAAAAGGGAAAATCATTCGAAATGTAAATAAAAGTATATCAAATAAAAAAACATAACAAAAAAGAGTGGTTCCTGGATAAGAAAGTATATAATACATAAAATCATATATTAGTAAAACTAACTCAAAACACTGAGACTCTTAGGAGAGTCATTGTGTGCAATTGGAAGAAGCAGAAAGCTAGTGGAACTGCTGAGTTTAGAGTTAACATGATTCTTTCTGGCCACTGCCTGGAAGCTTTGCTCATGTCATTTATCATCAGAGCTTTATAGGAAAATGCAAGTAGCTGACCTTGGAGCTCTGAACTCTGAAGCATGATAAGTCAAAATTAAAGCTTAATTAATGAGAAGTTTGTAATTATTATTTCAGCCACAGGCCTGGGAATAGGGAAGCTTGAAACTTTTGGGAACAATTGTAATTCTTGATTCTTTGTGGGATGTGGTTATTCTTTTGAAGTAGATTTGGCAATAATTATACAAAGTCTTCTTTTCTACCTGTTTTTGAAGTATCACAAAAAGATGATAGGCAAGAAAAAGGCGAGAGAGTGAGTGAAGTGCAGTGGAGAGTGAGTGAGGAGAGAATGCTAGGTGCTTGTGGAGAATGTGTGTGAAAGTAAAAAGAGAGTGCATGTGGTGTGTGTTAGGTATGTGTGAAGAGTATGTCTGTGAGTGAATGGGAAATGCACAGAGGTGTGCAGGAGCGTGGGAGTTCAAGAAAAGAAAAGCTCACAGGAGAAAAGCAGAGCTGCAAGCTAATGAAGAGTGTATGCAGCTTCAAGCTGCGAGAGAGAGAGAGAGAGAGAGAGAGAGAGAGAGAGAGAGAGAGAGAGAGAGAGAGAGAGAAACTTTAAACTTTGCAAAATTGACTATCAGTTTGTACCTGAAAAGTCTGTGTCTGCTGATTATGCAGCTTCCAGATATCCCTGCTTCCAGTTAAGGACTCTGACTCTGATCCTATGTCGAGGCTAGACCCAAACAATAAAGGAGCTTGCTGCCAAGCCTGAGGATCTGATGTAAATCCCCAAAGCACACATAGTAGGAAGAAAAAGGCAACTTCCACACCTTGATTTTGTAGGTTGTGAAAGCTGAGAGATTTCTTTATGTCTCTGAAGGACTTTAGAGTTTTAAACTGTAAAAGACTATGCAGATTGAATTTGGACTAAGTGTCATTTGCATTATGATATTGCCACAGACTATCACACCCAGCTCTTGGAATGTGGTTTGAAAGAAAATGTTCACCATACTGTCCTATATCTTAATATTTGGTTTGTAGTTAGTGGAACCATTCAGAAAGAATTGGTATATATGGCATAATTGGAGGAGGTATGTTGTCATTAGGGGTAGACTTTGAGTTCTCTCTCTCTCTCTCTCTCTCTCTCTCTCTCTCTCTCTCTCTCTCTGCATCATATTTATGGATGAGTTTCAAGCTCTCAGCTACTGCCCCTATGCTATGCCCATCTGCCTGCTACAATGCTTTCTGCCATGACGGTCATGGTTACTAATTCTTTGGAACCATGGGCCCCAGATTAAATAATTTTTTTTATACAATTCTTTGGTCATGGTGTTTTTATTAGCATTCTGTCTAAGATTCACCCTACAATTACCTGTCAATAGCCAGATATGCTCCTCCCCACCGTTACCTGGCAACAGCCAGGTAGGCCTAACCTACTATAAAAGGGGATGCTTGCCCCCTCCTCTCTCTCTTGCTTCTCTCTTACTCTTTCTTCCCTCTTGCCCTCTTGAGATCTTCCCTTTCCTGTGCAGTATTCCCTTCCCCCTCTCTCCATGTGTTCATGGTTGACTTCTATTTCTCTACTCTCTCCCTCTCTTTGCTTTTCTCTGCCTCTACTACCCTCTTAACTCTCCTCCCTATATCCTGAGTAATCTCTATTCTATACTATACTGTCTGTATGGCTGGTCCCTCAGGGGGAAGGGATGGGCCTGCTGAGATGTCCCCTTCCCCCATACCTCACCACACCCCCAAAGAACATATTCCCTTTCTCTTTATCTTTATATAAACACATCAGTTTTGTCATGGCAAAAGAATAGTAACTAATAAAATTAGACTAGTATATGAAAAGGTTATGATTTATCTAAACATACCATATATGAGCTATAGAGTCATACTTTAAATATCTCATATTGAGTGACAGAACTACTAGATCTAAATCATGTGGGAGTAAATTCAACTTCCTATGGATCACAAAATCTATCTTGTGTTATGAAATACCCATTTCTAAATGCAAGAAGATAAGCAGGAAGAACTTAAAGCAAACCATAAAATAAGTCCAAAATGTGTTCATCTTATACTTAATAAATTGTTTTGGAAGACTGTGACAAACCACTTAAGTATACAATATAAATGAATAGTTAATAGTAAATCACAGTAGTTTCTTTATGTTTTGCAAAGTGTGTATTATCAATTCTTACATTTTCTTAATTTTTAAGATGGTTTCCAATTACGTATTATCAATGATTTTAGTAAGTCAAAAATTCAATAATCATCACATCTCAGAGTTAAGAAAATATCACATTCATATAGTTACTGTTCTTCAAGGGGAAAACTTGATTTACCAGTTATTCTATCTTGAATCTGCTAATTATTGATTCTTAGAAAAGAAATATTCACAGCAGATTTAATGTCTTTAGAAACAAACAATAAAATAGATATTAAATACCATTCCCAGTCATATTAATATGTTGTATTCCTTCATATAAGAATAATTTGAAACTGTGGGCCCTTAGTTTTCATGTTCAGTTGAGAGGACTGAGATAGGCTGACTCTATGACAGGTTCCACTTGGCAGTTCAGGAGATTAGGTCTACCTAGTAGGCATAGTAGTTTGATACTTGTTCAGTTCTTTCCAAAAGAAAATAAGACCATAATTTTTAATGCAATATCTATATCATGGCTAACTCATTATAATTTACCAGGAAAGGGGATAAAATTTGAAATATAAATAAAGAGAATATCTAATAAAAATGGAAAAAATAATAAAAATGAAATAAAGTACAAAAAAAGTAAGTATTGAAACAAAAAAATAACTAATAGTGAGAAGAGCTATGAAATGCTATTTGGTTGGCCTTGCACCAATTCATTCATGATTTCAAGGTTGCTTACTGTGTGGCCCACACAGATAAGAGTCAGTAGTCAATTGTAGATCAGTGAGTAGGCTATGTAGTCCTAAACCTTATTGCTGAACTATGACCATCTGATGATTTGGGGGCAAGGGCAGATACTGTTTTGGTTGTAACCCACTAATGAGCTCATCATTCTAAAAAGATGTTACAAAGCAATGGGTTCAGAGAGTGCTACTGATGATGTAACTCACTGGGGTGAATAAGTAAAACAAAACAAAGGAAAAAAAACATAAATGTAGGAAAAAATCTCCTGCATGTAGGGAGAGAGCAATGAGAGTGGGAGGAAAAAAAAAATAGGTCAGAGATAGTAATCAGATGTTGTCAAGTTTTGCAGATAGTTTCAAGGAACATATTTAACAAAAAGATATGGTGTCTTAAAATGGTTAGGAGTAAAAGCCATCAGCACAGTTGAGCAACAGTTTTCTGAATAAAACACCAGAATACTCTACCATATGTACCCATAAAGGTGCATGACCAAACATGAACCATGCTTACCTGTAATTGAGTGATTTCTAAAAAACATGCCACAGATATATTAATGTTCTGTTAAATAATTTGTAACATCCTATTTAACTTATTAGAATTTACATACAGATTGAATATAACCATTACCTTATAAATATTAGGATAGATATCTAATTAATTTACTTACATTTCTCTTTTGGAATAAAGTACATTTCACACTATTATGAACATTTATACATTTAATTTTATCCCACACATGATATATATTATTAAATAATAGATAACATGAATAATGGTAGATTAACATTATGATCCTGAAATTATAATAAATACATAATTAAAAGATAGGTATATTATTTTATATTTTCAGGATCATATAACATTTACTTAATTGGCCTTTATAGTTATCTTATTTTTTCACATGAAGTAAGATTATGACCACAAAAATGAACTGATGGAAGTATTGCCAAATATTATGAATACTTTTTTTAAGTAAAATGTAAAGGGAAATTCTAAATTTATATGAGTAGTAAAAATATTAAAACTGTGTAGAGATGAAGCTACTATCATGATGATTTTATTTATCATTTCATTTCTCAGTGGATCCAGGCTTTACAAGTTGTTTTATAATTTTTTGTAGCAAATGATAATTAGGGTTGGCACATAAAGATATATATGTTTTTAAAAGTAATATTGAATAAGTATTTCAAATAACATACTGTTAATAAGAATCTAGCAATTAATAATCTAGTGATTAATAATAACATTATTATAACATTATGGAGATATTGGTAATGTTCAGTAAATCTTAGTTACTATCATTTATAGTCATTTATATCATTTTTATTATCTTTTAACTTTCAGATGCAAAAATGTTTATTATGTTCAAGTATCATTCTTTATAATTATAAGCATTAGATTTTTAAATGTATTTTCATAATAAATTTTATAACAATACATTAACAGTTAAGGATTAGCTTGTGGAAATTAAATTATACAATTCAATTTCAAGTCAAGATGTAGCTAAATGGGTATGGAAGAACAAAGTTTCTGGTTACATGAAAAGTATAAAAATTATTCTGAATTCACATGTGATTTATCAGCTTCTTTATGGCATTCTTAATATCTTTATTTCTCAGTGTATAGATGGCTGGATTCAGGAGAGGTGTGATGACTGTGTAAAACACAGCTAGAAACTTGTCCACCCAAGTGATGTTGACTGGCCAAAGATAGATGAAAATGATTGGCCCAAAGAAGAGCACAACCACTACGATATGGGATGTACACGTGGATAGTGCTTTTGATGAGCCATCTTTAGAGCGAAGTTGAACAGTCAATAGAATGTAAGTATAAGATATCAGTAACAGGATGAAACAAGTAGTTGCTAAAATGCCACTGTCAGCATTTATTAGGATTTCCAGAGTATCAGTATTCATGCAGGCTAACTTCATCACCAAAGGAATATCACAGAAAAAGCTGTCTATCACTCTTGGTCCACAGAAAGGTAGATCCAAAATCAAGATCATCTGACTAATGGCATGCACAAATCCAATAATCCATGATATCAAAACAAGCCAGATGCACTTCTGTCTATCCATGATGCTGCTGTAGTGGAGTGGTCTGCAGATGGCCACATACCGGTCATAGGCCATTGTTACAAGAAGCACCATCTCACTTCCTCCAAAGAGATGTACACACAAAATCTGACTCATGCAGCCACCAAAGGAAATGGTTTTATTTTCTTTTAGGAGATCTATGGTCAGTTTGGGTGTATTGACTGAAGAAAGGCAGAAGTCAACAAATGAGAGATTAGCTAACAAAAAGTACATGGGAGAGTGGAGATGATGATCAATGATGATCAATATCACTACAAAGAGGTTGCCTATTACAGTCATCAGGTAGAGGGCAGAAAATGGTAGTAAGAGTAAGATCTCAAGTTCCCTTGAGGTACGAAATCCCAGAAAAATAAACTGAGAAAACTCAGTATTGTTAGACACTTCCATTAAATAAATGACAGTATTGATTTACAGAAAGAGACAGATGACAGAGAGAGAGAGAGAGAGAGAGAGAGAGAGAGAGAGAGAGAGAGAGACAGAGACAGAGACAGAGACAGAGAGACAGAAACAGAGACAGAGAGACAGAAACAGAAAGAGACAGGCAGAGAGAGACAGAGAGACAGATAAAGAGACAAGAGACAGAGAGGCAGAGAAACAGAAAGAGACAGAGAGAGACTGAGAGGTGAACCAAGACTTCCTGGAATAGAAACAATAAGTTTTTGCTATGAATCAGTGAAACAGAAATAATGCTGTTTCATTGAAATCTAGCAACTTATCTGTCCCAAGTTTAAGGTGTCTCTTTTTGTGTGTGTTTGTATATTATGTCCTAGCTGGGAAGGCTCCTTAATTAGAATGATGGGTAAACATTTTCACACACCTGAAAGACAAAAGGTATAGTTTCAAAGTTAGTATACTGCTTAGAATATTAGTAGTAAATATTATCCTTATACTTTTAAAGTCCTAAATCTACCTTGTCTACATGGAAATAGAGATATTTTTCTCCTATGAACATCTGAGACACAGTTAGAGCCTCCTGACCATCATAATTCCAGAATGAAAATCTATTGATATATTTCAAACATAATTTCAAAATTATGAGTAGACCTATTTTGTTTGCATATCAATACACAGAATAAACCAAGTTTCTTCTAATGTCTTGAAAATAGCTGTTGGTCAAATAACTTGAGAACGAATATGCTAAACATGCGTTGTCAGCATTATCTTTTCCTGAAGTCTGGACTGATCCGGAGAATCCATAGAAGCATATCTTTGAATAACATAAATTTCTAGGCATGGGGATTTCACTTTTTGTTTTGTGCTAACTGACTTTCAACACTAAATGATAAGATTTCATATAATAGCTTGAACACTAATTTCATGAAAGCTTCTTATACTTTTAATCTTTTCTTTCTTCATTTGCTCCCTTTCCCTTTATGTATTCCTCATCTTTATTCCTGTACTTTTTATTTATTATTTTTATGTTTGAAATTGGAAGATTAAAACATCAATCTATTAGCAGATATTGTATAATTTCTCTTGTAATTACTTTAAAATTTTTTATTGAAAATAATTTTTATTGATTTTCCAGTGTAAAATCACTTCCAATATTACTTCCAGACTAGTAGATAACTGACAGGGAGCTTGATTTTTGAGAGGTCAAAGTAAATTAATGATATTTGTAAAAATGGGCACTTTACTCTTTCAAGATAAAATATAAACACAGTGTTTACTTATGAATTTGTATAGTTTTATTTTGTTCAAAATATAGTACACTTATCTCTTGAATATCTGTGCTACTTTCATCAGAGACTTTTTATTTTGTGAGTTATTATTGATTATTCTGAACACATCTACTTTTAGCTCCCTCTAATCTTTAACTACTTTCCTAGTATATTGCTTGTATTTTGAGATAATACAGAATCCAATAATACAAATGTAATCAGATAGCATTAGAGTAAGTTTAGTGTCTGTGATCAATATTTCTTCAAGCTGAGAGACTTAGTAATTGTAAGATTACAGTAAGAAATGATTAGACATGAGCATGCAAAATTGCTTTAAGTGTCCATCAGTCTCAAGGATTTGTTGGAAAGGAAAACTTGTATAGTATCTTTGTGAAGCAACAACAATTACCATAATCCATAATCCACTGTAAACCCATCAAGGAAGTAAAATTAAAATGTGATACTAAAATAAATGAACGGGCCTTAAATTAATAGTTACATTGAAATACAACAGGAATTTTATGTTATACTCACATTACAGGAATCAGCTCATAAACAGTGCCTTCATTTTGACTCATTTTCCTTTGATTCTTCTTTGAACTTGAAGCTATTTTATTGCCATTCCTGCTGTGACCAGTTTTGACAAGAGTGTTTCACTTCAGAGTGGCTTATATACACAGACAACAGTTATATCTGCCTTGGAAAGATTCCCATTCTCATATTAAACAGAACTAAGCAGTTGTAAAAGTGTTTGCTTTCATAGTCCTTGGGGATCCCTAGTCTCAAACTTCTGAATTTTATTGAAGAACTCAATAATAAAGAAAATAAATTCCTTTCATTTTCAAAATAGTTAGTATATTTTGTAATAGCATTTTACATGTTTTGAAAACATACATGTACTAAGATGAACCATATGACCAGTGTGTTGCTATAGCAGGTAAAGTCACTAGCTATCAAACCTGGTGACCTGAGTCAATTCCTATTACCACATGTTAGAAGGAGAGTCCTTCAAGTCATCTTCTAATCTTCATACATATGCCATTTCATGGGTGGGAGTACATATATAGACTTGCCTACACAATGGGCACACACACACACAGAGACATACACAATCTATTATTATTTTTTAAAGATAATCTTGTCTTTAGTTCTGCAGTTGATGTATGTATTTGGACAACACCAGGAAATGACAACAGCACCATTTTTTCTTCCTGATCTTTTTTTTTAAATGATTAGAACATAGCTATGTTTCATAGAAATAATTTTAATATAATTCTATAATTTATGTTTTTTTTAAAAAATTCATTTTATGGAGAATACTAATAGGGATCACCATTGTGTTTTGATTTATATAAAATTAGTGAAATTTCATTTTACTACCTTACATAGACACTGAGTGTGCATTAAAAGCATCTAAAATCTAATGTAAACTTTTTACTATATAACACTATTTCATTAATTATCCTCATTTTACTCATTAATTCTCTAGACTAAGCACATAAATCTGAATTTTTTATAGACCGTAGCCAATTTTTTTCATGCGGTCTTCTACTGATGATCACATTTCTATTACTTTCTGTTCATCCAAAATTTCAAAGGTCTGCATATAACTGAGAGCATACATTTGTCTCTCTATGCATGTGTATGTATGTATGTATGTATGTATGAAAATAGGTATGCATGCATGCATGTGTATGTTTCTTCTTGTAGCATCATGCCAACCACATTCAATATTGGCATTATATTCTTCTTTTTCCATTGATTCTAACTCAATTTCAAAAGAAAAGTTGGTTCTGAGAAAAAAATATTGTTGACCAAGAACTGGAGGGTCCACAAAATTCAAATTCAGAAATCACAGAAAATCTTATTTAGTTCATTGACATGAACAGAGGAGTCTATTCAAAACCTCCTGTTGATAGAAAATGACAAAAGTCACACCCCATGATAATAAGGCATAACCTTGTTGATTCCAACACTCTGGTCTTAGATGAAATCATGAAAGTTAGAGATAAGTGGATTGCATGAGTATAAGAAAGTGATGTGTGGTGAACCTGAGATATCACGAGAAGAGATAGGAAATAACAGGGTAAAGTTGCTCATGTCTTTACTAGAAATACACACAATGTTGAAGCAGAAGATTCATAGGATCAAGGTCTTCCTAGTCTACAAAATGGCTCTTTTAGAATAAATTCTTGAATAGTAAAGAAAGAAAGAAAGCTGCTAACACATCATACTGAAGAAAGAAAATGAGCTGGGTTGGTCCAGAAGCAGATATTTTGTGTTTTCTTTTATTCATTTATTCACTTTGACTCTCAAAGACATATTTATTTCTCCCGTGCCTTCTCTTCTATGAATTCTTCCACATAAGTGACAATAATTTCTTTTTTATTTCATATTAATCCTTTACTTGACAAACTGAACATTGTGCCTATTTTATCTAGCATGTGTTTTTTCTTGTTTGTTTGCTTTTGCACAAGTTACAGTGCAGATCAGATACAAATATTGATGTCATTCACAACATTTAAATATTAACTCAATATTTTAGACATGACCTTATTATTTGTGCCTTGTTTCCTATAAAGAGACTACAGATAGAGAAGCAAAATAGAACCAATGCTAATGAGAATACAGAACCTATACTAAAATATTTTTCTGCAAGAGACAATATGCCTAGCATAGTATCTCAGTTAAACACCACAAAATTAACAGTGCTGTACTTTTATATCTATTGTACACATGGTGACAATGGATTTTATTGAGGTGAAATGTCAGTTAATCTTGTATTCATAGCTAAAAATATAGTAATTCATACTCCTAATTATTAAACTATGTTCTCAAAAGGCTGCCTGTTAAATATGTGCTATAAATTTTCCAAAGAGATCCATCAGCTAAATTTTATATAATTTCTACTTTTCTTAAACTTTTAGTATAATGCCTTCTTTTTTGTTGTTTCCTTTTTGGTTACTGTTCTTGGTTTTTCTTTTCTTTTTATTTTTTTATGTTTTTATTATTTATTTTTGTCATTTACATTTCAAATGTCATCCCCTTTCTTGCTTTCCCCTCTGAAATCCACCTATTTCACCCCCCCATCCCCTTCCTCACCAATCCTCCCCCTTCCTCTTCACTGTCCTGGCATTCTCCTATACTAGGACATCAAATCATCACAGGACCAAGGGCTTCTCTTCCTGCTGAGGTCTAACAAAGCCATCCTCTGCTATATTTGCAGATGAAGCCATGGGACATTACATGTGTACTGTTTGGTTAGTGGTTTAGTCCCTGAAAGCTGTGGGGGTACTCATTGGTTTATATTGTTGTTCCTGCTATGGAGATGCAACCTCTTTCAGCTCCTTGAGTTCTCTCTATAACTCTTCCATTGGGGACCTTGTGCTCAGTCCAATGGTTTGCTGAGAGCATCCACCTCTGTATTTCTCAGGTACTGGCAGAGCCTCCAGGAGACAGCTATATCAGGTTCCTGTAAGCAAGTGCTTGTTGGAATCCACAATAGTGTCTGGGTTTGGTGTCTGTCTATGGGATGGATCCCCAGGTGGGGCAGTCTCTGGATGGTCTTTCCTTCAGTCTCTGCTCCACACTTTATCTTTGTATCTCTTCCCATGGGTATTTTGTTCCCCCTTCTAAGAAGCACCAAAGTATCCATACTTAGGTGTTACTTCTTCTTGAGCTTTATTTGGTGTATGAATTTTATCGTAAGTATTCAAAGTTTCTGAGCTAATATCCACTTATCAGTGAGTACATACCATGTGTGTTCTTATGTGATTGGGTTACCACACTCAAGATGATATTTTCTAGTTCCATCCACTTGCCTAAGATTTGCATGAATTCATTGTTTTTAATAGCTGAGTAGTATTCCATTGTGTAAATGTACCACATTTTCTGTATCCATTCCTGTTGAAGGATATCTGGGTTCTTTTCAATTTCTGGCTATTATAAATAAGGCTGCTATGAACATAGTTGAGTATGTATCCTAATTACATGTTAGAACATCTTCTGGGTATATGCCCAGGAGTGGTATGGCTGGGTCCTCAGGTAATACAATGTCCAATTTTCTGAGGAACCGCAATACTGATTTCTAGAGTGGTTTTACCAACCTGCAATCCCACAAGCAATAGAGGATTGTTCCTCGTTCTCCATATCCTCGCCAGCACCTGCTGTCTCCTTAATTTCTGATCTTAGCCATTTTGACTGGTGTGAGGTGGAATCTCAAGTTTGCTTTGATTTGCATTTCCCTGATGACTAAGCACGTTGAACATTTCTTAAGATGCTTCTCAGCCATTTGGTATTCCTCAGTAGAGAATTCTTTATTTAGCTCCATATTCCATTTTTAATAGGGTTATTCTGTTCTCTGGAGTCTAACTTCTTGAGTTCTTTGTATATATTGGATATTATCCCTCTGTTGGATGTAGGATTGGTAAAGATATTTTCCCAATCTGTTGGTTGCCCTTTTGTCCTTTTGACAGTGTCCTTTGCCTTACAGAAACTTTGTAATTTTATGAGGTCCCTTTTGTCAATACTTAATGTAAGAGCATAAGATCAATATCTTATGTGTTCTTTTCAGGAAATTTTCTACTGTGCGTATGTGTTCAAGCCTCTTCCCCACTTTGTTTTCTATTAATTTCAGTGTGTCTGGTTTTATGTGGAGGTCCTTGATCCGCTTGGACTTGAGCTTTGTACAAGGAGATAAGAATGGATCAATTTGTATTCTTCTGCATTGAACCAGCACCATTTGTTCAAAAGGCTATCTTTTTTCCACTGGATGGTTTTAGTATTTTTGTGCTGCCAGGTGATGTGCCAACACTTGAAGATCATGAAATTAAGGTCATTTTAGGCCAAATAGTGAGTTGGAGGCCAGCCTTTGTTACAGGAAAGCCTGTCTCACTTGTGCTATAGCAATACCTGCAGATCAATGCCTTGCTCAGCTATCATTAGATAAGCTTCTTTCCAAGGTAAATGGGAACAATAACAGAGGAAGACAACTGGACAATTCATAGAAAGATTGAAACATTGAAATACTAAGTTCTAAATGGGATGTCTTCATCAACCTTCTTTCTTTGTGACTTGGGAATCTCTGTGGAAGGGGAGGCAAAACAATTTTAAGAACTGAAGAGATGGATTGTAACAAGGATGCAGTGTTTTCTACATATAATAGAGCTGATGTACTGTGAATTTACAGGGATTGTGATAGCACACATGTGATAGCATACATTTTTTAATCTGCAAGTTGTTCTTGTAATGCATAGAATAATTGGGTATTAGCCCACATCCCTAACCAAGAAACTCACTCCAATATAAGTCTGTTCCAAAGGAAAAATACATTTCCCCCCCCCCAAAGGAGTCTCATTGGGTATATATTAACCACAGTAAAGTGTGGACTCGGTATCTAGTCATTGATAGCGAACACAAAATGAAGTAATGGTATGTTTGTAGATATTTTTGTCTCATTATTTCTTTGAAAGGTAATTTTTATCTTACTGATTTTGTTTGTTTATATTTGATATTAACTATAATTCCTAATTTCTGTTTTTATAATTTGCATTTATATTTCTCTTTTGTTACTTTTTGTATTTATTGAGATTTTCTTTTTTACTTTTTGTTTGTATGTGTTTGACTATTTGTTTTCTAAGAGGAGAAATAAAGAGTGAATCTATAATTGGTTTTTTGAGGAAGGTGGAAAAGATCTGTGAAGAGTTAGGGTAAAAGAAAGCATGATCAGAGTGAATTAAATTATAAAATAATATTAAAATGAAATAACAAAAAGCATTTACAAGCAAGCAAACAAATAATTCAAACCCTTAATTTTTTCACATTCCAATCAGTCCTTTTGCTTCTCATTGTTAAATCCATCATCATCCTTTTGTCTATCAAGTATATTTTCCTTTATATAGACATTATTAGAGAAACGTAATTCAATTTCTCCATATCTTATGCAAGGATTACTTTAAATCTTATTTTATTGACATCTTTGTTGAGTTTAATATTCTTTATCATTGTTTTATTCCTATATATTTCTACCTCTGGCTTCTTGGCACCTGTAATTGAGTGTCACTCTTTTTATCATCACAGGAATTCTATTTCCTCATAATGTGAGAAGAATCATGTTATATTTCCAGTAAAACAAACTTAATTTCATATCTGAAGCAGGTATTGTTTTCTAAATTAGTTTCTATGAATTTCATATACTTGCATTTGAATAGTTATTAAATAATCACATCTTGATATTATCTCTCAGTTTTCATTTCTCCTAGCCATATTTTCTTAACTGACAAATATTGCAAACTGCATAATATTGTCACCTCTTTTTCTCAGGTTCAGTCATTGTTTATGAGGTTTTTTTAGAGCTCTCTATCTAAAGATCATTAAAAATGTCACTTTCCTACTTAATCTTTGAGTGTGTCTATACGTTTTTGAAAATTTTTAGAATAATCTATAAAGCAACAGAGTATTTCAAAGTCTAAGAAAATGAATGAGTAAATATAAATTTCATATGAGTTGTTAGTTTTCCAACTGAATAAGTGAAACATAAAAAAAATCAAATAAAAATAGCTTTTGGAGCTATGGACTGACAGTTTATTGTCAAACACAAGTTTCTAATCCAGGCAATGTTGTTTGAAAGAAAGTAACAAAACTTCAGCTATTGGCCAATTACACACTACTTCCAAAATTAAAACAAAAGAGGGATACTACATGTAATAAGATACAAGATAAAAGTGCAAAGCCTATAGGAGACTATAAGATATGGAAATAATTGAAAACATATATGATATATACATTCTCTTAAAATCTACATTTTAATAAATGTGAAGCCATGAATAAAATAAGAAATCAAATCATCATAATAAATATACATTAGTTATGAAACTATCAATTCCAAACGTTTAACCCACCAGTTAATGTCAAAATTCCCAGAAAGTAGTGGATATGTGATGAAATAATACAAAATGAACATCATGAAATTTGGAGAAATAGATACTGGGTGGCAGAGCAAACTACAGGATGTCTAGTTTAGATCGGGCCACCACCCTTCATGCCTCTGTCTCTGGAATGCAGGGATTAAATGTGTGGACCACCGTGCCTGGACCTAAATGTCACAAGATTTCCTCTTTTACAGTTATTCACTCACCATTAGCGGTAATGGCACCCAAGTAAAATGGATATTAACCACAATCATGCAACCTGCAACTACCCTAGGGCAGTGGCCAATATCTTGTTCATTATTGATTTTCTATAGGAACTGTCATCTATAAATATTGTTTTCCCAAGAGTCACTTTTTCTCAGATGTAAAATAGAATGATAGGCAAATTGACCATGCTGTTCGAGAGCAGCAATGTGTGACATGAAAGTATTTTATTAACATTAAGATCTGATGTTTATTGAATTGTTTGACTTATTAAAATTACTGGTTCCAATGTTATCAATGAAAATATGTTAATGCTTGATTCACAGCTAAAATAAAAAGTAAGTCAAATGATGAATCATTAACTAATCATTTAATAATATTGTATACCTAAGTGGGTTTCAGTGTCTTCCAAAACCATTACTAAGCATCAGAGAAACTCATTTTGCAGATCCATGAAAGATTTTTGTTTATCTTATCAAAGCAAAGTTATTGACTACAATATATATTTTATTTATTTATATTCAAGAGGTGCCACTTTCCTAGTCCCTCTTCCAAAAGTTCTTCCAAAAGTGCCTTCCCCTTTACCTCTGAGAGGGTGCTCCCCTACCCATCATCAACCCACCCCTACCTTACACCCACTCCTGCATCCCACTTCCTAGGGGTATCAAGTCTCTACAGGATTAGGCACATCCTCTCCCACTGAGACCAAACAAAGCAGTCCTCTTCTACATATATGTCAGAGGTCACAGACCAGCCCATGAATGCTGTTTGGTTAATGGCTTAGTCTCTGGGAGCTGCCAGGGGTCCAGTTTATTTAATACCATTGTTCTTCCTATGGGGTTGATATCCCTTTCAGCTCCTTCAGTCCTTCCCCTAACACTTCCATACATGTCCCCTAGCTCAGTCTAGTGGTTGGCTATAAATATCTGCATCTGTGTTACTCAGTTACTAGTATATAGTCTCTCAGAGGACATCCATGCTGGCTCCTGTCTTTTGCCACTCTCATGGTTGAATTTATCTTGATTTCTAGCAGTTTCTGCCTTCTGGCAGAAGAACATGAGTCTTCTAACCAAAATAATTTAGAACAATAAAAGAACTTTGGAAAAAATTAACTTCAAGCTGTACTACAGAGTAATAGGGGCAAAAACTGCATGGTATTGTTACAGAAACAGACACATTGCTCAACTGAATGAAAAGGGAGATATAATAACAGAAACTGAGGAAATTCAAAAAATCATCAGATCCTACTACAAAAGCCTATACTCAACACAACTGGAGAATCTGGAGGAAATGGACAGGATGATATTTTCTAGTTCTATCCATTTACCTGCAAAGCTTATGATATCATCATTAAAGCCCTAGAACAAAAAGAAGCTATTTCACCCAGGAGGAGTAGAAGGCAGGAAATCATCAAACTCAGGGCCGAAATCAATCAAGTAGAAACAAAGAGAACCATACAAAAAATCAACAAAACCAGGAGCTGGTTCTTTGAGAAAATCAACAAGATAGATAAACCCTTAGCCAGACTGACCAAAAGGCACAGAGAAAGTATCCAAATTAACAAACTTAGAAATGAAAAGGGAGATATAACAACGGAAACTGAGGAAATCCAAAAAATCATCAGATCCTAATACAAGAGACTGTACTCAACAGAACTGGAGAATCTGGAAGAAATGGACAATTTCCTTGACAGATACCAAATGCCAAAATTAAATCAGTACCAACTAGACCATCTAAACAGTCCCATAATGCCTAAAGATATAGAAGGAGTCATAGAAAGTCTTCCAACCAAAAAAAGCACAGGACCAGATGGTTTCAGTGCAGAATTCTATCAGACCTTCAAAGAAGAGTTAACACCAATACTCTTCAAACTATTCCACAAAATAGAAACAGAAGGAACACTACCCAATTCCTTCTACGAAGCCACAATTACGCTGATACCAAAGCCACACAAAGATCCAACAAAGAAAGAGAACTTCAGACCAATTTCCCTTATGAACATCGATGCAAAAATACTTAATAAAATTCTTGCCAACCGAATCCAAGAACACATCAAAACGATCATCCACCCTGATCAAGTAGGCTTTATCCTGGGAATGCAGGGTTGGTTCAATATACGGAAATCCATCAATACAATCCACTACATAAACAAACTCAAAGAACAAAACCACATGGTCATTTCATTAGATGCTGAAAAAGCATTTGACAAAATTCAGCATCCTTTCATGCTTAAAGTCTTGGAGAGAACAGGAATTCAAGGCCCATACCTAAACATAGTAAAAGCAATATACAGCAAACCGGTAGCCAGCGTAAAACTAAATGGAGAGAAACTTGAAGCAATCCCACTGAAATCAGGGACCAGACAAGGCTGCCCCCTTTCTCCTTATCTTTTCAATATTGTACTTGAGGTACTAGCTGGGGCAATTCGACAACATAAGGAGGTCAAAGGGATACAAATTGGAAAGGAAGAAGTCAAACTATCATTATTTGCAGACAACATGATAGTCTACCTAAGTGACCCAAAGAACTCCACTAGAGAGCTCCTACAGCTGATAAACAACTTCAGCAAAGTGGCAGGTTATAAAATCAACTCAAGCAAATCAGTGGCCTTCCTATACTCAAAGGATAAGCAGGCTGAGAAAGAAATTAGGGAAATGACCCCCTTCACAATAGCCACAAACAGTATAAAGTGTCTTGGGGTGACTCTTACCAAACATGTGAAAGAGCTGTATGACAAGAACTTCAAGACTCTGAAGAAGGAAATGGAAGAAGACCTCAAAAAATGGGAAAACCTCCCATGCTCATGGATCGGTAGAATCAATATAGTTAAAATGGACATTTTGCCAAAATCAATCTACAGATTCAATGCAATACCCATCAAAATCCCAACTCAATTCTTCACAGAGTTAGAAAGAGCAATTATCAAATTCATCTGGAACAACAAAAAACCTAGGGTAGCTAAAACTATTCTCAGCAACAAAAGAAAATCTGGGGGAATCAGTATCCCTGACCTCAAGCAATACTACAGAGCAATAGTGTTAAAAACTGCATGGTATTGGTACAGTGACAGGCAGGAGGATCAATGGAACAGGATTGAAGATCCAGAAATGAACCCACACACCTATGGGCACTTGATCCTTGACAAAGAGGCTAAAAACATCCAATGGAAAAAAGATAGCCTTTTCAACAAATGGTGCTGGTTCAACTGGAGGTCAGCATGCAGAAAAATGCGAATTGATCCATCCTTGTCTCCTTGTACTAAGCTCAAATCCAAATGGATCAAGGTCCTCCACATAAAGCCAGACACTCTGAAGCTAATAGAAAAGAAACTGGGGAAGACCCTTGAGGACATCGGTACAGGGAGAAAGTTTCTGAACAGAACACCAATAGCGTATGCTCTAAGAGCAAGAATTGACAAATGGTACCTCATAAGGTTACAGAGTTTCTGTAAGGCAAAGGACACCATCAAGAGGACAGATCGGCAACCAACAAATTGGGAAAAGATCTTCACCAATCCTACAACAGATAGAGGGCTAATATACAATATATATAAAGAACTCAAGAAGTTAGACTCCAGAAAACCGAACAACCCTATTAAAAAATGGGGTACAGAGTTAAACAAAGAATTCTCACCTGAAGAACTTCGGATGGCGGAGAAGCATCTTAAAAAATGCTCAACTTCATTAATCATTAGGGAAATGCAAATCATAACAACCCTAAGATTTCATCTTACACCAGTCAGAATGGCTAAGATTAAAAATTCAGGCGACAGCAGGTGTTGGAGAGGGTGTGGAGAAAGAGGAACACTCCTCCACTGCTGGTGGGGTTGCAAATTGGTACAACCACTCTGGAAATCAGTCTGGCGGTTCCTCCGAAAATTGGGCACCTCACTTCCAGAAGATCCTGCTATACCACTCCTGGGGATATATCCAGAGGATTCCCCACCATGTAATAAGGATACATGCTCTACTATGTTCATAGCAGCCCTATTTATAATTGCCAGATGCTGGAAAGAACCCAGGTATCCCTCAACAGAAGAGTGGATGCAAAAAATGTGGTATATCTACACAATGGAGTACTATTCAGCCATTAGAAACAATGAATTCATGAAATTCTTAGGCAAATGGATGGAGCTAGAGAACATCATACTAAGTGAGGTAACCCAGACTCAAAAGGTGAATCATGGTATGCACTCACTAATAAGTGGTTATTAACCTAGAAAACTGGAATACCCAAAACATAATCCACACATCAAATGAGATACAAGAAGAAAGGAGGAGTGGCCCCTGGTTCTGGAAAGACTCAGTGAAACAGTATTCGGCAAAACCAGAATGGGGAAGTGGGAAGGGGTGGGAGGGAGGACAGGGGAAGAGAAGGGGGCTTAAGGGACTTTCGGGAAGTGGGGGGACCAGAAAAGGGGAAATCATTTGAAATGTAAATAAATTATACCGAATAATAAAAAAAATTTATTTGTAAAAAAAAATAGCTGAATAGTATTCCACTATGTAGATGAACCACATTTTCTGTATGAATTAATCAGTTGTGGGATATCTGGGTTGTTTCCAGCTTTGGCTTTTACCAATAAGTCTACTGTGAACATGATGGAGCAGGTGTCCTTGTGATATGGTGAAGTATCTTTTGGGCATATGCACAGGAGTGCTATACCTGGCTCTTTGGGTAGAACTATATCCAATTTTCTGAGGAATGGCAGGATTGATTTATAGAGAAGTTGTACCAGTTTGCACTCCTACCAGTTTCTCTTTACATCCTCTACAGCATGTATTGTCTGTTCCTGAGGGAGGTAACCAAAAGGACATGTGTGTTGCATACTTACTGATATTACCCAAAAGTACAGAATACCTATGATACAAGCCACAGACCACAAGACATATAAGAAGTAGAAAGCCTCAAGTAAGAGTGGTTCAACTCCTGTTAGAAGGGGGATGAAAATAATTATGGGAGGCAGAATGATGGAGGAACCTGAATGGGAAGGGAAGAGGAAAAAAGGAACAGGTTCAGAAATGGGGAGGGGCAGACAGAAAGAAGCTGAGAGGACCAGGAGAGTGGATAGAAAAATGCAACTTCTGGGGGTGGTTGGTGGAAAGAACATTGTAAAGAGTTATGGAATCCTGGGAGTTGAGAGACTCTCAGAATTCAATGTCATGTCCTTAGCCAAGATGTCCAATAATGTGCAGAGGGAACTTGAAGAGTCCACCTCTAGTAGATAGACAGGGCCTCCAGTGGAGGGACAGGTTTAACAACCATAGTCTAATTTCTGACCCAGAAGTGTTCTTGTCTAAACGAGCTGCAGGCACAAAAATTGATAAGAGGCTGAAGGAAAGGTAATCCTTTGACCAGCCCAACTTGGGATCCATCTCATGGTGGGGCACCAAGCCCTGAGACTATTACACATGCTATGATGTGATTACAGACAAGAGCCTAGCATGACTGTCCTCTGAGAGGATCTACTAGCATCTGAATGAAATAGATGTAGATGCTTACACATAACCATTGGACTGAAGGTGGAATACCTAGAGTTGAATAAAGGGAAATATTTAAGAATCTGAAGAGGAGGGTGACACCTTAGGAAGACCAGCCATCTTAATTAACCCAGACCACTGAAGGTTTACAGAAATTGAGTTACCAACCAGGCAGCATCTAGGGACTGGATGGAGGCCTCTGGCACATGTAAAGCAGAGGACTACCTGGTATGGCCTTAAGGCCCCAAGCAAGTAGGAGGCCAGCATGCAGAAGGGAGGGAGCACTCCCTTGGTGGTAAGGAGGACTACAAAGAGGAACTGTGGTAGGGGGCATGAGGAGGGAGGCAATAGCTGGAAAGTCTTCATTGTCTTTCACAGTGTCAAACAGTTTAAAAGTACAAGATTTCTTCTGAGACTCAAGATAGTGTTTTAAATTGTAACCCTCTCTAAAATCAACTTGTGGTGTTGTAGTGTTTTAATTGTAACCCTCTCTAAATACAACTTCTTCTTCTTCTTCTTCTTCTTCTTCTTCTTCTTCTTCTTCTTCTTCTTCTTCTTCTTCTTCTTCTTCTTCTTCTTCTTCTTCTTCTTCTTCTTCTTCTTCTTCTTCTTCTCCTCCTCCTCCTCCTCCTCCTCCTCCTCCTCCTCCTCCTCCTTCTTCTTCTTCTTCTGCTTCTGCTTCTGCTTCTTCTTCTTCTGCTGCTTCTCCTCCTCCTCCTCCTCCTCCTCCTCCTCCTCCTCTTCCTCCTCCTCCTCCTCCTCCTCCTCCTCCTCCTCCTCCTCCTCCTTCTTCTTCTTCTTCTTCTTCTGCTTCTGCTTCTTCTTCTTCTTCTTCTTCTTCTTCTTCTTCTTCTTCTTCTTCTTCTTCTTCTTCTTCTTCTTCTTCTTCTTCTTCTTCTTCTTCTGCTTCTCCTCGTCCTCGTCCTTGTCCTCGTCCTCCTCCTCCTCTTCCTCTTCTTCTTCTTCTTCTTCTTCTTCTTCTTCTTCTTCTTCTTCTTCTTCTTCTTCTTCTTCTTCTTCTTCTTCTTCTTCTTCTTCTTCTTTTTCTTCTTCTGCTTCTCCTCCTCCTCCTCCTCCCCCTGTTCCTCCTCCTCCTTCCCCTGTTCCTCCTCCTCCTCTTCTCCCTCTTCTCTTTCTTCTCCTTCTCCTTCTTTCTACTTCCTTCTCCTTCTCTTTTCCTTCTCCTTTTCCTTCCTTCTCTTTCTCCTTCTCCTTCTTCTCTTCCTCCTCCTCCTTCTTCTTCTACTAACTGATAAATTTTGTTCCTTTTGTTTTTTGTTTTCCAATTAATTTAGCAATGTTTTATTAGATATTAGATATTTGCTTTATTTACATTTCAAATGGTATCCCTTTTCTGAGTTACCCCCTCTGAAAAGCCCCCATACTAACCTCCTTTCCCCTGCTGAAGTCCCCCCGCCCCAATTTCCTGACTTGCATTCCCCTATTCTGGGGAATCAAGCCTTCACAGGACCAATGTCCTTTCTTCTCATTGATGTCTGAAATGGACATCTGCTACATATGTAGCTGGAGCCATGGGTCTCTCCATGTGTACTCTTTGGTTGGTGGCTTAGTACCTGGGTGCTGTGGGGGTACTGGTTGGTACCTATTATTGTTCCTCCTGCAGGGTTGCAAACTCCCTCACCTCCTTGGGTCCTATCTCTAGCTTGTCCATTGGGGGCCCTATGCTTATTCTATTGGTTCGCTGTTAGCCATGATCCACTTTCCAATAAGGATCAAAGTATCCACACATTGGTCTTCCTTCTTCTTGAGATTCATGTTGTCTGTGAGTTGTATCTTGGGTGTCCTGAGCTTTTGGGCTAATATTCGCTTATCTGAGACTGCATGCTGTGTGTGTTCTTTTGTGATTGGGTTACCTCACTCAGGATGATATCATCTATCTTTATCCACTTGCCTAAGAATTTCATGAATTCATTGTTTTAAAGCGTTTGATAGTACTCTGTAAATGTACCACATTTTTTGTATCCATTCCTCTGTTGAGGGACATCTGAGTTATTTCCAGCTTCTGGCTATTATGAATAAGGCTGCTATGAACATAATGGAGCATGTGTCCTAATTACATGTTGGAACACCGTCTAAGTATATGTCCAGGAGTGGTACAGCTGGGTCCTTAGGTAGTGCTATGCCCAGTGTTCTGAGGAATCACTAAACTGATTTCCAGACTGGTTTTTATCAGCTTGTAATCTCAAGAGCAATGGAGGTGTGTTACTCTTTCTCCACATCCTTTCCAGCATTTGCTGTCCCCTGAGTTTTTGAACTTGACCATCTAACTGGTGTGAGGTAGAATCTCAGGGTTGTTTTGATTTGCATTTCCCTGATGACTAATAATGCTGAACATTTCTTTAGGTATTTCTCAGCCATCTGATATTCTTGAGTTTAGAATTCTTTGTTTAGCTCTATAGCCCATTTTTTAATAGGGTTATTTGGTTCTCTGGAGGCTAACTTCTTGAGTTCTTTGTATATACTGGAAATTAGCCCTCTGCCAGATGTAGGATTAGTAAAGGTCTTTTCCCAATTTGTTGTTTGCCATTTTGTCCTATTGACAGTGTTCTTTGCCTAACAGAAACTTTGAATTTTCACAGGTTCCATTTTTCAATTCTTGATCTTAGAGCATAAGCTATTGGTGTTGTATTCAGGAAAATTTCCCGTGTCCATGTGGTCCAGGTTCTTCCCCACTTTCTCTTCTTTTAGATTCAGTGTATATGGTTTTATGTGGAGGTCCTTGATCCACTTGTACTTGAACTTTGTACAGGGAGATAAGAATAGGAATCAATTTGTATCCTTCTACATGTGGACTGCCATTTGACCCAGCACCATTTATTGAAAATGCTGTCTTTTTTCCACTGGATGGTCTTAGCTCTTCATCAAATAGCAAGTAACCATAAGTGTAAGGGTTCATTTCAGGCTCTTCAATTCTATTCCATTAATCTACCTGCCTGTCATTGTACCAATACCAGGCAGTTTTTAACACTATTGTTCTGTACTGTAGTTTAAGGTCAGGGATAGTGATTCTGGCAGAAATTCTTTATTGTTGAGAATAGTTTTAGCTATCCTGGGTTTTTTTTATTATTCCAGATAAATTTGGAAATTGCTCTTTCTAACTCTTTGAAGAATTGAGTTGGAATTTTGATGAATTGCATTGAATCTGTAGATTGTTTAGGCAAGGTTGCTCTTTTTACTGTATTAACCCTGATAATCTATGAGCATGAGAGATCTTTCGATCTTCTGAGATCTTCTTCAATTTCTTTCTTCAGAGACTTGAAGTTCTTGTCATACAGATATTTCACTTGCTTGGTTGGAGTCACACCAAGGTATTTTATATTATTTGTGGCTATTTTGAAGGGTGTCATTTCCCTAATTTCTTTCTCAGTCTCTTGATCCTTTGAGTATAGGAATGTTACTCATTTGTTTGAGTTAATTTTATATCCGGCCACTTTGCTGAAGTTGTTTATCAAGTTTAGGAGTTCTCTGGTGGAAGTTTTGGTGTCACTTAAGTATACTATCATATCATCTGCAAATAGTGATACTTTGACTTCTTCCTTTCCAATATGAATCACTTTGACCTCCTTTTGTTGTCTAATTACTCTGGCTAGGATTGAACAAGTAGGGAGAGAATGGACAGCCTTGTCTAGTCCCTGATTTCAGTAGAATTGGATCAAGTTTCTCTCCATTTAGTTTGATGTGGGCTAATGGTTTGCTGTATATTGCTTTTTCTATGTTTAGGTATTGGGTTTGACTTCCTGATCTTTCCAAGACTTTTATCATGAAGAGATGTTGGATTTTTTCAAATGCTTTCTCAGCATCTAATGAAATGACCTGTATTTTTTTCCTTTGAGTTTGTTTATATAGTGGATTACATTAATGCATTTCTGTATCTTCAACTATCCCTGCATCCCTGGCATGAAACCTAACTTATCATAGTGGATGGCCATTTTGATGTGTTCTTGGATTCGTTTGGCAAGAATTTTATTGAGTATTTTTACATTGATATTCATAAGGGAAATTGGTCTAAAGTTCTCTTTCTTCATTGGGTCTTTGTGTGGTTTAGGTATCAGAGTAATTGTGGCTTCATAAAATGAATTGGGTAGTGTTCCATTCGTTCCTATTTTGTGGAATAATTTGAAGAGTATTGGTATTAGGTCTTCTTTAAGGTCTGATAGAACTCTGCATTGAACGCAAGTGGTCCTGGTCTTCTTTTGTTTGGGAGACTATTAATGACTGCTTCTATTTCTTTAGGTGTGATTATTGTTTAGATCATTTATCTAATCCTGGTTTAACATTTGTACTGGTATCTCTCTTGAAAATTGTCTATTTCATCTAGATTTTCCAATTTTGTTGAGTATAGGCTTTTGTAGTAGTATCTGATGCTTTTTCCCCCTTAGTATCTGTTGTTATGTCTCCCTTTTCATTTCTGATTTTGCCGATTTGGATACTTGTTCCTTCTGGTTAGTTTGCCTAAGGGTTTGCTCTCTTGTTGGTGTTTTCAAAGAACCAGCTCCTGGGTTATTTGTATTGTTCTTTGTGTTTCTACTTGGTTGATTTAGATTTGGTGCATTGAATTGGGATCATCAAGCTTGGGTGCAAGTATCTTTACTTACTGAGCTATCCTACTGGCCTTCATTATTCTTCTTGCAAAATCATGTAGATGCAATTTCACTGAGTAGCTAAGAACATCATGTTCTTGGAAATCACACAGGCCATAAAAACTTATTTTACAGTCTAATTATATAGTTTAGCAAAAAGCCTAATGGTATTTTATTTTCATAGAGATTCTGTGTGCAGATGAGAATAAGTTGTGTGTAGGTCTCAAAGCACTTATGCAATAACAGTTACTTGAAAAGTGAGGATAAGGGCTAGAGAGAATGCATGTAACATTTTCAATATAACTACAAACACTGTGAAATGCAATCTAATGGGCATGACATAAACAGTGCAATTATGTGCCAAGGCTAGTTACTCTGAGCCCTGCACAAATAACTGTCAATAATCAATTGTAAATCAGAGTGTGGTCACTGTAGTGCTTACCTCCTTGCAGCACTTAGTGCTCCTGATGCTATCCTGGAAGGCTCAGGTTTTCTTCAGTTGTGACCCACTGATGAGTTCACCATTCCCCAGGGATAGTTGCAAACAATTGTACACAGATATAGCTCCGGTTAATCAAAATGAGCCACAAAATAAAACAAAAGTACCCAAATATACAGAGAGACTTATGTGTACATGTGTGGCTGGGGAAGTGGGTAATAGGAATGAGAAGAAATTAAGAGATCAGTAACAGTAATCAGACCAGATTATGCAGAAATTGCCAAAAACAAATTTAATAAAAGAAAAAATGGTGACCTAAATTTTAGAGTATTAAATCTACAACCATATTTAAGACAGTATTTTAAGAAATAGATACTGAAATTTCCCTGTATGTTCCCCATAAGCTCAAGCTTTGTGTACAGATACAAGGCTTGTTAACATTTAATTTGATTTTAGAAAAACATGATGCAGGTATTTGCATGTTTTTATTAGTTTATGTTCTAACAATCTCTTTAAATTTTGTTGGAATACAAATATAGATTGAATATAACCATACTTAATGAAATATTAGGACAGGATATTTAGTAAATTATGATGTATTTGTTCTTAGAAATATACTAGATTTCAAAATCTTGAAAATATATATACATATAGATTCATCCAGCAAATAGTATTGTTATCAAATGGTAGATAACATGTACCTTGTACATAAACGTATAATACATATATACATCATATACAAATACATACACATATACTTACATATATGCATATACATATGCATTTGCATATGCATATACATATACTTTGTATACATACATCATATTTATTGCATAAACCATATACATTGCATATACTGTATATATTGTATACAAAATATACATTATATACATATACATTATATACATTATATACATATAAAACATATACATAGACTTATACATGAATATATATGTATGTACATACATATAAATAATATTTTTAAAAGGATACAATTTTTAGAACAGTCTCTTACTTTCATCATATAAAATAAAATCAAGCTTATAACAATAATTTGTGTACAGAGGACAGTATTCTCTATATTATAATCTCCACACTTGTAGTTGTGCAACAAATGAAGGGAAACCATAAGTAGTTACAACTTAGAAAATGATGGAGACTATGTAAACATGAGGCAACTAGGACTATTCTATATGTATGTGTATGTGTATATGTATGTGTATATGTATATATTATGTATGTGTATATGCTATATATGTATATATACATACATATACATATATGTACACACACATATAATATATAATGATATATATATATATATATATATATATATATTTGTTCTACTTAAAAATGTTCATTTTTTTAATTATTTGCATTCCTATAACATCTTCCCCTTCTTCTTCTCTTCCCAGGACCTCCCTCTCAGTTCCCATACCCCCATCCTCCTGTTTTCCCTTTTGGCTCAGAGAAGTGGAGGGCTTCCTTAGATATCTTCCTGCCTTAGCATATCAAATTTGAAAAGATTTAAGTCTCTTGCCCACTGTAGCTAATCAAGAGAGTCCAGTTAGGGAAAAGTAACTCAAAAGGAGGCAATAGATTTAGGCACAGGCTTGCTTCTAATATTCAGAGTCCCACATGAAGAACAAGATGTACACTTGTTGCCCGTGTAAGGGTCAGGAAATCTCTGAAGGAAGACCCCATACTCACAGATGGATTTCAAAGACAAAGAGCATTTATTCTGCAGAAACATCCAGCATGTAAGGATTACCATTGTTCAGAATGGCAATATCCACAGAGACATTGGAATACCTTTTATTACAGAACAGGATAATTGTTTCTGAGACAACAGACTTAGGGCACATTCCAAGGTGTTACAAAAGGCATTATCTGAAGATCATAAAGAAGATATACACCACAGGACTGTAGTTGCAAAAACAGGAGGTAAGATATTGAGTGGGATTGTCTAAACAAAACTTCAAGAACAGCATGATCTTAAACATTCCATGACCCTGTAAGCTTGTAACAAATGGTGAATGTTCAGCCAGATAATTGTTCTCAGTGTATATATGTGTAGGCATTCTCTGTTATAACCTCTTATTCAAGTATGATCTGAATATGAAAGCTTGTAGTGAGCCTTTTACCCTGTGAACACATGCTTTGAGAGCCATACAAGTACTGAGAATAAAGGGCAGAGATAAGTCCTCTTCCCCTTTTGTCAGGCGTTCTTTAGCCTCCAGCTCTGTCACATTGAAATGGTAACCAGGGGCTGAAGCATACAGTGTTAAAGGGACTCAGGTGGATTAGGTACTAGAACAACGTCCTCAAACAAGTACACAAGCAAGTGGCTTGTAATCTAATTTCCCGGGGGAGATAAAATGGGATATGAAAAATGAACTACTCAACAAGGGTTTGGTTTGTGTCATACATGCTCTCTGTTTTGTGGCTCAATCTCTGAGAAACCACTATGGTGGTTCAGGTTAGTTGGTCCTCTAGATTTTCTTGTGGTTTGTCCTTGACTTTTCTTAAACCTTTAATCCTTTCTCCCCACCTTCCATAGGCTTCCCTACGCTCCACCTAATGTTTGGCTGTGGGTCTTTCCATTAGCTGCTGGGTGAAGCCTCTCAGATGGCAGCAATGTAAGGCCTCTGTCTACTCATGGCAGAATAACATTAGTAGTGTGAAAGATATGCTTTCTCTCATGAAATGGGTCTCAAGAAGAGACAGTCTTTCATTGTCTAGTCCCTCAGTTTCTTTACCATCATTACCACTTCATATCTCGTAGGCAGGAAAAATTGTGGGTTTGAGGTTTTGTGACTGGGCTAGTGTCTTACTCTCCCCATTGGAAGTCTTGTGGTTCCAAGAGATGGCAGATTTTAGTTTCATATCCCCCATTGCTATCAGTTTTAGCTAGGGTCACCCCCATACATTCCTGAGAGTTAGAATTGTTCAAGATCATACCAGAGATACATATCTCCATTGTCTCTCCCAGTACTAGCTCTCTCTGACTTCCTCACATTCAATCCCTCCTACTTCCCTCCTTCTACCCTTTCCAACCCAATTCTGTTCTTTTATCTGCCTCTCATGTTTCTTTCCCCTACTCCAGGAGATTCAAGTGTCCCCAGTTAGGCCCTTCTTATTACTTACTGACTCCAACATAATTAGAAACAGCACCAGTTCAGGAATTGAGGGTATGGCTGTTTCTCAGCAAAATGAAAAATGCTGGGACCTTCAGAACAGCCCTTAAGCATGTTGAAAAGAGGTCTAAATACATGAGTCTAAAAATATGTAATTTCACAATTATGCAAAAAATTAGGATACAATATGAATTATATGAGAAATTTCTTGAATCTAAAGAAACAATAGCAGTTGTGCTGTAAGACAACTTGTTAGAAAATTACTAAGGCAGGAGATAAAGAGATTTAGGAAGCAGTAAATGCAGGAGAACCCACCAACCTAAGATTTTTTTAATTTATGATAATAAATGCAGAGAGATTCTGAGCTCAGGATCAGCCAAGACCTGAGAAAGGTTAGGCTCAGGTGTGTAGGCAATGGTAATTTCAGGTCAGGTCCCACCCAGCTAGCTGACCATCTGTGTTTAACAGAAGCAGGCAGATCTCTTAATTCTTTTCCACTGTTAAAAAAAAAATATATGTGCTTGCTGTCACCTAAGAATCAAAGAGTTGGGGTTACTGGATGTATATTTCAAAAGGAAATCTTGAGCAAATGACTAGATTGATATGAAAAATAAACTGCTATTACATGTGTTGTATAGCACTTGAGTTATTCAGAGAATATTTTAAGGGAAAAAATGGAGAACTACTTGGAGAACAGCCAGCCAGCCATGTGGGCATGCACGCGCACATGCACACGCATACACACACACACACACACACACACACACACACACACACACACAAGCAGAACATGAGTAGAATAGCAAGGAAGCAGAATATAGACAGAGAAATCTCCAAAAAGAAATCAGAACATAGAAAGATGGAGACGGGGAAAACTATATCAAGCAGAACACGGGTTGTTTATTAGGATCCATGATTTGACTCTGAGTACTTTTCACTGTTCCCAGGTACCTCTTCTCTCAGAACCCATCATCAAACCAAGGCTCTTCCTTGGCATTGTCTCCAGCTTCTGGGTATTACAAATAAAATTGCTGTGAACATAGTTGAACATGTATGAATATAACATAGTGTTCTTCTGCTATAGTGGAGGATCATTTGGATATATGCTCCAGGAGTGATATATCTGGGTCTTGAGGTAGAATTAATCTCAATTTTCTGAGAAATTACCAAATTGATTTCCAAGACAGTTGTACAAGTTTGCATTCCCACCAGAAAGGAAGTGTTCCCATTGATCCACATCCTCACCAGCCTATGCTGTTGCTTGATATACTTTTTAAAATTATAACATTGATAAACAATTCAAAGAGAACTTTGTAAATAATAATCTATTTAAAGAGACTTGTACAGTTCTGTAACCATAGGTAGTATTTAGTAAATTGAAGTGGTTATTATTATTATTATATGATTATCGCAATCTTTTAATTTTTAGACATAAATATGTGTATGAAACAAAGTTATTACTTCTTCTAATTTGGTAAAATCTAAGTATCCAACTTCTGAATATATTTTCAAGTTTTTTATTTTCATAAGCTATATATTCATGCAACTAATACCTTATAGAAATGTGTTATATATACAGTTTTAGTATTGAGGTCAAAATACAGCTAAATTAGTATGGACACAATGCTTTTTCACATCTAAATGCTATCCCCAAATTCATATGTGATTTTTCAGCTTCTTTATGGCATTCTTAATATCTTTATTTCTCAGTGTATAGATAGCTGGATTTAAGAGAGGTGTGATGACTGTATAAAACACAGCTAGAAACTTGTCGACCCAAGTGATGCTGACTGGCCACAGATAGATGAAAATGCAGGGTCCAAAGAACAACACAACCACTATAACATGGGAAGTGCATGTAGAGAGTGCCTTTGATGAGCCATCTTTATAGTGCAACTGAACAGTTAGTAAAATATAAGTATAAGAGATGAGCAAAAGTATGAAACAAGTTGTTGCTAAGACACCACTATCAGCATTTATCACTATTCCGAGAGTATCTGTATTCACGCAGGCTAATTTCATCACCAAAGGAATATCACAGAAAAAGCTGTCTATTACTCTAGGTCCACAGAAAGGTAGTTCCAAAATCAGTATTAGTTGACTCATGGCATGTATAAAGCCAATGATCCATGATATCAAAACCAGCCAGATGCACTTCTGTCTGTCCATGCTGCTGCTGTAGTGGAGTGGCCTACAAATGGCCACATACCGGTCATAGGCCATTGTTACAAGAAGTACCATCTCCCCTCCTCCAAAGAAGTGCACACAGAGGATCTGACTCATGCAGCCCCCAAAGGAAATGGTTTTATTATCTTTTAGGAGGTCATTTGTCATTTTGGGGGTGGTTACTGAGGAAAGGCAGAAGT
The DNA here is from genome assembly GCF_947179515.1 of Apodemus sylvaticus. Taxonomy (NCBI): domain Eukaryota; kingdom Metazoa; phylum Chordata; class Mammalia; order Rodentia; family Muridae; genus Apodemus; species Apodemus sylvaticus. The sequence continues at coordinate 93,611,561 of NC_067476.1, read as the reverse complement.
CAATAAATGATAGATTAGCTAGCAGAAAGTACATGGGAGAATGGAGATGATGATCAATGATGATCAATATCACAACAAAGAGGTTGCCTAACACAGTCATCAGGTAGAGGATGGAAAATGGCACTAAGAGGAAGATCTGTAGTTCCTTTGAAGCACAAAGTCCCTGAAAAATAAATTCAGACACCATGGTTTTGTTTGCCTCTTCCATTTACTACAAGGTGTTCTAATGGGATGAGAGAGACAGGCCAGAATTAACAATTCCTGAGATAGAAACAATAACATCATGATCAGAGTTAAGTCATCATACAAATATTTAAATTGAAATCTTAGCATTATATGCCACTCAAGTTTTTAATATGTTTAAAAGCAAGTATTTGTATATTATGTCTCATCAGGAAAGTTTCCTAAAAGTTGTAGAATTACTTTTCCAAATCTTTGTTGCACATCTAACAGACAATATTTATAGGTATCAAAATGAGTACATTATTTAAAATATTAGTAGCAAATATCTTTTAATTTTTCCAATCTTAAAAATCTGTTCTTTCTGAAATAGTTTTCTTCAATGAATAATTGAATCTTTGTTAGAGTTTCTTTACTTGACCATCATAATCCCATAATACCTACTGGTATATTTTAAACATAAGAACACAATTCCCAAGCACAAACTTATCATTGACTGTCTGAACAGACAGAATCAATCCAAGTCTACTGGAAATTATGCAAAAATTGTTTACAAATTAATTGATTTAAGTACTAAAGACACATTGTTAGCATTATATCTTTCTTTGAATTTTTGACTTATACATTTGAGTGTATTTCTCAACAGTCATATTTTCCTCGGTCTGAAGGATGCTTCTTATTTTTTCATACATTAGAATAATTTCAACACTAAATAGTGAGATTTCATATACTATTCTAAATAATTAATAAATGAAAGCTGAGTTCCATGTCTCTATCATTCGGTGTTCTTCCTACGCTCTCTCATTATCCGACAATAGCATTTTAAGTTATCTTTATATCTTAACTTAGAATTGGTATATTTGCAGTGGATTATTATTCTTCAAACCCCACACAATCTTGTCTTCTTCCCATTTCTTTCACCTGCTTCTCTACTGTATTGAGAGTAGAATGTAAAGTGTCCAAAATTTCAAATATAATCAGATGATATTAGACTTAGGTAAATGGCCTGTCAGCAGTATGAGATTTCAAGAGATAAATGTACAACTTGTCATTTTACAGAAAGTGTTTAATTTATGTGAACAGATGACTCTACTTGAAATGTCTAGAAGTCTCATTTTTGTGGAAAGGTAAGCTTATTGAATGTTTTGGAAAATAGAACACAATACTCTCCAAGTATCACTGGTGTAAAATAAGGTGATGTTAACGAGAAAACAACTTTTTAAATTAGTATTTGTGATGGAAAATGATGGTACAAAAATTCCTTCAGGGTGTACTTACAGTGAAGAAATCACCACCTCACTCTGGTCTTCCCACGTTGATAATGATCCCTCCAGTTTGTCTTCTAATCTGAAACTTGTCTCACATCATAATAATGTCACTCCTGCTGTGACCAATGTTGGCAAGTATTTTACATCAGTGTGGCTTATATACATGTTCAAAAGTCACATCTCCATGGGAAACATTCCTGTTATGCACCTTAAATGGAATCAAGTCCTTGGGGATCCTGAATTGGAGACATCTCTTAGCACTTCATCATTTTGAACACTAGATTCTTGTTAAATAGTAAATTGCAAGATAAGAAAGTTTAAACAAAATATGATATAAGTTGACTTAAGTGTGGAAAAACAGAACTCTTGTATATTATTGTTGGCAATGTATAGTGGTATAGTAACTAAAAGTGATGAAAGATTTTTCAAAAAATTGCAAATCAAACTAAGGTTACCACCCTATCACTTGAGATCCATTTAAAATGAAAACCATACTTGAAGAAGTACTACCCATGTTCTTTGATCTATTACTTGCAGCATATTTTACCTACTGAAGTATTGACGAGAGGAACCAATAAAGAAATTGATATATATGTATCATAATAATATGATATATTTTTATATACATACAAACATGTGCACACATACACTCATTATAAGATAAGATTAGATTAAGACTACTACTATTAATTACAATAATAATGAACACAATGGTGTTATTTATGATATGTGGATGTATCTAAAGGATATTCTGTCTCAGAAGAATAAATTCTGTATTGCTTCTACTGTAAGAGGACTTTAAAAAATGAATATGGTAATAGTCTCTAGGGGCAAGAGAAGAAAGGATGTATTTAGTAAAGATTTAATATTTTACATGAATTTAATCCAAGAGACTGTTTTATGGTATAGTGCCAATGGGTAGACGGTACAAGAAATTAAGTGCTTCCTTTTAAACCTTGAAGAGCTGCATTCACATTCTAGACCATACATAAAGCGAGATGTGGTAGCACACATCTATATTGATATTGACATCATTTCTATGTCAAAAGAGGAGTTGTAAAAATGGGGCTGTTTTAGAAGTTAGAAATCACTGTCTCTGTCTCCTCCTGATTTAATATTTTTGAGTGTGTTATGGCAATGTACAGTTTACATGATGAATAATATGAGCCAGTGAGATGTGTAACATCACTTGCTGTCAAACCTGATAAACTGAAACGTAGCTGGGTCCTACATGGCAGAAGGGAAAAACTGACTTCTTTAAGTAGTCTTCTAACCTTTACTCATGTGCTATTGCATGAATACATATAAACACATGTCTACATTCATATTAAAAACTCAGAAATATAATAATTTTGAAAGAGAAAACTCATGTTGCTTAGAGTTTTATGATTGTGCATATACATTTGGACAACTATCATGACATCTGATAATGACAACAGAGCCATTTATTTTCTCCCAGACTCTCTTTTTATAGTTAAGGTCAACTCATGCAATACCTATACCTCAGGTAAACAATATTTTTTTAGTTTGTATAATTTTTCTTTTATTTTTAAATCCTTTACTGCATATTCTTTAGGTGAACACCTACATTTTGATATACATACATAGAGTAAAATTGCATGTTAGTACTCAACATAGAGATTGTATGGGCATTAAAACTTTTAAAATTTTCTTCACCTTTTTACCATTTAATATCTCTCTATTAACTATAATTTTAATTTACTACTTAATATTTTGGAGTTATTAGCCATACTTAACTGTGGAATTATATATTTTCTCTCTAATCTACTATTAACCACAGGTTTACTATTTTCTCATTAATTCAACTTTTAAAGCCATTGAATGTAAGTAAGAGCATGCCTGATATGTTTTTCTTTGTGTCTGTCTCTCATTTAGCATAATGTTCTATACATTTACCAAGGGCATTTTATTCTTCTTTTAAAAACCTGAGCAACATGGCACAATACTTTTCCCATATATACTGAGTAGTCCACATGTTATTTATTTTATATATAGTAGTATATATACCTTTCATCACATCTGTATCATATATAGCGTCAACTTAGCAATCATTTTAGGAATAGTAACACGGGAATTTTCTTTGCATGTTGCCCAAAGTTAAATTAAACTCATTGTGTAGCTGAAGTTTCCTTGAAACACATGATGATCTTGCTTCAGCTTCCAGAGTGCTAAAATTACTGGAATATTCCACATTCTTCTGTATACCTAAGTTCACTGCATGTATGCATGTTCACTGTGTGTGTACTAATGCCTGAAATGACCAGAAGAGGACATGAGATCCCCTGAACTGGAGTTTTGGGTAGATACTTTTGAGTAGAATATAAGTGTGGCCTGTTCTTCTGCAATAGCAACAAGTGCTTTTACTTCCTGAGCCATCTCTAGACCTTTATAAACTAGTTGTTGAGGATGTAGCTCCTGATTTCATGACATAGCTAGAGTGAATCTTAATAAATAAATATGAACTTGATCATCTATGAGATATATGTTTTGCTTTTCAATGTTTATTTAACAAATGATTCTTGAGTCATATAGTAATTCTACATGTGCATATCAATCTATATACATATATGTTGCATATGTATGCATATGTTTTCATGTGTTAGCACAGGTATATGTATGAGTACACATTTGTGTATGAGAACCACGGTGCAGCCATGAATTTGATATGGTATTTTTTGTTTGATCATTTTCTGTCTTAGACATTGAGGCAGAATCTCTTGCTGAACCTGGAGCTCGCATTCCGACTCATCTGACCAGACAGCCTGCTCTGGGTACTGCGCTCTCCACCATCTGCATGTGCTCTCCCACTTGAATTTCATGTAGATTTGGGAATCTTGTCTTCACTCATATGATGCAAGTGTTATGTTTTATATGTTTTTATAATAAATGATATTTATTCTTTTTAATAATAAGTGTCTGAGATGTTATAGGGTTCCATGGCATCATAAAACATATCTGTAACTTAATATCAGGAAGCAATAGTTTTTTCTAAATACAAATATGAGTGACCATGGCCCAGGAACATAGCTTGCTGCCTAAAACCATAATCCAATGTGATAACATATTCATGAAGTGTTTATAATAACAGAAGAATAAGGAGTCATATAATCAGGATATAAGGAAAATGCATTAATGGGAACATCATGTGGGTGATATCTCTACTAAATTGTCTAATATGTTGTCTGATGATATTTATTTCACTTTTTTATTATTCGATATAATTTTTATTAACATTTCAAATGATTTCCCCTTTTCTAGCCCCCCACTCCCTGAAAGTCCCGTAAGCCCCCTTCTCTCCCCCTGTCCTCCTACCCACCCCTTCCCACTTCCCCGTTCTGGTTTTGCTGAATACTGCTTCACTGAGTCTTTCCAGAAAAAGGGGCAACTCCTCCTTTCTTCTTGTACCTCATTTGATGTGTGGATTATGTTTTGGGTATTCCAGTTTTCTAGGTTAATATCCACTTATTAGTGAGTGCATACCATGATTCACCTTTTGAGTCTGGGTTACCTCACTTATTATGATGTTCTCTAGCTCCATCCATTTGCCTAAGAATTTCATGAATTCATTGTTTCTAATGGCTGAATAGTACTCCATTGTGTAGATATACCACATTTTTTTGCATCCACTCTTCTGTTGAGGGATACCTGGTTTCTTTCCAGCATCTGGCAATTATAAATAGGGCTGCTATGAACATAGTAGAGCATGTATCCTTATTACATGCTGGGGAATCTTCTGGGTATATGCCCAGGAGTGGTATAGCAGGATCTTCTGGAAGTGAGGTGCCCAGTTTTCGGAGGAACTGCCAGACTGATTTCCAGAGTGGTTGTACCAATTTGCAACCCCACCAGCAGTGGAGGAGTGGTCTCCAGTGGTCTAAGTGGGTACTCTGCATCCTCAAGGGACTGTTTCTCATCTTCAGAAATAGTAACATAATGAACAACCTGGCAATAACTAACTTCTTAATGTTCAAAAGGTATGGAAAAGGGCTTTCTCTGGCAGCAAGGTGGATTTCCTTTCTATGTCATAGAAGGCATTATTATTTATTTATTTATTTTACATATAGTCTGTGAAAAATAGGATTCAGAACTGAAATGGTAAAACAACAAATCTGTCCACCAACAGTAGGACTTGTCACTGACACAGCCACTTTCTTTACAGTTGGCTCTCTGAGGAGGACAGGGCCAGGGCTGGGAATGTGTGAAAGTGTGAGATGCAGTGTGGGAATGCCCAGGCTTAGAATCTGCTACCCTGACCACAGAGAATACACACATATTTCAGGCATATATAAGACACAACTTTATATTTTCAACCTGGAGGTAAACACTGCGGTTCACAATAAACATACAACAGGCAAGATTCTAAAATGTTAAAACATAAGTGAAGTGTAAGTATATATTTATATTTGATATCAGAAGACTAAAATGTCAGGAAATTAGGGGATATTTTACAATTCTGTGCTAAGAATTAAATATATATATATATTTAATTTATAATCATGCATATTTATTTCCTGGGTCAATCTACTCTATAAAGTTGTAAAACTATAGTGTAAAATGAGGCTTTTTGGATTCAAGTCCCCAATATCACATCCAGACTATGAAATAAATGATATGATAGGAATCATGATTTTCAGTAGTCCAAGAAAATGAATGACATTTATTTAAAAAGGTACGTAGTTAGCCATTTAAATATGAGTACAAATAAATATAAATGACCAATTTCATTAATAAAATATATCAGATTTATGTAAAAGTTAACTTCATTGTACTCAAAAGCAAACATAAACAACCCTTTGAATATCAATGGCATTTCACATATATTCTTTTCTCAGTGTTGAATTCTTAGAGAACTATGATTATTCTAAACAGTCACTCTCATCTTCCTTCAATATCTATTAACCGCTTTACTATATTGTCTGTATTTTGAGAAAATAGTGTATTCAATAATATAATGATAAACAGATAGCATTAGAGTAAGTTTAATGGCCTGTGTGTATATTTGTTCAAGTTGAGAAACTTGGATCTTTTAAGCTTACAGTAACAGATCATTACATGTGAAGATATAAACTGCTTTAAGTGTCCAAAGCCTCAAGGATTAGTTGGAAGTGAAAATTTCTACCATATACTTGTCAAATAAAACAATTAAATACAAATGCAAGAATCACTGTAAAATTGCCAAAGAAGTAATAATGTAATGTGCTTATAAAACAAGCAAACAAACAAACAAACAAACAAACCTTAAATGAGTAATTGTGATTAAAAATGAAAGCACAATAGTTTGTGATGTATTCACTATAGGAGCCACCTTGTAAAACATGTCCTCCCTTTTGGATGACATTTTCTGTAATATCTCCCTTAAATCCAAATTTCTTACATTGTGGTTTCTGCTTTGACCAGTTTTCTTAGTGTTTTTCCTCAGTGTGGTTTACATACACTGACAACAGTCATGTCTGCCTGGAAAGTCTCCCATTCTTCATATTAAATAAGGCTGCGTAGTTGGAAAGCCATCTACTTTCATATTTTTTTTGGATCCTTAGCCCTCAATATCTCTTGATAAGATAAATAAGTGAGGTTAACAATAAAAATATATTATTCCATTCATTATATAAATATTTTATAATTTATGAGTAAATATTGTATATACATTATGACAACATAAGTTAAAAGATGAGTCACATGGGACCTTGATATAACATAACAGGTAACGTCACTTGTTGTCAAATCTGATGACCTGAGTTAATTTTTAAGATCCACATGTGGAGGAATGTAATCAACTCTGATGTCTACACATATGTTGTTACATAAGTGTGTGTACATATATAGATAAGTCTAATCAGGACACATGTTTCTACCTTACATTGAATAAATGTAAAAATTATTTGAAAAGTAGGCAAATATGTTGTTTGTAGCTCTACAATTCACCTGTCTATTTACACAATTACTTTCCCATGTGGAAATGCCAAAAAAGAAATTTTTTCTTTCTTTTTTTGATACGTTATTTTCAGCTGCTACCACACTTATGAATAGGGCAAACAGTCTTATTTTAGATTGCATAATTTGTCTTTATTTTAAAGTTCATTTTACTATATGTACTTAAGGTGAACACCATTATTTTTCGATAGAAACACATATAGTGAAATAACATATTAGTACTTTATATAGACAATGTATACTAAGAGCATTTAAAATCTTCTATCAACTCTTTATCATGTAATTCTAGTTCACTAAATATGATTTTTATTTATAAGTATTTAACTAATTCATTTTTAACTATGCATGTAGTTTTTAGTATAATACTATGAAGATAGTTTTGAAAAAAGTAATTATACACCCAATGATTTTCATATTCATTTATGTAATAAGTCTATTATATTTAAAGGTACATTTATTAACAGTTTATATTTTTGCTACCATTGTAATAACCTCAGTACCCTCACATATTATCCTGTCCCGCCGGACCTAGTTATTCAGGGAGCTGAGGAAGACCGAGCCTGTTAAGAGAAATGGGCAGGAAAGACAGAGCAAAGCCAAGCAAAAGGGGTGTCTTGTCAAGGCCTCTTTAATGAAAAGCAAAGCACCTGGTTTTGAACACACTATGGGAGGAAGTAGGGAGGGGCTGAGGGGGATGCTAAAGGCACAGAAAGAGGAAAGGTCATCTGGGGCAGATGCTGGCTGTGGCATCCAGCAGCTTTTCTGGAATGCTGGTTTCGTCTAGACAACCCCAGGTGTTCATCCAGGATAAGAACCAGTTGATCAGCCTTGTATGAAGAAGGGGGTGGTTCAGTTGTTAACTACAAGGTCAGTGGATTCTCAAGGTGAGGGCTGTTGAAAGTCTGGTTTTCCACAGTTTGGTCTCCCGCATATCCCCCTCTTTTCTTTATTAAAGTAGGGAAGTGGCTATGGAAAGAGGGTTGGTGGAGAGCCTGTTTTAGGCTATGTGGCTTGCACCCATGTCCAGCACCATAGTAACTAGGCCTTTTTAGGTCCTAGTTGGTCAGGGCCTAGGCTATGTGAGTGGCACCCACTCCCGGCATCACATCCCACTCTAATGACTTAATCAGGCCCTTGGTGGTCATGATGAGAACCCAGGTAGTGAACTCATAATAATCCCGTCATGGAGTCACCCTGGAGCCAATAGGCGGTGTGCATCTGGTTCATGGCACCACAATTTTCCCGTCTTTGGTGACTCTACAGCTTATGTCCCTCAGCCACTATTAGGAACCTGAGGTCACCTTCCCTGTCATTGCCATTTCTACAGCTTACAGAACCAAGAAGGCTACATGCCTGCAGCAAGTTTGGAGAACTGAAGGCTAATGGTTGCTGTCTCCACATCCACAGAAGAGAGGTCTTCAGCTGAGCCTCAGATGTCTAGCTAATGGTAGTGGACTGCAACTGGTTTGTTTAAGGCAGAATCAATCTGTGCTTTAATGAAATTGGTCAATCTATTAAAAGCCCAGGGGCCAAATGACAAAAGCAACAAAAGACCCACGAGGGGCCCCAAAAGACTGGGGAGCAAAGTGGAGAGCCAGGGAGATCTCAGTATTAGCATACTCTGGCAGCTAACATGTTCCTTCAGCATCCTGCAGAAAAAACACAAACATGCCCATACACTCAGAGAGTTCCCTGGCATTAAAATTTTAAAACTTTTGTGGTATATAAAGATGTGATTCTCCCTCGTTTATTATAAAAATATTGTTGTAAAGTTCTATGGATCTGTTCCATAATATTTTGCGTCTGAGAATTATGAGGAATCTCAGTAATGTGACTAATATCAAATTGTTAATAAAACATCTCAAATGGCTGACTATAATAATCAGTTATAATATTTGTCTTAATCTGATTTGGAACATTCAGTATAAAAAATAACATATGTAAAAACAGTTATAACTAGAAAGCTTGAAAAGCTGTGAATAGTCATATGTATATTTTTTGATTAATTTTTTTGAATTGTATTTGTATAAATAATTGTAAAAGTTAAGAATTAGTAGCATTAAAAAAGAAACAATTTCAAGCAATTGTAAGCCATGAGCTATAAATATATATACATACATATATATATATATATATATATGTATATATATATATATCATTAATATATAAATCAAAGGTTTAATTTTTAACATTTTAAAAAGAAGAGCTACAGCACCCAATTCAATTATCTGTGCTGAAGCAAGGGGACTCTCAAAAGAATAAACATGTGACCTAATTATATGAGCTTTACTCTCATAGTAGATGCATTTTTATAGGATGCATGTATAAATCTATAACAATAAAAACATGTATGGAGGCAAATAAAGAAGCTAGGATCTTAAATTTTCCATGAACATAATACACTGAAAAATTTAAGATCCTAGCTTCTTGTATTGAAACAGAGACAAAACATTTTTTTCTCACAATAAGGTAAGGCTATTAGCCATTCCTTGAGGAAAACAACCTTCTAATGAAATTGCTTTATTGCTTCTTTTAAGTTAGAAGCTAATGCTTTTATAATTATCAGAATGCAAAGCAAAAAGCCAACACTTTAATTCTATAATAATTTTGTATAGAGTAGACAGATCAAATTTCAATGCCTTTATAAGTTTTACATAGCCTTATTGACCTTTCATTGATTTCAACTGCATTTTAAAGCACACCTGGGTAAGTCTGTCAAGAATGTTCATTTAGTCAAACACTCCCTAGGTGGGGCCTGTAAGGCAGAAACAGTTTCTCACAAGCTTCCTCACTAGCTTTCCCTGAGGCAACTTTAAGATTTGCATTAACTCAAATGTAAAGTTTTTAATCTGCCCTAGGGCCCACCTTGAGTCCTTGGCAAGGATATTATATGGGGTTCCTCAGATGTAATATCTTCTGATCTGAGCCTTTTATCTAAGACCAGACCCAAACCCACCTGTGCTACAAGGACATCTTGAGGATTGAATAACAAAAGGAACCTGTAATTTCAGGATTCCCAGAAAAATTCAACTGTAGTTTCATAGTAGTCAAAGGAGCCTGTTTGATATCAAATAAATTTCCACCGAGATCTCCCTTTTAATCTTGGAGGGTTAAATTTTGTTCCTACCTTTGTAGCCAATAAACTTGTAGAAAAGTGGCAATAGGCCTATAATGGCCACAGCGGTATCACTCTTAAAATTATCTTAATTAGAAAATATGTTAAGAGTCGTGAGCCTTTAACCAGACTGCAAACTGGAAACTGCAGCCAATGACACACTGGCAATTTTTATTGAAACTCAATTTTTCCTTGCAATGTTAGAGCACAACTACAAATTTTGAAGCAAAACCCAATTTTAAACAATCTATTTTCTTTAAAATCAATGGCAAACACATTATTTTTATAGCACAAGGTGTGTCTGCCAGTTTTTATGTTCAAATGTATGGCAGTGTAACTTATTAAAGAGACGTTATTTTAAATCATATTCCTTATGAATCCAATATCCAGGCCAAGATTCACACAAAACACCATGCCAATTTAGAAGCATCTTAGAGGCCTGTATTTCCTGGGTGGCATCATGTCATGCATTGTTTGAAATGGCTACTACTCTATATTACCAGTTTTAAGCTAACTTTTTTTAATAAAATTATACCTTTTAAATCATGTCCAATGACTTATAAGCCAATACTCTATATAGTCAAGACATGCAAAATATACTCATACCTTTAAGACCAATTATAAACAAGAACAAAGTGTGAATTGTGTTAGGCCACTTGTAGCTAGTTAAGACGGCTCCAACACTGAATCATCAGTTTTGAACAAACCTTTTCTTAATAACACTACACCTTTTAAATCATAACCAATTAATTTATAACTCTATAGTCAAGATATGTAAAACCTTATACCATTAAGACCAATTAAAAACAAGAATAAAGCGATTACATGAATTTTATAAGTTAAACCAAAGTTTTCTCAAATCTAGAGGCTCGTGGCTTTTTTTTTTTTAATTTTTTTTGTTCGATATAATTTATTTACATTTCAAATGATTTCCCCTTTTCTAGGCCCCCACTCCACAAAAGTCCCATAAGCCCCTTTCTCTTCCCCTGTCCTCCCACCCACCCCTTCCCACTTCCCTGATCTGGTTTTGCCGAATACTGCTTCACTGAGTCTTTCCAGAACCAGGGGCCACTCCTCCTTTCTTCTTGTACCTCATTTGATGTGTGGATTATGTTTTGGGTATTCCAGTTTTCTAGGTTAATATCCACTTATTAGTGAGTGCATACCATGATTCACCATTTGAGTCTGGGTTACCTCACTTAGTATGATGTTCTCTAGCTCCATCCATTTGCCTAAGAATTTCATGAATTCATTGTTTCTAATGGCTGAATAGTACTCCATTGTGTAGATATACCACATTTTTTGCATCCACTCTTCTGTTGAGGGATACCTGGGTTCTTTCCAGCATCTGGCAATTATAAATAGGGCTGCTATGAACATAGTAGAGCATGCATCCTTATTACATGGTGGGGAATCCTCTGGGTATATGCCCAGGAGTGGTATAGCAGGATCTTCTGGAAGTGAGGTGCCCAGTTTTCGGGGGAACCACCAGACTGATTTCCAGAGTGGTTGTACTAATTTGCAACCCCACCAGCAGTGGAGGAGTGTTCCTCTTTGTCCACACCCTCTCCAACACCTGCTGTCTCCTGAATTTTTAATCTTAGCCATTCTGACTGGTGTAAGATGAAATCTCAGGGTTGTTTTGATTTGCATTTCCCTAATGACTAATGAAGTTGAGCATTTTTTAAGATGCTTCTCCGCCATCCGAAGTTCTTCAGGTGAGAATTCTTTGTTTAACTCTGTACCCCATTTTTTAATAGGGTTGTTCGGTTTTCTGGAGTCTAACTTCTTGAGTTCTTTATATATATTGGATATTAGCCCTCTATCTGTTGTAGGATTGGTGAAGATCTTTTCCCAATTTGTTGGTTGCCGATTTGTCCTCTTGATGGTGTCCTTTGCCTTACAGAAACTTTGTAATTTTATGAGGCCCCATTTGTCAATTCTTGCTCTTAGAGCATAAGCTATTGGTGTTCTGTTCAGAAACTTTCTCCCTGTACTGATGTCCTCAAGGGTCTTTCCCAGTTTCTTTTCTATTAGCTTCAGAGTGTCTGGCTTTATGTGGGGGTCCTTGATCCATTTGGATTTGAGCTTAGTACAAGGAGACAAGAATTATCAAAGGATTATAGGTATAGAAGAAAGCAAGAATTCACATCTTAAAGGCCCAGTAAATATCTTCAACAAAAATATAGATGAAAACTTCCCTAACCTAAAGAAAGTGAAGCCCATAAACATACAAGAGCCTACAGAATTCCAAACAGATTAGACCAGAGCATAAATACCTCCCATCATATAATAATCAAAACACCAAATGCACTAAACAACGAAAGAATATTAAAAGCAGTGAGAGAAAAAGGTCAAGGAACATATAAAGGTAGATCCATCAGAATTGCACCAGACTTCTCATCAGGGACTATGAAAGCCAGAAGAGCCTGGGCAGATGTCATACATACCCTGAGAGAACATAAATGTCAGCCCAGACTACTATCCCCAGCAAAACTTTCAATTGCCATAGACAGAGAAAATAAGACATTCTATGACAAAAGCAAATTTACACAATATCTTTCCACAAATCCAGCTCTGCAAAGGATAATGGGTGGAAAATACCAACACAAGGCAGCAAACCACACCATAGAAAAATCAGTAAGGTAATTTTTCAACAAACCCAATAGGAAATAGATACACAACCAGAATTTAAATAAGAAGATAACAGTAAGCAACAATCACTTTTCCTTAATATCTCTTAATATCAATGATATCAATTCCTCAATAAAACGACATAGACTAACAGACTGGATATGTAAACAGGACCCAATGTTTTGCTGCATACAAGAAACCCACCTCAGTGACAAAGACAGTCACTATTTAAGAGTCAAAGGTTGGAAAACAATTTTCCAAGCAAATGGTTCCAAGAAATAAGCTAGAGTGGCCATTCTTATATCGGATAAAATTGACTTTCAACCAAAAGTTGTCAAAAAATATAAGGAGCAACACTTCATACTGGTCAAAGGAAAAGTCTACCAAGATGAACTCTCAATTCTGAACATCTATGCTCCAAATGCAAGGGCACCCACATTCATAAAATAAACTTTACTAAAGCTCAAAGTACACATTGCACCACACACAATAATACTGGGAGACCTAACACCCCATTCTCATAAATGGACAAATCATGGAATCAGAAGCTAAACAGAGATACAGTGAAACTAACTGAAGTTATGGACCAACTGGATCTAACAGATATTTATAGAACATTCCACCCTAAAGCAAAGGAATATACCTTCTTTTCAGCACCTCATGGTACCTTTTTCAAAAATTGACCATATAATCACAAAGCAGACCTCAACAGATACAGAAATATTGAAATTATTTCATGTACCTTATAAAATCACCATGGCCTAAGGCTGGTCTGAAGCTCAAACAAAAGCAATGGAAAACACATACACATGGACCTTGAACAATGCTCTTCTCAATGATAGCTTGGTCACGGAAGAAATAAAGAAAGAAATTAAAGACTTTTTAGATTTTAATGAAAATGAAGACACATCATACCAAAATTTATGGGATACAATGAAAGCAGTGCTAAGAGGAAAACTCACAGATCTGAGTGCCTTCAAAAAGAGAATGGAGAGAGCTTACACTAACAGCTTAACAGTGCACTTGAAGGCTCTAGAACAAAAGGAAGCAAATACTCCCAAGAGGAGTAGATGGCAGGAAATAATCAAACTTAGAGCCTAAATCAACCAAGCAGAAACAAAAAGAGCTATACAAAGAATCAACAAAACAAGGAGCTTGTTCTTTGAAAAAATCAGCAAGATAGATAAACCCTTAGCCAGACTAACCAGGGGCACAGAGACAGTATTCAAATTAATAAAATAGAAATGAAAAGGGAGACATAACAACAGAAACTGTGGAAATTCATGAAATCATCAGATCCAACTACAACTATAAATTTATACTCACCAATGTTTGAAAACCAGGGTGAAATTGATAACTTTCTAGATGCATACCAGGTGCCAATGTTAAAACAGGATCAGATAAACTATCTAAATAGTCCCATAAGCCCTGAGGAAATAGAAGCAGTCATTAATAGTCTCCCATCAAGAAAGTCCAGGACCAGATGAGTTTAGCAGGGAATTCTATCAGATCTTCAAAGCAGATTTAATACCGATACTCTTCAAACATTTCCATGAAATAGAAACTCAAGAACCACTACTCAACTCATTCTATGAAGCCAAAATAGTGCTTAAACCAAACAAAGACCAAACAAGGAAGGAGAACTTCAGACCAATCTCCCTCAAGAACATTGATATAAAAATACAGAACAAAATCCTGGTCAACCGAATCCAAGAATGCATCAAAACTATAATTCACCATAATCAGGTAGGCTTCATCCCAGGGATGCAGGGATGGTTCAATATATGGAAAACTGTCAGTGTAATTCACCATATACACAAACTAAAGGTAAAAAAAAAAAAAACCACATGGTCATTTCACTAGATGCTGAAAAGGTTTTTGACAAAATCTAACATCCCTTCATGATAAAAGTCTCGGAGAGACTGGGAATCCAATGCCCAAACCTAAACATAGTGAAAGCAGTATACTGCAAAGTGGTAGGCAACTTCAAGTTAAATGGAGAGAAACTTGAAGCAATCCCACTAAATTCGGGGACCAGACAAGGCTGCCCACTCTCTCCCTATCTATTCAATGTAGTACATAAAGGTCTAGCCAGAGCAATCAGGCAGCAAAAGGAGGTCAAAGGTATACAAATTAGAAAGGAAGAAGTCAAAATACTACTATTCGCAGATGATAGTATATTTAAGCGACCCCAAGACTTCCACCAGAGAACTCCTAAAGCTGGTAAACAGCTTTAGCAAAGTGGCAGGATATAAAATTAACTCAATTAAATCAATAGCCTTCTTCTACTCAAAGGATAAACAAGAGGAGAAAGAAATTAAGGAAATGACACCCTTCACACTAGTCCCAAATAATATTTCATACCTAGGTGTGGCCCTAATGAATCAAGTGAAATATCTCTATGACAAGAACTTTAAGCCTCTGAAGAAAGAAATCAAAGAAAGTCTCAGAAGATGGAAAGATCTCCCATGTTCATGGATTGGCAGGATCAATATAGGAAAAAATGGCTATCTTGCCGAAAGCAATCTACAGATTCAATGCAATCCCCCTCAAAATTCCAAATCAATTTTCATAGATCTAGAAAGAGCAATTCTCAAATTCATCTGGAATAACAAAAAACCCAGGATAGCAAAAACTATTCTCCACAACAAAAGATATTCTTGGGGAAATCGCCATACCTGACCTCAAGCTCTACTACAGAGCAACAGTTATAAAAACTGTTTGGTATTGGTATGGAGACAGGCAGGAAGATCAATGGAACAGAATTGAAGACCCAGAAAAGAACCCACACACATACAGTCACTTGATATTTGACAAAGGAGCTAAAAACATCCAGTGGAAAAAACACATTTTTAAAAAATGGTGCTGGATCAATTGGAGATCTGCATGCAGACTAATGCAAATCGACCCATTCTTATCTCCTTGTACAAAGCTCAAGTCCAAGTGGATCAAGGATCTACACATAAAACCAGACACACTGAAGCTTATAGAGGAGAAAGTGAGGATGAATGTTGAACACATGGGCACTGGGGAAAAGTTCCTGAACTGAACCAATGGTTTATGCTCTAAGAATAAGAATCGACAAATAGGACCTCATAAAGTCGCAAAGCTACTATAAGGCAAAGGACACAGTCAATAGGACAAAATGGCAACCAACTAATTGGAAAAAGATCTTTACTAACCCTACATCCAATATTGTTTCATGTTTCACATACTCTGTTAGGAAATTGAATAATTCACATGTGATTCACATCATAATTCATTTACTGAAGTGAATTTACTGAAATGGTTTTTAAAGAGTATCTTATTTTTTCAAAATAAAATAGAATATACAATATGCTGCAGAATTTCAAAAGTTTATAGACACACTCAAAGATTAAGCAGGAAAGTGACTTTGGCGGCCATGGTCTTTAGACTGTAGTTTGCAACAATAACAAAAACAAAAAAGGCAAGACAAAAGTTACCCAAACAAAGCAATATGATAGAAAAAGTTTACAAAATACCATTACTTAATTTTGTGCTTGCCATTTACTCCTGGGCATAGGGTCCACACTTAAGTTGATTAGTACATCTAAGTAGACTTCATTGGAAATAGCATAGGGTTTTTGTTTGTTTATTTTTTTTTCAAGCAGAGCTATACTGAAGATGGTTTCTTGATCAGCCATGTTTGCTCCTACCCAATTCTCATTCGCAGTGCTGGAACCACATCTAGCTTGACATGTTGCAGGCTCATGTGAGTTCTTAATACATCAGCTCTGATGTGTTTAGAAAATATTGTTTCCTTGGTGCCATCCACCTCTTTGCTTCTTTCAATCATTTTGCCTTCTTTTCCATGTCAATTGCCAAGCCGAGAAAAAGGCGGTTGAGGAAGACATTCCATTAAGTCCTAGTGTTCCTATTTTACTACTATTTTTTTTTTAAATTGTCTAGTTAAGTTCCCTGTGATTGCTCCCATCTAGTTTAAGAAGAAGCTTCTCTAATGATGGCTGAACAAGGTACTGATCTCTAGGAGCTGCTATAGCAACACCGAGGAAGGCATTTCTGTAACCAAGACTAGCCTCCAACACATCATTTATCCCAGAATGTCCTTAAATTCATGAGTTGCTGCCTCCCTTGAAGTAGCACAGAAACTATCTATATTTAAAACGAGTAACAGTAACAAGGGGAAACAAGAAAAAAGTAGGCAATATATTAATAATTTAAGGAAAGTAGACATGATATAAAATCTAATTGATGGATCTCTTTGGAAAATTCATAGTATATATTTAATCCGCTTCCATTTGAGAACATAGTTTGATAATTAGAAATAAGAATCACTACATTCTTCAGCTATGGATATAAGACTCTCATACTTCATATCTCTATAATTCAATGTCTCCATTTATAATATTGTTCTAAATGTTCAGCAGTGGAAATTTTGTGATGTTTAAGTGAAATAATGTGCTAAGCATGGTGTCTTCTTTTGCAGCAAAATATTTTAGTAGGAGTTATATGTTGACATTAATATTGGTTGTCATATTTTACTTCCATATGTGTACTCTTTTTTACTGTAAACAATGCATTAATAATAAGTCCATATCTATATTGTTGAGTCATTATTTAATTGTTGTTAATGAACTCAGTATGTATATTTACCCTCCTCAGTAACTGGGAAAACCAAAAAATAAAACATCCACTTGGTAAGCCAGGCAAAATATCCAGTCTGTCAAGAATGGTATTAATACGAAATATGACTTTCAGGGAGAGGTAGGAACTCTGGGAACAAGTCTGATGTGGGAGATTGGTTAGACACAGAGGCAAGTGAATTAAACAGCCACATAGGAGAAAGGAACTGGTGCCAGGACTGAAAGAGACATATCTAAGAAGCCACAAGGTTGGACAGAGCTGGATGGTCAGATTTACTTAGATGAGCTAGTTGAGGGTCTGCCAAGCTAAGTCTAAACTTTCATAATTAAAAAAAAGGAACTCTGCATCATTATTGGGAAGCTGGCAGGTTATAGAATAATCAAATGGTTACAGATATCCACAAACAAAATTATCCAATTTAAAAATGATATATTGGATCTCAGAGAATTCTGTTGTAGGAAATAATTACAAAACAAATAGCACATTTCTATCACTATGGCTGGCCATTCTGTCTTGGCACAGTCCCTCAGGGCCATTTTGTCTGCCCACTAACCCTCCCTGCCCACTAACTCTCCTGCAGGGCTGGAGCTCCCGAGTTTCCTTCTCTATCAAAACAGGCCCACACAATGACTGTCCACACCAAGATCAGCCACCACAACACCCATTCACCCAGTAGAAATAAAACTCTAGAAGCTTATAATTAACCAATCAGATTTCTGTATCAATAAATTCTCAATTTACAAAATGACAATAAAATAATTTCAGAAAATAATTAATAATAATAAAAGATTTATCCCAATTATTCTTAACTTTTGATATCATAACTACCTGTGGCTGGTTAAAACCATGCTGGTTCATGTCTGCCTCCATCTTGGCCTTCCTCCTTCTCCCCTGAGATGTTCTCTGTTCCTGCAACTCTTAGCTCTGTCTCCCTTTTTCTTCTCTAATCACAGGCCTCCTGCTGCCCTAATGTATTTGGACAGGGAAACCCCTGGGACAAATCTCAACTGAGGAATCTTAAAAAAACAAGAAGCAGTAAAAGAAAAGTTCAGCATTCTTAACTATTAGGGAAATCCAAATCAAAATTACTCTGAGATCTCATCTTACAGCTGTCAGGATGGCTAAGATCAGGAATAAAGTGACAGTTCATACTGAGGAGGGTGTGTAGCTCATTGTTGGTGGGAGTAGAACTTGTGTAGTCAGGTTATAGTAGTGACTCAAAAGTTGATAACTGATCTACCTCAAGATTCAGAGATACCTCTCCTGAGTCTATGCCTAATGGATATTCCTTCAGGTCACAAAGACACTTGCTCAATTATGTTCATTGTAGCTTTATATATAATAGTACAAAAATGGAAATAGCCTAGATCTCTTTTTATGGATAATGAAAATGTGGTACATGTACATAATGGAGTCTTATTCATTTGTCTAAAAAAATCATTAAATATGCTGGCAAATGGATGAAACTAGAAAAAAATCATCGTGAGTGAGGTCACCCCGATCTAGAAAGATAAACATGATATGTGCACATTGATAAGCGTATATTAGCTGTAAAGTAAGTGATAACAATGCTTTAATCATCTGACCCAGGGAAGCTAAGTAACAAGGTTGACTCATGGAGTGATGTGTGAATCTTCTTTTGAGTGTGGCAACACAAGAGATATCACAATTGGATGGGGATGTGGGGATGGGCAACATGGGAATGGGAGATATCAAGATAATGGAGGATGAAGGGAGACAGTACTAGGAGAGACTCCTGGAATTAGGGGGTATCTTGGGAATATATTCTCAGGAATCTACAAGGATGACTCTAGCTAATACTCCCTAAAATAAGGGATATGGTGTCTAACTGACCATATCCTATAACCAGGAAGACTTTGAGTAGAAGGATTGGGACACCAATCCAGCCATAAAACCTTTGACCTTCATTTTTCCTGTATACAAAAATGTGCTAGGTAATGATGGTGCAAAAAATGTGAGAGTAGCAAGCTAATGGCAGGTTCAGGTTGAGACCCACATTATGGGAGGGAACCCACCCTTTGCACTATCTGGAGCTCCAGGACTCAGAAGGTGTATAACCCAGAGACCTATGATAGGACCAAGCGTGAATAGTAAAAGAAAAAGAAACAAAGAAAAAAACAAAGAAAAAAGGAAGGAAGAAAGGAAGGAAGGAAAGAAAGAAGGAAAGAAAGATAGTAAGTCTCGGGACAGGGCCCTGGTAAGAGCCTCCAGGAGTGAGATTGACTGCCTGCTGTGAGCATAAGGCTTGCTGATATAATAATGTACATGCTTTACATTGCTCTGTGGAATGTCCTCCCTGTTAACCTTAATGTCTCCATGATAAAAAGAAAAGGCATGAGCCCAGGACCTGAAGCTGTGGCTATGTCTCAGTAAAATGGTAAACCCCGGAACCTTCAGGACAACTAACTCTCATTATTGATTGATTGATTTAAATTTATTTACATTTCAAGTTTTATCCCCTCACCTGG
The DNA here is from genome assembly GCF_947179515.1 of Apodemus sylvaticus. Classification (NCBI taxonomy): domain Eukaryota; kingdom Metazoa; phylum Chordata; class Mammalia; order Rodentia; family Muridae; genus Apodemus; species Apodemus sylvaticus. Next base: position 93,591,297 of record NC_067476.1, on the reverse strand, counting down.
TTTCCCCCTTTCCTGGAAATCTCCTAGCCCATCCTCCCCTCACCCTTCTTCTACCCTGGGGCATCTATCTGAACCTCAGGACCTCTCCTACCATTGATGCCTGATAAGGCTGTCCTCTATGGTCTAAGGTACTGTGTTCAGAACAACTCTTAAGGCTGTGGGAAAGAAGTCTAAATACATGAGCTTAAAAATAAATAATTTTTCAACTATGCGAAAAATTAAGAATGCAGTATGAGTTATATGAAGTGCTTCATGAATGTAAAGGGACAAAGTCAGCTGCATTAATTAGCCAGATTATCAGAAAGATACAAAGGCAGGCATATTCCTGAGTTTGAGGTCATCTTGATACAGCAATAGTAGACCCAGGTGTGGTAGATATGGTAGTTTCAGAGCACAATCCCACCCAACTAATTTATCCTCCATGCTTAACAAAGAAAAACCTCTGAATTCTTTTGTAATGTTAAGAAAAAAATGTATGCTTGCTGTCTCCTAAGAATCAAAGGGCTGGGGTCACAGGCTGCAGATTCCTAAGACAAACAAAAGGAAACCTGGAGTAAATGACTGGATTGATATGTAAAATAAAAGGCTAGTCCTGTGCTCAGCAGGAGATGAGCTTAACAGAGAATTTTTTAGGATAAAAACAAACAGGACAAGGATAGAGAGATCTCTTTGATTAGCAAGCAAGCCGAATGTGGACAGAGAGATCTCCAGAGAGAAAGAGGAACATAGAGAGAAGCAGACTGGAAAAGTTGTATCAAGCAGTACACAGGTCATTTGCTTGGATCCAGGATTCAACTTTGAATAGTTCTTTTAGCTGCTCCTAAACACCCCTTCTCTCTGAATCCCTCTCCAACTAAAGGCTGGTCCTTGGTAAGAGAGAGAGAGAGAGAGAGAGAGAGAGAGAGAGAGAGAGAGAGAGAGAGAGACAGAGACAGAGACAGAGAGACAGAGACAGAGAGAGACAGAGAGAAGGGGGGAGGGAGGGAGAGGGAGAGGGAGAGGAAGAGGAAGAGGAAGAGGAAGAGGAAGAGGAAGAGGAAGAGGAAGAGATATTTCTAATGATATTCTGCTATACTCAGCTTTGGGCCTAGCACAATTGTCATCAGAGAGGCTTCAACCAACAACTGATGCAAACAGAAGCAGAGACCCACAGTTGAACATTGGGTGGAGCTTGTGCAAACCTGTGAAAAATAGGGAGGGAGGACTGTATAAGCCAAGGGGTCAAGGACCATGCAAGAACAAGGCCCATAGAATCAAAGTTTATTGAATGTTTATGCAAAACAGGTTCAATAAATAAGCTGAACTATATATAGATGTATTATAAAGAAGTTTTACATGTTTCCCAGGCCAAAAAAAATCATGTGTGTTATAAATATTTGTTAAAGAAAGGCTGGGGTACTCTAGCTTAGCCTGAAAAGCTATGCTCTCATGTAATATTCTCAACCTTGCCTAAGGAAGCAAGTCTTATCACTAACCTTTACAGTCAATGGCAGAATCATCTCAGGAGGATCACTTGTTAGTTTTTAACTTCTCCTTGATGGCTGGTGGTAATAAAGAATATCACATTCTGCAATAATGCCAATAAAAATAAGGTTTACACTGATTTTTGCATAGGATATTGAGACGTATAATTATTCTTTAAAAGTATCTATAAGAAATGAAATATACTTCAAAGAAAGAAAGATAATAATGGACAGCAATAAGAAGTTTGAGAAAAAGGACTAATTAGGTTGAAAGTCAATTTTATCTGATATTAGAATGGCTACTCCGGCTTGTTTCCTGAGACCATTTGCTTGTAAAATTGTCTTCCAGCCTTTTCTCTAAGGTAGTGTTTGTCTGACACTGAGGTGTGTTTCCTGTATGCAGCAAAATGTAGGATCTTGTTTACGTATCCAGTCCGTGAGTCTATGTCTTTTTATTGGGGCATTGAGCCAATTGATGTTAAGAGATATTAAGGAATAGTGATTATTACTTCCTGTCATTTTTGATGTTATTTTTTATATTTGATTGGTTATCTTCTTTTGGGTTTACTAAAAGAAGGTTACTATCTTGCTTTTTCCAGGGTGAAGTTTCCCTCCTTGTATTGGTGTTTTCCTCCTATTATCCTTTGTAGGGCTGCGTTTGTGGAAAGATATTGGGTAAACTTGGTTTTGTCATGGAATATCTTGGTTTCTCCATCTATGGTGATTGAGAGTTTTGCTGGGTATAGTAGTTTTGGCTGGCATTTGTGTTCTCTGAGAGTCTGCATGAGAAAGCCCAGCTTTCATAGTCTCTGGTGAGAAGTCTGGTGTGATTCTGATAGGTCTTCCTTTATATGTTATGTGGCCTCTCTCTTTTACTGCCTTTAATATTCTTTCTTTGTTTAGTACATTTTGGATTTTGATTATTATGTGACAGGATGTATTTCTGTTCTGGTCCAGTCTGTTTGGAGTTCTGTAGGCTCTTGTATATTCATAGGCATCTCTCTTTGACCTTTGAGTCCATGGTTTCTATGGTATCTTCGGCATCTGAGATTCTTTCTTCTATCTCTTGTATTCTGTTGTAGATATTTGCATCTATGCTGCCTGATTTCTTCCCAAGGTTTTCTATTTCCAAAGTTGTCTCCTTTTGTGATTTCTTAGTTGTTTCTACTTCTGTTTTTAGATCCTGGATGTTTTTGCTCAGTTCCTTCACCTGCTTGTTTGTGTTTTCCTGTAATTCTTTGAGAGACTTTTGTTTTTCTTCTTTCATGACAGACGTCTGCCTGTTGATCAAAGTTCTGTATTTTTTTAAAGTGATTTTTTGCATTTCCTCCTTATTGGCTACTATCATTTGACTCATATTCTGCTGAATTTCTTTAAGTGATTTTTGTGTTTCCTTTGTAAGGGCTTCTAGCTTTTGATCATTTTTCTCCTGAACTTCTTTAAGAGATTTATTTATGTCCTTCTTATATTCTTGTAACAGCATCATGACCAGTGATTTTACATCCAAATCTTGTTTTTCTGGTGTGTTGTGTTAGGGTATCTAGGACATGCTCTTAATGGAGAATTGGGTTCATATGCTGTCATATTGCCTTGATTTCTGTTACTAACATTCCTACATTGGCCTTTTGCTATCCTTTTCTCACTGGTGTTAGTTGGTCTTGTTGTCAATGCTAAACTAACCAGTGCAAGCTGCCTCTTCCTAGCTGGCCTCTGGGTGTACAGCTCGTTTCCTGCACTGCTTGGAGATGGGGTGTTGTGGTCGAGGCTGTTCCCGATCCAGAGGTGGTACCATCTCCAAAATCGACAATATAATTGGTCACAAGACCGACCTCAACACATACAAGAAGATCGAAATAATCACATGCCTCCTATCAGATCACCATGGATCAAAAGTGGTCTTCAATAGCAACAAAAACAACAGAAAGCCCACATACACATGGAAACTGAACAATACTCTACTCAATGATACCTTGGTCAAGGAAGAAACAAAGAAAGAAATCAAAGACTTTTTAGAATTTGTTGAAAACGAAGACACAACATACCCAAATCTATGAGACACAATGAAAGCAGTGCTAAGAGGAAAACTCATAGCCCTGAGTACCTCCAAAAAGAAAATGGAGAGAGCATACACTAGCAGCTTAATGACACATCTGAAAGCCCTGGAGCAAAAAAAAGCGAATTCACCCAGGAGGAGTAGAAGGCAGGAAATCATCAAACTCAGAGCTGAAATCAATCAAGTAGAAACTAAGAGAAACATACAAAGAATCAACAAAACCAGGAGCTGGTTCTTTGAGAAAATCAACAAGATAGATAACCCCTTAACCAGACTAACCAAAGGGCACAGAGACAGTATCCAGATTAACAAAATTAGACATCAAAAGGGAGATACTACAACAGAAACTGCGGAAATTCAAAAAAATCATCAAATCTTGCTTCCAAAGCCTATACTCAACACAACTGGAGAATCTGGAGGAAATGGACAATTTCCTAGACAGATACCAAACACCAAAATTAAATCAGGATCAAATAGATCATCTAAACAGTCCCATAACCCCTAAAGAAATAAAAGGGGTCATAGAAAAAAAACAAAAAAAGCATGGGACCAGATGGCTTCAGTGCAGAATTCTATCAGACCTTCAAAGAAGACCTAACACCAATAGTCTTCAAACTGTTCCACAAAATAGAAACAGAAGGAACACTACCCAACTGGTTCTATGAAGCCACATTACACTGATACCAAAACCACACAAAGATCCAACAAAGAAAGATAACTTCAGGCCAATTTCCCTTATGAATATTGATACAAAAATACTCAATAAAATTCTTGCAAACCGAAGCCAAAAACACATCAAAATGATCATCCAGGACAATCAAGTGGACTTTATCCCAGGGACGCAGGGATGGTTCAATATATGGAAATCCATCAATGCAATCCACTTCATAAACAAACTCAAAGAAAAAAGCCATATGATCATTTCATTAGATGCTGAAAAAACATTTGACAAAATTCAGCATCCTTTCATGCTAAAAGTCTTGGAAAGAACAGGAATTCAAGGCCCATACCTAAACATAGTTAAAGCAATATACAGCAAACCGGTAGCCAACATCAAACTAAATGGAGAGAAACGTGAAGCAATCCCACTAAAATTAGGGACTAGACAAGGCTGCCCTCTCTCCATATCTTTTCAATATAGTACTTGAAGTTCTAGCTAGAGCATTTAGACAACATAAGGAGGTTAAAGTGATACAAATTGGAAAGGAAGAAGTAAAATTATCACTATTTGCAGATGATATGATAATATACTTAAGTGACCCAAAAAACCTCACCAGAGAACTCCTACAGCTGATAAACAACTTCAGCAAAGTGGCAGGTTATAAAATCAACTCAAGCAAATCAGTTGCCTTCCTATACTCAAAGGATAAGCAGGCTGAGAAAGAAGTTAGGGAAATAACACCCTTCACAATAGCCACAAAAAGCATAAAGGTATCTTGGTGTGACTTTAACCAAATAAGTGAAAGATGATTATGACAAGAATTTCAGGTCTCTGAAGAAGGAAATCGAAGAAGACATCAGAAAATGGAAAAATCTGCCACGCTCGTGGATTGGCAGTATTAATATAGTTAAAATGGCCATCTTGCCAAAATCAATATACAGATTCAATGCAATCCCCATAAAAATCCCAACTCAATTCTTCACAGAGTTAGAAAAAATATTCTCAAATTTGTCTGGAATAACAAAAAACCCAGGATAGCTAAAACTATTCTCAACAGTAAAAGAACTTCTGCAGGAATTAGTATCCCAGACCTCAAGCAATACTACAGAGCAATAGTGTTAAAAACTGCATGGTATTGGTACAGTGACAGGCAGGCAGATCAATGGAATAGAATTGAAGACCCAGAAATGAATCCACACTCCTATGGTCACTTTTTCTTCAACAAAGGAGCTAAAAACATCCAGTTGAAAAAAGATAGCCTTTTCAACAAATAGTGCTGGTTCAACTGGAGGTCAGCATGCAGGAGAATGTGAATTGATCCATTTTTATCTCCTTGTACTAAGCTCAACTCCAAGTGGATCAAGGACCTCCACATAAAACCAGACACACTGAAACTAATCGAAAAGAAACTGGGGAAAACCCTTGAGGAAAAGTTCCTGTACAGAACACCAAATAGCTCATGCTCCAAGATCAAGAATTAACAAATGGGATCTCATAAAATTACAAAGTTTCTGTAAGGCAAAGAACATTGTCAAAAGGAGAAAACGGCAACCAACAAATTGGGAAAAGATCTTCACCAACCCTACATCAGATAGAGGGCTAATCTCCAATATATACAAAGAACTCAAGAAGTTAGACCCCAGGGAAAATAATAACCTTATTAAAAATGGGGTACAGACATAAACAAAGAATTTTCACCTGAAGAAATTCAGATGCCCGAGAAGCACCTAAAGAAATACTCATCATCATTACCCATTAGGGAAATGCAAATCAAAACAACCCTGAGATTTCACCTCACACCAGTCAGAATGGCTAAGGTTAAAAACTCAGGAGACAGCAGGTGTTGGCGAGGATGTGGAGAAAGAGGAATACTCCTTTACTGCTGGTGGGATAGTAAGGTGGTACAACCACTCTGGAAATCAGTCGGGCATTTGCTTAGAAAACTGGGCATGACACTTCTGGCAGACCCTGCTATTCCTCTTTTGGGCATATACCCAGAGGATTCCCCAGCATGCAATAAGGACACTTGCTCCACTATGTTCAGAGCAGCCTCATTTATAATAGCCAGAAGCTGGAAAGTACCCAGATATCTCTCAATTGAGGAATGGATACATAAAATATGGTATATATATATACACAATGGAGTACTATTCAGCAGTTAAAAGCAATGAATTCATGAATTTTTTAGGCAAATGGATGGAACTGGAAAATCTTATCCTAAACGTGCTAATGCAATCACAAAAGAATACACATGGAATGCAGTCATTGATAAGTGGATATTAATTAGCCCTGAAGCTCTGAATACTGAAGATACAATTAGCATATCAAATGATTCCCATGAAGAAGGAAGAAGAGGGCCTTAATCCTGGAAAGGCTTGATCCAGCATTGTAGGGGAGTACCAGGACAGAGAAAAGGGAGAGAGATAGGAGAATGGATGGAGAGAAGTAGACTTATGGGATATATGAGGTAGGGGACTAGGAAAGGGGAAAGCTTTTAGAATGTAAACAAAGAATATAGAAAATAAAAAAAAAAAAGAGTTCCTCATGTTGTGGGAACTCCCAGCCATAAAATTATTTTTGTTGCTACCTCGTAACTGTATTTTTGCTACTGTTACAAATCCTAACACAAATATTTATGTTTTCTGATGGTGTTAGGTAACCCGTCATTTGGTCTATAAAAGGGTCATAGCCTACAGGTGGAGAACCACTGGTGGACTTGGTATTATTGTAACTTCCATTTTATAGGTAAGAAACCAAAGCCCAGAGTTGTATGACTGGCCTCTGGTCTCAGACCTCAATGAAGAAGAGACAGCATTCCATTTCATTCTGTTTGATACCAGTATTCATCCATGTTGTTAATATTCATTAAAATAATTTGCTAATCACAAACATACATCCTTTATGCAATAACTCACTGAAGTATTTAGAGCAGATCAACTTACCCTTAAGGCAAGTGTTACTTCGTAATCTTTTCGTTTTAAAACTCTATGCCCCTTGTAGGCATAGGGAAAAAGCCAGAAGCAAGTATATCTCTCAGGAGACTTTATTTTTTAAATGCAGAAGTCACAGAAAGATGTATCATTGAGGGAAAACAATGAGGCTTTTTTTTAATTTTAAAAATCTTGTAAGCTGCTAATAAACTGAGGTGCACTTCAATTTTGACTAATTCATCTCTTCACTTGGCCTCTTTAGTATTTCACAGCCACCAGTATCTCATATTCCCTCTGGAGGAAAGAGCCAGGCTACATCAAGGTCTGGGTAATACTAGTAAGGGTGTTATAAACGATCAGCACTGTTGTTAGAGATTCTGACCTGGTCTTTCAATAAAGGGATTTTCATAAAAAAAAAAAAAAAAAAGAATGTGCAGAAAAATCAAAGGTCTAAATTGTTTCTTTATTTGCTTGCAACTGTTTTTTATTATTTCATTTTTAATATTATATATCATTCAATTTATTCTGATCATGGTTTCACTTAATCTTAATTCTTGCAGATTACTGTCACACTCCCCATTCCTTCATCTCTCTCTCTCTCTCTCTCTCTCTCTCTCTCTCTCTCTCTCTCTCTCTCTCTCTCTCTCTCTGTCTTAAGAAAATAAACTTCTTGATCTTAGAGCATAAGCTATTGGTGTTCTGTTCAAGAACTTTTCCCCTATGCCCATGTTCTCAAGGGTCTTTCCTAGTTTCTTTTCTATTAGTTTCAGTGTGTCTGGTTTTATTTGGAGGTCCTTGATACACTTGTAGTTGAGCTTAGTACAAGGAGATAAAGATGGATCAATTCGCATTCTTCTGCATGCTGACGTCCTGTTGAACCAGCACCATTTGTTGAAAAGGCTATCTTTTATCCGCTGGATGTTTTCTGCTCCTTTGATGTTGGCTACCGGCTTGCTGTATATTGCTTTTACTGTGTTTAAGTATGGGCCTTGAATTCCTGTTCTTTCCAAGACTTTAAGAATAAAAGGATCCTGAATTTTGTCAAATGCTTTTTCAGCATCCAATGTAATGACCATGTCATTTTTTTTCTTTGAGTTTGTTTATGTAGTGGATTGCATTGATGGATTTCCATATATTGAACCATCCCTGCATCCCTGGGATGAAGCCTACTTGATCATGATGAATGATCATTTTGATGTGCTCTAAGATCAAGAATTGACAAATGAGACCTCATAAAATTACAAAGGTTCTGCAAGGCAAAGGACACTAACAAAAGGACAAATCGGCAACCAACAAATTGGGAAAAGATCTTCACCAACCCTACATTTGACAGAGTGCTAATATCCAATATATACAAAGAACTCAAGAAGTTAGACCCAAGAAAACCAAATAACCCTATCAAAAAATGGGGTACAGAGCTAAACAAAGAATTTTCACCTCAAGAACTTCAGATGGCTGAGAAGCATCTTAAAAAATGTTCAACATCATTAGTCATTAGGGAAGTGCAAATCAAAACAACCCTGAGATTTCACCTCACACCAGTCAGAATGGCCAAGATCAAAAACTCAGGAGAAAACAGGTGCTGGCAAGGATGTAGAGAAAGAGAAACACTCCTCCACTGCTGGTGGGATTGCCAATTGGTACAACCCCTCTGGAAATCAGTCTGGCAGTTCCTCAGAAAACTGGGCTCATCACTTCCAGAGGATCCTGCTATACCACTCTTGGGCATATACCCAGAGGATTCTCCAGCATGTAATAAGAATACATGCTCCACTATGTTTATAGCAGCCCTATTTATAGTAGCCAGAAGCTGGAAAGAACCCAGGTGTCCCTCAACAGAGGAATGGATACAAAATTGTGGTATATATACACAATGGAGTACTATTCAGCCATTAGAAACAATGAATTCATGAAATTCTTAGACAAATGGATGGAGCAGGAGAACATCATACTAAGTGAGGTAACCCAGTGTCAAAAGATCAATCATGATATGCACTCCTTGATAAGCAGATATTAGCCTAGAAACCTGGATTACCCCAGTCATAATCCACATATCAAATGATGTCCAAGAAGAATGGAGGAGTGGCCCCTGGTTCTGGAAAGGCTCTGTGCAGCAGTATAGCGGAATACCAGAACAGGGAAGTGGGAAGGGGTGGATGGGGGAACAGGTGGAGGGAAGAGGACTTATGGGACTTGTGGGGAGTGGGGACCCAGAAAAGGGGAAATCATTTGAAATGTAAATAAAAATACATCGAATTTAAAAAGTAAATAAAAATATTTTGAATAAAAAATAAGTTCAAAGCAAAAAAGAAAACAAACAAACAAAAAACAAGTAAAGAGATCTAAGTAAAAGTTTAAAAATGAAAAAAAAGTAACACGTAATGAAATATAAAAATTAAAATAAAAAAACTGTAGTTTATAACAACAAACAAACAAAATGCAGTAAGACAAAAGTCAACAAAACAAAGAAATATGATGCAAAAAGAATACAAAAATACCATCACTACATTTTGTGTTAGTTATATATGACTCGACACTGAGTCCACACCTTACCGTGGTTAATATATACCCATTGGGGGAAAATTGATTTTTTTTCCTTTGCAAGCAGAATTATACTGGAGACAGTTTCTTGGTTAGGGATGAGAACTCCTATCTCCTTCCCACTAGCTGTGCTACAATCCCATTCCTCTGGAAACTATGCAGCTTTATGTGTGCTGCCACAGTCTCTGAGTTCACAGTGAATCAGCTCTGCTATGTTTAGAAAACATTATTTTCTTGGCACCATTCATCCCATCGATTCCTACCAACTTTTGCTTCCTGTCTCACATAGATTCCCAAGTCATGAAGGAAGAATATCCATTGATGAATATATTCGCTGATGAAGATATCCCATGTAAACCTTAGTATTCCAATGTTTCAACCTTTCTATGAATTGTCTAGTTATGTTCCTCTGTGATTGTTCCCATCTACTCAACAAGAAGGCTATCTAATGATGTATTTTAGCAAGGTACATCTGTAGGTATTGCTATAGCAAAAGTGAGACAGCCTTTTCTGCAACCAAGGCTGGCCTCCAAGTCACTATTTATGTTATAATGACCTTATAATTGTGATCTTCAAGTGTTGTCATCTCCTACCTGGTACTACAAAAATTATCTAGATTTAAAAACGGAAATAGAAACAACCACACAAAATAGAAACAACAAAAAGAGGGCATAATACTAATAGTTTAAAGAAAGTAGAAATTATGTAAAATTCAGTTGCTAAATCTCTGGAAAATTCACCATGTATATTTAATGGGCTGCCCTTTGCGAACATAGTTTAATAATTAGGAGGATGATTTACTCTATTCTTTACTCATAGATTCAAGACTAACTCTGATATTTCAACAAGCTAAAACTAAGTGTCTCTAGGATAATATGAATCTAATATTGTAGCATTGGAAATTTTGTGATGTTTAAGTGAGATAATATGTGAAGCATAGTGTCTTTTGCAGAAAAATATTTTAGTAGAAGTTATGTGTTGACAACATTGGTTATAATTATTTTACTTCCTCATGTATACAATGCATTAATAAGTATTCAATTATATATTACTGAGTTGTTATTTAAATGTTGAAAATATTTATTTAAACAAATATTCAATACATGTATCTTATTCCACAATAACTCATGTAAACAAAAACAAAACATATACCAGGTAAAGCAGGCAAAATATTCAGTTTGTAAAGAACAGCATTAATGTGAAACATGACAAAAATTATTTTCATAAAAGTGAAGTCATGGGAGAATGAAATCCATCTTTAAGAGTCAAACAAAACAAAATGAAACAAAACAAAAGAAAATCCAACACATACACTCTTGAAATAAGAAGAAAATTAGCCCATTTCATCCACTCAATTTAATATATTAGCAATTTTTTTCTTTCTTTACTATTCAAATAACTCACTATGTAAGGGTTACATTGAAGGCCAGGTAGGCCTGGAACTTCTGAGTCTCTTGCTTCACCCTATGCATGCTCCTACTCATAAAGACACAAGCCTCTTTCATTGCTATTTCCCATTTCTTCTTGTATTAAATCCTGACCACTACTCCTCACTTTCCTAATGTTACTCAGACCATTTATCTCTAACTTCCATGTTTTCAGCCAAGAACAAAGTATTAGGATCAAAAGGGATACACCTTACTATCACGGGGTGATACGTTTTCAGTTTCTATCTAAAGCTGGTTTTGAATTCACTCTTCTGTTTAAATCCATCAACAAAATAAGTGACTCTGTGGTTTCTGATTTTGAGTTTCTAGGACCCTCAAATCTGTGGTCAAAATTCTTTTCAATGACCAACTTTTCTTTTGAATTCAAATTAGAATCAATTGAAAAGGAAGAATATAATGCCAGTGTTGAATGTGGAGAGCATGATGCTATGTGAAGAAATATGCAAATACACACACAGAAACAAACACACACACACACATATACACACAAATACACACATACATACATATGCATGTATACACACACTTACACATACACATGTGCACACACACAAATGTGTATGCTCTCAGTTATATGCATACTTCTAAAAAGTTGAATTAACAGAAAGTTGTAGAACTGTAATCATCAGTAGGAGAGTGGGTGAAGAAATATAAGAAAAGATTAGAGTTTATAACTTTTCAGTTTTTCTGGTTAATTATTTTAGAGAATTACTGTACAGAATGAAAAGTATACTTAATACAGTCATATTATGTGATGAAAAGTTGAAAAGAGATTTTAGATGATTTTATTGCACATATAGTAATAATATGGAATGTCACTATTTATATGTATATCAAAAGATAATGGTGTTCACTGTTAGTTTTCTCCATGAAATGGATTAAAAAGAAATACAAATTGTACAAACCATAATAAGATTCTTTGCATGAGTTATGAGCATGCCATGGGTTGGTCATGATGTAACAAAAGATAATCAGCAAATGGTTCTTTTTCCATTTACAGGTGCTGAGATGCTTGTCTAAATGTATATGTGAGCTATAAAACTACAGACAAGATTTTTCTGTTTAAAAATAAAAATTACATTTATCTATGGATGTGTACATTGGCACATCTTATAGGTATGTCTATATATGTACACTAACTCATGCCACAGCACAGGTGTGGAGGTCAGATGACAACTTGAAGGAGGTGGTCTCTCCTCCCATGAGGATAACAGGAACAGACTTGGGCCCTCAGGTTTGACAGCTAGTGACTTTACCTGCTATAGAAACTCACTGGTACATGTGACTCATCATATCATGTTTATATGTTCAAACCATGCAAAAATACTAATGCAAATAATTACAAAAATATTTATAAATTGAATGGAATTGTTTTCTTTATTATTGAGCTCTTGTATTAAATTCAGTAGGTGTTAGAGACTACGAATCCCCATGGACTTTCCCCATGGAAAGTGAAAGTCTTTCCAATTGCGATTAATGTTTCCTGTTTAATATAAGAATGGGAAAGTTTCCAAGGCAGAAATAACTGCTGTCAGTGTATATAAGCTACACTGAGAAGAAACACTCTTGATAAAACTTTTCACAGAGGGAACAACTCTGAAATAGCTTCAGATTTAAGGAAAAATTAGAGGAAACCAGTCAAATGGAAGGAACTGTTTACAAGGTGATTCTTGTAGCATGAGTACATCACAAAATGAGTGCTGTATTTGATTTTCATTGCAGCTTCTCATTTAAGGTTTGTTCATTTGCTTTTGTAGTACAATTATTTTTTTACCCCATTGATGATTTTACAGGGAATATTGCATTTGTAATTCTCATGTTTGATGAAAAATTTGTAGAAAAAAACCATTGCACAAGTCTTCCCTTTCAACAAATCCTTGAGACTGTTGGACACTAAAACCAATTTTATATGCTTACATCTAATGAATTCCTTCTTTACTCTTATAAGTTTCAAGTCTCTCAGCTTGGAAAAGTATTGTGTTCATGGACACTGAACTTATTCTAATGTTTCATGATTATTGGATTCTGTATTTTATCAAAATTTGAAAATATACTAGGAAAGTAGTTAATAGAGATTAGAGTGAGATAAAAGTTGATGTGTTTAGAATAATCATAGTTCACTCACAAAATCAATAAAGGCTGTGATGGAAATGTCACAGATAGTCAAGAGTTAAGTACACTGAACTTTGAACACAATGAAATTGCACAAACACATCAGTAAACTCTGTATTTGTATTTCAGCTTTAAAGAGTAATGTACTCATTTTTGAAATGTCATTAATTTTCTTTGACTGCTCAAAATCAATATCCCTGGAAGTTATCTACTGGTCTGGAAGTAATATTGGAGGCTATAGAGAAAAGTATGTGTTTGCATTCTATCATTACTTCTTTACTGATGTAATTTGCACAAGAACACCAATAAACATTATTTTCAAAAAAATGCTTGTTAAAGTACTTAATAGAAATATTTCACAATATCTGCTAATAGTTTGATGCTTTAATTTTTCAATATCAAATCTGAAAGTAATAAAGAGAAAGTTTAAAAATTAAGATGAGGAATAAGTAAAGGGATAAGGTAGGAAGGAAGGAGGGAAGGAAGGAAAAAAGATAGAAGAAAGAAGGAAGAAAAGAAGGAGGTAAGAAAGGAAGAAATGATTGAGAGGCAGAATAAGACTGGCTCTTGAAATGTTTGTTTGAACTATTGTATGAAATCTAACCATTTGGATTTGAAATCCTGTAAGAATGGACAAAAAGTAACATCACTCTGGCTTAGAAATATATGTCTTTTCAAAGATATGTTTCTATGGATGAGACCAAAGTTCAAGAATAGATAATGCTGACGATGTATCTTCAGCAGCCCATTCTTTTCAAGTTATTTGCCCAACAGATTTTCTCAACATGTTTGAGATATCTCGGTTTATTCTGTATGTTGATACACAGCCAAAAATAGAGCTGACACTGGAATTTTGAGTTTTTGTTTGAAATATATCAATAGATGATCAGTCTGAAATTACAATGGTCAAGAGGCTCTAACTATTGAATATGTACATAAAAGTTCTAGTTAAGGCTTAGAAACTATATGGATAATATTTTCTACTAATCTTTTAAACAATATACATATTGTCTTTCAGATATATGAAGTTGTTGACCCACCATTCTACAACAAATGAAGCTTTTCTGCTAAGTCACAATATACAAACACAAGAAAGACATATTTTGAATGTGGGCTGGATAAGTTGCTAAGATTTTAATTTGCATTTTTCTGTTTCCTTAACTCTTATCAAAATCTTATTGTTCCTATTCCAGGTGTCCTTGGTTCAACACTCTCTCTCTCTCTCTCTCTCTCTCTCTCTCTCTCTCTCTCTCTCTCTCTCTCTCTCTCTCTCTCTCATCTGTCTCTTTCTTCAGGTTAATAGTGTTATTTAATAAATGGAAGGCTTTAATCATACTGTGGTTTCTGAGTTTATTTTTCAGGGACTTTGTACCTCAAGAAAACTTGAGATCTTCCTCTTACTACCATTTTCCATCCTCTACCTGATGACTTTGGTAGGCAACCTCTTTGTAGTGATATTGATCATCATTGATCATCATCTCCATTCTCCCATGTACTTTTTGTTAGCTAATCTTTCATTTGTTGACTTCTGCCTTTCTTCAGTAAGTACACCTAAACTGACCATAGATCTTCTAAAAGAAATTAAAACAATTTCCTTTGTAGGGTGCATGAGCCAGATTCTCTGTGTACATTTATTGGCCGGAGGTGAGATGGTGCTTCTTGTAACAATGGCCTATGACCGATGTGTGGCCATCTGCAGACCACTCCACTACAACAGCATCATGGGCAGACAGAAGTGCATCTGGCTTGTTGTGATATCATGGATTATTGGATTTGTGCATGCCATTAGTCAGATGATCTTGATTTTGGATCTACCTTTCTGTGGACCAAGAGTGATAGACAGCTTTTTCTGTGATATTCCTTTGGTGATGAAGTTAGCCTGCATGAATACTGATACTCTGGAAATCATAATAAATGCTGAAAGTGGCATTTTAGGAACTGTTTGTTTCATCCTCTTACTGATATCTTATACTTACATTCTAGTGACTGTTCAACTTCGCTCTAAAGATGGCTCATCAAAAGCACTGTCCACGTGTACGTCCCATATCGTAGTGGTTGTGCTCTTCTTTGGGCCCATCATTTTCATCTATCTTTGGCCAGTCAACATCACTTGGGTGGACAAGTTTCTAGCTGTATTTTACTCAGTCATCACACCTCTCCTGAATCCAGCCATCTATACCCTGAGAAACAAAAGATATTAAGAACTCCGTAAAGAAACTTATAAATCACATGTGAATTCAGAATTAGAATTTTCATGTTATTAGTAACTTTCTTTCTCCATACTCCTTTACCATATATTGATTAGAAATCGAATCCCATATTTTTATTTCTGGAAGTTATTGGTTGTAGGGGTTTTGTATATGGGTTATAAAAATAATTATATGAAAGTATATTTAAGAAGTCTAACTCTTAAGAGTTTTACCAGTTAAAAACAGTGATACTTCAGCATAATAAACTCTTCTGTATCTGAAAATTAGATGATAAAATTGATAAATAATATGATAGTCAACATATTCTGCTGAATTTTACCAGTGTACCTAAATCTGTGCAATCACTAGGCTATTATTAATCAATAGATTATTAATCAGTATATTATCATTAATAGTCTTTTATTTGTGTTACTTATTCAATCTTACATTTAAAGTATATATATATATATGTTGAACATTATATGACAATCCAAATCCTAATTTGCTTGAGAAAATAATAAATAAACTTGCAAAGTGAGTATCCTATTTGAAATCAAAATGATAAATAAATGAAATAATAATTCTGGTGGTATCATCTCTAAACAATATATATCAATTCTTAAGTTATCTATTCATATGAATTTTTAATTTTACTTTATTTTTACAGAAAGAACCAAAGTATTCATATTTGACTATACTTCCATAAATTCATTTGCATGATCATTATTTTACTTCATATAATAAAATAAAATAACTGTCAATGTTTGTTAAGTAAAGATTATGTCCTCTTGAATGCTATATCTGTATCTATATTCCTATATATAATGTCATTCTAGCTATTATTTTATAATGTATGTCATTTATAAAAAAATATTTGTTTTTTTCTCTCTGTATATATATATATATATATATATATAATATATATATATACAGTTTATAATCAGATGTTTAAATGTTTAAGTCATGATTTTCTAGGATATTTGTTCTAATATTTGTGATGCAATAGCTATAATAAATATGTATGTATATTCATATACATTACATATACTGTTATAAATTATCTAGCAAAACCACCAAATAACTGCATCATGTCTTTCAGCAATTACAAGTAAGTATGGCTCATATCTGGCCATGTACCTTCATGGGTATATATGACAGAAGCTTGGCATCTTGTTCAGAAAAATCTTTGTTTAACTATGCTGATGGATTTAACCCTTTATTATTGTTATTTATTATTATTATTATTATTATTATTATTAATTTACACTCCAGAATCCATTCCCATCCAGGGCCACCTTCTGATCTTTCCTCACACCTACTTCCTCCCTGCCCTCCTGCCTTCACAAGGATGTCCCTCCCTTTCACCTCCCCAGCAGACCTCTAAACTCCCTTTGGCCTCCAGTCTCTTGAGCGTTAGGTGCATCATTTTTGACAGAACCCAAACCTGGCAGTCCTCTGCTGTATATGTGTTGGGGGCCTCATATCAGTTGGTGTTTGTTGCCTGGTTGGTGGTCCAGTGTTAGAGATCTCAGGGGTCTAGGTTAATTGAGACTGCTGATCCTCCTACAGGGTCCCCCTTCTCCTCAGCTTCTTCCAGCCTTTCTCTAATTCAACCACAGGGATCTTCTGCCCATTGGCTGGGTACACATATCTGCATCTGGCTTTTTCAGCTGCTTATTGCAGCTTTCAGAGGGCAGTCATCATAGGTCCCTTTGTGCAAGCACTCCATAGTCTCAGTAACAGTGTCAGGCCTTGGAGCCTTCTCTTGAGCTGCATCCCACTTTAGGGCTATTGTTGGATCTTCTTTTCCTCAGGCTCCTTTCCATTTACATCCCTGTAGTTTTCTCAGACAGGAACAATTATGGGTCAGAGTTTTGACTGTGGGATGGCAACCCTATCCCTTACTTGATGCCTTGTCTTTCTAGTGGAGGTGGGATCTATCAGTTGCCCCTCCCCACTGTATGGCATTTCATCCAAGGTCTCTCCCTTCTGAGAGACACTGAACTCTCAGGTCATTCTGGAGGGTGTCCTAACCACCCACCTCCTGAGGTTGCCTGTTTCATTCTTTCTGCTGACCTTCAGGGCTTCAGTCCATTTCCCTCACCTAACACCAGATAAGGTTCTCCTCCCCCCCTTTCCTGCTC